>NC_138871.1:5785807-6985807 GCF_965194805.1 Balaenoptera borealis
ATAGTTCCCTGTGATATACAGTAGGACCATATACAGATGGACAGTTGTTTATCCATCCTATATATAATAGTTTGCATCTGCTAATCTCAAACTCCCACAAAAATTCATATTTTGAAGCCCAAACCCCCAGTGTGACTGTATTTGAGATGGGGCCTTTAAAGAGGTAATTAAGGTTAAATGAGATCAGAAGGGTGGGCCCTAATCCGGCATGATTGATGTTTTCATAAGAAGAGGAAGAGACACCAGAGATGTGTATCCACAGAAGAAAGGGCACATGAGGACACTGTCTGCAAGCCAAGGAGAGAGGTCTCACCAGAAACCAACCCAGCTGGCATCCTGATCTTGGACTCCCAGCCTCCAGAACTGTGAGAAAATAAATTCCTATTGTTTAAGCCACCCATTTTACGGTATCCTGTTTTGGCCGCCTGAGCAGACTAAAACAGACTTCGACCTAGAGTATATAGAACGATTACAACTCAAATATAAAGACAGGGACTTCCCTGGCGGTCCAGTGGTTAAGACTTCGCCTTCCAATACAAGGGGTGCGGGTTCGATCCCTGGTTGGGGAGCTAAGATCCCACATGCCTTGTGGCCAAAAAACCAAAACATAAAACAGAAGCAATATTGTAACAAATTCAATAAAGACTTAAAAAAAAAAAAGGTCCACATCAAAAAAAAAAAGAAGAAAGAAATAAAAAGACAGCCTAATTTAAAAATGGGCAATGGCTCTGAATAGATAGTTGTCTAAAGAAAATATACAAATGACCAAGAAGCACTTGAAAAGAGGCTCAACCTCATTAGCCATTAGAAAAATGTAAATCAAAACCAGGAGATACCACTTCACAATGACTAGGATAGCTACAATCAAAAAGACAATAAAATAGATAGCTAGTGGGAAGCAGCTGCATCGCACAGGGAGATCAGCTCGGTGCTGTGTGACCACCTAGAGGGGTGGGATAGGGAGGGTGGGAGGGAGACGCAAGAGGGAGGGGATATGGGGATATATGTATACATATAGCTGATTCACTTTGTTATACAGCAGAAACTAACAAAACATTGTAAAGCAATTATACTCCAATAAAGATGTTAAAAAGAAAAAGACAATAAGTGTTAGATGCAGAGAAATTGGAACCGTCATACACTGTTGGTAGAGATGTAAAATAATGCGGCTGAGCAGTTTGGCAGTTCCTGAAAAAGTTAAACAGAGTTTCCATTTGACCCAGCAATTCTACTCCTAGGTATATACCAAGAGAACTGAAAACATATGTCCACGAAAAAAAACTTGTACGTGAATGTGCATAGAAGCACTATTCATGATAGCTAAAAAGCGGAAACAACCCAAATGTCCATAAACTGATGAATGGATAAACAAAATGTGGTCAATCCATATGATGGAATAACATTCAGCCATAGAAAGGAATGAAGTACTGACACGTGCTGCAACGTGGATGAGTCTTGGAAACATCACGCTAATTGAAAGAAGCCAGACACAAAAGGCATCATATTGTATGATTCCATTTTTATGAAATGTCTGGAATAGGCAAATCTATAGAAAGCAGATTGGTGTTTGCCAGGGGCTGGGAGGAATGGGGAATGGGAATTACTCTAACGGGTACTGGTTTTCTTTTAGCATACCTGATTAAAATGTTCTGGAATTAGATAGCACTGAAGGTTGTACAACCTTGTGAATCTACTAAAAACCACTGGATTGTATACTTTAATTTTTTTTTTTTTTTGCCACACCACACGGCATGTGGGATCTTAGTTCCCCCACCAGGGATCGAACCTGTGCAGTGGAAGCACGGAGTCTTAACCACTGGACCCAGGGAAGTCCCTGGATTGTATACTTTTTTTTTTTAATTTAATTTTATTTATTATTTTTTAATTTTTGGGCTGCATTGGGTCTTCGTTGCTGCGCACGGGCTTTCCCTAGTTGCGGCGAGCGGGGTCTACTCTTCGTTGCGGTGTGCAGGCTTCTCATTGTGGTGGCTTCTTTTGTTGTGGAGCACGGGCTCTAGGCTCACGGGCTTCAGTAGCTGTGGCTCGTGAGCTTTAGAGCACAGGCTCAGTAGTTGTGGTGCACGGGCTTCAGTAGTTGTGGCACGTGAGCTCTAGAGCACAGGCTCAGTAGTTGCGGTGCACGGGCTTAGTTGCTCCGCGGCATGTGGGATCTTCCCGGACCAGGAATCGAACCCATGTCCCCTGCATTAGCAGGCGGATTCTTAACCACTGCACCACCAGGGAAGTCCCCTGGATTGTATGCTTTTTAAAATATTTATTTATTTATCTATCTATCTATTTATTTATTTATTTATTTGGCTGCACTGGGTCTTAGTTGTGGCACGCGGGATCTTCGTTGCCATGTGCGAGATCTAGTTCACTAACCAGGGATCAAATCCAGGCCCCCTGCATTGGGAGTGTGGAGTCTTAACCACTGGACCACTAGGGAAGTCCCTGGATTGTATACTTTAACAGGTAAATTTTACGATGTGTGAATTACATCTCATAAAGCTGTTTTTAAAAAACTAAAAACATTTATGCAGACATATAAAGTAAAGGAATTTTCAAAATGTAAATACAGTAGCCAACATATTATTTTGTCCAGGTTAAAATACTTTGGAAAATCTCCAGGCCAGTTAATTTCATTTTTGTTTTTGTTGTTGTTGTTGTTGTTTTTGCTTCCCTGGTCTTTCTCCCCCTTCCCTGTGAGTTCTGTAGGATGATGGTTCCTTCCCAATTTTCTCCTTTGTCTAGAACTGCACCCAGAGGTGTGTCCTCAGCAAACAGCATGTGCTCCTCCTTCCCCTCCTCCATGCGTTCTGAAGAGGGCAGAGGTCAGAGGGCGGTGCTGGCCTATAGGGTCTGATGCTCACCTCGTCTGCAGGCCTGAGCGTGTGGCCCACTGCTCCTTTTTGTAGAGATTATATCACATGGTCTCAGCCTTCAAAGAATTCACATTCAGGGACTTCCCTGGTGGCGCAGTGGTTAAGAATCCACCTGCCAACACAGGGGACACAGGTTCGATCCCTGGTTGGGGAAGATCGCACATGCTGTGGAGCAACTAAGCCCATGTGCCACAACTACTGAGCCCAAGTGCCACAACTACTGAAGCCCGCACACCTAGAGCCTGTGCTCCACAACAAGAGAAGCCACCGCAATGAGAAGCCCGAGCACCACAACGAAGAGTAGCCCCCGCTCGCCGCAACTAGAGAAAGCCCACACGCAGCAATGAAGACTCAACGCAGCCAAAAGAAAAAAAAACAAACAAAAAAACTTACATTCAGAGGCATGTAAAATCTGAATAATAACGTGCATTTGAGGACACAGGACTGAAGGCAGGGTGGATGCGAGATGTATTTTTCAATGTGTATCCTTTCGTACTGTTTTTACCATGTGTTATGGATGGAAGTGTGTAGCCCCGAAATTCATATGTTGAAGTCCTGACCCCTGCTACACCTCAGAATGTGACTGTATTTGGAGACAGCACTTTTAAAGAGGTAATTAAGGTTAAATGACATCACATGATTGGGCCCTAACCCAATATGACTGGCGTCCTTATAAGAAAAGGAAGGGACACCAGGGATGCGAGCCCACAGGGAAAGGGCCATTTGAGGACAGAGTGGGAAGGCGGCCACCTGCAACTCAAGGGAGAAATCTCACCAGAAACCAAACTTCCAAGCACCTTGATCTTGGACTTCCAGCCCCAGAACTGTGAGAAAAAAAATTTATGTTGGTTAAGCTGAAACCGCACAACTCAGATTGTGACTTGAACCCATGGGCCGGGACTCAAACCTGGCCAGAACCCAGATTGGGACCTGAACCCACTGTCTTTTCATTGAGATCGCACACCTGGCCTCAGGACTTAATGAAGCTCAGGTTCTTGATGTCTCAGAGCAGAAAGAATTCAGTGAGAGACAAAGTGATAGGTAAGAAGTGGATTTATTTAGAGAGAGACGCATGCCAGAGACAGAATGTGGTCTGTCTCAGAAGGCGAGAGGCCCTGAAATATGGGGTGGTTAGTTCTTATGGGCTGGGTAATTTCATAGGCTAATGAGTGGGGGGATTATTCCAACTATTTTGGGGAAGGGGCGGAGATTTCCAGGAATTGGGCCACCACCCACTTTTTGGCTTTTTATGGTCAGCCTCTGAACTGTCATGGCACCTGTGGGTGTGTCATTTAGCTAATGTATAATATTAGAGTGAGCGTATAGTGAGGCTCATAGTCTACTGGAAGTCGAACCTCCCGCCATCTTGGACCTAGTTAGTTCTAACCAGTTTTTGCTGTATCCTCAAGGGCTATGTCATTGTTTTAAAGGTTGTGTTCTGACCCCTTCACTCCTGTTTCAAAGCCACCCGTCTGTGGTATCTTGTTACTATCTTGTTACGGCAGCCCTAGCAAAGCAGTACACTTTGTATGTTTTTTCAATCTTTGTTTATCCCATAAGAATAATTACGGTAATACAAAGGAACTTGCAATCTAATTCAAAAACACAATGCTATAGACTGAATGTTTCTGTTGCCCCCCACCCCCCCATTCATATGTTGACACCTATTCCCCAATGTGTTGCTTTTAGGAGGTGGGGCCTTTGGGAGGTGATCAGGTCATGAAGGTAGAGCCCTCATGAATGGGATTAGTGACCTTACAAAAGAGACCCCAGGAAACCCCCTTGCTCTTTCTGCCGAGTGAGAACACAGTGAAAATACTGCCATCTACGAAGCAGGACTCCAATCCTCCAAATCTGTAGGCATCATCATCTTGGACTGCCCAGCCTCCAGAGCTGTGAGAAATAGCGTTTCTGTTGTTAATTAGCCTCCCAGTCTATGGTATTTTTGTTAGAGCAGCCCGAATAGACTAAGATACACGAAAAGATAATGAATGAACGGAATGAGGTAATACATTGTCAGTGAGCAAGTGAGTGGATGGAGGAATAGCCATCTCCTTCTCCGGCCCTCAAGCTCTCCCTCCTCCACAGGCCTGCCTCAGCCAGGCCTCCTGGCTCTGCCCACTCTGTGCCTTCCTCTCCCCGTCCTGCCTTTCAAAGTCCCAGCTCCAGGGGCACCTGCTTGGGGAAAAGCTTTTCCTACCAACCAGAGCATAATTTTGTTTTCCTCTAGACTCTAAGAGAAATCACTGCCTCCAAGCTTCATTTTGAAAAAGATTTTGTCTTAGTCCCATTTATTTTGTCATGTCTGTGAAGACTGGGCCCACCCTATGAGTCTAGAAGGCTCTCCCTGGAAAATACTTGTGTTTGGTTGACTGAGTCTAGCAGTTACCTCCAATCAGAAGACCAAAGAAGATAAAACCCCATCAGTTCCATCTACTTAGTTGCTTTTAAAAGAAATGTCTTGATTTTTCTAAGTATGGGTCTGAAGGGCTCGTTCCAAGAATAGGAATTTTATTTTTTATTTATTTATTTTTCCCATATTAAATTTTAATAGATATTGCCAAATTGGTCTCCAAAGTGACTTCATCCATTTGTAATCTCACCAGCTGTGTATGAGAGGACCTATCTCCCTACACTTGACGTTGACACATGGGAATGTTTGCCAATCTGATGGGAATAAACATGTCAAGTTAATTTGCGTTTCACTTTTTTACTAATACGTTGAGCGTCTTTTAACACGTGTCTTAATCCTTTATAATTTCAGAAGAGGAGCTTTTAAAATGTTTCTACAGGTTTCATTTTAGTCTTTGCTAAAGTATAATTTTCCAAAAGGTAACATCATTACTCTCATGCAAATATAAAATGAAAATGTCAAAGATTTAGTCAACTCAGTTAATGAGGGAACAATTAAGCTGTTGTGACTAATCAGATGCTACAAGCATTTGCCAAACGAGGCCTATATCGGCAATTTAATACATTGCTAGTTTAGATACAGAACTGGATAATGTCCAACAGGGCCATAAGCCATAGCCTTTGGGGTTGTCTGTTCCATGGGAGAGAAATTAATTTGCATTTCCACTAGAGAAAAATCTAGAAGTTAACCTCTGTTCCTATGGACTTATAAAACAAGGAAATGCCAAGGCTAGTGTGCTGAAAAGAAGGAACCCCTGGTAATCTCTTTGGCTCATTTCCAAGCATCTAAAACAATGCCCAGTCCCTTGGGATAGGGTTTGTGGGTGCACTAACCTAAGAAATGGGAATCAGTGCTGCCAGAGGTGCTTCCTTGTCGTTACTAGGTGACGGGGAGGAATCTGTGGATTTTGGTTGCTTATCTTCCCATATTCTCAGCAATGGAAATAGATCATTTAAGGTTGGCTATTTGTCTTGGTAAACTGAGGATATTATTGGCCTCAGCCATCAGGAATTAAATTAATCATTCCTATCTCTAAATGTGATTTTCCTAAATTCATTCTACCCATTCTCTAACTCCTGCTCATTCCTTAAAATTAAAATAAACTATATTTAACAGAATACATAATTTTATAAGACATATCTTTCTTTAAACTTATAACAACATCCCCCCATGCTCCATCCCCCCACCCGTCATGGCTACTCCCCAGAGACAACCTCTTTCAACTCTTTTTGCACTTTCTTCTGCTATTTACATCCCTATTTTAATTTTTATTTTATTTTTAATTTTTTTTGCAATATAATTTGTAATTTATTTCCTAACCTCAAATAAAAACAAAACAAAAACACAGCCCAGATATTTCCTCAGGGAAACCCCTCCATATTTTTTAAAAGATCACAGTGAAATTTGCAGATGAGTAAAGGAATACAAAAATGATGTGAGAAAATAAATCTGGCAACAAATGAAAATAACAGATAATCTCTAGAAATAAATTAAGATTATATACATTGAGTACAGCTCAACAGGGTTTGAAGATTT
This sequence comes from Balaenoptera borealis, assembly GCF_965194805.1. Classification (NCBI taxonomy): domain Eukaryota; kingdom Metazoa; phylum Chordata; class Mammalia; order Artiodactyla; family Balaenopteridae; genus Balaenoptera; species Balaenoptera borealis. The sequence continues at coordinate 5,792,642 of NC_138871.1, forward strand.
CATGAAATAATCAATGAGTTCATTTACTTGAAACAAGGTGACCTTTACACCAGGGTAGACTTGTTCACCTGCCTCTGGTAGTCTCTAATCTCAGGTTACAACTGCACTCCTGTGGTATGAATCCAGTGTATATTACGAAACAAAAATGAGATGGTGCCCATGAGCTCTGTGGACACCCAGACATCCCTATTTTTAAATAATAGGCTTATATTACTAATTCTTTATTTTTAATGTATATATTATCAATTCACTTCCTATCATGAAAGATGAGAAGTTTTTCTACCCTTCCCTTTCCACAATACTCTACACTGGCCCCACGTCCTGCCACCACAGCCATATTATATTTCATTAAAATCAACACTCAGTGATTATGTTATTTTGATTAAATTAATACTAAATTATAATATAAGCATGTTATTTTAATATATAATCAAGAGGGACTTCCCTGGTGGCGCAGTGGTTAAGAATCCGCCTGCCAATGCAGGGGACACGGGTTCGAGCCCTGGTCCGGGAAGATCCCACATGCCGTGGAGCAACTAAGCCCGTGCACCACAACTACTGAGCCTGCGCTCTGGAGCCCGCAAGCCACAACTACTGAAGCCCGTGCACCTAGAGCCCATACTCTACAACAAGAGAAGCCACCGCAATGAGAAGCCCGCGCACTGCAACGAAGAGTAGACCCTGCTCACCGCAACTAGAGGAAGTCCGCACACAGCAACGAAGACCCAACGCAGCCAAAAATAAATAAATAAAATTAAAAAAATATATATGTATATAGTCAAGAATATATTAATCATATATATTATATATTATTATATATAGTATGTTATTTTAATTAAATTAATCACAGCCAAGCCATAATTATATATGATTACATCTCTCTCTTTGTAAAACTTAATCCCCCTTGTGTTAAACATTTCTTCATTTAAAAAATTAGCCTAAGGAGAAAAGGGCGGTGGGAGGAATTGGGAGATTGGGATTGGCACATATACACTATTGATACCATGTATAACATAGAAACTAATGAGAACCTGCTGTATAGCACAGGGAACTCTACCTAACACACTGTGGTAACATAAATGGGAAGGAAATCCAATAAAAAGGGGATATATGTATAGTTGATTTATTTTGCTGCACAGTAGAAATTAACACAACATTGTAAAGCAACTATACTCCAATAAAAATTAATTTTAAAAAATTGGCTTAGTTTTCTAGGTGTTCAATGTAAATTCTTTCTCAAACCCTCTGCCAGAGTCATCAAGTTCCTCTCAACCCAGTTCCTTTCAATCAGATGGTCCTTAGGTTCATAAGTGTCCTGCTGCCTCAGGCTGCCTGCACCATGCAGGACTGCTGTGCTGGGACCACCTTGACCCTTGTCTGGAGAGTTCCCTTTGACTCCCCTCTGTTGAGTTTTCTACTTCCGGGCTCCCATTTCCTCCCTCTTTTCACAATTTTCAGTATTTCCTGATAAAGTATATTTGGCAAGCAAAGCTTTTGAAATATCTGAGCATGTCTTTACTGGATTAACACACTATACTTGATTCATAGTTTGGCTGGGTATAATATTCCTAGTCTAAAATCATTCTCTCAGATTTCTGAAGGTTTTGTTCCACTGTCTGCCAGCTTCCAGTGTTGTGGTTGAGGAGTGTGATGTTGCTCTGATTCCTCCTCTTTTGTTTGTGATCTGTTTCTCCTCCTTGGAAGGTTTTAGGGTCTTATTTTTACCCTGGGTCCTCTGAAATAGCAGGATTACGTGCCTCAGCAAAGGTCTTTTTTTGCTTGTTGGCCTATACCCTTTAAATGGAATCCTTAAATTTTAGCTTTCATTGAAAGTGGGGCCTTGTTAACATCAATAGTGGTGATGAAGTGAAAGAGGGGGATTCATAATGTAATCTAGTGAGTAACAATCAGAAATCATGCCAGGATATGAGAAGGACCTCTACTCTTATTGGTCCAGTGGTGGATGAATATGCAAAGAAAACATTTTTAAGCCAAATCCTGGGGACTCAGCAAGAACAGTATAATTTGTACCTTGGGAGGATTCTAGTTTATGGAGATTCTTCTAATTTATCAAAAGCCTCTTTCTACTAAGAAGCTTATTATTGAAATAGAAGGCAGAGTATGTATCAGATGTAGATCAGCAATCTTTCAGAGCTCATTAGAGTGTTTCAAGGCTTTGTCCTTTGATTTAATACTATTGTGGTGTAAATGAAAGGACCATCTATTTTGTGGGGGTTATTAGTATAGGTTCTCTGTCTCATAAAGAAATGAAACAAACCAGTTGCAAAGTAGGGAAAGAATCTGGAACAGGACATGGCTCCTTTGTACATTTCCTAACTGTGTAATTTTCGTTGGCACACGTGCAGACTCACAAGCACTGCCATTTGATACAATTTCTCCAATTATAACTTTTTTTGAAATGCAAAAAGAGCTGAGAACATAAGATTTACTTTTCCTTCCCTAGTTCTCCTGTCTCTTTTGGCCTCATTCTTGTGCCTTGTTTTTCCAGGGAGAAGAGTCTGATCTGGTTGAGGCTGCACAGTCCCTACGAGGGGAATTTCTAACGAGATGGACGTGAGCTGTATTTGGTTGGACTCTTTCCAAACATGTTAACATTCTTTATGTAAGTACAGACATAGGGGGAAAAATGCAAGCAGAGGTTAGATGAACTGTCCTAGAGTCTAGAAGGGGATGCCAGGACCCTCCCGCTGCACCAGTCCCTGCAGAGGGCGCTTTTAATGGCTACATTCTTTTTTTTTTTTTTTTTTTAACTGCCGCTTTTATTTTATTTTATTTATTTATTTATTTGGCCACGCAGCGCAGCAGGAGGGATCTTAGTTCCCTGAACAGGGATCGAACCCAAGCTCCCTGCAGCGGAAGCATGGAGTCTTAACCACTGGACCGCCAGTGAAGTCCTGATGGCTGTATCCTAACTAAGCCACAGATCCGTAGAGTCCTGTGATTCTTGGAGGGCAGACAGTGGTTGTAGTGTTGGCAGTAACTTACCTTGGAAAAATATATATATATGTATATTTTAATCCTCACTCTAGATACAGCATCAGACACCCTAATTCTAAGCACAAAGACACACCCCAGGGGTGGCTAGGGAGCATATAATCAAATGCCCGCACTCCGGCTGTCTTTCTCTCTAATCCACAACAGAGAATTTGTTAATTGGTCCAATGGGTGTTAGAAAAGTGATTTTTTTTTTTTTTTTTTTTTGGTAATTATTTATTTATTTTATTTATGGCTGTGTTGGGTCTTAGTTTCTGTGCGAGGGCTTTCTCCAGTTGCGGCAAGTGGGGGCCACTCTTCATCGCGGTGCGCGGGCCTCTTACCATCGCGGCCTCTCTTGTTGCAGAGCGCAGGCTCAGTAATTGTGGCTCACGGGCCCATTTGCTCCACAGCATGTGGGATCTTCCCGGACCAGGGCTCGAACCCATGTCCCCTGCATTGGCAGGCAGACTCTCAACCACTGCACCACCAGGGAAGCCCAGAAAAGTGATTTTATTGTTGACATTCGTTTCGTTTGAGAGATGGGTTGGCTAAAACTTAGCAAGCCCTTCACCTCTCATCCCTGGAATGGTATCTAAGGCTCGAACTGAATGGTCCTATGTCCAGCTTCTGACTCAGAGGATTCTGGTTGACTGATGCCAACTAGGAAATTACTTCTGGGACACGGTTGTGTTTTTGTCTTGACATTAACATATAATGCCAGGTGCGGTGAGACCTGAGACTTAGGGGGCTTAAAAAACACAGTGTAGGGGCTTCCCTGCTGGCACAGTGGTTAAGAACCCGCCTGCCAATGCAGGGGACACAGGTTCGAGCCCTGGTCCGGGAAGATCCCACATGCCGCAGGGCAACTAAGCCCGTGCGCCACAACTACTGAGCCTGCGCTCTAGAGCCCGCGAGCCACAACTACTGAAGCCCGAGTGCCTGGAGCCCATGCTCTGCAACAAGAGAAGCCACCGCAATGAGAAGCCCACGCACCGCAACGAAGAGTAGCCCTCGCTCGCCACAACTAGAGAAAGCCCGCGCACAGCAACGAAGACACAACACAGCCAAAAAAACCCAGAAAACAAAAAAACTCCCAAAACACAGTGTAGGACTATATTGGGCTTTCTTTTTATGTTCAATACATGTTTGCGTTTGGTCTGTGACTTGCTTCCATTCAAACAAATTACCTTTTGTTAAGTGTATGGGGCTGGGGGTGGGGGGTGGGGCGACCTTCAGCCCTGACTTATCTCAAACCAGTGGTGGCTACTGACATTTACCAAAAAAGAATCTACCAGTTACGTATGACTACGCTGACTAAGGTCTGTTTTCAATAGTGGTTCATGTGGATAGGTCATGATTTGTGACTTACTAACCTCCTTTCCTGGATTTAAAAGTGAAAAATGAGTCCAGTGGCCTCTGCTGTTCTATGCTCCCCTGTGCTTGAGAGAATGTCTTCACCACCTGAAAGCACCTTCAGAACTGCAGGCAGAGAAAAGGGATGTCGCCCGTGTGGCCAGGGCCAGGGTGGGATTAACCCAGAGGTGATTATAACACTTGCCATTTGGAAGATGCACATGGGGCAAGCCCTGTGGTAGGTGTGAGACTTAGCTTACCTCATTTAGGCCTTGTAACATCTCAGTGAGACGCGCATATTCCAATCAAGAAATGGAAACTGTAAGAGGTTAAAGAACTTGCCTGTGGTCTCACGACTGGGAAGTGGGGAAGCAGAATTTGGAATCCAGGTCTGCCTTCTTTGAAGCCCATGGAACTCGGGTGATGGCTCTAATCTTCATCGAAAGTAATGGTAAGGAAAAAAAAAGTGATGTTACTCTTCTATGAATCAGACTGAAATCAACTAAGTGCACATTAACAGAGAAAGTGTTTGTTTGTGATTCAGAAAAGCCTAGGAACAAATGCTGGTTCTGCCACCTACCAGATGCGTGCTATTGGCAAGTACTAAATTTTTCTATGGGCCTGATTTTCCTCATCTGTAAAATGGGACTGATTTTACTTTCTTTTCAAATTTATTGCGAAACATGAGTGATATTGGAAATACAGCAAGCACTGTACTTAATGCATAGCGGTCCTCCTTCTGTGTCCTTTCTCCCTTGGGGGAATGTCCCCTTGGTAAGATATGGAGGCAGATATTAAATTCATTCATCTTTGCATCCCAGGAATTTCAGACAGCGCTAGCCTGTTGAACATTCTCACTGAATGTTTTTTGACTTAACTGATCTAGAACTTGTTCTGTGACTGATTGTGAGCAGGGCTTTGAGCCCACGGGGCGGAAGGCAGTGTTATAGGAATATGTGGACAAGCACAGGGGGCACTTTCACTGCATGTTAAGATCAAATGGGCAGTCAAGAGTGGAAATAGAATCCATGCCCTAAAGGACAGGGCCACCCTTCACAGGATTCCTGATCTAAGAGGAAACAAAGTCGTGATTTGGAGAAGTCATACTAAATATGTGAGCCAACAGTCAAGCCAAATAGGAGGACCTGAAGTACTGTTCAAAAGAAAATCAATAATTTCACAAACATATATTGTTTAGGATTAAAAATTTTAAACTATTACATTTAGTATCTAATAGGAAACTAATGGAGGATTATAGATAACAAAACTGACAATTTCATGAAGAATTAAATAGCATGGTTGTGAACAGAAACCAAACATGTTCTCTTAGGATTTCCTCAGTGCTTCAGGTCTAAGTCTTGAAATATTCAGTTTTTCATTTCCAATTCCTCTTTCGTTTTCAGTTTTTATCCATTGCATGTGTGAAGGGAAGATCAAGGGGAAAGAGAGGAGGTCAGAAGGAAACTGACATGGCAGTCTTGGCAGGGACATAGGAGTCAGGGCTGGGGTTCTAGAGAGGATTCCCAGCCCAGAGCCAACCCCAAGTACAAGCAATGATGACATAGACGGACTTGTACATGCAGCTTCCCTCCACTCCTGGAGAAGAGGCTTTTAGTGTTTCTTAGCAAACCTATGGCCAATTTGGTCAGCCACCTGACAAAACCCTAGCTCTAAACATAACCTAACCCTAAATCTAAGCAAATCGCGGTGATGAAGTTTTGATGAGTGGTGTGCTTTCATTTCTTAATGCCCATCATTGCACAGCAGGGCACGCTTCTGTGCCAGTGTTCCCATGTTTTGTCAGACGGCCAGTCAGAGCGGAGGGGACGGCCACTGGGGTTTGGGTGCTCTCAGAGCAGAGACAGGTGTCAGAGACCAGGTCTGCATCTACAGATATGCTTTGCCAAGGGTGTTAGACTAAGGAACTAGCATCTTTTCTTAAGGCCAGGGAGTATATTTAGTTGGGTGTTTGTATCCTGTGTAGGGGAGCACAAGTATCTTTGAAGTTCCTCTTCTCTTAACGTCTCTCTCCATTTTCCATCTTTCTACTATAGGGAAATAATTTCAGCATCTAGCAATCACGTCCCCCTTCTTCTAATTGCTAAAGTGTAATTTTCAAAAAGTTAAAAGCATACTTCTTATTGCAAACATAAAATGAACACAGACCAACAATTTTATTCAACTCATTAATTAATGATGAAACCAGTAAGATGTTAAGACTAGTTCAAAGGAGAATTTGAAATAGGTATAGATGCAGATATTAGTCAAGAACGCTGAAGTGAATTTGCTAACATGCAAAACTGATTAATATCCTAGAAGGGATATCTCAATGGACTGAAGTTTATTTGCATTGCTTTGGACAAGCAGTGTTTGTATTACTATCCATTTTCTACAAGTTGTCTTTTAAAGTGTACGATTCAGTGGTTTTCAGTATATTCACAATGTTGGGCCAGCATCACCCCATTTTCCAAAACATTTTCATCACTCCAAAGGAAACCCTGTACCCATAAAGCAGTTACTCTTAATTTCTCCCATTCATCCCTCCCCTCAGCCCATGGCAGCCACTAATCCACTTTCCATTTCTATGGATTTGCCTATTCCGGACATTTCATATAAATGGAATCATATAATATGTGCTTCTTCGTGTCTGGTTTTCGTTTTGTATAGTGGTTTTCAAGATTCATCCATGTTGCATTGAGGCATATGCCAGTACTTCATTCATGGCTGAATGATACTCTGTTTGGATATAACAGATTTTGTGTATCTATTCATCAGTTGTTGGACATTTGGGTTGTTTCCTTTTTTTTTTTTTTTTAATTAATTTTGTAAGTGAAATAGGGAGGATTTTCTTTTTTCAAATTTTATTTATTTATTTATTTATTTATTGGCTGCGTTGGGTCTTAGTGGGCTCTTCGTTGTGGTGCGCAGGCTTCTCTCTAGTTGTGCTGAGTGGGCCCCAGAGCACGGGCTCAGTAGTTGTGGCGTGCGCGATTAGTGATACCCCGCGGCATGGGGGATCTTAGTTCCCCAACCACGGATTGAACCGGCGTCCCCTGCATTGCAAGACGGATTCTTAACCACTGGACCACTCGGGGAATCCAGAACATAGGTCTTCAATGTTTTCATTCTCTTGGGTATATATACCTAGGAGTAGAATTGCTGGGTCAATAGTAACTTCATGTTTAACTTTTTGAGGAACTTTCAAACTGTTTCTCAAAGTGGCTACACCATTTACATTTTCAGCAGCAACGTATGACAGTTCCTGTGTCACCAACACTTGTTATTGTCTATGTTTTTTCTTCTTTTAATTACAGCCGTCCTAGTGAGTGCAATGCGGTATCTCACTGTAGATTTGATATGTATTTCCCTGATGGCTAATGATGGTGAGCATCTTTTCATATGCTTATTGTCTATTTGCATATCTTCTTGGGAGAAATCTCTGGCTGTTTTCTTTTAATATTCCAGTTCACCAATGCACTTTGTGTGATCGACTGTTATACCCATGGGTGGAGTTCACAGTTTCAGGTATTGTATTGTTCCATTCTAGGATTTCTATTTGACCCGTGTGTATGTGTGTGTGTGTGTGTGTGTGTGTGTGTGTGTATATATATCCACTTCTTTGCTGAAATTATATTTTCATTGCAATTCTTGAACTTATTATTTACATATATTCTACTCTGTGTCTGGTAACTCCAATATCTGGCTATTTCGTGAATTTGTTACTAATAGATTTTGTTATTTTCTCTTGATTTTTAGTCACGTGGTCTTGTTTCCTCTTATGCCTGGTAACGTATTGATGCTGAATATGGAGTATGAAAGACCATGGAAAAAAAGTGAGTCTTTGGATGGTGCTATCATCTGTTGGGAGAATTTACTTTTGCTCCTGGTGGGTCATTAGGGTTGGGGGAGGCGTTTGAATCAGGCATTGGGATGCTTGTGGGCTGGGCAGGTCTAGTTTTTGTGAAGGGTTGTCTTCTTCTGGCTCTTCTCTACTCTGAGGATGTAACGCTTTGGGGATCCTAACTCCAGTTTTTATCTCTCTGGCCCTGTAAATGTCCAGAAGGTGTGCTGGGCTTCTTAGTCTCCGAGCTGCCACTTGAAATCTGCAAATACTTAGAGGGGAAGAACTTGATCATATGTCTGACTCACCTCCTCAGATTCTTGCCACCTCAAGTCCTTGCTGCCACAGTAGTTCTCTCATGACTTGAAGAAACAGATTTAAAAACAATACTTTGTCCAGCTTTTATGGCGGTTTTTGGCAGGAGGATTGGTCTTTAACTGCCATTACTAGAAGAAGTTTCCCACATTTCTCAATGTCCTGATGAAGATGCATGTTGTGGTTGTAGGGTGGTGGTCTTGATGGCCAGGGGTATGGTATGCTTGTGGGGTGTTGGTTGAGTAGGTTGCATATAATATATCAACTCAAACATTCTAATCTCCTAAGCCTTCAAACCCTTTCCTTAGTCTACAATATGCCAGAGAAGTTTTAGCATCTCATCCTCATTGAATTTAGGCCATTGTTAAATCCAGGCTTCAATAAACCAAGGAATCAAACCTTAGAGCCACTCAGATGTGCTGAATATAACACATTACATCAGGAGTCCCGAGTGAGTGTATATACGTTCGTAAATCTTGCTGAATCCAACCTTACATTTCATCCCTCTTGGTGTAACACTGTAGATTCCATTCCCATACATGACCCTCAGCTTCCTCTCAATACACATGGGCAAGATATTCCAACTTCCTTGGTGTATAATCTACCTCCACCTCGTCCCCAGCAGACCTTGCAATTTTCTTCTGGGCTCAGCTGGGAGTTTATTCTTGCTATGGGCGTGAAGCCAATGAGGTGCAGTGTGGGCAGGTTTTGAGAACGGGCATCCAAATGGGAGACAAAGGCCCCAGGTGAAAAGGTCTTCTTGTGAGTGATTGCTTATTTCCTTAAACAGGGGAAGAGGGGCTGCTTCTGTAGGCAGGGGAAGCTTGGGGTTCGGGAGCTCAGCTTTTTAAAAAAATTTAATAATACATTAGTATTGTTTGTTCAGCATCTCTAGAATCTACAATTATGTTTTTTATTTGCATTTATGAAGCTCTATTTTGAATCTTCCCCCCCTCCCTCTTTCTTTCTCTTTCCATTCATCAGTCTTTCTAGAGACTGTATTAATTTTTCAATATCCAACTTTTGGGTTTATCTGTTTTCTCTATTACACATTAAAATATATATATATATATATATATATATATATATATATATATATTATTTATTTATTTTGGCTGCACCGGGTCTTAGTTGTGGCATGTGGGATCTTCACTGAGGCATGTGGGATCTTTGTTGCAGCATGCAGGATCTTTAGTTGTGGCATGTGGGATCTTTTAGTTGCGGCATGAGGACTACTTAGTTGCGTCACGCAAACTCTTAGTTGCGGCATGCACACGGGATCTAGTTCCCTGACCAGGGATCGAACCCGGGCCCCCTGCGTTGGGCGTGCAGAATCTTACCCACTGGACCACCATGGAAGTCCCTCTGTTACACATTTGTTTTAATAACTTTTGTTGATAATGTTTTGGATAATTTTGTCAATTTATGCTCTAATTCTGTTGTTCTCTGTCTCCTCTTCATTTCTTTGAGTTTCTGCATTCAACTTTTTAAAAAATTGAGATATAATTGACATAAAACACTGTGTAAGCTTATGGTGTACAACATACTGATGTGATACATTTATACTGCAATATGATGGCCATTGTAGTGTTAGCTAACACCTCTATGGCATCACATAATTATCACTTTGTCTGTGTCCACACAAATATTCCCATCACAATCTATGGTCCTGCTCCTTCTTGGTCAGTGTCCTAATCTTAGCAAGAGAATTTGCTGAGGTTGAACACTTAAACTTTGCAATAAAGGGAAAAGAATCTGAAAAAGAATGGACATATCTATCTATCTGAATCACTGTGCTGTACACCTGAAACTAATACAGTATCATAAATCAACTATACTTCAGTAAAAAAAACAAACAAACCCAACTTTGCAACAACTTTGTAACCTGAACAATTATATTTAGGATCTGAGGATGACCCTTGTGTGTCCTGCAGCTGTACCCTATAAAGGATTCTCTGAATGTCACCATATCTGTATCTTGAGATTGAAATTTAAAACTTCATGCTTATTTAAAAAAAAAAAACTCTTCAGGCAGTCAGAAACAGCCATCTCCCTGTACACTCTTTGTAATTAACATCACTGTCATAGCAATCAGTGTTTAACAGCAGCAACGGCCCTCCACGCCTTGTCCTCTATCTGCCCATCACACTACCACCAGTGCTCTCTTGAGTAATCCTGTGGCCGCTCTATGTCACAGATTACCACACCCCTTTTGCTCCCAATGCATGCACAGATGGGTGAGTAGCCCAGCCAGAATTCCATATTGAGGAACTGTGTGTGCTGGGGACCCTCCTGGCATCAGTCAAGGTCCTGGCAGGAAACAGAACCCAACTCAAGAGACCTGCTACTGAGCAGGGGTGGGCAAGATTAGAGAACCACCTGTATGAGTTTGCTAGGGCTGCCATAACACAGTACCACGAACTGCGTGGTTTAACAGCAGACATTGTCTCACGCTTCCGGAAATCCCAGATCGAGGTTGGTTCCTTCTGAGGGAAGGATCTGTTCCAGCCCTCTCTCCTAGCTTCTGGTAGTTCTTTGGCTTGTGATAGCCTAACTCCAATCTTCACATGTAATCTTCACATGCTGTTCTCCCTTTGTGCCTGCCTGTGTCCAAATTTCCCATTTTATAAGGACACCAGTCATACTGGATTAGGGTCCACCCTAATGAGCTCACTGTAACTTAATTACACCTTCAATGACCCTATTTCCAAATAAGGTCACATTCTGAGATACTAGGGATTAGGGCTTCAACATATGGGTAAAATATGGGTGAGTGTATATGTGGATTGTTTCACTTCCAAGAACTTCTGTACATTTAGTAATAATAGCTGACATTTATTGAGGGTTTATGCTTGTTCTAAGCACTTGAATATATTATACACTGGATAGTACCTATAAAGGAGGTGCTATGATTATCCCAATTTTAGAGCTGAGTAGACTGAGACTCCCTGAGTTTCCTATCTTACCCAAGGTCAAGGTTGCACAGTGAACTAGTAAGAGGAATGGGATTTGATCTAGGGCAGTCTGTCCCTAGAGGTATGCCCTAAACCACAAAGACATATGTGCTGATCCGCTCACCAGAACTGCCCTCCCGACTTGACCTCGTGCCAAACACATTCATTTTCCAAGCCCCAGTCAAACCACAGCTGTTCTGTGGGGCTTTCTCAGTCCCCTCCCAGAGGAACTGACCGTTCATTCTGTGCACCCCACTGTCCCCAGCATGACGCCCACGACACTTTGTGCCTGCTTTTCTACCTGAAAGTCCTTCAGGGCAGGGAACCCTGTTCCACTCATGTCCGCAGCTCCAGGGCCTGGCAGCGCATCTGACCGAGGGGGGTGGGTGCCGGCGACTATTTCTGGAAGGAATATTTTCTAGCCGTCCCTGCTCACCCTGAGTGCTCTGCGGCACCCAAGTCCCCCTGAGAACAGCTGACTCCCTCCCTCAGTTGTGCTCAGGGGATATCTGTCTATGGCCTGCAGTTCTGGACCACAGCTGCCCCTGCCCCCTGGGTGGGCAGTCCCGTTTGTCCTGGGCACAGGGCTCTTACCTGGCTTCTCACCTGCTGGGTCAGATCTGGGTTTCTGATCCTCTACAAACAGATTCCTTAGCCTCCAGTGAAGCAGTTCTACTCAGTTCCCAGGAACCTTGTGGGAGCTTTACTTCAGTTTTGTCCTAATTAAGTCATATGTTGTCAGGCGTCCCTTTCTCAAAACCCGAGGGTCATGTTGGAGTTTCTTTCCCTCTCTTTCTAGGATGTTGGATTTAACTGCTTCCTTGAGGAGACGCCTCGGAGCCCCCCTCAGCTGTTCAAGGCCAGCGTCCACGTGTCTATTTCTACCACACTTTGAGGAAATACTCACTTTTAAAGCCCTACCTGCATATTCGCTCTAGCTTTTCTTTACTATCACCGACTCCATACTTCCCAGCTTTTCCATTCTCTGAGAACCAACGTGCCTAGTTTCGTTCCTGGGTAGGGGACCTGCAGGGGAGCCCTAATATCGGCATCTTCTGTGCCCACGAGGGACGTCCAGTGTTGAGTTTGGTGTGAACCTCGCCGCAGGGTCCTACAACATCGCAGCTTCTTCAGCAGCTCCGAGGGATCCCTCGTGAGATCACGGAAAACGTACCGCTCAGCGTTTAAAAAAATCGGAAAATAATTTTTAGCTTTTAACGCTGTTTTCTGGTTATTTGTAAAAACGTTTCTTGCTATTTTAAGTGCCGTGTTATTCCAAACACACCTGGATTTCCTGGGGTGCATTCTGTCCCCCCAAAGATAAATGCCCTAGGTCGGCAACCTGCAGCTGGGACAACAAGATGTCTTTTTCACCATCGCCTCCTCCTCCTCCTGCTGCTCTCCGGGCTGCCTCCCCGCAGGGGCGTTGGAGAAGAGAGGGGCCGCGGCGCCCCCCGCGAGCGGAGGGGGAGAGGCGGGGAGCCCGGCAGCCGGGATTGGACTTCCTCCCTCCACTCCGGAACTGCGCTGGAGCCGCCGGGACTCGGAAACCCTGGCGGCGCCGCAGGAGCCGGCGGGGTAGGCGGGGCGCGGCCGGTGGGCGGGGCGCGGCGACCCGTGGGCGGGCCCGGGGCGGGGCCTGCGCGCGCGCTGCGCGGGCCGCGAGGGGCGAGCTGCGCCCGCCGCGCTCCCCGGACTCCCGAGCGCAGGGCGCCGGCTGGTTGCGCTCCTCACCGCTGCCGCCGCCGCCGCCGCCGCCGCCTCCTCCTCCTCCCAAGCGGGCTCGGCCCGGCGGCCGGGGCGATGTGAGCCGGGGCCCGCGGGCGCGGCCGGACCTCCGCGATGTGGCTCAAGCCCGAGGAGGTGTTGCTGAAGAACGCCTTGAAGCTCTGGGTGACTCAGAAGAGCAGCTGCTACTTCATCCTGCAGCGGCGCCGCGGGCACGGCGAGGGGGGCGGCCGGCTCACGGGTAAGGGGCGCGCCGGGGCGGGCGGGCGCATCGGCCGGGCCCGGACCTCGCTCCCCGCCGGGCCCGCGGCCCCAGTCCGGGGCTGCGGCGCAGGTGGCGGTTTTGTGGGAGACGCCAGGCCGGCCCTGCCTCGGGCTTGTTTTCCTTTCTCCTGCCTCTCTCCTGCAAGCTCCCGTCGAGGTGGTGGCAGAAGGGACTTGCGGGCTCGTGCATTTTCCCGGGCGGGGCAGGTGCCTTCGCCGCCTGGCCCGGTGACCGCCCGGAGGCCAGGCTTGGCTCGGGAAGCGAAGGAGAGACGCCGGCTGGAGCGAGGGCCGTCCGGGGAGGAGCGGGGCCGCCGTGCGGGGCCAGGTGACAGCGGGTGCGTCCCGGCCACCTGGACGCGCCCGAGGCTCCAGGTGGTGTCGCGGCTGGGGACACACGGCCGACCCATGGCGGGGCGCAGCTCGGGAGGCTCTGGCAATCCGGGACTGTCGGGCGGGTGAACGGGTCGGGCCGGGCGGGCCTGGGACGGTCTCCACGCCCGGAGGAGAAACGCAGGTGGTACGAATTCCGAGCTCGTGATCTTAATAGCAGAACTGAGCAGGTCAGTTCCCCGCCCCCATCCCTTCACTTTCCTCCTAGGAATGAAAGGAGGAAGAAAACTCAGGCTTGTAAAATTTACTAAAAAAAAAAAAAAGCATTTTTTTTCCTCTGAAAGTTATGGTCCAAAACTCTTTGAAAATCAGGCCTTTGGATAACTTTCATAAGCTGGGACACCTGTTTAAAAGGTCAACAGAGGAACAATATGAGCCTTTTCCAGTTGTATCTAGGGAAGCTATATGGAATTTCAGATTTTGGAATCTGAAATAAGAGGGACTTTAGATCTTCCCATTTTGTCCCTCCTTATACCGAGGAGGAGGAGACCAAGGCTGGGGAGAGGGTGGTCAAGGGGACGAGCTTGGGTCCCTGGGCTCATTGTTGGTGACTGCTGCCTGTTTATTCTGGGGGAGGCCCTCCTGGAGTAAAGTCTACGGGGAAATGCGATTCATATGTCCTGAAAGGGCAGAACCAAGTGCCAGGGCATTACCCTTCCCATACTTTAGATTGGGGAGGCCGGAAAGCAGGCAGTTGGATTCGGTAGGGAGGGTAGACTTCACTGAGCCTCAAGGAGTCAGCCGGAGTTGGTGGGATTTCTGGATGGAAGGGGCAGTGGGGTGACCTGTTGTCATGGTGATCAGTGGGAACAGGTGGGCAGCAGGTGGGCCTGCTCTGCGGGCTGTTTGAAACTCTGAGTGGGGGAGTTAGTGTAGGAGGTTGGGTGGGCCTTCTGGGCCCCTGGGCAGCACAGTGGCACTTAGTGCCTGGGCTCTTGGGAAATGGAGGTTGGTGGCGCCCTGTGGGGCTCATCAGAGGCGAAGAGGCCAGAGGAGGGGTTCGTCTCCCCAGTCCTTTGAAGGCTGTGTATCTTAATCTTTGGTGCATTAAACACAGCACTTGGCCTATAAATGGTCTCCTTTAGTAGAGGGTGAGGACAGGGCTTGAAGATTTGTGAAACAGGAAACAAGGAACGTCGGTCCAGCAAACGTTCATTGACTTAGTTCAGCGCACACTGACTGTGGGATGCTCGTCCTGTGGCTACTTTGGGAAGGACTTCAGGTTATTCACCATCCAGCAGGGGAGGTGGGTCCAGACCTGGAGGGCAAAGCCTCAGATCCTGTGCCTGATGGAGGTTCAGGACGGCTTCCCTTCTGGAGAGCCTGCTTTGAGGTCCAGTCTGTCTGAGGTGAACTCAAAATGATGCCCCCCCCCTGCCCCCCCGCTGCATTCCAAAATCAAGCAGGGCTGTAGCACCTGTGCCTTTGGGCTTTACTTTGGTTTGGGCTTGCTGTGACTATGCACAATTTTCTTTTTTTTTTTTTTTTTTAATTTATTTCTTGGCCGTGTTGGGTCTTTGTTGCTGCACGCAGGCTTTCTCTAGTTGTGGCGAGCGAGGGCTACTCTTCGTTGCGGTGCGTGGGCTTCTCCTTGCGGTGGCTTCTCTTGTTGCGGAGCACGGGCTCTAGGCACGTGGGCTCAGTAGTTGTGGCTCGCGGGCTCTAGAGCGCAGGCTCAGTAGTTGTGACGCACGGGCTTAGTTGCTCCACGGCATGTGGGATCTTCCCGGACCAGAGCTTGAACCTGTGTCCCCTGCATTGGTAGGCGGATTCTTAACCACTGTGCCACCAGGGAAGCCCAATTTTCTTTTTCTTGAAGGCAGTAAGATTGGCCAAAAAAGAGAGGAAAATTCCCCACAAAGAGACCCCTGGCACTTTGCTTTATTTCTTGGAGGCTCAGAACCTCCTGCTGATTGCGAAAGGGTGGCATCCCCTACGGCAGCTGAACACTCCACCTTTGGACATTTAGCCGGGGAGCCAATGGCTGTACCAGTTAGGCAACCCTGTTACCACATCCTCTGATGGCTGGTCTTACTGGGGCCCTACGAATGTTGTAAAATCAAAACTGATGTGACACAGAGGCCAGCTCCATGTTGATGGCGGTTTTCAGAAAACGTAGAATGCTAATTTGGCAGATATTTAGCAATTTATTTCAAAGATTTAAAGCTTCAACTGAGTTTATCTATGAAATCAAAGGGTGTGCATTCTGACTGGTTTTAGGCTTTTCTTTGGAGAGAAGCAAGTAGAGGATGATTAAGAGGGCTGGAGATAAAATGTAAAGGAGCAATAAAAGGAAGTGTCTCTTTTTGTATTGCGATGCTGAGTTTGAGATTAGGTAGTAGGGGCTTAAAAATGTGAGGTCTCCATTGGCGTTTAAAGTAATCTGACATGTTGAAAACTTGCCCGCCCTCAGAAATAGAACGTTTTGTTTCATTGAGGATTGTAATTTGTCCTCCTGCTTACACACACACACACACACACACACACACACACTCCCTATACACATGTCCAGGTTTATTTTCTCCATAGCCCTTTCTAATATACAAAATACTTTTGTTCATTGTTTCCCTTACTAAATTGTCTGGTCTATGAGGGCAGGTATTTTACCTGTGATGGTGCCTAGCACTGCGTATATGCTCAGGTAACATTTGTAGGATGAATAGATGGTTGAGTCCATGCATGAAAGGTGGAGCCCACTTTTTTTTCTCAAAAGTTGGGTGGGTGTGGAGGCCCAGCTTTCAGACTGAGCTGATCACATGGGCCAGGAAACGTGCCCTCTCTCTCCTCGGCTTCCTGTGTACCTGCAGGCTGACCCACCGGAAAGCTGGAGAGGGTTGAGTGGGAATTGAAAGCTCCTGTCTATTTTTGTAGCTTCTCCTTTGAGGGCAAAGGAGCGGGGCACCAGCCTCTCAGGTGGCTTCAATTACCAGCCCCAGGGACCCGCTTCGAGAAGGAGATCTTGGGCTGGGGAGGGGGCGGGCGGTGCTGGAAGGCAGTGACCTTCGCTTCCAGTGTGAACATGGTGTGGCTGAACACAGTATTGTAAGATGTTTCCACAACTCCCCTGACAGAGTGATTTTTGCTGCCCTGGAAGGGAGGAAGTGAAGTTATACAGTGTTCCCTTGGATACGGTCTCCAGCCTGTGGGAATATTTCTTATAAAAGTGCAGCTCTGGGAGAACAGAGTGGGAGCAGTTAGCCTTTGGGAGGTGGTGGGCAGAAGGACACCCAACATCACTGCCCACCCCCACCCCCCCGCACCCCGGGGTCTCTGATGCACTTAAAATGAGCAGCATGAATGAAACTTTAAAGACCAATGGGCTTCCCTGGTGGTGCAGTGGTTAAGAATCCGCCTGCCAATGCAGGGGACACGGGTTCGAGCCCTGGTCCAGGAAGATCCCCCATGCCGCGGAGCAACTAAGCCCGTGCGCCACAACTACTGAGCCTGCGCTCTAGAGCCCGCGAGCCGCGTGCGCCACACCTACTGAAGTCCGTGCGCCTAGAGCCCGTGCTCCGCAACAAGAGAAGCCACTGCAAAGAGAAGCCCCCGCTCGCCACAACTAGAGAAAGCCCGCGTGCAGCAACGAAGACCCAATGCAGCCAAAAATAAATTAACAAAATAAAAATAAAAATATAAAGACCGAATATCACCACCCAGATGTGCCCCTCTGAAGGATTTTATTTTTCAGTGTTTTATTACGCACATTCCTGTATAATCTTGCAGTTCTTTCCCCAAAGAGGCTGGCAGTTTAAAAGTAATAATTTGAATCACATATTGATGTTTTCTACTTTTCAGAGTGTTTCCCTTTGGCCCCTGTTCCTGTCACCGCATTTGTAGCAGTTATGGGCTAACCGATTTCCTAACTGGGTCAAGGGAGGAAGTAAGGAGTGGGAGTGGAAAATATGGGCTTTGGAGTCAAGATAAGTTGGTTGGGTACAAATCTGGGCCAGTTTATTTGGCTTCTTTGAGCCTTCCTTATAACTCTGCCTTAAGGCACGGACAAAAACTAACTTTAGAGGGTTAGAAGCTGTTTTCCACCATGGCTAGCCCATCTTTCCCATCAGCAATGCACAAGGCTTCCGATTATAATAAGGGTTAGAATGAAAATAAACAATATACATGAAGGGCTTAGTTGAGCTCGTCACCTGGTAGGTTTGAAGAAAAGCAAAGCAGAGTAACATTTAAAAAACCGAAGAACAAGAGCGCTTCTTAGAACACGAAGTGTTGTAAAATAGTTTGCATTGTGGTGAAGGATGTAAGCAACATTTATCTATTAGCGCAGGATTTACTAAGTGTAATTAGAAGATTAAATATTTAAATAGCAATTTGTGCCAGCAGGATTTGGATACAGGGGGTCTTTGACCACATTAAATCCTAGTAGATAAAGGGAACTGAGTGTGAGTGGCCGGCTGTGCCCAGGGTGAGTCGTCTCCTGCCTTTGGAACAGGAGACTGGGGGAGTCTCATCTAGGGATTCCCGTGGGGTTCCCAGAGCTTGCTCAGAATGACTCTGCTCCATGGCTGGAATGGTGAAGCCCAGCACCAGCGTGGCCTTTCTTGGCTAGTCTGCCTGACGTCAGCTGGAGTCCTGCTCAGGTAGCTGAAGTTGGTGGTGGATTTCATCCCTGCCACCAACAAAAACCCCTTTGGCTCAACAGGGCGGCCGTTGCATTGTGCAGACTCCCCACATATTGGCTCTAGAGTCTTACATACTTTGGTCTTGTTTTCCAGAAGCACAACAAGGGAGAAATCACAAACAACGGAAGTACTTTGATTCCACGGGCATAAATCAGAAGGTTTATATAAGTAAAATAACTGGTGTTATCTCTAAGGGCTGATAAGCCATTAACAAAAGCTTTGGGGTTCCCAACAGATGCATTTAATGAGAACATAATAAGGGCCATGCATTTGTAATTAGATAACCAAACAAGGCCTGGGCTGTGTCACTCCAGGAAATAATATGAGGTACAAATGTGTGGGTAGGGAAGGCTGTTTCAGCCTAACCGGGGCTCTTTAGGAAGAGCTGAAAACGATTGGGAGGCTTGGAACGTTTAAAGGATTCATTTACTTGAGCCATATTCTGGCAGCATTGGATCAAGGAGGGATTTATTTAAAATGAAAGTAGTAAATCTGATCATATTTCCAGCACAGATTTTTTTTCCCCTCCTTATTTTGTAAAGCTTTAATCAATTGCATTAAAAAGCAGCCCTGGACGTATTTTCACGGCTCCTGGGGTCTCGCATGAGCTACCCCTGCACCACCTCTAAGGCTCTTTCTCCCCTGCCTTGTGCACTCGAGCAAAGACCCTCCAGCGTCGGTCACTTTCCTCTCCCGGGCCTTCACGGGCTGTCCCCTCTGCCTGGGGCGCTCCCACCTGCCCTTCCAGTCTCAGCCTAAGCTCCACTGCTTGGACATGGACCCCCTGCCCCCATCCTCTTGTCCCGCCCGCTGCTTTTCCTTTAGAACACTGACCACACTGTTTGTCGTGATGTGGCTCTTTGTGGCTTTATCTGTTTCGAGCAAACCAGACCTTGAGCTCCAGAAGGGAGGTCCCAGGTCTGCGTCCCTCACCACTGTGCCGCCTGCCCTGGGATCCTTGCTGTCGCTTGTTGGAGCACTGTTGATATGTATTTAGTGAATACACGGATGCCCACGTAGAATTGATAGCTGTGAGCCTTTGAGGTTGAGAAATGTTTCGCATGATCCTGAAAATGGAAGTTATGAAGAAAACAGGAATAAATAATACAGAGGGGTGTTATTGTTATTTCTCACACCCGCCCTATGTGCTTGTAAGGATTAGTGGTGGTTTGTCAGCTGCGCCAGCCCAGCTGTTAGAACTCCCCGTTGGTAACCTTTATGGAAATGATCCTGTACAGACCCAGAATGATTTTCCCAGCACATCACCAGCCAACTAACACAGCTCTACGAATCTGAGTCATTAATATTCTTGAACATTTGGTGGGTGTGTTGTAACCATTAGATTTTATTATTTTTCTGCTTCCTTTTTTTTGTTTTTTTTAACTTTAAAAAAAGAGAAAGAGAAATCAACAACAAAATAAACAGCCCCCAGTAAGGTCTCCTTAGGAAAAGGTACTGTACTTTGTGATCGGTTTTATTCTGAATAAATAGTTACTAGTAGAGAATGGATATTCAGATATAATGGGATGATAGTTTACCTGAAGTCTTAAATTATGAAATCTTTCATGTGCATAGGCGCATATAATGCAAATGTAAAGTATAAATAATATAATACCCACCGGCTGTTACTAAAAAATATTTAGAATGTTTCCAGTGCTTGAGAGATTTCTTGTGTGTTTTCCTGATTATATTCCCTTCCTTCCCTTGTGGGCATTAATATCCTGAATTATGTGTTAATACTCCCTTGCTTTTATTTATAGTTTTGACACATTTATATGTATCCCTAATCAACACATTGTTTAGTCTTGTATGTTTTTTTCTTAAACTTTTTACAAGGGGAATCATACTTTATGTATTTTTTCCGAAGCTTATTTTCCTGCCCCCCCATTATAGTTACAGTTTTATGTGTATAATTATGTTTCTCTAACATTGAACCATGTTGATACATGTAACCATGTTTGTTTATTTTCATTGATGGGTAGTGACTCATTGAATGAATATACCATTATCGATCGATTCATTCATTCATTCTCCTGTCAGTTGATATTTGGGTTTCTAGTTGCTGTTGTTTTGCTGTTACAAATAGTGCTGCTGTGAACATTGTCAGAGATGTTACTTTTGGCCAGTCTAGTAGGTATTAAAATAGTATCTGAGAACCACCGAGATGGTGTTTCCCTCATAGGGGTAAGAATCTTTTTATGTGTTTATTAAGTATTTGTTTTGCCTTTTGAGAAAGGTTTGTGTCTTTTTCTTATCTTAGGAGCTGTGGGTGTGTGTCTGTGTATGTGTGCACGCACATGTGTCTATGTGTTCTGTATTCTTTTTCAATTATATGCGTTGAAAAATCTCTCACTCCATGCCTGGGCTTTGTATTTTTGTTGTGGGTCTTTTGAAGGACCAAATTCTTAATTTTCACGCAGCCAGATGTACCATTCTTGTCCTCTAATAGTTTGTACTTTTTGTTACTTGTTTAAGAAGAAATCTTTAGAAGGGAATCTCCGGGATGATGGTGAAGGGAGAGCCTTAGATGAGAGTCTGGTCCTCAGTCCAGATAGGAGCAGGGCGGAGGCTCCAGGACAACTCCTAGGAGAAGAGAAACTGATAGAGCAGGGACACGCTTGCACTTGCACGTGTTGGAGGAACATCCTATCACCAGGGGAGAGTTGGTGGGTGAATTCTTGACACATAGAAAGCTGAATCAGCCAAGAATTCCAGGACAGTTGTCAACTCCAGGGAACATAAAAAGCTGTGTAGGTTAGGAAAGGTTTCATCCTTTTACTACAAAGCTCAGCTTGCACTAACGTTTACGTCGTTACAAGAATGTAAATATCGACTCGGGGTCTAACCCAGGCTGCTGCCTAATTGAGGAGTGAGTGGCAGGTGGGGTTGCTGAGTGAATGGGGGATACATCCTCCACTTCTGGAAGTTGCCAGCTGATGCCCGCATGGAAAACTGAAGAAGTAGTCGTACCAGCATGTTCCCGGAGAAGTGGAGGTGAATGGGAAAAGAACCAGTAAAGAACTGGGAGTGGTTGCCCTCGGGGAGCTGGGAAGTGGGAGCAGGGAGGGGCTGCTGGGTTTCTCATGGACCTTGTCCAGTTAGATGCTTCTTTCCATGCACATATAAACTGGATAAAATACAGAATGTAAACTTTGGGAGAGCTTGGCATTTTTTCTGGGTAATGGGGATCCCGTGGGTAACGGGGTCAGGAGAGGCATTGAAGCAGAGTCGTGTTAGTGCCTCACGGCCGTGATTCCTGAACTGCCCTGCTTCACATATTTGTCCTCTCAGTAAACTATATTTAGCCTTCAAAGTGTCTCGAATATGTGGGGTATGTCAATTTCACAGAGGCTTAAAACCTATTTTCAGAAATGCATCTAATCTAGCCAGGTACTTTTATTTGAAATTAAAATATATCTATTCTGGATGATTGTTTTCCTCCAGAGAAGAAATCAGGTTAGAGTTATACACGTACGATACATTTATAATTTTTGTCCCTTTCCTATAGGTAGGGTACTATAACTGCATCCCATTCCTTCTGGGGTCTCAGTTCCTTAACCTGCAAAACAGTGATAATATAGCAACAACAGCAGTTTTTGCTTTGTGGAAGAGTTTATATTTCAAACTGTTATATTTTATAGACATGTTGGCAAATCCACTTAATTATTTGTATGTAAAGAAGAAGAAAAAGCCCAAAGAATATTGCATCCAACAATGCCAGGCCCTTTGTTCTCATGAAGCGTACGGTCTGGAGGGGGCAAGGTGCTCGTGGTTGGTGGGGGTGGCAGTATTAAACCATGAAATACAGAATTATCAATGGTGGTAAATGTAGGGGGTGTGAGAGGGAATAACACGGAAGCTAATTTAGCTTGAGGTGTCAGGGAGCATTTCTCTGAGGACCTGTGATCTCAGCTGAGACCTGCAGGGTGTATAGGATGGTGCTGGCCTGCTGCAGAGTGAGAGAAAGAGCCTTCTGAGTGGAAGAAACAGCATGTGCAAAAGCCCTGCGGCCTCTGAGAGCCTGCTTTGGATAAGTTAGCTTTGACGGGCCGTGAGCTGTCCAGTAAGGCCTGGACAGAGGAGGAAACCACAGAGGGGGGTGAGGAGTGGCTGGGGAGGGGAGGAAATCAGAGTGGATTTTTCCAGAAGGCAAGAGAAGAGTGTATTTAAGAAGGAGGGAGGGAAGAGGGATCAAATATGCAACGTCGTGTGGAACAGGCTTGTAAGACGTTGGCAACCTCAGCGAGAGCAGTTTGGGTGCCGGTTGGCGTGGTATAGGAGTGGGCTGGAGGCTGCTGGCGGGTGGTGAGGAGGTAGGGACCGTGTGTGGGTACAGCTTTGTTAAGGTGGAGTTTGGTTGGTTTTTGTTGTTGTCACTGTTACAAATTTATTATTTGTCAACAGAGTGCTGAATGATGGATCTGAAGGTATTGTGGGCTTGCGGAAGGGCAGCTGGGCCTTGAGATGGGCAATGGGTAGGATTTGAAGAGGTCAAGGACGTAGGTAAGGCATCCAGGGGAGGGAGACCTCAGGAGCATTTCCCAAGGAATTTTGTTTTGGAAATGAGGTTAAGTACTCAGGACTGAACAACAACAACAAAATGCCTCAAAGGATCTGTAACTGACCACCAAGAGAGTTTAACTAATTTAGATGGAACCCAAGGATGTTGGCTCAGCCCTGAACAGGGATTGCTTCACCTGGCAAAAGAAACCCTTTGAGGAGACCGTGGCAACTTAAAAAATTGGGTAATGTTACTTGTTTGGCATTTGGT
The DNA here is from genome assembly GCF_965194805.1 of Balaenoptera borealis. Classification (NCBI taxonomy): domain Eukaryota; kingdom Metazoa; phylum Chordata; class Mammalia; order Artiodactyla; family Balaenopteridae; genus Balaenoptera; species Balaenoptera borealis. Next base: position 5,815,895 of record NC_138871.1, read on the forward strand.
GCCACACCCCTTGTACCCTCTTGTCTGGGGTAAGTGCTGGTGGGAATCTAATCTGGCTTCACTAAGTGTTTTGACCAGACTTTATTTCTCAGATTCATAAAGCTAAACAGTCTTTTGTTGTAAATCATGTTATCAGGATTCAAAAAATAGAATTTATTGCTAGATGGAAAATGCAGATTATTTCAGTGAATTACAAAGGCTCCCCAGGAAGTTTGGCTGCCCTGAATGATTGAGTCCATCTAACAGGGTTCTAAATTGTGGCCCAATGATGGGATGCAGGAATGTTTTCGTGAGGAAATTTGGTAACATTCTTAAAATGGGATGGGCCTAGTGATGCAAGGTGTGGAAGGAACCTCTGGAGTTTCTCACTTGAGAAGCAGTATTTACATGACAGAAACACTTTGTTTAAAAAAAAAAAAAAAGGCAGAAAAGGTTAGCGCACCTTAGATAGAGATTAGATATTTCATCTACTACTGGAGCATAGAGAGCCAAGGTGGGTTCTGAGTTTCTCTTATGTTGCTGTTTTGCTGTTATAATTTAAAATAAATGTAAAATGTAAGCAAGGCCTTAAGATTACTTTCAGAATATATAGCTCACGATCTTGCATCTGTCAAGGATTCAGTCACAGCAAGGATTTGGCTGGAGAGACTAGATTTGGGTAAACCCAGTGTAACAAAACCGTGTGTGTGTGTGTGTGTGTGTGTGTGTGTGTGTGTGTGTGTGTACATACGTGCGCCTGTGTTTTTCATCCCCATATAATAGAGCTGTCTCTCAATGTGGGGATTAGGTTCCGAAATCAACATGAAGGACAAAAATTGCTTGCGGTTAAACTTACCCTGAAACCAGCAGGGTCACCTGTCTTGGTAATCTGCTCCTGGTACAAGGAGTTTCTGCGAGGTGGAGGCCTCAGTGGAACTGGGAGATTCCAGCCCCCCAAGGGACTCACACCAGGGCATGTGCTCCTTGAGTTGTGGGCTATCCAGGTGAATTTATTGTCCCTTCTGCGTTTTTTGGTCCACGCAGGCGGTTGAATCTGATACATTAGAGTGAGATGCGTGTCTGCTGTACCACCACTTGCCGGTTGAAGTAAAGTCCCTGAGCCAGCTCCGTGGCCAGGTGAGGCTAATAGAGATGGCGCTACAGCTTGGTGTATTAACCTGGGAATTGCTGTTAGGTGAGGTTGATGATGGTGGCGTGTCCGAGAGCTACAGCTCTGAAGTCTGATGCTCAGGTGGCTTGCCGTGAAAAGGTCTGCGTTAAGTGGATGTTGTTTTGTCTTTCAGCCTCTTGCTTGTCTTCCAGCCTCTTGCTTGTCTTCATTTATCCAAATAAAACATTGAGATTTGAGGAGAAGAGAGGTTGGAAAGCCTCTTGTGGAACTGGAAGGTTCTCTTTGATGGGATGCGTGTCCCACTGTAAGAGCTGCTTTCCTTGTTTGATTTTTAACTTTCTGTATGACCTGGAAGGCTGGATTTGAGCACTGTATATTAATAGCCAAAAGTTAAGTTAGAGTCATATAATGGTAAGCGTATTTACTTTTTTTGAATTAAAATCTACAGAAACCCACACTGTAGGCAAAGCCAGAGATTTGATTGTGTTGATGGTGCCTGAAATCCTACTAAGGCTCAAGACCAGGGTCTCCATAGGTGAGCATCCGTTTATAGCAGAAAGATCATTAGAAAGTCTGTCTGTGGGGGAGGGAGGGAGGGAAGACGGGAAGGAGAGAAGATGGGAAGGTGTGAAGACGGGAAGATGGGAAGACAAGAGGGGGAGAGAGAAGGAGAGGGAGGGAGAACCTCCGAGAGAGACTTGAATGGCTGATGTGGTCACACAAAAAGAGATCCTAATCGCAGAAGCTTTGGGAAGACGTGCTCTAATATGCTACATGTATAATATTGTGATATGCATTCCTGGAAAGTTTTATTTAGAATCAGACTTGTATAAATTAGACAGTTTCCCCATTACTTAAGCCTCAGAGAGATCTCCATTTTAAGAACAGAGTAAATTATTAAAAATGTGGGAGACGCAAGAGGGAAGAGATATGGGAACGTATGTATAACTGATTCACTTTGTTATAAAGCAGAAACTAACACACCATTGTAAAGCAATTATACTCCAATAAAGATGTTAAAAAAATGTATAGAAAAATCTATAAATTTGAATCAGATCGTAGTATTTCAGATGTCAGAATATTTTTATTACAAGGTAAAAACAACTTTTTGGATCAAAACTGTCAAAAACAAAAAAAGGGAGATGGGGACTTCTGTCTTCAAAACATCAGTCCTAAAAGACAAAGGAAGGCTGTGGATTAAAGGAAACTGAGCAGACATGATAACTAAATGCGATCCCCAGCCCTAGAGAGGGTCCTGGGCTGGAGGGGAAAATGCTCTAATGGGTGTTTGTTATTGGGTAACATAACTGGAATACAAAGAGTAGATAAAAGCATAGCATGTGTTAAATTGAGTGACATTGGTAACTAGGCTATTGTGTTAAGAGAATATCCGTATTCAATATCCCATCACATCATACCATAGCACATCACATCATATTATGTCATATATCATAGCGCACCATATCACATCATATTGGTCATATCATATCATATCTCATGAGAAAAAGAGAGGGTGAGAGAGAGCAGTGTTAGAGCAGATGGTGTGAGCTGTTAACAGTTGGTGAATCTGTTTCTAGGCAAAGGGTATATGGGTGTTCTTGGTCCTATTTTAATTCCTGAAGCTTTTCCTTAAGCTTGCAGTTATTTCCAAATAAAAAGTTAAATAAACAAATACGTTTGAGTGTCAGCCCGGAAGCACTTGTCCACTTTGATTGAGGTATTTTGAGCCTGTGATAACAAAATATAAAGTAGAGCTTTAAAAAAACCTTTATTTAGGAAATTTCTGCAGGAAAAATAACTTCGTTGTGGTGCGAACTAACCACCCTCTGCTTTTCTCATTGAAACAACCATTTTTGTACACTGGTTTCTAAAGAGTTGAGGTTTCTTGGGGTCCCGGTGGCCAGGTGCAGCAGGACAGGTGGTGGGGATTCCACACCACCCTAAGCTTGAAGTGACTTTGACATACGACTTTTTAATATCGTGTGTGCGTGTTTCAGTGTTAGGTCAGGCCTTGGTTGTGGTCAGTAAACAGTTGAATTTTAAGAGCATGAAGCTCTTGGAAAACAAGTTCATTGAATAGGTATTTACGGTGCTGCTGGGCGCCTAGCTCTCTTCCAGGCAGTGAACATGACAAAGTCCTGCCCTCGTGGAATGTACTCTACTCTTGTAATTAATCTAGAGCAGCTCTACTCTAGTGATTACTTAGTCTGGCAATTAACCTAGAACAACTCTGCTCTCGTGACTACTCTAGCAATCAATCTAGAACAACTCAGCTCTCGTAATTACTTTCTTATTCTAGTAATTAACCTAGGACTGGAGTTCTCAAGTGTGCACGCAAATCCCTTTGAATATGTCAGCCTGGGCATCATTTTAAGCTTACTTCATTAAAACATTTTGTGATGTTTCTACCACACTGTAAGAGGTTGGCTTTTGTGGTCTTTGCCCTTAAAAACTGAAATATTTAGTCCAGGCAGTTAGGGCCTTTGAACCAAATCTTTGAGGTTCTTGCCTGCTTTGGGCACATTATTTATAAGCTCCGTGTTGGGCCCAAAAGACTTGAAGTAGCTCCTGCCTCCTTGAAGCCTTTTTGCCTCCTTCTTGTCACTGGGGACCGGCACGTGGAGCACCTACCGTGAGTACAGCTGGCCCGGGGTTCCGCCCTGGGCCTCGGGTGTGGGTGTGTCTGGGGGCCCAGCCCTCCTTCGCTCTGTGAAGTGTTGACACCGTTGGCTTCCCTGGTGCTTCGGGGTGCCCCGGTCCCTCTCCCTTTTGTGAATCAGCTCCGCAACCTTCCGTAGGTGACTGGGATGAAGTGGACTCATTTTCCTATTTAAAAATAACCTCCGGGCTTCCCTGGTGGCGCAGTGGTTAAGAATCCGCCTGCGTATGCTGGGGACACAGGTTTGAGCCCTGGTCCGGGAAGATCCCACATGCCGCGGAGCAACTAAGCCCGTGCGCCACAACTACTGAGCCTGTGCTCTAGAGCCCGTGCGCCACAACTACTGAGCCTGTGCTCTAGAGCCCGTGAGCCACAACTACCGAGCCCGCGTGCCACAACTACTGAAGCCTGCGTGCCTAGAGCCCGTGCTCCGCAACAAGAGAAGCCACCGCAATGAGAAGCCCGTGCACCGCAATGAAGAGTAGCCCCTACTCACCACAACTAGACAAAGCCCGCGCGCAGCAACGAAGACCCAACACAGCCAAAAATAAATAGAAAAAAAAATGCTAAAAAAATAATAATAAAAAAATAAGAATAACCTCCGCAGCTGTGGGTTCAAGTCTTCCCATCACGAGGACAACCTCATCTCTCTGCTGGGACACCTGCTGGTCGGACCCGGAGGGTCACAGGGGGACGATGTTAGGATGGGATTTCGGAGACCACCGGCCCGTATTCCTTTACTACAGATCAGGAGCCGTCTGATCCGAGGCAGAGATGCTCTGGCTCTGTTGTCACTTGACTGAGTTTAGCCCTTTCTAGAAAGATAAGGGGGCCCCTGAGACTCAGTTCCCACCTTCCCCCAGCTCAGCTCCTCCAGACCTGCTCCCCTCCTCTTGGGCTGGGCTGGTGTCTCTCAAGACCCTTGCTTTGCCTTGTTCCTTTAAAAATGGTTTAAGTCTGGACTTCCCTGGTGGTGCAGTGGTTAAGAATCCGCCTGCCAATGCAGGGGACACGGGTTCGAGCCCTGGTCCGGGAAGATCCCACATGCTGTGGAGCAACTAAGCCCGTGCGCCACAACTACTGAGCCTGTGCTCTAGAGCCCGCGAGCCACAACTACTGAGCCCACGTGCCACAACTACTGAAGCCCGTGCGCCTAGAGCCCGTGCTCCACAACAAGAGAAGCCACTGCAATGAGAGGCCCCCGCTCGCCGCAACTAGAGAAAGCCTGCATGCAGCAACGAAGACCCAACGCAGCCAAAAAATAAATAAAATTTAAAAAAATGGTTTAAGTAACAGAATTTAAAAAAATTGTGGTAGAACATGCATAACATAAAGCTTTCCATGTCAGTGATTTTTTTTTTTTTAAACATCTTTATTGGAGTATAATTGCTTTACAATGGTGTGTTAGTTTCTGCTTTATAACAAAGTGAATCAGCTATACATATACATATGTTCCCATATCTCTTCCCTTTTGCATCTCCCTCCCTCCCACCCTCCCTATCCCACCCCTCTAGGTGGTCACAAAGCACCGAGCTGATCTCCCTGTGCTATGTGGCTGCTTCCCACTAGCTAGCTATTTTACATTTGGTAGTGTATATATGTCCATGACACTCTCTCACCCTGTCACATCTCACCCCTCCGCCTCACCATATCCTCAAGTCCATTCTCTAGTAGGTCTGTGTCTTTATTCCCGTCTTGCCACTAGGTTCTTCATGACCTTTCTTTTTTTTTTCCCTTAGATTCCATATATATGTGTTAGCATACTGTATTTGTTTTTCTCTTTCTGACTTACTTCACTCTGTATGACAGACTCTAACTCCATCCACCTCATTACAAATACCTCCATTTCATTTCTTTTTATGGCTGAGTAATATTCCATTGTATATATGTGCCACATCTTCTTTATCCATTCATCCGCATGTCAGTGATTTTTAAGTGTACAGTTAAGTGGCATTAAGGACATTCACATTGTTGTGCAACCATCAGATCACTGTGTGGCTCTGGAATTTTCTTCTTCTTCTTCCCAGACTGAAACTCTGTCCCCATTAACACTGACTCCCATTCCTCCCTCCCCCAGCCCCTGGCTCCAGCATTCTGCTTTCTGTCTCTATGAATCTGACTCTTCTAGTTCCCTTGTATAAGTGAAATCATGCAATATTTGTCTTTTCGTGACTGGCTTATTTCACTGAGCATAATGTCCTCAAGGTTCATCCACGTTGCAGCCTGTGTCAGATTCCTTCCCTTTGAAGGCTGAATAATATTCCATTGTGTGTATAGACCACGTCTCGCTTACCTGTTCATCCATCGAAGGACACTGAGCTGCTTCTGCCTTTTGCCTGTCGTGAATAATGCTGCTGGGAACATAGGTGTGCAAATATTTGTTCAAGTTCCTGCTTTTAGTTCTTCTGGGTGTATACCCAGAAGTGGAATGGCTGGGTCATATGGTAATTCCATATTTAATTTTTTGAGGAGACGCAATTTTTGCATCTGATTCTCCATCTCTCTGGGCCTCTGTGGACTTGACTGTATGGCTGGGACCGTACTCAGTTTGCTGGGGTCCCCAGCTTCCTGAGCACCCTCAGCCTGGTTCTAGAGACCCTCGCTTCTCTTCCCGTTAAGGTTGAGGGGAGACCTGAAGAGAACTGAAGCTAGTTTAGAGGAGCATGGCAGTCCATTGAAGAAGAAGATGAAGAAGAATTAGAATTTGACTTTGGGGCATCTTCACGTTTATTGTTTGGTTGTTTGTTTTGGATTTCATGTAGTTTTGTGTTTTATAACTAAGCCATAGAGTGGAATAGTTAAAGTTAATTTGGTTTTGGTGGATTGTTCTAATATGTCCTCGATTACATCTATATCTCATTTCCTTCATCATTGTTGGCAAAAAGAATAGGACTATGAGGAGGTAGGAAAGGGAAGAAGCCTTGTTCTTATTCCTTGTATGACCTTGGGCCTTAGTTTACTCTTCTGTAAAATGGGCTAATACTACCTACCTAGCACAAATTGTTGTAATTATAATAGTAATTGGGGAAAAATGCATCTGAAGTACTAGGACAGTGCTTGACAGCCACTGGGCTTAGTCAGTATTAGTCTGTCCTCCCATGCTTGTTATCATGGAATAATTGGAAGCTGTATGTGGGGGGGTGTGGTGGTCCTCAACTTTTTGTTTTTTGGAGTATAGTTGATTTACAGCGTTATGTGAGTTTTGGGTGTACAGCAAAGTGATTCAGTTTGTATATATTTTTATATTTATATATTTTTAATATTTTTCAGATTCCCTTCTAGGTTATTACAAAATATTGCGTATAGTTCCCTGTGCTATACAGTGTGTCCTTGTTGTTCACCTATTTTATATATAGTAGTGTGTACATGTTAATCCCAACTTCCTAATTTATCTCCCCCCACCCCGCCTCCACTTTTCCCCTTTGGTAACTGTAAGTTTGTTTTCTTTTTAAAATATTTATTTACTTTTGGCTGCATTGGATCTTAGCTGTGGCATGCAGGATCTTTCATTGCGGCGTGCAGGCTTCTCTCTAGTTGGGGCTTTGGGCTCAGTAGTTGTGGCACCTGGGCTCCAAAGCGCACAGGCTCACTAGTTGCGGCGTGTGAGCTTAGTTGCCTCGCGGCATGTGCGATCTTAGTTCCCCGACCAGGGATCGAACCCTCGTCCCCTGCATTGGAAGGTGGATTCCAACCCCTGGACCACCAGGGAAGTCCCCATAAGTTTGTTTTCTATGTCTGTGTGTCTGTTTCTGTTTTGTAAATAAGTTCATTTGTATCTTTTTCTTTAGATTCCACATATAAGTGATATCATATGATACTTGTCTTTCTCTGTCTGACTTACTTAGTATGATAATCTCTAGGTCCATCCATGTTGCTGCAAATGGAATTATTTTGTTCTTTTTTATGGCTGAGTAGTATTCCATTGTATACATGTACCACCTCTTCTTTATCCATTCATCTGTCAGTGAACATTTAGGTTGCTTCCATGTCTTGGCTATTGTAAATAGTGCTGCCATGAACATTGGGGTGCATGTATGTTTTTGAATTATGGTTTTCTCCGTATGTATGCCCAGGAGTGGGATTGCTGGATCATACGGTAGGTCTCTTTTTAGTTTTTTAAGGACCCTCCATACTGTTCTCCAAAGTGGTCCTTGACTTTTGCAGGGTAAGACAGCAGCAGTGGGTAGAGCCTGGAGCAGGATCAGGAGCTGGGTTCCAGTCTCACACAGGCAACTAACTCCCTGTGCTCTGTGACCCCGAGTCGCCCACCCAGCTTCCTCCAGGCTCAGATTCTTCACCTGTCAAATGAGGAAGCTGGACCCTCTCCGCTCTGTGGTTCCTTGTGGATCAGCGATTCCAGAGGCTTCTGTTTAAGCCTGATCCTCTTCTTTTTTTTTTGAGATATAATTGACATATAACATGATATTAGTTCCAGGTGTACAGCATAATGATTTGATATTTGTATATATTGTGAAATGGTCACCACAGTGAGTCTAGTGAACATCCATCACCTCCCAGAGTTAACAGTTTTTTTTTTTGTGATGAGAACTTTTAAGATCTACTGTCTTTGCAGCTTTCAAACATGCAATACAGTCTTATTAACTATAGTCACCAGGACTTATTAACTGTAGTCACATCCCCAGGACTTATTTATTCTATAACAGGAAGTTTGAACCCTTTGACCCCCTTCACCCATTTCACCCCTTGCCCCCCACACCCTGCCTAGTCTTCTCCTGACTGCAGAGTTTTTTCTTTTCTACAAAATCAAGTCCATTCTCTGTAGTTGGTGGACATATCCCCTGGGGGGTGGGTGGGCGGTGTGAAGTGAGCTGAGAATTTCTGGCATTTCAAGCTCTGCTGCTTCGGGGCCGGGGTGGGGGGGGGTGGGGGGGGACCCAGAATTTCCTGTTAGCAGCTTGGGTGCCAGGTTTCTGGCTCTAGCCCAGAATTCCAAATACCTGTGAAGAGTTAACCCCTGGGCCCTTGTGTCCCTGGGGCTGGCCACATGTAGCAAGGGAATGGGGGAGTCCTTCCCAGCAGGGAGAGGAGAGAAAGAAAAGGGATGGGGAGAAGGTAGAAGGGGTTGTGGATATAATTTTCACTTGCTCAGGAGAGTGAAGCTGTCTTCAAGGAATTGGACAGGGGAGCTCTCTCGCTCTGCCCACTTCAAGACTTGGCCGTTGTCTACAGTTGTGCTGTTCTGTCTGTATTACTTACGGTTATCAGTCTTCATTTTCTCCAAGAAAGAACAGCCAGCTGGTAATGCCTTTTTCTTCCCATCTTCCTATTTAAAAAAAAAAAAAAAAAAAAAAGATTGCTTATTAGCTCAGTAATAATACTGTAGTATTTTTGTGTACTGTATTGCACTTTTCATCGACTTCACCTCATTGAATGTGTACATAAAGATTTGTCCGGGCCGCTTGACATCCTCATGTTGCAAACTGAAGTGGGTGTGGCCATCTGATTTGCCCAGCTATTGGTAGCAGAGCCCTGGCACCTTTTCTTTTTATGAAGCTGATCAGTCAGCAACACTGAAGAAGTATTTATGGAAAGTCCGTATGTGCCCAGGAGAGATGCTTGTGGTAGAGAATTCTTACCTTCAAGGCATTATGACCTGAGAGGGTCTTAAGGGGAAGAGGATGGAGTTCCAGTCTGTTACCTGTAATTAACGTAGTTATTTAAGTAATGTAATTAAGGCCAGTAATTAAAATGTCTGATGGGTGAAGGAAGAGCTATGAATTCATAGTTTGGGGATGTCTCTGAATTTAATACTCTAATACTGGTTCTCCTGCCTGATGCTGGCATTAGGGGAAGGGGACAGTTTTTAAACAGTGGGTTCAGATACCCTTAAACCTCTGGGCTCTCTATCATGAAAGCTTCTATAGCTTATCTCTGCAAGCCATTTCACACTATTATTAGGTGTAAAGACAGGAAACATTGCCTAACATGACTTATTTCTAATCTTTTTTTCCTCATTTTTAAAATTGAAGTATAGTTGATTTACAATATTTCAGGTATACAGTAAAGTGATTCAGTTATATTCTTTTTCAGATTCTTTTCCATTATAGCTTATTACAAGATAGTGAATATAGTTCCCTGTGCTATACAGTAGGACCTTGTTGTTTATCTAGACTTATTTCTAATCTTGAGGGCTTGTGGTTTGGGAGGTTGATCTCTGGAAGTAAAGGCATGGGATGACCCAGGACTTTCTTTGGAACAGAAATAAGAATTTTTAAAATAAATGAAACTGGAACAGATTAGAATCTACCAGGATGTATGGAAATAAAACTTCTGGAAGGAAGCTTTGTTTCTTTTCTTTTTTGAATGTCTGTGTGTATATTTCCTCAAGTTCCTGACTTTGCAAGTGTTTAGTAAATCTGTCAAAACGGTAGTGTTCAGGTCTGGATGCAAAGGACACGGGAAATGGAGTGTTTTCTACAGTGTCTCTTGAACGGCTGTCTTGACTACTCCTGGCAGGGAGCGGCTGTGAATAGCAGGTTCAGGAATGCGGGGCTGTGTTTTCAGAATCTGAACTCTGGCCCCGGGTGCCCCGGGCGGGGGGCGGGGAGGGGGGGGACTCCGGAGGCGCTGGGTTGCCAACTGCACTTGTTGGCGGGGAGAGATGCCGGCCAGAGGAGTGGCCGGAAGGCTTCTGGATTGTTTGGATAATGAATGCATCTGTCATGGGAGAGCGCTTGTCTTTAAAATAGGCATAAAAATATCATTTGCTCAGAGGAAATGGATTCGCACACAAATGTCATGAACCTGTTCCTTGGTGATCTTGTATTGTTTGTCCATGAGATGGTTTGCAGATTGAGGAGCTTAGTTCTAAGGCACTCGAGGCAAGGGCTCTGAGTCTGCTCGCAAGCCCGTTTGGGGGAGTATTTGTCCTGTTCTGCTGCTGTGGGGAAGCTGTACCACGTCTCCAAGGGCTTGGAAGAGGACTCGTGCCCACTCAGCCCTTCGTGACACTCTGGATCCGCCCCCCCCACCCGACCCTTCCTGCCACCAAGCTTCCTAAGTAATAATCTGCGAGTACTCCTGGCAGCTGGTAGGTCTAGGCTGTGTACCCAAAAAGGGACCATGTCCTCAAGAAGGTTGGGGGAAAAAAGTTGTATTGAGGCTGGGCCTCAAATTCAGTCCTGCCTTTGGTGAGTTCTCTTGGGGAATAACCCTAGCTCACCTCCGATCCACCGCTTACTTAAAACCCTGGCCAAATCTATTCACTCACTTGCGCCAACATGATATATATCGAATTAACGTGAAGTTTTTCCTTAAATTTGAAGAGTTGTTTTTTAATGTATTTTTGGATTTGGGGAATAGAAATATGGTAGTTTTTTTACCTCGGTTAGCCTGCAAACAACCCTTATAGGACTCTCTAGAAATTGTTTTTAGGAAATTTGAAAGGATTTCTCATAAAGCCTTGAAACAGCAAATGAACTTATCTTAGACACGCAGCACTTAAAAGCTGTATTTAGGTAACGATGAAAATACTTTTTAAAATGTGTGTAAAGAAAGGAAAAAGGTTTGAATCGTACTGCTCTTCTTGGAGATTGCTTTGCAGTGAATCCTCCCCTGCTTGTCTCCTGCTGCTTCTGGCAGCTTCGGAAGGTGCGTTTGTCAGGTTCCAGAAGGAGAGGGAGCCCTGGCTGTGGAGCGGAAGGTTTTCTCTGGCTTGTGGAGGGCTTAACACTTCAGGGCTAACTCCATGAGCACCTGGCTGAACCTAAACAACCAGCTGTCTGTTAAGCCAGTGAACCCTCCCCTCCTTTATAAGGTAGAGCGGCAGCGGGGACGGTATAATAATACGACACAGGAAGGGCAATGTGATCTCTCTTAGGAATGGTGGTTAGAATCACAGCATGAAAAGCATCTCAACACCACAGAGCTTTCACAGATTGTTACAGGACAGATTGAGACTGAGGGACATAACTCACCAGGCTTTGCATGCTTGAGAGACCCCCGTCCAGAGCACCGGTTCCCCAGCAGCTTTGGGGTCATGCAGACTCTGGACACGGCTGGAATGTCGCTGACCACATCAGACTCGGGGACAGCCGGATCCCTGTTTTAGGGTCGCACACTGCTGGCTCGCATGCCCTTTGTACCTTCTGTCAGTCTTTGACTCTCCTGCTCTTGTTTTATGGCTTCTTAAGGCCTTGACCTCATGTGTTCTGGTGGACACAGGTGCTGCCTTGACGTTCTCCTGTGCCCCTCAACCTTTTTTTCCTTTTTTAGCTGCACCTTGTGGCATGTGGGATCTTAGTTCCCCAACCAGGGATCGAACCCATGTCCCCTGCAATGGAAGCGTGGGATCCTAACCGCTGGACCTCCAGGGAAGTCCCCCTACCCTTTTACTTGTAGCCACAACTACCCAGGTCGCATTGCTGCATGACCTGCTCGGCCTGATGGCTTGCCTGACAAATGCCACCGTATAAGTATGTATACATTCCTGGCTGTAGCAAAACATGTTACACACTGACCAGTGTTCGCACCTGCTGGGAAGGGCTTGTGACAGGCTGGTGTGACAACACACTGGCTGAAAGCACAGGTGGACCCATCTTCGAAATTCGGGGATACTATTTTATTTAAATACTGATTTTAAAGCCTTGAACAATTAGAATCTTGACTGGTCTGGAAGTTCATCTTGGTTCCATGAGCGATTATGTAATACGCTATCACAAGAGCTGGCTCTCCTTGGGAGGAAAACGTCATAAAACAGTCAGTAGAGTAGTATTAAAAAGACCATTTCCCGTCATGATTTAGCTCTTTAAGTTAGAAAACAAAACACTAGAAACATTTTTTTTTGTAATGATGCTTTCTCCCATGATCTTATAAATCAGTGCTAATGGTAGAAAATTGGAAAAAGAGAGGAAAAAGAAGAAACAGCTCTTAATCCCACAGTTAGCCTTTTTGTATTGATTTTCCAGCTTTATCTGTGAATTTTGTTGATATTTTCGAGTTCGTAGTGTATATGCAGTTTTGTATCTTGTTTTTCACTTAATGGAATGACAGTATTGGAAGATGTGCCACCCATGCATTTTGTGGGTTTGTGTCATGATTTGCAGCCTCTCACCTGAGTCCTGCATTGGCACCTACCTCCTGTGCGTGCCCCTGACGTGTCACCTCACCCCCCAGGCTGCCTGGGGACCCCAACACAGTGGCCTTATGTCAGCATCGGCATTGAAGAACATTCCTGAGCCCTAGCTCAGGCCTGTCTGTGAGTGGGTGAGACCCTTGTGTTTTGGACGAGGAACTTGGGACTGGAGAGGTGTTCTGTGCCACTGCCTGCATCTCGGCTTTCCCTGACACTTAGGGTTAGATTGTGCCAACCTGTTAAAACAACGACTTGCTCACCGTCATCCAGTTAGAGAGCAAGCCGCAGCTTATGGCTGCGTTGGGTCTTCGTTGCTGCACGCGGGCTTTCTCTAGTTGCGGTGAACGGGGGCCACTCTTCGTTGCGGTGCACGGGCCTCTCATTGTGGTGGCTTCTCTTGTTGCGGAGCACGGGCTCTAGGTGCGTGGGCTTCAGTAGTTGTGGCATGCGGGCTCAGTAGTTGTGGCGCATGGCCTTAGTTGCTCCACGGCATGTGGGATCTTCCCGGACCAGGGCTCGAACCCATGTCCCCTGCATTGGCAGGCGGATTCCCAACCATTGTGCCACCAGGGAAATCCAATATGGATGTATTGATGAACGTGGGCCCTGTTTCCTGTTGGATGGTCCTAAGCAGACATACCGCCTGTCTGCTAGGTTGCTTGTCTCCATCTTTTAGGACGTGAGTGATGCCGAGTGTAGCTTTGTAAAGTGGACGTGGTGCCTCCCTGTCAATCATCTCCTTGGCGGTGACAGTCACGGGCAATGTTGAGAACTTCCCAAGCTGCAGGGGCCTCGATTTCATGTGTAGTCCTATCAGAAACATTACATCTCGTCAGGACAGTATTCACATTTTCTGTTATTTCTTGTGGGATATGGAATTCAGTCCTGCAGAGACAACCTGAGATTGGCAGGTTTGGTTGGTTGATTAAGAGAGTCAAGTTCCTGGGTCAGTGGTGGAAGTTCAGCCTGGGTCCTCCTGGCCCAGCGGACCCGTCAGTGGTAGGTGCTGTGTGTGGGCTGCCCTCAGACCCTGGACTCCTGTGGACCTGGGGCTGTAGACCATGGCTCCTCAGGGGCTCTCCCCGGGTTCAGGATCTCTGTGATGGCCTGGGCTCTGCGTGAGGATGTTTCCTGAGGACACTTTCCCTCCTCTGGTGAAGTGACCAGCCCAGGGCTGTGCCAGGGTGGACTCTGCAGGGCCTGTCCCACTCCTGCAGGGACTCCTGCCACGCAGGAGTTCTTTTCAACCAATGCTGCTGGTGCCAGGGCCCGTGTGGCTGCTCTGCTCTCCCTGCTGGGAACACGAGTTGGTCCTTGGAGAAGCACAGGCCGCCAGTCTAAGCATTGTAGGTAAGAGAGGCTGGTCTGGGGAGGACTTCCCTGGTTGCGAGTCCCGGCTGTGTGACCTGGTGCTAGCTGTATAACCTCTCTGAGCCTCGGGGATAAAACCATGCACACCTTTAAGGTCGTGAGGCTTAAACAGGGGTAATGAGAGGGATGAGTTCATGGCAGTCCCTGGCACCTGCTCTATGTGTGATGTATGCTAGCTGATGACATTTGTGACCGTGTCCACAGTGGCGGGGGGGGCGGTGGGTGGTGTTGGGGGGAGACTGAAATGACTTGACTTGTGTTCAAATAGGCATAGCTGATAACAATTTATAAAGGCCCGAATACGGTTCAATATTTCTGGGCTGCTGAATTTCAAAAGGGCCAAGAAGTTAAAAAACAAAACCAAAAAAAACCCTTCAGTGGATTGCTGACATTTAACTATAGTAATAGGGTTTAGCTTCTAAGCTTTAAGGCCTAACTGCCCCATTTAGAAGTTCTCCAGACCCGTGAGCATATATGTGTACACACACCCTATGAACGCCTTCTTTCCCAGGCCTTATGCCCCCAGCCCGTGCCCTTGCAGGTGGCCGTGAGCAAGCTCTTGTTAGGGTCACACGTGAATCAGCTGCCCATCATGTCCTTGGGTCCGTCCAGAGCTTTCCTGGGACTTGGTTTCTTATCCAGCCTGACCCTGAGATCGGCATCTTGCCTGGGTCTTCTGTGCTTTTGTGTTTAGTTATTTTACCAAGGAGACTGGTTTCCTTTTAACTGTGGCTTAGTTTTTTCCTTTTTTTTTTATTGAGATGTAACATGGTGTAAGTTTAAGGTATACAGCGTGGGTTGATTTGGTACACTTATGTGTGGCAGTGTGATTACCACTGTGGCGTTAGCTCACACCTCTATCACTTCATATAATTGTCATTTCTTTTTTGTGCCGAGAACAATGAAGATCTGGTCTCTCAGCAGCTTTGAAATCTATAATACAGTGCTGTTGACTGTAATCACCATGCTGTGCATTGGATCTCCAGGACTCACTTGTCTACTAGTTGCAAGTTCGTACCCTTAAACAGCATCTCCTCAATTCCCACACTCCCAGCCCCTGGTAACCTCCATTCTACTTTCTGTTTTTATGAGTTTGGCTTTTTCAGATGTAAGTGAGATCATACGGTATTTATCTTTCTCTGACTTATCTCAGCACAATGCCCTCAAGGTCCATCCATGTTGCAAATGACAGGATTTCCTTCTTTCTCAAGTCATATTCCATTGTGTGTGTGTGTGTGTGTGTGTGTGTGTGTGTGTGTGTGTATGTATATGTATGTGTATGCCCCACATCTTTTTTATCCATTTATCTATTGATAGACACTTAGGTTGTTTCCATGTCTTGGCCCTTGTGGGTTGGTTTATTCTCACCTGTACTTCATGCCGCCTTAGGGAGATTTTAGTGGGCAGCTCCATCATATAATGAAGGCCCCTGCTTAATTGTTCAAATAATAGGATAGAACCAGTGATTCAAGATCCTGGAGAACTTCCAGCGGCCCCCATGCCAGGCCGAGCCACGGATTCCTTGTGCCTCTGGCTTAGGATTTGGAAAGCTCCGCAGGACTCCAGCGCTCAGGCGGGATTGAGAACCAGCGGAGTGACCCTCCACTTTCCGGGATGTGCAGGTTGGATGGTCAGGGTGACCCTCGGCATGTGCGGGTGGGTTTTCGTCTCCCCCCGGTCCTGGTCTGAGGAGCAGTCTTTCAGATGAGAGAGCCTCCCTGCTGCTGGCCGCCCTGCCCCTCCCCGACTCCGGCCCCTGACCTTGGTGTTGGCTATGGCAGGAGTCGGAGACCCTCCATGAACAGTGAGGACGGACCTCTGAACGAAGGCACGAGGGAGGCTGAGGGCAACCAGGAGGCCGGGATTCCACACCTGCTCATGTGGATTATTTGGCCTGTTCCCTGGAGAGGGACACCTTCAGAATGTCACCTCGTTTTATCTGGACCTTCCCTTGACCAGGGAGAGGGATTCTGATCCTCATTTTACGGATAAGAAAACTAAGGCTCGATGGAATGAGTGATGCGTCCAAAGAAACGGCTGGTGTCCTTTTAAGGCCCTGCCGTAGAAGAATTGTCGGGATGGAGGCCGTGCGGGATGGATAGAGAAGAAGGGGTGCGGCCAGTGTGTCCTGCTTTTCAGTAACTTTCAAGGTGCAAGTAACCGGAGGAATGAAGTAGCATCTCCAGGCCAACAGGGCCAGGAGCCTCAGGGAGCCAGAGAAAGTCCTAGAGTGGCGTGTCTCAGTCTCGCCTGCGCGGCAGAATCACAGGGGGGCTTGTCACAGTGTGGGGACCCGGGCAGCACCGTGGACCAACCATCCCAGACTCGCGGATGGGGGTGCTGCAGGCATCGGGATTTTGGAGGCTCCCCAGGCAACTCTGCATTGAAGCTCGAGTTTGGGAGGAAAGTCCCATCTCACAGAGATGATGAAAGGGGTCCTTTAGTGCAGCCAGGTCCAGGAGGAAAGGGGTGAGGACCGTGAATGGAGGGGCTCGTTTGTCTTCTGAGGCTGGCAGGAGGTGGGGACCAGGTGCCTGACGGGAAGTAGCCTGCCACTCGAGGGCTTTGCATCCCCCCTTCCTGGCTCCCCTGTCCCTTGGGGCCGTGGGGAGCACCAAGGGGACCTGCAGGTTTGGCCGAGTGCAGGGTGTGGACCAGCTGCTGGGAAACACGCAGCACCAGTGGCTCTCCACCCCTTGCACGTGAGGGGCCCCTGGGGAGTCTCAGGAACTCCCTGACCCAGAAGAACCTGAGTTCCTGGGTGCGGTTGGGGAGGTGGGGGGCCCAGTCCTCACTGCGTGTGACTCTGTGACCCGTGATGATCATGATAAGGGTGATGCTGGCTGTTTCAGGAACTTCAGCAAATAAGCCTTGTGTTCACGTAGATCAGGAGGAAGTTGTCAGGAGCAGATGCTCCAGCTTTTGTTCTGGGGGCGGGTCCCCATCTCCACTCCTCCATCCACAGACATTCTAAGGAGCTCACTCTTTTTTTTTTTTTTTTGGCCGAGCTGCGTGGCATGTGGGATCTTAGTTCCCCGACCAGGTATCGAACCCACACCCCATGCATTGGAAGTGTGGAGTCTTAACCACTGGACTGCTGGGGAAGTCCCTGGAGCTCACTCTTCTAAAGGCTGACTCTGCTAAAGGCTTTTTTTTTTCTTTTTAAATTTATTTATTTTTGGCTGCATTGGGTCTTCGTTGCTGCGCGCGGGCTTTCTCTAGTTGCGGTGAGGGGGGGGCTACTCTTCATTGCGGTGTTCGGCCTTCTCACTGCGGTGGCTTCTCTTGTTGTGGAGCATGGGCTCTAGGCACGTGCGGGCTTCAGCAGTTGTGGCAGACGGGTTCAGTAGTTGTGGCTCGCGGGCCCTAGAGCGTAGGCTCAGTAGTTGTGGCTCGCGGGCTTAGTTGCTCCGCGGCATGTGGGATCTTCCCGGACCAGGGCTCGAACCCGTGTCCCCTGCATTGGCAGGTGGATTCTTAACCACTGCGCCACCAGGGCAGCCTCTGCTAAAAGGCTTTGAACGCATGGGCGCCTCCTCCCTGAGTTTGCCTTTTGCTGGATTTAGATTATTGACAAGTCAGGGCAATGGGTGAAATAAATAACGTTAACAACTAGTCAGTAAAGATTAGTTATGAGGTCGGTTTTGGGTCCAGAAAGATCGTTGGGTGCGATGGTCGGTCTGTTGTGGGAGCTGGCGGAGGCCCTTTTGTTGCACGTTTGAAGCCGTCTTACTTTCTGTGCAGGTGTGCAGGGACCACCAGGAAGTCTCCCCAGCTGGGCAGTGTATTCGTTTCCTAGAGCTGTTGTAACAGAGACCCACAAACCGAGTTGCTTAAAAGATCAACAGTTCTGGGGTCTAGAAGTCCAAGATCAAGAGGTTAGCGGGCCAGGCTCCCTGACACCTCTAGGGGAATCCGCTCTGGCCTCTTCCTCACTTCTGGTGGTGGCTGGAAGTCTTTGGGCCCCCTTGCAGCTGCATCGCTCCGTTCACTGCCTTCATCGTCATAAGGCCTTCTCCCCCTGTGTCTGTCTTCACATGGCCATCTTCTCACAGGGTCACCAGTCAGAGTAGATTAGGGGCACCTACCCTATACCAGTATAACCTCATTTTAACTAATAATTACGCCTGCAATGACCCTGTTTTAATAAGGTCACACCCTAAGGTACTTCAGCATCTTTTTTGGGGGGGATACACAATTAGGGATTAGGGGATTAGGACTTCAGCATCTTTTTTTGGGGGGGGTACACAATTCAGTCTGTAACAGGTGTGTGGTCCAGGTGCTCTGTACGTGTTTTAACGTCCATGCAGACCTTATTGGACAGGACACTAAGGCACACAGCTAACATAGGACAGAGTCAGGATTTGAACCCAGGACTTTGTGAGTCTGGAACAACATACGACTTACCTGGTTTAGACTGACTGATGGTTCTTTGGGGTATCCAGTGGAATGGAGTCCATAAGTCTTCTGGGCCTTCTCAGGGCATTGGAGACATTATGCAGGTCTAAGTACTCAGTACTAAGCTCTAAGTACTAAGGTACCACTTTACTGCCCTCCTTGCTTTTCTGAATGAAATAGATACCACCCATTTAATAGAAGGAAACGTGGAAACAAGACGTTCGTTTGATTTGTTGAGGTGGTAGGATTGAGTGGGTGGTAGGATTGTGTTTATTTTTATTTTTTAAATTTTTTTAAAAGTACTTTTTAAAAAAAAATTTATTTATTTATTTATTTTTGGCTGCATCGGGTCTTCACTGCTGTGCGTGGGCTTTCTCTAGTTGCGGAGAGCAGGGGCTACTCTTCGTTGTAGTGTGTGGGCTTCTCATTGTGGTGGCTTCCCTTGTGGAGCACAGGCTCTAGGCGTGCGGGCTTCAGTAGTTGTGGCACATGGTCTCAGTAGTTGTGGCTCACGAGCTCTAGAGCGCAGGCTCAGGAGTTGTGGCGCACGGGCTTAGTAGCTCCGCAGCATGTGGGATCTTCCCGGACCAGGGCTTGAACCCCTGGATTGGCAGGCGGATTCTTAACCACTGTGCCACCAGGCAAGCCCGGATTGTGTTTATTTTTATTTCCGTTTCCATTCTCATTACTTTAACAACTTAAACTTGTCTTGAATGTGTAAAGAGAGCTTTTTAGAGCTTGGCTAACCCACACCCTGCTGAAAGTTGCTTGTCTGTTGGGATTCTCGTGTGTCATCAGCCTTACGTGACATGGACTTGACCCGGTTTCTGCTGGCGAGTGGCCTCTGCAGCATAAAAGTGCTCAGAATGGAAGGGCCCCCGGCCGTGAGATGGCTTGCCTCCACGGTTACTGCCGGGCGTGCATCTGCAGAGTAAATGTCAGAGCGCTTTGCCAGCAAGTGCCCTGCACTGGCTTGTCGTCGGGACCCAGAGCCTTGAAGGCTGCGGTGACTTTGGCAATGGCAGACTTTGAACAGGCAGATTTCAAGATCAGAATTCCCAGTGGAAAACTCCCTGGAATAAAGAGACGTCCGTGAGTCTGAGGAAGTCAGTTGCTCCTGCTAAGTCTCCCCCATTCTGACTTATTAAATTTTAGTTTGATTTTTTTCTGATTACTGGCTCCAAGTTTGCTTTTCCCACAGGGTCTCTGCCCATGCATGTGGGCAGATGTGCATCTTGGGTCCAGAAAGAAAGATTTTCTAAAGACAGGTGAAGGAACCCCTGTTCCCATGATGTATGATGGCCTTAGAGCCGGGGGCCAAGCCTCTGTCTTACCCTCTCTCCCTTTCCTCCTGTTTCTGCCACAGAACCGCTTATGACCCGCACATGGCTGAGCCTGGTCCACGGCTTTCTTAGGACCTGAAGACGCTGGTTACAGACCAGGTCTGCAACAATGTCACCCTAGGGGAAGGCCGACCATGGGTGATGGGGGTAAATCCATTTCTTTCTTTCCTTGGGGAAGGAGTATATTCTCCTTACCCCCCTGCTCTCTCCTCCTGTTTTCTGCTTTCCTGAATTAATGGTTCATTAATCTGAATCCGTAGGACCCTATAGAATGGAAGGCTTAGCATTTCTGAGTACACATTGAGGGCAGGCAAAACAAAAAACAGAAGACGAGAAAACCTACTTAATCCCTTCGATAAATTTAGTTACAGAAACACTTATCTTCTGCTTTAGCCCAAGATAAGATTAGTAGAGTTCTGTAACAGAGCCTGCGAGTCACTGAAAGGGGGTGACAGATGGCCGGCTTTGAGTAATCGGATTTCAAGATCAGAATCCACAGCAAACAAAACTCCAGCTACTTGTGGCATATGGAGACAGTTTCCCCCAAGTGAGCTTAAAGAACCGTGTTCTCTGATTTGATTTTATTCAGAGGACTCATTCTGCAGGTGTTTCCTAAGGGCGCGAGAGGAGCCAGGTGCACCCGGTGTTAGGAGCTGATGCAGGGTCTCTGCTCCGCCCCCTTACGTCCCCTTAAACAGGCACTTAGAGGAAGAGGGCTCCTGGGGGCTGGAAGCTTCCAACACTCAGTTGTAGCGAATTAGCTATAATTTGATGCCTGAAAAGACTCTGTCATGGTCAAGGACAGAAGTGTCAAAATGAAAGTCAGAAGTAAGTATGGGCTTGATTGCGAAGGTCGTAAGGGGTTGTGGAAGACAGTTGTTGCAAACACCGATGTGCTAAACTTGACCTCTCTTGGTCCACGCACCTGCACCCTTCACTTCCCAGCTGAATGGAACCTGCTGTGGCCTCACTGGCTGCAGTTTACAAACGCGGACAACACTGGCATGTAGTAGGTGGCCAATAAAAGTGTGTTTTAAAAATTGTGCACGAGCGGCTGTATCAGTAAGCCTGATGAAACAGGCGGACTCATCCCTTCTAAAGACTTGTTTGCAGTTTTACAGGCTCCCCCGGGGCGGGGGGTGGGGTGGGAGTGGGGGTCGGGTGGGAGTTGGGGGCTGTGTTTACAACGTGAGGCGCTGGAGTCCACCGGGTACCGTCTTTTGCTTTGAACTTGAGCCGATGGAACTGTCTTGCTCCACTGACCTTTTTGACCCTCCTCTTGATTTCCATTTTGCAAAGGAGGCACTGTTGCTTTATCTTATTTATTTCTCTGTGCTCCTTGACTGCCCCTAAGCTCCGTTTCCTGCCTTCAATTATGTACAGGGCCATTAAGCAAAAGTGAGGTTTGTGAGGTGCCGGTCAGCTCGTGGTTGTAGCAGCTCCAGGTGCCGGCAAGCTGTACTTATGATTAGATTCGGCTGGTAAAACTCGTTTGTGCAGCACCTAGGAGTCTTGTTGAGCAAGTTGCCCTGCCTTTCTGCAACCGTCTCCCAGCATGAAAGGAGACTTCTTTGCGTTTCAGGTTCAGTCGTTTCTTTTTAACTTCCAAGCCATGATATCCCCAGTGTGGAAACTTAATCGTCTAAATCTGTGACTAGTTAGAAAAGACGCCATGAGGAGGACATATACCAAGGGCTGTTGACAGGTGGCAAGATGTGAGATAAGTTTAATTTTCTCCGTTGTGCTTCGATGTATTTCCCCAAGTTTCTACAGCAAAAATGTGTTCATTTCTTAATCAAGAAAATCAAAGCCAAAAAACGTAGATTGCCTTAGGAGGACAAATTGAGACTGGGTCTTATTTTTTTAGGGAAGATTTTTGGAAAAGCTGTTCTTTATAACCTTTGTGTGATTTGGGGGATACAGGTGATACCTGTTGGGCTTATTAACCATGAGACATCAAAAATGCTAAATTATTCCATCTCAAATGGGAAGTCTCCTCCCTGGCGGTCCGGTGTTTAGGACTCTGTGCTTCCACTGAAGGGGGTGTGGGTTCGATCCGTGGTCAGGGAACTAAGATCCCGCCCTCATGCCTAGAGGTGTGGTGAAAAAAAAGTAAAGTCTCCTTTCACAGCCTGTAGGTACCACATGCATCAGGCCATTAAAATACTTGACCCAAGACAGTTTCTCACAGAATTGAGAGATCAGAAATGTTTTGCCAAAGGATTTTGGTTGTTTTGAAGTAGCAGAAACTGGCAAGGGAATACAGCCTCTTCTGCTGTATTTGATTGCAACATGGTCAGTATGATGTAATTTTGCGACTTGTTTTTCTAGGCTTCATGGATTAGGGATGGTCTTCAGGGGTTAGGAGATCTTCATGGGTTAGGGAATATAAGGAAGGAAAGTCCAGGATTAAAATGGGTGACCGTGCCTTAAAAAAGAAGGAGAGCCTACCATTTGCGACAACATGGATAAACCTTGAGGATATTATGCTAAGTGAAACAAGCCAGTCACAGAAGGACTCATACCACATAATACCACACATGTGATGAATCTAAAATCATCAAACTCAGAGAAGCAGAGAGTGGAATGGTGGTTGCCGGGGGCTGGGGGAGGGGAAAACGGGGAGGTGTTAGTCAAAGGGCATGAAGTTTTGGTTATACAAGGTGAATACGTCCTAGAGGTCTACTGCACAGCATGTAACAGCCATAGTTAACAATACTGTATACTTAAACATTTGTTAAGAGGGTAGATCTTACGTTAAATGTTCGTATCACATTATAGATATACATATTAATAAAAGGCCGAGAGGAAACTTTTAGAGGTGATGGGCAATGTTTATGGCATAGATTATGGTGATGGTTTCATGGGTGTATACTTATCTTCAAAACCCTTAAGTTGTATATGTTAATTATGTACGGCTTTTTGTACGTTAAAAAAAAAAGGGGGTGACAGTGAGGTTTCTGGAAAGAGCCAAACAGAATGGGAAGGGTGGATTAGCAGGGGGTGGACCCATCAGGCGGGTGAGTGGGCAGTCCTGGAGCAGTCAGGCCCCATTTCATAGTGCCCAGGGAAGAGCTCTGGGTGCCCCTGGATCGTGCTGGGCTCGGCGGTGGAGGTGGACCAAGTATCCATCCCTGTCTACCCCAGATGCTCTGGCGGCTGGTGTTTCATTTGACAACTGTATCAGATCTTAAAGCCAAGCCCTTTGTTGAGTCTTGGTTTTCCTTCTTTCGTGGTGTCCCTTGCCCTTTCATTTCATATCCTTGAATCATCCCTGTTCTACAAGAATTGAATGCTACTTGCTATGCATAAGCATCATACCGGAAGACCAGGTAAATGGACGGACCAAATGGATGGACATTCTGGGCAATTCTCAGAAGAGCGTTTCGTCATACCCACAGGAACACGTGTCTGTAAGGCAGGGCAGCCCCTGCTTTGGAACTGGCTGTCACGATGGCGTTTCAGTGCAGGATTCTTGCTGTCACATATTTTGAGTATTTCGTCACCCTGCTTGGAGGTTCACGATGGCAGGATCCGTACGTTAAGTGTGAGCCAAAACAGACGGCTTGGTCCCCATCCAAGGGTTATTTATGGAGCTTCTAGAAGAACGTGCCAGGGTTCAGCAGCGTGGACATTTATGTTCAGATGCATTTATGATTAGTCACTTGGGGGATGGGGTTAGGAGAAGTTTTTATACTTACTTAGGAGCCCAACTGCAGACATTTCTGACCATTAGAATTCTCACAGTTTAAAGAAGATTGTGGTAAAAAACACATAACATAAAACTGACCGCCTTAACTGTTTTTCAGTGTACAGTTCAGTGGTGTTAAGTACATTCACACTGTTATGCAACCATCACCACTGCCCATCTCCAGAGCTCTTTGCATCTTAGAAAACTGAAACTCTGTACCCAGTAAAGAATTTTCACGGTTTTGGACTGAAGACAAAAAAAAAAAAAAAAAAAAAAATCTCTCCTTTAATTCCGGCGTGAACAGGACAGCCAGTCTGGCAGTGAGCCCCCTGGCTGACCAGAGCTAGCAGCTGTACGCTCTGTGTGTTGTCTCTCGGTTTCCTGAGAAACCAGGGGTCGCTGTGTGGCTGTCCTTGTCCCCATGTATCTGGGACACAGTGAGCAGGTGAGGGCTTGGTGGTTGCCTCTCCTGTTCTCGAGAACGGGGCTGGAATCCTTCGCTCTCCCTTTTTCTTTTTTTGTTCTTTTTTATCTATTTTTTATTTTTTGGCCACATAATGTGGCATGTGGGATCTTAGTTCCCCCAACCACGGATCGAACCCATGCTCCCTGCAGTCGAAGTGAGGAGTCCTAACCACTGGACCGCCAGGGAAGTCCCTGGAATCCCTCTTTGGCGAGGCCCTTGGAGCCCTCGTCTCTGGACCGTCACTTGCTCATGGGCCCGTGCTGTGGACTCGGCATGCTCATCCTGCCGCCCGTGATGGGCACATGACTGCCCGTGTTACCCACTGCGTGACTGGTTACCCTGTGGCTTCGCCCACCAAGCTGCCGCGTTCTCTGAAAATAGCACAGGCAACTCCTGGTTTGGTGGAGATGTGTGGGACTCATAAGGGAATCACACGAAAAGATATATGGAATTCTGTCAAATTCTTTGTAAAAAGGAATTCGAAGTTTAGTAATTCGGGTTATGAATTTTATATATTTTGAATAGGGGAATTGTCAACATTCTCATGTTGAGAATGCAGATACCCTAACCTTTATCTTCTCTCTTTGATACTCAGTAGAAAGGACTTTATGTGATCCTTTTTTGGTTGTTACTTTGCACAACTAAGCTTTCGCATTTATTCTGGTCCTTTATTTGCTTTTCCCCCTAAGCCTCCAAAACAGAGACAATAGCCAAACCACACAGCCCTAACATGAAGACACAGATGTAGCCCAGATTGGTTTCCCGACGGGGTGTACGGTGCTGAGCTGGTGCCCTGTGAATGCGCTGTCACACTGATGCCGGTGAGCTGTGATGAGAAGGCCTTCACTGGAGAGAGAGAAGTTTTTGTCATGGGGCTGCTTAGGTATACTGTTTCGAAGCCCAAGGCCATTAGGAGGATCTGCTTTCTTTAAAGCAGGAGGGAAAAAAAAGACTTTAGGCTTTCTGGTTTACTGACTTTCATTAAAATGCTTTTCGTGGGGGATGGGTGTTGCTGGTCTTCAAAATGGGTTTCATTACACTCTGGTGTTATTACTATTAAGAGCGGAGAACTGTCACCACTGCCTGTGGTGAGTTTCCAGGCCCAGCACAGAGGTTGTAAGAGCCAGGAGGCAGTGGCGTTGGCGCAAGTTCGTGTATCCAACGCACAGAGAGGCCAAACACACCAAAATGTCAGAGTTTGGAGCAGAGAAAGGTTTATTGCAGGGCTATGCAAGGAGATGGGTGGCTCATGCCCTGAAAAGCCCCAAGCTCCCTGAAGGGTTTCTGCAAAGCACTTCTAAAAGCCAGATGAGGGAGCGGTGTCACAGGGTACCTGATCAGCTCGTGCACAATCCTCTGACTGATGTTGGGTAACTGGGTGGTGTCACAGGGGTTCATATTATCAGTCCTTAGGCTCCAGGAGTCCTGGGGCTACGTGCTCATGGTCATCAAGTAGTTAACGTCTTCCATTTGGTGGGGAGGTGGGTTTCACATCTGTAAAACTACTCAGGAAATGTGCATCAAATGCTGTTATCTAGGTACTTCAGAGAGGAGCTGAAGCAGAGGGTATGGGGGCGGGGGGCCTGTCCCGGGAAGGCCCCAGAGGGTCCCGCTCGGTTACAGTGGGAAGGCTTCTTCTAGCATCCTTGCTTGTTCCCAGGTCAGTAGCTGTCATTTCATCTTAAATTTGGTTCCATCCACGTGCATGAAATGCAGCCAGGATGAAAGAATTACAGCTTTCTCGCTTAGGAGCAAATTATTCCTAGGTCCCTCTTTGGGCCCTAATTATAAAACATGTCACTCGACAGCTATCTCAGCCTGAGTTGTTATTCTAAATCGGTTAAAAATAGGAGTGTTGCGCTCCGGGGGCACCAGGAGGGTTTCCCTGGAGCGCCAGACAAGCCATATGGAGCTGCCTCGGAAGGGAAACCAGGAAACCCCACGCCCGCTGCCCTGCCTTTGGGGGGCTGTTTCTGGAGGAACAGGGGCAGGTCTGCATTCAGTGTGAATGCAGATAGAGGTGCACCTTTGTGGGTGACGGTGCATTTCTGTGAGGATTTTGTGACGATTCGTGAGAAAACAGACACAGTACTGTACAACTTCACTGTATATATATTTTTAATGAGCCTGCGCCTGGCTAATAGATATTGCGTAAAAGACATCCATGTGAGTTCTCTTCAGCTTCTTTATAAAAGGGCGGAATAAACAGGGCTGTGTACCCTGCCGTTAGGAGCCGCGCCTAAACATTTCCCCGTATATTTGCTTTATTTATGGGTATATGTTTTTGTCTTTGACCCATTTGAAATTTGCAGACATTTTACTCTATTTTCTAATAACTTTGAAGGATTTCTTTGCCATGTTAACCTCTTTATTGCACCTGTGCAACAACAGGAGTTGAAGGATAATTTTCTCTTCCGGAGTTTTCACTTCTCACTTTGGTGTTCCTGCTGAGAACTCTCGCTGCCCTTCCTCCCAGCTTTGCATCTTCTCTGCGGTCTTGGCCTCTTGTCTCCTTATTTCTTTTGTCTTTGTGCTTCTTTTGGTTCCACCCTGAGTGCTCTGGCTTACCCCTCCCCCATTCAGTGCCCCTGCCCCTTCCTGGGGTTCCTGCAGGAGAGTTCACATTTGCACAGACAGGGGGGTCACCTCCCCCCTCCCCCGCACTTGTCTGCAGGGGGGCATTGACTGGGCTGACTTTCCTTGTCCTTTTCTTCTTAATAAGCTTTATTTTTAGAACAGTTTTAGGTTTAGAGAAAAATTGAGAAGATAGTAGAAAGAGTTCTCATATATCCTTACCCAGTGTGTCCTATTATGGACATGTTCGTAAGGAAATACATGTACTACCCTTGCAATTAACCAACTGATACTGATCGATCACTGTGATAGGCATAATAATGACTGAAACCTGGGACTACGTTAGGTTACACGGCAAAGGGGGGGTTAAGAGCGCAGGTGGAATTACGGTTGCTCATCAGCGGACCTTAAACTAGGGAGATTATCCAGGTGGGAATAATGGAATCACAAGGGTTCTTAAAGCTGGAAGAGGGACTCTGAAGAGAGAACCAGAGAGATGGCAGCGTGGGGAACTCATCCTGGTGTTTCTGGCTTTAGATGGAAGCAGGGGCCGTGAGCCAAGTAAAGGGAGTGGCTTCTTAAAGCTGGACGAGGCAGGCAGATGGATTCTCACCCAGAGCCTCCAGAAAGGAACGCATGTGTTGACACCTTGATTTCCGCTCAGTGAGATCCGTATCAGACTTCTGGTCTACAGAACTGTGAGATAATACGTTTGTTTTGTGTTAAGCTACTATGTGGTAACTTGTCACAGCAGCAGTAGAAAACTAGTATGATTATTAACCAAAGTCCATCTTTTGTTCAGATTTCCTTGGTCTTTTTTTGCTCCAGAATCCCATTCAGGATACTATGTTAACGTTTAGTCGTCATTTGGGCTGTGACAGTTTCTCAGACTTCCCTTGTTTTTAAATGACCATGACAGTTTTGAGGAATACTGGCCAGGTATTTTGTAGAATGTTCGTTAATTGGAATTTGAAGTTTTTCTCATGATTAGAGTGGGGTTAAGGGTGTTTGGGAGGAAGAACAGGGGTAAAATGCTATTCTTACTGCATCATATCAAGAGTGCATGCGATTAACGTGATTTATGACATGTTGACCTTAATCACCTGGCCAAGGTAGTGCTTGTCAGGTTTCTCCACTGAAAAGTTGCTCCCTCCACTTCCCATACTGTGGGACTTTTTTGTTTTTTTTTTTGTTTGGTTTTTTTTTTTGGAGCACTTTCTTATGTTTCTTATGTTTCAGCCACTACAAGATGCTCCAGGATCATCTTGTATATTTCCTGCTCCAGTCCTGGAATCAACCATTTTTCCAAAGAACACTAATCCCCTTTTTCTGGACGTTGGTATCAGAAACCAATATCTGGGTTCTGGGTGTGCTCATGGCTTCTGGGCCCTCTCAGCTGACAGAGAAAGGAATTATATATACTACCCTTGTATATACACACATCAGCAAGTGTTTCTGTATGTAGCCATTTGTATCTATGGTAAACTAAACATCAGTTCATACCTATGCCTTTGATTCGTTACTGTATACATTATTCTTGCCTCTTTGCCTTGCTTATCTGTAAACTCCCACTCCGGTTAGGAACCTGGCTTACACCTTCCATCATCCTTTTTCTTATTTGCTCATTTCTAGTATACCAGAAATCTATCAGAGTTGTTAACCTAGACTCCATGGAGTACAGAACTTATGTACATTTCTTTGGCCTTTCTTCCTAAAGACTCTGTTCATTTCCAAAGTTACTTAAGTCAACACCGTTTCCCTTTACCGCCTTCGCTCCCTTGTTTCATACATTTGTAATACAATTAGATTTTTTTGGGTCATATTCTGCATTCACTCGGGAACCCCCGGACCTCCTAAATGATTTTTTTTTCAAAATTTGCAGACATTAAATTTCACTCTTTATGCTGGAAACATCTGTGGATTTTGACAAAGCCATAGTGTCATGTATACACAATTACAATATCATACGGAGTAGTTTCATCACCCTAAAATTCCCCTATGTTTGCCTAATTCAGCTTCTTCTTGGCAATCACTGATTTTTCTACCCTTGCTGTAGTTTTCCCTTTTCATTTTTCCAGAATAGTTGGAATCATACAGAATGCAATCTTTTCAGGAGGGCTTCTTTCACTTAGCAATATGCATTTAAGTTCTCTCTCTGTCTTCCATTTTCATGACTTGATAGTTTGCTTCTTTTTATCACTGAATAATACTCCATTGAATAATGTACCACAGTTTGATTATCCATTCGCCTGTTGAAGGACAGCTTGGTTGCTTCCAGTTTGGGGCAGTTATGAATACAACTTCTATAAATATTTGTATGCAGGTTTTTGTGTGGACATGAATTTTCAAAACAGTTGGATGAATACTTAAGAGTGTGATTGCTGGATGGTGTAATACTATATGTTTAGCTCAGCAAGAACTACCAAACTGTCTTCCACAGTGGCTGTACCATCAGCATTCCCATCAGCAATGAATCAGCTCCTGTTGCTGGCATCTTTGTCAGCACTTGGTATGTGATTCATTTTGGGTTAATATTTGAAAGGTGTAAGGTCTATGTCGTAGGTTAATTAATTTTTTCCATATGGATGTCCAATTGTTCCAGAACCATTTGTTGAAAAGACTATCCTTCATTGAATACCTTTGCTCCTTTGTCAAAGATCAGTTGACTGTATTTGTAGGATATATTTCTGAGATATGATCTGATTCTTTCCCATTGACCTGTGTATCCTATTGCCAATACCACATTGTCTTGATTACTGTAGCTTTGTAGTTAAGTCTTGAAATTGTATAGCATGAGTCCTCCAACTTTGTTCTTCTTCAGTATTGTTATTGGCTCTTCTAGGTCTTTGCCTTTTCAAGTAAACTTTATAATCGATTTGTCAATATCTACAAAATAGCTTGCCAGGATTCTTATTGTATTGCACTGAATCTATAGATCAGGTTGGGATGAATTGACATCTTAACAGTATTGAGTCTTTCAATCCATGAACGTGGACTATCTCTCCATTTGTTTAGATCTTCTTTGAACTCTTGCATCGAGTTTTGTAGTTTTCTGCACATAGATCCTGTGCATATTTTGTTAGATTTCTACCTAATAAAAACACCTTTTGCTATTGTCAGTGGTATTTACATTTTTAAAATTCCAGTTGTTCGTTGCTGGTATTTAGGAAAGCATTTGTCATATTAACCTTCTGTCCTGCAGCCTTTCTATATTTGCTTATTCTGTTTTTGTTTTTTTGTCTGTTTATTGATTCTTTGGGATTTTTCTATAAAAACAAGCATGTCGTCTGTGAACAAAGATAGTTTCATTTCTTCCTTTCCTATCTGTATACCTTTTATTTACTCTTCTTGTCTTATTACACTAGCTAGAATTTTTAGTATGATGTTGAGTAGGAGTAGTGAGAGGAGACATCCTTGCCTTGTTCCTCATCTTTGCAGGAAAGCATCCAGTTTCTCACCATTATGATGTTAGTTGTAGGTGTTTTGTAGATATTCCTTATCAAACTAAAGAGGTTCTTGATTCCTAGCTTGCCCAAAGATGGTTGGTTTGATTTTAACCATGAATGGATGTTGGATTTTTGTCAGATCTTTTTCTGCATCGATTGATATGATCATATGATTTTTCTTCTTTAGTTGGTTGTTGTGTGATTGATTTGCAAATGTTAGACCAGCCTTGTATACCTGGATTAAGTCCCACTTGTTTATGGCACATAATTCTTTTCATACATTGTTGGATTTGATTTGCTAATATTTTTTTGAGGATTTTTGCATGGGAGATTCTGGTTTGTAGTTTTCCTTTATTGTAGAATCTTTATCTGGTTTTGGTATTAGGATAATGCTGGCCTCAGAGAATGAGGTAGGGAGTGTTCCCTCTGCTTTTGTTTTTCTAAAAGAGATCGTGGAGGATTATTATCATGTCTTCCTTAACATTTAGTAGATTCACCAGTGAAACCATCTGGACCTGGTATTTACTTTTATTGGGCAGGTTTTAAATTATTGATTCAATTTCCTTAATAAATATAGGTCTATTCAAATGATTTAGTTCTCTTTGTGTGAGTTTTGGTAATTTGTGTCTTTCAAGGAATTGGTACATTTCATGTAAGTTATCAAATTTATGAGTATAGAGTTGTTCCTGGTATTCCTTTAGTATCCTTTTAATATCCAAGGGACCAATAGTGATAACCTCTCTTTCATTTCTGATATTGGTAATTTGTATTGATATCTTCCCTCATTTTTCCTTCCTTAGCCTAGCTAGAGGCTTATCACTTTTACTGATCTTTTCAAAGAATCAGATTTTGGTTTTATTGATTTTTTGCTATTGTTTTTTTATTTTGTTAATTTTTTTTTTGCTCAATTTTTATTATTTTCTTCTGCTTTCTTTAGGATCATGTTGCTCTTCTTTCTGTAGTTTCCTAAAGGAAGAGCTTAGATTATTGATTTTCAGTTTTTTCCGCATTTCTAATTTATGCATTTATTACTGTAAATTTCTCTCTAAGCACTGCTTTTGCTGCATTGTACAGTTTTTTCTAAGTTGTGTTTTCATTTTTATTTAGTTCAAATATTTAAAAACTTAAGACTTCTTCTTTGACCCATGTGTTGTTTACAAATGTGTTTAATCTCCATATATTCGGGGATTTTCCAGCTATCTTTCTGTTACTGATTTCTAGTTTAATTCCACTGTAATTTGAGAATGTACTTTATGTGATTTTATATTCTATTTAAATTTGTTAAGGTATGTTTTATGGCCCAGACTATGTTCTATCTTGGGGAATATTCCATGCAAACTTGAAGAATGTGTATTCTATTGTGGTTGAATGGAATGTTCTATCCATGTCATTTAGATCCAGTTGATGGATCCTTACTGAGTTTCTACCTACTTGATCTATCAGTTACTGAAAGGTGGGTATTGAAATCCCCAACTATGGTGGTATATTAATCTATTTCTCCTTACAGTTCTATCAGTTTTTGCTACATGTATTTTGATGCTCTGTTAGATGCACACAAGGATTGCTATGTCTTCTTGCACAATTTACCCCTTTATCGTTATGTAATGCCCCCCTTTATTTTTCTTGTTCTGAAGTCTACTCTGTCTGAAAATTAATATAGCTACTCCATCTTTCTTTTCATTAATGTTAGCATGGTATATCTTTCTCCATTTCTTTACTGTGCCCCCCCTCCCCACCCCAATCCCTTTTCCTTTAATCTGACTCTTAATAAAGTGGGTTTCTTGGGGACAGCATACAACTGAGATTTAAAAAAAATTTTTTTTAATCCACTCTGAAATCTCAGTCTTTTCATAGTGTGTTTAGACCATTCACATTGAAAGTGATTATAATATATAGTTGACCCTTGAACAATGCAGGCGTTAGGGGTCCTGACCCTCTATGCAGTCAAAAATCTGTGTATAACTTATAGTTAGCGCTCCAAATACCATGATTCCTCCAGCTCTGTGGTTCCTCCGTATCCATGGATTCGACCAACCAGGGATTCAACAACCATGGATCATGCAGCACTGTAGTATGTACTATTGAAAAATATCCATGTATTATGTGGACCTGTGCAGTTCAAATCTGTGTTGTTCAAGGGTGAACTGTAGTTGGATTAATGTCCACCATATTTGTTTTCATTACATTAAAAAAAGTCTCTTTCTGCCTTGTTTGGTTTCAATGGAATATTTTATGATTCCATTTTCTCTCCTCTTAGGATATCAATTATACTTCTTTAAAAAAATTTTGTAGGAGTTGCCCTAGAGTTTGCAATATACATTTCAAACTAATCTAAGTCTGCCTTCAAATAGCACTGTCTTATAACAGAGTGTTTTCATGTCTTCCCTCGGATCCTTTGACATTCCTGCTATTCACTTCTTCCATGTGCTGTGATCACCCAATGCATTTTCACTATTATTACTTTAAAAGTGACTTTTAGATCAATTACAAATAAGAAAAAGAAAATATTTTATTTTGCTTTTATTTCTTCTCCAGCGCACCACTTGCTTTCTTTATGTAGGTCTTAGTTCTGACGTATCATTTTTATTTCCCTCTGAAGAACTTCTTTTAACATTTATTACTGGTTAGGTCTACTGGAAATGTATTTTTTCAGTTTTTGTTTGCTTAAAAAATTCTTTATTTCTCCTTTTGATGAATAATTTCACTGGATATAGAATTCTAGGCTGGTGTTTTTTTCTTTCAATGCTTTAAATATTTCATTCCACACTCTTGCTTGTATGGTTTTTAACAAGAAGTCTGCTGTAATTCTTCGTTCCTCTACGGGTAAGCTGTTTTTTTCCATTTCTGATTTTCCCTTTGTCTTTGGTTTCTGCAATTTGAATATGATATGCCTATGTGTGTATTTTTTGGTATTTAACCCGTTAGATGTTGTCTGAGCTTCCTGTATCTGTGGCTTGGTGTCTGTAATTAATTCTAGGCAATTCTCAGCCATTACAACTTCCAACAGTTTTCTCTTTCTTCTTCTGGTATTCCATTTATGTATATCTTAAACCTTTTAAAGTTGCTCCACAATTCTTGGATGCTCTTTTTTGTCTTTTCATCTTTTTTTCCTCTTTGTATTTCAGTTTGGGAGATTTCTGTTTACTTATCTTCAAGCTCATCTTGGCTGTGTCCAGTCTACTGATGAGCCCACCAAATGCAGTCTTCATTTCTTTTAGTGTGTTTTTGATTTCTAGCATTTCTTTTTGACTAGTTCGTAGAGTCTCCATTTCTCTGCTACATTACCCATCTATTCTTGCATATTGTCTACCTTTTCATTGGAGCCCTTAACCTATTAATCACAGTTATTTTAAATTCCTTGTGTGATAATTCCAAGATCTGTGCCATGTACGATGCCCATTCTGATGCTTGCTAGCTCTTCAGATCATGTTTTTTCTTGCCTTTCAGTATTCTTTGTTGAAAGCCAGACATGATGTGTCGGGTAATAAGAACTGAAGAGTGGTTCTTTATTGTGAATTGTATGTTATTCTTACTATGACTTGGGCTGTGTTTAAGGTTTGCTGTCGGTGCCTATAGCTACAGCTATAGATGCCTGAGGTTTCAGATTCCTCAGGTGTCCTGGTTTTGATCTCTTTTGTCTTTGGGCTCCTCCTCAGATGGGGTCTTGCTGTTCTTTCAGATGTCATCTACTGTCACACTACAGCCTGTTGATATTGTGGTAATGTACAGTTTTACCACCTAAAGTCTTTAAGGGGCACGAGCTTGCTGTATCCCCCTTTGTCTGGCAAAGCAATAAAGCTATTCTTTTCTACTTCACCCAAAACTCTGTCTCTGAGATTCGATTCAGCACTGGTGCACAGAGCCTAGGTTTTTGGCATCAGTACTAAGTAAAGTAAGTCAGAAAGAGAAAGACAAATACCATATGATGTCACTTACATGTGGAATATGAATAAACATATCTACGTAACAGAAACAAACTCATAGACATAGAGAACAGACTTGTGGTTGCCAAGGGGGAGGGTGGGCCGGGGGAGGATTAGGAGTTTGGGGTTAACAGATGCAAACTATTATATACAGGATGGGTAAACAACAAGGTCCTACTGTAGAGCACAGGGAACTATACTCAATATCCCGTGATAAACCGTAATGGAAAAGAATATGAAAAAGAATATATTTTATATATATATATATATATAAACCGAATCACTTTGCTGTACAGCAGAAATTAACATAATAAATCAACTATACTTCAATAAAATTAAAAAAAAAAAAAAAAAAGACTGCTTCTGCTCTGAGTTACTGCCCAGCCTGCCCACTTCCGTCTTTTGTTGCTCAGGATTTTACGGAGCTCTGAGTTTTGGTGGGAGTGCCAAGTGTACATGTGTGGGATGGGTGAGGGTCTTTAGTCCTTTTCTAGTCTCCATCGGCCTCCTGATTACCCCCCCATATTTGATAGGCAGACGTGTTTCATCAATCTTATACAAATGCAACCTTAACTCCAGCCTCTGCTCCCTTCCCCCCAACCTGTGTGTTTCATCAGAGCTCCCCTAAGCTTCTGCTCAGATTCTACATGAAAGCAGAGAGCTTTCAGGCCTCTCAGTTTTCCGTAAGTCAGCAGCCAACCAGGAAGGAGGCAAATATTGTGGGCAGCCTAAGGAATAATTGCTCTAAAAACCCACACGCCCTTTCTCCCTTCTTCCCCTAAAGCCATTAAGTGGGACAGATCACGGTGAGTGTAGGGGTGGGGTGCGTGGGCAGTTGGAGCCTGGATAGGACGAGGAGGGCATCTGCCGGGGAGGGGACAGTGGTAGCAGCCAGTCTGTGTCGTATCCAGTTTTTCTCAAGGGCTGTGCCATTCTTTAAAGGTTGTGCCCTGCCCCCTTCCCTGCTGCCTCAAACCCATTGGATAAAGTAGGAAAACGTGAACCCAGACTGATATGGCTAAATGAATAAGTTGAAAAGTTAATGAGGAACAGAG
This sequence comes from Balaenoptera borealis, assembly GCF_965194805.1. Taxonomy (NCBI): domain Eukaryota; kingdom Metazoa; phylum Chordata; class Mammalia; order Artiodactyla; family Balaenopteridae; genus Balaenoptera; species Balaenoptera borealis. The sequence continues at coordinate 5,851,026 of NC_138871.1, forward strand.
TTTCAAAGTAATTCTCCACGGAGTGCTTGTTAATGACAAAGAGAAAGGGGATACCGCACAGGACGGAAGCTTGGCAGACACTCTTCATCCACTGGTCAAAGGAGTGTTACCAGTAATGGGACAGAACAAAATCGCCTGGCACCTGATAGGATGGGATAAAAGGGATACAACATCACTTCTGTGACTCATTGCAAAGATGTATAACCTGAATCTAATTATGCTCTAATTATGATGAAGCATCAGACAAAACCAAACTATGGGACATTCTGCAGAAACTTGTGGCCCTTCCTCAGGGCCTGTTACGTAAGAATTAGAGGGTCTTAATCCTCTCAACCGTCTTGAGTTCCAGGCAATAGAAGATTGGGCAGGAGCAGGTGCTGTCATTTTTTCCCTCTGCCGTCGATTCTTGGTGCTTTTCCTGACAACAGGATGGTAAACTTTTGCATTGTGTGCTTCATGGTCTGTGAAGGACTTCCATACGTTTTCTTTTTTTTTTTTTAATATTTATTTTATTTATTTATTTGGCTGTGCCAGGTCTTTGTTGCAGCAGACAGGCTCCTTAGTTGAGGCATGCAAACTCTTAGTTGCGGCATGCATGTGGGATCTAGTTCCCTGACCAGGGATGGAACGCGGGCCCCCTGCATTGGGAACGTGGAGTCTTAGCCACTGGACCACCTGGGAAGTCCCTCAATATGTTTTCTTATTTGCTTCTCACAGTTCCCTGCTGGATTATTCTTCCACCTTTGTGATGATGATATAATAATAATAATTAATAATAATAATAATAGGCAACATTTAGGTAGTACTTCTCACGGCCAGGTGATAGTCCGAGCCCTCTGAATGCTGCATACATTAACTGGTTTAATTCTCACAGTTACCTTGTGAGGAAGATACACTGTGGTTAGTCCATTTTACAAACGGGGAAACTGGGGCACAGAGAAGTTAAACAACTTGCCCAAGGTCACACAGCTGGAAAGTAGTGGAGCCACAATTCAAGTCAGGCCGTCAGACCCTGGATCCCTAGCCTTTATTCACTGCACGCTGTGGCCTCCTGTACGGTGCCGCTGGGGGAATCAAAGACTCAAGCTCGGTTGGGTGGCTTGCCGGGGGCCCCTTGTTCACTTACTCATTGATTCTGCAGATCTGCGCTGAGTGGCCGCAGACGCCAGGCTCTGTTCCAGATGCTCTGAAACGGGACAGGGCAGCTGGATCTCTGGGCTTCACGAGCTGGGCACCAGGCCTGCTGCCCGGGGCCGAGCCTAGATGCAGGGCACGTGCGCGGGGAGCGGGTGGCTGCACGTGGGCTGCTGGCCTGTCTGTCCCTGTGCTCACACGTGCGTTGTCCTCTTGTCTCTTGAAGGTCGCCTGGTGGGTGCCCTGGATGCGGTGCTGGATTCCAACGCCCGGGTCGCTCCGTTTCGAATTCTGCTCCAGGTCCCCGGCTCCCAGGTGTATTCTCCCATAGCATGTGGTGAGTTACTGAGTGGATCGGACGTGTACTGGGCCGTGGCCACGGGTGAGTTTTGTTCCAGGTGGAGCGTTCCCCACCTTGAGGTCTGAGCATGAGTATCTGCATGGTCGTGACGCTGGAAGGTAACTCCTTCTAAAACCTCATCTGCTGCCGTGAGCTCTTTGTTCTTCCTTTCTCTTTTTGTTTTTTTTTCCAACCACTGGAAGCGTGTAGAGGCTCTAAGCTTGGGTATCCAGGCTTTCAAGTGGTGTGTTGGTCCAGGGGGCTGTGAATCCAGCCGTTTTCTTCATCTTGTGTCTGACATAACACACGAGTCCGGGGCGTGTGCGTATACCGTAACAGGGCAGGGGAGATGTCTGGGGCTGGGTCTGTCTTAGGCCAGCCTTCACCCTTGTTCCACGTGTGCACTGAATCACTGGACGGCTGAGCCCTACGGGAATTTAGAAATCACCTTCGCATCCTCTCCAGCTGAGCCTCAGTTCCTCCTGCACGCACTGTCCAATACTCTGCCTCGTCACTCCAGCTCCTCTGGGGCTGGGAGTCGTTGCACCCTGAGAAGCCCCTTCTATTAAAAAACAAAACCAAGGGACTTCCCTGGTGGCGCAGTGGTTGAGAGTCTGCCTGCCAATGCAGGGGACACGGGTTCGAGCCCTGGTCCGGGAAGATCCCACATGCCGCGGAGCAACTAAGCCCGTGCGCCACAACGACTGAGCCTGAGCGCTAGAGCCCGTGAGCCACAGCTACTGAGCCTGTATGACACAACTACTGAAGCCCGTGCGCCTAGAGTCCGTGCTCTGCAACAAGAGAAGCCACCGCAGTGAGAAGCCTGCGTGCCGCAATTAGAGAAAGCCTGTGCACAGCAACGAAGACCCGATGCAGCCAAAAATAAATAAATAAAATAAATAAATAAAAATAAAACAAAATAATGTATATTTAAAGAAAAACCAAGATGTGTCTTTTAAATTACACAAGTAATAAATGTTCACCCTCCAGAAATTAGAAAATAGGTAAGAAAGGAGGAGAAAGAAATCACCTATAACCTTTTATCTGGTGCTAATCACTCTTGTGTCTGCATATGTGCCTCTCCACAGAGGTTTTTAGTTGTGTTTTTTTCCTCTTAACATTTTACTAACTACCATAAACTTTCATTGTCACCTCACATTCTTGAACAACGTTGGATGACTTTTTTTTTTCTTCCTGGAAAAAATACAGGAAAGTATAAATAAGAAAATTGTCGTCCATACCCACCATTACTAACAACTGTTCACATCTTGGCATGTTTTTTCCAGTCTGTTTTGTTTTGTTTTTTTTGAACAAATTATTCTCTATTTGCATTAAGTGATGAAATGATGCGTGCTCAATATAATCAGTTAATACTGGAAAGTACAGAGAAGAAAATATATCTCGCCCCACATCCTAGGCACCCAAGGGTACCTGCAGTGACACTGGGGTCACATCATCCAGACAACTTTCTTTTTTTTTGTATTTTTTTGGCCACACTGCACGGCTTGGAGATATTAGTTCCCTGACCAGGGATTGCACCTGGGACCACGGCAGTGAAAGCGTTGAGTCCTAACCACTGGACCGCCAGGGAATTCCCACAGAACTTTCTAATGCGTTTAGACAAGTCCAGGGATAGTTGTGAAGAAGGATAGACGTGCTTTGTAAAAATGCAGCTTGTCTGACAGTGCTAGTTTATAATAAAAATATTGTTTTTCGTGGATTTCAATATAAGGAAAGATGCTGAAGTGAAACGAAAGAGCTGTTAAACTTCAAATAAACACCGAGCACTTACTTTCTAAAAGGTTCATTTAAGGTCAAGGGGAGAGATGTTTAAAAGCATGACAAGGTCCGAATTGTGGCTTTTGAAGACAGTATTTCCGTTCTGGCCGTGTTCCCTGACTCCCCTCCTGAAGGACAGGGATGCCAGCATTCTCATCCCTCCCCTGCTTCCCCACGCTCTCGTTTTTTTTTTTTTAACATCTTTACTGGAGTATAATTGCTTTACAATGGTGTGTTAGCTTCTGCTTTATAACAAAATGAATCAGCTATACATATACATATATCCCTATGTCCCCTCCCTCTTGCGTCTCCCTCCCACCCTCCCTATCCCACCCCTCTAGGTGGACACAAAGCACCGAGCTGATCTCCCTGTGCTATGCAGCTGCTTCCCACTAGCTATCGATTTTACTTTTGGTAGTGTATATATGTCCATCAGGCTCTCATTTTTAAAAGTCTTACTATTCATTGTACATTGTAATTTCCATTCTCTTCTGTAACCACACTCTCTGCCATTATTTGGCTCAGTTCTCTATGTAAATTAATTTAATGCTTCCATCAGGTACGGCTTTCCCAACACAGAGTCTTTTATTTTGGTTCCTGTCTTAATTGGCTATATTCCTGTTTTCTTCTCCTAATAACGTCTCACATTTGCAAGTGTTTGTGCCTTGCTTTTGGACTCGAATAACACCTTGGCTGGGTATGAGGGGCTGTGGCCAGACTCTGGAGCTTGGTGGCCATCACTTCGGGGTCTTTCAGTATTTAAGTGGCAAAGGGAGAAATCTCAGGCTGGTCTGATTCCTGCCCCCGCCATTGTGGGTGGTGTGCTTTTTGTGGGGATAACTTTTTTATCACTGAAGTTCAGTAGCATTCGTCCCTTTAGGAACTTGGTTATAACCTGTCACTCCCTTGAGCATACCGTGTTACATTCTTCTGGAACTCCACGTGCTCTTCCAGCACGCAGATTGGTTTCTCTTTTTTTTTTGGGGGGGAGGGGCTGTGTTGGGTCTTTGTTGCTGCGCGCGGGCTTTCTCTAGTTGCGGCGAGCAGGGGCTTCTCTTCTTTGTGGTGCGCGGGCTTCTCATTGCGGTGGCTTCTCTTGTTGTGGACCATGGGCTCTAGGCGCGCGGGCTTCAGTAGTTGTGGCACACGGGCTTGGTAGTTGTGGCTCACGGGCTCTAGAGCGCAGGCTCAGTAGCTGTGGTGAACGGGCTTAGTTGCTCTGCGGCACGGGGGATCTTCCCAGACCAGGGCTCGAACCCGTGTCCCCTGCATTGGCAGGCGGATTCTTAACCACTGCACCACCAGGGAAGCCCCAGATTGATTTCTTTAATCATTTAAGGAAACGTTCTTATATCATTCTGTGTACGTATTACATTTTAAAAAATGCATTTTATGTTCTGTTGATTGGATGCCTCACTTCAAGGACACTTTATGTTAGACAGCTGTTGTCTGTTTTTAATTTCTGTTTTTCTTTTTTCGTAAAAATGCGTAGATCTTTAATAAAAGAATTGACTGTACAAGTGTACACCCCTTTGACAGTATTCCTTTTGCCTTCATATGCGCATTACTGGTTATGCTATAGGATTTCTCTGTTACAGCACTAAAAGGCAACTGTTTAGGGAAGACGCAGAAAAAGGAATGTATGTAAGGCAGTATTTCTTTTAGGTACAGTAAATGTAGTAGTGTTTCAGGAAGACTGTTTTTCTTGACCTGCCGTTTTCAGCTACACTTTCCATGCTGGTTGTATAACCCTCTCCTCTAAGTTAATTCCATTTTCAGCAGTATATTCCAGACTCTGCTGCCTTTAACTGATCTACTAATTTTGCTGTCATGTGGTTTTGATCTTCAGTTCACTTTCTTAGGTCTCCAGTCTCCCGTTTCATCTCTGTAATTCCACCGTCTCATCTTTGAGCTCTTGTTCTATTGAACTCACGTTTCCGTTGAATCGTTTGGGAGCATGAACCCTTTGTGGGCATTTCCTCCTCCTCATTTTCCTCCAGGATGGCATCTCTGTCTTTGGAGCAAGCACCTCATTCTCTTCTCTTCATCCCTTTGGAGTGTTTTGCTTGGTGGCTGTGCTGTTTCTCCCCATCTTGCTCACGCTTGGACATGGTTCCCCAGACCGTCACTGTATTATTTGCGTTAATATAGTGTGTGTGGCTTTTTGACGTGTATTTTTGGGACAGAGCAGGCAGGGCTGGCATGCTGCTGGCTGGGACGTGGGATGGGAGGGGCAGGACCCTGTCTTCTCTCCAGTTTCTCCCCGGATTCCTCTTCTCTCCTCTGCCCCAGGCAAGGGAGGTGGGCTCGCTCTGGATTTGAGGCTTTTGATGAGAATATTTGGATTTTTGTCTCCTCGCTAGATGGGCTTCTGGGGAGTCGGCAGTGGGGGGAGTTAGTATACAAGCCTGCTCGGGTCCTGAGTCCACATAGCCCAGCAGGTCCACAGGAACCAGTCCAGGCTCCATGGAGACGCGGTGTCATGTTTGATAGCTACACAGCATTCAGTCTTATGGCTGTAGCCCGATCTACTCATCCCGCCCTTTATTAGATACTTAATTGGCTCTGATTTTTAAGTATTTTATAAGCCTAAACGAACATCCGATACTTAAATATTTCAGGATGCTTGCAATCCCCAAAGTCCACTCATTTGAAATATTTGATGCCTGCCTCATACCCGACTCATGCTTGGTGCCAGGGAGTCCTGGGTGAGTGTGTCAGGGGGCATCTCCCTCTACCTGACCTTCCAGGGCCGTGGGGAGTCAGATGGCCATCTGGAGATGGCAAGTACAGGTGGAACAGGGTTAGGAAAGCGAGAGAGGCCAGGACCCTGGAGGAACACGTACAAGCACACCTCATTTTATTGCACTTTATTGTGCTTCGCAGATGTTGCATTTTTTTTATTACCAGTCCCAGGTTTGTGGCCAACCCTACATTGAGCAAATCGGTGCCATTTTTCCAACAGCATTTGTTCACTTTGTGTCTCTGTGTTACTTTTTGGTCATTCCCTCAGTATTTCAAGCTTTTCTTTATTTGTTACAGTGATCTGTGATCAGTGATCTTTGATGTGACTGTGATTAAAAAGATTACTGACTTGCTGAAGGTTCCGATGATGGTTACCTTTTTTGTAGCAATAAGGTATTTTTTTAAATTAAGGCATGTACATTGTTTGTTTGTTAGTTTATTTTTTCATCTCTTCATGTCTTCTATTACTTAAATAGGTCTTCTTTTTAAATTACTTATCTATTTTATACATATTAGTGTATATATGTCAATCCCATCTCCCAATTCATCCACCCTCTTCACCCGCTTGGCGTCCAAATGTTTGTTCTCTACATCTGTTTCTCTACTTCTGCCTTGCAAACAGTTTCATCTGTACCATTTTTCTAGATTCCACATATATGCATTAATACACGATATTTGTTTTTCTCTTTCTGACTTACTTCACTCTGTATGACAGTCTCTAGGTTCATCCACGTCTCTACAAATAACCCAATTTCATTCCTTTTTATGACTGAGTAATATTCCATTGTATATATGTACCACATCTTCTTTATCCATTCATCTGTCGATGGGCATTTAGGTTGCTCCCATGACCTGGCTAGTGTAAATAGTGCTGCAATGAACATTGGGGTGCATGTATCTTTTTGAATTATGGTTTTCTCTGGGTATATGCCCAGTAGTGGGATTGCTGGGTCATATGGTAATTCTGTTTTTAGTGTTTTAAGGAACCTCCATACTGTTCTCCATAGTGTCTGTATCACTTTACATTCCCACCAACAGTGCAGGAGGCTTCCCTTTTCTCCACACCCTCTCCAGCATTTGTTGTTGGTAGATTTTCTGATGATGCCCATTCTAACTGGTGTAAGGTGATACCTTATTGTAGTTTTGATTTGCATTTCTCTAATAATTAGTGATGTTGAGCAGCTTTTCATGTGCCTCTCGGTCATCTGTATGTCTTCTTTGGAGAAATGTCTATTTAGGTCTTCTGCCCATTTTTGGATTGGGTTGTTTGTTTTTTTAATATTGAGCTGCATGAGCTGTTTATATGTTTTGGAGATTAATCCTTTGTCTGTTAACTCGTTTGCAAATATTTTCTCCCATTCTGAGGGTTGTCGTTTCATCTTGTTTATAGTTTCCTTTGCTGTGCAAATGCTTTTAAGTTTCATTAGGTCCCATTTGTTTATTTTTGTTTCTATTTCCATTACTCTAGGAGGTGGGTCAAAAAAGATCTTGCTGTGATTTATGTCAAAGAGTGTTCTCCCTATATTTTCCTAAGAGTTTTATAGTGTCTGGTCTTACATTTAGGTCTTTAATCCACTTAAAAAAAAATAAACTTATTTATTTATTTTGGCTGCATTGGGTCTTTGTTGCTGCGCGCGGGCTTTCTCTAGTTGCGGCGAACGGGGGCTACTCTTCATTGCATTGCACAGGCTTCTCATTGCGGTGGCTTCTCTTGTTGCGGAGCATGGGCTCTAGGTACGTGGGCTTCAGCAGTTGTGACACGCAGGCTCAGTAGCTGTGGCTTGCAGGCTCTAGAGCACAGGCTCAGTAGTTGTGGTGCATGGGCTTAGTTGCTCCACAGCATGTGGGATCTTCCCGGACCAGGGCTCAAACCCGTGTCCCCTGCATTGGCAGGTGGATTCTTAACCACTTCGCCATCCAGGAAGTCCCTCGATCTTTAATCCATTTTGAGTTTATTTTTGTGTATGGTGTTAGGGAGTGTTCTAATTTCATTCTTTTACATGTAGCTGTCCAGTTTTCCCAGCACCACTTATTGAAGAGACTGTCTTTTCTCCATTGTATATCCTTGCCTCCTTTGTCGTAGATTAGTTGACCGTAGGTGCGTGGGTTTATCTCTGGGCTTTCTATCCTGTTTCACTGATCTATATTTCTGTTGTAGTATTATTTCTATTATATTTCTGTTGTAGGCTTTGTAGTATAGTCTGAAGTCAGGGAGTCTGATTCCTCTAGCTCCCTTTCTTTCCCTCAAGATTGCTTTGGCTATTTCACGGTCTTTTGTGTCTCCATACAAATTTTAAGATTTTTTGTTCTAGTTCTGTAAAAAATGCCATTGGTAATTTGATAGGGATTGCATTGACTCTGTAGATTGCTTTGGGTAGTATAGTCATTTTCACAGTATTGATTCTTCCAATCCAAGAACATGGTATATCTCTCCATCTGTTCGTGTCATCATTGAGTTCTTTTATCATTGTCTTATAGTTTTCTGAGTACAGGTCTTTTACCTCCTTAGGTAGGTTTATTCCTAGGTATTTTATTCTTTTTGTTGTAGTGGTGAATGGGATTGTTTCCTTAATTTCTCTTTCTGATCTTCTGTTGTTAGTGTATAGGTATGCAAGAGATTTCTGTGCGTTAATTTTGTATCCTGCAACTTTACCAAATTCATTGATTAGCTCTATTAGTTTTCTGGTGGCATCTTTAGAGTTATCTATGTATAGTATCATGTCATCTGCAAACAGTGACAGTTTTACGTCTTCTTTTCCAATTTGTATTCCTTTTATTTCTTTTTCTTCTCTGATTGCTGTGGCTAACACTTCCAAAACTATGTTGAATAATAGTTGTGAGAGTGGGCAACCTTGTCTTGTTCCTGATCTTAGAGGAAATGCTTTCAGTTTTTCACCATTGAGAATGATGTTTGCTGTGGGTTTATCATATATGGCCTTTATTATGTTGAGGTAGGCTCACTCTATGCCCACTTTCTGGAGAGTTTTTATCATAAATTAGTGTTGATTTTGTCAAAAGCTTTTTCTGCATCTATTGAGATGACCATATGGTTTTTATCCTTCAGTTTGTTAATATGGTATATCACATTGATTGATTTGCGTATATTAAAGAATCCTTGCATCCCAGGGATAAATCCCACTTGATCATGGTGTATGATCCTTTTAATGTGTTGTTGGATTCTGTTTGCTAGTATTTTGTTGAAGATTTTTGCATCTATATTCATCAGTGATATTGGTCTGTAATTTTCTTTTTTTGTGGTATCTTTGTCTGGTTTGGTATCAGGGTGATGGTGGCCTCATAGAATGAGTTTGGGAGTGTTCCTTTCTCTGCAGTTTTTTGGAAGAGTTTGAGAAGGATGGGTGTTAGCTCTTCTCTAAATGTTTGATAGAATTCACCTGTGAAGCCATCTGGTCCTGGACTTTTGTTTGTTGGAAGACTTTTAATCACAATTTCAATTTCATTACTTGTGATTGGTCTGTTCATATTTTCTCTTTCTTCCTGGTTCAGTCTTGGAAGGTGATACATTTCTAAGAATTTGTCCATTTCTTCCAGGTTTTCCATTTTATTGGCATAGAGTTGCTTGTAGTAGTCTCTTAGGATGCTTTGTATTTCTGCAGTGTCTGTTGTAACTTCTCCTTTTTCATTTCTAATTTTATTGATTTGAGTCCTCTACCTCTTTTTGTTGATGAGTCTGGCTAAAGGTTTATCAATTTTGTTTATCTTCTCAAAGAACCAGCTTTTAGTTTTATTGATCTTTACTGTTGTTTCTTTGTTTCTATTTCATTTATTTCTGCTCTGATCTTTATGGTTTCTTTCCTTCTACTAACTTTGGGTTTTGTTTGTTGTTCTTTTTCTAGTTCCTTTAGGTCTAAGGTTAGATTGTTTGAGATTTTTCTTGTTTCTTGAGGTAGGATTGTATTGCTATAAGCTTCCTGCTTAGAATTGCTTTTGCTGCATCCCATAGGTTATGGATCGTAGTATTTTCTTTGTCATTTGTCTCTAGGTATTTTCTGATTTCCTCTTTGATTTCTTCAGCGATCTCTTGGTTATTTAGTAACATATTGTTTAGCTTCCATGTGTTTGTTTTTTTTACGTTTTTTCCCCTGTAATTGATTTCTAATCTCATAGCGTTGTGGTTGGGAAAGATGCTTGATATGATTTCAATTTTCTTAAAATTACTGAGGCTTGATTTGTGACCCAAGATGTGACCTATCCTGGAGAATGTTCTGTGTGCACTTGAGAAGAAATCTGCTGTTTTTGGATGGAATGTCCTGTAAATATCAATTAAATCTATCTGGTGTGTTGTGTCATTTAAAGCTTGTGTTTCCTTATTAATTTTCTGTCTGGTTGATCTGTCCATTGGTGTAAGTGAGGTGTTAAAATCCCTTTCTATTATTATGTTACTGTCGATTTCCTCTTTTATAGCTGTTAGCATTTGCCTTATGTATTGAGGTGTTCCTATGTTGGATGCATATATATTTATAACTGTTTTTTCTTTTTCTTGGATTGATCTCTTGATCATTATGTAGTGTCCTTCCTTGCCTCTTGTAACATTCTTTATTTTAAAGTCTATTTTATCTGATATGAGTATTGCTACTCCAGCTTTCTTTTGATTTCCATTTGCATGGAATATCTTTTTCCATCCCCTCACTTTCAGTCTGTATGTGTCCCTAGGTCTGAAGTGGGTCTCTTGTAGATAGCATATATATGGGTCTTGTTTTTGTATCCATTCAGCGAGCCTTTGTCTTTTGGTTGGAGCATTTAATCCATTTACATTTAAGGTAATTATCGATATGTATCTTACTATTACCATTTTCTTAATTGTTTTGGGTTTGTTTTTGTAGGTCCTTTTCTTCTGTTGTGTTTCCCACTTAGAGAAGTTCCTTTAGCATTTGTTGTAGAGCTGGTTTGGTGGTGCTGAATTCTCTTAGCTTTTGCTTGTCTGTAAAGCTTTTGATTTCTCCATTGAATCTGAATGAGGTCCTTGCCGGGTAGAGTCATCTTGGTTGTAGGTTCTTCCCTTTCATCACTTTAAATATATCGTACCACTCCCTTCTGGTTTGTAGAGTTTCTGCTGAGAAATCAGCTGTTAACCTTATAGGAGTTCCCTTGTATGTTATTTGTCATTTTTCCCTTGCTGCTTTCAATAATTTTTCTTTGTCTTTAATTTTTGTCAATTTGGTTACTATGTGTCTCGGTGTGTTTCTCCTTGGGTTTATCCTGTATGGGACTCTCTGTGCTTCCTGGACTTGGGTGGCTATTTCCTTTCCCATGTTAGGGACGTTTTCGACTGTAATCTCTTCAAATATTTTCTTGGGTCCTTTCCCTATCTCTTCTCCTTCTGGGACCCTTGTAATGCGAATGTTGTTGTATTTAATGTTGTCCCAGAGGTCTCTTAGGCTGTCTTCATTTCTTTTTTCTTTATTTTGTTCCACGGCAGTGATTTCCACCATTCTGTCTTCCAGGTCACTTATCCATTCTTCTGCCTCAGTTATTCTGCTATTGATTCCTTCTAGTGTATTTTTCATTTCAGTTATTGTATTGTTCATCTCTGTTTGTTCTTTAATTCTTCTAGGTCTTTGTTAAACATTTCTTGCGTCTTCTCGATCTTTGCCTCCATTCTTTTTCTGAGGTCCTGGATCATCTTCACTATCATTATTCTGAATTCTTTTTCTGGAAGGTTGCCTATCTCTAGTTCATTTAGTTGTTTTTCTGGTGTTTTATCTTGTTCCTTCATCTGGTACATAGTCCTCTGCCTTTACATTTTGTCTATCTTTCTGTGAATGTGGTTTTCCTTCCACAAGCTGCAGGATTATAGTTCTTCTTGCTTCTGCTGTCTGTCCTCTGGTGGATGAGGCTATCTAAGAGGCTTGTGCAAGCTTCCTGATGGGAGGGACTGGTGGTGGGTAGAGCTGGGTGTTGCTCTGGTGGGCAGAGTTCAGTAAAACTTTAATAGGCTTGTCTGCTGATGGGTGGGGCTGAGTTCCCTCCCTGTTGGTTGTTTGGCCTGAGGTGACTTAGCACTGGAGCCTACAGGCTCTTTGGTGGGACTAATGTCGACTCTGGGAGGGCTCACACCAAGGAGTACTTCCCAGAACTTCTGCTGCCAGTGTCCTTGTCCCCGCAGTGAGCCACAGCTGCCCCCCTGCCTCTGCAGGAGACCCTCCTACACTAGCAGGTACGTCTGGTTCAGTCTCCCCTGGGGGTCACTGCTTCTTCCCCTGGGTCCCGATGCGCACACTACTTTGTGTGTGCTCTCCAAGAGTGGAGTCTCTGTTTCCCCCAGTCCTGTCGAAGTCCTGCAGTCAAATCCCACTAGCCTTCAAAGTCTGATTCTCTGGGAATTCCTCCTCCCATTGCCAGACCCCCGGGTTGGGAAGCCTGACATGAGGCTCAGAACCTTCACTCCAGTGGGTGGACTTCTGTGGTATAATTGTTCTCCAGTTTGTGAGTCACCCACCTAGCGGTTATGGGATTTGTTTTATTGTGATTGCGCCTCTCCTACCATCTCACTGCGGCTTCTCCTTTGTCTTTGGATGTGGCATATCTTTTTTGGTGAGTTCCAGTGTCTTCCTGTTGATGATTGTTCAGCAGTTAGTTGTGATTACGGTGCTCTTGCAAGAGGGAGTGAGCACATGTCCTACTCTGCCATCTTGAACCAATATCCATTGTTTATTTAGACATAGTGCTATTGCGCACTTAACAGACTATAGGATAGTGTAAACATAACTTTTATAGGCCCCAGAAGATCAAAAAATTCGTTGGACTCACTTTATTGTGATATCTGCTTTATTGCAGCAGTCTGAACCCAGCCCACGGTATCTCTGGGGTGTGCCTGTAATAAGGAATTGTTGCATCCAATGGATGTACATTTATAAGACCATTGATATGTATATTGCCCAACTGCCTGCCGTAAAGGCTGCAGCAGCTTACACTGAATCCCCACTACCCCCAGCAGTGTAGTTGTTCTCAGCAGATATAATTCCTGGACCATTCTTTCTGTTGAACCAAGATCTGCTTCCTTGAACCATAAAAAGAATGAAATAAAGCCACTTGCAGCAACATGGATGGACCTAGAGATTATCATACTAAATGCAGTAAGCCAGACAAAGACAAATATATGATATCGCTTACATGTGGAATCTAAAAAAATGATACAAATGAACTTATTTACAAAATACAAATAGACTCACAGACATAGAAAACAAACTTATGGTTACCAAAGGGGAAAGGGGGTGTGGGTGGGATAAATTGGGAGTTTGGGATTAACATATACACACTACTATATATAAAATAGATAATCAACAAGGACCTACTGTAAAGCACAGGGAACTATATTCAGTATCTTGTAATAACCTATAAGGGAAAAGAATCTGAAAAGAATAGATACATACATATATGTATAACTGGATCACTTTGCTGTATACTTGAAATTAGCACAACATTGTAAGTCAACTAGACTCCACTTAGAAAATAAATTAAAAAGATCTGCTTCCTTTGGTTTCCACTTGAGTAGGTGCTTGCCTTGGACCTGACCCATGGCAGATCTGCAGATACTTCATTTTCCTCTGTCCTCTTGCCCACAGAAGGTCCGAGTAGGCAATTGTTCGTTCCAGTGCCTCTTTTCTTGGGTTAGGGAAGAGAGGATGGGAAGGGGATTTGTGTCTCAGGCTTGTGATATTGATTTAGGTACTTAGCCCTCTTCTGGGAGTCACTTGGGCATCTTGCACAGTGATATTGACTCACCACATTTAATATTTTATTGTGTCTTGAGCATTGAGAAAGGCTCCCTGCCCAGGGTTTCGCGTCTCAGATAAAGCACAAACAGGAGCTGTAGGAAGGCCCTGGGCGGCACCAGGACGTGGTAGGAACAGGAAGGGTGGCCCACGGGAATGATTTATATTTTCACTTGTCTCTGGCTGCTCACACGGCAGTATGGGGAGAATTTCCATGATAACTTTTTCTGTTTCTTTTTAAGCAGAGGTGGAAGAGCTGGGGAGATAATTTCGTGGGTGAACGTGATTATTATTTGGCAGCAGAGATCTGTGGGTGGCTGTGGTGGGAAGGAGAGAGAAGTTGCTATTACTAGTATTTTGTTAACTTACATGGACCAAAGAATCCCAAGGCTTTATAAAAGGGAAACATTAGTAGAGCTGAGTACTGGAAGGACTCAAGGGCCAGAACAGAGGAAGCCGTTTGAAGGTTTCCCTTTTATTTGAATGCTTGCCTGCCTCATGAAAATCAGAGTTTTCTCAGTCGTGCTCACTACTGACCCTCCACTGCCCAGGGCAGAGCCTGGAGTGTGGTCAGCTCAGTAAATAGCGGTGGGTGAATGAGGGGTAAAGTATGCAAGAGAAGGTCAAGGGCTCAGCAGTCAAGACTCCTGTTTGTAAGAAGGGGAAGGAAGGTGGTGCGTGTAATCACAGATAAGACTTCACGGGCCCTTTCTGAGAAGCCAGGGCCCGGGATAGCCCAGGGCTGTGCAGGGTCTGAGTCTGAGCTCTGTAACCAGCCACCAGGACCACTGAAGGGTAGAAGAACTTGCAAAACCGGGGTCTTACTTGCTTTCTTTAAAAAAAATAAAATTCTTTTTTATTGTGGTGAAATATAAGATTGACCAGCTTAACCATTTTTTTCTTTCTTTTTTCTTTTTCTTTTCCATTACGGTTTATTATAGGATATTGAATGTAAGTCCCTGTGTTATACAGTAGAACCTTGTTGTTTATCTGCTAATCCCAAACTCCTGATCCATCCCTCCTCTACCCTCCTTGCCCTTGGCAACCACAAGTCTGTTCTCTGTGTTTGTGAGTCTGCTTCTGTTTTGTAAATAAGTTCATTTTTATCATTTTTTTAGATTCCACATACAAGCACTATATGATATTTGTCTTTCTCTGGCTTACCTCACTTAGTATGATAATCTCTAGGTCCATCCATGTTGCTGCAAATGGCACTATTGCAATTTTTTTTATGGTTGAGTAATCTTCCATTGTATAAATATACCACATCTTCTTTATCCATTCATCTGTCGATGGACACTTAGGTTGCTTCTGTGTCTTGGCTATTGTGAATAGGCCAGGTTAACCATTTTTAAGTGTACTGTTCAGAGGCATTAAGCACATTCACACTGTTGTGCTACCATCGCCACCATCCATCTCTAGAATTTTCACCTTCACAAATGGAAACTCTGTACCCGTTAAACACTAACTCCCCATTCCTCCCTCCCCCAGACCCTGAAAAACGCCCTCTGCTTCCTGTCTCTCTGACTTTGATGACCTTAAGAGCCTCCTGTAAGTGGAATCTTGCAGCGTTTGTCCTCTTGTGGCTGGCTTATTTCACTTAGCATAATGTCCTCAAGGTTCATCCATGTCAGAAGCTGGAGACAAATTAGGAAATAATATGCAAATGATTAAAAAGTTCAAAAAAAAAAAAAAGGTTCATCCATGTCATGGCGTGTGTCAGAATTTCTTTCCTTTTAAGGCTGAATAATGTGTGTCTGCTTTCTTTTTGAAATCAGCTATGCAGTGATTGGTGCATGAGTAGAAACCAAGCGCACGGTGTGTAGAACCAGGAAAGGAGACTCCTGGGAGTCAGCCCCTAGTCAGGGACAGGAGGGGAGGGGGAAAGAGCAGGGAGAGGAGAGCAGGGGCGGGGCTCCAGCCTGCAGGGGGGTCGGCCTTTGACTGAGTTGACGCCTAGGCTGCGGAGAGCTCTTTGGGGCCCTGGAGGAACAGGACAGTGTCGCCGTGTCTCCGTGTCTGGTGGCCTCAGCCGTGCTTTGTCCTGCAGTCGAGTCCAGACCGTGCCACGCTGCGAGTTACTGATGTGTTATTTCGTGTTCCTGTTGGTAGCGGATTCTCAGAGCTATTGCTGTGTTATCCACACATACATTTTATTCTTGACCGTGGCCCCAAACAGTGAGATAGTTGTTTTTTCTTTGCCTGCTTTTAGGAAGCAGAAAATACCCAGGCAAGACTCTGGATTATCTGCCTGGACTATTGCAGGAGTTGAATTGATCATGCAGTAATTTGAGTCCTTTTCATGTCAGTTCATTGAGATGGGGGGTGGGCTGTCTTTTCTGGTTACAGACAGAGGACTTGCCATGCTTAGAGGCAACCAGGGTGGTGTCCTGCGAAGAACATGGCCAAGAGAGCAGAAGCTTCAGGAGAAGCTCAAAAAGTCTTTTTTTTTTTTTAAAGAAGCATATATATATATATATATATATTTTTTTTTTAATATATTTATTTATTTATTTTTGGCTGCGTTGGGTCTTCATTGCTTCACGCGGCCTTTCTCTGGTTGTGGTGAGCGGGGGCTACTCCTCGTTGCAGTGCGCGGGCTTCTCATTGCGGTGGCTTCTCTTGTTGCAGAGCACGGGCTCTAGGCACGCGGGCTTCAGTAGTTGTGGCATGCGGCCTCAGTAGTTGTGGCTCGCGGGCTCTAGAGCACAGGCTCAGTAGTTGTGGCGCACGGGCTTAGTTGCTCCGCGGCATGTGGGATCTTCCCAGACCAGGGCTCAAAGCTGTGTCCCCTGCCTTGGCAGGCGGATTCTTAACCACTGCGCCACCAGGGAAGCCCAAGCTCATAAAATCTTTATCCAGGTGGCCTTTTAATAATGCTCATGTCCTTATGGTCTGCGTTTGGACTCCAGAGTGCCCGGCTAGTTTTGTGACTGTTTATGACAGTGTCATGCAAGGTTTGAGTGTTCCTAGCAAGGTCTGTGTCTGGTCTTGAGTGAGATGAGGGAGAGCAGGAAAACGGAAAAACAAAAGGAGCCAAATGGTGGCAGGTGAGAGCGATGCCGTGACAGCCCTCCCCGGCGGCGGAGTGAGGATCTCCTGCAGACCAGGGGGAGATACAGCCTGGACGGGCAGAAGCACATCTGCATCTTGGGAGCAGGTGTGTGTGTAGTTCGAATAAAACTTCGTTAATATTTTAGATTTGGAAAATGAAAAAACATGATTTTGAAATTTCAAGGGTCGTTGAAGGAAGCTGTGATAGTTTTGCTAACAACATGTGGGGTATGTTTTTTAAAAAGTGAGAATCACAGGAGTTATGCTTTCCAGTTTAAAAAATCCCTTCCTTTCCTGTACTTTCCTCATCTGAGCCTCTCAGCAACGTGTAAGTAATTATTGGCCCTGGAGAGGGAAGAAGCAACGTACAGTTTCCTCATGACTTGCCAGGGACACATCTTGCGTCAGGGGGACCTCCCTGGTGGCCCAGGTGTGGGTTCTTACAGAACGTTCTGTCAGACTGTTCTTTCTGCTGTGTCCTCCCTTATCTCTGCCCTTGACCGTGGCTGGTGTTTTAGTTTCTTGTTTTCTGCATCACTGTTTGCTTTGTCTTTGGAGAGAGAGTTTTATTACGGGAGGAAATGTTCCAGGGTGGATCAGATTAGTGTCTTGGTGACCTTTGTGCCAGGGCAGCAAAGGAAGTGCCAGCCAGATCCTTTTTCAAGAACAGAACTTGCTGTGCACTTCAGGGAAAGTCTGGAAGGCAGCCCTGCAGGAGGAAAGTTAGAATGTTTTTGTGAGCACTTCCTAAGGTCACTCAGTATGAGTGGTCACACTTGTTTTTGGTTGCTTGGGATTCCTCAGAACAACACTGGCTGGCATTTTCCACGTGGATTTACACTTGGAAGTTACGGAGGGGGACCGCGGTTGGCGTTTCTTTTCTATTAGGATGTTTCCATCACCAGGCTCTTACTGTTTTCAGTAAAGTAATTTTGCTTATGCTCAAATAATTAAACTCACTGAAGGTGTTCTTGCACCAGCGATGGTGCTTATAGTTACTTAAAAAGCAGGCAAGTGCTGAGTCTAACTTTCAGACTTAGTGAATTGGAAGGTCAAAATTCATTTTTGTAAAATGCTTTTAAACTGGGGAGATTGTTGAAGACCCCACGGTCTGAGTTCTCTCTGTTGCAGTAATCCCTTTTCTGAACCATACAGAAATAGCAAATCACTATGTTGTGTGACAGGAACTAACAGTGTTGTAGGTCAGTTGTACTTCAAAAACAAACAAACTCATAGAAAAAGAGACCAGATTTGTGGTTATTGAAGGTGGGGGGAGGTGGAGAGGAGAGGGAATTGGATGAAGGGGGTCAAAAAGTACAAACTTCCAGTTATAAGATAAATAAGTACTAGGGATGTAATGTACAACGTGATAAATATAATTAACATTGCTGCATGTTATATATGAAATATATATGAAATATATTATCATCATATATGATAATATATGAAATGTATAAAAAATATATAAATAGATGAAAGTTTTTAAGACAGTAAATCCTGAGTTCTCTCATTAAAAGGAAAAAAAATTTTTTTTCTATTTCTTTAATTTTGTGTCTGAGATGAAGGATGCTCGCTAAACTCATTGTGATCATCATTTCATGACGTATGTCAGTCAAATCATTATTGCTGTGCACCTTAAGTTTATACAGTGCTTTATGTCAGTTATATCTCAATAAAACTGGGAGGAAAAATATCGCCCCTTTTCTCCCTCTTGTAATAATCCTTTTGCATAAAGTCTCTCCTTACCTTACAAATCCCGATTTGTTTTTTTATTTGACATGCTTCAGAATAAATATGACCTAAACAAAAACATAAAGTTTGAAAGCTGGGAATCAGACTTTTCTCTAGTATCTTACGGGTTGCCTCACTTCTGCACAGAGCATGGCTTCTTTGACAGAAGAAACCATCTGGAGGGGATCTTAGCAAACATCCCGTTCCGTCCCTTCCATTTTAGAAGATGGGAGAGTGACTGATGCAGCTGGGTTTCAGAACACAGTGACTTTTTACTAATTGACTCCTTAGCGGTCAGTGGATGAAGGCAGAGTGTCAGAGTGGAAGCGTCCTGACTCACGTGGTGTCCAGAGCCCTCCTTCCCTGCTGGACTTGCGGGTCTGGGTGTGTCCTCATCCTCAGGTCACGCTGACTTCCATGACTGAAGCTGTCGCCGTCCCTCACTTCTCTGACATCTGCTAGAACCTTGCATGCCCGAGTGGCCCTGGGCTGGGGAGTGATCTGCATTTAAAAAATAAGAAGGAAATTCAGGGAGTGTGAAATTCTCTGCTCCATGTTCTTATCCTGCTTTCACTTCTGACTTTACAACATGTTCACGTAGGTGGAGGTTAATTATCCAGGTTTATGCCTTTTTAAAAAAATTGAAGTATAGTTGATTTACAGGGATTCAGGTGTACAGCAGAGTAATTCAGTTAATACATATATATATATTCTTTTTCAGATTCTTTTCCATTATAGGTTATTACAAGATATTGAATATAGTTCCCTGTGCTATACAATAGGTCCTTGTTGGTTATCTGTTTTATACATAGTAGTGTGTATCTACTAATCCCAAATTCCTAATTTATCCCCCCTCTTCCCCTTTTGGTAACTGTAAGTTTGTTTTCAATGTCTGTGAGTCTGTTTCTGTTTTGTAAATAAGTTCATTTGTATCATTTTTTTAGATTCCACATATGTGTTAACATATGATATTTGTCTTTCTCTGACTTATTTCACTTAGAATGATAACCTCTAGGTCCACCCATGTTGCTGCAAATGGCAACATTTCATTCTTTTTTATGGCTTAGTAGTATTCCATTGTGTATATACACCACACCTTCTTTATCCATTCATCTGTTGATGGATGCTGAGATTGTTTCCATGTCTTGGCTATTGTAAATAGTGCTGCTATGAACATAGGGGTGCATGTATGTTTTTGGATTATGTTTTTCTCTGGATATATGCCCAGGAGTGGGATTGCTGGATTGTATGGTAGCTCTATCTTTAGTTTTTTGTTTTAATAAATTTATTTATTTATTTATTTTTACTTTTGGCTGCGTTGGGTCTTCGTTGCTGCGTGCGGGCTTTCTCTAGTTGCGGCGAGCAGCAGCTACTCTTCGTTGCGGTGCGCAGGCTTCTCATTGTGGTGGCTTCTCTTTGTTGTGGAGCATGGGCTCTAGGCACGCAGGCTTCAGTAGTTGTGGCACGCAGGCTCCGTAGTTGTGGCTCATGGGCTCTAGAGTGCAGGCTCAGTAGTTGTGGCGCACAGGCTTAGTTGCTCCGCGGCATGTGGGATCTTCCCAGACCAGGGCTCGAACCCGTGTCCCCTGCCTTGGCAGGTGGATTCTTAACCACTGCGCCACCAGGGAAGTCCTACCTTTAGTTTTTTTAAGGAAACTCCATACTGTTTTCCATAGTGGCTGCACCAACTTACATTTCCACCAACAATGTAGGACGGTTCCCTTTTTTCCACACTCTCTCCAGCATTATTATTTGTAGACATTTTGATGATGTCCATTCTGACCAGTGTGAGGTGGTACCTCGTTGTAGTTTGCATTTTCATTTCTCTAATAGTTAACAGTGGTGAGCATCTTTTCATGTGCCTGTTGGCCATCTGTATGTCTTCTTTGGAGAAATGTCTAAGTATTCTGCCATGCCTTTTCCGTTAAGAACATTTTTTTTTTAAAATAAATTTATTTATTTATTTATTTATTTATTTATTTTTGATTGTGTTGGGTCTTCGTTTCTGTGCGAGGGCTTTTCTCTAGTTGTGGCGAGCGGGGACCACTCTTCATCGCGGTGTGTGGGCCACTCACTGTCATGGCCTCTCTTGTTGCGGAGCACAGGCTCCAGACGCGCAGGCTCAGTAGTTGTGGCTCACGGGCCCAGCTGCTCCGCGGCATGTGGGATCCTCCCAGACCAGGACTCAAACCCGTGTCCCCTGCATCGGCAGGCAGACTCTGAACCACTGCGCCACCAGGGAAGCCCCTCCGTTAAGAACATTTACAAATTTTTTTCACTATGAAGATTTTCAAACATACCTCAAAGTAGTGAGGACGGTGTAATGAAATCGTCCTGGGTCCTTATGCAGGTACGTTAGGATCAAGGTTTTGCCCACCTTGCTTTATCTCTTACTCTCTGAGTCTTTTTTCCCCCACTAATGTATTTTAAAGCAAATCCTAGAAATTATGACATTTCACCCCTACATATTTTAGTGAACATCTCTGAATCCAGGGCCATTCTTTGTCACTGCAGTAGCATCATTAAACTGCTAGAGGTAACCGGACTCCTTGCTGTCACTTGCACTTGGTGCAGACATGGGCTTCTGGCTGCTTCAAGATCCTTCATGGATCTGGTTGTTCTCATCCGTGTTCAACCAGAAACACAGCACTCATTTGATTGTGTGTGGCTTGTGTCTTTTTTAGTCAAGAAAGTCTCCATCCCTCCACTCCCACCCTACTGTTTTCCCCCAAGTCATTGACTTGGTGAAGAAACCGGGTCAGTTTTTATGCAGAATGTCCCGCTGGTACACTTGTCTGTTTCCTTCCTCAAGGTATCACCTCACCCATTACTTGGTTCCTCGTATTTCCTGAAAACTGGATAGTAATTGCAAAGGTTCAGTTGAATCCAGGTTTGTAAA
Organism: Balaenoptera borealis; assembly: GCF_965194805.1. Taxonomy (NCBI): domain Eukaryota; kingdom Metazoa; phylum Chordata; class Mammalia; order Artiodactyla; family Balaenopteridae; genus Balaenoptera; species Balaenoptera borealis. The sequence goes on from NC_138871.1 coordinate 5,872,444, forward strand.
GAAGAATACTGAACAGGTGGTTGTCCTATATCCTGCCTGGGGGGCATGTATCCTCTGGTGTCTGACTCTTAGTGATGCTTAGATTAGTTGATAAGCTCAGGTGACAGCTTCCATTGCATTCTCCCCCTGTCAACCTTTCATCTAATGGTTTTACCCATTTCGATATTGCCTGAATAATTTTTCTCTGCATACTGCAAAGTGGTGATTTTCTAATTTGATCAGTACTTTCACAGCTGTCAGCTTGAGCTTGTCTGTAAAGAACCTTACCTTATCACCTAAGGCTATCTGGTCACCCTGAGAACATTTAGGAAAGGGAGGGAGAGAATGCTCGCTTTTGCCCTTTAGTTGCCTGTGGTTTGTGTAAGTAGTTGGTGCCCTGGTTGTCTGCAGTGCTGACAAGTGAGTTATTTTTGGTCTTGTTTTAGTTTTCTTTTCTCTTTTCCTTCCTCCCTCCCTTTTCAGTATCATTTCAAAGTCCCTGTTCCCCACTCCCAACACTTTATTATGAAATTTTCCAAACATGCAGAGAAGTTGAAAGGATTGTACAATGAACACTCTAAGCCCGGGGTTTTTATACGTTCACGGTGTTTCAGTTAATTGCTGTCCTTTTTGATACTCAGATCGTGCCACCTTCTGCCTGCAAGAACCCCTTCCTGTGCCTTCTGTGACTTTGTCTCACTTTCATTCGTCTTTGAGTGATTCCTTGCTCTCTGCCAATAAGATGTTAAGTGCTCATCTTGTACACTTCCTGCCTCCTGTGTGGAATCAGCCATTCCTCCAAGTAGCCCTGGTTCCTTTGGGCGGGTGATGGTATTTAGGGACCACAGTCTGGGGTGTGGGGTTGCTCATTGTTACTGGGTTGTCACTGCCTCTAAGGCTCTTCAGATAGGTATGAGCTAAGAAGTATGTGAAAGAAAAGAAAAAAGAGGTATGAAAAAGAAAAATAAATTATGCGTTCATACTTAGCTTTCTAATTCAGCTGTAAAACTACGTAGTTATAATTTAACTTTGATATTATATTTGTTTATCTCCTCTTATTCACTGAAAATCTTGGTTTCTAACAATATTCACATAATTCTTCTCTATTGTACACGCACACAAACATATTGTCTCTAAATAATATCAGTACGGCTATTAAGAGTAAGAGTAGTGGACGTCCCTGTCAGTCCAGTGGTTAAGACTCTGTGCTTCCAATGCAGGGGGGCTTGGGTTTGATCCCTGGTTGGGGAACTAAGATCCCACATGATGTGCGGTGCAGCCAAAAGATTTTAAAAAAATGATGTAAAAAAAGAATGAGTAGTGAAAGAGAGTAAAGTTTTTGCAGCTCTATTTGGCCTTAGAATATATTTAACTATGGAGATATAGTCAAAATACTGTTTAAAACAGTTATTTTCTCTTTGTAATTATGTTGGTAATTATTTTAATAACCTAATAAAGTTAATTTTTAAGGATATTTTTTCCCTTATTTGACTCAAAAAATACAAAACACTTTCATGATTAATCAAATTTATAAAATCTATAAAAACAAAATATTTGTAGAGAAGCCATCCTTCCCCCCCACGCCCACTTTCTTTTTCACAAAAGTCACATATATTCTGCTCTGTGCCTTGCCTTTTTTACGTATCAGCATATCCTGGAAATCATTCCATATCAGAGAGGAGAGATATTCTTCCTCGTCCTTTTTTTCTTTCTCCTGCTCTTTTGTTTTTATTCTTTCATTGCCTAGAAGTACCATAGTTTATTTAACCTATTCTCTACTGATGGGTATTTCTGTTGTTTTCAGACTTTACCATGACAGAAATGCCCTGGTGAATAACCTGGTAGATTCCTAGAAGTGGGATTGTTGCATCAAAGGGTTAATTAGATATTATTAAATTCCCTTCTCTCCATTGGTGTTGTATTACTTTTTAAAATTCCAATCAGCAATGGATGAAAATGCCTGTTTTCCCAGACTTGTCATTAGATCTATTGTCAAATTTTTGGATTTTTGCCAACCTGATAGGTAAGACATGGTGTATTTCCATAGTTTTAATTTGCATTCCTTTTGTTATGAGGAAGTTGAACATCTTTCATGTTTAAGGGCCGTCTTCAGAAACTCTTTATTCCTATCATTTGCCTAGTTTTTTATTGGGTGCTTCTTTTTTCTCCTCAATTTTTAGGTGCTGTCTGTATATTAGGAATTTTAGCCCTTTTTTTGAGGTGTGAAATTACCAAATCTTTCCCCAGTTTGTCATGTAGTGGGATTTAGCATGCCCTTCTTTTATACTTTGTGATTTTGAGTTATGGTTGGAAGGTTTTCTCATTCCTGAGTTACTCAGGAATCCACTCATGTTTTCTTCAATTACTTGTAAATTAATTTTCTTTCAGTACTTTAAAGCTGTTATTCCATGTCTTCTGGCTTGTGTCGTTTCTGATAGGAAGTCTACTATCATTCTTATCTTTGTTCCACTGTAAATATTATGTTTTTTTTCCTTATCACTGGTTTTCACTAGTTTGCTTATGATGTGATTTTCTGTGATTTTCTTTTTTTTTTTTTTTAATTCACGTTCTTTTATTTATTTATTTATTTATTTATGACTGTGTTGAGTCTTCGTTTCTGTGCGAGGGCTTTCTCTAGTTGCGGCAAGTGGGGACCACTCTTCATCGCGGTGCGCGGGCCTCTCACCATCGCGGCCTCTCTTGTTGCGGAGCACAGGCTCCAGACGCGCAGGCTCAGTAATTGTGGCTCACGGGCCCAGTTGCTCCATGGCATGTGGGATCTTCCCAGACCAGGGCTCGAACCTGTGTCCCCTGCATTGGCAGGCAGATTCTCAACCACTGTGCCACCAGGGAAGCCCTGTGATTTTCTTTAAAGGTTTTTCCACTTGGTGTTCGTTGAGAATCTTGAATCTGTGGGTTTATGGTGTTCATCAAACTTGAAAGCAATTTCAACCATTATTTCTCCAAAAAAATTTTTCTGTTCTCGCTTTGGTAGCACATATACTTAAAATTTTTTTTTTTCTGTTCTCTGGTTCCCCTACCCCCCTTTTCCTGGGACCTCAGTTACACAGATTTCAGGCTGCTTGTTATTGTACCACAGTTCACTGATGCTTTGTCCCTTCTGTTTTGTTCATCCTGTTTCTTCTGTTTTTCATTTCAGAGTTTTTATCGCTATCAAGTGTCCTTTTCTCTGCAATGTCCCATTTACTTTTAATCATATCAGTATATTTTTTATTTCAGACACTGTTTTTCATCCCTAAAATTTGATTTGGAATTTTTTAAATGTCTTCCATTTAGTTCCTCACCATCCTCTTGCTTTCCTCCACTTTTTGGACACATGGAGTATATTTATAACAGCTGTTGTATGTCTTTGTCTTTTTATCTGTGTCATATCTGGTTCTGTTTCTATTGATTGATTTTTCTTTTGTTTACGTAGGTCAAAATTTCCTACACCTCTGCTACCATCCCTGCTTCTATTTCTGAGAAGTGTTTCTAATGGCACTAGTACAAGGACATTTTAATGACTATTTCAGTTATAAATTAAAAATCTATTTTACTTTCACTGTCAAGGAAGTTGAGTTTGTTTTTCACTTATTGCAAATAATTTTAGGGACTCATTCTAATTTGAAGACAAAGAAGGATAAATAAATTATGTAAAAAGAAAGGTTTAGAACTTATTTTCTTAAACTATATAGTGAGAAGTATACACAGGTTTAAAAAAAAAAAAAGCATGATGATGTGATGTTGATATTGAACTTTTACATGTTCCTGTAAAGATACTGCTTCAGACAATATAGATTAGATGTTAGAGTATCCACTTGAAGAATCCGAGATTTCTGAAAATTAAAGCTTTGGTCCAATCCTTTCCCCTGTCATTTGTAATTTTTACTAGATTCTTTGCCTCAGTGTTTCTCTGTGTAGGATGAGTGTTGAGTGGAATTTAGGAATGATACTGCCTTGACTGTTAAACTTTTAATTAGTCCTTTTGTGGTCTGTGTGGCTTTTAGTCCAGGCATTTACACAGAAGCCTTTTAGTGTTTGGACAGTAGAGAAATGTTGACTATTGCAAAGGAACAGATCTGAAAGATGCACATGCAATGCCCATGTCATTGTAAAGTAGGATCTAGGTAGCTGGAGAAGATACTTAATTCAATTGGATATTTACTATGCAGAGAGAAACAGTTGCTTTTTAAAACTGAAGCTGGGATCAAGTTACATATGACTGTTTTCATGCAGAAGCTGTAAGTATAGACAATGAGATGCTTGTTTTATTTCCTGAAAATACCTCTGGTGCAAACCTAAGATAATAAATACTGTGTGTGAGTTTCAAAGTGACTCAGCTGTTGGGAGCTGCCCCCCACCCCACCCTACTCCCCAGGTGCCACTCTCCACCGTGCGTTACAGAAAGAGCCAGAAGAGCAGGCCTCAAGGTTGGCTCTTGTCTGCACTTTAGATTTCTCACCTAGGAGATGGAAATAACAATACCTATCTTGTGATACTTTTCATGAAGGTAAACAAGGTTAAGTGTACAACATACCTAACAAAATGCCTGACTTCAGAAAATGTCCTATGCCTGCATCTCTGGCAGTTCTTTTTCTTAGACCATCAAGTTGGTTATTTATAAATCCATCAGTGTGGTTTGTTTTGTGGTCATAACTGATGTTTCTAATACTGTATTTTAGTTTTGCATTGCCATTTACAAATTTGATTTTTGACTTCTTTTGTGGGTAATGTGTAAGATCCACTGAACTTGAATTTTCTTAGAAAAGAGAGAAGTCTTTTTCAGCAAAAATTAGGGGCTTAATGAAACAAAGTATCAATGTAATTTTGCTGATTGGACTTCTGTTACAATCCACAATAAGCCTATACATTTTGGTTTTAGAAAGCTGTATTAACCTGCTAGGGCTGCCTTAACAAAATACAGCAGACTAGATGGCTTAAACAACAGACGTTTATTTTCTCATAGTTCTGGAGTCTGGAAGTCTAAGATCAAGGTGCCAGCAGGATTGGTTTCTCCTGAGGCCTCTCTCCTTGGTGTGCAGACGGTTGCCCTCTTGCTGGGTCCTCACCTGGTGCATCCCTGGTGTTTCTTCCTCTTCTTACAGGGACACCAGTCCTTATAATGACCCCCGCCCCTATGACCTAGTTTGATCTTAGTTACGTCCTTAGAGGCCCTAATCTTCAAATATGGTCACGTTGGGGGTTAGGGCTTCATTATATGAATTTGGGGGGACCCAATTCAGGCCATAACCATTCTCCTCCATCTTGGCTTTGGAACGCCCACAGCAGAAGCAGTGGGAATATTGCTGTAGTGTTGAGTCAGTGTGTAGCCTTTTTATCATTCTGTCCCTTCAATGGATGACAAATTCTCACTTTCTTATTTTCTCCTCTTTACATTTTTCACCACTTATATGTCTGTAATGTGGTGGCTTTCAAACATTTTGACCGTGACCCACAGACAGAAATATATTTATGAGTGTGTGCAGAACTCTAACAAATATTTCATAAGTCAGTCATTGCCCTTATAAAGTGGCATGTATTTTCTAAATATTTCATTTTTTAAAAAACAGCTGTTTTCTGGTGGGCTACTTCATGTAGCTGAGAAACATGGCTGCCATGTGGGTTCAGAGCTTCAATGCGTGATATATGTTACGTGACTTTCCTTTCTAGTCCTTTGAGTCATCAGTGTGCAGTCGGCTTGCACTGATTTATGGTATTTTTGAAGCCCATCATAAGACTTCCCTGCAGAGGAAATTATAGTTCGGAAAATTTCCCTGCCATTTGGCAACTTTCGTAGGAAGTAGAAGACAGTCGAGTGGGAAAGTTCAATCACGGTGATTGTCTTTGCTGGGAGAGGCACACAGCCGTGTCAGATTCAGGACAGGGTGATGGGTTTCATTACAACCTCCTCTAACTGCAGCTCGGTGATCGATTTTACACGTGTGTTGATCTTCTCTCTCAAGGTGTGAGCTTACTTTTGTTCTAGAATGGTTTTCCCCTATTTTAAGCTCCTCCCCAGGAGGTAGAAGAATTTCTTAAAGGATAAAAGTCAAGTTTTTGGATGATGTGACCTCAGGTCTTAATTCCACATGATATACTGTGGTGGGGCTCGGTTGGAATTTTATTCACAGCGTCTGTAGTTAGCAGGTGTAGAAGACACACGTGGTTTCACAGCTAACTGTGGGCCCTATGAGCTTAGGAACAGCATCAATGAAAAGCTGTCTCATGTCATCCAGGAAGATGCCCTCAGGAAAATGCGATGGTGGGGAGAGTGCATGCTCTATGTGCAAGCACAAAGTAGCTTTTTTAGTGTCAAGCCCTAGGAACTACTGGACTGAACTACTGGACTGGATTATGTAAGTGTTACTTGAAAATTGAAATGCAGCTTCTATGGGAGGACCCCAGGGCACTTCAGGGTCATAGAGAATGAGCTCACACCCTGGTTTGCCTTTTACTTGATACGAGTGACCTTGGAGATGTAACTGAGGCCCCCTTTCCTCACTCAGCCTTCATTTCACATCATTGAGGCCACACCTGGGACAGAAAGGTCACAGAGTGAGTCCTGTCCCCTCTCTGTTCCTCCTCAGTCCTACAAGTCTTTTTTTTTTTTTTTCGTAAATTAGGAAGTATATGAAAACATATGGCAAAAGATTGAAGGCCGATACAGATATTCTTTTTTCCATGTATTCCTTGCCCTTTTTTTAAAAAAAAAATTCTGACCAGTTGGTTTTATTATGATGCATAATAAAGGATAACAATCTATGGAGGGGGGAGGGATAAATTAGGAGTTTGGGATTAACATATACACACTACTATATATAAAATAGATAATCAACAAGGACCTACTATACAGCACAGGGAACTCTACTAAATACTCTGTATAACCTGTATGAGAAAAGAATCTGAAAAAGAATGGATATAGGTATATGTATAACTGAATCCCTTTGCTGTACACCTGAAACTAACACAACATTGTAAATCAACTATACTCCAATATAAAATAAAAGTTAAATTAAAAAAAAAAAAGATCTAGAGAGAAGAAACCTTGAAGTGCCAGAGAAGAGCAGAAGCTGCCCACCCCAAGGAGCCTGTGCAAATTTATTGGCTTCAGTGGCCCTAAGACTCTCTCCTGAGATGAATCGTGTGATGTGCTGTCCCTCCACCCACCCCGCAAAAAGAAAAAACCATTGCTGACCAACGAGATTTCGGGGGTGTCCTGGTGACTGACACTTATGTAGCTGCCACCCGAGGACACTGAATGGGCAAGGAGAATTAAGCCAGAGGCAGGTAAATTAGATGCCCACCTCAGCCACGTCAGTGCTGAATGTGAGGAGCAGACGGTGTGGGTCCTCAGTTCAGGGGGACATTGTTTGGAAACTTCAAGGGAGTCCTGCTGTGGAGCCTGGAAACTTGTGGTGTGAGGCCGTTGTTTCAAAATGATCTCTCCCTCCCATAAGAGGGGTAGGGAGCCTGAAGGGCCAGGGGCTTCCTGAGACTGCAGGGGCCTCCTAGGTGGATGGGAAGTAGATAGAGTTCGTGGCCACTTACCCCAAGTGGGTTGCTTCTTGGCTTTATGATCCCAAAAGAGCAAGACAGGGGAGGTAGGACTTATGGAGAGCTGGGTAGGGTCACTGGTTGTTATGGACTGAATGGTATCCCCCTCCACTCTCCAAATTCAAATGTTGAAGCCCTCACCCCCCAGTGTGGTGGTATTTGGAGGTGGGACCTTTGGGAGGTGATTAGGTTCAGATGAGGGTGGGGCCCCCCTGATGGGATTAGTGCCCTTATCAGAAGGACGAGAAGTCTGCTCTAGTGATGACCAAAGGACATTGCTTTGGCAATGCCATGCCTAAAAATTGGAGAATACAGGGAAATAAATACCATTGTTTTAAACTCTCATTTTTCCTTATGAGGAAAAATGAGAGTTCTCTTAGATTCTTCTTTTTACTCCTTCCCAAAGTGCCCATCAGAACAATAGTCCTAGTACAGATGTTCTCCATACTCACCCCAAATCCACAGGTCCAAGGTGAGTTCTCTGGCATTTCTATGTGTGGGGTATTTATAAGGTCCTCACATATGTTCACACTCTGGGGAGAGGAACGCTGCAGGTAACAGAGAGAGAGAAAGCTCAGAGGTAGCATAATGCATGTCTGGCTTCTGTGTAAGTGGTACGTGACTCTGTTGGTCGTTATGCCTCTCACGTTGGCTAGATTATTCTGCACTGTTGCTTGTCCGCCAGCCCTTTGAGGTTAGAGTATCTTTGGCTTCCCATTTGGGAAACCCAGCCCTCCTAGCCGGGCATTCACCTATTTCCACATTAGACATACCTGCTGTACACATGCCTCTTCTTGTGCAAGACCGTGCTTGCTTCAAGGCATGGACTTGATCAAACCTCTGCCACACCATTTGGAGCTGGCACAGTGTGCCCATGTCCAGTGGGGAGGACTAGGAGGAAATAATGACAACTAAGATGTCTAAGCTTTTTGGTAACAATGTTGCTTAATGCTTCACTAATAGGTTGATTGTGTTTTTAGTTGCCTTTGAAAGAAATTAACTTACTAGGTACCATTTAATGTTTCTGTGGTTTTGTTTTAACATGTACAATAAAACCTCTTTTTATAACTGTTTTAAGGGATTTTTTTAATAAAAGATATGAAGTACAGATTGATAAACCTGGAAATGTCCTAGTGGCAACGCCCTCGGGCCACTGGCAGAGCCATCTCAAGAGGTCTTCTCTCTGTGAACTTGGGCTGAGGTCCCTTTTGAGGGACCCTCATTCTTACGGGGGAAATTCTGTGAGAATGTTCAGAGTTGGTCACCCTGGGGCTTGTTTCCCCTGGAATGGCTGTATAATTACAGATGTTTCTGTCACTTGAGTGGAGGTGGTCAGAATTCCACGTGTTAGTGAGGCTGGCAGGACGCCCACAGAGAGGTCCCGGGGATGACTCGGCTGGTTGGCTGGCCCATCCATGTGGCAGAGGGATGGGTGTTCCCAAACCCCAATGCTGTGGTGACTGGGACCAGGGCCCCAGAGGAGGTTGCCTCTGCCTTTTCAGCCAGCAAACTGGGATGTGAGAAACCGGAATGTTTTAATAACATAAATGCAGGACTCGTATTTGGAAAGTGAGTTCATATTCTAAGAATTGCTTTTGTCTCTTAATCTCTGTGTCTCTTTCTGTTCTAACCCAGGTGCCACGTTGGAGGAAATAAACCAGCACTGGGATTGGCTAGAGCAAAACCTCCTCCACACCTTGTCCGTCTTCGATAATAAAGATGACATAGCCAGTTTTGTCAAAGGGAAGGTGAAGGTAGGTCCCTGCCCTGCGATGTTTCTCCCCGTTTCCCCGTCTTTCTTATCACGTCCTTAGAACATTCTAGACACTACAGCATTTTCAATCATATTCTTTTCCTTTGACAGTGTTCTCCACTATAATTGAACTTCTTGGCTTAATACCTGAAGCAAAATGAGTTTGACTTGTCAGCAGTCAAATTTTGCAGAGTCAGTCTGACAAAAGTCACCTGAAATTAAAAAAAAAAAAAACCCAACAAAAGCCTCATTCTCAGGCCTGAGGTTTCGTTACCCTTTACAGAAGTGAAGGTTCTTTTTTATCTCAGGGAAAAAAAAAATGCTAAGATTCATGTTTTTGCACAGCAACAATGTTATTTGCCTCCTGAAGTTAGTTACCCCCAACTCTTTTTGCAGCTGTGACATCTTTTCCCTCTTTTATTTTGTTGGACCTAGCACTTTCCTCCTTCTGAAAGTGGATATTTATTCTTAAAATATGTTAAGTGAAGAATTAAAACCAAAAAAGTTTTGAGAAAAGAGAGGACTGTTTGGGGAGGTCTCTCTCCATACCTGCTGTGAGCTATGTCTTATGTAACAGGTCTCACTGCAAAAGCATGATTGGTAACCGGTGCTTTAAAAACCCTCTCAGGCAGGGAGAGACCGTTTCTCATTCTAAATTTAACTGTCTTACTAAACACTTTAACACATTAGCCTGTAATACAGTTTTCGTCCTTTAGGGTAAAACATCCTAGAGTGTTGTTTTTTCTTCCCCAAAGTGTGCCTTTCCAGCACCCCACGTGCTTTGGCTTTTAGTAAAGGGTCTTAGAGTGAATTCTTGAATTTAAAAGGACAAAACAAGAGCACCTTTTTCATTTGGGGATTGGGGATACTTGCGGGATCCGGTAGAAGACCAGTCTTCTGAGTCCAGGTGGAATGACAGTGTTGTCTGGTGTCTCCTGCTGTTACCTCTGGCCTGTGGGGTTAGCAGGTGGGCGCCAGCCCTGGCGGGTCTTGTCCATCTCGTGTGTTACCACCACAGCCTGGTCCAACTTGGTTCCTTGGGTCAGGCTGCACTGGGGCTTAGCAACAGAAGTACCCGGTTCACAGTTATTTTTCACATTTACCCCCTTTTCTTGGTCTCACGTTGGTTGTGGTGGTTCTTTGATTTAGGTGTTTCTCCTCTTAGTTGGGAGCAAGGAAATTCATTTCTGCTGCAGTGGCTTTCAGAAAGCTTCTGTAGGGGAGGGAAAAACTTTTCCTGTACCCTCTTAGGCTCTGTGCCAGGGGCCTGGAAATTAAACTGACAAAAGACAGATTAATGAGAAAAACAGAGTTTATCAGCCTTTGTGGCCCACAGACAGGTAGGAGAAACTCTGTGATGAGTAACTCAAAGGGACGCTTAGGACCTGGGGCTTGGGCAGCATCGTAATGAAGAACAGTGCATTTGTAGAGAAGTGAGGAGTCAAAGGAACAGGAGTGTGGCCTTTTAGGGCAGCAAACTGCCGGACACTGGGTACTGGAGTGAGACCGACTGCTCCAGTCGGGTTCATCCTGTCGGTTCCTGCTGGTGCCTCTGGAGTTGGTCAGAGTCCAGAGTTGTCTCTGGTGATTCAGAGTCTAAGAGCTGCTTTCCTCTTTCTGGCACAGGATGGGGAGACACCTTTAGAAACGGGAATTTGTGTCCTGTTTTTAGGTAAATAGTGGGGGAGGGCAGAGAGCTTTTTTGGCATCTGCCGTTTGTCAAGTGTCTTTAGCTCAAAATAATTCTTATGCCAGAGCGGCATATTATGGGGTGCCATATTCTGATCCCTTAGCACTTCATAGCGAACATGCCTTTTACTTCCCAGGGAGGCTGCTGGCCTGGAGCAGGGGCCGGGGATTGAGGGGTCTGGCTGGTCGGAGGCTGGTCGAGCCTCTGGGGCCACCATGTGGTGTTGGTTCTCCCTTTGCCCTGGGCAGATTTGAAGGATCTGGGAATTGGGGCTTTCCTACTCAAAACCTGACCATCGACTGCTCTGTGGAGCTTTAAAGGAACCCCTCTGCTTTGAGGTGTGCTGTAACCGGACCCAGCAGACAAGGACGCCAGCAGTCTGTGTGGCCGCCCTTGTCTGGAGCCGTGACTGTTTGCTGTAGAGGCTTCTTAAAAAATCCCCTTCAGGGACTTCCCTGGCGGTCCAGTGGTTAAGACGGCGTGCTTCCAATGCAGGGGGTGCGAGTTAGATCCATGGTTGGGGAACTCAGGTCCCACATGCTGTGTGCTGCAGTGAAAAAATGAGATAAAAATTAAAAAAAAAAAAAAATCCCCTTCACGTTTCAAGGTGCAGAGCATTTATTATATATTAGACATGCTTTAAAAAAAATACCTCTCTTAATTATAACATTTATATTTTATAATGTCTTGTTAAATAAAATTTGGAAAAGAAAGAAAAACATAATGAGGGAAATGCAAATCACTTGAAATTTCAGATTGACTTTTAAAGTAATTTTAAATTACATTTTTATTTTAATGGTAATGCCCAGGATATTTTCTAAAACCGCTTGTGCAATGCAGATTGGGTAGCAATTCCCCCAAAAGTGGCCTTATCTTATTAGCCTTTTGTGAAACCACCCATACAAGAATAGAAAGGAAGGAAGATGCTAATAAAAATAAATAAAAAGATAGAATTACAGTGTATTTTAAAAATCGACTAGCATATGTAAGGCCTGAGGCCGGGGAGTTCTTGAACAGAAGAAATTCTGGGTGAAAATAAATGTACAGTGAGCTCTCAGGAATGGGAATCAGAACTCTGATACTGGCAATGTGCTGTCACCCTTAGGATCAGGCCACAGCTTACATTCTAGGCACGTCTACCCCCTCGCCCCAGATTTAGAGAGGATCCTCACTATTGTTTGTCATCGGCAAAACAATTGTAGATTTAGATTCTTCTTTCCCATCTTGCCTCCCCGTATACCGAAGTGCTTTGGAGGTATTGACAACCTCAGGAACCTCGGCCACCCCGCCCCTTTTCTGCCTTAGAGGACCAGAGGTGATACAGTGGTGGTGGAATATATCAGGTGTCACACAGGCAGACATTATTGGCTTTACACCCAATTTTTGAACCCAATGAGGAAGACATTCATGAGTTGTTTTTTTTTTTTTAAAGACCAACACTTATTTATTTATATATTTATTTTTATTGAAGTATAGTTGATTTAGAATGTTGTGTTAATTTCTGCTGTACGGCAAAATGATTCAGTTATATATACGTTTTTAAAAAATATTCTTTTCCATTATGGTGTATCAAGGATATTGAATATATAGTTCCCTGTGCTATACAGTAGGACCTTGTTGTTTATCCATCCTATATGTAATGGTTTGCATCTGCTAACTCCAAACTCCCACTCCATCCCTCTCCCACCCTCCTCCCCCTTGCCATCCCCCAGTCTGTTCTCTATGTCCGTGATTCTGTTTCTGTTTCGTAGGTAGGTTCATTTCTATAAAAAGACCAACTTTTAAACTCCAACTTGGGTGGTTCTTCAGGGTTGATGCATTGAGTTCACACACCCGAGACAGTCACTTGACTCTCTCTGACTCGTGTCTCTGGAGGGAGGAGCAGGGAGAGATTATAAAATAGTAACATGTTTGAGAACTGGGGCTTGGGAGTCAGAGATTTGTCCAAAGCCTGATGGCTGGCGAGCGGCCAAGAGAGAGACTGGTGCTGAGGTTCCCCCCCCAGCTTGCCTTCTCCCCCCGTGGACATGTTTCTGGGGGCGGTGCACGGGGTCCTCATCCATCCTGTGGGTGCGTCTGAGCGGGGCCGGCGCGCGCGGTTGTCCTTGCCCTTCTCCTGACCCGGGGACCCTTCTCTCTGTGCGTCAGGCTCTGATCGCCGAGGAGACAAGCAGCAGGCTGGCCGAGCAGGAGGAGGAACCCGAGAAGTTCCGAGAGGCCTTGGTGAAGTTCGAGGCCAGGTTCAACTTCCCGGAGGCCGAGAAGCTGGTCACCTATTACTCGTGCTGCTGCTGGAAGGGCAGGGTGCCCCGTCAAGGCTGGCTCTATCTCAGCATCAACCACCTCTGCTTCTATTCCTTCTTCCTGGGCAAGGAGCGTAAGTGAGGGGCGATTGGGTCCCTCCCAGGTGGAGCTGGCCCCTGGGACGCTCAGTGCTGGTTCCGAGACCACTCGTGACGTGAATAGTTAGACGACAAAAGATTTAAATAAGTGGTTGAGACATAACAGGTCACACGTGATTAATTTCCAAATGCCCTATGCAGGCAATCATATTGTATTACATATACGACTACCACTAAGGAGGTTTGATTTTCTTTTTTAAATTTTTATTGGAGTATAGTTGATTTACAATGTTGTGCTAGTTTCTCCACTACAGCAAAGTGAATCAGTTATACATATACATGTATCCCCTCTTTTTTAGATTCTTTTCCCATAGAGGTCATTGCAGAGTATTGAGTAGAGTTCCCTGTGCTATACAGTAGGTCCTTATTAGTTATCTATTTTATATATTGGAGTGTGTACATGTCAGTCCCAATCTAAGGAGGTTTGGTTTTGCGGGAATTCATTTCTTGTCCTGCCTTAAGGATCCTTTCTGTGTAGCTCCCTTCATGCAAAAACCGTACTGAAGGGTTTTTGCTACTATATTATCTAATACTTTGAAAACAGTATTGTAACTGATGGCCCAGGAGTTCTAAAGGAATGGGACAGCTTGTGCTTCTGAATCCAGGGGGGCCATTTAGAGAATTCCCAGGCCTGAAGGTCACGACTGCTCCTGGGAGAGTAGCAGTTGTTCCTAGAAGGGGGTTCCTCACGTGGGACCCCCTGAGATCCAGGCAGGGATTCACTTCTCACACATTTTTCCACCCACCGTCATCGTTCTGGGCAGTGGGATTCCAGGGCGAAAAAGGGAAGCCACAGGGTCAATTGTATATTGAAACATTCAGAGTCATTACCATTGAAACTTGTTCCGTAACAAATATTGTTTCAAGGGCCCACGCAGGGTGGTGTATGTGCTGTATCTATATTTATATATTTAAGTATATATTTTTTTCTTCCTGCGTTTGTTTCTATTTCACGTGGAACCAGTGGGCGGGGTCCTGTTGCACGCCGCTGTGGCCAGCGTCCTGCACATGGTCACCCCGTGTCTTTCCCTATGCCACCAGCCTGGGCTCAGACACCCCAGTACATGCCCCCTGTGTGCACAGCCTTCCTCACCCTTGGAATGTGCTCTTACCTAACCCATGCCATCCTTGCTCTTCTGCTTTCTGAAATGCTTCTCAAAATGAACACCCTGTCTCTCCTGGCCTTCCTCATTCTTAGGCCCATTTGGGAACTCTTGTTCATCCTTTAAAATTCAGTTCACAGTTTTTCACCTCCAGGAAGCCTTCCCTGGTCCCCTTGTAATTTGTCCTCTCTTTGCATCTCTTTTGGGTCCTGTCCAGTCAGTGGTTGCTTCTTTGTTTACATGTCTGTTTTTCCTATTTGAACGCGCTTCTTAAGTGCGGGACTCTTCGCAAGGTAGATGCTTAATGAGAGAAAGCTGATAGCATAGATGGAGTGTGTCTGTGTGTGTGAAAAAAACTATAAAAAAGCAACTAGAAGTAGCCGAAGAAGCTTATTCTCATGCCTGATGTAGAAATGTAGACTTTGAAATGATTAAAGCGCTGAAAACATTATTGCAAAATAAATGGAGAGACATGATAGAAATAAAAACAGTTCATCATTCCCTTTTTCATTTGAAAAGGAAAATGAGTTATTTTCTGATATTTATCAGTCATCGTCACTAAACCTGATTTTGTTAAGTTGATAAAACTTGGAAAAAAGAAATGATTCCTAATATTTGATAACATTTATCATTTTAAGTTGTTAGGTATGTCCCTCCCCATTTGCTCTGCATCAGCCCGCTAGCCTAACTACCACTGCACTGGAAACACTTCTGAGAACAGAATGCTAGTTTATACACTGTACAGTTAGTACCATAGTACTTAAGTAAAAACTACTTGTGCTCTGTTCTCCAAGATTTGAGCAACTGTCACTTGACATAGTCTAAATGTTAGGCCTGTGCCTCTAAAACAGATCACGAATCCTCTTTTGACCTCTGATTTTTCATAGCTTATGCCATGAATGCTGCTATTGAAACCAGAATTTATGTGGATCAAGAAACATCTGCGTATTTTGCAAATATTTAAGTTTAACTATTTGGGGGAAGGTTTTCACGTTGTTAACTTGGTATGGCAGAATGATGTCCCTTGTATGTGTGCGGTAGCCAGCAACCTGGGAAGTTTTACTTAAACCTTTAAGATAATTGTGAGAACGTGGGTTGGGTTCTAACGAACAGCTGTGAAGCAGTTCCTGTGTTTCCTCTTTCCTGCTCTGGTTTGGAAGCTATTTGCATTTCAGCTGCAGGAAAAGCTTTGCACTGTTGCTGGTGCATTCAAGTTTGGGTTACATTTGAGGGTAAAATCTGTATTTGCCCTTTTTTCTCTTCTAGTTAAACTTGTAGTCCCTTGGGTTGACATCCAGAAGTTGGAGAGGACGTCCAACGTCTTTCTGACGGATACCATCCGCATCACCACACGGAATAAGGAGCGGGACTTCTCCATGTTTCTGAACCTAGATGAGGTGTTCAAGATCATGGAGCAGCTGGCTGACGTGACACTGCGAAGGCTGCTGGATAACGAGGGCTTTGACCTGGACCCAGGTCTGCAGGAGCCCAGCCAGATCACCAAGAGGTAGGAACCTCCATACACAGGTGTCCCTAACCTCACAGGGGACCACGGCCCATGTGCCACCTTCATGGACATGTGTTTTGGGTTTTTTTTGTTTTTATAAGTGTATTTTTAAAAAATATTTATTTATTTATTTTGGCTGCACTGGGTCTTAGTTGTGGCATGTGGGATCTTTAGTTGAGGCATACGGACTTCTTAGTTAAGGCGTGCAAACTCTTAGTTGTGGCATGCATGTGGGATCTAATTCCCCAACCAGGGATTGAACCCAGGCCCCCCTGCATTGGGAGCACGGAGTCTTACCCACTGGACCACCAGGGAAGTCCCGGACATGTGCTTTGTTAACCTCGTTGTATTAGTTTGAAATTTCCCTTGTGGCGTAATCCAGATTTTCCTATGTCGTTAATCATGACAGAGAGATAATAATTGGCAATGATGGTTATTCATTTCCTTTATGCAGTAGGCTTTGATTCCTGGATCCAATTTCCCCTTTTTTTCCAGAAAGTATTTGAAAATTGATTTTCATAAAAAAAAAAAAAAATGCTTCCAGGAAATTCCCTGGCGGTCCAGTGGTTAGGACTCCACACTTTCACTGCCATGGCCCTGGGTTTGATCCCTGGTTGGGGAACTAAGATCCCACAAGCCGCGCAGTGTGGCCAAAAAAACCCAAACTTCCAGAAAATACAATACAGGTAGCCTCGTGATAGAATTCTATTCAGCATGGGGCTTTCTTAGTACACATTAAGAAATGTTGTTTTTTCATATCACATTACTTTGTAGAAGACTTTTCCAGGAGCGCTGGATATATTTTTGGTAACAATTTGTCATAAGAAATGTACCTTACTGATAGTAAGTCAGCATTCTTTGTTATTTGCCCCCAGTTGATACTGGTCATGGGGACTTATGAGGTAGTTGCTTTAATTATCTGCCACTTTAAAGCAGTTCGATTTTATTATCTAAAATTCAAACTGTGGTGTTTGAGCTTGACTGTGATTTCTGGCTCCGTGGTTCAAACTGGGTGACTGCAGAGCTAATGCCTTTGTAAAAGTTCACCCTTGTATCCTTTGAAAAACACTTTGTCCATAAAGTGCTGCCCTGGCTGGATGTTTTTGATGTAGTTCCAGAATCACCACTGCTATCTGCATACTACTTGTCATTAAAAAACTGTTTTTTTGGTGGTAAAATACACATAACATAAAATTTGCCATCTTAACCATTTTTATTTTATTTTTTAAAAACTTTTTTAATTGAATGAAAGATTCTTTAAATTCTATAGTGCTTTACAATTTTCAAAAGCTTCACACACATGATTTCATATAATCCCACAATAACCCTTTTTTAAAATCCCTTACTTCTATATTGCCCCTCTCCCTATCCCTCTCCCCACTGGTAACCAGTAGTTTGTTCTCTGAGTCGGCTTCTTTTTTGTTTTATTCACTAGTTTGTTGTATTTTTTACATTCCACATATAAGTGATATCATATGGTATTTGTCTTTCTCTGTCTGACTTAGCATAATGCCCTCCAAGCATCCTTGTTGCTGCAAATGGCAAAATTTCACTCTTTATTTTCTATTTATTTATTTTTTACATCTTTATTGGAGTATAATTGCTTTACAATGGTGTGTTAGTTTCTGCTGTATAACAAAGTGAATCAGCTATACACATACATATATCCCCATATATCTTCCCTCTTGCATCTCCCTCCCACCCTTCCCATCCCACCCCTCTAGGTGGTCACAAAGCACCAAGCTGATCTCCCTGTGCTATGCGGCTGCTTCCCACTAGCTATCTGTTTTACATCTGGTAGTGTATATATGTCCATGCCACGCTCTCACTTCGTCCCAGCTTACCCTTCCCCCTCCCCGTGGCCTCAAGTCCATTCTCTATGTCTGCGTCTTTATTCCTGTTCTGCCCCTAGGTTCTTCAGTACCTTTTTTTTTTTTTTTAGATACCATATATGTGTGTTAGCATACAGTATTAGTTTTTCTCTTTCTGACTTAATTCACTCTGTATGACAGACTCTAGGTCCATCCACCTCACTACAAATAACTCAATTTCTTTTCTTTTTATGACTGAGTAATATTCCATTGTATATATGTGCCACATCTTCTTTATCCATTCATCTGTCGATGGACACTTAGGTTGCTTCCACGTCCTGGCTATTGTAAATAGAACTACAATGAACATTGTGGTACATAACTCTTTTTTTAAATTAATTAATTAATTTATTTATTTTGGCTGTGTTGGGTCTTCGTTTCTGTGCGAGGGCTTTCTCTAGTTGTGACGAGCGGGGGCCACTCTTCATCACGGTGTGTGGGCCTCTCACTATCGCGGCCTCTCTTGTTGCAGAGCACATGCTCCAGACGTGCAGGCTCAGTAGTTGTGGCTCATGGGCCCAGTTGCTCCGCGGCATGTGGGATCTTCCCAGACCCGGGCTCGAACCCGTGTCCCCTGCATTGGCAGGCAGATTCTCAACCACTGCACCACCAGGGAAGCCCTACATGACTCTTTTTGAACTATGGTTTTCTTAGGGTATATGCCTAGTAGTGGGATTGCTGGGTCGTATGGTAGTTCTATTTTTAGTTTTTTAAGGAACCTGCATACTGTTCTCCATAGTGGCTGTATCAATTTACATTCCCACCAACAGTGCAAGAGGGTTCCCTTTTCTCCACACCCTCTCCAGCATTTATTGTTTCTAGATTTTTTGATGATGGCCATTCTGACCAGTGTGAGGTGATACATCATTGTAGTTTTGATTTGCATTTCTCTACTGATTAGTGATGTTGAGCATCCTTTCATGTGTTTGTTGGCAATCTGTGTATCTTCTCTGGAGAAATGTCTATTTAAGTCTTCTGCCCATTTTTGGATTGGGTTGTTTGTTTTTTTGATATTGAGCTACATGAGCTGCTTGTAAATCTTGGAGATTAATCCTTTGTCAGTTGCTTCATTTGCAAATATTTTCTCCCATTCTGAGGGTTGTCTTTTCGTCTTGTTTATGGTTTCCTTTGCTGTGCAAAAGCTCTGAAGTTTCATTAGGTCCCATTTGTTTATTTTTGTTTTTATTTCCATTTCTCTAGGAGGTGGGTGAAAAAGGATCTTGCTGTGATTTACGTCATACAGTGTTCTGCCTATGTTTTCCTCTAAGAATTTTATAGTGTCTGGCCTTACATTTAGGTCTTTAATCCACTTTGAGTTTATTTTTGTGTGTGGTGTCAGGGGGTGTTCTAATTTCATTCTTTTCCATGTAGCTGTCCAGTTTTCCCAGCACCACTTACTGAAGAGCCTGTCTTTTCTCTATTGTATATTCTTACCTCCTTTGTCAAAGATAAGGTGACCATATGTGCGTGGGTTTGTCTCTGGGCTTTCTATCCTGTTCCATTGATCTATATTTCTGTTTTTGTGCCAGTACCATACTGTCTTGATTACTGTAGCTTTGTAGTATAGTCTGAAGTCAGGGAGCCTGATTCCTCCAGCTCTGTTTTTCTTTCTCAAGATTGCTTTGGCTTTTCGGGGTCTTTTGTGTTTCCATACAAATTGTGAAATTTTTTTGTTCTAGTTCTGTGAAAAATGCCATTGGTAGTTTGATAGGGATTGCATTGAATCTGTAGATTGCTTTGGGTAGTATAGTCATTTTCACAATGTGGATTTTTCCAATCCAAGAACATGGTATATCTCTCCATTTGTATCGTCTTTGATTTCTTTCATCAGTGTCTTTTAGTTTTCTGCATACAGGTCTTTTGTCTCCTTAGGTAGGTTTATTCCTAAGTATTTTATTCTTTTTGTTGCAGTGGTAAGTGGGAGTGTTTCCTTAATTTCTTTTTCATATTTTTCATTGTTAGTGTATAGGAATGCAAGAGATTTCTGTGCATTAATTTTATATCCTGCAACTTTACCAGATTCATTGATTAGCTCTGGTAATTTTCTGGTAGCATTTTTAGGATTCTCTATGTATAGTATCATGTTATCTGCAAACAGTGACAGTTTTACTTCTTCTTTTCTGATTTGGATTCCTTTTATTTCTTTTTCTTCTCTGATTGCTGTGGCTAAAACTTCCAAAACTATGTTGAATAATAGTGGTGAGAGTGGGCAACCTTGTCTTGTTCCTGATCTTAGAGGAAATGGTTTCAGTTTTTCACCACTGAGAACGATGTTGGCTGTGTGTTTGTCATATATGGCCTTTATTATGTTGAGGTAGGTTCCCTCTATGTCCACTTTCTGGAGAGTTTTTATCATAAATGCGTGTTGAATTTTTATGAAAGCTTTTTCTGCACCTATTGAGATGATCATATGGTTTTTATCCTTCAGTTTGTTTATATGCTGTATCACATTGATTGATTTGTGTATATTGAAGAATCCTTGCATTCCTGGGATAAACCCCACTAGATCATGGTGTATGATCCTTTTAATGTGCTGTTAGATTCTGTTTGCTAGCATTTTGTTGAGGATTTTTTCATTTATGTTCATCAATGATATTGGCCTGTAGTTTTCTTTTTCTGTGACATCTTTGTCTGGTTTTGGTATCAGGGTGATGGTGGCCTCATAGAATGAGTTTAGGAGGGTTCCTTCGTCTGCTGTATTTAGGAAGAGTTTGAGCAGGATGGGTGTTAGCTCTTTTCTAAATATTTGAGAGAATTTGCCTGTGAAGCCATCTGGTCCTGGGCATTTGTTTGTTGGAAGATTTTTCATCACACTTTCAATTTCAGTGCTTGTGATTGGTCTGTTTATATTTTGTTTCTTCCTGGTTCAGTCTTGGAAGGTTGTGCTTTTCTAAGAATTTGTCCATTGTTTCCAGGTTTTCCATTTTATTGGCATATTGTTGCTTGTAGTAATCTCTCATGATCCTTTGTATTTCTGCAGTGTCAGTTGTTACTTCTCCTTTTTCATTTCTAATTCTGTTGATTTGAGTCTTTTCCCTTTTTTTTCTTGGTGAGTCTGGCTAATGGTTTATCAATTTTGTTTATCTTCTCAAAGAACCAGCTTTTAGCTTTATTGATCTTTGCTATTGGTTCCTTCATTTCTTTTTCATTTTTTTCTGATCTGATCTTTATGATTTCTTTCCTTCTGCTAACTTTGGGGTTTTTTTGTTCTTCTTTCCCTAATTGCTTTAGGTATAAGGTTAGGTTGTTTATTTGAGATGTTTCTTGTTTCTTGTGGTAGGATTGTATTGCTGTAAACTTCCCTCTTAGAACTGCTTTTGCTGCATCCCATAGGTTTT
Organism: Balaenoptera borealis; assembly: GCF_965194805.1. Classification (NCBI taxonomy): domain Eukaryota; kingdom Metazoa; phylum Chordata; class Mammalia; order Artiodactyla; family Balaenopteridae; genus Balaenoptera; species Balaenoptera borealis. Next base: position 5,893,641 of record NC_138871.1, read on the forward strand.
GGGTCATCGTGTTTTCATTGTCATTTGTTTCTAGGTATTTTTTGATTTTCTCTTTGATTTCTTCAATGATCTCTTGGTTATTAAGTAGTGTATTGTTTAGCCTCCATGTGTTTGTATTTTTTACAGTTTTTTTCCTGTAATTTATATCTAGTCTCATAGCATTGTGGTCGGAAAAGATACTTGATATGATTTCAGTTTTCTTAAATTTACCAAGGCCTGATTTGTGACCCAAGATATGATCTATCCTGGGGAATGTTCCATGAGCACTTGAGAAGAAAGTGTATACTGTTGGTTTTGGATGGAATGTCCTATAAATATCAATTAAGTCCATCTTGTTTAATATGTCATTTAAAGCTTGTGTTTCCTTATTTATTTTCATTTTGGATGATCTGTCCATTGGTGAAAGTGCGGTGTTAAAGTCCCCTACTATATTGTGTTACTGTCAATTTCCCCTTTTATGGCTGTTAGCACTTGCCTTATATATTGAGGTGCTCCTATGTTGGGTGCATAAACATTTGCAATTGTTATATCTTCTTCTTGGATTGATCCCTTGATCATTATGCAGTGTCCTTCTTTGTCTCTTGTAATAGTCTTTATTTTAAAGTCTATTTTGTCTGATATGAGAATTGCTACTCCACCTTTCTTTTGATTTCAATTTGCATGGAATATCTTTTTCCATCCCCTTACTTTCAGTCTGTATGTGTCCCTAGATCTGAAGTGCGTCTCTTGTAGACAGCATATATACGGGTCTTGTTTTTGTATCCATTCAGCCAGTCTGTGTCTTTTGGTTGGAGCATTTAATCCATTTATATTTAAGGTAATTATCAATATATATGTTCCTATTACCATTTTCTTAACTGTTTTGGGTATGTTTTTGTAGGTGTTTTCCTTTTCTTGTGTTTCCTGCCTAGAGAAGTTCCTTTAGAATTTGTTGTAAAGCTGGTTTGGTCGTGCTGAATTCTCTTAACTTTTGCTTGTCTGTAAAGGTTTTAATTTCTCCATCAAATCTGAATGAGATCCTTGCTGGGTAGAGTAATCTTGGTTGTAGGTTTTTCCCTTTCATCACTTTAAATATGTCCTGCCACTCCCTTCTGGCTTGCAGAGTTTCTGCTGAAAGATCAGCTGTTAACCTTATGGGGATTCCCTTGTATGTTATTTGTTGCTTTTCCCTTGCTGCTTTTAATGGTTTTTCTTTGTATTTAATTTTTGATAGTTTGATTAGTATGTGTCTTGGTGTGTTGCTCCTTGGATTTATCCTGTATTGGAGTCTCTGCGCTTCCTGGACTTGATTGACTATTTCCTTTCCCATGTTAGGGAAGTTTTTAACTGTAATCTCTTCAAGTATTTTCTCAGACCCTTTCTTTTTCTCTTCTTCTGGGACCCCTATATTTTGAATGTTGGTGCGTTTAATGTTGTCCCAGAGGTCTCTGAGACTGTCCGCAATTCTTTTCATTCTTTTTTATTTATTCTGCTTTGTGGTAGTTATTTCCACTATTTTATCTTCCAGGTCACTTGCCCATTCTTCTCCCTCAGTTATTCTGCTATTGATTCCTTTTAGATAATTTTTAATTTCCTTTATTGTGTTGTTCATCATTGTTTGTTTGCTCTTTAGTTCTTCTAGGTCCTTGTTAAATGTTTCTTGTATTTTCTCCATTCTTTTTCCAAGGTTTTGGATCCTCTTTACTATCATTACTCTGAATTCTTTGTCAGGTAGACTGCCTATTTCTTTTTCATTTGTTTGGTCTGATGGGTTTTTACCTTGCTCCTTCATCTGCTGTGTATTTCTCTGTCTTCTCATTTTGTTTAACTTACTGTGTTTGGGATCTCCTTTTCGCAGGCTGCAGGTTCATAGTTCCTGTTGTTTTTAGTGTCTGCCCCCAGTGGGTGAGGTTGGTTCAGTGGCTTGTGTAGGCTTCCTGGTGGAGGGGACTGGTGCTGATGTTCTGATGGTTGGGGCTGGATCTTGTCTTTCTGGTGGGCAGGGCCGCGTCCGGTGGTGTGTTTTGGGGTGTCTGTGAACTTAGTATGATTTTAGGCAGCCTCTGTGCTAATGGGTGGGGTTGTGTTCCTGTCTTACTAGTTGTTTGGCGCAGGGTGTCCAGCACTGGAGCTTGCTGGTTGTTGTGTGGAGCTGGGTCTTAGTTTTGAGACGGAGATCTCTGAGAGAGCTTTCGCCGATATTACGTGGGGCCGGGAAGTCTCTGGTGGTCCAATGTCCTGAACTCGACTCTCCCACCTCAGAGGCACAGGCCTGACACTTAGCCGGAGCACGAAGACCATGTCAGCCACACGGCCAGTTCACAGAACCGGGTGGTGAAATGGAGTGCACAGTCACACTGGAAGGAGAAGGCACCCCTCGGCAGGAGGACGGTGCTGCAGGTTCCCCCGTTGTGACACACGCGCCCCTGGCACGTGGCCTGCGCCGTGTGGAGGGCGAGCCGAAATTTCACTCTTTTAAATGGCTGAGCAGTATTCCCTTGTATACATACACCACATCTTTATCCACTCATCTGTTGATGGACACTTAGGTTGTTCCCGTATCTTGGAAATTGTAAATAACACTGCTATGAACATTGAGGTGCACGTATCTTTTGGAATTAGTGTTTCTGGGTTTTTTTTCCAGATATATACCCAGGAGTGGAATTGCTAGGTCATATGGTCATTCTGTTTTTAGTTTTTTGAGGAATCTCCATACTATTTTCCATATTGGCTGCACCAATTTACATTCCCACTAACAGTGTAGGAGGGTAGGTATGAGGGTTCCCTTTTCTCCACATCCTCGCCAACATTTATTATTTGTATTCTTTTTGCTGATGGCCATTCTGACATGTGCGAGGTGATATCTCATTGTGGTTTTGATTTGCATTTTCCCGATGATTAGCAATCATTTTTAAGACTATGGTTTGGTGGTATTAAGTACATTCGTGTTGTTGTGTAACCATCACCACCATCCATCTTTAGAGCTCTTATCTTTCAAAACTGAAACTGTCTGCATTAACACTAACTCCCCACTGCTTCCCCAGCCCCTGGCACCCACCCTTTGAATCTGCCTCCTGTAGTGAAATCCTACAGTATTTGTCTTTTTTGTGACTGGCTTACTTTGCTTAACCTGATGTCCTCAAGGTTCATCCACGCTGTAGATTATCAGAATCTCCCTCCTTTTTAAGACTGAATAATATTCCTATGTATGTTTATACTGCATTTTGCTTACCTGTGTATCCATCAGTGGACACTGTGTTCCTTCTACCTTTGGCTGTTGTGAATAATGGTGCTGTGAACGTGGGTGTGCAAATATCTCTTTGAGACTCTGCTTTCAGCTCTTTTGGTCACATGCCCAGAAGTAGAATTGCTGGATCATATGGTATTTCTAGTTTAAGTTTTTAGGAACCACTAGTCATTAAAACTATTTTTTTTTTAATCATTCGTCTATTTTACCATTCCTGTTGTTCCTTAAACATGTCTACTGCCTTCTCTGAACATTTAAGGGAATGTGTGTCTTTCTAATTAATGGTCTCTGAATGGCAATGTCTAAGAGTTTTCATGCGTTCAGAAAGAATTCAAAGACCCTTCCTGCTGTGTGTGTATATTTTAAATCGATCGCGTATATAAGTGGAGTTTGGGGTAAAACTCCACTGAACTTCACTTGGTTTTGCGTCATCTCTGGTAACCTGAGAGTTCCTTTGTCGGGTGGGGCTGCTGCTCACCACTCCTATGACAGGGGACCCCAGGGCCAGCGCTGCCTTTGGTCTTACGGCTCCCAGTCCCCAGCTCCTCCCTGTACCTCTGGCCCCAGGCTTCCCATCACTGTCTCTGGCTTCATCTCAGGGCCGAGAATGATCTCGGGTGCCCTTGGCCTGCAGTGGCTTGAAGCAGGCTTTCGGTTCCCAGCCAGAGATTGAAGTCAGGCCACGGCAGTGGGAGCACTGAATCCTCCTCGCCGCTAGACCAGTGGCCGGTGACAGGCCCTGGTCCTTCAGCTGTGCAGAAATGAATTCCCACAAAGAGATGGAAAGGAGTGAAACAAGTAAAGTGTTTATTAGGAGGAAAAAGGGTACATGTGGCTAGACACCCGGGTGGGCTCAGAGAGAGAGAGTCTTGCCCCCGTGGTAGTTTGAATCACTTTTATAGGGCGTTTCTTCCAGGTTTCCTTTGGCCAATCATCTTGCTTTTGCTTGATTCTGAATCCGTATTTTGTTGATCTCAGGGTCCTCCCATCTGTGCGTGCGCATCTCTTAGCCAAGGCGGATTCTAGCGAAGAGGCCCATGGGTAGGTTGACATCACTCCCTTTTTGACTTCCAAGGAGGCTTTCTGTGCATGTGTAGTCGGGAGGGTCTCCTTGACTCTGAGAATGAGGAATATGTGGCCTTTTATCTCTTGTATGGGCAGGGCTCAGCTCTTCTCTTAATAGTTGTGTTTTTTTTTAATTTTATTTATTTATGGCTGTGTTGGGTCTTCGTTTCTGTGCGAGGGCTTTCTCTAGTTGCGGCAAGCGGGGGCCACTCTTCATCGCGGTGCGCAGGCCTCTCACTCTCGCGGCCTCTCTTGTTGCGGAGCACAGGCTCCAGACGCGCAGGCTCAGTAATTGTGGCTCATGGGCCCAGTTGCTCCGCGGCATGTGGAATCTTCCCAGACCAGGGCTCGAACCCGTGTCCCCTGCATTGGCAGGCGGACTCTCAACCACTGCGCCACCAGGGAAGCCCCTCAGCTCTTCTCTTGATCCTACTATTTTGGAGTGTCTGTCCACAGGGGACAACTCCAGTTGCTCAGCCTGGGGCCCAGCTATTTCCTGCCTCAAGAAGACAACCCAGTACAAGGGAGCCACTCTTGCCCATGTTTCTTCAACTATCTCTGTATAGTTTGGTACCTCAGTGCTTTTAGTCCAGCTTACAAAGATCTGTGAAAGATGAAGAAACCCATCTCCATTGTATAGCTTGTTAAAGGGCTCATGGAAACTACCAGTTAGAGCTTTGACTTCTTTTACCATGTTTGCACGTAGATGTGTAGGTGAGGGAATTGTAACCAAGTGGTTTTTGGAAGGGGAGGCCAGCTCATAGCTGTTGTGTTCTGGTCAGTCCCCTGGGCTTTGGGATCTCAGGTGATTCTTCACAAATTTCCTGATGTTCTAGCACGGCTGTACTTTCAGATGTGGCATTTTTAATTTGGGATAGAAATGAGGAAAGGAGAGGAAAGTGGAAGGTCTGTAGCACTTAAGACCCTTTGGGAAAAATCATCCATTTTGGAAGAAAACTCAGCAGTGTTGGGAATCTTCCAGAAACAGGTGAATTCTACAAGGCTGTCCACCCCGCCGCCCCCCCCCCGCCCCAAGCCCTGGAAACTTGTAGAAAGGGGAGAAGAGAAAGGGCAGAAAGGACCCCAGTGATGGCCAGTGGTGGAGCTGCCTGGCCCATGGGTGCCTGGGACCCCGAGATGGATGGCAGAGTCCTGGTGCATGGCATGTTTTACTGGTCACGGCACTTTGAGTGACTTCCTCCACAAGTGAAAGGCGTGCCATTCCCGCTAGTTCCTGGCGGGTTCTCGCTTGAAGCTTTCTGTCCTGGAGACATTGGCCTGTGGACATAAACAGGTAATGACTCAGTCAACTTGACATCCTGCCAAGACAGCCCAGGTTGAACGTTGAGGAAAACAGTCTCTTCATGCTAAGGGTACAATCACAGGGTCTGGAATGCTCCTCCGGCCCCCTTTTGTTGATGTATTTTTACTTCCCTTCCCAGATAACCGCTTTTTAAAAAAAATAAATACATAAATAAATTTATTTATGTATTTATTTTTGGCCGCGTTGGGTCTTTGTTGCTGTGCGCAGGCTTTCTCTAGTTGCGGTGAGCCGGGGCTACTCTTCGTTGTGGTGCCTGGATTTCTCATTGTGGTGGCTTTTCTTGTTGCAGAGCAGGGGCTCTAGGCACACAGGCTTCAGTAGTTGTGGCACGCGGGCTCAGTAGTTGTGGCTTGCGGGCTCTAGAGTGCAGGCTCAGTAGTTGTGGCACACGGGCTTAGTTGCTCCGTGGCATGTGGGATCTTCCCGGACCAGGGATCGAACCTGTGTCCCCTGCATTGGCAGGCGGATTCTTAACCACTCTGCCACCAGGGAAGTCCCAGATAACGGCTTTGAAAAGGTGCCTTGGGGTCTGATTACGGATTAGTTATGCCTGCAGCTTGGTCGCTCCCCTGGGACTTAGGGGTACAGAGCAGGGTGAGCTCAGACCTCCCAGGAGAGCAGGGATGATGGGCCAGGGCGTGCTCACCGCGGTCTGGCGGACACATTAGGGCTGGCGGGACTCCCCAGAGGACGCCCTGGACCAGGGACCCTCCAGGTGCAGCTACAGGATCCAGGGGGGCAGGGGGACTGAGGCCGGGGAGGGGGTTTCCAGGAGGGAGATTGGAGGGAATGAGGGAACAGATTGATTGGCCCTGATATTTCAACCAGGAAATATCGATTCTGAAGGTGTGAAGCATGGGGTGAGAAAAGTGTAGCCTACTATTTTAGGGGGGTGAGAAGGGAGAGGTGATGGGCTTCCCTGAGTCTAAATTAAATAACATCTTCATTGAAATTTATTTCGACTGGCTGAGAATGCTACAGGAAGACTCAATTAATGCAGTAATCTTCATTGAAATTTATTTCGACTGGCTGAGAATGCCACGGGAAGACTCAGTTAACGCAGTAATCTTCATTGAAATTTATTTCGATTCGCTGAGAATGCCACAGGAAGACTCAGTTAATGCAGTAATCTTCATTGAAATTTATTTCGACTGGCTGAGAATGCTACAGGGAGACTCAAGGCAGTGCAGTAAATGGACTCCATTTCCCACGCTGTCAGTATCTAAAGGTGAACCGTGGTGGCCTTGGGGGTTGATGTCCTCAGTGGACACCCCTCCTCCCCGTCACCTGGCTGACCCTTCACTCTGCGGACTGGCTTTTCAGACCCTCTGGGGCCTTTCCCACCCAGATTCACCCCTTTTCCTGCTCTTCTCCTTGTGCTTCCTCTAGGAAGGCCCAGGCTTGCAGGTGTGATGTAGTCGACTTTGCGTCCTGATTCTGGCTCAGGGTCCTCTCCAGGGGCTTCTGCAGCCCCAGAGGGCCCAGCCCGCGTTCTGGGGGAAGCCCGCGCCCCGCTCCCTGCAGGGCCCTCACTGCTCCGGGCTTGGCGGGGGGCGCTGGCTCTCTCTGGGGCAGGACGGAGAGCAGAGGATGGCGGCAGGAGGCTCTTCTCAGCTGGAAGAGCCTCATAGGTGTCCAGGCCTGTTGAGTCCTGGTCTGTCAGGGCCGCAGGGGTGGATTTTCAAGGGAACATGGGGGGACTGTGGAGTCAGCTGAGTCCTTCACACGGCTGCCCGTTGTCTGAGGGCCAGGCTGGCCTCCCGTCCCCCGAGGTCCTGGGCTGCCGTGTGCCCTGTGCAAGATGCCGCGTGGCAACGGCCGCCGTCATTTCATTGATGCTCGTGGGGCAACACAGGGGAAAGAGGTGTTGAATAAACACACACTTGAGAAAGGCAGTGTTTTCTGTGCAGACTTGGGTGGGAAGGAGAAGCACGTGTCTGGCCTCTCTGCCTTGTTTCTACATTGCTGGTCCTTGGTAGTTCCCAGAGTCTGAAATGCACAGGCAGGCACCTAACTGAGAGCCTCTGCAGTCCCTGTGTTTCTTCGTGAGGCAGCCTCGCTGCAGAGCCCTGAGTGTTCCAGAAAGGCAGGAGGTGGCTCCAGGGATGGGAAGTCCTTGCACGCCTCCCCAGCCCGTCTCTTAGCCTGAGTTTGGGGAAGCATGGGGCCTTGAAGCAGCTGTAGGTCTGCAGACTCACATAGGTTTGTCTTTGTGGGATAAATGATGTGAGGGAGTGAGAGTTGGTGTGAGGCCCGGCACAGTTCTTCCCTCAGAAAAGGTTATGAGGGGGGAGAGAGAGAGCCATACCTGTTTCTGATCCATCTTTACCTAATCCAGGAGAGAGAAATCTCATTCTAAGTTATGCAGAGAAACAAAAGAACTACCTACTGCTTAATTTCTCGGGTCTGAGGTCTTAGGACTGGAACCTGAAATTAAAAAGAAAAATCTATTTATTTATTTATTTGGTTGCATCAGGTCTTAGTTGCGGCAGGCCGGCTTCTTAGTTGCGGCAGGCCGGCTTCTTAGTTGCGGCACATGGGCTCCTTAGTTGTGGCATGCGAACTCTTAGTTGCGGCATGCGTGTGGGATCTAGTTCCCGGGCCAGGGGTTGAACCCGGCCCCCTGCATTGGGAGTGCGGAGTCTTAACCTCTGCGCCACCAGGGAAGTGCCCTGAATTTTTTAAATGTGTGCATATAGCCTAGAATTTTCTGCATAGTTGTCATGTCCTATTGCACATGTTAGTTTCGTCTTTGACAGCAAACTTGGTGTCCACTGCTCTGTATTCTGGTCAACCTACGTGGTTCCCGGTTCCTAAAACGGCATGTATCCAGATAGGATGACTCGTGGCCCCTTCCCCTGCTGTTCTGTGGCCTGTGCCCACCGCCCCCAGCGGTGAGCACCATGGGCGGGGAGTGTCTCTGGGGCTGCTGTCTCGGCTCACTCCATCCTCGCAGGGCGCTTCCGCCAGGGCCACAAGCCTGGGATTGGCTGCCACTTTCTGAGGGTTAGGTCATGACCCGCGTCTGGTGGTCTGTATGGAGGAAGAGTGGAGATATTTACTGAGCGTTGGAAGGTCCGAAAGGCCAGTTGTGACCAGTGGGCTTTGTTTCTGATGCTGTTCAGAAAGAGGAGGTGATATATTTAGCGTCAAAACGACCACCCGCTGGGAAAGGGCCCTCAAGGCTGGCAGGGGTGCGGGGTTGGGGCTTGTGCTGGGCTTCCCGAGGGGCTTGTGGGTCCCCCATCTCTCAGGGTGTCGTGTCGTCATCTCAGCTACGTTAGAACATTAAATATCACATATAACTCATATTTCAAGGTGGGATTGGAAGAGAGCTTTCTAGTAGGGAGGAAGAAAGATAATTTAGGGAAGTCCCCCCCCCCCCCCCCCCCCCGCTGCTTTCCTTTTGGTAACTCGAGGTCACTGGGCTCTGGCTACTGAGTGTGGGAGAGACAGACCTCTACAGGGAAGGGAGAACAGCCCTGAAAGGAGAACAGACACTGCGCGTAGCTGCGCTGAGGCCGTAGAGAAGGGGGCTGAACCGAGCTGACAGCTGGCGCAGCAGGTGCACTGAACAGAAAAGATTGTTTTTAATCCGCCTCAGATAACTGAACTCCTTAGTCTTAGTCTGAAGGGTTGGGCACAATGTAAATATACGTGTAAGTCCCCCGACCCTCCCTGCAGCTCCACACAAGCTGCTGTGATCCGTGTTACTTGCCCTGTTCTCACCTCGGCTCCAGCCATCTCCCCAGGAGGCGGGGATGTGCTTCCAGAAGGAAAAGCCAGCAGCTGGATTTGGCAGTGGCTGCAGCCACATGTGTCGGACGTGTACGGGTGGGGGCACCGGCCTCACTTCCACCGGAGCCGCATACTGTGAGGACAGGGATGTAAGTTTTCCAGTCACACGTGCTGGACGTAGGTCTGCTCTCAGGGGTCGGTGCTCACCTGGAGGGGCCTTGCCTTCCATTCTCCCAGAGCACAAACTTCTAGGGCATCCACGGCGCTTTCCCGTGTTCTCCCAGCTCCTCTCTGGAAGAGGCTCAGGCCACCCCCTCCTCCCCTTTTTTCTTAATGGTATTGAACACATTTTTATTTGCTTATTTGTTGTATCTCTTTTTTCTGGGTGTCATATCTGTTCACATCTTTTGTCCATTTAAAAAAAAAAACTGAATTGTTTGCCCACTTTCTATTGCATCGTAAAAGATCTTGATATATTCTAGATACAAGTCCTTTTTCCAGATATGTCTTTTGACAATAGTTTTTATGGCCTGTGGCTTGTCTTTTCATTATCTTAACATCACTTTTCAAGAGCAGAAATTTAATTTTTGATGCAATTCAATTTTTAATTTTTTTGTTTGTGTTTCAGGTTCTACTGGGAAGTATTTGTGTAAACCAATTCACAAAGATTATCTTCCAGTTTTTCATATAGAAGGTTTTTTTAAGCTAAAAGATAGGGGTTTTTTTTTTTTAAGCTATTTATAGATTGAGTCAGAAGTTCTGAAGTTTTTTCTTTTTCTTCCTGCTTTATTGAGCTCTAAGTTGCAAATAAAAATGCATATATTTAAGTTAGAAACGCGAACATTTGATACTTGCATACCCTGTGAAATAATTATCACAGTCAAGTTCTTTAACTCATCCATCACCGCTCAGGTCCCTTTGGAAACAGCCATCCACGTTGTAGCAGGTATTTAAGGAGCTGCAGCTTCGGAACACAGTGACTGGACCCACCTTGATCTGTGGAATTTGTATCATTTCTCTCTGTGCCCAGAGGGCTTTCTGGACATGTGCGTATCTTCTCTTTGTGAGGCTTGGAGAGTAAATTCCGTGGACTGCCACATCTCTGTATGATGTCTCCTGGGAAGACACTTGTGTGAGGGTCTGAAATGAGGTCTGGGTTGGAAATGAGAGCTAGGGCAGAACAGGCATCTGTGTGGGAAGGAGGTGGGGTCCCATCTCAGGGGCTCCACGACCAGATTGTGTCTAAAAAATCACTTGGGCTGCCGTGCTTGCAGAGTCCCGGGTGTGGAGTTTAATACCTTGCATTTACGCAACGTTTGAAGATTTGTTCTTTTCCTAGAAGAAAATACCTTAATTTTTTTTTTTAAAGCTAATATGTAGTCAGGTGGAAAATTTAAGCAGAATCAGAGTGGAAAGCAGCAATCCCACTATGCGGAGATAACCACTGTTAACATTTTAGGGAAAGTCTTTCTACGTGTCACTTTCTGCAGATTTTCTAGAATTTATGTAAATGAGATCATACCGTAGATGCTATTTCTAACCTGCTTTTTCTCTTTTACAATACTGTGGACGTCATCTTATATTCACAGGGATCCCCTGAAGCAGGAAGTTCAGGTGTTATTTCCATTTTACAGATGTCAGGATGAGACACCAAGTCTCATCCAGGGGTGCACAGTTAATAAGGAAGCTACGAGGTCGTATTTTGACTCTGAGCAAAGTCTAATTCTGTCAGATAAATCTAGAACGCTTATTTCCTGTGACAAAGACAAGTTTTTACTTCTGTTCTTTGGAATCTTTCCTCTCCTAAAATTCTGGGTTATGACATAAATTCCTTGGTATTTTTAAATGTTGTGATTTGGCTGCCTTGTTGCTTGATTGGGTTTGAGAGCCGAGATTCAGGGTATGGGGGGTGCCCTGCGGAGGACCTTTCTGCATCCCCTTCTATGTCAGGTTGTGCCGGGGGGTTAAGAGTGTTTTCCTCCATAATCGAGTGTGTTCGGTCACTGTTCCTGCCTCTCTCTCTCTCCCCTCCGTCCTTCGCCAGGGACCTGGAAGCCAGGGCGCAGAACGAGTTCTTCCGGGCCTTCTTCAGGCTGCCGAGGCGGGAGAAGCTGCACGCCGTCCTGGACTGTTCCCTCTGGACCCCGTTCAGCCGCTGTCACACCGCCGGGCGGATGTTCACCTCCGACAGTTACGTGTGCTTTGCCAGCAAGGAAGCTGGCTGCTGCAAAGTCATCCTCCCGCTGCGAGAGGTAGGCCTGCCTTCCTCCTGCCGGGGAACCGTGGTTGCCGTGAGACGGGACGTTGGAGGGGGTGCATGCTCACGCTATAAGGCTCTGCCACCCAGGATGGGCGGGTCTGGAGAGATGCATGGTCTGAATTGACCAGGGGCCTTTGCTTGTTCTGTTGTTGCCTGGCAACCTGAAATTTGCATAGACCTGAATGGTGAGAACAGGGCACCCTGGCCTCCGCACTATTGATAAAGCTGTTATTATAAAGTACCTGCTTAGCAATGAAAGCTTTTCCAGCAGCCCTTAGGGATGAATCCTTCCCTTTCACCCACAAAAGGGAAAAGAAAAAAAGGGGACTTACAAAAAGCATCATCTTTTGAAAATAAATGTCAGATTGCTTGGTTTTTATACCCTCCTGGAACTTTAGGTAAAAATTTAGAAAAATGCTTCCTTTCAACTGTAAAATTCCACAATTCTCTTCTTGGAAATGGAGTCTGCTTCCACATCTGACAAGCCTCAGTGCTGTGGTTTCAGGGCATGTCGGCCTGTGACAGGACCCACGGCTCTGTCACACCTCAGGACTTCCAGATTCTTGCTATTAACATATGAACTAAGCACTATTCAGAAAAACTCAATTTTTTCATTCATGTGATTGACCTCCATTTTTCTGCAGCAGGTGTCTTCATTTTACAAATATTCCTACTTATGAGTGGAGCAAGAAATCCTGGATTGCCTTATGTAGTTTTTTTTTTTTTTAACTGTGGTAATGTATACATAACATTTACCATTTTAACCATTTTAAACTGTTACAGTTCACTGGTATTAGGTACATTCACACTGTTGTGCAACCATCACCAGAATTTTTTCATCTTTCCAAACTGAAACACTATCCCCATTAAACAGTAGCTTCCTGTTCCCCTCCCCCAGCCCCGGGGACCCACCACTCTGCTTTCTGTCTCTATTAATCTGACTCCTTTAGGTCCCTCGTATCAGTGAAATCCTACAGTATTTGCCCTTTTGTGACCGGCTTATGTCACTTAGCATAACGTCCTCAAGGTGAATCCAGACTGTAGCACCTGCCGGAATATCCATCCCTTTTAAGGCTGAATAATATTCCACTGTATGCAGAGCCCGTGTTTTGGTTATCCATTCACGCGTTCATCCCGCCAGGGGCACTTGAGTTGCTCCCACTTTGCGCCGTGGTGCATATGCCGCATTCCGTACTTTCTAACTTCGTACCAGTTCCTTATTGCAGTTACTGGGTTTTGCCTTCTCTCTCGGGATATTTTCCGAATACGCAGTTACACGCCTGCCCGTCTTCTCTCTTGCTGTGCCTCTGTGCGCGTGATTGTTTGTAACAGGTCGTGAGCATTGAGAAGATGGAGGACACGAGTCTGCTGCCGAACCCCATCATTGTCAGTATCAGGAGCAAGATGGCCTTCCAGTTCATTGAGCTCGCGGATCGCGACAGCCTGGTGGAGAGTCTGCTGGCGAGGCTGAAGCAGGTGCACGCCGACCACCCCGTGCTCTATGACACCACGGGGGATGAGGACCTGGTATGATCCTTGGAAACCGTGGGATCCCGTAAATTGCAAACCCCTTTTTTTCAGCACCTCGAGGGCAGGGGTCTCCAAAGGGGTGTGCACGTAACGATGATCCACTTGGGTACCAGAAAAATGTTAGCAATGATTGGGTCCGTGTAGCAGACAGTGTGGTATCATCTCTGACGCACCGGTGTCCTGAGTGGGTGTGGCAGGTTGGAGGGTGGATGGGACTCACCCACAGGTTGCACCCCCGACAGGTTACAGGGATAAGAGGGGGTATACCCACGTGTCAGAGGGATTGACAGGCCACCCCCTCAGAGGTCGGAGGGTTTGATGGGGAATCAACCCACAGGTGAGTGGACACCCTCTTTACCAGTTAGAGAGGTCAGTGCCCCCTCCCCATCCCCCCGAGGTTGGAGGGGATGATGTTATTTGGGAGCAGATGTAAGTTGCCGAAAGAGATGTTGCATCGTCTTTAAGATGGGACAGCTGCAAAAATAGACCTGGATCTGCTGGGACCTAGTCCCTAATTCTTTCACACCCATCCCCCTTCTTTCTGGACCTCTTTTCATCCAAGTAGTGATAGGAGGAAAGGAGGGAAAGTCTCTCAGTACCCGAGAGCAGTTTTCTCGAGATGGCCATCCTCAATTCTGGAAGCTGAGGGCGCGATGGTGCTTTCCCATCCCCACTGGGGCCGTGCTCTGTGTGCCATGAACAGCCTTGCTGGGAAAGCGCTGTGTGGACCACATTCCTTACTGAGGATCAGATCTGTTGGGTCTAGTGTTAGTCTGTTTTTCCCGTAAGTCCTAAACAGAGAGGCGTGTTTGTTAATAAGCTCATGCATCCAAAGGCAAAACAAAGACTGTCTTATAACGAAGGCAGTGACTTCTCTCTCATTTTCTTTTTTCTCCCCATGCAGACTTCATCTGTGTTTCATTCAACAAGCATGTGGGGTGACCACAGGTTTGGGCGTATTGAGATGGTGTCTTCTCAAAATAGCGAGGAAAGGGAGAAAGAGATGAGCCCGCAGCTGCACCCCGAGGCCCTGGTCGCCGGTTTCCGGCGGTCGGGCAGCCAGAGCCCCGACTCGAGACTGGTGGGTGATGAGGCTCCGCCCTCGCCGCCGCCGCCGCCGGGCATAGGCGGAGGTGTCAGGGGCGTGGCTTCCCGCAGGCCCTGGAGGGTGGGCCTGGCGTGGCACAGGTTACCAGGCAACCTGGGGACACATGATGCGCCCTCTTTGCCTCATTGGCAAAAAGGGGAAGTGGTCAGTGGTGCTAGTGGCCTGAGCGCGTCCCGGTGGGTGAAGGATGTGGTGGGACGTCCGAGGGCCATGGCTCTCCCCACCTGCCCCTCAGGTGGCATCCGTCCACGCCGTCCCTTGTGGGGTTTCCAGGTGCAGAACAAGTCTATCTCCTTTTATCCAGTGGTGTCTGTGTGGCTCTTTGGTACAGTGTTTCTTTTTTGTACCCTGGCTGTCTTCTAGTTTTACTGAACTAAAAATACTTTTGTCACATTTATATAGTTTTCTCCTCTGTAGGGAGAGTCTGAGGGCAATGCCTGTATGGTAAATAGACTAGAAATCATGCTCTGAGATGGTGCCCTGGCAGGAGGGGTGCTGTGTTGGGACCGTGAGTACCAGGGTGGCCGTGAACACGATTGCTGCCCCTTGGCCGCTTAATGGCTCGTGGATCATAGATCGTTAGCTTTATTCATTCAGAACCGAGCCTTCTGATGTACTTTACAGAGATGCTCAATGAATGCTCGATGAAACACGTAAGAATATTGACTGTATGTAACGTCAGTATTCTGTAAACGTCTCCCATTACTAGAGAATACAGATAATTAAAAGCATATATAAACATCTGTTTAAAAGGCACTAAAAATTCCTGCCAGCTAGGAATTCTAAAGGATTTTAAAAATCCATAATTTTAAAGGATTTTCAGTCACCTAGAGACATCGTATCTTTTCCATCTCTGCTGATGAGAACGATGTAAGTTTTTCGGGTTGGCAGTTTTTCCTCTGGCTGTCAGGAAGTTCAGGCAAATCGTGAGAGCCCCTTGCTCCCCTCTGCCCTCTGAGCTGACCTGTTTCGGCAGCTGGCTTGGTGTCAGCATCCGGAGAGGCTTCTCCACCCCGCCCTGCCCCCCCTCCCATCTGCTCTGGACATTTTATCAGTATTTGTGTCAGTGCTTCCACTGGGCCCCGAACCCCTGAAGGGCTGGTGACCTTTACATCCTCTGTGCCTGGTGGAGGTTCAGCAGTATCTGCCGAGCGAATTGCCTGTCCCTGTTGGTCCCTCTGTCAGCAGAAGGAGCGCCCCTCTGTGACGGGTTGTGGAAGGTGCGGACGACCTTCTTTGTACATGCAGCGTGTTTCCACTTGCAGTCCAGAGAACAGATCAAGATGCGACTGTGGAACGACCACTTCGTGGAGTACGGCAGGACCGTGTGCATGTTCCGGACGGAGAAGATCCGGAAGCTGGTGGCCATGGGGATCCCCGAGTCGTTACGCGGCAAACTCTGGCTCCTTTTCTCTGGTGAGCATTTCTGGGGTCTCCAGGCCGACTTTCATTTCTGGAGCAGACACGGGACAAAGGCCCCGACCTGGGCAGTGTGTGTGTGCAGACGGGTCCCCTCTGCCTGTGACGTGCCCGACCGGGGACCTAGGACCTTCCCGTGTTGGCCGTGATGTCCTGGGTCAGTGCAGGGTCTGGCCAAGTGGTCGCCTCTCCTGTAGAAATGACTTTATGAGTCTCTTCGTTGTCCTCAGAACTCTGTTCAGGACGCCCTTGACGTGCAGTGTCCTTCTAGGACGTGAGTCCTGAGGTCGACGAAACGAGAACACCTTCAGAAGTTGTTCAGTTGCGTGTGTTGTAGTGAATCCCTCAGTGCGCACTTCCCTCGGTCGCCCCTCTGTGGAGGGCCCGCAGCGTCCCCACGAGGCAGGGCCGCAGGGTTTTCTCTCCTGCCTGCGTCCTCCTCCTGCACCGCTGCACCGGGGACTCTGCTGCCATTGGACATCTCTCATCAGGACACTCGCTGACGGATGAGCTGAGACTGGGGCCAAGGTCCCCAGAGGCGTTCCAAGCAGGCATTTCTCTGTCAGCCGTCGGGTGCCGCTCGGGGGAGCGGCTGGGGCCCTGCCAGCAAGAAGGGAAGGCCCTGCGGTCCAGGACAGTGTGACCGCTGCCCCTTTCGGGGTGCTAGGGGCGGGGTGGCCGGGGCTCCGCCTCCCCCGGGGGCCCTGCTGTGCTCTCCCGGAGGCTAGGCCTGGGGACCCCTCCTCCCCGCTCCCCTGTCCCTGTCCCTCCCTCAGTCGGCCTCCCCCTCCGTCACCTCTCTCCTCCCTCTTCCCCGTCTCTCCCCGAAGTCGCCCAGCCCCTCTCCTCTGCAGCCCGAGAGGCCCAGCCCCGGCCCCGCTGCTGTCCAGCTCCTGGGCGGTGGTGCTACTGAGCGGGGGTTTACTGGTCCTCCTCCCCCCAGCGCTCACCTTGTTGCACAGGCCGAGTCTCCCCGCTGCCTCCCGGCCTGTCTCTCTCGCTGCCCACCAACAGCACGCCAGTGAAGCCCTTCCTCTGTCAGATGAGGGTACTTTTGTATTTAATAAAAACAATCCATATTCATATGGAGCAGCAAAGAAAGTGACTCGGCTCACAATCCCACCACCTAGAGTTGACACCTGCTGTTGCCACTGGGGTGACATCCTCTAGGTCTCTTTAGTGAACGTGAACACACACACACACACACACAGTTCTGTTACCAGGGAATTCAACTTATTAAAAGCATAGTAATAAAGCTATTTCTAGTGTGAGCTCTTCCCCCCTGTCTATAGGGTTATTCTTAGAAAAGCCATGTTATTTCTTTTTTTCTTTTTTCTTTTTAGCAGAACTGAAGTTCCTTTTGGTTGTGTGTAGTCTCAGACTATTTTTTATGTCCCTCAGGTAGCAGGACCCCACTGAGGTCCTCTGACTGGACAGGCCCCTCCCCACGTGGACTCTCTCCTGGTAATCAGTCCCCCTTGAAACGTTACTTTTAAATCATCAGATGCCGTCACTGACCTCGCCTCGCATCCCGGTTACTATGGCAACCTGGTGGAGGAGTCCATGGGAAAGTGTTGCCTGGTGACAGAGGAGATAGAACGGGACCTGCATCGCTCCTTACCGGAGCACCCCGCCTTCCAAAACGAAACGGGGATCGCTGCTTTGAGGAGAGTCCTGACGGCCTATGCCCACCGGAACCCCAGAATCGGGTACTGCCAGGTGAGCTGTGCGCTGCGGGGTGAAGTTCACAGCCCCCGTCCCGGGCCACCACCCAGGCCTCGGGTGCTGTGTTCTTGGCTGTCTGTACTGAGGACTGTCGTGTGGAGGGAATCAACCTCGTGTAGTCAGGCTGATGATGCAGGAGGAGCAACGTTACCCAGTGCCCGGGGAGAGCGCTGCACGGGCTGGGCCTCTGTCCGCGGGAGGCCGTGCAGCCTTCACGCCTCCGGGCCTCCACTGCAGGACGGTATCGATGAAGCTGCCGTGAAGCTTTCTCCCTCCAGACCGTACAGAGGTCATAGGGATTCTTTTTTAAGTGCTATTTGGGGAGGAAAAAGCTGTTTGGGGTGGATCACTTTCCTCCAGGATCCACGAGTGGAGGTAAGACACCCTCCGAGTGGTAAACAAGCACAAAATAAAACCCCAGCACGAGGCTGGGTGAGAGAAGCTACTGACCCTTAAAAACAGAGGATTTTAAGCTTTGTTTCCTGTGCATAAGCGAAATTAGTGGGTGAGTGTGTGTGTGTGTCTCTGTCCGAACGTAGACACAGAGACAGCTGGGTGGGATCTGAGCCTGAGGCGTGCCCCACAGCCCAATCCAGCATTACACCACGGGCTCAGGGATGGAGCGGTGGCTGGTCGCTCAGCCCCGTGTGTCTTGTGAGGCCACCGTGACACCGCGGTCGTTCCAGCTCGGTGTCGCTGTGGGTGGGTGCGCTGGGTCTCTCATCATGCAGTCTTGACTTCTGTGGATCACTTGGGCTTGTGTGTTATTGAATGTCTCTGCGGCACTGTGTGGCCTTGTCGGTAACTGTCCCCTCCCCTGCGAACCCCCCGAGCAGTCCATGAACATCCTGACCTCCCTTCTGCTGCTATACGCCGAGGAGGAGGAAGCCTTCTGGTTGCTGGTTGCTGTGTGTGAGCGGATGCTGCCCGACTACTTCAACCACCGAGTCATTGGTAACTGCCTCCTTCCTGCCCCTCTGCACCCGGGGGTAGTGACGGAGCCGGGGCAGAGATGTTGATCGCCAGTCCTGGTTATAAAGTCCCCTGTGCCACTCAGCTAGACTCTGCACAAACACCGTTTTGACTCTTGAATTTGCAAAACTAACTGGTGTAATTCTCTGCACAGTTTTGGCGAAAGGGTGGAATGTGGTAACCTGATTGCTCTCTTGCCACAAACTCTTACAGATTTTGGATAAAGAACAAAAGAGTTATGTGGATAGCTGAACTTAAGGAAAGAAAAACCTAGGCTCAAAAAGTGAAAACCAAAGAGGTTTTTCACTGATGCTGAGGCCTGGAAAGTGAGGGGGTCTGCTCCTGGTACCCAGGGAGTTTGTGTAGACAGGAGAGGAGGGGAGTAGAGCAATACTGGACACGCTTGAGGGGCCGACGTGAAGGGCAGAGGAGGAAAACGCCTCACTTACAGCTTGATCGTAAGAAAGCACATTGTGGCTGCCTGGGATCTGGGCAGACCTGTGTTTGACCCGTCAGTGCTCAAGCACTTGGGCCGCTGTCCTTCGTGCGGCTGACATTGGAATTTGCATCTTCTCTGTGGTCTAGCAACCTCCTTGTGGAGAAAAGGACATGAAAATTGCTCTGGCCTGGTGGTACTCTTAGGGACACTTTTTAGTAATCCAGAATGAGAGATGGAGATGGTCTAAAATTAGGGCGGCAGCCATGGGAACAGAAGCAAAAGAACCAATTCAAGATGGAATTTGGCAAAGGAATGGATGTAGGGACAAGGCAGGAGGAAGATGCTTGAAGGCTGAGGTCTAAGAACCGAGGGAGTGTGATGACCGCTGGGAGGAAGGTGGGGTGGGGCTTGGCTGGGAAGGAGGTGGCCTTTTGGTGGCCTCTGACTGTCTTCCTCGGCCCCCTTCCTGTGCCTGAGTGGTTAATTGGTTTCCTTCCCTTTTCACTTCATATCGCGTGAGGTATTTAATGTTGTACAGAGCAGCAAGGAATAACCAGAACCTCGCGGTCACTGGGAAGCATGTTGTCCAAGCCCTCATTAGGTGAGGAGTGTTGCTATGGGGCAGATGGTACTCAACAGTGATCAGTAGACCCCCCATGATAATGTGACCACCACTGCAGTACAGGGTGGAATATTTGGAACATTTCCATAACCCACAAAGTTCCCTTCTGCCTCTTCCCTGCCACACGCAACACTTGGTACTGACTTCTGTCACCACAGATGAACTTGGCCTATTTTTGAGCTTGGAATAAACATAATAATAGAGAATGTTCTGGCTTCCTTCGCACAACGCAACGTTGTTGGTGCATCAGCAGTTCTTTTTCATTGCTGAGTAGTATTTCACTGTACATTCATACCATGATTTGTTCATCCAGTCACCTGTTGATAGACATTTGAGTTTCCAGTTTCTTCTTATAATAAGTAGAGTTGCAATGAACATTCATGTATGAGTCTTTTTGGAATGTATATTGTCAGTTTTCTTCGTCTTTACCCAGGAGTAGAATTCCTGGGTCATAGTTAGATCTATCCTTAACTTTATAAGAAACTGTCAGTTTTCTAAAGTGGATGAAATGCCTTCATATTATCTCACACCAGCAATGTGTGAGAGTTCCAGTTGCTCCACATCCCTGTTAGCACTTGGAATTGTCTTTTTAATTTTAGCCATCCTAGTGGGTAAGAAGTGGAATGTCATGATGGTTTTAATTTGCATTTCTCTGATAATTGTTAATGATGTTGAACCTATTTTTCTGTGCCTACTGGCCATTTATTTATCGTCACTTTTGAAATGTCCAAATTTTACCTCTTTTTAGAAAAAGATTTGGTTATTGATTTCTTATAACTAAGTTGCATCAGTTCTTTATTGTGGTTAGGAAACCTCTGTCAGGTATATGTATCGCAAATATTTTCTCCAAGTTTGAAGTTTGCATTTTAATTTTATTAATGGCCTCTTTTGAAGAACACCAGTCGTTAATCTTGATGAAGTCCAATTTATAATTTTTTTCTATGGTTACTGCTTTTGTGTCCTAAGAAATTTTGCCTTTTTCCTGTATCTTCTTTTAGACGTTTTTTAGCATTAGCTTTTATACTTAAGTCCATGACACATTTCAAATATATTTTTCTGTGTGGTGTGAAGTAGGAGGCAAGGTTCTTTTCTTCCCCACGCCATGCAGATATCCACTTGATTCGGCACTATTTTTTTTTTTTTTTTGGCCATGCTGTGCAGCTTGCAGGATCTGAGTTCCCTGACCAGGGATTGGACCCGGGCCCACAGCAGTGAAAGCGCCGAGTCCTAACCACTGGACCGCCAGGGAATTCCCAGTGCACAACTATGTTTTGAAAATGCTGTCCTTTCCCCATAGAATTCCCTTGGTCAAAACATCAAAAACCAGTGAACTAAGTGTGAGTCCTTTTCTGGCCTCCAGTCCCGTTTCATCGTTGTGCGTATCTCAGAGTCGTTTTAATTGGGGGCTGACTTTGGAGGGAGTGACTCTCTCCCCAGCCACACGTCTGCGGCCTCCTTTCCCAGGGGCCCAGGTGGACCAGTCGGTCTTCGAGGAGCTCATCGAGGAGCAGCTCCCCGAGCTGGCGGAGCACATGCACGACCTCTCGGCCCTGGCGTCCATCTCCCTGTCCTGGTTCCTGACGCTGTTCCTCAGCACCATGCCCCTGGAGAGCGCGGTGAGCGTGGTCGACTGCTTCTTCTACGATGGCGTCAAGGCCATCTTCCAGCTGGGGCTGGCCGTGCTGGAGGCCAACGCCGAAGACCTGTGCAGCAGCAAGGACGACAGCCAGGCCTTGATGGTCCTCAGCAGGTGGGGGCCGCTGGGGTGGAGGGGCAGCAGCGGGACTCCGGGAGCCAGGCGGCGGGTCCAGGCGGCCGGGCTGTCGCTGTGCGAGTGCTTCCGCTCTGCCACTCGTCACCCCGCGTGCCCCCGGGGCCAGGCCATCAGGCAGCCCCGTCACCGTGTGCGGTGAGGAGTCTGCCTTCCCTCGCTCCTCCCCACCAAGTGAGAGAGAGGCAGGAGGGGCGAGGGTACCGGTGCCTTTCTCTGAGCAGGTTCAAGCGTCCTGAGTCTAGAGGGACTCAGAGTGGCCTTGAACGGGGGCGGGCAGGCGGACACGGGGAAACGTGGGCCTCAGGCCGCCGGCTGGAGGATTTGGACGTTCTGTGCGTAGGGGATGGTGTGTTGCAGGGACGGCAAAGTCCCGCGAAGCTGAGGACGGGCACCTGGGTCCCCTTGGAGCTGAGGGCAAGCTGGCTGACAAATGAGAAGTTCCTTTTCCGAACACCGTGGAAGCTTAAAATTGCAGTATGCACAGGATTTTGTATTTATGTCACTGGAGAGTCACAGACCCCTGGAAACCTTCCCGTGGCGCCCAGGTCCACAGGTCTGGCTTCGCGCACGTCTCTCGTTTTCTCTAAAACGAGTGTAGCAGCGGCTGCCTGGCCCTCCTCCCAGCGTTTGGAGGCAGACGAGCTGGTGTGACAGTTGCTGCCACGTGGCCGGGGGCCCCTGGAAGGTGGCAGGTGTCGCACGGTGCCCAGGGGAGGGTAACCCTGTGCTTTTCCGGTGGGTGGGGTGCCCAGGTTTCTGGATCACATCAAGAGCGAGGACAGCCCTGGACCCCGGCTAGGCAGCCACCATGCCTTTTTCTCGGATGGCCAGGAGCCCTGTCCTGTGACCGACATCGCCGACCTGATCCGGGACTCCTACGAGGTACCGGCGCCCCATCCCTGCCCCGCCCCAGCTCTCTTGGGAGATGGGCTTCCAGGGAGGTTTTCCAGGCTACCTCTGTTTCCTGTATGGACGCATAAGGGATTGTGTGAGTGAGTGATCCCTTCGTTCCCCGCAGAAATTCGGAGACCAGTCTGTGGCTCAGATTGAGCACATGCGCTGCAAGCACAGGATGAGGGTCCTCCAGGGCCACGAAGACACCACAAAGCAGAACGTGGTGAGTAGAGGCCTCCTGAGAACCACGGCTCCTGGCGGCCAGGTGCTGACCTGGGCTGCGTCCCCTGCTGGTCTCCTAACAGGAGAAAGCCAGCTTTTTTTTTTGCATTGAATTAACAACTTGACAGGGGTGAGCTGGTGGAGAAACAGCGTGGGTTTAGTTTGAGAGTCAGACAGATTGTGAGCAAACCAACCCCTGTGAGCCTCGGTCTCCCCGATTGTAAAATGAGGATAATACTACCCACCGTATGGGCTTAAATGAGGGACGATATAGAACATGCCTGGCACCGAGGGCCTGCAGTGTTGATGGTTATGCAGGGGGAACTTCCTGCCCAAGCTCGAGCCTTGCTAGTGTTTACTCCCATTAGGACTTAAATGCTTGTCCTGAGTCACGGATGTGTGAATCAGAAAAGCCCTGAGAGAGTCGCCATAAAGTGATCTCTGTGCTGGGAACAGACTCTGTCCCGGGAGGAGCTGGGCGCCTGGCGTCCACCCCAGCGGGACGCGCCCTCTCGGCCTCTGATCCTCCCGGGGGCGGGCAGAGAGTTCACTCCGTGACGGTTTGTTCTTTCCTCAAGCTCCGAGTCGTTATCCCAGAAGTCTCAGTCCTTCCAGAAGACCTAGAGGAACTCTACGATTTATTCAAGGTAGGAAAATCTGGGAGGGTGAGGGAGTGACAGGCCCCAAGCCAGGCCCCAGCTGATGTCATCGCCTGCCTGCGGGAGGGTGCAGAAGCTGGAGGGGTCAGCATGTGCCTGTTGGGTGGCAGCGAGGCTGGAGCGGCCCCACGGCCAGCTCAGGCTTGGCCGTTCCTGCTGGGCCCGAGCACGGATGCTGGTGCGCTCGGCTGAGAGGCCCTCAGTGCTGGTGACACGTCCTTCACTGCCCTAGGCCGAGTCCCCAGTCAGTAGCGGATTCAGGGACTTCTCTGGTGGTGGAGTGGTTAAGAATCCGCCTGCCAGTGCAGGGGACCCGGGTTCGATCCCTGGTCCGGGAAGATCCCACATGCCGTGGAGCAACTAAGCCCGTGCGCCACAACTACTAAGCCTGTACTCTAGAGCCCATGAGCCACAAATACTGAGCCTGCGAGCCATAACTACTGAAGCCCGTGCGCCTTAGAGCCCGTGCTCCGCAACAAGAGAAGCCACCGCAATGAGAAGCCTGCGCACCACAATGGGAAGTAGCCCCCACTCACCACGACTAGAGAAAGCCCGCGCACGGCAACAAAGACCCAATGTAGCCAAAAATAAATAAATTTATTTTAAAAAATACAAAAAAAAATAGTGGATGCAACAGTGACCCTTATTGAAATTATCACCTCGTATACTTTTTTCTATTATTATTTTTTAAAATTGAAGTATAGTTGATTCACAACGTTGTGTTAGTTTCTGGTATACAGCACAGTGATTCAGTTATATGTATATATATTCTTTTTTTTTTTAATATTTATTTATTTATTTGGCTGTGGCTGGTCTTACTTGCGGCACGCAGGATCTTTATTGTTGCCGTGTGCGGGATCTTTTTTTTTTTTTAGTTGCCACATGCGGGATCTTTAGTTGCGGCATGCACGTGGGATCTAGTTCCCTGAGCAGGGATCGAACCGGGCCCCTGCATGGGGAGCGTGGAGTCTTAGCCACTGGACCACCAGGGAAGTCCCATATGTATATTCTTTTTCATTATAGGTTTTTACAAGATATTGAACATAATTCCCTGTATCACCTCAAATACTTTTTAATCATAACCTCACCCACATGACGTGTGTACATATTCTTGTGTTTCTGTGGCTGGTCTGCCTGCTAGTTTATGTTCTGTTTTCCCTTGATGCTGTCATTAACACTTTTTCATGTTGCCATATGGTCTTACTCATTTTTAAATCATTTAAAACCTGTCATGTTGGTAATACTTAACATACTGAACTGTATTTCGACTATTTGGATATTTAGGTGGAAGCCTTGCTGAATTAAATCACCCTGCAAAGACCATTTTCAAGTGCCTTCCTAGAACTTTTCTTGCTCGAAACAGTCAATAAAAACGGGGAAGAGAGGCAGACAGTGGACCCACTCCCGACAGCCTGGCAGTGAAGGGGGAGAGGACAGTCGCAGAAAGCAGGCCAGCCTTGAGGGGTCGGCCACCGGAGCTGTCCTGGTGGTGACTCTTGAGCCGCCAGCACTGCTGCACTCAAATTGCCGCACGCTCAGAATAGTCCTAAGCAGCACTCAGGTTTCCTGAGCAGAGCCGCAGAGGTTGTCTGACCCTCCATGTGGCTGTCGTGTCACATCTCCCTGTGGTCACTGACATGGGTGGCTGGCTTAGCAGGTTCCTGGCACTCCTCACGCCTGGTCCGCAGGATGCGTGATGAGGAGTCCTCAGGCTACGTCTCTTGGAAACATCACCGGGTTTCAAGTTTTATAGTTTCCTCTGTTGCATGAAGAGAAAATACGAAGCCAAAGGTGACTTAGTGTCCCACACCGCCACCTCTCTGACTTTCAAGGAGGGAAAACAGGGAATACTAGGAACACAAAAGCAGGTAAAGAAATGTGTTGTTCAGCATAAAAAGTCTTTCATTTATTTAGGGCTGACTTCTCAATTTGAGAGAAGAAGACACGTCTCACATCTGAATTTATATGACTTAAGAGATTGCCTTAAATTCATCATAAAAATAAGTTTCATTAAGTACTAACTATATCATTAACCTTTCATACAAGGAGTATTTAAAGAAGACAGACAGCTATTTCCTGTGTCCTATTTCTATCTTTTCTGTGAACAATGTGGGTGAAATTTATTTTCATATTTGTTTTTAGCTCTGCAGGCCTTTCATTTGTGTAGAACTAACTATGAATATAAACTTCAGCTGTAAATACAAGACCAATTTCAAAATGCACTTCCAAAAGAAATTCCTGTAAAATAGCGTCATCATCATGGTGTCTAATTCCGTCATACAACCTGAGGGACCTCCTCTATGTGCCCAGAGTCATCCTCACCGTCACAGAACCCCCCTCAGGCTGTCCTCCTCTGCCCCCCTTGCTGCTGACCTTCCCTGAATTTCCTTGGCTTTCATAGTCTGACCTCTTATATTTTAATGCTTCTTTAAGTACTGTGAGGTATAATGGTCCCTAGTTGGGTTTTACACGCATCTCTTGTCTTTTGAATCAGAAATTCGTTCTCCCAAGGGAAAGGGCCACATAGAGATGCCCTTACGTTGTTGTATAAATATGTGATAGGGTCTTAGTAAGGAGTCCACCCCTTAACTTCACTGCACCCTTCCCTAAGCCTGGAACGTACAGCCGTGACCATTCTCTATGTTACCAGGAAACAGTCTGCTCTGTCTTCTTTACATACTCTTTCCTATTAAAACTGAACAGTGTGTACTTAATGAAATCTATTTTTATTCTGAATGGAAAGCAATCTTTCTTTTATGCCTTAATGCAGTTCTTTCTTTTCTTTCAGTTTTATTGAGGTATAATTGACCTACAGCACTAAGTTTAAGGTGTACAGCATAATGACTTACATGTATTGCGAAATGATCCGCAGTAAGTTAACATCCATCGTGTCATATATTGATAGATACAAAAAAAAAAAGAACAAAAATGATGTTTTTCTCGTGACGAGAACTTTTAGGATCTACTCTTCTAGCAACTTTCAAATATACCATACAGCAGTGATAACTATAGTTGTCATGTTGTACATACATCCCCAGGACTTATTTATCTTATAACTGGAGATTTGTACCTTTTTTTTAAAAAAATTAATTAATTAATTTATTTATGGCTGTGTTGGGTCTTCGTTTCTGTGCGAGGGCTTTCTCTAGTTGTGGCAAGCGGGAGCCCCTCTTCATCGCGGTGCGCGGGCCTCTCACTATCGCAGCCTCTCTTGTTGCGGAGCACAGGCTCCAGACGCGCAGGCTCAGTAATTGTGGCTCACGGGCCCAGTTGCTCCGCGGCATGTGGGATCTTCCCAGACCAGGGCTCGTACCCGTGTCCCCTGCATTGGCAGGCAGATTCTCAACCACTGTGCCACCAGGGAAGCCCTAGATTTGTACCTTTTGACACCCTTCATCCCGTTCTATAACCCGCCCCCACTTCCAGCCCCAGACTCTGGTAACCACGAATCTGATCCTTTTCTATGACTTTGGGTTTGTTTGTTTGTTTTAATTTATTTTATTTTTGGCTGCATTGGGTCTTTGTTGCTGCACGCGGGCTTTCTCTAGTTGCAGCAAATGGGAGCTACTCTTCGTTGCGGTGCGCAGGCTTCTCATTGCGGTGGCTTCTCCTGTTGTGGAGCACGGGCTCTAGGTGCGTGGGCTTCAGTAGTTGTGGCATGCAGGCTCAGTAGTTGTGGCACATGGGCTCTAGAGCGCAGGCTCAGTAGCTGTGGCGCACGGGCTTAGGTACTCTGCAGCATGTGGGATCTTCCCGGACCAGGGCTCGAACCCGAGTCCCCTGCATTGGCAGGCAGATTCTTAACCACTGTGCCACCAGGGAAGCCCATGTTGTTGTTGTTGTTGTTGTTGTTTTTAGATTCCACATATGAGATCATATAGTATTTGTCTTTCTCTGACTTATTTCACTTACCGTAATGCCCTCGAAGTCCATCCAGGTTATAAAGCAATGTTTTAAATTACGTAAATTCAGATTTGCGATGTCTGTCCCTTATCCTCTGAAATTGAAAACGGCTTCATTAGTCTTCTCTCTTCAAGTAAGATGGGAACAATATAATACACACTTGATGTCATAGGCTACTTTTGGAAATACTCAGGACCTGAAACAGTGCCTTATGTATTCCATAAACCTGCTCTCGTTAATGATCAGCTAAATTTATTCACTGTTGCTGGATTATCAGGCCCTAGACAGTGTTTGGTTTCTTTAATATTATTTTGCTTGCTTCCATGTTCTGGTTAAGACTTTTATTTTCAAAATTTAATTTAAAAACACAAAACAAAAATATACAAGATTATACCTACTCTCACCATTAAAAGAAGAAAAATAACCATTTTAAGCAAAATTTAAAGGGTCTTATCCTGTCAGCACCTACAATCCCACCTTGTACAGTAATTACTGTTAACAGTATGGTGAATATCTTTCCTGATTTCTTTCTCCTTATACTATATCTCTCTGCAGACACACACAAAGGCAACGTACTCTTACTCTTTTTTTTCCACATAAAAGTGAGATTGTGCTACACGCAGTGGCCTGCAATTTTTATCATGGACATTTTTGTAGATTCAGTATCTACAGATCTTTTCTCATTCTTTTTTAATGGCTGCAGAATTTGATTGTAGGGCTTAACCATACTTTATTAACCATTCACCTGCTGAGGGACATTTATCTCGTTTCCAATTTTTTCTGCTTTATAAACAGTGCTGTACCAAGCATCCTTGTGCCTTTCTCGGGACACCTGGGCTGCCGTTTCTGTAGGATGGGTTCCTTAGGGATGCACAAACCAAATTTTTGCCAAAGTGTTTTAGATTTTTCAAATTTCAGTTCTACTGATGATGTCTAAGAGTGCTCATTTCCTATGTTCCACACTCACCCAGCATTTAACATTATGGATCTTTTAAAATTTTACTAGTTGTGTAGAAAATTGCATTTCATTTTAACTTACATTTGTTTACTTATTAGTGAGGTTGAGTACCCTTTCATAAGTTTATTGGCTAATCATATACTTTCTTGTATCACCTCTTCATATCCTTTGCCTGTTTTTATACTGACTTGTTTTTCTGTAGGATTCTGTGTAAACTGGTTGTACTAGTCCTTGGCCTTTATAACTGTTTTCTTCTGGGTAGGATTCTGAGGGCCTCTAGCATCACAGGATGGCAAATATACACGCAAATTCACAGTGTGTCTTGGGTTTGAGGAATGGGAATTTATCAGACCTTTGTTTCACACTTGAACGTTCTTATGGTACTTTTCATGATTCTGCAAAGGCTATTTAAGGAACACGGCTCCAAATAATATGCAGTAAAATTATAAATGGCATTTTGGTTTCCATCCAAGGACAGGCACTTGGATATTATAGCATCTGTACTTGTTTCTGTGCCATCCTTATGGGCAGAGGGCATTGAAATCGTGAAGAACCCTGCAGTCATTGGGAACTATTTCAAGTGAGTTGAGATGTCCCAAGAGGTGAGTTAGTACAGGTGTAAAAGAAACATTCTAAAGAGGCTAACCTGGTCCTAGGCGACAGGGCCAGTTTTGATTGCTTTAGTTTTCAGTCTATTCCCAAGACTTCAAATTGCCTTTGCTTTTTTTACTTTTAATTTGTTGAATTGTTAATATATTCATGTGGTTCAAAATTCAGAACACATAAAAAAGCACACGGTAAAAAGGCTTGCTTCTCCATCTGGGTCCCTGCCCCCGTTTTCCATCCTCACAGGTTACCAGGGTAAATAGTTTCTTCTGTATCCTATAGATTTGTCTAGTACTTTCTGACTTTCAAATAATATGATTTAAGACAAAATATCAGAATAAAAATTGTATGACTTCAATAATTAAAACTATGGCAGGGGAGTTCCCTGGCAGTCCAGTGGTTAGGACTCTGCGTTCTCACTGCTGTGGGTCCAGGTTCAAACCCTGGTCAGGGAGCTAAGATCCCATAAGCTGTGCAGTGTGGCCAAAATTAAAAAAAAAACAAAACTATGGCAGCTGAACTGTACATTTAAAATTTGTTAAAATAGTAAATTTTGTTAGGTATATTTTGCCACAATGAAAAAAGAAACCTTCATAAAAAAGAAAAAGTTTTTGCTTGTTACTACAGGGTTACCTGTAACTACATGTCTGGTTGGAGTGGTGAGACTGTCAGTTAATTTTTTCTTTTGTTTGTTTTATAATGTTGCTTATTCAGTACTTAGTAATTTTACGAGGCAGAGCAAGTCGGGAGAGAAGGCTGTGTGGGCTTTGGCCTTTACGTGTGCGGCCTCCCACGGGGGCCGCCGCCCCTCACAGACCCCTCTCGCTCCCCCGTTAGAGAGAACACATGATGAACTGCTACTGGGAGCAGCCCAGGCCTGTGGCCCTGCGCCATGACCCCAGCAGGCCCTACGCGGAGCAGTACCGCATAGACGCCCGCCAGTTTGCGCGCCTGTTTCAGCTCGTGTCACCGTGGACCTGCGGGGCCCACACAGAAATCCTCGCTGAAAGGACTTTCAGGCTCCTGGATGAAAACATGGACCATCTGATCGAATTCAAAGCATTCGTGAGCTGTCTCGGTATGACTCCGTGGGTCTTTCCTGCAGTGAGTTCATTTGGGATGTGAGTCTGTGAACACGAGACAAGTAGATTGTCAAGCAGGCACATCCACTCAGTGAAATGGGTTTGGGACTCGCCTGACGTGATTTGGGGATTTTAAAAGTCCCTCTGCAGGCTCCTCTCATGACCACTTTATGTTTCCTAAGGGGTGGTGGGGAGGGGAGCCCAGGCTCTCAACACACATGGTTGTTGACCTTGTTCTCCTGGGCACCCAGGGTGTGGTGGTGTCTGGTTAGGAATGTGTCCTGAGACACATTTTAAAAAAAAAATAAATTTAAAATTGAAGTATAGTTGATTTATAATATCGTGTAAGTTTCAGGTGTACAGCACAGAGATTCAGTTCTACATACATATATGTGTGTGTGTGTGTGTGTGTGTATATATATATTCTTTTTCAGATTCTTTTCCCTTATAGGTTATTACACACTACTGAGTATAGTTCCCTGTGCTATACAGTAGGTCCTTGTTGGTTGTCTATTTTATGCATAGTAGTGTGTGTATGTTAATCCTAGCCTCCTGATTTATCCCTCCCCCTGCACATTCCTCACTCTTGCAGCTAAAGTGAAAATCTCTCAGAAGGTAGGAGGCCAGACAGAATTCCTGAGGTTCTCTTGCTGCTCAGCAGTCAGCAGTCACCACCCTTCACATTTTCCTTTCAGACACATGCTGTCTGGGTAGCGGTACATGAAGTGCCAGGTCAACAGACACTGACCTTACTACGTTCTCTCTACAGTGACTTTGTGTCCTGACACATGTACTTTAACCATATGCATGTACTCAGTCTCTCTCTCTCTTTTTTAATTTTGCAGACATTATGTATAATGGAGAAATGAATGAGAAAATTAAACTGTTATATAGGCTTCATATCCCTCCAGGTAAGAAATTCCAAGTAGAAAAGTTAGGCTCTGTTCTGCCTTGACGTAAATCAGCTTTGTGCATGACCTTGAGGTTCTTCTCTTTTTAAATTTATTTAGACTTGAGGCAACAGATGTTTCTAGTTTGGGGTGGCTGATGACAGATTTTGAGTACCATATTGTATGGCCTATGGCAGGGGTTCCCAAACTCGAGTGTGCATCAGAATCATCTGGAGGGCTTGTAATAATACAGGATACCTGGCCCACCCCAGTTTCTAATCCGCTAGGTCTGAGGACCACACTTGGAGAACCACGGGCCTGTGGAATGTGGGGGAAGACAAACCCTGGTTGCCTTAACAGATGGTTATTTTAGCTTGCCGTTTTTTGAAAAATTGAGGTAAAATTGGTATATAACATTATACTAGTTTCAGGTATAAAACATGATAGTTCAATCTTTGTATACACTACAAAGTGATCACCACAGTGAATCTAGTTACCATTTGTTCCCATAAAATTGACCCCCTTCACCCATTTTGCCCACCCTCCAACCCCTTTCCCCTCTGGTAACCAGCAGTCAATGGGTGTTGTTTTATTTGTTCATTTGTTTCATTTTTTAGATTGCATATATGACTGAAATCATACAGTATTTGTTATTCTCTGACTTATTTTGCTAAGCATAATGCCCTCAAGGTCCATCTATATTGTTGCAAATGACAAGATTTCCTTCTTTTTTATGGCTGAGTAGTATTCCATTGTGTGTGTGTATGTGTGTGTGCAACTTTACTGAATTCATTTATTCCAAGAGTTTTTGGTGGAGCCTTTAAGGTTTGCTACATATGGTATCTGACAGTTTTACTTCTTCCTTCTCTTTTATTTCTTTTTCTTGCCTAATTGTTCGGGCTAACACTTCCAATACTGTGTTGAATAAAACTGGCAAGAGTAGGCATCCTTGTCTTGTTCCTGGTCTTAGAGGAAAAGCTTTTAGCTTGTCACCATTGAGTATAATGTTAGCTGTGAGTTTGTCATATGGCCTTTATTACGTTGAGGTACGGTCCCTAAATAACCACTTTGATGAGAGTTTTTAATCATAAGTGGATGTTGAATTTTGTCAAATGCTTTTTCTGCATCTATTGAGACAGTTGTTTGTTTTTTATCCTTCATTTTGTTAATGTGGTGTATCATGTTGATTTGTGGATGTTGAACCATCCTTACATCCCTGTAATAAATCCCACTTGGTCATGGTGTATACTCCTTTTAATGTATTGTTGAATTAAATTTTTAAAAACCCTCAAAGTATTAGCATCTACTTTTATCAGTGATATGGACCTATAATTTTCTTTGTTTTATTGTATCCTTGTTTGGTTTTGGTATGAGGGTAATTTGGGCCTTGTAAAATGAGTTTGGAAGCATTCCCTCCTCTTCTGTTTTTTGAGTCTGAGAAGTTTAGGTATTAAATCTTTGACTGTTTGGTAGGATTCACTAGTGAAGCCATCTGGTCCTGGGGTTTTGTTTGTTGGGATGTTTTTAATTACTGAGTCAATATCCTTACTAGTAATTGGTCTATTGAGATTTTCTGTTTCTTCATGATTTAGCCTTGGAAGACTGTGTGTTTCTAGGTATTTCTCTTTTTCCTCTATGTTGTTCGTTTTGTTGGTGTATAATTGTTCATATGAGTTTCCTATGATCTTTTGTCTGTTGTACATTGTAACTTCTCTCATTTCTGACTTTATTTGAGCTCTCTTTTCCTTGGTGAGACTAGCTAAAGGTTTGTCCATTTTGTTTATCTTTTCAAAGAACCAGTTCTTAGTTTCATTGACCTTTTCTATTGTCTTTTTAGTCTCTATTTCATTTATCGTTATTAATTTCCCTCTTAGAACTGCTTTTGATGCATCCTATAGAGTTTGGAATTTCTATTTTCATTTGTCTCAAGGTATTTTTTGATTTTCTCTTTGATTTCTTTGTTGACCCATTGGTTGTTCAGTAGCATGTTGTTTAATCTTCACATAATTTGTGATTTTTCCAGTTTTCTAGTAATTGATTTATAGTTTCATACCATTGTGTTTGGAAAAGATGCTTGATATGATTTCAGTCTTCTTAAATTTATTGAGACTTGTTTTGTGGCCTAACGTGATTTATCTTGGAGAATGTTCCTTGTGCACTTGAGAATATGTATTCTGCTACTTTTGGATGAAATGTTTTGTATATATATGTGGTTTAAGGCTGATGCTTCATTATTGATTTTCTGTCTGGATGTTCTATCCGTTAATTTAAGTGGGGTCTTAAAGTCCCCTACTAGTACTGTATTGCTGTCAATTTCTCCCTTTAGGTCAGTTAATACTTGCTTTATTTATTTAGGTGTGCCTCTCTTGGGTGTATAAATATTTACAAATGTTATATCTTCTTGTTGGATTGATCCTTTTAACATTATGTAATGCTCTTCTTTGTCTTTTATTACAGTTTTTGTTTTAAAGTCTATTTTGCCCAATAAAAGTATAGCCACCCCAGATTTCTTTTTGTTTTCTTTTGCAGGGACTGTCTTTTCCATGCCTTCACTTTCAGTTTGTGTCCTTCCATCTGAAGTGAGTCTCTTGTAGGCAGCATATAGATGAGTCTTGGTTTTTCATCTATTCTGCCACTCTGTCTTTTGATTGGAGAATTTAGTCTATTTACACTTAAAGTAATTATTGAGAGGTATACACTTACTGCCATTTTGTTAATTGTATTTTGTAGCTCCTCTCTGTTCTTTTTCTCTTTTTTGCTTCCCTTGTGGTTTGATGACATTCTTCAGTGTTACATTTAGATTCCTTTCTCATTATCTTTTGTGTAGGTTTTTGCTATGTGGTTATCACAAGGTTCACTATATGACAGCCTATATATATAACAGTCTATTTTAAGTTGATAGCAACTTAAGTTTAAGTGTATTCTAAAAACTCTGTATTTTTATTCCCTCGTCCTCCATTTTTTTTTGATGTGATATTTTACATATTTCTATTTTGTATATCCCTTAACCAATTATGGTTTAGTTAATTGTACTATTGGGTTGGCCAAAAAGTTCGTTCAGGTTTTTCTGAAAGATGTTGCAGAAAAATCCAAACGAACTTTTTGGCCAACCCAATGCTTTTGTCTTTTAACCTTTATACTACCTTTATATTGCCTTTATCAGTGAGATTTTGACTTTCATATGTTTTCTTGTTGCTAGTTAGGGGTTTTTCTTTTTCTCTTAAAGAAGTCCATTTAACATTCTTGTAAGGCTGGTTCAGTGGTGATAAATGCCTTTACCTTTTGCTTGTTTGAAAACTCTTTATCTCTCCTTCAGTTCTTTTTTTCTTAAATTCATTTTAGTTGACATAGGACTATTCAAATTTTCTTTCCTTTGTATTTATTTTTAATTTATTTTATTTTTTGGCTGCATTGGGTCTTCGTTGCTGCACGTGGGCTTTCTCTACTTGCGGCGAGTGGGGGCTACTCTTCGTTGCGGTGCGCGGGCTTCTCATTGTGGTGGCTTAGTATGTCGTGGAGCATGGGCTCTAGGCACGCAGGCTTCAGTAGTTGTGGCTTGTGGGCTCTAGAGTGCAGGCGTAGTAGTTGCAACACACAGGCTTAGTTGCTCCATGGCATGTGGGATCTTCCCAGACCAGGGCTCGAACCCATGTCCCCTGCATTGGCAGGTGGATTCTCAACCACTGCACCACCAGGGAAGCCCCCTCTCCTTCAATTCTTTTTCTTTTTTAATAAATTTATTCATTTTATTTAATTTTGGCTGCGTTGGGTCTTCGTTGCTGCGCGTGGGCTTTCTCTAGTTGTGGTGAGCGGGGGCTTTTCTTCATTGTGGTGCACGGGCTTCTCATTGTGGTGGCTTCTCTTGTTGCGGAGCACAGGCTCTAGGCGTGCGGGCTTCAGTAGTTGCAGCACGCAGGCTCAGTAGTTGTGGCTCGTGGGCTCTACAGCACAGGCTCAGTAGTTGTGGCGCATGGACTTAGTTGCTCCGCGGCATGTGGGATCTTCCCAGACCAGGGCTCAAACCCATGTCCCCTCCATTGGCAGGTGGATTCTCAACCACTGTGCCATCAGGGAAGCCCAATCTCCTTCAATTCTGAATAATAACCTTGCTGGGTAGAGTATTCTTGGTTGGAATTTTTTTCCTTTTAGCACTTTGAATATATTGTGCCGCTCCCTTCTGGCCTGCAGTTTCTGCTGAAAAATCAGCTCATAGTCTTATGGGGGTTCCATTGTGCATAACAAGTTGTTTTTTTCTTGCTTCTTTTAAGATTCTCTCTTTATCTGTAACTTTTATCATTTTAGTTATGGTGTGTCTTGGTGTGTGTCTCTTTGGGTTCATTGTATTTGGAAATCTCTGGGCTGTGGGAGAGTCCCATGGGACTGTAATTGTAAACCGTGCTGACCTCCAGACCAGGAGATCTGGAGGTGCTCCCCAGGCAACAGTTACAAAAATCATGACTTCAGATGAGTGTATAAGCCCCTCGGGAGGTACCAGTGAGCTGTGGTGAGGCTAAGAGAGGGTGCAAGGGTTATGCCTCCCTGCCCACATTCTGAGTGCGCCTCTGTAGCCTCTAGGTGTGTGGCAAATCTAAGCCCGTCCCTCAGGTTGAAGCTCTAGGACAAGTAAATGGGCCCTGTTTTGCAGGTGGGCTGGGGGTGTGTTTCAGTCTGTTGCCTGTGCAGTGCCCTGGGGCTGGTACCTGCCCAGAACTGTCTTTCCGACTGTTACAGTCCTGTGGGGCCCCGGAACTCATGCCCTACCTGGCCACCAGGGCCAGGGGATTAAGGGATAGACCACGTTCATCTGCTGGCTTTTGCGAGGCTGCAGGAGAGAGGGTTGAGTATGGGGCACACCTGCAGCTTTAGTGATGCAGGTGAAGAGCCCTGGGGCGGGGCACTCCTGTGACTTCAGTGAGATGTGCGCCCACCTCCACTAGCAAGGTATAGGTAGAGTGAACAAAGGGAAAAATGGTGCTTCATTCCCGAAGAAAGTTCCACCTGTCTCTGCCCCTCCAGCAGAAGCTTTAAGATTAGCAAATGGGTCTCCTTCACGTGCAGTCCAGGCACTTCTTTAACTGCTGCCTCTGCGCTGGGTCCTAGGACCAGTGAGACCCTCACTAGGAGTATCTCAGATCCCTAGACTCCCCAGGTCCCTGGGACATAAACCCCCCTTGGTTTCCAAAGCCAGACAGTTTGGGGGCCTCGTTTCTCTGGTGCTGGCCCCAGGGGCTGGGGTGCCTGATGCGAGGCTCAAACCTCTCGATCCTCGGGGAATAGCTCTGGGCCTTTGAGACTCCTCCCTGCTGAGGGTCGCCTGGCCGGGGGTGGGGGTTTTGGTGAGGCTCTGTGTCTGCCTCTCCCACCCATCTCCGTGTGGCCCTTTTACCTCTTGTTGTGGAGGAGCGGCTCAGCTAGTGCTGTCCTTTTTTAGCAGTGATCGTTCTAGATGTGGCTGTAGTTTTGGTGAGTCCATAGGAGGAGGTGGGTCCAGGAACTTCCTATGCTGCCATCTTGGATTGCCCCCTGCCCCCCCATCTGAGTAGGTTCAAGCTCTGTGACCTGGTTTTGTGCTGACGTGACACAGTTTCTGGCTCCTCGGCAGCCCCAGCTACAGGTTTTGAAGGAACGTGTCATTTGTCCAGCGTGTAAGACCGTCCTTCCTCCAAATTTAAGCAGTGGTAACCAGACACAAAGAAAGCAGTTTTGAAACCTGTGAGATTAGGCTTGGCATTTCCCTTAAGGTATTCCTTGGATCTCTGAAACTGACAGAGGTAGATTAGGAATCCCAGAGGGTCTCTGGGCCCCAGTGCCATGGTTCTGGTGGTGGATGGTTTCTCTGATAGAACTTTCTAACATGGGGCCCTGGGGAGGTGGTGAGCTGTGAGGTGTCCAGGTCCTCGAGATCCTGGTGGCTTTTAAGACTCACACCTATACAGAAGTTGAAAATGCGTGTGGACGTTACTTGTGGGCTTCCTGAGTACACTTCCTGAGCTCAGCCGTTACGGAGTTGGCATCTGTTGTGCACGGGATGCTTATGGGAACACCCTCCGGCAGCCACACACAGCTCCTCCGCTGCTTTCTCATGGACTCGTTACTTTAGTACAGACGGTTGAGCATCTAAAGTTCCTTGCCTTTTATTGAGTTTTGTTTTTCACTTAATTTGTATACACACACACACACACACACAGTTTTTCAGATTCTTTTCCATTATAGGTTATTACAAGATATTGAATATAGTTCCCTGTGCTCTACAGTAAATCGTTGTTTATCTACTTTATATATACTGTAGTGGTGTGTATCTGTTAATCCCAAAATCTCAATTCATCCCTCCCCCTCCTTTCCCTTTTGGAACTGTAAGTTTGTTTTCTATGTCTGTGAGTCTGTTTCTGTTTTATAAATGAGTTCATTTGTATTTTTTGAGATTCCACATATAAGTGATATCTTATTTGTCTTTCTCTGACTTACTTCACTTAGTATGATAATCTCTAGGTCCGTCCATGTTGCTGCAAATGGTATTTCATTCTTCTTTATGGCTAATGTTCCAGTGTGTGTGTGTGTGTACACACACACACATACATACACACATCTTCTTTATCCGTTCATCTGTTGATGGACATTTAGGTTGCTTCCATGTCTTCTTGGCTATTGTAAATAGTGCTGCTATGAACACTGGGGTTGCATGTATCTTTTCGAATTATAATTTTTGTCTTTTCCAGACATATATGCCAAGGGTAGGATTGCTGGATCATATGGTAACTCTAGTTTTAGGTTAAGGAACCTCCATAGTGACTATACCAATTTACATTCCCTTGCTTACCTATATTTAATATTTGAATTTTTGATGCAGTTAAAAAAAAAAGTCTTAAGAATGCAGACAACCTAAAACCTCTGTTTAAATGCATCAATTTGACAGGGCCATGAAGATCCACAATACATTTAGGCACTTTTCATTTAAATAGATTTAATTTTAACAAATATTTACTTTCCACCCTCATGAGTAACATTTTGATTAAAGGTGGAACAAACACTAGTGGGAAAAAAAGCGTAACTCACTAATGAGGAAGTATGCGGAGGACTACAGGTTTGAATTTGTGCGCCCGCCGAAGAGTGACGTCTTACTTGCCTGATGGGAGGTGGAAAACCAAACAAAGCACATCAGCCTCTGGCCTCAAACACCCGCCTTGTGCAGAGCGCGTCGGAACTCTGCGAGGGTCAAACAGGAGGCAGAGGGCTTTGTCAGATCACTTGCAAAGGTATCTGATGCCATCTCGGGAAGCAAAGAAGCCCTAAGCCCAAGGCCTCACAGTTTTTGAAGAGCTCAGTTTATTGGCTCCATGGTGACTACAGCACTGTTTAGCAAATAGAAGAGAAATATTCCAGATGATCTGATACCAAATTAGGTGACGGAGGGATGAACAGTATTCTAGAAGATTACTGAATCGGGAGTTTTCACTGCAAATTGCTAAATCTGTAAGTATGGGTCATTTCACTCAGCTAATTACACTGATTGGACATCCAGAAGGCCACTTCCTGGAAGAACATTAGATTCATTAGGAAGAAGCATCAAAACAAGCTACCAAGAATGACATACCAGAGTTGGTAAATGAACACAAACGAACGAGGCACCGGAGGCCTCCTGTAAAGACAGCACGCTGAGCGGAGCTGATGGCACGGTTCTGCTCCTCCCGGGAACTCTGCGATTCGGGAAATACGTTGTTGGGCTTGCAGAGCAGCTCCCCAAAAGGTGTCCCTGCTGGTCCGGATCCACGTTTAAGTGACGTTCTTAAAATGCTGAATCTAATAAAATTCGAGCAAAGGTCAACTTATCACAGGATCCAAAAATGATAGTTTGCATCTAATAACTTAGGCAGTTCTGATGTCAGCTACATCAGAAATGATACCAGGCACATTCGATTTGGTGAAAGACAGCTTAGGCTAGATGAAAGTCTGTTCTTTGTATTGGGATCCTGAGTTGAAAATGTCACTTGCGGGTTTTGCAAAATATGAAAAGTGTAGAATATAAACCTCCTGAGAAACATTTTGTGAAATTAAAAGATTGCACTGAGCTTTTTAAAAGAGAAAAGCTAGGTGCTTAGGATCCCTAGTATCGTCCAAATTGTCAAGAAGCCACTAAAATGGGATTTATGGTCCCAGCATCCAGGACTTATTGCAGCTCAGGTGATTTTCTTATAGTAGATATCTGAGACACAAGTTGGATACTTGGTTGATTTTCCTATCAATGACTTGGTTATACTGGAATTCCTAATTAATCCAAATGCAAGTCTGTTCCCTTAGAAATTGATTGCTGTTTCTAGCCAACATGGAGGGGCAGAAGGGGGGCAGTGTATGGCTTTTCCCAGAAGGAAATATGTTGGAAAATGGTATTATTTT
The DNA here is from genome assembly GCF_965194805.1 of Balaenoptera borealis. Taxonomy (NCBI): domain Eukaryota; kingdom Metazoa; phylum Chordata; class Mammalia; order Artiodactyla; family Balaenopteridae; genus Balaenoptera; species Balaenoptera borealis. The sequence goes on from NC_138871.1 coordinate 5,932,448, forward strand.
GATGCCTGTGGTGTCAACTGTGTCTGAAGGCCAACTTGTGTTGAAAGCAGTCTATGTACTCTTCTGCCAGAGAGAAGCAGCTTTCAGTGGAACTGGCTTTTTCCCTCCACAAGCATCCCATTTAGAAAGTGCCGAGGTAGCAGTGATGATGACAGCGTCACAGGGAATGAGTGTGGGCACCAACTAATGAAACTGCGTGAAGCCGCAAGGAGGGTGTCCTGCTCGTGTCTGTTGAAGCGATGTACTTACCCAGACGTGCACAGACATGTGAGATCGGGAGCTTCAGATAACCAAATACAAATCCTTCATCCGGTTTTAACATGTGCAGAATTTGAAGTGAGACACGGTGAAAGCTTTAATAGAACTGTCTCTTAATCCATTTATAGTCTTGAATTATGAATTACACATATATTGGAATGTAAAAATGTTACATTTATAAAAGCTCAAATATCTCATTTTAAAAGGTTGAAAGTACATTTAAAGGTGGTATAAACTCAGTGGTTACTGTATCTTACATTTCTGATAGGAATAGATAGCAGCATGAGTGTTTTCCAGTGAGCGCCAAGACTCCTCCACTGTCCCGTGTCCAGTCCAGATGCTGGTGCTTTCTGTGTGCAGGGACTGGAGAGAGCTTAGCTCGCCTTTCTGGCTCCTTGTCACTGTTGACACTTGACCTGCCTCCTTTCTGGACACTCACCCATCCCTTGAATTAATCGTTCCTCTCTGTGCGCCCATGATATTTGTGTGTATTGGTTCTTCTGTTAGAGCATCTTCTTAGAGTGACTTGTGTACACGTTTTTGTTTGATACACTGAGCTCTTTGAGGATAGGGACCCAGTATCCGCTAGACATCCCAGCGGCTATTACTTGGGAAGCCATTTCTATCGTGACTGCCCCAAGTACCATCCACGGTTTGTAATTTTCCTCCTATTCAGTTTGGATTCTCACATGTGCCACTGCATAGAATTTGTTTTGGGTAAAGTTGGAAAAAAACGACTCAATAACTTTGTTATAAAAAAAAAAAAAAAAAAAAGGACCAACAGAAAAAACAACCAACCCCCAAAAGCCTTCCACCTTCCAAACCCCAGGAACCTACTTCCCAAGTAGGAAGGAGGGTAGATTAATCAAGGCTTTGGTGCCATCTTGTGGATATTTGTTGGATCACAACAGAATTTTGCCTTTGATTTATTCTCAGTGAATGGCTAAATTTAAACCTTTTAAAAATGAGGATCCTTCATCTGCAATCCCTTTTATGATTTTGGTAACAGCTTTACTGATCTATAATTCACATACCATACATTTCACTCAAAATGTAGTCTAATGGTTTTTAGTATATCCAGTTATGCAACCACCATCACAATTTTAGAACATTTTCACCACACCAAAAAGCAAGCCTGTGCCCTTTAGCTGTTGTCCCCAATCCACACATTTCCCGCCCCTGCTTTCTGTCTGTAGATATGCCTATTCTGGACTTTTCATACCGTATGAAGTCATGCCGTATGTGCCCTTTTGTGTCTCACTGCTTTCTCTTAGTATGTCTTCAGGGCTCGCCCGTGGTGTGTCATGTCGGTGCTTACTCCTTTTATTTATTTTTTAAAATTTTATTTTTTGCCGTATTGGGTCTTTGTTGCTGCGGGTGGCCTTTCTCTGGTTGTGGCGAGCAGGGGCTGCTCTTCATTGCGGTGTGCCGGCTTCTCATTGCGGTGGCTTCTCTTGTTGCGGAGCACAGGCTATAGGTGCGTGGGCTTCAGTAGTTGTGGCTCACAGGCTCTAGAGCGCAGGCTCAGTAGTTGTGGCGCACGGGCTTAGTTGCTCCGCGGCATGTGGGATCTTCCCGGACCAGGGCTCGAGCCCGTGTCCCCTGCATTGGCAGGCGGATTCTTAACAACTGTGCCACCAGGGAAGCCCCTTACTCCTTTTATTACAGCTGAAGTGATACTCCAGTGGGCATCCCCCAATTTATTCATTCATCAGTTGAACATTTGGGTTTGTTTTCACTTCTTTGGCTCTTTGGAACTGCTGTGAACATTTGTGTACAGGTTCTGAGTGGATGTATGTTTTCATTTCCCTTTGATATATACCTAGGAGTGGAATTTCTGGGTAAAAATGGCAACTTTATGATTTAACTTTTTGAGGATCTGCCAGACTGTTTTCCAAAATGGCTATGCCATTTTATATTCCCACCAGCAGTGTGTGAGGGTTCTGATGTAATTGTATTTTTGTATATTTCAAGAACACTCATAATGGTAACATGCTGCTTTCAGTTAAGCTTTTTTCAATTTTTGTTAGAAGTTATTTAAGTATAGCAGTATGTACTAATTACTGAAAAAAAAATACCCTCAGTTTAAAGCAGTTACTTGTTAATTCACCATCCAGAAATCTAAGTGTATTTATTTCTAGAATTCCGTATGTGTGCATGTATTATACACACTTATATTTTAGTTTGACAAAATGGGATTTTACCACACATACACTTTTCTAGGTCAGTATCAGCAATGTCCTGTGAATCTGTATATCATTACATCTACAGATATCTGCGAAAAGGCATTACTGGTGTGTGATGTTTTCTTGAAGTACACAGGGTTCATAGACCCTGGGAAGACCCTGCAGCCATCAGGCTGGGGGCTCCTAGCTTCACCTTTAGTTTTCTTACCTTAAAAGCTAAATTACTCTGTCAGTTTTGGTTAAGACACAGTAATTTCTTCAATTTAATTTTTTAAAAATTTTATTTTTTTTTTAAAAAGCGCTCACTGAAAATGACCGAGACAGCCAGTCACCATTGAAGAATCCTCTGTTGTCGACATCAAGACCCCTGGTTTTTGGCAAGTCCAATGGTACATACCTCTTTTCATTATCTTCCGTCAGGCACACCACTGCAATCATTAACGGCAATGGATTTCAGGGCTCTTCTTAGAAGCAGACTAATCTATTCCCTCCCGCCTGGGAGTTAACACTGAGACCACTGCTTTCAGAGGCCAGAAACCTTCCAAACTGCCTTCAACGCCACGACCACTTTACTCTTCATCTTTCAGGGCTCCTCTTGTAGCAAGAGGTCACTCGGCTACCATCATCTATTTGTGGCCACTTTTTGTAAAACAGACTTCTGATCTCTGCTTTTCAGTTTGTATACGGAATTTGCTTAGTGGAATTCCTCATCCCCCTCACCATTCCTTTCTACCTATTTTCCATTTGCTTTCATGGAATTTACTTAAAGTATATATTGTGTTTCCTTTGTCTCAAGGTGATACAGTTGATTATCAGAAACAGCTGAAGCAGATGATTAAAGATTTAGCCAAAGAGAAAGACAAAACTGAGAAGGAGTTGCCCAAAATGAGCCAGGTATGGACTGTATTCTGTGCAGAGAATTCACCATTTTGCCAAGTGACTGGTTCAGAGGTAGGCTTTTTAATTCAGCTGCACCCCCTCCCCCATTACCTCCAAAGCTATAATCAAAGAAAGATCTTATAACTTCTGGGAGCTGAACATTGTGATGTTTAAATGGGAAATATTTAAATTGTGATCCATTCAGCTGTCCAAATATTCAGAGCTCTTCAGAAGGCTGCTACACATTTCATTCTTTGAAGAGTTTAAAAAAAAAAATTTGGCTCCACGCGGGATCTTCGTTGTGGCACGTGGGATCTAGTTCCCTGATCAGGGATCGAACCTGGGCCCCCTGCACTGGGAGCGTGGAGTCTCTTCAAGGACCTCCTGCACTGGACCACCAGGAAAGTCCCTGAAGTTTTTATATCAAATTCATTTACCCAGGTTGTGATGCAGATTTATTCCCTAGAGCGATGGAAGCTATTTGGGGGATCGTGTATACAGCATTCTTCATGTAATAGTGTACTCTTTCCAGTTTCTTGAAAATCACTGACCACATATTATACTGTCCTGATAAGGCTTCAAGTTGAAAATGTCCCTTTATTATAGGACTTAAATCCCTTTAGCAGGTTTTTTTTGTTTTGTTTTCACAAAACAAAAGTGTTGCTCAACTCTGTTGAGTTGCTTTCAAATATTCTACTCTTTGGATATAAAGTCAGTTAAATCTCAGTGTTGTTTGTCCGTCATACCTCAGCTAACAATCGTGGATGTTTCTCCCAAGTCACTAAATACTAAATTAGCAGCTCAACCTTTCTCCTATTCCTGGGGTAATTGTGCAGCTAAGCTCCACCTGAGGCACCTCTATCACACGACGTAAAGACTCTCAGTTTGGGCACGAGTATGAGTGTAGCTTGACACAACGTCAGGCATCACTGTTCTACTTCATTTAAAGGCTGCTTGGCATTCCCACCAGATTACCAGCTCATAATCTCATTCAATCTTAACATTTAGGCTGTTTCCCACCTTTTGCTGTAATAAGCCCTAGCCTAAACATCCTTATAAACAAATCTCTGTGCACAGCCTTTGAATACATTAGTTGTCTTGCTGGGTTAAAGGGTCTAACACTTCTGTATAGACAGCACACGTCTACATGTGTGCTGAAACCCCCTGGACTATTAATGGTGTGTCTTCAGAGTGGAAGGGCAGAGAATACCTCTTATTTTCTGCTTCAAAAAGTACTATGTGGTTTTTTTCAAAGAACTAGGTATTAAGTTTGAAAAAAGCCCACGATATGCTTCTATTCTTGTTATGCTGCCACATGCAGACTTCTTTTTTCTCAATTCCAGAGAGAATTTATCCAGTTCTGTAAAACACTGTATAGTATGTTCCATGAAGATCCAGAAGAAAATGATTTGTATCAAGCCATCGCCACAGTAACCACTTTGCTGCTGCAGATCGGGGAAGTGGGGCAGCGAGGCAGCAGCTCCGGAAGCTGCTCCCAGGAAGGTGGGGAGGAGCCGCAGGCTTCAGCTCCTTCTCCCGAGCAGGACTCGGTTTTTGCCGACACCCACAATGGGAAGAGTCCCCGAGAGTCCCAGGTATTTCCTGAAGAGGCACAAGGGGACTGGACCGTCTCCCTTGAACATATTTTAGCTTCACTTCTGACTGAACAGTCACTAGTCAACTTTTTTGAAAAGCCACTGGACATTAAACCCAAACTTGAAAATGCCAAGATCAATCAGTACAGCCTCAAAACTTGTGAAATGAGCCGCCAATCGCAGCCTGAACTCAAGCTGAGTAGCCCGTAGCAGGACAGCGGTTGGCTGAGACCAGTCTCCATACCAAAGCACGGTCCAGGTTTGTGGGCTGTCAGCCCATAAATCTAGGTTTGTCTAGTTCATTGTGAGTACACTTTACAAGCTGGGCATCTGGATAAGCAACCTGACAGCCACAGCTGTGGCCGGGGGAACTGATGCAACCCTCCAGCGTTTCTATTTATTCTTTAAGAGAATTCAGTTGGACACTGTCAGTGCTAGAGTGTCTCACATCAGTTCCCTTGATGCTATGACTTGCAACTTCACTGTTACCAGATTTGCTGTAAAGGGCACTTCTGCTGTGATGCTAGCATTTTGTTCTCAGATGGAATATAAGAAAGTCAAATGTGTGATACTAACCCAGAGAGGAGAAAAGCCCAAGCACTCACCCTTCCCTTCACATGGGAGGGACTGAGAATCAAGTTCACTTTCAAGATTTAAGAGCCACTATCTGTGCAATTGTATTTGGCTTTTTTGCACTAATTTCGTTTCAATGCTGGTAATTGAAACCGTTTTAATATATTTGTTGTATTCACTTTGTGTCCTTCCAAAAAATGTGTACAAACCACGCTTTCAATGTTGGCCTCCAAGTTTTTTTAATAAGAAATTTTTGTATTGACTTGGTCTGTGTTTATATCTTATTTCAGCGTCTGAGGTCTGTACTGTGCCAGCGAATGGATAACCTGGAGATCCCTCTACCCCACCATGTTCACGGCAGATAGTACACTACACCGCAGGTAGCCCCCAACCCCACTACTGTCATCACCAGGGCTTCAAAAGGGGACCTCTTTCTGGCATTTAATTCGTATCAGTGGTACAAGCACTGATGAAATATGATCCCTGCAACACCTTGCTTTCAGGCTGAATTTAGCAGACTTTGTTAGCAACCTTTTAAGAAAGGTTACCCCTGAGCTTTTAACTCCATGTAAACCAGGACTAAAAGTACCTCATGGGGCCACCACAAGTAAGTGAGCTAAAAAGGAACTGTACATACTCCACGAAATCTAAGAATATCAAAAGTGTACCATTTTAGCATGTTAAAATGTGACAAATGGCAATTAAGTTCTACATGCCAGTGTCTGGAAAAATGTTATCTTAGAATTCACAAAACACACATGTAAAAGCACTAACATCATACCCCCAATGATGTCCCAACCACCTGAACAGCCATCACCAAGCCAGGATGCATTCCAAAACCACCTTGGAACACCTGCCTAGGCCCTGTGCAAATAGTCAGAAACTCCAGGGTATGGGGAGAAGGGGCCCAGGCACAGTAGTTAGGAAACACTCTCCAAATGCTCCTGTAACTGGGAACTGCTTTAAAATAGACAAGCCTGTTTATTTTACCTGCAACTAGAAAAGGAAAATCAAGATGCGGAGGCAGCTCTATAACTTTATTGGACAATCAGCCGTTAGTTCTCATCCACGTTAACTGTCTGTAGGTCTGCAAAAGAAGACAGACAGACAGCCGGTCACCTTCCACACCCACACACCCCATCCCATCCTGTCACACTCCAAGGACCTTTTCTTCAAGGGTTTAGGTGAATGTTACTATTCCACGTGACCTTTCACAACCCAGATAACAGACCTATTCTGTATCGTTTTGCATTTTCCCACACCGTGACACAATTTAAAAAGGGTTTACCGATTATGCCTGTAACTAACTTATATCCCTGCTGGAAGGATGCCAGGGATATAGGTGCACAATATTTGTTGAACAAATGAATTCAGGTTATAAAAAGGCTGAGGACTTAAAAAAAATCTAAACAGCTCTGTGGGATGAAGCAGAACTTACTTTTGAAAGTGGTGACAGGTACATAGGTAACCAACGTATAGAGCTTGTTTGGTGAATCTTCGTCTTCATTCCGTTTTCTGGACAACCGCACACGGATACGGTATGGAACATTCCTGAAGAACAGAAGACGCTGGTGTCAGGACGCACCAGTCTCGGTAGGCAGCCGCCACTGCCGCGCGGGAGCAGCGCCGACCGCAGGCTGCACTGAGCACGTGCAACTGCTGCACCTTCAGTTCCCCGCCTCGGCCAACCTCTCAGCAGCATCGCAGGCGACCGCACCCCCTCCTATTGACCCAAGGACAGGTGTCCTGAACCTTCTCTCGGCTCATGTGACACCACTCCTCCCCTATCTCAAGGGAGCTCACAGGCACCCGTGCCAGCCTACTGCAGGGCTGAATCTCAGGTCCCTGTCATCGCATCGGACTCCAATGTTAAGACACGACCCAGATGGACGCAGACGCCCCCCCAGCCCCCACATCACCTAGTCCCCGCCAGCTCCACGCCCCGTGGCCGGTCCCACTTCCACCTGGCACCTTCCACCGTCCTCCACAGCAAAACCGCCCCTCTGCTTATAAGCAGGTCTTAACCTCGGCACTACTGATACTTGGGCTGGATACTTGCTTTTGTGTGTATGTGGGTGGCCTGCCTGTGCGCTGTATGTTTAGCAGAATCTTTGGCCCGTGACCACCCCCCACTACTGACAACCAAAACGCCCCCCTCCCCCAGCAACTCTGCTCCAGCGGCTTCCCAGTATGTCCAGACAGAAATCCAAACTCTGTGCCACCACCTACAAGATCTGTCCCCCGCCTAACTCTCCAGCCTCACTGCTCTCAAGTCATACAACCTGCTCCACCTCCACCGACCCCTGTCCCCGAGTCACGTGGTTTGTCCTCGCTTTGCGTGATGCTCTTACCGGACCCTCACACTGCTGGCTCCTGCGTCATTCGGGGCTCAGTTCAAAGGGCTTCCCTGCAGGTACTACCCCACTCTCTGAGTCACTGTTATTTTCTTTATACCTCCATCCATGTGCATTAGCTAGTGGAATTGTGAGAGTTCATCTTCTAACACAGACAACTTGCGTACCTTATTCCTTTGGCCCAGACAGCTTTGTTGAGCCTGGTGTCAATGCGTACGTCTGGAGTTCCCATCTCCTTCATGGCAAATTTCCGTATTTCTTTGAGTGCCCGAGGGGCACGCTTCTTGAAACCCCTGAGATTCAAACATAAGTAAATAAATCAATTAAGTACAAAATTAAATGAAATACACAATATACCATGTCCTATTTTCATAAAACAAATCTAAAACCTTGAACCTTGAACAGGGCAGGAACAATTCTTTCCTCCACCACTATGTAATGCCCAGCAACTACTATGATACTTGGGACACTGAAGACACACAATCTACTTTCAATAATGTAGAACAAGGACTCTGTATAGATCCTTAAGAGATGCTAATATATGCACTGGCCAACCCTTTCCTGATAAAACAAAAACACCCCCAAGATCTACTACCACCTGCCAGGGAGAATATAATCTAAGAATGATGTTAGAATAAGCTTGAACATAAAGTACACAACACTGAAGTAAATACCATGTCCTCAGGTCAAAATATTATCATTTGCCACGTCTTAAGACATGGGATTTAATGTTATTAACTTTATTTAATGTCATTATTCACTTGGTCTATGCTTAAAGAGCACGGGCCTGAAATGTACCAATTCCCTCTCAAGAAACACAATGAGGGCAACAGTTAATGCTACGGATCTCTTGGCATGTGTTAGGCACCATTAACCTGTTGTTTAGATGAGGATACATAAATTCCTTTGGATTTCATGCTTTCAGTTAAATACAAAACGTGAAAAAGCCAAACTTCACTACCGGCTGAAATGGTCAAGCATCTGGATGAGCAAAGGTTATTCCAAGTGGGGCAGAGACAGACGGAAGCGTAAAGAGGTGTCCTCCCCCGCCCCAAGGCTGAACGTCAGAAGGAGCCGTGTCAGTTACCATGTCCCCCTTGCTCCCTTTGCTCTACCCCTCACCAGCCTCCTTGAATCCATCAAGCAAGCTCGCTTCGTTCACTTAAATATTTAACCACCTAGAAATAAAAGGCACTAGAGAGAACAGCAGTAGGTTTAACAGACAACAGCCCGTTTTCCACGTAGCTTTTGTAGTTGACACATGGAGTATGTCAGATGGTACCAAGTGCCACAGAGAAAAATAAACCAGGGAAAAGAGGGAGCATTAGGGAAGGGGGCTGCAGGTTTAAGTAAGATGGCCACCGAGACACTGAAGTCCAGACCCAAAGATGACGAGGGCAACTATTTATCTACCTAATAGAAAAAGCATTACGGCAGGGGGAAAAAAGGTAAAACTAAAACCAAACCGCGAGCTTGAATCAGGTACTTGCCTGCTTTGATTAGGAAAGTAAGTGGCCAACCCATGTGGAATCACAGCAAGAACTCTGGCTTCTCATCTGGGTAAGACGGGAAGCCAGTGGAGGCCTTGAGAACAGCCGGGTGTTCGGGCTGGAAGAGGGAACCAGGAGCAGGAGCCGCTAAGCCATCAAGACGATGGCGGTGGGACCAGTGCAGTCAGACTGGGGAAGGCAGAGCCGAGAAGACACGCTCCCTTGCCAGCACACTGAAACCGGGAAGGCCACAGGGAAATGCGAAGGTCAGGGGTGGAGATGGACGCTAGGAGTTTGGTTTGGGGCCACGTAAAATTTTTGAGATACCCATTTAAACACCCAAGTATACAGGTTAATAGCAGTTGGATACACGAGACCCTAAAGCTAGTTGCTATTACCAAGCACAGTTCGAGGGGCTGAGCCCGGGACTCAACGTTAAGAGGATGGGTTGTGGGGAGCAACAGACCAGACTGCGGAGGGGCGGCAGCTGCAGAGGCACGAAGAACAGGACTGTGGAATCTTTGGAAGTAAAATGAAGAACGAACAAAGAACTGTCTACTGCTGTCCATCAAGTATGACCAAAGGTTTCAGGACCGTGAAGGTCTTCACTTAGGGCTTTTGTAACAAAGCACAAAATGCCTGAAAAACCTGTCCACCCGCAATGGCTCACACCCACTCTGCTAATGTCCCCTTAACTGTGTGGCCTTTAAAACACCACCCCTTTCACCTTGTCACTTACTTTCCACCTGGTACTCTTCACCATTTTATATCTGGATGCTTGTCTAACTTCCCCTACTAAGTAAACTAGGAAGGTAGGCTCTTTGGTTCCCTGTTGAATCCACAGAGCCCAAGACACTGTAAGTGCCTAATATGCTCCCCAAATGAATACACGCACGCCCCCCAAATTAAGGGGTGAGGGGAAGAGAACGTGGTTACAAGCAACATCTATGCACAAAAAAGGCACTGGACTTTTGACCCCAAAGCCTCCAGAGACCCCTCGTACACGACACTCCTTGGCTCACGCATGGTCAACACCTGGCCGGAAATGCCAGGCCCAACGCGGACGCTGCTGCACATTTAACTCCCTCACAAAATCGGCTGCCCAGATCCGAGACTGCCCAAGCAGGCGCAAGGAATTCTGCTCCACGGACTGGTGCCTGAGTAGAGTGTTTTGGCAGCGCAACACTTGCCATCAAAAATACCCCAAATAGTATTCAAGAAGAGATTTGGTCTCCCTTATCACTAGTAAGCACCATGTGCAGAGAAAAGGGGAAGCCTCACTAAGCTTAAGAACAGAAAAAAACCAAACCCCAGAGACGAAAACCGAGAACCAGCACGTTCGAAATCATTCCCGATATTCTTGTACATCACAAATCCACAACCTCCAGGTGTCGCCTGCACCAACGCTGCCCTATAACCCCACCGATACGCTCTTCTCTGGTCCCTCCAGCAGCTGCACTTCCGGCATTACAACTTCACCGAGGTTACTACGCATCTGTGGAGGTCAGAGAACTAAAGGGAGCCCATCGGAGTGCTCGTATTCTGCGCCGGGCACAGCTTTAGTTAACTGGTTACCTTTACTAAGGCCTAGACACGTCGACAAAGTTTGCTTCCCCTCATATACACATCTTTCACCCTTCAGGCCTGCCAAGGTGTAACTGCAAAGCAATGAGTGAAATGATTTTATCATTACCGTATTTCTCCAAGTTGGCTCTCCCAGAAACCTGATCTGTCTAGGTATTAACCTCTGAGCATTACGCTTTAACCCCTGTAAGCCTTAAACAGGGCCCACGGAATACAGACGAGCTTTCGAAGAAATGCGTAATTTCTAGACCACACAGCCTCCAGACGGCTAGACTGCCCCCAGGGACAACCAGACCGCCGTCTCGGGAGCCCCCATCAGCAAGGCACTGACGACCGCAGGGGTACTCACACTCCATGGATGCGCTTGTGAATGTTGATGGTGTATTCTCTGGTCACCACCTCGTTGATGGCGGACCGGCCCTTCTTCTTCTCGCCGCCCTTCTTTGCGGGAGCCATCTAAGCCCAGGCGACAAGGAGGCTCAGAGCGAGTGGGACAAACCCAAGCCAAGTCCTCCCTCCCGGCCCGGCCTCACGCAGCTGCCCTCGGAGAGGGTCCGGCCAGGCCCCTGAAGCCCCAGGTCTGGGCAAAGCCAAGCCGGCCACCCCACGCGGCCCAAGCATCCGCGCCCCTTAGGTGCCCCCGCCCCGGAAACCCCTGCGGCCCGGGTTCCCCTAAGCTTGGCCACTCTCTCTCCCAGTCTCCGAGAGCCCTTAAATGCAGCGCAGATTCCCGTGCCCTCGGAACGCGGGGCCCCGGGCCGGCTCACGAGAGAGCCCGCTGTCCTAGTCGGCACAATCCGGGGCGAGGATGCCGCCGGATTCCTGCAGCCGCCACCCAGCGCCCATACTCACCTCGCCCGACCGGGGTTAGAAAGGGAGAGCGGGAGGGATTGTGGGAGAAGGAAAGCAGGGTCGCAAGTACAACTTCCGGGTCACCTGGAGGCGGGTGGAGGGGGCGGGCGAGAGGAGGGAAGAGGCGAGGCTGTGACGTAAGCGGCGCGCGCCGGGAGGGTAAAGCGAGCGAGCCTCGGGCGCGGGACCTGGAGCGTCGCGCTCTCTGCGCCCGGCTTCCTGCCGCGCGTCCCCGCCTCCTGCGCGCGAACGAGTGTGGGAGGGACTTGCCCCTCCGGTCTAACTCTTCAGAGGAAACCGGACCTTGGTCCCCAGGTGGAGGAGAGCAGGGCGGAGGGGGAAGTCGCTCTTCTCTTTTTCCCACTCGCTCAGTGATTCGGCCAGCGTTGCCTGACCCTGTGTTCCCGGCTGGAGGCCCGGAGATGACCGACGTGGCTGCCGCCCTGGAGGGGCTCCGGTCGGGCAGAGCGGGCTCGCGAGAAGGGCGTCCTCGCTGCCCGGATCGGGGAGCCTGTCGGGGTTGGTTGGGTGGGGAGGCCGCGATTAGCCGCAGCGGGACCTGGGCTAGGGGCGAGGAGGGGGGCAGAGCAGAGGCTTGCACAAGAAGTGTTTCGAAATCAGAATCGCCAGTTTGTAACTGACTATATGAAATGTCAATTTAGGAGACTGTTAGTAGTTGACAAAATCACCTTAGAAAGGGAGAGTAAAATACTATATACAATCTATTATATTGGAGAAATCAATGTGATTTCATGACCTTAAAGAGATACCTGTTTTTCGCTCTATCACAACAAAATGGCCCAATAATAGCAATAGAAGCAGCACTTTTATCCAACACCTGATGTAAGATACGTACCTTGAGAATGAAAAGGGAGGAACCTGACGCCAGGAGGTCGGGTGTGAGTTGACAGACTACAGAGCCAAGTCCCGGGTCCCCAGGCCAAACCCACGGGTTCACAACTCTGGACCTTCAGTCTGCTGATGAGAAATTGCATTCTCTTTTGGAGGGGGCGAGGGCATGATAAGATCCTTAAACCTAGGGAGGCGTAAAAATTTTACTGGGTGAGTTATTGAAACCCTAGAACGGTATGTTAAAACTGGAGCACTGAGAAGGTGTGAGAATGAGCATGGAGTAAAGTACAAAACACGTTAAATCTGTGATATTCACATTTTGCAACCAGTTTTGATGTAAAGATGTATTTATTTATATATATATATATATATATATATATATATATAGTTATATTTTGTGGATCCTTTTAGAACTTTTAAGAAAGCTTCTGTATCAGACTTGAGATTTTAATTCTTAACAAGGGTTAATTATTTGTAATCTCTTTTCATAATTGGGGAAATTTTGGGGGGTAAATTCCTAAATATTGACGCATTTGTTGTTTAAGTAGTATGTGATTAATAAGGGAAATGTTGACTATTTAATGGTTAAAAGAATGCTAATCGATAAATTTATAAGATTAGTCAGTTGGACATTAAATGACTTACAGTTAGTGGTGACTATCTTTCCACGTACAAAATCCCCTTTGACAGAAATGAATTTACCAGCGTGGAGGATAAAGTGTTTCAGTTCATGTCCATGGGTGGGGTTGTGGCTTCACTGGAAGAGGTGGGGACTTTGGGGGGGGCAGATGGTTTTAAAGGAAGTTGAGTCACACACTGAATTAAATTCAGGACCTTTTAAGTGTGTATGAAGTGGTAACCCAACATTGGAGTTTATATTTTAAGGCCTGTATTATTTCAGTGAATGTGCTGATGGCTTACCCTGCTTCTCCCATAACTGGACGTTGGCTGGTTAGGGAATAATCCTAAAGGAAAATTTTTTTTCTTTCTCATGAGCTTTTTTCACCCGAAAAAATAAAGCTGCTTCACAGATACCATAAGGCCGTATATTTCAGCTATTTAGTCAACCATGTCATGCTTACAGAAGTATGCTATCGTTTGTACTATCGCACATAGGCATTGTATGAAGTTCATACGTCTGTGTCCAAAAAGCCACATATGTCATGTCTCCGGAGGATCCAAATTAGTTATTTGTCTGTGTTATTAAGGGATGACTTTAAAACCTTCAGGCTTCCCATAAAGTGAAGAGAGAAATTGAAGCAATTTTATACCCAACACCCACATTTTACCAGATAATTTTGGCAAGAGTCCAACACGTCATGACTTAGAATGATCTCATAGTTGATCAGTTCACCGTATTGCCTGTATAAACAAAAATTTTAAATTAATTTAATGGACGTTAGTTGCCATTAGAGACAGAAGATACTACATTTTAATTGAGTTAGCTTAAAATATTCTATAACTCGGTGTATTCCAGAGTTCACATTTCAGTCACTTCTCATGAGCCAAGACTTTATAGTTTTCCAAATAGAAAGGTCATGGCTTTTCTCGAAACAGAACAGGATTGCAAAACAGTTTTTTAATGACCAAAATTAAATGAATCAAAAGCTAAGGGACTAAACTTCCCCTGATGTTATGTGGGTTTAAAGAAATATCACCCAATAAGAGTTTTCTGGGTTTATCCAGACTCTGAACATGTGTAAGGTTTAAGCAATACTAAATTAAATTAGTAGCGTGACATACTCCGCCCTTTTCTAATGGCTTCCAGCTAGAAAATCCTAGGAAAACAAATATGCTGCTTCCATGAAAAAAGTTGTTCTACTTAGAAGTGCAGATTCTGACAGCCAATTAAAATACAAATTCTTTTACAGAAAAATCAGATCTGTAAACCTTTGAATTTACAAAACAGTTAAATTACAAAATAGGTAATCCAGTGTCACACAGACTTTTTGTTTTAAAAGGAGGGTTCCTTTAAAGAGTAAATGATACTAATATATGCAAAATATTTAGACTTACCTGTTTTCAGGAATATTGCAGTTGTGTGAATAATAAAACTCCTTTTGATGTATTTACCTGGCAGCCTCTTATGCCACTGAAAACTGATCCTGGCCAGAGAACGGAGAGGAGTTTCCCCTGTGTTACAGGGAAGCAGGTAGAAGCACAGAACTCCAGTGATGGAGCAAGGAAAGGAACTCAGTTCTCTTGGGCCAATGCTTGTAGAAAGGGCTCTGCTGAGCATGGCCATCTCAGTGATTCTCAATCACGGTGTGCCAGGGCACCCTCACTCCAGCGTGCTGAAGCCTCATGGGAAAGGGGGGGATGTCTGCTATTGCTGTATCTCCCCCGTCCACATGACGTGGGCACACATCTCCCACACAGACACACAAACCCTGGGCACATCACTGATACCTAAGTGCTAGCAGGCAGAGCCCATGCAACTCCAGCCCAGGTAAGTTTAATTATGGGCTATGCCTGCTTTGGTGGATAACAGCTTGGCCATCTCCATGGATTACCTGTGTCTCTATAAGGTGGAGATGTTTCCAGGAACTTTTTCTGGTTTTGTCAGTTTGTTTTGCTGTCATTTCTACAATGAACTGTTGTTTTCTTCTGGCACAATCTCTCAAATGAAGATCAGGATCCCGACAGGCTGAAGCACATGTTGAAGTCAAAGAACCTAAGGTCATTACCCGGCTTACTTGTTGCTTGCTCCCGCCTTTTCCGTATCTTTGATTATCCTTAAAAACATCTTGAAATTAAAAAAAAAAAAAAGTTTATTGATGAAAAGATGCATGCGTGCATCTAGAACAAGGGACAGAAACTGCCTCCAAAGGAAATCATACAAATTTGTTAATTTATTACAAAATGTCCACTCACAGAAATACACAAGAAAACTTTTATCCTCTTATATTTGGGAAAGGAACTGGTGTCTCAGATACAAAATAATTTACACATAATCCATACAATTTTATTTTATATAGAAATAGGTCCTTATTACAACAGCTGTACAATTCACTACACTTCATCTTATAATTACATAAAATCTTTTCTTTAGAAACATCTCAACAAAACATACAAAAAAAGCAAAGTGCATTTTGAAAAGGAAAATCCAATCCTCGGTCTTATCAGGAAAGATATGTAGAAAGATGCAGCATTCTCACTCCAAGGGCCAGCACATGGTGGGGCTTCCTGGGGACCTGGCGCTCCACAGACCCGTCTGGCTGGTAAAACCTTCCCAGTCGTCAAGTCCTCAACTAGAACTCCAGAACGTCAGCTGCGGGATTGTGCTTTGCTTCGAGTCCGCCTTCGTGGTTGTAATTGCCGAAGTAAACAGGAAACAGTCCAGTGTTATATTCGGGGGCAAAAAAAAAAAAACCAAAACCAAACCAAGCCAAAAGACACCCCACCGGAACGGTGTGGGGGGAAGGGCCTTATTCCGTTAGGGCCAGGCCGGAGGGTGTGGCGCTGCAGCCTGGTGACTGACCACCAGCTTTGCCATCTGATCCGTGGGCTGTTTTTGTTACTGGCGTCTCCAAATGAAGTCATGGGAGGAGACAGTATTTTTAAGAAAGGAAGGTGCCTAAGTTATCTCCTTGTGCAGCTGTGCAAATTAAAACAGAAGCAATCATCTAAAAATAACAAAAAAATCATCTCTTTATTCTCTCTCTTCAACAAATCCCTGACCCGGTGCTTCTCCAATGCAGAGGAAAGAGAGTCAAGAGAGCGCAGGCCAATGGGCACGTGCGCACGGGCGGCAGCGGTGGGAGGGACCGGCGCGCTCCGGGGGCGGGGGCAGAATGCAGTGAGATGAGCCACCGCTAAGGTGAACTAAGTGATGCACTCCCGTGGGGACCGCGGCCCCTTCCACGTATGGCTGTAGACTGTGGCCGTGAAGTGCAGGGACAGGGAAACACGGCCAGTGTCCCTGCCCACTTCCACGGGCCGGCCGCTGTGCTCAGACGTTGTCACCATTCAGGAGCTCTGAAACGGATGCGGCGCGTACGAAAGCCGGGGTGTCCTTTAAACTCTTCTCCCCAACTCCCTGGCCATCCCCCCCTCGACCGTCCATTGGTTAAAGCTGATGTGACCCAACTGAGGCGCCAGGGCACTACCGCGGTAGCTGCTGGAGGCCTGAGGACTCAGACAGGCTGCTGACCCTTCGGGGAGGGCGCGAGGGTGCGGGAGGTGGGTAGCCCAGGGTCCCTGGCTGCTGCGAGTAGGTGGAGAGAAGGAGCGAGTCCTGCGGCTCACTGTGCAAAGAGGTTGGTGCCTGCACCTGGAAAGAAAGGAAACGGCTCCAGGGGAGGTTCTGTGATTTGGGGACTCCTCCCCTGAACGGCTGGGGCGGTGATGTGGTCAGATGAAAGGCCATCCTCCCGGCCGGGGGTCTGGGGGAGCGCCAGGCGGGGAGAGAGGAAGCCGAGGCTCTGCCAGAAGGGTGCGAATTCTGAAGCCCAGCTCTCCGCCAGCGCTAGGGGTTCCTCCTGGCCCAGCGGCCGGGCCTAGGCTGCCGGGGACCGGTTTCCTGAGCACGTGCTCCACGTCGCCTGTGGGTTTGGGGATGTTGGGACCTGGGACCACACGCACACAATGGATGGGGCAGCATCCGAGCCCGCGTGCCGTCTGCCTACTTTTCACCGGTGGCCCCTGATTCCAGAACTACTTCCAAACACCATCACTGGCCGGCATCCACCAGGAAGCGTCCTAATTTGCAGCTCAGAACCTTCAACTGGTCAAACGTTAACTCTGGATCCTTCCATCTCACCTCCCACGGTCCCCATGCACGAAACCTCCTCTGCCAAGCAATCTGGTCCGCCCTGCTCCCCCAGCCGCCCAGGCATGGCTGCTCGCCCACTCTGGCTCGGGCTGCCTCCCCTGCTGGAACACTGTCCCCCCCGCCCCCACTCAGCCGTCCCCCCCTTGGAGCATCCCCCCGCCCCCCGTCCCTTCTCCACCAGGGCCTCTCCCCACCCTCCCTTTTTTTTTTTGGCCAAGCTGGCAGCACGTCATGCAGGGATCTTAGTTCCCCGAGCAGGGACTGAACCTGTGCCCCGGGCGGTGGCGGCGCGGAGTCGTAACCACTGGACCGGCAGGCCACCCTAGCCACAGTGCTCCACCCACACAGACCCAGGCCTGGGCGCCCTCTGCGATGTCCCCTGTCCCCCTGCGCTCAAGGCCCCTGAGCGCCCTTTGTACCCTGAGCCCTGACAACGCGTCTGTCACTCCCCATGCAGGAATATATGGGCGGCCTCTAACTCGCCCCCAGACGCTCCCTGCCTGCTCACACCCCATCAGTTCCCAGCCCAGATCCCTCGGGGGTCCTGTGGGCTGACGGGACAGGCAAAGCTGACGTCTTGAGTTGACTCCCACGAGGCCTGGGATCAGGGAGACTTGAACACTCTACCATAGTTGAGCAGCTTTGGAATTCAATTACATTCTAGACCTCAAGGAAGACTCTGCACCGCAGTCGCCTTGCTCAGCCCCCTATGGCTTTGAAGCTGCCCAAGCCGGGGGTGGGGTGGGGTCAGGGGCTGGAGGCCGGGGAGGAGGCCCCACATGACAGGGTCGGGCTGGGGCAGGAAGGGGCGCCCGGGCCGGTGCGGGACGGAAGGCCAGAGCCCCGGCAGACACTTCTGTCCCATCTGAACCCCCAGCCACTGGCTCTCCCCCTCCTTCCTTCCAGTGTACGTGGCACTTGCTGGAAGTAAGAAGTGACCACAAGGAAACATGCCCCCCATTTTCCTGGACAGCCCCAATTCCATGCAACGTCATCTCATTCATTTAAAGGAAGTTTGATGAATCTTTAAACATGATTTAATTTTATATTTATATGAGACTCTGCAATATAAACACACTAACAAGTCCAACAAACATAGCAATCAGTGTCTGATTTTTGCTCTAAAAACTCCAGACACCATAATAAAAATTACTTTAAAAAAAAATGGACCTTTTTAGCACATAACCACATGAGGCATAAGAGCTGCTTCTAAATTTCTCACACTGTATATACATAGACTTTAGCAACTTTGAGCATTATAAACTTTAGAAACTATGAAGATTCAACTATGAATCTGTCTGGGGCTTATTTTGATACTGAGGACCAGAGCCCTACTGAAAGCCCGGGGGGAAGGGCCGGTCCGGCCTGGGCTGGGGGCTCGGCCCTGTCTCCCCCGCCCCGGGTGCAGCCCGGCCCCACCTGCAGGAAGCACGGAGGCTGCTGCTGGGTCTGCGCGAGCTTCAGGGGCGACGGCTGGGAGGTGGGGAAGCGGGGGTGAAGCCCCATCAGCAGGACAGGGGTCGAGGCGCTGCTGGTGCTGGTGTGCACGTCTGGGTTTGGACACACGGCCTGGCTCTGTGGATACCTGTTTGGTGACACGTTAAGAAAGACCTTTAAAAAAAAAAGCTATTGACATGACACCAAGAACATGGGCAACAAGAGGAAAAAGAGACAGACTGGACTTCATCACAGTTAAAGACTTGTGTGCGTCACTCTATCCATGCAGGGAAAAGGCTGCCGGAAAAACCTTTGCAAATCATATACCTAATAAGAGATTGATATCCAGAATATAAATACAATTCCTACAACTCAGCAATCACAACAAATGCAAACAACCTGATTAAAAAATGGGCAAAGGGCTTGAATAGACATCGCTGTAAAGAAAAGATACAAATGGCCAATAAGCACGTGAAGAGATGTTCAATATCATAAGTCATTGGGGAAATGGAAATCAAAATCAAAATGAGATACCACTTCACACCCATTACAATGCTATTATGAGAAAAACCAGAACACAACAAGTGTTGGCAAGGATGTGGAGAAATTGGAACCCTTGTGCACTGTTGGTGGGAATGTAAAATGGTACAGCTGCTGTGCAAAACAGTATGAAGTTTCCTCAAAAAATTAAACTTAGCATTACCATCTGATCCAGCAATACCACTTCTTGGTATATGCCCCCCAAAAGTGAAAGTAGGGACTAAAACAGATATTTGTACATCCATGATCATAGCAGCATTTTTTACAATAACCAAAACGTGGAAGCAACCCAAGTATCTGTCGATGGATGATGGATAAACAAAACGTGGTCTATACAGACAGTGGACTATCATTCAGCCTTAGAAAGGAAGGAAATTCTGTCACATGCTACGACATGGGTGAGCCTTGAGGACAATATACTGAGTGAAATAAGCCCGTCACAAAATACAAATACTGTATGATTCCACTTAGATGAGGTACCTAGAGGAGACAAATTCATAGAGACAGAAAGCAGAAGGGTGGTTGCCAGGCGCTGGGGGAAGAACGAATAGGGAATTAGGGTTTAATGGGGACAGAGCTTCAGTTTGAGATGATGAAAAAGTTCTAAAGATGGACAGTGGTGATGGTTGCACAACAATGTGCATGTACTTAATGCCACCGAACTGTACACTCAAAAATAGATAAAATGGTAAATTTCATGTTATGTAGAATATACATTTTTTTTTTTTTTTTAAAGAAAGAGTAGTTAGTGAAAATGGTCCAATAACAAGGGGAAGGCTGTTTGGGAAAGCTCTGGAGGAGCCCAGACCAGGAACAGATATTTAAAGACACTACAGCGAAGTCCATTTAGCGTTATATTTGTAGAAATGTTATATCTCTGTATGGGTCATTTGTAACAGGCATTGGCGATTCCAAAATTCCCCTGAAGGGGCCTCTGTGTGTGGTAGGCAGACTCTGACCCGCCCTAGAAGATGGAGTGTTAGGTCATGTCTGGAAGAGACGGTGGGGAAGGTGGGGACGGTATAAATTATTGGGTTGACCGAAAATGGCAGTTTTCCTCTAGAGTTGCCAGAGGAAAGAATTTCCAGTTTTGCCTAGTTCACTGCATTTTAAGCATCTCTGGACAGCGATGTCACAAGACTTTTCTGTTTCCACTTATTTGGATCACTTGGAAAGAACAGTCAGAAACCAAAACCAACATTCCCCGCACCCCCTGCCTGACTGAGGGCATCATCAGAGAATTTGAAGGTGGTTTCCCCGCAGTGCCCAGCCCCTGCCCGCCTCTACCACCATAGGGTTTTCATGGATGTAGGTACAGGCCCCACCCCTCAGAAGACGCAGTAACCATCCGATGTTACTATTATTACTGGCTGAAGGAGGACACAGGAGGAAGGAAGCGGAGGGGACGGCCCCAGGGGATGGCTGCAAGGCCCCCGCATGGGGGCACAGCAGGCCTCATTAGCTAGCACTGTCCCAGTGAACTTCTGACACAAATTAAACCAGTGTTTATACGACAATGGTGTCTGCTTCATTTCTAAGGGCTAGAAACTATTTTCCAGTAGCTTTCCAAGTATTCCCTCCTCTGTCTTCAGTAACCTCTGTCCCTAATAATTCAACGGCAAAGCAAAGCTGCTTCTTTGGGTCCCGAGGGTTGCAAGCAAAGAGCCTGGGGGAGGAGAGAGAGAGAAGCTTGCGCGTCTGGGAGGGCAGGAGAGTCCCACATCTGCAGGGGGTTCCAGTTCCCGGCACAGCACCGGAACCACAGAGCAGGCGAGCTGGGTGTGCCCGTGGAATCTGCCAGCATCTGCCGGTCAGCTGGGGCTGCGGGAGTGCCCTCGGCAAGGCGGGGAAGGCTCCATTGACCTGGGATGTTACCACTTAGACCTGCAAAGATCGGAAGGTGGATTCTCTAGTAGGTCTGTGTCTTTAGTCCCTTCTTGCCACTAGGTTCTTCATGACCTTTTTTTTTTTTTTTTCCTTAGATTCCATATATATGTGTTAGCATACTGTATTTGTTTTTCTCTTTCTGACTTACTTCACTCTGTATGACAGACTCTAACTCCATCCACCTCACTACAAATAACTCAATTTCGTTTCTTTTTATGGCTGAGTAATATTCCATTGTATATATGTGCCACATCTTCTTTATCCATTCATCCGTACGGGGAGGGGGAAGGGTAAGCTGTGACAAAGTGAGAGAGTGGCATGGACATATATACACTACCAAACGTAAAATAGATAGCTAGTGGGAAGCAGCCGCATGGCACAGGGAGATCAGCTCGGTGCTTTGTCACCACCTAGAGGGGTGGGATAGGGAGGGTGGGAGGGAGGGAGACACAAGAGGGAGGAGATATGGGGATATATGTATATGTATAGCTGATTCACTTTGTTATACAGCAGAAACTAACACACCATTGTAAAGCAGTTATACTCCAATAAAGATGTTAAAAAAAAAAAAAGATCAGAAGGTGGTGACAAACTTGACATATAATTCATAGTTTCCTTTGGGTCCTGTTCTCAGCATGGGATGCTGACACAGAGTTTTCTCTCCTGACACGGGAAATGGAGAAAGAAGAGCTAAGAGGAGGAGTCCTTTCGAAGGGTGTGGGCACACTTGGACCCTGCCTGTAGTGCCAGACTCACAAGGGGTGCAGCTGGTCCAGGCAGGTGAAACCCTGACAGCCTGAGACCACTCGGTGCGGCTCTCTTCCTCCCCCCGCCCCCGGGGCCACCTACTTGACTTGCCGTCCAGGCCTGCCGACCTCTGGGGGCTGCCTCGCATCGCAGGACCCGGGCATCATGGGCTGAATGGGCTGGCTCAGCAATAGCCTTCGAGCAGAGGAAGAGATAAATGGGAAACTTTGATCAGTACCCAAGCTGTAGACCCACCGGCTGACCCAGCACCTGCCCAGCCTGGCTGTGCCCTTTCTGTCTGACCCGAATCCCCACTGGGCCTGCTCTGTCCTCAGAGGATCCTTGAGGCAGCAGGTCACTTCCTCTGGCCATCAAGACCCCAGCCCTGTCCTGCCGCTTCCTGAGCTGAGATCAACTGCAGAGGCTTTAGAGTCTAATGGTCTGAACTTTGCCTCCATCTCCAGCAGAAAGAAGACCAGAAACGAATGGTATAAAACTATGTCTCAGTTATCTTTCCAACAAGGACAGTGTCCGCACCTGAGCTGCCGATCGTGGCTGAAGTCTGGGCTGGGCCGGCCCTGGCTGGCCTCCTGGGAGGCGGAAGCAGGCGTGGTCAGGCTCAGAGCCGGCGGGAGCACAGCAGAGGTGCTGCTGAACTGGGGCGTCAGGCTGTTCCGCTGCATCATCTGCGAGCTTCTCAATGGCTTTGGACCCTGGAGCAACCAGTGCAGCGAGAAAGGTAAACCTTCAAGTCAACTCAGGTATCACCTCCCCAGAACCTCTGTCTTTTACCCACTTTGGCCTCTGCACTCGCTTAGGACCCAGTGACTATTGACTGAGTTGTTGTGAACTTGTCTTTCCCGTTGGATTGTAAGCATCTCAAGGATTCTTTAAATCCTTTGGGGCTAGGACAGTGCCGGGCTTGCGGCAGGCAAGCAACCAATGTGCATTGAACGGAACTAGGAACTACTTTCTGCTTCATAGATTCCACTCCCGACTTGTGGATCTCCTTGCTGACTCTCTAAGTCATCAGGCCCACCCCT
Organism: Balaenoptera borealis; assembly: GCF_965194805.1. Taxonomy (NCBI): domain Eukaryota; kingdom Metazoa; phylum Chordata; class Mammalia; order Artiodactyla; family Balaenopteridae; genus Balaenoptera; species Balaenoptera borealis. The sequence goes on from NC_138871.1 coordinate 5,955,499, forward strand.
GCCCCAGGGCCTTTGCACTTCCTCTACGTGGAATGCTCTTCTCCTTGGTACCAGTATGCCTCCTTCTCTCACCCGCTCAGTTCTTTGCTCGCATATTACCTTCTCAGTGAACCTCCAGCCCCTCGCCCACCTTCCCCAGCGGTCTCACATCACCAATTATCACATTGTTAATTGTCACTTGTTTGTTTCTCTCTCTCCCCACTTGGATCAGAGATTTTTTTCCTTTTCTCTTTTGTTCACTGCCGCCCCTCAGTGCTCAGGACTTAGTGCCTGGCATGCATTTGTTGAGTGAAATTGTAAATGAATGAGGGAATGAGCTTGCATGTGCTTTTGCTTTTTGGGTTTTCCACTCTGTTTCACTGACACCATTAATATGATGGTACCACCACATTCTCAGAGCTTTTACAAAATCTTTGAACGTGGTGTAAATCCTACCTCAGTTTTTTTCCTCTCCAGAATGTTCTTGGCTAATCTCATCCATTAATTTTCCTGTTAACCTTTAGAACCAAAAGGCTGCATTTTAAAGTAAAACCCTTAAATCTGGGTGAAGATGGAGGAACTCTCTTATACATAGACTTCTCCATATTTTATCATACGTCAATGTTTACGTCCCAGAACCCCTGCTAGACTAGAAGCTTCCTGGGGTCAAGGACAGCTCTCATTTATCTTTGTTCCCCTGGGAGCCCAGCAGATGCCACTGAATCCATGTGAATATAAGAGGCTTCAGGAGAGGCTGTATCCTGCCTTCCAAGCCGTGATCATCTGGAAACGAGGGCTCAGAACTTCTCGATTCCATTGGATTCAGTGCCACTGACTGATGGGTGACCCTGTCAGACTGCAAGGTCACTGGTGGCTTGTAGTAAGTGGCAATGGCTGCGAGGATGGGGCTCGACAGGGAATCTGGGGCACCGGGAGAAGCTTGGTGGCCCTGGGGAAAGCGATGATGAACAGAAGTGGGTAACTGTGATCTCACACTGATAATGGCTCAAACCAGTAGTCGGTGATGGGCACCAGGGACACGCACGTGGGGACGTGTGGCTTTCAGCGTGCATGTCTGGGATGGCCATATCCACCTCCAGCCCAGCTCAGGATCAGAGCTGAAAGTTTCAGCTGCATGATACCTCTTTTTTTTTTTTTAAATAAAGTTGTTCCTTTTATTTAGTTATTTATTTCCCCTGCACCGCACGGCTTGCGGGATCTTAGTTCCCCGACCAGGGATTGAACCTGCACCCTCGGCAGTGAAAGCACGAAAGCGTGGAGTACTAACCATTGGACTGCCAGGGAATTCCCTGCATGATACCTTTAAGGTATTTTAATATACTGATAAAACACAGAAGGAAACCAAGAGAACGTGGGGCTTCAAAGTGACAAAATAAAGAAAAGAAAACCCCCACCATCATCATCCAGCTCCGGTCACAGGGGAAGCAGGTTTCTGGTTCACGAAGACTGGTCTGCTGGTGGCAAGGACTGAGTCTGGAGACGAGCATGTTTACCTGGGTTGATATCACACTCGAGTCTCTGAGCAGGTGCTGGCTTGTGACCTGGGCAGAGGCCATCTGCCCCAGAAGCTGAGGGCTGGCCACGAGCTGGGGCTGGGGGCCTGGGCCCGACCTCTGCTGGAGTTGCTGCTGAGCCTCGGGCCGCTGGGCACTGCTGAAGCTCAGGGATACATCTGGCTGCTGCAGAAACATCTGGAAGCAGAAGCAAAACGCTTTTTAGGCTGGGATCACGGTGCCTTCACAGGCCTGCACCTTCTTTGTATGGCCTGTCCACGGCAAGATGGCAGCTTTCTCGCTCTCTCTGACCTGCCTGGGGAGGTTCACCCACTGGACTGAGTGCCTGGGATGCCACCAGCAGAGTGCACGGCCCGGAGAGGGGCAGTGGGTCAGACGGATGCCGACCCTGCCCTCGAGAAGGTTCCGGTTGAGCGACTGGGGTCTAACAGTGTGAAAGATGCTGAGACCCAGATACGTCACTTGATATGCTTGTTTAGTCTGGGTTGGCTTATCCATTTCTTATTAGAAGGAAAAACATCTTGTGAATGGAGGGAATGACGCAATCACAGTGGCAGAGGGTTGGCTGACCAGTGGTGTGGGGCGCATCGTCCTGGCAGTAGGACCTGCGCCTGGTCTTGAACCTCTGACCGTGACCATGGTCTGTACCCATCCTACGATCAGCATCTTCGACCCCAGCTTCCAGCTGAGAGGGCAGATCTGCTCTGGTTCATTAGTTGCCTCTGCATTCCCAGGAAAGCAAATAAATCCAAAGGATGACATAACATCAAGTCCATGTACTTTAAAATGATGTTTAAGAATACGTTTTACAATCACCATGCTAATCTCTATTTGTTATCTAAGATGTCTCAGACATTCAATAGGCTGTGATATATCAGCCTGGTTGTTTTAATGGGAAAGGTTTAAGAGAATTTGGTCAAGTTTATAAAGAGTGTTTAAGTGGTTCTGAGAACCTTGATCCACCTCGTTTATAAGTTTGGTGTATTCAATTTAAAAGAATTCCTTAAGTGCCCAGAAAGATTTTACTTCTTAGGTTTATAAGTCTGCCTTGTTAGGTACATGAAATGTTTGAAAGGTTCAGATATATTAAATTTGGAAGTTAATGGCTTTGGTAGAGAATGTTGATGATTTACCATTTGTTAAATTTATAAACTGATTGAACGTGAACAAACACAAGTAAAAGCATTGCTATTTTCAGCCAAATCAGTAGATTTGGAAATAAAATATAATCTGTGAACTGACGCTAAAGGCTTAAGAAAAACAACTTCGGTAATTTCAATAATAATTTAAACCTAAGACCTGTAGCTAGCTCTTTTAACAAAAGCTCCTCTTGGGCATTAAAAACTGGTATTCTCTGTATCAGATTCTTGACAAGCAGTGTTCCACTCCATTTTAGGCCCTTAGCTTTGACGGCTAAGGCTCTCTCCTTCCGAGCGTCTGGAGCTTTAACCCCGATTCCTGTACTCAGTGTAGCATAACCTCATACCCAGTATGGAACTGACAAGCCGACATTTCCTGAGTGACAGAGTGGTTTTGGAACAACAGATGTGAAATCACGCCAGGCAGACACTTAACTAGTTAGTTCAAGCATCCGCTCCGCAGGGGGTGTCAAGTCATCTCCCAGAGACCCGAGCGAGGTTCCCATCTAGTGCCCTTCCTGCCACACCACCAGGTCTCCCTACTTTCCTTCATACCCCACCCCCACCAGAAAAGCCTGCAGTTTTGAATGAGGGCTCTTTGTCACTTTAGAAGTTAAGAAGAATGTTCTGGGTCTCCATCCTCGCAGATCCAACACCCAAACCTTTAGGATTAGTGCTTTACGCAATCTCAGCGACCTGGCTTGTTTACAGCACACAGGGTAATTTACACTTCAGCAAAAACCCAATATTCAAACTACATAACATGTATTTTTTCTGGTGGGATACAATTTACCTTCTAATTAGAGTTCAAATAAATGCAACCTTTATGTATGACAGGCAGTATAATCTAGCTTAAATCGGACAGACTTTAGTTCAAATTCCAACCCCACTATGTACTGGTGGTAAGACCTTGGGCAATTTTCAAAACTTTTCAAAGTCACTGTTAGTTTCCTCACTAATAAAACAGTGACATTAACAGCACATATGTCATAAAAGATCAAATGGGATTTATGCTGAGGCACAGTACTAAGTGCTCAATAAATGTTAGATAATAACAATAACACTAAAATAAAAAAGGAGCTCCTTTTGCTCCTTTGTCTCTCTGGGCATATAAAAACTATCTGAGGAATGAATAGAATAAATAAATGAATCAACAAATAGATTAAGCTTTTGCTCAAAGAAGGGAAACTTTATGCTTGTGTTATGGCAGAGACTGCTTGGTCTGCTACTCTGTCCCACTGATGTATGCTCTCTGAGGGCAGAAACCCTGTCCTGTGTGTCTCTGTATCCCCACAGTACCTAATCAAGGGCCTGGTACATACTGGGTGTCTGCCAGATGGGTGGATGGATGGAAGGATGGAGGGGTGGGGGGGTGTGTGGGTGTGTGGATGTGTGGGTGTGTGGATGGATGGATGGATGGATGGATGGATGGTGGATGGATGGATGGTGAATGGATAGAGGGGTGGAAGGACGGACGGGTGGAAGGATGGATTAAAGAACCAACCATTGGTTGTTCTTTGTGAACCATTGTCACAGGTGTCTTTCTCGGTATTTCTTTCAACCGCCAGTAGAGGGCGCGAATGCTCTCTCAGAAATAAACTAAGAAGCAGCCTCCCACGGACGCAAGGGGTGACAACTTTTCAACAGAACAGCTCTCTATGTAGCGCCCTTCATGACCCCATCTAGGTGCAAACACAACACCCTGAGAACCTCTCCCTCATAACCCAATCTCTTTTGGAAAAAAAATCATACTTAGCAAGCATCTCAGGCACACACAGTATAGTCTCAATGAAAGCTCCGAGCCAATGGACTAGGTAGGAAAGTCCGCTGAACTTGGGATAAAGGACTTGGGCAGGGGGAAGGGGCGAGGGGGATTGCTACTGTGTGCACATTCCTGCCTCTGCTTTAGCGACAATAAAGGAGAATTCATAGCTTAAGAAGATGACTTTTTAACTAGGCTCGGGTCAGTTTTATAGAAAGCACGAGAAAAACAGTTCCCTAATTCAAGTGGAAAAAGTCATTAGAGGAAAAAAATAGTTCTCATTTTCCAGAACAAACCAATCCTATGCTCACATATGGTTTGTCATTGTTCTTACATGCTTAGCTTTACAAATACTTATTATCACAGAACATTTCAGACGTACAGAAAATAGATATTGTATAATGAAATCCGATGTGTCATCACTAGGCTTCAGCAATTATCAACGTTTTGCTCTTATTTAATCTATCCCCCCACTTTTCTCAGGGGGAGGAGCGGAGTAATTTTTACTTGCTTTTATCCTTTATGCTTGACTCTCTTTTTTTTTTTTTTAAGTCACATTTTGGCTAAACATTTCAGAACGTATTTCTTTAAATCCTTAGACTTGCAAAAATACATGAAGAAAGACTCCTTGAGGAATCGTTCTCTGGTTTGACTATCTGTGGATTTCCAAGTTCATTGGAAAATTCCACTGCAAAGATAAGGTCACAGGGAAGAAACCAGGGGAGGTACACGCAGGAGGCCTGGTTCCCACGTCATCCCTTACAAAGCTCAGGTGCTAGACATTGGGGGTCAACAAAATGCACTGTCAGGAGGAAGAAAAGCAATAATCCTTCATGTCAAGGAGTGAAAGAGATAGCCTTGTGTCCCAGTTATTTAAGAGTTCAGCTTTAAAGTTGAAAATAGAAAAGTCCGGGCTGTGAGGCGGCTGTTTATCCGCCTACCTTGCTTTCAGCAGCTTCTGGCTCAGTGCCCCCTCCCTGTTAGTGTAAAAATTCCATTCAAGTAATTGGAGTCAGGAGTTCTAGCCGTCGGACCCTGGATCAGTGAGAAAATAAGACTGCTGGGAACGAATAAGTAACAAGGGACTGACACCTTGATGACTCCATGCGTTTTCACCTAAATGCTGCAGTCTTGTCCCTAGGCAGTTTGGGGGTGTCACTGAGGAGGTGGGTGGGGTGAAGGGCTGTGGGCCGGGAGCAGGGCCATGGGCGGGGCTTGGTGCCCAGGGCTCTGCACAGGCGCACCTGACTGGGCTCCCCTGCCTTGGGGAGGGGAGGGGACGAGAGGGAGGGGGAGGGGAGGGAGGGGAGGGAGGGGAGGAGAGGGGAGGGGATGGAGGGGGAGGGGGAGGGGAGGGGAGGGATGGGGAGGGGAGGGGAGGAGGGGAGGGGAGGAGGGGAGGGGAGGGGAGGGGAGGCGAGGGGAGGGGAGGGGAGGCGAGGGGAGGGGAGGGGAGGGGAGGTGAGGGGAGGGGAGGGGAGGCGAGGGGAGGGGAGGGGAGGGGAGGCGAGGGGAGGGGAGGTGAGGGGAGGGGAGGGGAGGCGAGGGGAGGCGAGGGGATGCGAGGGGAGGCGAGGGGAGGCGAGGGGCCCCGCTGGACAGAGAAGGCTGCTTGGGGTCCCTGAACTTCTGGAGAGCCCGCCGGGAGCGCCTACGGGGGCCCAGGGAGGCAGGATGGCCGGCTGTAGGCGTCGCCAGGCCGCCTAACACCTCTGCGCTATCCTGCGTTCATCTCAGCTCAGGGCTGCGCCCGTTGGGGTGTTACTGTGTCCACACGCGGGGCTGTGTGGATGCTGGGGCAGGGGGCAGCAGGGCCAGCATTCCCGCCGTCTCCCCCAGGGGTGTCTTCTTCTTCCTTCTGTCTCCTCAAGTGGCTGCCAATGCTTACGTCTCTCAGGGCAGACTCCAAGGTTGGCTACATTTACAACCAAGGGCATGCACTTGGGAACAAAAATAGTCCTGGACTGATTTAAGTGGAAATAATTTATCCTTGAAAGAGATCCAATATATAAAGTTTTTCCTCCAGAAAGAATCTCTCGAAAGGCTTCAAAGACGTGACATCTGGGGATGGGGTGGGGTCACAGTTAAAAGCAGCTGCTGTCAGAGCATGCGGAATGCCCCAATCGCTGTGCCGCAGTGGGGTGGCCCAGGGGTGCCAGGGCGCTGACCTCCAGCTCCCACCTCCTCGGCCGCCCCCTGCAGGGTGCAGGGTACACAGCACAGATCATTTCCCATATCTCCCTGCATTCATGCTTTGGATGAGAGGAAAGAGCAGACCTGCTTCCATCTCTCTGTCAGCAGCCTGCGCCGGGTGCTCAGAAAGTAGTTACACATGTGCTGGGAGTTTAAAACCCCATAGGAGGGAGGCCGGAGTCAGGGCAGGGCGACCGACCACCAAACACGTGAAAGAAAGCGCATGTGATGCAGGAAACATGTGCCCAACAGAGTGAGGAGTGAGTGAAGAGGATGTCATGTGAATTTCAGGTTTGCCCTGGAGCTGGGGATGGAGGAGGTGGGATTCATTCCTCGCACTTCACTGGTGGAGGTTTCAATTTGTTTAGGAGGCAGGGCTCAGTAAGGCAGCACAGAGGACTTTGGAGGAAGTCCTGCCTGCCCCTGCAAGGGTGGATGAGGACACATCACAGAACAGGGGGGAGGACAGAGCTCAGTGCACCACCGGCCCAGGAAGGGGCATCACCTGGACGTTGGAGTCCTGGACCAGGCAGAGCTGCTCCTGGATCTTGTGGAGCTCTTCCTGCTGCCACCGGATGTTGGCTTGCAGGATCCTCGTCCTCTGCTCCAGCTGGTCTTTGATGGTCTGGAACATGCTGAGCTGTGCTGAAAACTTGAAGGCGGGGTCAAAACACAGAACCCGATGAAAGAGTTATCTCAGCCTTGCAGACAGATGTTGCTGCTGCTCTGAGCGGCCCTGCACACTTTCATTTCCGGTCCTTTACCCACCCTTTGCAGCATCCCTGACCCACTGCTGCAATGAGTGACCCACTGTTGAGGAGCGCACCAGGGAGCAGGGGTTCTGGCTGAGGGCTGGGTGGCCCAGGGCCCCCTGCCCACCCCACCCCCACCCCCCGTGAGCTTTTCTTAGGCCCATGGGAACCTGCAGGTCTCATTTATTGCGCTGGAGTCTGGGAGGGCCACAGAATCAGGACACGATTTTGTAAGCAGTGCAGTGCTTACAAACTCATATTCTAAATTCGGTTAGACGGACAAATGGTTTTGGAGAGGAATGTCAAAAGCAGGGCATGAGAATTTGCAACATCATGGATGGACTTGGAGGGCATTATGCTAAGTGAAATAAGTCAGTTAGAGAAAGACAAATACTGCATGAGATCATTTATATGTGCAATCTAAAATATAAAACAAACTAGTGATTACAACAAAAAGGCAACAGACTCACAGATACAGGGAACAAACTAGTGGTTACCAGTGGGGAGAGGGAAAGGGGGCGGGGCAAGATAGGCGTAGGGGATTAAGTGGTATAAACTATCATAGTATAAAATAAGTAAGCTACAACCATATATTGTACAGCAAAGGCAATATAGCCAATATTTTATAATAACTATAAATAGAGTGTAACCTTTAAAAATTGTGAATCACTGTGTTGTACACCTGTAACTTATACAATATTGTTCAGCAACTATATCTCAAAAAAAAAAAGCAAGGCATCAGACAGCCCCCTTCCCTTTTTTCTCTCATCTAGGGCATGACGATTTGCATGTGACAGCTTCACATGCTGTTTTGGATCCTATCATTATCCTAAAACTGATCCTGGAGAGCAGGGCTCTTCTGGAACAATTCACAGACAAGCTTGGATTTTTTTTTTTTTTTTTTTTTTTTTGGCTGCACCATGTGGCATGCGGGATCCTAGTTCCCTGACCAGGGGTTGAACCTGTGCCCCCCTGCAGTGGAAGCGTGGAGTCCCAACCACTGGACGGCCAGGGAATTCACAAGCTTGGATTTGATGGTACTCTAAACCCTCCTGGGGCCGTGAAAGCCTCATCACCCTCCCTCACTTCCCCAGGCTCACTTGCAGGCTGTCCCTGCACTTCTTGGAAATCTGTGTAAAAAAGAGCTAAGGAGACAAGCAGTACAGTCGCCCTATGTGCACCCCAGGGGGTACCGCTGGCGGAGGTGACCCTGCAGGAGCACGGACGTCTGCTGTGTGCAAGAGCCCAAGCGTCCCCTTCCTCCTGCCTTGTGACTCCTTCCTGGGATGGAGGCTGGCTTTAGGAAGATTTCCCAGGTGATCTCTGCCCTGTGTCACCTGTCTACCTGGACACAAGGTTCTTTCCTTGCAGGAAATGTGGAGGGGGGAGGTCATGAGACGGGAGGTGAAGCTGACACTCCCGGGGCTGCCCGCCCTGCTCTGGGCGATGTGGGGCTGTCCGTGACTCCTGCTTATTGAGGAAAGTGAGTTTGCTGGGCTGGGGCTTCTGCTCTTTATTTTGTCCCCCACTCACCCCTTTATTTTTTTTTACAGTGACTTAATCTGCATTCCCTCAGTCTCTACCTCCGACAACCTCCTGAGTCTGTTTCTTGCCCGTTGTCCTTTGCAAACACCTCCAGAGATTGTCTCTTTTCTTTTGCCCTTTGCCCTCCCATCCATGGAAACACAGGGAGCCTGGGAGAGGTTAGAATACAGGCAGGATAAACCAGAGGATGGAATCACACTGACTGCAGTTTTGGAGCAGCAGAATAATAAGAAAAAGAACCAGGAAGAAAAATAGTGGCAGGTGCCACCACTTGTGGAGACCTACCCTTGCCAGGCCAGCAAAGCAGGACCCTGTACCTCCTCGCAACACACCCATGCCACGCAGAGAGGTTGTGACTGGCTCCAGGTCCACGGCAAGGTGGGGGGGCGGCCCCAGTGTGAACCCAGAGTCTCAGGAGGTGGGAGAGGCCAAGAGACTTTGCCAATGACACCTCCCCACCCCCCAATTCCACCCCAATCAGAGCGGCTTTGACCTCAGACTTCACTGAAAAATCCTGCTGCTAAACATGGGCTTAAAAATACCTATACCAGACTGTATCACAAAAGTCTCAATCAGAATCTCACTCATCAAAGCACCAGCTGGGATTTTGAAAGAGAATTTGATTGAGAAAGAAAAGCTGTTATCAGGTATTCAATTAAAATAACAAAAGACAAAAGCATCTGTGCTGGGTTCTACAAAGTCTGGAGACAGTTCAGGCTATGACATCCACATCCAGGGGTAGATGCACTGGGCTGTCCGTCGGCTCCCAAGGGAAACAGTGAGGGGGTCGGTGGTCGGCAAGGTGCCAGCACCGAGCTTCATGAGTGTTACTCTATTCATTTATTCTTATTTTCCCAAGGCATTCCAGGACACCCAAGCATGAGTCTCTTGTTATATTCTTGATTGTGGCCTTTTTGATAAAGAGATTTCCCCTAACTTAGAGACACGTTAGCAACACGCTATGAAGCAAAACCATCACTTAGCCAGATAACCGTTTCCCAGATTTTGGATTTTATTTTTTTCCCCTTTCCCTTGATAGGGTACCACAGTGATAACATCAGTGAGGGGAAAGAGAGAAAATTGTAGAATCTCATTATTTCACGTGAGTAGGTATGAGAAGAACTATCTGATTTGAAAGGCCAGCATTACACAAGAACATCTTAAAGAATACGGTTACTGTTCATTGCAGCACTATATACAATAGCCAGGACATGGAAGCAACCTTAATGTCCATCAACAGATGAATGGATAAAGAAGGTGTGGTGCATATATACAATGGAATATTACTCAGCCATAAAAGGAAACGAAATTGAGTTATTTGTAGTGAAGCAGATGGACATAGAGACTGTCATACAGAGTGAAGTAAGTCAGAAAGAGAAAAACAAATATCGTATACTAACGCATATATGTGGAATCTAAAAATTGGTATAGATGATCTTACTTGCAAAGCAGAAATACAGACACAGACATAGAGCACAAATGTATGGATACCAAGGGGGAAGGGGGGTGTGGGATGAATTGGGAGATGGGGATTGACATATATACACATATATTGGTACTATGTATAAAATAGGGTACTAATGAGAACCTACTGTATAGCACAGGGAACTCTACTCAATGCTCTGCGGTGACTTAAATGGGAAGGAAATCCAAAAAAAGAGGGGATATATGTATACATATAGCTGATTCACTTTGCTGTACAGTAGAAACTAACACAACATTGTAAAACAACTATACTCCAATAAAAAAAATGGTTATTATTAAGTATAATCTGCCTAAGAGACTAAGAACTGTTACTGTTAATTAAAATGAAGATCAATATATGAAAAACTAGAATTCCAAAGGGGCCTTTATCACACCATGACTTATTACAATGCAAGACCCACAAGATGAAGGAATTCTCATTTCATGGGCCTTTGGACTGAAGAAGTTACTCATTTCATACCAAATGTGCCTTGGAAATTTGAAGAGAAAAAAAATTCTTCTTTTTCTTTTTTTTCCTAATGAGGATGAATATAGATCATTTGCATTAGTCGACTCTGGCTGGGTAGGTTTTATATCCTTACTTAAGCCTAACTCTGGCAAGGAGCACGTGCTAGCAGCATGTGTCTTTCTTATTCCAGGAAAACATGCGAGGCCACTGTTAGTGGGAACGATGTATGTTCTGAAAGAGTTTTCACCAGTGGTGACGGATTTGCACCAAGACAGACGTCCATACTTTGGCAAGTGTGTGGGCAAGGACACATCTTGGTGGACTGCCCCCCTGGGACCCCCTTGTGGCCAGAAAGGGGGCAAAGCTCAATATGTCATAAAGGAATGGAAATCAGAGGTCTGGCCAGTCAGCTCAACTGCCCTTGGACTTCCGTAGACAGAATATTTTCTTACTGGTTCTATAAAAACACACGCCCTGCCGTGGCGGTTTCTCTGTTTATATGCCCATCTCGCCCTTGAACTCCAAGTCCAAAAGCGAGGGCTGCGCCACAAGCATCTTTGCGTCCTTCACACTCACTTCCTGACTGACCCAAACAGTAACTCGCTGAACGTTGTTGCAACATAGAAGGAATTACTCAGCCAAGCCCTGATCCTTTATTTTAAAAATGTGGTATTTATAATACTGGACTCAGAGCTTTTAAACCCTTGCAAAGTCTTCCTGTAACATTTGGCTTCCTTCAGACCTTTTCTAAAATATCGTGACCAATTAGGAGTCGTGAAAAATGAGAGGAACACGGAAAAGTGGCAGAGAGATGAAGAAAGATTGTTAAAAGGATTGAGAAACAGACGCCGGAGAAGATCAATGGGAGGATGGATGGAGATGAGGACGGGGGAGGGGCAACGTCCACAGCTCCACACGCCCCACCTGCACGTGGGGAGAAACAGTCCCGTCTGGGGGGCCTTGGTGTGGAGCCTGTAGGTCGGCACCAGTGCACCCACACCCTCCAGAGGACCCCAGCATCCTGTCTCGGGGAAGTGCTGCCCCGGGTTTCCCTTGCCCTGAGTCCCAGACTCACCTGTGTCACGGGGGCAGGTGGGCTTTGCAAGATGGTCTGAGGCAGGAGCTGCTGTGTGATGTCACAGGACGCCGGGGCGGGCAGGGGAGCCTGGGGAAAGGAGAGGGGCCTTGCTGTCAAATGCAGCTTCTGGGCCGCTACAGAAAGGACCGGGTGCTGTCTCTCAGCCAGCTGGGTTCTCTGGCCTCAAGGAGGCCCTTCTGCCCTAGAGTGGACGGCTTACTTCTGGAAGGCATATGTTCCCCGGGAAAGGTGGGGTCGCAGGTTGCTGCCCTTGCAGGGCACGGAGTCAGCGGTGACACGCGGTTGGTGAAGGGTGGGGGGCACTGTGGGCACTCGGGCCCGGTGCCTTCCATCACAGTGTGCTCTGCAGAGCCCTGCCACCGGCCGGAGCTGGGCATCTCCACCCCACCCTGCCTCGCCTCCTGTTCTAGGCTCCGTTCTTGGTGGATTTGGTCGCTCTTTTCCCAGATCAATGCTTTCTTAGTGGTGCTGTCCAGCAGAAAGAATGGGAACTCATAACCCATGTCGGCTCTGCGTGGCCTTTCTGCTCAACACTAATGCCGACGGACAGGCCCCCGCACGTCTCTACCCGCTGACCCACCCAGGCAGTGAATGTGGCTGCAGCTTCGCCAGACTCTGCCTGCAATCTGGTGGAGAGAGTCCTGCAAGGTCAGCTGAGTCCCAGCCTCTGCGCCCTGATCACTCAGGTGGGCAGGGGGGCAGGGGTGGGGTGGGACAACGTGTAGAGACAAGAAATGCAGCCCTCAGCTTCCCGAGGCTCTTGAGAGTTTTGAAAAGAAAAGTAAAAACCTTCTTCTGAAGTTACCCCAAAGCTGCCCCAGGCCCTGGGGACTACAAAAGGCAGCCCCAGTGGAAAGCTGTCCCCGGAAGGACATCAGGAGCGGAGGCAGCAGGAGAGCTGTTCTGAGTGAGAACCCGGGACTGGCTCTGGTTCCCCCAGTTTTGTTCCCTTACACAGCTGGGACAGAACTGTGTCACCAGCAGTGGCAGAGAGAGTTGCACGGACAGCCAATACCAGAAGAGCGGCCATCAGAGCTCACAAGCTCGTCAAAAGGTGGCTGGAGACAAAGAAAGTGGTCTTTTTTTTTTTTTTAAGAAAGTGGTCTTTGTCATGTTCTGTTTGAAAATAAAACGTGTTGCCCAAGCTTTTCAGCAGGGTGGGCATAACTTCCACGGTGACAGCACGAAGGAAGGAGACACTTCACTCCCATCTCTAAAAGGTCAGCGAGGGATGAGTAGGAGGTACTTGGCCACTATGTGGATGTGGCCCCTAAAATTTGGGGACACTTTTCCCATTGACAGCGAGGTCTGTGTCCCTCTCTGTGGGTGAGCTTGTGACTGCTTTGCCCGAGAGGGATGGCAGAGGTGACATGTGGGACTTTTAAGGCAAGGTCACAGAAAGCCACGCAGTTCCGCCCGGCTCTCGTGGAAGTCCCTCTCCAGATATTTCCTCTTGGAACCCAGGAGCATGCCGGGAGGATGGCATGGAGAGGTCCACGCAAGTCAACAGAGGATGCTCTCAGCTGGGCCCAGCCATCAGCCGGGGATGCAGACACACCGGGGATGTGGACCTCCCAGCCCTGATCGGGGAGGCTTCCAACACCAGGCAGCAAAGGAGTCACCCCCACTGTGCCTTTTCTGAATTCCTGACCCAGAATCCATGAACATGGAAAATGACTGCTGCTTTCTTTCTTTTTTTGTGTGTTTTTAAAATTTATTTATTTTATTTTATTTTTGGCTGCGTTGGGTTTTCGTTGCTGCGCGCGGGCTTTCTCTAGTTGCAGCGAGCGGGGGCTAGTCTTCTTTGCGGTGCGCGGGCTTCTCATTGCAGTGGCTTCTCTTGTTGCACAGCACGGGCTCTAGGCACACCGGCTTCAGTAGTTGCAGCACGCGGGCTCGGTAGTTGTGGCTTGTGGGCTCTAGAGCGCAGGCTCAGTAGTTGTGGCGCGTGGGCTTAGTTGTTCCGCGGCATGTGGGATCTTCCCACTTCCCACTTCGAACCCGTGTCCCCTACATTGGCAGGTGGGTTCTTAACCACTGCGCCACCAGGGAAGCCCCATGACTGTTGCTGTATGCCACTGAGTTTGGTGTGGTTTGTTCCATGGTGATGGATAACGGGAGTGTGGTAGGTCCATCAGTGACTTTGCATCCAGCCAGCGTGCTTTCTAGGAGGCCACACGTTCCCTGATGTTCTGGAGAGGCCTGGCATATATGAGGGACACTGCCTGATATATGCAGGGGGACCTTCTTGCTGACATCAAGCTTCTCAGACATCTGCACTGGAGTGAAATGGGATCTAAACTAGGAGGGTCCTAATCACGCACCCCCAGAGGCTCTGGGGGTGTGACCCCAAATTTGAAGTTTTGAGCTTTATCTTTAAAACTCTTTTGGATTTTGAATTCTGTGGATATACATCCATGTTAATTTTGGAATAAAAATGTTTCAAATTTGTTGCCAATTAAACTTCTTAACTTCCCACCCCCACCTGCCACCAGCAATGTGTAAGTACAGCTGGCTCTCTGCGGAGGTGCAGCACGCAGTCCTGTGGCCCCGCAGGCCCCCGCGACGCCGCAGCACAGGCTGGGTGACGAGTTCGGGGTCACTCACGTACCGGCGTCGCGGCTGCTTGGCTGAGCCCTAGCGCGGGGAGCTCTCGAGCCGATCTCGGCAAAGCCGCGGTGCCGGCCTCTGCCCTCAGCTTGCCTGGAGTAGCTGCAAGAAACACATCACCTTTCAGACGTGCACACGCTTCACAGCTTTCTTATCAAAAGAGGGGAACGGTGACCACGGTGTGCTCGCAACACGGGCCTGGCTGGAATCTGATAAAGGAAGCCCAGCGCAAGTGGAGGTCGTTTCGAGAACCACGGAGGTTCTGCCAGCCTCCAGCATCACCTGGGAGCAGGTGGATGACAGCAGAGCACCACCCACGAGCTCTACGTCCGCCGCGTGGTGCAACCAGCTGCCTGATCTCACACGTCACCGGGTCCGCACGTCGCCTGCTTTATGTCGGCTGCGTGTGCCAGTGGAGAAACCAGAGTGTGGAGCCGGGGCGGGGGGGAAGAGACCAGTGGAGATGGGGCGGGGGGGGGGGAAGAGACCAGTGGAGATGGGGCAGGGGGGGAAGAGACCAGTGGAGATGGGGCAGGGGGGGAAGAGACCAGTGGAGATGGGGCGGGGGGGGGGGGAAGAGACCAGTGGAGATGGGGGGGGGGGGGAAGAGACCAGTGGAGATGGGGCAGGGGGGGAAGAGACCAGTGGAGATGGGGCGGGGGCGGGGAGAGACCAGTGGAGACGGGGCGGGGGGGGGGAAGAGACCAGTGGAGATGGGGCAGGGGGGGAAGAGACCAGTGGAGATGGGGCGGGGGCGGGGAGAGACCAGTGGAGATGGGGCGGGGGGGGGAGAGACCAGTGGAGACGGGGCAGGGGGGGAAGAGACCAGTGGAGATGGGGGGGGGGGGAAGAGACCAGTGGAGATGGGGCAGGGGGGGAAGAGACCAGTGGAGATGGGGCGGGGGGGGGGGGGAAGAGACCAGTGGAGATGGGGCGGGGGCGGGGAGAGACCAGTGGAGACGGGGCGGGGGGGGGGAAGGAGAGCAGTGGAGATGGGGCGGGGGCGGGGAGAGACCAGTGGAGATGGGGCGGGGGGGGGGGGAAGAGACCAGTGGAGATGGGGCGGGGGCGGGGAGAGACCAGTGGAGATGGGGCAGGGGGGGAAGAGACCAGTGGAGATGGGGCGGGGGCGGGGAGAGACCAGTGGAGACGGGGCGGGGGGGGGGAAGAGACCAGTGGAGATGGGGCAGGGGGGGAAGAGACCAGTGGAGATGGGGCGGGGGCGGGGAGAGACCAGTGGAGATGGGGCAGGGGGGGAAGAGACCAGTGGAGATGGGGCGGGGGGGGGGGGGAAGAGACCAGTGGAGATGGGGCGGGGGCGGGGAGAGACCAGTGGAGACGGGGCGGGGGGGGGGAAGAGACCAGTGGAGATGGGGCGGGGGCGGGGAGAGACCAGTGGAGATGGGGCAGGGGGGGAAGAGACCAGTGGAGATGGGGCAGGGGGGGAAGAGACCAGTGGAGATGGGGCGGGGGCGGGGGGAAGAGACCAGTGGAGATGGGGCGGGGGGGGGGGGGAAGAGACCAGTGGAGACGGGGCAGGGGGGGAAGAGACCAGTGGAGACGGGGCGGGGGGGGGAGAGACCAGTGGAGACGGGGCGGGGGGGGGAAGAGACCAGTGGAGATGGGGCGGGGGCGGGGGGAAGAGACCAGTGGAGATGGGGCAGGGGGGGAAGAGACCAGTGGAGATGGGGCGGGGGGGGGGAAGAGACCAGTGGAGATGGGGCAGGGGGGGAAGAGACCAGTGGAGATGGGGGGGGGGGGAAGAGACCAGTGGAGATGGGGCAGGGGGGGAAGAGACCAGTGGAGATGGGGCGGGGGGGGGAAGAGACCAGTGGAGATGGGGCAGGGGGGGAAGAGACCAGTGGAGATGGGGCGGGGGGGGGGGAAGAGACCAGTGGAGATGGGGCAGGGGGGGAAGAGACCAGTGGAGATGGGGCGGGGGGGGGGGAAGAGACCAGTGGAGATGGGGCAGGGGGGGAAGAGACCAGTGGAGATGGGGCAGGGGGGGAAGAGACCAGTGGAGATGGGGCAGGGGGGGAAGAGACCAGTGGAGATGGGGCGGGGGCGGGGAGAGACCAGTGGAGACGGGGCGGGGGGGGGAAGAGACCAGTGGAGATGGGGCGGGGGGGGGGGGGAAGAGACCAGTGGAGATGGGGCGGGGGGGGAAGAGACCAGTGGAGATGGGGCGGGGGCGGGGAGAGACCAGTGGAGACGGGGCGGGGGGGGGAAGAGACCAGTGGAGATGGGGCAGGGGGGGAAGAGACCAGTGGAGATGGGGCGGGGGCGGGGGGAAGAGACCAGTGGAGATGGGGCGGGGGGGGGGGAAGAGACCAGTGGAGACGGGGCAGGGGGGGAAGAGACCAGTGGAGACGGGGCGGGGGGGGGAGAGACCAGTGGAGACGGGGCGGGGGGGGGAAGAGACCAGTGGAGATGGGGCGGGGGCGGGGGGAAGAGACCAGTGGAGATGGGGCGGGGGGGGGGGGAAGAGACCAGTGGAGACGGGGCAGGGGGGGAAGAGACCAGTGGAGACGGGGCGGGGGGGGGAGAGACCAGTGGAGACGGGGCGGGGGGGGGAAGAGACCAGTGGAGATGGGGCAGGGGGGGAAGAGACCAGTGGAGATGGGGCGGGGGGGGGGGAAGAGACCAGTGGAGATGGGGCAGGGGGGGAAGAGACCAGTGGAGATGGGGCAGGGGGGGAAGAGACCAGTGGAGATGGGGCGGGGGGGGAAGAGACCAGTGGAGATGGGGCGGGGGGGGGGGGAAGAGACCAGTGGAGATGGGGCAGGGGGGGAAGAGACCAGTGGAGATGGGGCGGGGGGGGGGGAAGAGACCAGTGGAGATGGGGCAGGGGGGGAAGAGACCAGTGGAGATGGGGCGGGGGGGGGGGGAAGAGACCAGTGGAGATGGGGCAGGGGGGGAAGAGACCAGTGGAGACGGGGCGGGGGGGGGGAAGGAGAGCAGTGGAGATGGGGCAGGGGGGGAAGAGACCAGTGGAGACGGGGCGGGGGGGGGAAGAGACCAGTGGAGACGGGGCGGGGGGGGGAGAGACCAGTGGAGACGGGGCAGGGGGGGAAGAGACCAGTGGAGATGGGGGGGGGGGGAAGAGACCAGTGGAGATGGGGCAGGGGGGGAAGAGACCAGTGGAGATGGGGCGGGGGGGGGGGGGAAGAGACCAGTGGAGATGGGGCGGGGGGGGAAGAGACCAGTGGAGATGGGGCGGGGGCGGGGAGAGACCAGTGGAGACGGGGCGGGGGGGGGAAGAGACCAGTGGAGATGGGGCAGGGGGGGAAGAGACCAGTGGAGATGGGGCGGGGGCGGGGGGAAGAGACCAGTGGAGATGGGGCGGGGGGGGGGGAAGAGACCAGTGGAGACGGGGCAGGGGGGGAAGAGACCAGTGGAGACGGGGCGGGGGGGGGAGAGACCAGTGGAGACGGGGCGGGGGGGGGAAGAGACCAGTGGAGATGGGGCGGGGGCGGGGGGAAGAGACCAGTGGAGATGGGGCGGGGGGGGGGGGAAGAGACCAGTGGAGACGGGGCAGGGGGGGAAGAGACCAGTGGAGACGGGGCGGGGGGGGGAGAGACCAGTGGAGACGGGGCGGGGGGGGGAAGAGACCAGTGGAGATGGGGCAGGGGGGGAAGAGACCAGTGGAGATGGGGCGGGGGGGGGGGAAGAGACCAGTGGAGATGGGGCAGGGGGGGAAGAGACCAGTGGAGATGGGGCAGGGGGGGAAGAGACCAGTGGAGATGGGGCGGGGGGGGAAGAGACCAGTGGAGATGGGGCGGGGGGGGGGGGAAGAGACCAGTGGAGATGGGGCAGGGGGGGAAGAGACCAGTGGAGATGGGGCGGGGGGGGGGGAAGAGACCAGTGGAGATGGGGCAGGGGGGGAAGAGACCAGTGGAGATGGGGCGGGGGGGGGGGGAAGAGACCAGTGGAGATGGGGCAGGGGGGGAAGAGACCAGTGGAGACGGGGCGGGGGGGGGGAAGGAGAGCAGTGGAGACGGGGTGGGGAGGGGAGGAGACGAGTGGGATAGAAGGGAAGGCACGGGAACCGAATGGCAACTTCTGCTTCAGACCACAGACTGCCCTGCTTCTGCTCAAGTTCGGGGGCCCCTCGTGGGACTCTCGTATACCCCCCACCACCCCAGCCCAACAGGCGCCCACCCCCTCCCTCCGCGGTGTCACACTCACAGGGGGGTTCGGACACAGCCGTGCGCGATGATTTGTGGGAACTTCTTGAGGACGCCGATGGCGAGTGGCTGGTGTTAAGGCCCGAGGCGCCCACGTCGAGTGCATTAAAGTGCTGCGGAGCTTCCAGGCTGGAGCCCTTGTGCTGAACACACACACACACACACACACACACACACACACACACACACACACACACATATACACACACGCACACAGAGTTCCACGTTGCAGCATCGAGATCATGGCAATGAATTAGGTGACTTCAGTTGTTCTCTAAATATTTAGGAAACTTTGAAGGGTATTGAGAGAAATACTGTACCTGTTTGGAGATAATTCCAAACACATTCGGGTGGACTGTTTATACAAAGATGTAATCTAGCATCTTTGAGAGGCTGGTAGCCTGTAAGCAGTGTTTATTATACTTTCTCGCCTTGTAGTTTGATAGTTTAGATTTTCGTAAGGGATTTGGCATTTTCTTTTTTCCTTAAAATTGTCACCTCATGCCCAGAATCTTGGCTTTCCCGGAAGCGGGTGGAGAGGCCGGTTCTAGAAATAAGGTTGTTGGTGGTACTGGATTATTAATACTCCCATGAAACAAACGCCTTTGGACTCTTCTGGACACTATCCCCCCACTGCTCTTCCTCTGCAACCTCAGGGCCCCCGAGTGGAGAACAGGCAAAGGGCCAATGGTCTCCAGTTCTTGACCCCGGGATCCCAACTGATGCTGGGCCCCCAGGATGCCTCTGCCTTGAGCACAGAATGGTGAGAAAGCGGCTGTGACGTGCCAACCCTGAGGAACCATCTTTCCATCCTGCACTGGGGTAGGTGTCATAAGCCTAAGAAAACAGGGATTATAATGATTTTTAAGCTAAAGAAGAAACATAATGCTTACTCTCCTGGGCTAGGCTTCTACCTGGTCTCAGAAGGATGGCGAGATTCCTGGGCTGCTTGATGTCTCCTGGTCTCAGTTCTTAAATCTCTGTGTGTGACTCTACATGGCTGCTCTGTATTTTGAGTCGTGGCTCCAGGGAGGGTGGACACCGCGTGTGCCCGAGTACGGCTGAAATGATTGCTACGAGACCTACGGGCCTTTGTGCAAAACAGAAACGCAGGATGTGCCTGGGTTTGCTGTGCTAAATGTCCATTTTGAGGTCCTGTTGCTTGGTCACTGTCTCCCCCAGATCACAGCCCTTAGAGTGGGGTCCCTGGCCCATGGCCATTGGCGAATTGCATGCTCCTGGTCAGCAGAGAAGTAAGTACAGGAAGTGAGAGTAGGAGCTGAGAAACTTTTATAGCCGTTTGACATAGCCACACATCCCATCCAAGCAGGGGAATCTGCATTTTTAAAAAGCGTCCATCAGTGACAGGTTTGAAATTAAAAAACCAAATGGTCCATTACTGCTGAGAGTTTGAAAAGCATGGTCCTGGAGCTTTTCCTTTAAAAGGGGCTTCTTAATCTGGCAGCCTGAGATTGTATTTGTGTGCTTATACATAAGTGCAGGTTGATGAGAAGTTCCGTTGGGCTCTAATATTCCCAAAGGATCGGAAACCTCAATAATCAACTTCCGACTGGATGATACACACTCTGCCCGATCTTCAGCTGTGGTGTATGGTGTGTCTAACACCTGCCTATTAACAGCTTAATTCCACCCTTGGACGTGATACATGATGCATTAATGGACAGAGCTGGGTAATAAACACATCCATAAACGATGACAGAGGTGTCGCATCAGTGTGCTGGTGATGAATCACTGTACGACACATCACCATGTAGCCTGCCAGCAGGGGAGGCTCAGCAAAGATGCGACTGCTGTCTGGTCTTTAAAGGGGATTTCTCCCTCTTCCCAACTGAGTTCTCAATGGACCAGAGATGCTTTTGTCGGACCACTGCTGCTGCGTCAGTTTCTGGCCAGAGACTCTGGATTCTAGGTCACGGGCAGGCTGGAACTTGAACCCTATCTCATCAGTTCTAAGAGGCCCTTTCCCTCTCACATTGTGACATATCTGAAGTTGGGATGTGTCCTTCAACTAATGATAAGAAATCCTGACTTCACAGATTGGCAGCATTTTCTCTTTCTCAGTGGAGATAAAATAATGGTAGACCTTACAATTGATGGCTTCTTAGCTTTGATGAAATACAACACTCCCTTCCTTGCTTTCTCTCTTTTTCTCCCAACATTTGTGTTTGCTTGAAGAATGACCTTTGAGAAACAGAGCTCTCGTCTACTTGCAAGTTCCCTTCCAGTTGTCTGACACGCCAGGAGCAGAGACGGGGGACAGCCTGGCCAGAGGGGTCCAGAGAGTTCAGGCTGGACGAGGAAGGAGGTCTGGGCTTTGGGAAGAGAAATACCTCCCCACAACTCTCAGAGCTCCCTGATGCAAAGCTGGCTCCAACAAGGCTGTCAACTCAGAGCCCCAGACACAGAAATGGAAAGTACGCCCTGCCAGTGAAGCCACAGAGGGTGTGCGAGGGGCAGCGTGCTTGTGGGACGCTCTGTTGTAGGCAGAGTATCAGCCTTAGGCTAAGGGGAGGGCAGGGCACTCAGACTATTCTCTGCCTCGATGGGACGATGGAGTAACCCCCAACTTTTCATCTGTGGGACAGACACAAAGTGGACGTACTATAGGCAGACCTTGTTTTATCACGTTTCACCTTATCACACTTCGCAGGGAGTGTGGTTTTGTACAAATGGAAGGTCTGTGGCACCCCTGCCTTGTCAGATGATGCTTAGCATTTTTTTAGCAATGAAGTATTTTTAAATTAAGGTATGTACAATTTTAAAAAACCTAATACTATTGCACACTTAATAGGCTACAGTATAGTGTAAACAGATCTTTTATATGCACTGGGAAACCAAAAAAATGTTGTGTGACTCGCTTTACTGCGACATTCGTTTTATTGCGGTGGTCCGGAACCCACGCTATCTCTGAGGTGTGCCTGCACAGCCGTTCTTGTAAGGCTGGAAAGTGCCGAACCCTGCTCTGAGTCCAGAGGCTGTTTCTTGCACAGCTCTGTGAGTTCCCAGCCTCGGTGGCTTTGGGTACGTTAGCTACATCCTCTGTGTGCTGCTGTCTCACCTGAAGAAGGACAGTAACGGTGCCCGCCTCACAGGAACCTCACAAGGGGCAAATAGGCCAATACCCCAAAATTACATTGAACAGTACTGGGAACATAGCAAGAGCTCAATAAATACGACCTGCCATTTTTAGGATGACTGTCTGTATGATCACAACTCATGGAAGATTCTACTTAGCCAGACTTTGCCTTTAACCTCTGCTGGGCCTCACAATACCTTCAGTGCCGAAGGGTGGACGGTCTCCAGAAGCGGGTCCTCCAGGGCCAGCTCTTGCCTTCTTTCCACCCGGACCTCTGCGTAACTGCTCAGGAAATCAAGAGACCACAGCTGGAGGGGGGGACCTTCCAGGACGACACCAGCAAAGAGGGCTAGTGTGACAGGTCCAGGTTCCCTGCGTGATACCCCTCCCAGAACAGCCACCAGCAAGGAGGTTAGCCCTGTTACTTGTCTGAGGCTGGAGTTTCTTTCTGGGCCTAAATTCCACTGCAGTCACTTCCACTGTGACATTCAGGATTATCTTCCTTTCCAGGATGTTTTTATTTCCTTCTCCTTTACTGATCTCTACCCACCCTCACCCCGCAACCCCCAAACATAGTTGTCTTTAGAAACCTATTTTCCTCTGTAGAATGAGCCTCAGCCTTCAAATAATTAGAAGACTTTCTTAAGACCTACTCAGTTTGGACTATGCATAGGAGGAAGTGACACGTAACTTTTTTTTTAGTAATTACAGACTACGAAACTGCCGGAAGCTTTCTTTCGACCAAACCTAGAACTAACCAGACCCAGACTGTCGATTAGTCTATGGACCCACTTTTTGAATAGCGTGGGTAAATCAGTTCAACATGGTGATGGCTGAGTGACTCAGCTGTGGCTTTTGCCTCGTGTGTGGAGACGCAGGCTGGGCGAGGGGTCTTGGGAGTGGTGGTGGCTCTTGGGCCTATAGAATGCTTGTGACCTCGTTTACTCACTAGGTCACTCCCTACTTTCTCTGAAAATCTGGGATCTGGGAGGCAGAAGGTGGAGAGGAAGAACAGGGTCAAGGGCAGATCTGAGGAGAAAGGTGCTGATGATGTCCAGCCTTCCCTGGGGGCAAAGGGACCCTCTGGCAAAGGGCCAGGCAGAGAGGGGGGACTGGCCATGGAATCAGAAACCAGTGGCTGCTGACGTGCCCAGGGTAGGCTGCGAAGCCAGGATCAGGTCCCTGAGAGTGGGTGCGCAATGTGATGGTCATGGTCACTGGCCAAGAAATACCTGTGTTTCTTATCTCTCCTCTTTCCCCACTTACTAAAGAAGAGGGATTTACTTGTGTGTGTGTGTGTGTGTGTGTGCACGTGCGTGTGTGTATGGATAGTATTATTCATCCATTATCTACCTATCTATCCATCCATCATCTATCTATTATCTATCTATCCATGTATCTATTATCTACCTATCTATCCATCTATTATCTATCTATCCATCCATCCATCATCTATTATCTACCCATCGATCATATATCCATCTATTATCTATCTATCCATCCATCCATCATGTTATCTATCTATCCATGTATCTATTTTCTATCTATCTACCTATCCATTATCTATCCATCTATTATCTATCCACCCATCCATCATCTATTATCTCTATCCATGTATCTATTATCTACCTATCTATCCATCTATTATCTATCTATCCATCTATCCATCCATCATCTATTATCTATCCATCCATCATCTATCCATCTATTATCTATCCGCCATCTATCCATCTATTATCTATCCATCCATCATCTATTATCTATCCATCTATTATCTACATATCTATCCATGCATCCATCATCTATTATCTATCCATCCATCTATCCATTATCTATCTATTCACCTATCTATCATCTATCTATCCAAATATTATCTATCTATCCAAATATTATCTATCTATCCATATATTATCTATCTATCCATCCATTATCTATTTATCTATTATCTATCCATCCATCCATCTCTCCACCTACCTACCTACCCATTATCTGCTATCAATCATCCACCTCTTATGTACATGTATATAATGCAGTAGGTATGTATATGTAACTCTCCATCTATCATCTATCTGTTATCTATCATCTATCTGTTATGTACGTATATAAAATGCAGTCCTTCTAAACTTTCTTTCTTTGCTCTCCTCCAATGCTCTCCTCTAGACCAGTTTAAAACCGATTTATGTTCTTAAAATTTTTGTAGTTGGGAAACCCCCAAAGAGCACCTCTCCTTTACCTTCGGGAGGGACTGCGACCCGCACGGCAGCGCCCAGGGAACGCCGGTGTGCTGCCTCCCTTGGAAGCCCCGCCCACCCACGCTGGGCTGGGGGCGCCCCCGAGGCCACGGGACCGCCAGGAACCCTCTCCCACCGGCAGCCTGGCTCTTGTACCAACCCTGCCTCGGTTGCCAGCAGGGGTTTTTTAAAGCGTTCAAAAGAAAGGGGACTATGTCTCTGAGTTATTTAGAGGCAAAATTTTAATCTTCTTCTCCAAACAGCGACAAGGGAAGGCTGGGGGCCGAATGGAGATGAGGGGAAAATCTGTAAGTAGGTCACTGAAGCAGTAACTTACTAAGGAACATCCTGGCCACCTGGAAGGCTCAATAAGGCTTTTCAGAGGGGCCTGACGGGACGCTGGGAGGAAGTCTCAGCCCTGGGAGAACAGGGCTGGGTGTGGAGCCGGAAGGGATCTGAGCTCTGCGGATTATTCTGTCCACTGCAGAGCACAGCCCAGGCCCCGCTGAAGAATTCAAGCCCGGGGCTCGCTCCTCAGAAACGGGGTCCACTGAGGGTGACGGGGCTCTGACGGAGCTGCCGGGGGCCGGGCCCACCCTCCCAGCCCCCTGCCCGCACCTGACCACTGAGTGCGTGCACACGATGAACTCGGGCTTGGAGTTCCACTGGTGGTAGGTGATGTAGTAGTGAGTCTGCAGCCAAATCCACTGCTGGCCTTTCGTCAGAAACCGGTAGCAACACGACTTGCCTTTGCCAAACTGCATCACTGTGAAGAGAAGACAGAGTCCGCACATCACCAACGTTAAGACGAAAATGATCCTTTTGCCCCAAAGTTACCGTGAAAAACACCAGCTTTCAAAAAGACAGTGCCACACATTGGTCCCTTCCCCAGTTGTGACGGATTTTAAGTCATTATCAAGGTCAGGGTAAATGGTAATGAATTCTGAAACAACGGAGGAATGATTCGCCTGCTTTCCCAAATGCTCCAAGGCTTAAGAGAGCCTTAAATCAGGGCAGATCCTCCAACTGGAATTTAATTAAAGAGAGGCCCTGGCTTTCCTGGTGCTCATCCTCTTGCTGCAGGGGGAGCTGCCTTCGGAGCGGCAGGAGCCCAGCGTGGGAAAGACCATCCAGACGCTGGGAGAACTAGACTGAAAATAGACATGCCAGCCAGCGGCCTCTGGACACATCCCGTGGCTGCCAATCTGCCACGTATCCTCCTTCTACGCGGTTCCAAATAGAGAACCGGCCACAGGCGCCTTCCACCCCGGCTCCGCCGTGCGGGGCTGCGTGGAGGCCCTCCGGTCAAGCCTCTTCCGGCTTCCCTGGGGGCGCCCAGCACACACGGATGCCGCTGGTTTAAGCCCGGGCAGGGCAGAAAGCTGGGCCATGGGTCCCAGGAAGAGGAGCAGTTGGGCTTTATTGTTTTTATTTATTTATTTGGACGCACCAGGTCTTAGTTGCGGCAGGCGGGCTCCTTAGTTGCGGCATGGGAACTCTTAGTTGCGGCCTGCACGTGGGATCTAGTTCCCTGACCAGGGATCGAACCCGGATCCCCTGCACTGGGAGCGTGGAGTCTTCTCCACTGCGCCACCAGGGAAGTCCCAGCAGTTGGGTTTTTTTTTTTGTTTTTTTTTTAACATCTTTATTGGAGTATAATTGCTTCACAATGTTGTGTTAGTTTCTGCTGTATAAGAAAGTGAATCAGCTATACATATACATATATCCCCATATCCCCTCCCTCTTGCGTCTCCCTCCCACCCTCCCCATCCCACCCCTCTAGGTGGTCGCAAAGCACCAAGCTGATCTCCCCGTGCTATGCAGAGCCGATGGGTGTTATTGCCTCAGTGCCTGGAATTTAGCTCCTATTTACGCAAACGGTCAAGAGAAAGCCTAATTAGGAGACTCAAGTGACAAAAGGAGGCACTGAATCTACCAATAAAATAATATTTGTATTAAATTCTTTGAGCCTGAGACATGATTAAATGAAGATTGTACCAACACACTGCTAAGGGGACAGTTGGAGCCTCAGGTAGACAACTAAGTTACTCACAGGAAGATCCAACTGGATTTTTAAACTCAAGATGCCTTCAGTCTCTCCTCAACACAATAGGAAGAGGGACTTTTTCGACTACCTAAAATATATCCCAGAGTACTCAGAAAACAGTTTCCTGATATTTTACAGGAATCATACTGTTTACTGTCTTCCAGGGTGCCTAGAAAAACCTCTTCAATGGATAGTTTGTCCTTGTCAAAAACCTTTGTTCTGTTTCCCTAGGAGACTAATATCTTGAGGTCATTTTAAAAGGCCTGATCATCAAAATTGTTAATAAAATGTTCTAAAGCTTAAAGAAAAAAAAAAAGAAAAAAAAAACGAGGGAACTTCAAAAGGCAGGGCGGGTAAGGGTAGGGGCCCAACAAGCTGAGAGTGTCTTGCCCAGTCCTTCAGACACTTAAGGTAGTTCTACACCCAGGGTGGCCTTTCTCCCTTGGAAGAGTCAGAAGCAGCCAACGGCTTGAAGTAGCCGTGCTTCTCACATTTCACGGGCCCCCGGAGCGCTAGGGGATCCTGTTAAAATGGATGCTCTGATTCCATAGGCCTGGCGGCGGGGGACCTGAGGATCTATACGTCTAACAAACTCCTTTTGACACCCACGCTCTGCTCGAGGACCACCTTTGAGAAGCAAGGGGTTACCGTTTTCAAGGTGAGGCTTAACACCTAAGGGCGGCTCCTGATGGAACTCACGCCTGTTCTTGTGTCAACGAGATTACCATGGGTCCGACAGACGGGCATCTGGCAAAACGCAGTGTTGGTGGTCAAGCCGTGTGGCAGGAGCCGTAGGTCAGTATTACTACAAATGTTCCTAACTCAAAGGTAGAACCTGGCACCAAAAATATGGCTTTAAATGGTGAATTCTTGACCCCTCTTGCTAAGTGAGAGCCCAGACGTGCTTCTGGTTTCCCCTCCGTCACACCATGAGCCTCGCCCCCCATCCCTTCGCCAGTGTGTTCCCCTGGTCTGTGGCAGAGCGCCTTCCCCGACCCCGTCCCCCAGCGGGGTGAGGGACCCTCCTCTGAGCCCCTCGATACCCTGTGCACAGCCCCTTCCAGACACCAACATCCCATCAAGTCACTGTGCTTTTCCATCAAACCTTGCTCCTGCAGGGCAGCAAGGAGATTCCGGTCATCTTTCTGTTGTGGGCCTCGCTCAGTATCTGACCTGTTGCTTGTGACCCACACATGTCTGCTGACTAAAGAAGAGTTAGGAGAATTCGGTATTCTGTCTTTGAAACGTATTGAATAATTTAGAAAAAAACACGGAGCGGCATCCCCTTAGTTTCTTAAGATCAAACAGCTTGCGTATCTCAGGGGTGCTGGGAAGGGGCTGGAGGTGGAAGCAGACAGACCAAAGTCAATTCCAGGTGAAAGCAAAACATGGGGAAATCCAGATAGGGACTTCCACCTACTCCTAGATCATCTCCGAGAAGACAAAGTCCTCCACCTCAGAAGAAACCAAGTAATAAGTTGACTTCCAAAGCCTAAGAGTCCTGCCGTCAGGGCTGCGGGGAGAGAGCGGGGGGCCCTCTGGCTGGGGCTGGTGTGAGGTACTCACGGTGCTGGTGGCACCTGGCCAGGAGCTCCAGATCGTCCACGTGGTAGTAATCATAGCCCGAGGTTCCCAGAACTTCAAACGGCAGGTATCCTATGATCGGAGGAGCTCTGCCGAGCAGAGTGGGGGTCATTCATCAGAGAGGAAGGACCGCAGGGCTTGCCATGGTGGCCGACGAGGGGGCAGTTTGCATGTGTAATGATCAACCTGGGGGCCTCATTTCTCGAGAATAAGAGCAGGAAAATAATTTTGCAATGGTCAAAACCGGAGAGGCTGTGTTTTCCAAAGTGCTCAAATTTTTTTTGGCATTTAGATACTCAGTTCCCTTGGCCTGACCTGGCCCCGATAATCATAAATGTTGTCACTACTGAATAATTAAAAACAGCTATACATTGGGTCAGCCCAACCCCAAAGTGTAATAAAAAAAAACAAAGGGTGGGAAGGGGAGAGTTCTTGTTCTTAAACTGTGAAAAATGTCACGAAAGAAACTAAGCAGATTGGGTTAAAGGGACAGAAGGGTGGTGAAAGAAATAAGATGAGAGTTTCCCTCACATCTGGTCCTGCCTGATGGGAGCTGGAGAGGGTCCCGAGTGGGGTGGCGGGTGAGAGTATCCCGAAGATGTCCCGGGCTGAGATGCCTGGCTCTCCTGAGAGGCTCTGACCCAAACCCAGGACATATCCTCAGAGGGGGCAAATGCAGTGGAGGGAAACCTCCTGCCCCCGGCTGGGAAGCAGTTTCCCCACTGCCAGAGAGCCCTTCTTGCATAGACCAGGCCTGACTTTCCTCCCCCAAGGAGAGCCTGGCTCATGGAAACAAGCACTTGAAAAGCACCCAACCCAAATATGTTTTTCTTTTCACAAACCTGTGATCCAGAAATAAAAATTTCCATTCCAAGCTATGTCTTGAAGTGAATTCCTCTAAAGGTTTGTCAACGATGCACATTTCCTGTATTAAGAGGGAGAAAAATATTACTCGGGGTGCCAGATGCTCAACCCCGGTTCGTTCAAGAATGCACGGTCGGCAACAGAAGTTAAAATCGTTTAGAGCAAGTCTCCAAGTTGTGTCGGACTGCAACTCCGCATCTGTAGCTAATTTTGGTATCAGATGATGCTAAATTTATTTCACAAGCTGCGGAAAAATACCTAAGAGCCAAAATGTCACACCACTCCTTTCCTATTATCTAGACGTGTGGTAAACATGTGGCAAATGGCTTTTCATCTGAATTTGAATTACTAATTTAACTCAGCATTCATGCAATGTTAAATTTGCAATGCTGAATTCATGCAATTCATGTTGAATTCATGATGTTAAATTCTGATGTGAAAGCAATCACAGATAAGAGACCACAGGCCGGCTCTCAATTTGACTCAGTTTTTACCTCTGCCTGCCCTGAGTGGTGTCAACAAGGACGTGAAGGGTAGGGAGGCTTACAGAGTTCTAGAAGAGCATCTCTGCAGGCTGACCAGCAATTCATGCTGCCTTCCAACAAAATGGCTCGCAGGGAACCAAAGTTCGGGGAAAGAGCTTGTGGGGCTGTCACCATACAGAAATCAGACATTTAACATTCTCAGAGTCGGTGACAAGTTCGTTGAAATCTTATTCTTTCCCAGAAAGACAATGAATTACCCATCACTCAGTGTGACTCAGTGGTACTCGCTCCGCATGATAAATTCTCTCCGGGTACTTGCCTTCAAGAACTGTGGTGTTGCCAGGCGAACAGTGGCAATGAAGCAGACCTCCTTTCCCAGGGGCATTCGGCAGGGCCTCGAAAGGGCGCTGTCAAAGCCGTTACAGGAGGGGCTGGGCGCTGGGCAGAGGGGAAGAGACACAGGTCAGCCCCGGCTGGTGCAGAGCCAAGCCCCCACTGGGCACTAACTGAGAGGCCTCAGGTCCATCAGCTACCTCATTTTCACGGCGACTCGGGGACCTAGGTGCTACTCTCATCCCCACTGCACAGGAAGCCGAGGCTCAGGCTGGGAAGCAACTCGCACAGGCCAAACAGAGCTGGAGTTCGAGTGAGTGGCACGGTGCTCTCCCCCGCCCGCCCCCCCCCCCCAAGTCCTGCAGCCACGGCGGTTACGGAGCCGGGAAGAATTCTCTGCCAGCTGAGCAGCCGGCCCCGTGCTGCAGCAGGGCCTGGATGAGCACATCAGCCAGGGGCCTGAAGGACGAGCTGCATCGTCAGGCAGTGCTTCTGATACTGATGGGCTAGGGGAAGTCGCAGGTCTTGACACACGGTGACCCCGCCTCTGCCCCTGGCCCTGGAGCGGCCCACTTGGGATTCAAGGGCTTCTGTCCTGAAACCCCCCATCTACCCACCCCCCGGGAGCCCACGCTGATGCAGGGGCTTGACTGAGGAGATGGACTCAGGATTCAGGGTGGCCCCAACGGGTATGCAGTGTCCACAACAAAACTCGCCGCACAGGTGACAAAACCTGCTCACTGTGTCTTACGTATTCTTACAAGTCTGGGAAGCTGTGACTTCCCTTATTCTACAAATGAGGATGTTGAGGTCCAGGAAGCTTGTGTATATTAACCGAGGTGACTCAGAGTGGAAATGATGCAGCCGGGCCTCCACCCAGGTCTTGGGACTCCCAAGGGGGGGCTGTTCTGGGCTCCTGCCTACCATGATGCTGAGACCAGGCCCCCAGGGACCTGGGGGCAGTACCACTTGGCATTAGCAGCAGTTTCCCTGGGAGCCGAACACCTGTCTTCATGGTGCCTGTGAAAAACCGCTTTACCTTCCAGGCCAGAGAAATATTCTGCTATTTTAGGTGGAGTTTGCTAGGTGGGAAAAAGAGCCCTGTTCAATATGAGAAAACTCACTGAATTCTCTCCAGATTCCCCAGAACATTCGACATGATTGCCCCCATCCCAGGTCAGCTAATTCAGAAACTCGGGGTGAAGCCCAGGTATCGGCACTTTTAAAAGCCCCCCAGATTTACTAACGTGCAGCCAGGGTTGAGGATTATTATTCGAGATAAACTATACTACCTCTTTCTTTTTAAAATGTATTTGATTATATCCTGTACATTTCTGAATTGTAGATTAAGACAGAGTTATGTTTTCCAATCTGAGGACATATAAAGCGTCAGAAAACTAACTGTGTTCTAAAATGAAATCTGCGCAACTCTCTTTGGATTTTGGCTTTCCAGTAATCTTTTGTTTTCTATGTTTACAGCTTTCTAAGTGATTCTATCTATAATGGGTCTTCTATCTATAGTGGTCTTCTACCCACTAACATGAATAAATTCTTTTTACCAAACATAGTCTCTGAATGCATTCCCATAAACACTAATAAAGGTTTCCAAACATGAATATAAAGTGGGTAAAATAAAAAACCGTGGGCCTGAGAGACTTTACATCTGTCAGTTGTTGGCTTCAACAGATTAATTTGTAGGGCGAGCCAAGGAAGTCATCAAGGGAAAGGAAAATAAGTCCACATAAGGGAAGGGCCTGCAGATGTGAACATCTGCGTAATAAAAAGAAAGACATTTAAAATACCCCAGATGTGAAAATATCCTCTCTGCTTGGATCTAACAGACATCTCCCACCAGAAAACAACCTAATAAAATTCTCTCTTTCAGGATAGCAAGGCCTTCCAAGTGAATATCTGAGGACTTCCCAGGAATTTAAGAGAACGTCTCTTTAATCTGTCTCTAAACCATGAACTGGTTTGATCCTTTCGGCTGCTAAATTCACGTGCTCTGTCAGTAAGCGCCTTCCTCGGTGATTTACAGTGAAGAGGACAAGGTTGGGAACACCAGCCCCTGACCACTTCTTCAAGGGGCAGAGCCTCAGATCACGGAAATTAAGTGGATGTTTTGCAGACCTTGCCATTGGCCTGGGTGTCTCCCAAGGTGGTTTTACCAGTCCTTTTATAACTTCAAAGGCTTTAAAGATGGAAATGCATCCAGGAGGGAAATTTCATGATTGCTTATAGTCTGCACTTGATAAGCCAGATACTTAACAGAGGGGCCTGGAACTGAGCAAATTCCTTCTAAACAAGCTTCTCCCTCCACAAAACCTGAAGCAGATGAAGGCTTGATCAAAGGTGAATGTGAATCAAAGCTGAAAGTTGTAACAGAGGGCAAGGGGAAAACCTTGGGGGAAAACCAGGGGGAAGAGGACACTTTCAACCTTTGGCCAGTTGTGTCTGAAATGACTTGTTCTCTCAGCAGGAGCCTTCTCACAAATTCTAGAGGCAAGGAGAGCAGGCTGTGCCCTGGGACCTCCTGGTAATAGGGAACACTTAGAGTAACTTCTCTGGCACTTCTTATCCCAAGGTGGTTTAAAAACATTAATTAAGGATTTAATTAGTTGTTTCGATTTAAGTCATAGAAAAAAATAGATCTAATTACAACTGGCCTCCCTAGCCTCTCAGAAGGATTAGCCACTCATTGCAGCATAGCCCCATCTTATCAGATCTCTGACTGCTTCCAGACTTTTCCTTTCCCCGCCACCCAACAGGCATGCGTGTGCACGCGCGCACGCGCGCACACACACACACACACCGCACTCACAACCAACAAAAGTGATGAATGCTTGCTACTGATACACTCCCCATCCCCGCCCCCCAGAGTTACTCAAAAGTGATCTGAGCACAGCCTAGTGAATCACTACAGTGCGGCCTCACTGTTTTGTTTGAGGTGTAACAATAACATAACAATATTTTACAACATTTATATCTTGTGTAATTATAAAACCCAATATAGGGGCTTCCCTGGTGGTGCAGTGGTTGAGAATCTGCCTGCCAATGCAGGGGACACGGGTTCGAGCCCTGGTCTGGGAAGATCCCACATGCCGCGGAGCAACTGGGCCCGTGAGCCACAATTACTGAGCCTGCACGTCTGGAGCCTGTGCTCCACAACAGGAGAGGCCGCAATAGTGAGAGGCCCGCGCACCGCGATGAATAGTGGCCCCCGCTTGCCGCAACTAGAGAAAGCCCTCGCACAGAAACGAAGACCCAATACAGCCAAAAATAAATAAATTAAAATGGTGCTAATATTAAAAAAAAACAACAACAACCCAATATACTATCAAAGATAAGTAATTTTGTGGTTATTTGCCATGCAAAAGGATCCAGTATTTGTTTGCATCCCATTAATACAAATAATGAAATACGATCTGTTTTAAACTGTAATAAACTGATTTATAGTGCGGGGACCGCAATATACTAGAGATATATTTAATTGTTACCTCTGCCCTCCTCAAACACGTATTAGGACACAATCCCCAGAATAAGTATTTAACTTTGCATCAGATGTAAAGGAGACTCTGGGTGCCATAATTAGATTATTTCGAGGCAGACAGAGAGCCGTTATTCCCAACTGATTTAGTATGTTCTGGAATGGAGAAAATGTTCACCAAACTATACTTTTTAGTGATTTACATGTACATTTTACAGGGGACATGTTCTGTGTATAGTGAATAAATAGCTTCTATAGTATCCAAAAGAAGAAGTGACCTTGTCTTGCCCAAAGCTAAAGAGCTAGCCTTCTCCGCGCGGCAACGGGGGCAAGGCTTCTGTCTCCAGTTCTGAGTGGGCGTCTTACCCACAGCAGGCATCCAACATGTGTTTACTGAATGATGCTCTCACGAGGTGACCTTCCACCTCACAGCTTAAAGCCTAGTTCGGGAAGAGACCTTCTGATCCTCACCAGCAACCAACGCGCAGACCTTAAGACCCCAAGGTGGCTTCCCTTCCACAGCCCAGCCTGGTACTGCCGGTGGCTGGCGCACAGTGGGAGGGTGGCCCACGGACACGGTTCTGGTTCCACTGAGGCTCAGGCTGACTCACTGCCCTCTGATGCATTAACCCCGGTCAGAAGGACACCTGGGTGAGATGAGCTGCGAACCTGCTGTGAACCAGCACACGGCCATCACCACTCGGTGGAAAACAGTCAAGCGCCCGTCGTGGGCCTCGTGCTTGGAGAGATGCAGGATGTGAAAAGGGTCTACGGGGTTATGGATTCCCTTCTTTACTCCCATATCGTTCATCACTGAAGCCTCTGATTTCTGAGATCCCGAAAGAACTTTGCCTTGGGCTGGCATTCTTAGGATTCCAAAACCAAGAGATCCCAAAGGTTCTCTGGAGAATAAGAATGATGAGGTCTGTCTCACCTGGCACCTGGGGCTGGCTTCCAAGTCTGCCTGATGACAGAGGTGAGCTCCCAAATCACTCATGATGAGGAGATAAGGATACCATGGGGGCAGGGAGACCCCAGGGGGTATGAGAACGTGCTTCCAAAGGGACAGGAGAGATGGAGGGAGAGGCAGGGATGGTGACAGGGAAGGTCAGCCAACAGCACAGACTGGGAATAAATGGAGAAAGAGGTAACTTTTTCTCCTCAGCATTGGTTCAGCCATCAGGCCCACACAATGGAGTATTCTGATCAGAGGTGGCCTGCGGATAAATTCGTTCCAACAGCTGTAGGAAAACACACTAATAGTCCACAAGGAGAGTGACAAATAGCTTTCTCTGCACTTCTTGGAACAAACGAAAAACAAATCTGGTAGGTGTCTGGGAAGACGTGAAACAGTCGATGAGGAGGTTTGTTAAAGGAGGAATAAAGTCCCTGAATTTCATTTGTGATAAATGTCCAAAGTGTTTGGGATGGAGTGTTAGAATGTGGAGGGAAAAGTTAATTTTCTGCACCTTCGTGAGAAATCATCTCTGGCTAATTATGCACTCTTTCCAGACTCTTTTTCTCTCTCTTCACAGTATCCTTCCCCCAGTGTGTTGTGAAAAGCCAGCCAGGTGACCGGGCTCTTAGGAGAGTGGCAGCAAAATAATCCCGTGCAGTTTTTAGCCTGGGCCACCACCCAACTTGCTGGGGTAACACACGGTTCTTCTTTTCTTTCTGCCAGTTCTGTTTGGCATTTGGAAAAAAACAATGTCGGAGAAAGGCTGAGAGCCACACGGGGGAGCTGGGGGTTTGCAATGTGCTGGACTGAAAAAAAAAAAAAAAAATCACCCTAATGGAAAAATACATGTCTTACTTGAATTTCTTCTTTCCCCTGGCATTCGTCAATTAAAATGAGTATTTGTCGGGGCCAGAAGCTTGTGAGGGCACAGATAAGATCTCCCCCAGCTGGTCGGTGCCCACAGGGCCTGATTACTGGCTGCTCAGGAGAGTGAACTTCCTACAGGCCCTCGTCCCCTCCTCCAAGTGGATATCTTGTGCACATTTTTATCACAATTATCGGACAACCCGGACAAAAGTTCCCTGCTCCCGGGCTGAAACAAGCAGAAAGATGGGGTTGATAAAGGTCTGACCATTCCTCACCACTCCATTTTAATAGATGCTCATGCGGGACGATGCCCTTGGGTAACAATTTGTTCTAGATCGTGATTCCTTTGCAATCTAATCTGGCAGCGATGACCGTTGCTGGAGAAGGACGCCGTGCATCGCCGTCTGGGTGGCAGGGACACTCCGCTTCTTACTCTTGGGGGCCTGGGACAGACAGATCAGACTTCCCTCCGTGAAGCTGTCCTTCTGTGCGAAACTCACGTCCCCACTCCCAGCGAGGTCTGGTGGGCGTGCCGTTGGTTCCCTTCACTGAGACGTCTCAATTAGTTCAGCTCAGGAAAAAAAACAAAAACCCCAAAGCCATAAAGTGAGGCAGCCTACAGAAATCCCACAGAACATACGGCATCAAGTGTTGAAAGCTGGAAAGCGTCCACTTCTGCCAGCATTTCAAATCTGGTTGCGTGGTTAGAGGTGAGGAGGTAAAATGAGGGCAGGGAAACTTTTAGCCTCTGGCGTGTGGTTTCTGGAAAGCCCAGAGCGGAATGTTTGCTGAGGGTGACCTATCTGGAACCACACCAGCCACTTTTGAAATACTGCTTTCTGGATTTCAGTCAGATGCGCACTTAAATCCAAGTCTGGGGGCGGAGGTCGGCTCACAGAGAGGACACTCTGCTTCCAGATGCCAAGTTCTTTGAGGAACGGGGGGACCTGCTTCTTAGGACCCCTTCAAGCTGTCCCTTCTTAGGACTGTTCTTTATGCCTTTGAATATCATCTGGACGGTTCCTTCCCAATCAGACTGTAGGGCTGGGGCTACCTGACTTGGGTTGGGGGTGTATTTATTCGAAAGCTTAAAAAAAAAAAATCTGTTAGCAGACAAACATAGCCCCAAATAAAGTAATTTTGTTTCAACTCTATTCTGGAAACAGTGGGCAGAGCAGAGGTGGCCCAGGGGCTGCTCTGACCAGCGGTCCACCCCGGGGCTCCAGACCACATGGCTGGGGTCAGAGTGGGCTTTTTATGGGGACAGGATGAGACATGTGATTCTACATCCCAGCTTCGATTCCTACAGGAAGCTTCTCACACAGCAGGACAGAAACTGTCCCGAAGTGAAACAGTTCGAAGAAAACTACTTTCTCATCCCATTTCCTGACACGTATGTCTTCACAGTGATTAAAAATCTAGGTTAAGGATGGGAAGTCCTGTCTGCCCTCCCTTCCCCTAGAACATCTGTGGCAAATGATGGAGTCCTAAGGAGTGACCAAGACGTGAGGATACGGATGCAGGGACATTCCATTTTGCTCAAGTATTCAGGCAACGGTTGGTGCGTTTGTCCCAGTGCCCAGGAGTCGGGGGCGGGGGGGAGGTAAGGTGGCACAATTGATGGGTGAATCTGAAAACATCCAATTAGAGGGTTTAAGCCCGTCAACAAGGGCAAAGGTGCTTTGTCCTCCCCTGCCCCGGCCCCCCAGGGTCATAGGGCCAGACGGATCCGAGCAGGTGAAGCCGATGGCATCTTCATCTACACGGTGTCAGCGTCTCCTATCTGGCTCCGTCCCACCCTCTCTTCCCTGCCCTGCAGTTGACACATTTCACCTGGGGCCTTTCGGCTTACGGCCCAGGGGTTCCCCGTGGATGTAAGTTTGGAGTAGCAGCCAGCACCTATCAGCCTGGGGTCCATCTATCCATCAGATGGGTTGGTGAGATGAGCTCTAGGCTGGGAGAGGGTGTCAAGGACAGTTCTGGGGGGGGGGCTCCCGAGTGAGGGGCCTGGGAAAGACACCAGGAAGGGGGCCACTGGCCTCCCAGCACCCCGAGACCCCAGGTGGGAGGGGGTCAGTGGGGAGTGAGTGGAGGCCAGGGGTCAACTTCTCCGACCACTCAGCACTGCTCCAGAGGCCTGCCAGTGCAGACAGCTCACAGGGCAGCAGAAGGTAACACTCCAGTTTACCCAGTGTGTATGAAAGTGGATTTCATCTTCACTTTGGATTTAGGGACACAGAAGTGGCGGAAGCCCTCCAGGAAGGTGCTGGCCCTTCCCTGGAGTGCGCTCTGGGCTCAGTCTTATTAGTCAACTAATAAGAACTTGCTGTATAAAAAATAAATAAAATTCAAAAATTCAAAAAAAAAAGGAATGATGCCATGTATCTGGAGAAAACTATAATTTGAAAAGATACATGCACCCCAATTTCATAGCAGCACTATTTACAATAGCCAGGACATGGAAGCAACCTAAATGTCCATTGACAGATGACTAGATAACAAAGATGTGGTATATTTACACAATGGAATAATACTCAGCCATAAAAAAGAATGAAATAATGCCATTTGCAGCAACATGGATGGACCTAGAGATTCTCATACTGAGTGAAGTCAAACAGAGAAAGACAAATATCATATGATATCACTTATATGTGGAATCTAAAAAAAAATACAAATGAACTTATTTACAAAACAGAAACAGACTCACAGACATAGCAAACAAACTTATGGTTACCAAAGAGGAAAGGGGGAGGGGGAAGGATAAATTAGGAGATCGGGATTAATAGATACACACTACTGTATGTAAAATAGATAACCAATCAGGACCTACTGTACAGCACAGACAACTACACTCAATATTTTGTAATAACCTATAAGAGAAAAGAATCTGAAAAATATATATATTCATATATATACACACATATATACATATATAGGTATATATACATATATATATAAAACTGAGGGGCTTTCCTGGTGGTGCAGTGGTTGAGAGTCTCCCTGCCAATGCAGGGGACGCGGGTTCAGGCCCTGGTCTGGAGGATCCCACATGCCGCGGAGCAACTGGGCCCGTGAGCCACAACTACTGAGCCTGCGCGTCTGGAGCCTGTGCCCCGCAACAAGAGGGGCCGTGATAGTGAGAGGCCCGCACACCGCGATGAAGCGTGGCCCCCGCTCGCCGCAACTAGAGAAAGCCCTCGCACGAAACGAAGACCCAACACAGCCAAAAATAAATAAATTAATTAATTAAAGAAAAACTGAATCACTGTGCTGTACACCTGAAACTAACACAACATTGTAAATCAACTATACTTCAATTAAAGAAAAAAAAAAAAGATGGGATGATGCCATTAACACCATCTCATGAGATTGCCTCCAGAATTCAATGAGACGACCGGTGTCAGGACTGAGCCCGGGGCCTGGTACTGAGGAAACACTCCTAAGGTGAGCTATTTTTATGATCCCATCATTCCATGTTTATTGAGAAATAAACCTACAGAATCAAATCTGAATGATTTCTTATGTTAAATCTTACTTTAGCAGCCAAAAATGGTTGAATGTTGGTGACTTCATAGGGTTCCATCTT
Source organism: Balaenoptera borealis (assembly GCF_965194805.1). NCBI lineage: Eukaryota > Metazoa > Chordata > Mammalia > Artiodactyla > Balaenopteridae > Balaenoptera > Balaenoptera borealis. The sequence continues at coordinate 5,993,772 of NC_138871.1, forward strand.
AGAAATTCATTTGTCTGACATTTTTTGCTGTTTTAATCCAAGTGAGAACTATATTTCAGTTTTTCCACAATTACATTTGGAGACTCTTGTCTCAAGAAAGCTCCCCTAACTTTGGTTTGTTTAGCAGGCTCTGCAAAGACACTGGTTTTAAACTCTTGGTTTTAAAATTTCCACTTTCAATGCTGTGTGTTTATAGCAGTAACAGTTCCCCCCACCAAAAAAAAAAAAATCACACATAACTTCCACACATTCTTTCAGGCAAACAAACATTGTCTCAACTTGAAGTGAAAATAAAGCCTTGCTGGTTAAAAAAAAAAAAAAGTCTCAGGTATGCACAATGAAGCCTGCCTATTTCCTTGAAATCCTCTAAAACGTGATAAAAGACAGGAAGCTTCAAAGCGACGTTCAGTAGCATCTTAATGAGAGTCGTGGAAATGTACATTCACAGGATAACGCTGCTCACCAGCCAATCACAACCCGGTACCCTTCATTAAGTGCGTGTGCTGTTGTCACGGAGACACGTGGGAGCAGCATCCCATGATTCCCACAGTCTCGGCACTCTGGGGACCCTTTCTTGCATGCGGCCAACTGGGATAGGCTGCTACCCCAGCAGCTGGCATTATGGCCACGGGACACATTTTAAGCAAATTCCAAACCACTGCTTATATTAATTCAAGGATAGAGGTGCCTGGCACCATAAAGCAAGAGGAGTGTCATTAAAATTCCTATGGAATGCCACGTAGTAGTACAATGGGGCAGTGTTTCTCAAAGTCCACGACCCTTTGCATCAGAACCCCTAGGTTCTTTTCCAACTGCTCAGTCCCAGCCGCACCCTCAGGTGTGCTGAACTAGAATCTTCCAGGGGCACCTGAGAATCTGCATTGTAACAGGCTGCCTCACCCAGGGAACCACAGCACCGGGCTGGCACCACGTTGAGTTTTCCACGAGGTACCCCTCAGGTCAGTTTCTTTACTTAGTTGTGTGGTTCATTACACACGTGTCTCATGAGGTTCAGGAAAGCCTCTCAGATGAGTCGGATTAGACACGGGCAGGTCTTGGCTTCATCCCGATTTGCCCAGATTTAGGGGTCCCCTTGGGAAGGCTGACCTGCCACCACTCCCAACCACTCGGGCACCCCGAGCCCTAGGTGGGGAGCTTCCGCAAATGGCCCCGACTTGGCCAGGGAGCCCATCATCCAGGCATCAGCCCTGAACACTGGGCCTGGGGGATCATGCTATTTAGCAAACAGTTGGAGCCTCTTAAGCAAAGCATGTATATTTACGCAAATAACATACAACAGGGACCGTCATTAGGACTCAGTGCCATTACTTTGGCTGCTTCTAATGGAAACTCTGGGACTCATTCGATGGGGGTAATAGACTGGACCGTGGGTCCAGAGTTAAACAACAGCAAGCGAAGCAGCACAAGTCAGCCGCCAGCATCCACTCCCTTGTGTCACCCACCGGCCCACCCCCTCCTTCCCGGGGCTCACCTTTCTGTATTTGTTTCCCTTTGCCATTTTTTTCTCCTTCCCTCTTCTCTCTTTCTACCATTCCCTGTCAACACCTCGTTCTATTCCCCCCGCCCCATCTTTGCTATTTTAGGAAACGTTAGAGCTTTCAAAGTTAGGTGTTTTGTGTTGGGTTTTGAGGACTGGCCACTCTGTCCCGGGCTCCCCAGTGGGGCTGCGTGTTGGGACTTGCGTTTCTGAATCTCTGGCGTCAGGCCTGCATCCCCATTTTGCCTGGGTCAAAAGTAAAACGGAGTGTTGAAGTCTGCTTGAGAGTTGCAGCCTGGGCTTGGACAATTAGTTATCTGGGTAATTTCAGAAAGCAAGATTTTACTGCTTGGCTTATGCTGCCTGATAATTCATCTAAGGGAGATGGCTGGCTCCTCTTAAAAGGACCATGTCCTGTGCATTAGGGCCAGACTTAGCAGAAGGGCCGTGGAGTAGAGCTATGAAAACAGGCTGTAAAAAGCAGCCTGTAAAAAGGAGGATAAAAATGCAGAAGCCAAGGTTAGGGATCTTCATGTCACAGTGAAGCCCTGTTTGGCTGTGTGTAGGCTGAACCCGTTCTTTATGAACCGTAAGTTGTTTCTCACAGCACAGAACTATTCCATTAGCCTGAAAATAAATAAATGAATACGGTGCCTCTCAGTGGGACTTCATGGGCTGGCATAAACAGGTGGGGATGCGTGTTCTTCCTGAATGGGAGATACCATTTAGGAGCACAAAAAAACACATCTTGGGAACACAGAAATCCAAATGCAAATATGGAAAGCACATATGCTCGCCCTTCCTCCCGCCCCTACGTGCACGTTTGCGTGAGAAAAGCCACTGCCACAATTATACGACAATGAACGCTTACCATTGTTGTAAGAGCGAAAATTTCCTACAAATTTTATGTATTCATAAGTTGGAAATTCCTTTGGGTTCAAGCTGCCTCTGAGAAGATGGCAATAAAACTCTAAATCGTTGTCAGCTGGGCCATTAAAGGAAAAAAGGAGAAACGGAATGAGAGCATTACACTGATTCTAGACTAAACAAGCTGCATCTTGTGAAACTCACAGGGTTTGGTCAACACATGGCCGGGCTATTTCTCTCATTATGACTGACTTTCGGACATGGTTTTATAACCTTTGCAACACAGGTTTTTCCCCTCCGTAGTTTACAGATGTTTTGCACTCCATACTCGGACCCGATTAGTCTTAATTTGCTCACAGATGTCTGCGGTTGGTTCTGTCGGCCTTAATTAGTTCTGGTTGTTTTCATACTGTATATTAAAATAAAGCTGCTCAGATAGAGCTGCTCTCTTTAATCTTTCCACTTTGCTCTGAAGGAAAATCAGATGTACAATGGGACACATTATTCACGGAAAATGGACTAAGGCTTGAATAAGTACAAGGCACCCTTGCTACTGCCATCAAAATACATGCTTCATTAAGTGACCAGACCAGCTTTCTATCCAGGCCGCCAATTTTGACAAAAACTTTAAAATTCCATAAAACCTGCAAATGTATATAAATAACCAGATGACAGCCTCAAAAGAGAATTTGGAGTTTTGACCTAATTATTCAGTTTTTAGTTGGTTACTTAGTATCATAAATACAAATCTAGCCTCATAGTGTCCTCCAAAATAAGCAGATTATTCACTTAATTTTGTACCCTTTATTACTAAAAGGCTCTCATGTGGGGGAAAAAAAAAAGGGATCTCTTGTATTCCATGCAAAACAAGTTATTATTCTTAAGCTCTGTGCTTTAAAATTTTCCGCATAAAAGTTCAACGTCTTACATATTCCAAACTCCGGTTTTAGCTTTGAACTTAAAATATACCTCTAAGGATCTTGGAAATGTTCTGAGTCACAAGGAAAATTATTTTTAAAATTAGTCCTCCCTTCTTAATTCATTCTAACCTCCTTTCAAAAGTGACATTCTCATCTTTCTATCTCGTAAAACCAGTGAAGTTAAACTTACATTTTAAGTGTTCTGGGGAGGGGGAGTCCGTCACGAGCATATGGGAAGAAAGCATTTTGTAGACTTCTGAGTGTTCTTGTTCTGGAAGGAAACGTAACAAATTCTGATCCGTGACATCCGACTGGAAAAGAAAAGAAAGAACCAAGGCACACATTCCACAAAGACGAAAAATAAAAGCATAAGCAAAACCTGAAACTTCGTGACAATTCAGAACTGGTTTCTGAAATGAGAAGTTCCAGATCTGAGTTTCTGTGAAGACTGTGTAATTTTGTTCTTCTTTTTTTTTTTTTTTTTTAATTTTTTTTTTTTTAAGTTAGTTTATTTATTTATTTTTATATTTATTTTTGGCTGTGTTGGGTCTTCGTTTCTGTGCGAGGGCTTTCTCTAGTTGCGGCAAGCGGGGGCAACTCTTCATCGCGGTGCGCGGGCCTCTCACTATCGCGGCCTCTCTTGTTGCGGAGCACAGGCTCCAGACGCGCAGGCTCAGTAGTTGTGGCTCACGGGCCTAGTTGCTCCGTGGCATGTGGGATCTTCCCAGACCAGGGCTCGAACCCGTGTCCCCTGCATTGGCAGGCAGATTCTCAACCACTGCGCCACCAGGGAAGCCCAAGACTCTGTAATTTTGAATTGTAATCTAAAAGGGTTTACCTGTTCAAATGCAAACGTGCTATTGCCTGTGGGCCTGAGAAGGAACTAAGACTCAAGCCAGACAAACACGCATTGGAGCCCCATGTGCTGACAACACCCCCGTGTTCTGGCTGGGGCGGCACGGCTGGTGTGGAGCCCCAGCTCGAGGCCAACCACGCACATGAAGGCCCCTGAAGAGCCCACGGGTTCCTTCTCCGACCTCTAGGCCAGCAAACGGCTGACTGTTTACTTCTTAAAGGTCTCTAATCAAAGGAACTGTACTTTTTTTCTGAGGACCTGGGCACCCGTGGACACAAAATAAATACAATGGAGTCTAGACTCAGTGTCATCCAACAGAACGGTCTGTGATGATGGTCTGTAACCTGCACAGGCCGTTAGGGAAGCCACCAGCCACAAGGCTTCGGAGCACCTGAAACAGGGCTAGTGTGACTGAAGACAGAATTTTTTTTTTTTTTTTTTTTTTTTTTTGCCGCACCGCACAGCTTGTAGGATTCTTAGTTTCCCCATCAGGGATCGAACCTGGGCCCCGACAGTGGAAGCACCGAGTCCTAACCACTGGACTGCCAGGGAAGTCCCTGAAGACAGAATTTTTAATTGTATTTAATTTTAATTATTTTAATTGAAATTTACATCACCACATGTGGCCGGTGGCTCCCATAGTGGACAGTGCAGGTTGGAGATCACGGTGGGGAGAGAGGAGACAGGCACTTCCCTATCCCTCAATAAACTCACCCCCTCCCACAGCTTCAAACACGGTCTGTGCACACCCTTTCATTTGCACGCCAAGGCAACTCGCCCTTGGGGGTGCTGACTTCACATTCCATCTGCCTCCCAGATATACCTGGGGACCCCAGATCCACATACACCCGCAATGTCCTCAGTATCTCCTCCCCCCGCTGTGTTTTCTGTCCCCACGTGTGGTGTTGTCAAGCGGTCACCTGCCCATACCCGACACCCAGCTGGCATCCTTGACCTCTCCCTGTCGTCTTCACATCCAGTGTCCCAGTGCTGTGAGATTTTCCTCCCTCGAACTCTCTCAGATCCATTCACTTCTTTTCCTCTGGCCTCTACCCTAGTCCAGGCCGTCATCTCCTCTGGGGAGTGAAATGGTCAAGCTGGTCTTCCCACATCAACTTTCGTCTCTGTCCAATTTGCTCTCCGCCAGCAGCCTCGTATCAGACCAAGTCACCACCTTGCCAACTAACACAGCATCGTAAATCAACTCTACTCCAATATAAAACAAATATTTTAAAAAAACAAACTTTCGCTGGCTTCCCGCTGCTCCCGGGATGAAGCCTAAGCTCCTCAGTTCATTAGTCAGGCTCCGCACGGCACAGCCTCCGCTCCCAGCCCTTCTCCAGCCCCGCAGAGTGCCTTTTCTCCGGGTCGCCAGCGCTACTCTTCCTCTGGGCCGCCCCTCGGGCTGCACCCGCAGGCTGGAGCATTCTGCACCCCCTCCCTGTGCTCAGTAACTCCCGTGCTTCCTTCAGGTCCTGGCTTCGAAGTCACTTCCTCTGTGAAAGCACCCGTGACAGCCCCTCGCCTGGAACAGGACCACCACTGCCCCTGCTCATGTGGCCGCTGCGCCCGTGTCATCTGCACCCACCGGGGAAGGGCACGTCTGTGACCACGTAGTAAGCCCTGGGAGGGGCCGGCGAGGCAGGCGAGAGCCCTGGAGGTGGGGTGTGGGAGCCAGCTCTGCCCTCCAAGCTGCACTTTGCTTGACGGAAAGACGAGGGGGCTGTGAGGGGGCCACGAGCTGGCTTGAGTCAGCTGCCGATACAAGGGCGCACGGCGAACGCCAGGCGTGATGGGGGTTACTAACCATGTAGGAAACAACTCCAAGTTTTCTTGTTCCTTCCCACGATAACGTGTGGCCCCTGCCTGCCTCACCCCTGTACCCCTGACATCGGATGGTGCTTGGTCTTCAAGAAAAACATGTTGATGAACGGAAAGAACAACATGGCAAGTGCTCTGATGGAAGTAAAAACCAGGCGCCTGGAGAACTCCGAGCATGGAGTGCCGGATCCAAAAGGACGGGGAAGGGGAGCCTCGCAGGGGCAGTTGCCACGGGGAGGGATCCTTGCGGCGGGGGGCGTCTGGGGACAGGCGGTGCCCGCCAGGCAGCTCGGATGCTCCGGGCAGGGGCACAGCCCACACAGAAGCGGGGATGGGGGCGAGGGTGGGCGCCCTGACAGCACAGTGGGTGGGGGAGCAGTGGGGAAGGGCAGTAGGGCTCGGGGTTAGCAGCCCACAGAGGAGTCAAGGCTGAGCCCGCGTGCCAGGGGACCCGCGGGGGTACGTGGAGGAAGGCGGGCAGGGCTGTGCTTGTATTTCGGACCCTCTAGTGGCCTGGGGAGGAAGGGAGCACAGGAGCCAGGCTAGAGGCGGTCGAAGTCTGAACAGGTCCAGGGAAGGGGAGACACAGAGGAAGGGGCCGCGTGCAGACCACTCAGCCCATAGCACCATCCAACGGACACCAACTCAGGGGGCCGTGTGCCAGCCGCGGCTTCCGGCACCGGAGGGAAGCACAGCAGAGGGGGCAAGTCCCTCCCCTCCTGCAGCCACGGTTCCAGGACTGTAAGCATGTGCTTGGTGGCTGAGGAAGGGCAGGGCAGCAGTGGAAGGAGGGGCTTGGGGGTCCCCAGGCTCCCTGCTTGGACGCACCTGTTTTGATCTCTGTGGACACTCTGCAATCCGCCCCCCCCCCCCCCGCCGCACTAGCTGTGCTACCATTTTCTCATTCTGGCTTTCTCCAAGTTCCTTCTGATGTTCTTGACTTTATTTTAAGCCCAATCCCTTTAGTTTTTTAGAACATGACTAATGCTCACACATGACAGTACTCTCTCTTCTTAAAGACATTTCAGATACTTGAAAATGCTAACTCCGTCACTGCATGGTCTTTTCTCGGAGGGCCAGTCAGAAGCCCACTTCCCTGATGGAGGGGGTGGCAGAGCGCAGGGTGGGGGGCCGCCTGGCCTCGCTGCTCCTGTGGGACACGGTTGGCAGGTCACAGGGCATCTCAGGTGACAAGTTCTGCACAGAATAAAGACGAACACTGGAGGGAGGCGGAGGTCCTGAGGGTTATGAGTTGACCCACGAGGAGGGCTCAGAACACACTTGGCAAACAGCAAGCTCTTTCTATGCCTTTGCTCTTATACTCCTATTAGGCCATTTCCATGTGCTGGAAACCAACACGAACAATGATATTTTGAGAATTTAAATCCTAGTGCTTACAGGAGAGTAAATTATATCTGCAACTGAACTGTCCCTTGAATGCGCTGAGCTCTGTTTATTAAAATCATGGCAATTACAGAGACGAGGGAGGGAAGGCACCATCTTCACAGCTGAATCACCTTATCAGGAACATCATTTACCTGTTGGAGGCGGGAGGTTCTCCAGCCAAACTTATTGCTATGCCCTTGGCTACTTTGTCAAGAATCTGGCCCTTTTCTGAGTTTCGCACTAAATGCCTGATCTAAATCCCCAACAGCACTTCTCCTACCTTTTCTCTGGAGGCCCTGTGACAGCCTGGGGAGGATGTGAACAGACAGGAAGCATATTCCTCTCTCTGTCTTTTGAACCCACAGCACCGGTGCAGTCGCATCAGCAAAGTTAAATGAGCCTGCACAGGAGTCCACAGGCTGGCCGGCTGAGCTGGAAGCGGGCTGTGTGGACATCCAGTTCAGGATGTCCCCAAGGGGCCCCGGCAGTTCTGACTGGAGATCTGTGTCGGCCACGGTTAGAAGGGGGACCGGTGAGTAGCCTCATGCTGAGAGGGGGCAGGACTGGGTTGGGGAAGCAGAGAGGGCCCTGGGCTCCCGAACGACCAGGGTGTGGGAGGCATACGTGATCTGCTTTGATTCAGTTTAGATTCAGAATCAAACTGACGGCCAAACAGGAATGCTTTCCGAAGACAGTATAGAGAATAGCTTCGACCCGGGAGGAGTGAAGAATGAATTCAGGTAGAAAAAGGACCAACTCTAAAGACTCTCTCTGTTCATCAAAAGACCCTAAAGATAGGGAAAGGCAAACCACAAAGCGAGATCAGATATTTGCGACACACAGACCTGTGGTACAAGCCCGGAATGAAGGGTCAGTGTGATATGCTGCCTTGTCACCTGGCAAAACCGAGAGGGTCTTGACTGGACCAACCAAAATCCTCCTCCCCACTCTAACGGAAAGTTCCTTCCTGCCACCAATAAGGTCCCCTAGCTAAACAAGCCTCCTTACTGTTGGGGGTGGAGAGAAGCAGCCGCAGTTACTGTTCGTCCTGCAAGTGGGTTTCAGTGCCCTGCCAGCCAATCGTATCCTCCGTGGGAAGCAGGGGGCACCCCACCCTCTTGCTACTACCACACCACCCCTGCTTGTTCACTCTGTTCCCAAGTGCAGCCCTGTGCGTCCCTGCATGGCATGTGGTACGCCCCTCCCTGGGGCTGTAAGTACATGGGATTAATACACCGTCAATTAATACACCGTCTCACCTGTCCAGTATCGGCTGTCGTGTGTTTGGCCATCCCTGTCACCCTAGGGCAGTGTGACGAGGAGGCGATTAAAACCATACCCGACAGAGGACTCGCGTGGAAAGAACGCTTACAAATCATTACACAAAAGACCCAGACAGTCCAGTAGGAAAACGGCAAAATACCTGAAAGAGCATTTCATAGAGAAAGGAAATCCAAATGGCCGACAAACTATGCAAAGACACTCAGTCACACCGGCAACTGGGAGAAAAGCAAATCAAGACTCCATGAGATGCCTTCGCATGCTAGGTTGACAAAAACTGACAATTCTGATAATACCAAGTTCTGGTGACATGGAGGAGCTGGAACTCTCCACCCCGCTGCTGGATGGTGGAGTGGTGCCATCACCATGGAAACAACTCGGTATCACCTAGTAAGGGTGACGGGTTCCCACCCCACAACACAGCGATCTTACTCACAGTCAGCTCTCTGAAGGATGCTTGCAAATGTTCATCAGGAAATACATACAGACATCCACAGACACACCCTCTCAGAGTTCCACACTGGCCTGGGGGCAGGGATTGTAGCACATGCCTACAGCAATGAGGACAAACCAACGACAGCTACTCTGGACGGTGTGAGACGACGAATCCCTTAGCAAAGCTGAGCGAAAGGAGAGGTCACCAGAGTACACTTCCTATGACTCTGTTTACAGAAAGCTAAACCAAAGGTCATACTAAATTACAGTGATTAATGATGAATTAAAAGTGGGCAGAACTGCAGAGAGAAACAAGGACACGATGGTGTGGAAGTGGTCATCTCTAGGTGGAAGCGGGTGGTGTGATGGGAAAGGAGCGGACAGGAGATTCTGCGGGCCTGGTCACGCTCTGTTTCATACCCTTGGTGACAGCTACATGTATGCTTGCGCTCACCTTATCATTAGTTTTAAAACGGAACCTATGTTTTATACATAGTTCTGCAGGTATGACACAGAAAGATCAAAAGGCACATAAAAATCAAACAAATCTAACTGGCAACCTGGACCCTTTTAACCTGTGATCAACTCTGAGCTGCAGCCACATCTCCCTCTTGGGGCCCCTCCTAGACAGAGCATCTACCCAGGTCCGCCCTGACATGAAGCCACCTCCGACAACCTGACCTGGACCAGGTGGGCTCTCCCAGCAGGTGAGGACACGTGGGTGACGGAGGGCAGAGGGATGCTTCCTGGAAAGCCCTGGGCGGCCAGGGACTTGCTGCTGCGTTTCATGGTATCATAAGCCAGGCGCTCTGTCTTCCTTCTCTGTGACCTCTTCTCCCTGGCTGTGACCCCTGCCCCAGGAACTCGGCCCACTGTCCCCTTTGACCTTGTACTTCCAGCCAGAGCTTTTACTTGGAGAAACAGCATTACACAGAGGTATTTTTTTGGTGAGTAGATTTCTCCAACTTTATAGTCACTCTGTGCCTTAGATTTTTTGGGGAGGGTGGGGGGAAGTTGTATTATCCACGCCTGTATTTCTCACTTCTGAGGCACTGTCCACTTGTGCCAAGCTGTTTGCAACTGCTCTCGATGCAGGAGCCCCACTTGCACCCAGTCCCTCATTCAGTGAGCATTCGGGCACGTGGGTATCTGCTCGGGGCTGGGGACAGGGCTTCTGCCTGACGAGCGAAGTGTGATCCAGCTCCTTAGGCCAACATCGCCTTCATTAACAGATCGGAAAAGCAATCCAGGAAGTTAAATTTTCTAAAAAATCAACGTCCAAACAGGAAACACAGACAGTGCCCACTTTGGGTGTCATTTGGCTCTGCCTCAGCCATACTCTTTCCCAATTATGTCCAAGGCATGTGATGCTCGCCCCTTGATCTTTTTCCTGAAAGGTTTTCATGCAGAAGCCCCTTGAGGCCCTGGTCCTCCATCAGCATGCTCATCTGTCAGCCCAGGTCTCTTCCTTGACCACCTATGTTAATTCTAGATGCCAAAATGTGCTGGTGTCACCACCACGGATAAGTTTTGACTTTCCCTTAAAATCATTTTCTGCTTTGAGCTATTTTCTTCTTTCTTTTCTCTGTCAAACTGGAAAAGAAAGTTCTAGGATCTTTCATCAGGAAATTGCTGTACAAAAATCTACCATGTAAACTTTGGAGTATCTGAGTTTCTAGTGGTAGGAAGGACACACAGAGAGATGCTGAGACTTTTGACAGACTTAGAAGAAGAAAGGAATTCTTGCTGCTCTTCCCCCCGCCCTCCAATCGCCAATGGTCCCCCAAACCCAGGCCACACAGGGCGCGGTGGTACCCAACGCCTGGCATGCCAGCTCGTGATGCCAACAGGGGGCATCCCTGTTACCGTGAGGCCCTTGGCCTCCTGGCCCCAGCCCGCTGTCTCTGCTGGCCGTGCCTCGATTGATGGCTGCCTCTTCCACGAGACAGGACATTGCCTTCCAGGTCCTCATCCTACCTCTGCTCAACACCCACCCCACCAGAGAGCATTCAGCTTCACGCTGTCACATGTAGATGTCCGAGTGGTGGGTAAGCACCAAGTTCTGGGGTCAAAGTGTCCACGTGCAAATCCCAGCCCCACCACGTGCTGGCTGTGGGGCCTCAGCTGCTCTGTGCCTTGGTCTGCTCATCTGTGAACAGGAGTAAGTGCCTATTTCATAGAGTCATCATAAGGACCAATAAGTATAAGGAGAATGGACCTTCTAAGTGCTTTAACCATATTAGTGCATAGCAGGGACTCTTAATAGTGCCTGGTACATAGTAAGTGCTCAATAAATATTTTTATTAGTCTTTGATGGCTTAACAGATGAAATCTCTCTACAAAATTGCAAACCGTTAAGGTTTAAAGAATCTCATATGGATTTGCAAATGAAGTGACTGACAAGGGATTAATCTCCAAAATATACAAACAGCTCATGCAACTCAATATCAAAAAACAAACAACCCAATCAAAAAATGGGCGGAAGATCTAAATAGACATTTCTCCAAAGAAGACATAGAGATGACCAAGAGACACATGAAAAGATACTCAACATCACTAATTATTAGAGAAATGCAAATCAAAACTACAATGAGGTATCACCTCACACCAGTCAGAATGGCCATCATCAAAAAAGTCTACCAACAATAAATGCTGGAGAGGGTGTAGAGAAAAGGGAACCCTCCTACACTGTTGGTGGGAACGTAAATTGGTACAGCCACTATGGAAAACGGTATGGAGGCTCCTTTAAAAATTCAAAAATAGAGCTACCACATATGACCCAGCAATCCCACTCCTGGGCATACATCGGGAAAAAACTATAATTTGAAAAGATACATGCATTCCAATGTTCATTGCCCCACTATCTACAATAGCCAAGACCTGGAAACAATTTAAATGTCCATCAACAGAGGAATGGTTAAAGAAGATGTGGTATATATACAATGGAACACTACTCAGTCATAAAAAAGAATGAAATAATGCCATTTGCAGCGACATGGATGGACCCAGAGACTGTCATGCTGAGTGAAGTCTGACAGAGAAAGACAAATATCATATGATATCACTTACATGTGGAGTCTAAAACAATGGTACAAATGAATTTATCTACAAAACAGAAATAGAGTCACTGATGTAGAAAACAAACTTATGGTTACCAAGGGGGAAAGGGTGGGGGAGGAATAAATTGGGAGATTGGGATTGACATATACACACTACTATATATAAAATAGGTAACTAATAAGAACCTGCTGTATAGCACAGGGAACTCTACTCAATACTCCCCAATGATCTACATGGGGACAGAATCTAAAAAAGAGTGGATATATGTATACGTATAACTGATTCACTTTGCTGTATACCTGCAACTAACACAACATTGTAAATAACTATACTCCAATAGAAAAAAAAAAAAAAAAAAGAACCTCATATGGGCCATTTGAATCACTGCATTGTCTGTGGACGGGTCCTGCGCTTGTACTGAGTAATAAGCAAGTTTGAACTGAAGTGAACTAAACTGAAAGCGGAATTCCTAAAAGGCAACCCAAATCCTCAGCATCAGACACGCACTAGGTAGAGAGGTGGCGAGTTTGGGCTCTGCGCTCAGTGGGCCTGGCCTCAGCCCTGCTCTGCTCCTCGCCGGCTGGGCCACCTCGGTCTCATCCTCTGTCAAGTGGAGGTGACAGGGCAGCTGTGTGATGGGCACCAGGGAAGTTTCTTGTCTACCACTAGCAGGGGTACAGCGAATGCTAAGTAAAAAGGGGGAAGAAGATGACGATTTGGGTAAAAACTGGACAATGTAAGCTACAAGTAAATAGAAGTTAAATGTGGAGATTGTCCATTCTGGCGTCACCTCCGCTGGGGAGCGTGAGGGCTGACTCGGTGTGCGTCTGGGTCCATGGATAGGCACTTAATAAGCATTCAAATGGGTCCGGCATTGACAAATGAGAGTTGGGGTCATTTCTGGCCCTTCCAGAGTAAGAAAATAATTCATAAAGGTGATGCTAAGTTGCTCCAGAATTTCAAATCAGAATTCCCAGCTTACTAAGTCCGCTCTGCCACGTATGGCAATTGGGTCATCAGGTAATTCCAAGAGTAGAAATCAGAACAGTGCAAATCCTGTTTCCCCAAACAGCTCTGGGTCACTCCCAGGCCATTCTGGAGTTGACACCTGTTTGCTTTCCATCAGCGCCGCTCACTGCCAGATCCCGTCCACTCAATACAAAACCCAACGCCCTCCAAAGAAGCACCCCACCTCCTCAGATCAGCCCAAAGAAGCCGTGCTGATTTGATGGGGTCTCATCACTACTCCAGCATGAGACGAAAATCAAGATGAAACTGCTTTCCCGACTCCTTAGGGCTGAGTGAGAACCAGCCTCTTCTGACGGCTCTCAGAGGAGAGAACCCCCAGCCTTGTGCACCCTGGAAATGGGCTGAACCACAAAGGTCAGATGGATTCAGGGTAATGCAAAGGTATCTGCCTTGCAAAGTAAAAAATGCTTTTCTGGGCTACCACACACAGTGACCCACAAAGGAAAAACATGGACGGTGGTTTTGATCTACACACAGCATCGTTTGCAGGAGCAATGGGAGGGGGGAGTGGCTTCTGAGGAAAAGAATGATCCAGGATGAAGTGGAATCCTGGGCCATTAGGGAAGCCGGGGTCATCACCGCTGGCGGGGGGGCTGCCCACACAGCAAGGCCACAGTGCTCCCGGGCAGGTGCGGCTAGGGAGGGGCCACCATGGTCCTCCAGCATCACCTGGCCAGCGATTCCCTACGAGCAGGCACCCAGGGCAGCTGCCACCCTCCCATCTGTGTCCTGGCCGCGCATCCACCCACGTGTGGGAGTCGGGGGGGGCTCAGCGGTTTGGCGGGGTTTTTTGGGAGGAGAGAGAAGAGAGGACGTTTTAGCCCAATCAGTCCCACAGGTGCTCCTGGTACAGCTTCCTTCCAGGTCGGTCTCTGTGGGAATAAACGATGGTGTGGCGGGAAATGGAAGGCTGGCCAGACGCCTCCAAGGGGCCCCCCAAGGTGGACCCTCCACCAGCTGGGTGCTGCTCTGTGAGTCAGAGCATCCTGACGGGGGTACCAGGGAGCCAGCGAGGCTCAGGCTGAGAGGAGGGAGTGTGATGGAGATGGGAGGGGGGAGGGAGAGGGGGTGAGGGGGAGGGGAGAGGGGGAGGAGAGGGAGGGAGAGGGAGGGGGAGGGAGATGGGGGAGGGAGATGGGGGAGGGAGGGGGAGGGAGATGGGGGAGGGAGGGGAGGGAGATGGGGAGGGAGGGGGAGGGAGATGGGGGAGGGAGGGGAGGGAGGGAGGGAGATGGGGGAGGGAGGGGAGGGAGGGAGGGAGATGGGGAGGGAGGGGAGGGAGGGAGGGAGATGGGGGAGGGTGGGGGAGGGAGGGGGAGGGAGGGACGGAGATGGGGGCGGAGGACCCGGAACCACACGGCACTCGCCCTCCTCCGCGCCCCACCTGGCTCGCCAGGACAGGACGGCAAAGCTTGCCCTCCTGCTCAAACCCTCCTTGTTCCTCAAGTCCTTCCTGGTCCAACAACATCTTCCCAGAGTATTTCACTCCCCCACTCCCGCCATCATCCCTGGCACTGAACCCTTACCACCAGCAAGCGTCACAACCTACTGCATCTCAGTTACATCTCCAGCGACCCCCAAACCCCCTTCTGTCCCCAGCCATCCAGTGCACATCCCTCCACCAGCTCTCAGGGGACCCTGTCTTTCTTTGCAGGTGTCCGTCAGCCTCCGTAAAGGCTCTGAGCTCTGCTAACTGTGCCGTAGGCTCACGGCTCCTGGGTGGTTTCTGGGGCACTGGAGGGTCAGGACGTTCACCACAGCCCCCGTTCCAGGTCTTGCTCGTTCCGGGATGACACAGGCCTGCACCCGCCTCCCTCGGGCAGCCTCCGAGGCTTGGCCTTGGCCTGGTGGAGGGCACTCCTCGGCCCTCCTCACACACAGACTCCCGCACACCTGCAGCGCCCCGGCTCTGAGATCTGAATGGTTCTCGGGGAAGGAGGATCACACGTACTGGCAGAGGCCATCAGAACAGAAACTCACCGGTAAATGCCCAAGGAGAGGCGTGATGCTGTCAGAAACGTAGAGGATGCTGCCGTCCGTCGTCACAGCGATGATGAAGCCGTCTAATGCCTGCGGAAAACACGGCAGGTGAAGCCTCCTCAGTCATGCTTTTAAGGACGAGAGGGTCCCCGAAGCCAAGGACCCCGGGTTAGGACGCCAACTTTATTTCGTAACCCTTCAAATATTTTCACGACTAACCTCACAGCACTTTCCTGTCTGGCACATAAGGCGGTTTCTTACACAGAATTTGTCTAGCCCAGGCAAACTGCTTGCAAAGCACAAAAAGGCTCGGTGAAAAACGGGACCTATTGGTATCATGAAACAGAATTTAGCCATGGAAATTACCTAACTAGTTTTTTTTTTTTTTAATGTCTAATTAGGTTTAATCTTAAAAGTACAAAATGAAAAAAATCTAGAATGTGTTTCAAATAATCTGAAATAGCAATCCTATGACAGTTTTAACAACTGCAATTTCAAACACCAAGGCTTGCATAACTTCACAACATAATCATCTCAAAACATGTGATCAAAAACTTTGGGTAGGAGCTTCTTTCATAAATCCTTTGAGGATAGCTACCACACTTTTGGCTTTGGGCATTTCTTCGTGTTCCACTTTAACAATCTCCAAAAGGATATCTCCACTACCACAGTTCTTTAGGAACATGAAACATTGAAACAAAGCATAATGATTCATTTCAGCCTGCCAGATAAATCTCTTCAAATTATCTGCTTCTTGTATGGCTTTTAAAGTTCTCCAGGACTTGCCGAAAAAGAAAAGGGTTACCTCCGTCAGCACCATTCAAAAAAGCCTGCATTCCATCCTCACAAGACCAGTTGCTTCCTGTGCCGTGGAACTGAGGCTGGGAGCTACTACAGTCGATGATCATGGACTTAAGCTGCTCCTCCGTGGCCATGCACAGAGACGTCATGGTGCCTTCGTGAATAAGGCCTTGGAGACTGGCCACACTCAGAAAGCTGTGAATGTCTCTGTTTGCTTTTTCATCTGATTCTTTAACCTCAACATGAGTATAACTCAGAACAGCGTGTAGCAGAAAGGTAAGCTTCTCCTGAAAGAGATGAACCACCCTTTGGATTGGGCACACAACATCCTCAAACCAGCTGCTCGGGTCGGACTGTATGTGGTTCTCCCCAGCCCTTTCCTCACAATTCATGTTATTTTTCAGCCCTTGAATATACTTGTCCAATACAAGCCTGAAAAGCTCAAAGTCCTTTTTCAGACCCTCCTCAAAAGCAGACCGTATACTCAAGAGTATACTCAAGGGAAGCAGTTTTTTTTGTGGAAAAGGCAGTAATAATAACCGACTCTGTAACCTGGAGTTCTCAGCTCCACAGATGCAACATTCCCCAGCCCTTCAAAGACTGCTCCCTTAGAAAGACGCTTAGCAATGAAACTGCGCAGCTCTGGCTCCACTTCAGAGGGTAGATTAGCATCCGCCAAGGAGGGGCTGAAATCATCACCAGAGGGAGTTTCTGCATCTGTGCCACTTGGGCTTCCACCATCACTGTCTGCTCGCTGCTGTGCCAATCTGCTTCCGCGGTAGCTGTAGACACAGTAGTGGCCGCTGGGCAGCGGCTTGAGTCTCCACTCCTCGGCGGGGCCACCCTGCTCGCTGCTGTCTAGCTCCTTCTCATCCCCATCCAGCGATTCCTGCAAGGAGGGGAGCGTCGCGGCGGCCTCTGACCGGCCCTGTACCTAAGTAGTTTTAACGATAAGCGTACCTTTGGGCCGAATCAGAAATATCACAATTACCCATTAAAAGATGTCAGTGATATTTTACGGTCCTTGTCCTCCTATCCCCCATATCACTTTGAGTTCACTGGTAAACATTTACTAAAAGATATCAGACCTCACAGAGGTATTAAAAAAAAAGAAAACCTGTGCCTGTTGGTTGGCGTAGACCTCTGCTTACATCCATTGCCTTAGAAAGACCTCCTGAAGGAACTGTTTGTAAAGAACATTCACATGAATCCACCAAAGTGAAAGGTAAGGGCCGTTGGGGAAGTGCTGTGTAACTCAACTAGATCCATGAGAACAGCAGTCCCTCAATATCCATGGGGGATTGGTCCCAGGACCGCTGCAGACACCAAAATCCACAAATGCTCAAGTCCCTGAGAGTTGCCCCCATATCCGTGGGCTCTACATTCTCAGATTCAACCAACCTCGGATGCGGAACCCACGGACACGGAAGGCCAGCTGTATTTCAAAATAACTGGAAAATTCATTTGTTTAGAAGTTTTCACTGAGTGCCTGCTCTATGCTAGATGCACTGCTCTGGGTGCTCATGAGAGAAAAGATAGAGGCCATCCATGATTTCTCACAGACTCACTGACTGTTTTGTTTTCAGGTTCCTTATCAGATGATCATGACGCTCTCATAAGACACATGAGAAAGGTGATTTCTAAAATTCAGACTCTCTTCAGCAGAGAATGGGGTCATCCTGGCAACTGGCTCTATGGGCACATTGATGAGATGGAGGAGATGCAAAACAAAGTCCATCTCCCCAAAAACAAATTTTTGAGGACGTAATACGCTCAGGCAGACCATCCCTGTAAACTATCACTGTTGCCTCACTGACTGTATTGTTAAAATAGCATCTTCTGCAAATATGGGAATTTTTCCACTTTGGGGGAAAAAACCCCAAACTGAAATATGTGTTTAGAAAGTTCTGGAAACATTTTGTATGCACTCAGCTATATCCTCCTAGGGTGTTACTGAGCATCTGCACAGCCAAAGGGCACGGATTCCTTCAGGGTAGGAGGGCGTGGCCAAGTGCATGGCAGCAGTAAGCGGAAATAGTCCAGTAAGTGTGCAGAGAAGGGCACCCACCATCACCATGCACCAAAGTGGGAAAGAGTTCTTTTCACCAGGAATATTAACATGTGGGTCATTTACTGTTTAACACTTATGTACTGCGGGATTTAAGACTGAAAAATATATTAAAGCACATTTCTTAAGTGGACCTCATCCACTTGGAATTTAACTGTGGTTTTCAACTGGGGGCAACTTTGCCCCCCTGGGGATATCTGGCAATGTCTGGAGACATTTTTGGTCATCAGTTCTGGGGTGGGTGCTCCTGGCATCTAGCGGGTAGAGGCCAAGGATGCTTTGAAACATCCCATCTACAACACACAGGATGTCCCTACAACAAAGAGTTATCAGGTCCGAAATGCCAATAGGGCTGAGCTGGAGAGATCCTGGATCAGATTTATGGCTCATGGTGAACACCGAGGTACATCCTAGTGACCTTTATTACTTTTTCCCTTAAGTATTTTTCTAAATTAAAAAAAAAAAATCATATAAGCAGTGCTCCTGGAAGTGAATTTTTTTGAACAGGTGGAGGCACTGTTGATGACGTCAGCTGGACCATTTTGGAAAAAGTAGATTAGAATACCGGGAAAAGCAGGAGCAACATAAATTCTCCCCTTGCACAGGGAGCCCATGCCCTCCTGAATTTGTAAAGCAAGTGGGTGTTAAAAAGCTGAAGGTATTCATAGATGGAAGATAATGCTCATCAGCCCATTGGCGTTTTCCATCAAATGCACAAGAATTACACTGAGTCACTGCTTTAAGAATGCTCGTGATGGTTTTAGAAGTCCCATCAGCGGCATTTGAGAGGGACTCAATAGAACGTGATTGAAAAGCGATGTGCCCCTCTTATTGCAATGGGGACTCTGGCAGGAGCTTCAGGGACGCCAGAGATGCCATAATGGCCCGAGTTTCATACCTGCCACACACCAGAAGGAAATGAAACCACCCCTTTCTGCCAATTCCTGGCTCTGATAGAATGTTTTTTTGTCTTCTCTGGGACAACATCTGGGCTAAGAGAAAAGATGGCTGTAGCTTTTCTGAACAAAATTCAGAAATACCACACACTCCCTAATTGCCAGTCAATAAGAGCGTTCCCTTTTTTGAGTTTACTTGTTCCAATGCTTATAGCCACCATCTTGGCCAGTTTACACTCAACCAGCTTGGCTGGTCTGCGACCAAGTCATTTTGTTCTTTCAAATTCCATAACTCTATGAGTTCTCATGGAGTCTGGTTTGGGGCTTTTTTGGGAGAAGAGGGAAGAAGGAGGGATTCACATCCAGACGGCACCAGCAGTGCAGTTCCCTGGGGCCTGACGGGTTCTGTCCTGGGTTTCATCTTCGTTTAAAAAGGAACCTCCTGGTTATGAAGACATGGCATCTGGATTCCTCACGCTCCCTGAAATGGCGCTGAACAAAGGAGGGGGATATGCAGCTGGAATGGGACACACACTATGGAGAAGCTGCATCCTGGAAAATGAGAGCATCATCCTGTGGGAACCATCATGGAGAAGGTACCGGAGGCTCCAGTCACCCGTCACCTGGTCTGTATCTACTGAGGGGCAAGAGGGTAGAAGAGGAGGCTAAAACAGTCAGAGATAAGTCAAAAGTTCTAGTCGGTGGGTTTCCCATATGTCTCAAAGATTCAATTCACCCAGAAGGTCCACTTGTTGTACAGGCTTAATTTCGGGTCCAATTCACTCATCTAGCATGATTTCCTTTAGACTGGCTTTAGGGAGTCTATACTGGGAGCAGAGGAAAGTGCCTAAAGCATATCCGTACAAATCTAAGATCTTCTTTTTCTAGAAATTCCAGTCTCCTAAGTCTCAGTTCAGCCCAAATTTTTGTCTTTAAAATAAAGACTGTTATAAGAGACAAAGAAGGACACTACATAATGATCAAGGAATCAATCCAAGAAGATACAACAACTGTAAACATATATGCACCCAACATAGGAGCACCTCAATACATAAGGCAAATGTTAACAGACATAAAAGGAGAAATTGACAGTAACACAGTAATAGTGGGGGACTAACACCTCACTTACATCAACAGATCATCCATACAGAAAATCAATAAGAAAACACAGGCCTTAAATGACATATTAGACCAGATGGACCTAATTGATATTTATAGAGTATTCCATCTGAAAGCAGTAGAATACACATTCTTTTCAAGTGCACAGGGACCATTCTCCAGGTTAGATCACAGACTGGATCACAAAGCAAGCCTTAGTAAATTCAAGGAAACTGAAATCATATCAAGCATCTTTTCTGACCATAACGTTATGAGATTAGAAATCAGCTACAAGAAAAAAAAAACTGCAAAAAACACAAACACATGTTTTGGAGGCTAAACGATATGCTACTAAACAACCAATGGATCACTGAAAAAACCAAAGAGGAAATCAAAAAATACCTAAAGACAGACGAAAATGAAAACACGATGATCTAAAACCTATGGGACGCAGCAAAAGCAGTTCTAAGAGGGAAGTTTACAGCGATGCAAGCTTACCTCAGGAAACGAAAAATCTCAAATAAACAACCTAACCTTACACCTAAAGCAACTAGAGAAAGAACAAACAAGACGCAAAGTTAGCAGAAGGGAAGAAATCATAAAGATCAGAGCAGAAATAAATGAAATAGAGACTAAGAAAACAATAGAAAAGATAAATGAAACTAAAAGCTGGTATTTTGAAAAGATAAACAAAATTGATAAGCCTTTAGCCAGACTCAGCAAGTAAAAAAGGGAGAGGGCCCAAATCAGTAAAATTAGAAATGAAAAGGGAGAAGTTACAACCAACACTACAGAAATACAAATGACCATAAGAGACTACTACAAGCAACTATTATACATTGTTAACCTTATAAAAGTCCTGTTTCCTCAAATACTTTTGATACCCTGAAACTCCCTGGGGGGGAAAAAAGCTGTGCTACAGACTTTTTAAGAGGGTTATATGCTACAGGGTTATGTGTTTTAATTACTTTTTCCTAAGAATTAAAAGATAAAATGATTTCTGTGAAGTAGCATAATGATGCATTAATTCAACATGATATTTCACAAGCTCCTCTAAATTTAACATACTTAAAATGCATTGCTTCTGGAGAAAGTTCTGTATTTTCTTTAAATATAGTTCACATGCAGATTTAAGTATCTTTCATTTCATGCAAATGTACATTAATGCTTTTATATTTCATAATATTTGGACATCTTCATTCTGGCATTTTCTTACTCCAGTAACTTTCTGTTTTCTGCACACTTAATCTATGTAAATTAACGTTTACATCAGTCTTATATAGGCACATAAGATGAGATCTAGACAGACAGATCCCAAAGAGCCATTCTCTAAAACCCTGCCAGGAACCACTGACACAGCCAGTGTCTAACTTCCTCTGGCTGAACCCATCCGTCCCAGGTTTCTTCTTCTAATTCAAGGGCCCAGACATGCCATGCCTGGGGCTTTCTCTCTGTCCACCATTGTATCCGAACACTCCCAGTCTTATCCCCAGTTCAGAAGTCAGCACCATCTGGATGTTTGTGCAGTGACTTATCTTCATCTGTACTGAGAAGGTTCACCCATAGAGAAACGTGATGTTGAAGAAGGCCAGGCACTCAGATCAGTCAGATTTCCTCAAATCCAGCCCAGCAGATGGGCGTGGGCCCTTAACTTTCCGGAGGAAGAAATGTGAACATCCTTCTTGGCACAGAGAGACCACGTGCTGGGTGGGGAGGCACAATCACGTATGGCTGATATCCACACGTCATGTTGATGGAATAGGAGCTCAAGTTAAAAGCATTATTTTAAAAGAAGACTTTTGCTTTCAAAATGTGTCCTACTAAGGGAAAAATATATAATTGCTGCATTATATTCTACATAAATACAGTGCAGAGACGTAATCCCCTCGCTCTCCCCTACGTCCAACTCTGTTCCTGCCTGGCTCCCCCACTAGGTGTCCTCTGGTTGGGAGATGTGAGTGGGCCGGCAGTCACCATGGCAACGGTACACACTTGCATTGAGTTTGGGGCTTCTCGCTTCTACTGCCCAACTCGGTAGCCAAAACATAAGCAAGAGCAGGCAGATTTTTCAAGAGTCTATCTGTTCCCAGCCCTCTTTCCAGGGTCAAGAACAGTTGTTTACTTTGGGCACAGGGTCTTATCTGGAACACGCAGCTACATTTTAATTTGCAACCCATTAAGCTAATTGGAAAGCGCATTTCACCTCCAACATCAGCTGGGTGAATTCTTCATTACTGAGGAATGAAGGTTTCCAGTCCTGCTGAATGTCACAGATTTCCGTTTGCGCTGAGACTTCTAAAAAAAAAAAAGCATAAACAAGCTTTTAGATGGGAAGGCACCTAGAAATTGGAATTAACAGATGAAGCACACATTATTTCTATGTGATTTTGTGTAAATGTGCAGTTTAACGAAAGAAGCTGATATAAGGACTTAGGTTACTCTGATTTCTGAGGACTGGGTGCTTTGGATACAATGGGCTTAAAAACACCTCTTGACGTTTTCACACCCCTTTAATGAGGCTTCTGTGAGGAGAGAACCCCACCCTCTGCACTGGGTGTACTGCCTACAATTAGCAGGTAGCACCATGCCCTTGAATTTCTACATGACAAAGCCCATCAACAGCAGTTGGAGTTAGGTGGTTGCCACCTCTCAAGGCAACAGGAACAAGGACAGGGATGGAGGGTCGCATCCTTAAGCTGCTTCTTCAAGGTCAAGATGAAACAAAATGCTTTAGCGAGCTGGTATTTTCAAAATTCCGGAAACATCTTAGGTGCGTAGTACCTAACCTACTGTGTCTGTGCAGATTGTAATGTATTTTTCAGCATTTCCAGTTCCTGAAGTATAATGTGCTATACAAATACACGTTACTTAGTTGCTTTTAAGGCCAGGATTTACTCTTCCCAAAACTTTTTTGGGTTAATCTGTACTTTGCCCGTCTCAAGTAATTACCTTGTTTGGAAGACGTTTTTCATATTTGTAAATTTAATAGTCATTGGTCTACACAGGACTCCTTAAATACTCTAGTTCTCTTGCCCTTTTGTCTTTTCTTTTCTTTATCATAGTTGATGGAAATTGGTTTTTACTATTCATGATTTAGAATAATTTCCTTCTGCTTCACAACTTGGTAACTTCATGTAAATTCTTAGGATTTTTGTCAAGTTTGGGAAAACGCCAATCAAGTTTCTTTCCTACAAAAACTGTAAGATTTCAGGGCATTTCACTTTTTTTTGGTTTACTGACTAATCTTCAAAGCTCTTTTTTTTTGTTTTTTAATTTTTATTTTTATACAATTTTTAAAGGTTACTTTCCATTTACAGTTATTATAAAATATTGGCTCTATTCCCTGTGTTGTACAATACATCCTGGAGCCTATCTTACACCCTACAGTTTGTGCCTCTCACTCCCCCAGCCCTGTATTGTCTACCCCCTCCCACCGCCACTGGTAACCACTAGTTTGTTCTCTATATCTGTGAGTCTGCTTCTTTTTTGTTATATTCACTAGTTTGTTGTATTTTTTAGATTCCACATATAAGTGATATCACACAGTATTTATCTTTCTCTGTCTGACTTATTTCGCTTAGCATAATGCCCTCCAAGTCCATCCATATTGCTGCAAATGACATTATTTCATTCTTTTTTTTATGGCTGAGTAATATTCCACTGTATATATGTACCATATCTTCTTTATCCATTCATCTGTCGTTGAACACCTAGGTTGTTTCCAGGTCTGGCTTCCGCCTTTTTGAAAGAGGGTGCTTTATTAACAAAGTACCTCTGATAAGATTATTACAGGGAGCTCAAATGCTGTACTGAATATATTTGTTTTTCCTTCAGTTTATCCCCCATCTTTAACCAATGTTTTGCTCCACTTTATGTAGTAAGAGGTTTCTTTAGGGGTTATTTTCTTGGTGCTAAGAAAAACCCACGTAGCTATGATTTCTCTCTTTACCTCAGAGAGAATCATATTCTGTTCAACAACTTCCTAGAAAATGCAAATTGTTCAGGCAGATAAGCTATAAACTTAAACGAGGAGAGACATTTCAAGGCCTTCTCCTTTGACGCTGTGTTGTTGGTAGTTTCTCCGCAGGGAGTTTGGCGAGTTCATCCTGCCATCTGAGTGAAGGGATGTGAATGAACTCAGTGGTCACTCCTGAATGAAGGTGCTGTGAAGGGTGAGTTACACGTGTGACTCTGTAAACCTTCCCGAGTTCAGTCACCCCGCGTTCCCTGCGGGGAAGAGATCGCCCTTCTCGATTTCTGAAAGAATATTTGCTGCTGTTGCACACAACTGAAGTTTTGTCTTTCATGATGTGAAAGGAGCACAAGAGAGCCACTAACAGCTGTTGGTCACTGAGCACAGGAAGAAACCCAGGAAAGGAAACCGTGGTGGACAGGCAGTCAGCCAACGGCACTGAAGGGCCACCAGCGGGGACCAGTATGGGGACCCCTCTCGGCTGGTGCCACTGTGGCCACAGGATGTGCCCAGTGAAAGGCATCCTGGGAAGCAGAGGCCGGGCGCTACACACACATCTGGGCCAGTGATCGTTCTGGGGTCCCAGCTGAGCCAGAGGGGAGAGGGTGAAACTCCCAGTTGCTCAGATCAATGACTGCGACCCTTTCACCACTTAGAAAAGAGATGGACTGCGGCTATGCTTATCAACTAACCCATAAATACCCTCCGCCTTTTCCCAACACATACGCTCATCTGTAAAATTCCTCTGACCATTAGGATCAAACTGTAGATTAATCGTTTGTCTAGGAGGAGAGTCTTTCTGGCAGCCCAAATCTGATATAGACAAGGACAATCCAACTTAATGGTAAAGGAAATGAAAGACCCATTTCTTTTAGATCATTCAGTATGACTAGATGCTTTCTAAAACAACAGCATAATAATACTGAAAGCTGCCATTTCATTCACTTTGATTTCCAATAATCTGATTACAGCCCTTGCAAGTTAAGGCTCCATCCATAGCATGTTAAAAAAATATACAGATAAGGGGCTTCCCTGGTGGCGCAGTGGTTGAGAATCTGCCTGCCAATGCAGGGGACACGGGTTCGAGCCCTGGTCTGGGAGGATCCCACATGCCGCGGAGCGACTAGGCCCGTGAGCCACAACTACTGAGCCTGCGCGGCTGGAGCCTGTGCTCCGCAACAAGAGAGGCCACGATAGTGAGAGGCCCACACACCTCGACGAAGAGTGGCCCCCGCTTGCCACAACTAGAGAAAGCCCTCGCACAGAAACGAAGACCCAACACAGCCAAAAAAAAAAAATAAAAACAAATAAATTAATTAATTTAAAAAATATGTATAAATACAGATAAAATGTCTCCAAGCAAGTTAAACTGGGAAATCGAATTCAGTGTTATAATCACATCTCTACTGGCATTTTACGGGAACAATATTACAAGCTATAGGTGATAGGGCAGGATTAGCAAAGCAATATCGTCCAAGTGGTTTCCAAACCGCAAGGGAAGCACAACCATCTGGGAGCAATTCTACAGGGAAACATTGCAATCAGAAGCTGAACCCCAAAAGCCTACCATAGTTTAAGTTGTACTTGTGCCCTAGAACGCTCACCTCCCAATAGCTCATGCTATGCATGAACAAACAGGTACGACTTTGGGTTATATATGGTCAAGGAAGAGTCTGGAAAATGGGGCAGAAAATAGGCTGGATGGGGTAACTATTACCCTGTCCAACAGGGACATTTCTCCTTGTTCTGCTGCCATCTCCACCCCACCCCCGCTCACTAAGGCAGACGTACTGAAGGGGCAAGGTTGAGGACTAGGATTTGATGTTGGGAGAAAAGGACATTGAATCAGCTGAGACTCGCACAGGAAGAGGAAAGCGCACAGGTCGGCCTGGTCTTGTAGAAGTAACATTTCGACGGGTGTGGCTAAGGTTGCCCAATATGCCTTGCTATTTACATAGTTTAGGGGTTTCTCTCCTGTAGTAGATACTGATGACACAACATTTCCCTACAGAGAAACACGGTCAGGTTCTCATGTTGATTTGGATTACTTCAAAGAGAAAAAGTATGCATTCCAGGATCAAGGTTTATCTCCCAAGCTGAGAAAATAGGGATGCTTGACAGATTATTGGGGAAAGAGCTAAATAATTATAACGACTACCTGCACCTCATCATCGTGCCTGACGCATCACGTGGCCTACCTTCAGCGTGAAGGCAGAAAGCACATCTAAATCCACAGTTCTTAACCCTGGCTGCATGCTGGAATCACCTGGGCAGCTTTAAAAATACTGATGCTTAGGCCTGACCCAGGGATGAGCTGGTAAAAGGCTCTCCACACCCACAACAGTACTGTTTGCCTGTTTTTATGGTGGAAATACTCAGACCCTGGCTGATTTCAAGCTGCCAACTTGATGTCAACTGGCGTGTAAAACTCTTGAAAATTTAACAATCACCTTTTGCAAGCTGGTACGAGCCAGCTCCAGCTCACAACCCGGGTTCCACCCCTAGAAATTCTGAGGTGTTGGCCTGTGAGGTGTGACCCAGTTACATGTATTTTTGAAAGCTCCTCAGGTGATTCTAAGGGGCCACCAAGGGTGAGAGCCAGTAGTCTAAATGGCCACAGTAATAAACAGCTATAGTGTAGCTATGATGTCTCTATCTATAAGAGTCCCATAAATCACGTCTTGTGGAGAAGCATCACGGTGTAATGTTAAAAACTTGGGCTCTGGAGACAGAAGGCCTGGTTTAGATTCTGTACCTTCCTGGCTGTCTGATAATAGTGGCCTAACATCTCTGTGCCTCGGTTGCCTCGTCTGTGAAAAGGTACCAACCCAAAGGGCCGCTGTAAGGCTCAGATGAGTTACACTCCAGTGAGTTACTATATGGAGTCCTTAGAACAATGCCTGCCTGGCTCAAGGTGAGCCCCAAATTGATGCTAATCATGCTATCCGCCACTCCACTGCAGATGCTTGTGGAGTTCATGTCCATTTGGATTATAAGTTAAGTTATTGTTTGTTTTTGTTTTTTGCTTTAATCTAAATTTTGGCCCAACCATTATATTTCTCAATAAAATCTGTCTTGGATTTTCTATTTTCTTTTGAATGTGGAATAAGGATGAGGGAGATCTGGGGTTGATCCTGGTTGCATTTCAGGGGGCTGTGTGGAGTAGGCCTTAGTCGTAAGAAAAAGGTGAGATGGACACAGGCACTCC
This sequence comes from Balaenoptera borealis, assembly GCF_965194805.1. NCBI lineage: Eukaryota > Metazoa > Chordata > Mammalia > Artiodactyla > Balaenopteridae > Balaenoptera > Balaenoptera borealis. The sequence goes on from NC_138871.1 coordinate 6,020,949, forward strand.
TGGTGGTAGGAGGCTGCATTTCTGCTGACTGATCCTTTCCAGGTCCCAGATTTGACAGTTCTGTAATTCCACAGTGGACAGAGCCCAGCATAAATGTCACACGGATGAACTTGATCTCAGCTGTCCTATTTCTCAGTGGCACTGACCTAGTTTGAGTAATTTGCACACAATATCTTGGTAATCAAACCAAGCTGCTCTTTCATTTAGCTAAATCATCATTTAGGAAATATAACCATTCTGCTTAAATTATTGGGGGCAATCAAATATTGCTGCAATACTTTTTTTTTTTTTCATGCAACAGCTATCTGGGGTTTTTTTTGCTGTTTTTTTTTTTTTTTTAATTTTTGGCTATGTTTGGTCTTCGTTTCTGTGCGAGGACTTTCTCTAGTTGCGGCAAGCGGGGGCCACTCTTCACCGCCGTGCGTGGGCCTCTCACTATCGTAGCCTCTCTTGTTGCGGAGCACAGGCTCCAGCCGCGCAGGCTCAGTAGTTGTGGCTCACGGGCGTAGTTGCTCCACAGCATGTGTGATCTTCCCAGACCAGGGCTTGAACCCGTGTCCCCTGCATTAGCAGGCAGATTCTCAACCACTGCGCCACCAGGGAAGCCCGCTGCAATACTTTATCGTTCTTGTTCTCGGCTTGACTGTTCTTCCCTGACTTTTAACAAAAGCAATTAACATATTCTTTACTCTCCCCTGGGCAGCTTTGGGGTAAAAAGGAGATATATCATTACTGTCACATTTGTAATAGGTATATACAATTATTACAGAAATAATAAAAGAATAACAAGTATAATGAAAATTTCTAGTGTCCCAGCTGTGCCCTCTTCCATGAAATCATCTTGTCTAGGAAAATGTTCAGTGAAGGAGAAGCATCACGGTAAGCACAGAAGAACTGTAATTATCTCCTCAGTAATCTGACATTTCTGACTTTAATATGTTTGGTGACATGGTTAAGGAAAAAAAAAAAAAAAGAATTCTGTTCTTGCTTGTTAGTTGCTCCTGAACCCTCCTAACTCTTCTTCAATTTTCTGGTACCATCCACAGGGGAGCAGTAGTGCAGGGTAGGCCGTGCTAAGAGGTAAAAGGGTTGGAAGGAGAGTAAAATGGAGACAGGATGATTTGAGAAAGACATAAGTTCAAGGATGGATTCAAGTAATAAATTCATATAATGGAATACTAGGTACCAATGAAAATGAATTAGCCATTGCACTGGAAGAACACAGAGTAGTCGCACAAACATCATGTTCATAATGTATGATTTCATCTGAGTAAGGGCCCAACAGACGAAGCCAGTCTCTGGTATTAGAGGTCAGCCAGAGAATACCTTTGGGGAAAGCAGAGGTAAATAGGAAGGGGCAACTATTGGGGAAGCTTCTATTTCTTGACCTGGGTGTTGGTTTCCTGGCTGCATTCACTCTGTCATAACTAATTCAACTGTACAGTTATGATCTGTGTATTTTCTGTATGAGTGTTATACCTTTATAAAGTATTGAAAAGTTTAAAAAAAAGAGTGGAGTGCTGGAATAACTAGATAGTCACATGTAAAAGGATGAATTTTGACTCCCTACCTTACTCCATATACAAAAAATTAACTCAAAGTGGATCAAATATCTAAATGTCTAACCTATGGCTTATATCTAACTGGTTAAATTATAGCTTAAAATTATAAAACTCTTAGAGGAAAATATAGATTTAAATCTTCATGACCTTCATCAACAATAGTTTCTTAGATACGATACCTAAAGCACAAGAAACCACCACCACCAACAAAAAGATAAGTTGGGTATCATCAAACCTAAAACTTTCCTATGTCAAAGGACATCATTAAGAAAGTGAAAAGACAACCCACAGAATGAGGACTGTATTTGCAAATTATATATCTGATAAGGGTCTAGTACCCAGAAATCTTACAACTCAGCAGCAAAAACATAAATAATCCAATTAAAAATGGGCAAAGGATTTGAATAGACAGTCTCTAAAGAAGACATACAAATTTGCCATGTGCCAATAAGCCCATGAAAAGCTCAACATCATTAGATATTAGGGAAATGGAAATCAAAACCACAATGAAATATCACTTCTTATCAACCAGGAAGGCTATAATAAACACACACTCACACAATCAGACAATAACAAGTGTTGGTGAGGATGTGGAGAAACTGGAATCTTCATACATTGCTGATGGGAATGTAAAAATGGTATCGCTGCTATGGAAAACAGTCTGGCAGTTTCTCAAAAATTTAAACACCAAGTTACCATTCGACCAAGCAATTCCACTCCTAGGTATACCCAAGAGAACTGAAAATATATATCCACTCAAAAACTTGTATAGGAATGTTCACAGCAGCATTATTTAACAGCCAGAAAAGGGAAAATAGCCCAAATGTCTGTCAACTGATAAACAGATAAGTGAAGTGGTATATCCTCACAATAGGATATTATTTGGCCATAAAAAGAAATGAAATACAGATACTTGCTAAAATAAGGATGCTAAGTGAAAGAAGCCAGAAACAAAAGACCATATATTGTATGATTCCATTTGTATGCGATACCCAGAACAGGCAAATCTATAGAGACAGAAAGTATTCAATAGATCAGTGGTTGCCGAGACTTGGAGGGAGGGTGGAAATGGGAAGTAACTGCCAGTGGGGTACAGGGTTTCTTTGGGAGATGATAAAATTAGATAGTGTCTATGGTTGCACAACCTGTGAGTATACTAAAAGCCAGAGAACTATAAACTTTAAAGTAGAGAATTTTATGCTATGTGAGTTACATCTCAATTAAAAAATGGATTTGATATTAAGTCAATTAATTATTTTTGATTAATTTTTTCCATGGTATTTTTTTTCCATGGTATTAATTTTTTCCTTCTACCTAAACTCTTTGGTAGAAGGCCAAAGCATTTAGGGGCGGTGGCAGCAATGGATGGAGACACCAGTACCGTCTGATCCACTGGAAAATGAATACCTGGGCATGGCAGGGCTATACGAAAAGGCTTGCTCCAGACATTTTTCATCAAGGTGCTCCCATTGTCAGTGCCGCCCTACTTGGGTTGGGTGCGACCTGTGAGTCTGCTCTGGATTCCCTCCTCTGGCTGAGAAAGCAATTTGGGAGGTGAGTGTCCCGTCCCAAACCTGCTGGAGATAGGGTTTTTCTAGAGGGTGGAGTGCCTTGGAAAGAGGAAACCTATGACGGAGGAGATCGGGTTTGCTGGGGAGAGAGAACCAAGCAGGAAGATCAACTTGAGGAAGTCACTGCCAAATGGAAATGGCAGGAACGGAGTAAAAACGGAGAGAAGCGTCACCATTACCGTTGTGTTTCTGCAGGAGCCCGATGACCTTCTCCAGCACGGTGGTCTTGTCCATCTTCCGCGTGTTACCAGGCAGCATGGAGCTGAGCTCTTTGATGAGAACATTGAACTGGTCCCGACGTTTCTTCTCAGACTTGTTTCGAGAAGCTCTGTCAACGCAAAATACACAGGTTACTGGAACACTCCACTTCTGGAAGCCTTCCTTACGGGACGGAGGCACTTTCGGTCAGAGTGTGTTCTGCTGAGATCATCTAATCAAAACTTTTCAAGGAAAGAAACGTGCGCCATATTTCCGAGCTGAGTAACGGGGACAGAAGAAATGTTACGCTAGGCTCCCGGCCACAAAGAGAGACAGTATCAGTGAGTCCTGACTCAGATGCAGAATCTTACAGATCGGCTCTGTAGCCAGATGCTCTGACTTCAGAGAACAAGCGACATGCTGATTATCAAGATAAACAGCCCCGAGGGGTTTGCTCTGACAGTCTGTCCTCAGGCCCACACCAGGTCCCCTCCAACCCAGAGCGCCTAGCCCCTGATGCCAAGTCACGAGGGATAGCCAGGCATCCTGAGTGTCCAGTAGAGAGCCAGTGCCACCCTGGCACACGTCCTGCCCACTGCCCCAGAGCTCATCGTCCGGCTGGGGAGTCCAGGCTCACCCCACACAAAACCATCCACAAGCCACGCATGGTCCAGAGCCAATGTGACAGGGACTGCACGTGACTGTCAAACTGCTAAATGTGGCTGAACCCTTTTAAAAATGACATGGTGGAAACTTCAGTGCATGTTACTAAGTGAAAGAGCTAATCTGCAAAGACTCCACACTCGAGGACTCCAACTCTGTGACGTTCTGGAAAAGACGAAACTATGGCGACAGGAAAAAGATCAGTGGCTGCCAGGGGCTGAGGTGGTGGGGGAGTGAACAGGTGGACACAGAGGATATTTAGGGCTGTGAAACTACTCTATATGATACTATAATGGCAGATGCGTGTCATATATTTGGCCAAACCCAGAGAATGTACAACCCTAAGAGTGAACCCTAAAGTAGACTACGGTCTTTGGGGGACAATGTTGTGTCAATGTAGCTTCATCAGTTGCAGCAAATGGACCAGTCTTGCTGGTGGGGTGTTCGTAATCGGGGAGGCTGTGCATATATAGCGACAGAGAGCATATGGAAAATCTCTGTACCTTCCACTCAATTTTGCTGGGAACTTAAAACTGCTCTAAAAATAGAGTCTATTTTTTTTAAAAAATGACATACTACACTGCACGCCTACAGAAGAGATCAAAGTGGAGCTGCTCAGTTTGAAGGGAGGGGATCTGCCCTGAGCCACTGAGGCACTGAGGAAGCCTAGGATCCCAGGAACTCGGATAGGAAATCGCGGCTGCAGGGGCTGCTCTACTAGACAAGGGACCACCCCGCCCCCCATAGCCCGAAGAAGTCTGAGAAGCTGTGGCACCCCAGAGGCCTTGATCCTTAGACACACCACAGGCCAGGCATTCCTCCACAGCCAGCTTGCTCAAAGCTGACCCACCCCGCCCAAATTCACCCCAGATGGATTCGTTCCAGAAAGTCAGCTCACCGAGACAGAACAAGGGCCACAGCTGCAGGGTCCATTGAACTTGTTGGTCCAGGCCCCCTGGGGCCCGGGGTCAAGGTGCCTGGAGCAGCAAATCACCCACCAGGAGGCCACTGGCCAACGCGTGGTCAGGACAGGATGCTGGTGGCTTGTGACAACGCAGCAGGTTCCCCTCAGAGGGATTCACCTCCCCTAGGGTGGGTACCAATATCCACAGGTGTCAGTATCACCATAGATTCACCTTCCCCAAACAGCCCTTAGAAAGAGAGGCACACACCCCAAACACCCTTTCCCTTGATGCTGTGATGGTCACAACAATTCCGCTTGTCACTGCCTAATTGCACACGACCTGTCTTGGTTTCAACCCACCCGTTTACAAGTCATCTTTTGCTGATTTCGTCTCAGTTTGGGGGGTTTCCTGATAACATCTGAGGTAATTCTTCACAGCTCACCTCAAGCGCATGGTAGCTACCCTTACCTAAGGGTCTCTTCCTTTTCCTGACTTTTCCCTCCTTCCTCTCTCTCCTTGGATTTTTGGGAGGACCTGAAATCCTCAAGGCGTTTCTACAAAGGCCTCATTCCTAGGCCAGTCACCATCCTCAAGTACACTCTCTCCCAATCTCTCCCACAGTCTGACTGCAGGTGTAGCAGTAAGATGCCGAGGTGCCTTTGTGCTAGTCCGAGGTAAAAAGCATACTGTTCAAACACATGGGAGAGAAGAAAGGAACCTTTTAACTTTCTGAGTGACTGTCTATGCATTATAAATAATTTTTTGGCCTAGATTTGAAGAGTGACATGCAACCTCCTTAGTCAGAAAAAGCTCTGTTCCTGTCCTAGTTTGCCCATTATAAATTATTGGTGAGCAGATAACACCCAGCTCATTATGACTCTGTTCTCTTCTTCAGTGGGTATAACGGCAATGAACACAGCCTGGCAGAGACAATGATGAAGGCTTGTATCATTAGTGACAGGAACACAAGCTTGCTTCTGTCGCCTCCGCCTGGGACACACGATGGTGCCCACTGGAAATTGGTCAGTGTCAGCGGAATCCACAGCTCTGAGCCAAGAAGGAAAATAAAAAGCCTTAAATGACCTTATTTCTGATAAGGAGGTCTGCTCGGCAGGCCCTGAGACCACCATGCCTAAGGCACTGGGAAAACAGGCTGAAAGACACTTAAACAATCAGCCTTTGGGTTTGTTTTTTCCTTTAAGGCATTATTTATGTTCAGTGAAACTCATCCATTTTATGTGTGTAGTTTGATGAATCTTGGTAACTGTGGAACCACCACCAAAATTGAGCTGTAAAATAGCTCCTCCATCCTAAAAGGTTTTCTCCTGCATCTTTGTTTGCTGTTGATCTCCCCTGGACCACAGCCCTGGGAAACCACTGGTCTGCTGTCACTGTAGTTTTGTCTTTTCGAGGATTTCATATAAATGGAATCAGATAGCACAGAGTCTTTGACTTTTATTTAGCATAAAGTTTTGGCGATTCAGCCATGCTGTTGCATATATTAATACTTCATTCCTTTTGCCGGCTGACTAGTATTCAATTGGGTTGTTTCTACTTTGGGGGTATTAAGAATAATGCTGCTCTTATTATACAACACAGAGAATATAGCCAATATTGTGGAATAATTGTAAATGGAAAGTAACCTTTAAAATTTGTATAAAAAATTAAAAAAAAAAAGAATAACGCTGCTCTGAGTATTCATTTCCTTGTCTTTGTGTAGACACAGGGGTAAATACAAAGGTACGAAATTGCTGGGTCATATCATAAGAGTATGTTTAACATTGTAGGATAGCACCGTACAGTTATACAAAATGGCTGTCCTGTTTCTGCATTTCCACCTGCAACGTATGAGAGTTCCTGTTGCTCCACATCCTTGCAAACACTTGGCATTGTCGGTCTTTCTTCACTTTAGCCACTGTAGCGTTATCTCATTGTGGTTTTAATTGGCATTTTTCTCATGATGAGTGATGTCAGCATCTTTTCACATGCTTAACTCTCGTATATCTTCTTTTGTGAAGTGTCTTTTCAAATCTTCTGCCCATTTTTCAATTGGGTTGTTTGTCTTCTTTTTATTGAGTTTAAGAGAGAGAAAAAAAGAGAGAGGAGGTCTAGGAGGAGGGAAGGGGTGTGTGTGTGTGTTTTAAACATACATTGATATAAGCCTCAGCCTTTGACTTTGAATGCAGGGCTCAAAAAGCCCCATGTTACCTTTTCTGATGTCTCCCATGGGACACTGGTGACATAGATAACACTTGCTGGGCACTTACTATGTAATAGCACTATTTTAAGTGCCCTACATGTATTCATTCCTTTAATCCTCACAATGACCCTTGAAGGTAGGTACTGTTATCATTCCCATTTCACAGGTGAGGCTGAGGCACTGAGAGGCTGTATAACTCCCGACGTCACAGGACTAGGAAGTGGTGGAGAAGGCCAACTCAGGTGCCCAGGCTATGAGGCACTGCACTCTCCCACCTCCTTCTACAACTCCCTCTAAAACTCCCTCATTCTCTCCACATCTGTAACCCCTGGAAGCCCCGGTTCTGTTCTCCATCATTGTGTTCTCTTTTTGAGAATGTCATATAAACAGAATCAGACAGCATGAAACCTTTTGAGCTGGCTTCAACCCAGCACGATGCCTTTGAGGTTCGTCCAAGTTGCTGCACCCACCAACACCTTCCCCTTCTCATTGCCGAGTAGTTTTCTATTGCATGGATGTTAACACAGCTGGCTTATCCATTCACCTGCTGAAGGAGATTTGGGTTGTTTCCCATTTTCGTTCATAAGTAGAGATGCCGTAAACATTTGTGTACAGGTTTTTGTGTGAACATAAGTTGTCAGCTCTCTGAAGTAAGTAACCTGGGAGTAGGATGGCTGGATCACGTGGAAAGTGTATGTTTAACTTTCTAAGAAACCGCCAGACTGTTTTCCAGGGTGGCGGTACCATTTTATCTCTTGCTAGCAATGTAGGAGTGATCCAGATGTTCCACGTCCTCAAGGGGAGTTAGTATTGTCAGTACTTTTTATTTTAGCTCATCTAAGAGATGTGCAGTGCTATCTCATTGGGCTTTCATTTGCATTTTTCTAATCGCTAATGATGTTGAACATCTTTTCACGTACTTTTATGCCATCTGTATATCCTCTTTGGTGAAGCATCCGTTCATGCCCTTTGGCATTTTAAAATGGGGCTGTTTGTTTCCTTACTGTTTGAGGTTTGAGAGTTCGTTATATATTCTGATACAATCCTTTGTCAGACATGTGATTTGTTATTTTTCCAGCTTGCCTTTTCATTCTCTTAATAAGTGTCTTTCACAGAGTAAAAGTTTTCAATTTTGATGAAGCCCAAGTTAACCATTTTTTGCTTTTTACGGACTGTGCTTTGGTGTCAGATCTAAGAACCCTTGGCCTAACCTCAGGCCACGAAGATTTTCTCCTGTGTTTTCTTCTAAGAGTTTTACACATTTTACCTTTAGACTTATGATCCATTTTGAGTTATTTTTATAACACGTAAGGTTTAGGTGAAAGTTTGTTTGCATATGCTTGTCCAGTTGTTCCAACTCCACTTTTTTGAAATGATATTTCTACACTGAGTTACCTTTGCACCTTTGTAAAAAATCAATTGGTCAACTTTATGTGATTCAGTTTCTGGATTATCTATTCTCTGTTTGTTCCAGGGATATGTGGAGCTTTCCCTCCACCAGTACCATACTGTGCAATTACTGTAGTTTTATAGTAAGTCTTAAAATTAATAATGTGATTCCTCCAACTTTATTCTTCTTTTTCAAAATTATTTTGACCATTCTAGTGCCTATGCCTTTCCATTAAATTAAAAAAAATTGATTTTATATTGGAGTATGGTTGATTTCCAATGTTGTGTTAGTTTTAGGTGTACAGCAAAGTGATTCAGTTATACATATACATATATCTATTCTCTTTCAGATTCTTTTCCCATATAGGATATTGCAGAGTAATGAGTAGGGTTCCCTATGCTATATAATAGGTCCATGTTGATTATCTATTTTATATATAGGAGTGTGTATATGTTAATCCCAATCTCCCAATTTATCCCTCCCCTCCACCTTTCCCCTTTGGTAACCATAAATTTGTTTTCTAAGTCTGTGAGTCTGTTTCTATTTTGTAAATAAGTTCATTTGTATCATTTTTTCCAGTTTCCACATATAAGTGATATTATATTGTCTCTCTCTGTCTGACTTACTTCACTTGGTATGATCATCTCTAGGTCCATCCATGTTGCTGCAAATGGCATTATTTCATTCTTTTCTAATTTGACCATTCTGGTGCCTATGCCTTTCCATTACATTTTACAAGTAACTTGTCTTTATCTACAAAGAGTTCTGCTGGGATTTTGATTGGAATTCTTTTAAATCTATGGACCAATTTGGGGGAAATTGATATCTTTACTCTGTTGAGTCTTCCAATACATAAATACAATGTCTTTCCATTTACTGAGGTCTTCATTAATTTCTGTTATGAGCATTTTGCAGTTTTTATATACATATTTCATACATGTTTTATTAGATTTATACCTAAGTATTTCATTTTTGGGGATTGATTATAAATTATGTTTTTAATATCAGTTTCTAAAAGTTTTCATAGCTAACCTATAGAAAGATGATTGATTTGTGTGTTTTAACTTTGTATCCTGTAACCTTGCTAAATTCACTTATTACTTATAGGAGCTTTTTTTTTTTTTGGTAAGTCTCTCAGCATGTTCTATATACACAATCATGTCATCTGTGAATAAGGAAAGTGTTGTTTCTTTTTTTCCCAATCAATATGCCTTTGATTTCTTTTACTGTCTCATTACTCTGGCTAGAACTAGCAGCACGATGTTGAATAAAAGTCATGAGAGCAGACAATTTTACCTTGTTTACCATTTTAGGGGGAAAACATTCAGTCTTTTGCCATTAAGTATATTAGCCATAGGTTTTATGTAAATGCCCTTATGCCTTTTATGTAAATGCATAAATAGGAGGAAATTCCCTCCTACTCCTAGTTTGCTGAGAGTTTATATCATGAATAGAAGTCAAATTTTGTCAAATTCCTTTTCTGCATCATTTAATATAATCATGTGGTTTGGTTTTTCTTCCACAGCTTTCAAACTTGGTGGGTTACACTGATACACTGATTGGTTTTCAAATATTGAATAGCCTTATTTCCCCTGGATAAAACTCTGCTTGGTCATGATGTATTTGATAGGCAGATAGATAGATATAGACAGACAGATGGATGGATATGATTTGCTAATGTTTGGTTGAGGATTTCTGCATCTATGTTCATGAAGAATATTGGTCCATAGTTTTCTTTTCTTGTACTGTCTTTTTCTGGGTAATGCTGGTCTCACAAAATAAGTTGGGAAGTATTTCCTCCTCTGGAGGAGACTGTTAAAATTGGTGATATTTCTTCTTTTAATGATTGACAGAATTCATCAGTGGAACCATCTGGGTATGGAGATTTCTTTTTCACAAGATTTTAAACTACAAATTCAATTTCCTTATTAGTTATAGGATTCTAGGCTTTCTATTTCTTCTTGTATGAGTTTTGGTGGTTTATAGTTTTTGAGTAATTGCTTCCTCCCATCTAAGTTGTTGTACTTATATAGGTCCCGTTGTTCAAAGAATTCCCTTATGGTCCTTTTAATGTCTAAAGGGTGGTGCAGTGACATCTCCTTTATAAAATTCCTGCTGTTGGTAATTTATGTCTTCTTTTTTTGTCATTCTTGCAATAGGCTTACCAATTTTACTGATTTTTTAAAAATCACCTTTTGGTTTCACTGATTTTTCTCTATTATTTTTGTTTTTACTCTTATTGATTTCTGCTCTTATATCTATAATTTCCATTCTTCTTCTTGTTTTGAGCTTACTTTGCTCTTTCATTTCTAGTTTCTTACAGTGGAAGCTTAAGTTCTTGACTTAAGACCTTTTCTCTTTTCTATTATGAACATTTAATGCTATAGCTTTCCCTCTAAGCACTGCTTTAGAGGCAACCCACAGATTTTGCTATGTTATAATTTTACCCTCGTTCAGCAGTTCAAAATAGTTTCTAATATTCCTTGAGACTTCCTCTTTGACCCTTGGATTACTTAGAAATGTACTGTGAAAAAAGTGCTATCTTCCCCCCCCCCCACTATATTTCTGTTTCTAATTTAATTTCAGTTCATTAGACTTTTTTACATTTGTTTTGTGAAGCAGGATTTGATTTATCTTATTGAACGTTCAACGTGTACTTGAAAATAATGTGTATTCTGCTACTGTTGGGTGGAGTTTTCTACAAATGTCAAGCATATCTTTTTGGTTGATAGTATTTTTAAATTCTTCTATATCCTTACTGAATTTCTATCTACTAGTTCTATTACTGAGAAAGGCATATTAAATTCTTGTCACAGTTCTTTAGGTTGTGCTTTATGTATTTCGAAGCCCTGCTGTTAGGTGTATACACATATAGAATTGTTATGTGTTCTTAGTATACTGACTCTTTATCATTATGTAATATCACTCTTTATTCCTGGCAATTTTCTTTGCTATGAAGTATACTTTATTTTATAGTATTTTACAGCCACTCTGGCTTTCTTTTAATTAATTTATGTGGTATATCATTTTCCATAGTTTTACTTTTAACCTATCTATATCATCATATATAAAGGGAATGTCATGTCATGTCATTTTAAAAAATCCATTCTGAAGATCTGTCTTTTAGTTGGCATGTTTAGGCCATTGCATTTAATGTAATTATTTATATGTTTGGATTTAGGTATACCATCTTACCATCTGTTTTCTGTTTTTTCACTTTTTGTTTGTTCATTTGTTTTTTTGTTGTTCCTGTTTCTCCTTTCCTGCCTTCTTTTGGGTTTATTCCATTTTAATTTATCTAACCCATGCAGCTACGGTCAATTAATCTTTGACAAAGGAGGCAAGACTATACAATGGGAAAAAACATTCTCTTCAGCAAGTAGTGCTGGGAAAGTTGGACAGCCGCGTTTAAATCAATGAAGTTAGAACAAACCCTCACACCATACACAAAAATAAACTCAAAATGGCTTAAAGACTTAAACATAAGACATGACACCATAAAACTCCTAGAAGAGATCATAGGCAAAACATTCTCTGACATAAATCATACTAATGTTTTCTTAGGTCAGTCTCCCAAGGCAATAGAAATAAAAACAAAAACAAATGGAACCTAATCAAACTTACAAGTTTTTGCACAGCAAAGGAACCATAAACAAGATGAAAAGACAACCTACGGAATGGGAGAAAATATTTGCAAATGATGCAACTCACAAGGGCTTAATTTCCAAAATATACAAACAGCTCATACAACTCAACAACAAAAAAACAAACAACCCAATCAAAAAATAGGCAGAAGACCTAAATAGACATTTCTCCAAAGAAGAAATACAGGTGGCCAATAGGCACATGAAAGATGCTCAACATCACTAATTATTAGAGAAATGCAAATGAAAGCTACAAGGGACCACCTCATACCAGTCAGAATGGCCATCATCAAAAAGTCTACAAATAACAAATACTGGAGAAGGTGTGGAGTAAAGGGAACCCTCCTACACTGTTGGTGGGAATATAAGTTGGTGCAGCCACTGTGGAAAACAGTATGGAGGTTCCTCAGAAAACTAAAAATAGAATTACCATATGATCCAGCAATCCCACTCGTGGGCATATATCCAGACAAAACTATAATTCAAAATGATACATGCACCCCTATGTTCATAGCAGCACTATTCACAATAGCCAAGACATGGAAACAACCTAAATGTCCATTGACAGATGAATGGTTAAAGAAGATGTGGTACATATATACAATGGAATACTACTCAGCCATAAAAAAAGAATGAAATAATGCCATTTGCAGCAACATGGATGCAATTAGAGATTATCATACTAAGTGAAGTAAGTCAGACAAAGACAAATACCATATGATACCACTTATATGGGAAATCTAAAATATGACACAAATGAACCTATCTGTGAAACAGAAACAAACTCCTAGACACAGAGAACAGAGTGGTGGTTGCCAAGGGGGAAGGTGTTGGGAGAGGGATGGCTGGAGTTAGCAGATGTAAGCTTTTACATATATGATGGATAAACAACAAGGTCCTACTGTGTAGCACAGGCAATTATATACAATATCCTATGATAAACCATAATGGAAAAGAATATTAAAAAAAGGAATGTATATATATGTATAACTGAGTCACTTTGCTGTACAGCAGTAATTAACACAACATTGTAAATCAACTATACCTCAATTAAAAAAATAAATATCCACTGTGTTTTTATTTACTATATTTCTTTGTGTAGTTTTTAGTAATTAAGGATTATAATAGAAAAACATCTTTTCAGGGCCTACTTAGAATATTTTGCTATTTCAAGTGGAATGTGGAAACTTTACTCCTAATAGTTTCCTTTACCCTCCCCGTCTTTATGTTGTAGTTATGTTACATACACTGAATCAGATCTACATACGCTGAATCAGATCTACACACGCTGAATCAGATCTACATACACTGAATCAGATCAGATTACTTTTTTCCCCAAGTGTCAGACTACCTATTAATATTATATTTAGGCAGATATTTACCATTTCTGTTACTCTTCCTATTTCATATCCCAAGTTTCCATCTGGTATCATTGCCTTTCTGTTAAAAAAAAATCCTTTAGCAATTCTTTCAGAGCAAGTCTCTTGATAAGAAGCTTTCTTAGGTTTCCTGAATTTGAGAATATCTTCATTTATCTTCATTTCTGAAGGATATTTTCACTGGATATAGAATTCTGGGCTAATGGTTCTTTTGACATTTAAAAAATATCCTGCCACTACTAGAAGGCTCCCATGGTTTCTGGTGAGAAATCCATGGTGCGACGGAGGAGCTTCAAGATGGTGGAAGAGTAAGACACGGAGATCACCTTCCTCCTCACAAATACATCAGAAATACATCTACATGTGGAACAACTCCCACAGAACACCTACTGAACGCTGGCAGAAGACCTCAGACTTCCCAAAAGGCAAGAAACTCCCCACGTACTTGGGTAGGGCAAAAGAAAAAAGAAACAACACAGACAAAAGAATAGGGACGGGACCTGCGCCAGTGGGAGGGAGCCGTGAAGGAGGAAAGGTTTCCACACACTAGGAGCCCCTTCGCGGGCGGAGACCGCGGGTGGCAGAGGGGGTTAGCTTCGGAGCCACGGAGGAGAGCGCAGCCACAGGGGTGCGGAGGGCAAAGCGGAGAGATTCCCGCACGGAGGCTCGGCGCCGAGCAGCACTCACCAGCCCGAGAGGCTTGTCTGCTCACCCGCCGGGGCGGGCGGGGCTGGGAGCTGAGGCTGAGGCTTCGGTCGGATCCCAGGGAGAGGACTGGGGTTGGCGGCGTGAACACAGCCTGAAGGGGCTAGTGCGCCACAGCTGGCCGGGAGGGAGTCCGGGAAAAAGTCTACAGCTGCCGAAGGGGAAAGAGACTTTTTCTTGCCTCTTTGTTTCTTGGTGCGCGAGGAGAGGGGATTAAGAGCGCCACTTAAAGAAGCTCCAGAGACGGCGCGAGCCGCGGTCATCAGCACGGACCCCAGAGACGGGCATGAGACGCTAAGGCTGCTGCTGCCGCCACCAAAAATCCTGTGTGCGAGCACAGGTCACTCTCCACACCGCCCCTCCCGGGAGCCGGTGCAGCCCGCCACCGCCAGGGTCCCGTGATCCAGGGACAACTTCCCCAGGAGAACGCACTGCGCGCCTCAGGCTGCTGCAACGTCACGCCGGCCTCTGCCGCCGCAGGCTCGCCCCGCCTCCTCTGTACCGCTCCCTCCCCCCCGGCCTGAGTGAGCCAGAGCCCCCGGAGCAGCTCCTCCTTTAACCCCGTCCTGTCTGGGCGGGAACAGACGCCCTCAGGCGACCTACACACAGAGGCGGTGCCAAATCCAAAGCTGAACCCCGAGAGCTGTGCGAACAAAGAAGAGAAAGGGAAATCTCTCCCAGCAGCCTCAGGAGCAGCGGATTAAATCTCCACCATCAACTTGATGTACCTGCATCTGTGGAATACCTGAATAGACAACAAATCATCCCAAATTGAGGAGGTGGACTTTGGGAGCAACGATATATATATATTTTTCCCTTTTTCTCTTTTTGTGAGTGTGTATGCTTCTGTGTGTGATTTTGTCTGTATCACTTTGCTTTTACCATTTGTCCTAGGGTTCTGTCTGTCCTTTTTTTTTTTTTTTAACTTAAAAAATTTTATTTTCTTAATATTTTTTATTTTTTATTTTAATAACTTTATTTTATTTTATTTTACTTTGTTTTATTTTCTTCTTTCTTTTTTTTCTCCCTTTTATTCTGAGCCATGTGGAGGACAGGTTCTTGGTGCTCCAGCCAGGCGTGAGGGCTATCAGTGAGGTGGGAGAGCCAAGTTCAGGACACTGGTCCACAATAGACCTCCCAGCTCCACGTAATATCAAATGGCAAAAATCTCCCAGAGATCTCCATCTCAATGCCAAAACCCAGCTCCACTCACCGACCAGCAAGCTACAGTGCAGGACACCCTACGCCAAACAACTAGCAAGATAGGAACACAACCCCACCCATTAGCAGAGAGGCTGCCTAAAATCATAATAAGGCCACAGACACTCCAAAACACACCACCAGACGTGGACCTGCCCACCAGAAAGACAAGATCCAGCCTCATCCACCAGGAAGCCTACACAACCCACTGAAACAACCTTAGCCACTGGGGACAGACACCAAAAACAATGGAAACTACAAACCTGCAGCCTGCAAAAAAGAGACCCCAAACACAGTAAGTTAAGCAAAATGAGAAGACAGAGAAACACACAGCAGATGAAGGAGCAAGGCAAAAAACCACCAAACCTAACAAATGAAGAGGAAATAGGCAGTCTACCTGAAAAAGAATTCAGAATAATGATAGTAAAGATGATCCAAAATCTTGGAAATAGAATGGAGAAAATACAAGAAATGTTTAACGAGGACCTAGAAGAACTAAAGAGCAAACAAACAGTGATGAACAACACAATAAATGAAATTAAAATTTCTCTAGAAGGGATCTATAGCAGAATAACTGAGGCAGAAGAACGGATAAGTGACCTGGAAGATAAAATAGTGGAAATAACTACTGCAGAGCAGAATAAAGAAAAAAGAATGAAAAGAATTGAGGACAGTCTCAGAGACCTCTGGGACAACATTAAACACACCAACATTCGAATTATAGGGGTCCCAGAAGGAGAAGAGAAAAAGAAAGGGACTGAGAAAATATTTGAAGAGATTATAATTGAAAACTTCCCTAATATGGGAAAGGAAATAGTTAACCAAGTCCAGGAAGCACAGAGAGTCCCATACAGGATAAATCCAAGGAGAAACACGCCAAGACACATATTAATCAAACTATCAAAAATTAAATACAAAGAACAAATTTTAAAAGCAGCAAGGGAAAAACAACAAATAACACATAAGGGAATCCCCTTAAGGTTAACAGCTGATCTTTCAGCAGAAACTCTGCAAGCCAGAAGGAAGTGGCAGGACATACTTAAAGTGATGAAGGAGAAAAACCTACAACCAAGATTACTCTATCCAGCAAGTATCTCATTCAGATTTGACAGAGAAATTAAAAGCTTGACAGACAAGCAAAAGCTAAGAGAATTCAGCACCACCAAACCAGCTTTACAACAAATGCTAAAGGAACTTCTCTAGGCAAACACAAGAGAAGGAAAAGACCTACAATAATAAATGCAAAACAATTAAGAAAATGGTAATAGGAACATACATATCGATAACTATCTTAAATGTAAATGGATTAAATGCTCCAACCAAAAGACACAGACTGGCTGAATGGATACAAAAACAAGACCCGTATATATGCTGTCTACAAGAGACCCACTTCAGACCTAGGGACACATACAGACTGAAAGTAAGGGGATGGAAAAAGATATTCCATGTAAATGGAAATCAAAAGAAAGCTGGAGTAGCAATTCTCATATCAGATAAAATAGACTTTAAAACAAAGACTATTACAAGAGACAAAGAAGGACACTACATAATGATCAAGGGATCAATCCAAGAAGAAGATATAACAGTTGTAAATATTTATGCACCCAACATAGGAGCACCTCAATACATAAGGCAAATACTAACAGCAATAAAAGGGGAAATTGACAGTAACACAATCGTAGTAGGTGACTTTAACACCCCACTTTCACCAATGGACAGATCATCCAAAATGAAAATAAATAAGGAAACACAAGCTTTAAATAATACATTAAACAAGATGGACTTAATTGATATTTATAGAACATTCCATTCAAAAACAACAGAATACAAATTCTTCTCCAGTGCTCATGGAACATTCTCCAGGAGAGATCATATCTTGGGTCACAAATCAGGCCTTGGTAAATTTAAGAAAATTGAAATCGTATCAAGTATCTTTTCCGACCACAATGCTAGGAGACTAGATATCAATTACAGGAAAAAAACTGTAAGAAATACAAACACATGGAGGCTAAACAACACACTACTTAATAACCAAGAGATCACTGAAGAAGTCAAAGAGGAAATCAAAAAATACCTAGAAACAAATGACAATGAAAACATGACGACCCAAAACCTATGGGATGCAGCAAAAGCAGTTCTAAGAGGGAAGTTTACAGCAATACAATCCTACCTCAGGAAACAAGAAACATCTCAAATAAACAACCTAACCTTACACCTAAAGAAATTAGAGAAAGAAGAACAAAAAACCCCCAAAGTTAGCAGAAGGAAAGAAAACATAAAAATCAGATCAGAAATAAATGAAAAAGAAATGAAGGAAACGATAGCAAAGATCAATAAAACTAAAAGCTGGTTCTCGGAGAAGATAAACTTGATAAAGCATTAACCAGACTCATCAATAAAAAAAGGGAGAAGACTCAAATCAATAAAATTAGAAATGAAAAAGGAGAAGTAACAACTGACACTGCGGAAATACAAAGGATCATGAGAGATTACTACAAGCAACTCTATGCCAATAACCTGGAAGAAATGGACAACTTCTTAGAACTGCACAACCTTCCGAGACTGAACCAGGAAGAAATAGAAAATATGAACAGACCAATCACAAGCACTGAAATTGAAACTGTGATTTAAAATCTTACAACAAACAAAAGCCCAGGACCAGATGGCTTCACAGGCAAATTCTATGACACATTTAGAGAACAGCTAACACCTATCCTTCTCAAACTCTTCCAAAATATAGCAGAGGGAGGAACACTCCCAAACTCATTCTACGAGGCCACCATCACTCTGCTACCAAAACCAGACAAAGATATCACAAAGAAAGAAAACTACAGGCCAATATCACTGATGAACATAGATGCAAAAATCCTCAACAAAATACTAGCAAACAGAATCCAACAGCACATTAAAAGGATCATACACTATGATCAAGTGGGGTTTATCCCAGGAATGCAAGGATTCTTCAATATACGCAAATCAATCAACGTGATACACCATATTAACAAATTGAAGGAGAAAAACAATATGATTATCTTAATAAATGCAGAGAAAGCTTTCAATAAAATTCAACACCCATTTATGATAAAAGCCCTGCAGAAAGTAGGCATACAGGGAACTTTCCTCAACATAATAAAGGCCATATATGAAAACCCACAGCCAACATCGTCCTCAATGGTGAAAAACTCAAACCATTTCCACTAAGATCAGGAACAAGACAAGGTTGCCCACTCTCACCATTATTATTCAACATAGTTTTGGAAGTTTTAGCCACAGCAATCAGAGAAGTAAAAGAAATAAAAGGAATCCAAATTGGAAAAGAAGTAAAGCTGTCACTGTTTGCAGATGGCATGATACTATACATAGAGAATCCTAAACATGCTACCAGAAAACTCCTAGAGCTAATCAATGAATTTGGTAAAGTAGCAAGATACAAAATTAATGCACAGAAATCTCTTGCATCCCTATATACTAATGATGAAAAATCTGAAAGTGAAATTAAGAAAACACTCCCATTTACCACTGCAACAAAATGAATAAAATACCTAGGAATAAACCTACCTAATGAGACAAAAGACCTGTATGCAGAAAATTTTAACACACTGATGAAAGAAATTAAAGATGATACAAATAGATGGAGAGATAAACCATGTTCTTGGATTGGAAGAATCAACATTGTGAAAATGACTATACTACCCAAAGCAATCTACAGATTCAATGCAACCCCTATCAAACTACCAATGGCATTTTTCACAGAACTAGAACAAAACATTTCACAATTTGTATGGAAACACAAAAGACCCCAAATAGCCAAAGCAATCTTGAGAAAGAAAAACGGAGCTGGAGGAATCAGACTCCCTGACTTCAGACTATACTACAAAGCTACAGTAATCAAGACAGTATGGTACTGGCACAAAAACAGAAATATAGATCAATGGAACAAGATAGAAAGCCCAGAGATAAACCCACACACATATGGTCACAGTATCTTTGATAAAGGAGGCAAGAATATACAGTGGAGAAAAGACAGCCTCTTCAATAAGTGGTGCTGGGAAAACTGGACAGGTACATGTAAAAGTATGAAATTAGAACACTCCCTAACACCATACACAAAAATAAACTCAAAATGGATTAAAGACCTAAATATAAGGCCAGACACCATCAAACTCTTAGAGGAAAACATAGGCAGAACTCTCTATGACATAAATCACAGCAAGATCCTTTTTGACCCACCTCCTAGAGAAATGGAAATAAATATAAAAATAAACAAATGGGACCGAATGAAACTTAAAAGCTTTTGCACAGCAAAGGAAAACATAAACAAGACGAAAAGACAACCCTCAGAATGGAAGAAGGTATTTGCAAATGAAGCAACTGACAAAGGATTAATCTCCAAAACATACAAGCAACTCATGCAGCTCAATATCAAAAAAACAAACAACCCAATCCAAAAATGGGCAGAAGACCTAAATAGACATTTCTCCAAATTAGATATACAGATTGCCAACAAACACATGAAAGGATGCTCAACATCATTAATCATTAGAGAAATGCAAATCAAAACTACAATGAGATATCATCTCACACCAGTCAGAATGGCCATCATCAAAAAATCTACAAACAGTAAATGCTGGAGAGGATGTGGAGAAAAGGCAACCCTCTTGCACTGTTTGTGGGAATGTAAATTGATACAGCCACTATGGAGAACAGCAGGGAGGTTCCTTAAAAAACTAAAAATAGAACTACCATACGACCCAGCAATCCCACTACTGGGCATATACCCTGAAAAAAACCATAATTCAAAAAGAGTCATGTACCAAAATGTTCATTTCAGCTCTATTTACAATAGCCAGGACATGGAAGCAACCTAAGTGTCCATCAACAGATGAATGGATAAAGAAGATGTGGCAAATATAAACGATGGAATATTACTCAGCCATAAAAAGGAATGAAACTGAGTTATTTGTAGTGAGGTGGATGGACCTAGAGACTGTCATACAGAGTGAAGTAAGTCAGAAAGAGAAAAACAAATACTGTATGCTAACACATATATATGGAATCTAAAAAGAGAAAGAAAAAAAAAGCTCAAAAGAACCTAGGGGCAAGACGGGAATAAAGATGCAGACCTACTAGAGAATGAACTTGAGGATATGGGGAGGGGGAAGGGTAAGCTGGGACAAAGTGAGAGAGTGGCATGGACATATATACACTACCAAACGTAAAATAGATAGCTAGTGGGAAGCAGCCGCATAGCACAGGGAGATCAGCT
Organism: Balaenoptera borealis; assembly: GCF_965194805.1. Taxonomy (NCBI): domain Eukaryota; kingdom Metazoa; phylum Chordata; class Mammalia; order Artiodactyla; family Balaenopteridae; genus Balaenoptera; species Balaenoptera borealis. The sequence continues at coordinate 6,041,632 of NC_138871.1, forward strand.
TGGTGCTTTGTGACCACCTAGAGGGGTGGGATAGGGAGGGTGGGAGGGAGGGAGATCCAAGAGGGAAGAGATATGGGGACATATGTATATGTATAACTGATTCACTTTGTTATAAAGCAGAAACTAACACACCATTGTAAAGCAATTATACTGTAATAAAGATGTTAAAAAAAAAAAGAAATCCATTTAAATCCATAAATTTAAATTTATCCCATGTGGCTAGTCTTGGACCTTGGATGGTGGTCTAGCCTGAAGTTCAGATCTGAAAGTCTATGGTACACATTAAGGTCAGATCCATGCATATTCAGCTCAGTGGTGAGCTCAGGGGCTCACAAACTTCTTTACAGGGTCACTTTCCTGAGCTCCTCCCTCTCTGAGATCTCTGCCTGGTATTCTCTGGTTCCCAAGGCTCCCTTTTTCCTCCTCTGGTCAGAAAGCTGGTTCTTTATTTCTTCTGCTCTGCCTCAAGCTCCCTACAGCTGCATCTTCATCTGGGGCAGTAGGAAGATACAGAGGAAAATAAAAGCAACAGGGTTCATCCCATCCCCTTAGAACTAGAGCTCCTCTGCTCAGAGAGATGGGTCCCCCTCCCTCAGCATTTTAGGTTCCTGTGGATTCCTTTTGGCACTTGCTGTTGCTACTGCTGTTGCCACTATCAGAGGATTGCTTACAGGGTGCAAGAAAATGGAGAAAAGAACTAAAAAAGACAGATTCCCCCTCAATCTGAGCATTAGAGACCCTGTTTCTGTTCCTCACACAGTACTAGAGGGCTTCTCCTGGTCCTCTCTCCAATGGCACAGATGCCTGCTTCTGGGTTTGGAGTTGCCTTGAGTCTAGGCTAGAGGATGCTGGAGGGAAGAAAATGGTGAGCTCATCGCCAGTTCGCTGGTACCTCAAATTCTGATACTTCCCCAACCTGCTCCCTACTATTGACTTCTCAGGGTCCTCAAATAGCTGTTCCATGCACTCTGCCGAGATGCAGGTGTGATGGATGTATTCAGTATGACAGACAGGATGGAGTCGGCTGACTTCCTCTTACCCCAATCCAGAACCCCCATATGTTTTTTCAGACTTATTTATTTTTTTTAAAATTAATTTTTATTGGAGTATAGTGATTTATAATGTTGTGTTAGTTTCCGCTGTACAGCTAAGTGAATCAGTTATACATATATACATATATCCACTCTTTTTTAGATTCTTTTCCCATATAGGTCATTTCAGAGTATTGGTAGAGTTCCCTGTGCTCTACAGTAGGTCCTTATTAGTTATCTGTTTTATATACAGTAGTGTGGATATGTCAATCCCAATCCCACAATTTATCCCTCCCCCCCCTTTCCCCCTTGGTGACCGTAAGTTTGTTTTCTACATCTGTGACCCTATTTCTGTTTTTTAAGTAGGTTCATTTGTACTATTTTTTTTAGATTCCACATATAAGTGATATTGTATGATATTTGTCTTTCTCTGTCTGACTTACTTCACTCAGCATGACAATCTCTAGGTCCATCCATGTTGCTGCAAATGGCATTATTTTGTTCTTTTTTCACACTTTTTAAATGAGTATGTAAGAGACCCATAGGAATCAAAAGGTGGGAACACAGATTCTGAAAGCCTGAAGGCAGTGTCTGTAAATAACACCCTTTTGCAGGAAAGCATATAGGGCTGAGCTGGACAATGGCCACAACAGACTCTTGAGGAGACGTATTTCTGGGTGGTTCTTGGGGAACAAAGAGGATAACAGATAAATTGGGCAGGTCCTCCTTCCCTGGGCATGCGTGTATCACTCTGGTATGACCTAACATTAAAAAAGCATCAAATAGAAACTGTCACTGTAAATCCCCATGGGGTTCTAGTAAACCGATAAAACTACTCCCCCATGCTTCCCTACCCACCGAGGGTAGATTAGGGCACCCCTCCTGGCCTAGCTAGGGGATCTGGGGTGAGGGGAGAGGGGTGGGCCCCCAGAGCTCTGGAATTCCAGAGGAGGGTTGTGCTTGTAACTCAGGATCTAGGTGAGATTTAGTAGAGCCGCCTGTGTTCTTACAAGGCGACCATGTTTATGGTGTGTCAAGAGGACTCAAGGAAGGAAAGGTGCTGCAGAAAGTAAGGCGGGAGAGGACCATGGTTCCAAGGCCAAGTGTCGTGGAGGGGAAACGTGCATATGTGCACATGCACACACACACGCACACGCACACACACACACACACAGCCCTTGGGTTTCTCCAACAGGCAGAACCTTGAAGGCCCTTCTGTTGGTGGATTTCATGAGAGAGACGTGTATTAATAAACCATGCTCAATGCCTCTCTCCTTCTTGGTGGGGAAATGGTCAGAGGCATGTACTCGTAGCGTGCAAGACTGAGCTTCACCCAACTACTCAGGAGGCATGGCTGTCACTGGGGTGGGTATCCGGTCCCTCTGAGGAGCCTGTGGGCATAGACCAGGAAGGGAGATGTTCATCTCCCATCCTTCTGGGCGAGGCCCCGAGGCAGGAACGGGGAGTTTGAGTGAGCAGGTGAATGCGACTGTGCACCCCCAGGTCTGTGTGCTCGGCCTCTCTCTTCCTTAAAAGCACAAGGGCACGAGACAGTGGGGCAGGTGCATTTTTAAACGTTACCCCAAATCCCATGTCCCTAGGGGAGAAATTAAAAATCACTGTATCAGAACTCCTGATCTGTGAGTCAGATCAGGAGTGAGGATAAAGTCCATGAAAAGAGGAAAAATTAACTATTATCACGATCGGGCACTTCCTTTTAATCCACTTCATGTGCAGACCAGCCGGGCTGGCAATGCGTCAGCTCAAGCCTCCTCAGCATCCAGTGGGAAAACATCCATGACTCCTCAGAGGCTTTCATACTAGGATCTTTTTCTGATCTTCGATCCCAAGGCTGCCATCTTTTAAACTGGCCCCAATAACTCTAGTTGTTAAGGAGTCAAGAGAACAAAGCTGATGGGGAAACAGAAGATGCTCTTGGAATCCAATGCACTTGGTTAAATGGAGTAAAAGCTGGTAAAATCAAATACTTCCCAATAAAAGTTGGAAAGCAAAGGACAGAACTGGTGACGGAGGCACCAGTGGGCTCCCCTGGCTCTCAAGAGCAGCTGGGGCTTTGAAAGATAGGTGTAATAATGAGTCTGTAAGTATGCAGTTCCATGAAGAGCGGCTTTTTACCTGTGGAGGGTCTCCATGGTGAGGAGCTAAAGCCATTTGATGAGGCATGTGATTTTCACATTTACAGTCACCGCTGCAAGCGTTGGGGAGCAGGAGAATCGGGACAGTGCAGCTTAGCTGCAGGAGCATCAGACAGAAGATTCAAGTTCTCACCCTGGTTCTGCCACCTGTACCAGGAGAGAGTGGGCAAGGCAATCCCCCTTCCACAGGCCTCAGGTACCTCTTATAAAATAGTGATGATATTGTTAGGGTCATTTTTAAAAATTATTTTTAAAATTTAATTTTTATTTTATATTGGGGTATAGTTGATTTACAATGTTGTGTTAGTTTCAGGTGTACAGCAAAGTGATTCCGTTATACATATATCCACTCTTTTTCAGATTCCTTTCCAATAGGGGTTATTGCAGAATACTGAGTAGAATTGATAGGGTCATTTTAAACCAGAGAATTCAAAATTCTCTGAAACTCCCCCCATGGAAAGATGAGCCCTAATTCCTCTCCCTTTGAGAATGGCTGGCTGGCCTTAGTGATTTGCTTCTAGTGGGTTGAATGTGGCAGAAGTGACCCTGCCTGACTTCCAAGACCAGGTACTAACGGGACACACAGCTCCCCCTCCTCCCCCAGCTCTCTCTCATGATGCTCACCCTCGAACCCAGTCATGTGCTGTGAGAAGGTCACACCTCCACGTGGAAAGCCACAGTGCCAGCTGACAGCTAATGTCACCGCCAGCCATGGGGGTGAGTATGTCTTCAGATGGCTCTGCCCATCATCTTTGAGCCACTCTAGCTGAGACTACATGGAACAGGGACAAGCATTCCCTGCCAAGCTCCACCCAACCTGAAGATCCATGAGCAAATAAATGTCTTTGTTTCAATCCCGTCAATTCTGGAGTGGTTTGTTACACAGCAACAGATACCCAGGATAGCTAATGCCTAAAATACAGGCTCAGTGAGGTCCAAATTCCTTCCAGGTGGGAATTCTGACATGTCTTAAAGGGGTTAACTGGTGCCACATTATAGGATGAGACAGAAACTGATAAGGGTGGAGACTAGGCCTCCCAAATCTGAGTGTTAGAAACCTGAGCAGAAGGAACCTGTCTGAGAAGGTTATCTGGATTAGATCTTCTGCTTCTTTTGTAGCCTCCACAAAAGTCCTTTGTAGCCCCTGAAGCAGAGGGGATGGTTGTAGAAGGAACTCAAATTTCATGTAGAACTGAAATATGCCAAGTGGGGGCTCACTGTCAATGTCCGGAGAGGCAACTGTGACGTGCAACGTTCAGCCACAACGTAAATTTTAAGTGTCCTCTACACGAAGACAGTCCTGTCCATGAAAGAGAACTTCCGTGAAGGATAAATAAGAGTCTGATCAGGCACATTAACAAAGAGCTTATAAGAATATTCCTGGAACTACAATCCTGCAGCCTGTGGAACAAAAACCACATTCACAGAAAGATAGACAAGATGAAAAGGCAGAGACCTATGTACCAGATGAAGGAACAAGATAAAACCCCAGAAAAACAACTAAATGAAGTGGAGATAGGCAACCTTCCAGAAAAAGAATTCAGAATAATGATAGTGAAGATGATCCAGGACCTCGGAATAAGAATGGAGGCAAAGATTGAGAAGATGCAAGAAATATTTAACAAAAACCTAGAAGAATTAAAGAACAAACAAACAGAGATGACCAATACAATAACTGAAATGAAAACTACACTAGAAGGAATCAATAGCAGAATAACTGAGGCAGAAGAACGGATAAGTGACCTGGAAGACAGAATGGTGGAATTCACTGCTGCAGACCAGAATAAAGAAAAAAGAATGAAAACAAATGAAGACAGCCTAAGAGACCTCTGGGACAACATTAAACGCAACAACATTCGCATTGTAGGGGTCCCAGAAGATGAAGAGAGAGAGAAAGGACCAGAGAAAATATTTGAAGAGATTATAGTTGAAAACTTCCCTAACATGGGAAAGGAAATAGCCACCCAAGTCCAGGAAGCGCAGAGAGTCCCAGGCAGGATAAACCCAAGGAGAAACACGCCGAGACACATAGTAATCAAAGTGGCAAAAATTAAAGACAAAGAAAAATTATTGAAAGCAACAAGGGAAAAACGACAAATAACATACAAGGGACTCCCATAAGGTTAACAGCTGATTTCTCAGCAGAAACTCTACAAGCCAGAAGAGAGTGGCATGATATACTTAAAGTGATGAAAAGGAAGAACCTACAACCAAGATTACTCTACCTGGCAAGGATCTCATTCAGATTTGATGGAGAAATCAAAAGCTTTACAGACAAGCAAAAGCTAAGAGAATTCAGCACCACCAAACCAGCTCTACAACAAATGCTAAAGGAACTTCTCTAAGTGGGAAACACGACAGAAGAAACGGACCTACAAAAACAAACCCAAAACGATTAAGAAAATGGTCATAGGAACATACATATCGATAATTACCTTAAACGTGAATGGATTAAATGCTCCAACCAAAAGATACAGGCTTGCTGAATGGATACAAAAACAAGACCCATCTATATGCTGTCTACAAGAGACCCACTTCAGACCTAGGGACACATACAGACTGAAAGTGAGGGGATGGAAAAAGATATTCCATGCAAATGGAAATCAAAAGAAAGCTGGAGTAGCAATACTCATAGCAGATAAAATAGACTTTAAAATAAAGAATGTTACAAGAGACAAGGAAGGACACTACATAATGATCAACGGATCAATCCAAGGAGGAGATATAACAATTATAAATATATCTGCACCCAACATAGGAGCACCTCAATACATAAGGCAACTGCTAACAGCTATAAAAGAGGAAATCAACAGTAACACAATTATAGTGGGGAACTTTAACACCTCACTTACACCAATGGACAGATCATCCAAAATAAAAATAAATAAGGAAACAAAAGCTTTAAATGACACAATAGACCAGATAGATTTAATTGATATTTATAGGACATTCCATCCAAAAACAGCATATTACACTTTCTTCTCAAGTGTGCACGGAACATTCTCCAGGATAGATCACATCTTGTCACAAATCAAGCCTCAGTAAATTTAAGAAAATTGAAATCATATCAAGCATCTTTTCTGACCACACTATGAGATTAGAAATGAATTACAGGGAAAAAAATGTGAAAAACACAAACACAGGGAGGCTAAACAATGCGTTACTAAATAACCAAGAGATCACTGAAGAAATCAAAGAGGAAATCAAAAAATACCTAGAGACAAATGACAATGAAAACACAATGATCCAAAACCTATGGGATGCAGCAAAAGCAGTTCTAAGAGGGAAGTTTATAGCTATACAAGCCTACCTCAAGAAACAAGAAAAATCTCAACTAAACAATCTAACCTTACACCTAAAGAAACTAGAGAAAGAAGAACAAACAAAACCCAAAGTTAGCAGAAGGAAAGAAATCATAAAGATCAGAGCAGAAATAAATGAAATAGAAACAAAGAAAACAATAGCAAAGATCAATAAAACTAAAAGTTGGTTCTTTGAGAAGATAAACAAAATTGATAAATCTTTAGCCAGACTCATCAAGAAAAAGAGGGAGAGGACTCAAATCAATAATATTAGAAATGAAAAAGGAGAAGTTACAACAGACACTGCAGAAATACAAAGCATCCTAAGAGACTACTACAAGCAACTCTATGCCAATCAAATGGAAAACCTGGAAGAAATGGACAAATTCTTAGAAAGGTATAACCTTCCAAGACTGAACCAGGAAGAAATAGAAAATATCAACAGACCAATCACAAGTAATGAAATTGAAACTGCGATTAAAAATCTTCCAACAAACAAAAGTCCAGGACCAGATGACTTCACAGGTGAATTCTATCAAACATTTAGAGAAGAGCTAACACCCATCCTTCTCAAACTCTTCCAAAAAATTGCAGAGGAAGGAACACTCCCAAACTCATTCTATGAGGCCACCATCACCCTGATACCAAAACCAGACAAAGATACTACAAAAAAAGAAAATTACAGACCAATATCACTGATGAATATAGATGCAAAAATCCTCAACAAAATACTAGCAAACAGAATCCAACAGCACATTAAAAGGATCATAGACCATGATCAAGTGGGATTTATCCCAGGGATGCAAGGATTCTTCAATATACGCAAATCAATCAATGTGATACACCATATTAACAAATTGAAGAATAAAAACCATATGATCATCCCAATAGATGCAGAAAAAGCTTCTGATAAAATTCAACACTCATTTATGATAAAAACTCTTCAGAAAGTGGGCATAGGGGGAACCTACCTCAACATAATAAAGGCCATATACGACAAACCCACAGCAAACATCATTCTCAATGGTGAAAAACTGAAAGCATTTCCTCTAAGATCAGGAACAAGACAAGGATGTCCACTCTCACAACTATTATTCAACATAGTTTTGGAAGTCCTAGCCACGGTAATCAGAGAAGAAAAAGAAATAAAAGGAATACAAATTGGAAAAGAAGACGTAAAACTGTCACTGTTGGCAGATGACATGATACTATGCACAGAGAATCCTTAAAAATGCCACCAGAAAACTACTAAAGCTAATCAATGAATTTGGTAAAGTTGCAGGATACAAAATTAATGCCCAGAAATCTCTTGCATTCCTATACACTAATGATGAAAAATCTGAAAGAGAAATTAAGGAAACGCTCCCATTTACCACTGCAACAAAAAGAATAAAATACCTAGGAATAAATCTACCTAGGGAGACAAAAGACCTGTATGCAGAAAACTGTAAGACACTGATGAAAGAAATTAAAGGTGATACAACTAGATGGAGAGATATACCATGTTCTTGGATTGGAAGAATCAACATTGTGAAAATGACTCTACTACCCAAAGCAATCTACAGATTCAATGCAATCCCTATCAAATTACCAATGGCATTTTTTACAGAACTAAAACAAATAATCTTAAAATTTGTATGGAGACACAAAAGACCCCAAATAGCCAAAGCAGTCTTGAGGGGAAAAAAACGGAGCTGGAAGAATCAGACTCCCTGACTTCAGACTATACTACAGAGCTACAGTAATCAAGACAATATAGTACTGGCATAAAAACAGAAACATAGATCAATGGAACAAGATAGAAAGCCCAGAGATAAACCCACGCACCTATGGTCAACTAATCTATGACAAAGGAGGCAAGGATATACAATGGAGAAAAGACAGTCTCTTCAATAAGTGGTGCTGGGAAAACTGGACAGCTACATGTAAAAGAATGAAATTAGAACACTCCTTAACACCATACACAAAAATAAATCCAAAATGGATTCGAGACCTAAATGTAAGACCAGACACTATAAAACTCTTACAGGAAAACATAGGAAGAACACTCTTTGACATAAATCACAGCAAGATCTTTTTTGATCCACCTCCTAGAGTAATGGAAATAAAAACAAAAATAAACAAATGGGACCTAATGAAACTTAAAAGCTTTTGCACAGCAAAGGAAACCATAAACAAGACGAAAAGACAACCCTCAGAATGGGAGAAAATATTTGCAAATGAATCAACGGACAAAGGATTAATCTCCAAAATATATAAACAGCTCATGCAGCTCAATATTAAAGAAACAAACAACCCAATCCAAAAATGGGCAGAAGACCTAAATAGACATTTCTCCAAAGAAGACATACACATGGCTAAGAAGCACATGAAAAGCTGCTCAACATCACAATTATTAGAGAAATGCAAATCAAAACTACTATGAGGTATCACCTCACACCAGTTAGAATGGGCATCATCAGAAAATCTACGAACAACAAATGCTGGAGAGGGTGTGGAGAAAAGGGAACCCTCTTGCACTGTTGGTGGGAATGTAAATTGATACAGCCACTATGGAGAACAGTATGGAGGTTCCTTAAAAAACTAAAAATAGAATTACCATATGATCCAGCAATCCCACTACTGGGCATATACCCAGAGAAAACCATAATTCAAAAAGACACATGCACCCCAATGTTCATTGCAGCACTATTTACAATAGCCAGGTCATGGAATTGACCTAAATGCCCATTGACAGACAAATGGATAAAGAAGATGTGGTACATATATACAATGGAATATTACTCAGCCATAAAAAGGAACGAAATTGAGTCATTTGTTGAGACGTGGATGGATCTAGAGACTGTCATACAGAGTGAAGTAAGTCAGAAAGAGAAAAACAAATATCGTATATTAATGCATGTATGTGGAACCTAGAAAAATGGTACAGATGAACCAGTTTGCAGGGCAGAAGTTGAGACACAGATGTAGAGAACAAATGTATGGACACCAAGGGGGGGAAACCGCGGGGAGGTGGGGATGGTGGTGTGCTGAATTGGGCGATTGGGATTGACATGTATACACTGATGTGTATAAAATTGATGACTAGTAAGAACCTGCTGTATAAAAAAATAAATTAAATAAAATTTAAAAATTTTAAAAAATAAAATAATTTTAAAAAGAAAGAATATTCCTGTTATGTAAATTGGTGCAGCCACTACGGAAAACAGTATGGAAGTTCCTCAGAAAACTGAAAATAGAGTTACCATATGATCCATCAATCCCACTCCTGGGCATATATCCAGACAAAACTATAATTCAGAATGATACATGCACCCCTATGTTCATAGCAGCCCTATTCACAATAGCCAAGACATGGAAACAACTTAAGTGTCCATCAACAGCTGAAAGGATAAAGAAGATGTGGTACATATACAATGGAATATTACTCAGCTATAAAAAGAATGAAACAATGCCATTTGCAGCAACACAGATGGACCTAGAGATTATCATACTAAGCGAAGTCAGAAAGAGAAAGACAAATACCATATGATACCACTTAGATGTGGAATCTAAAATATGACACAAATGAACTTATCTGTGAAACAGAAAGAGACTCAGAGACAGAGAACAGACTGGTGGTTGCCAAGGGGGATGGGGGTTGGGGGAGGGATGGAGTGGGAGTTTGGGGTTAGCAAATGCAAACTATTATTATATATAGAATGGATAAACAACAAGGTCCTACACAGGGAACTATGTTCAATATCTGGTGAAAAACCATAATGGAAAAAGAATATGAAAAAGAATGTATATATACATATAACTGAGTCACTTTACTACATAGCAGAAATTAACACAACACTGTAAATCAACTATACTTCAATAAAATAAATTTTAAAAAGAGTGTTCCTGTTAGAATTTGATGGAAATGTAGAAAAACATGATGGGAAATATGTCAAAACATTAACAGTGTCTGTATCTCTAGGTGGTATGATTATTAATCAACTACGTTTACTTCTTCAAACATTTCAGTATTTTTCTTTTTTTATAAATTTATTTATATATTTTGGGCTGTGTTGGGTCTTCGTTGCTGTGCGCGGGCTTTCTCTAGTTGTGTCAAGTGGGGGCTACTCTTCATTGTGGTGCGTGGGCTTCTCATTGCAGTGGCTTCTCTTGTTGCAGAGCACGGGCTCTAGGCACATGGGCTTCAGTAGCTGTGGCACGCAGGCTCAGTAGTTGCGGCTCGCGGGCTCTAGAGCGCAGGCTCAGTAGTTGTGGTGCACGGGCTTAGCTGCTTCGCAGCATGTGGGATCTTCCCGGACCAGGGCTTGAACCCGTGTCCCCTGCATTGGTAGGCGGGTTCTCAGCCACTGTGCCACCAGGGAAGTCCCAACATTTCAGTATTTTTCAAGTGTTGTTTTGGTATTGTTTATGTATTAGAAAACATACTCAAAATGATGGGAATAAAGTTGACATGCCTACTGCATAAGACAGTATTGGGTAAGGGTCTTCCATGGAAAATCATGAAGAATTATTTGGAGAAAGGGGAAGGACTGTAGACAGAGAAGTTTGTTTTGTTGTTACTACTTTTAAAAATTTTTTCCAGATAATTTTTTTTCAATGCAGGGTGACATAAAATGGAACAAAGTGGGCTTCCCTGGTGGCGCAGTGGTTGAGAATCTGCCTGCCAGTGCAGGGGACATGGGTTCGAGCCCTGGTCTGGGAAGATCCCACATGCCATGGAGCAACTGGGCCCGTGAGCCACAACTACTGAGCCTGCGCGTCTGGAGCCTGTGCTCCGCAACGAGAGAGGCCGTGACGGTGAGAGGCCCGCGCACCGCGATGAAGAGTGGCCCCCGCTTGCCGCAACTAGAGAGAGCCCTCGCACAGAGGCGAGGACCCAGCACAGCCATAAATAAATAAATTTAAAAAAAAAAAAAAAGGAACAAAGTTTGGTTTGCTTATGTGCTAATTGCAGCCGTAGTACCTTTCATGTGCTAAGAAGCCCTGAAACTTTCCAAAAGGGAGAAACAGTAAACAGCATGGCTCAAACGTGTTTTTGAGGGCACTTCGCGGGATTAGAGTTTCCTAGAATACATTTTGGGAAACTCTCGCATAAAGCAAGGTCCATTTAAGGCCCGGCTCACCCCTCCTCATTTCCATAACCACACAGCATCCCTGCACACCAAGGCAGCGGGGTTTGCGGGCACCGCCAAGCCCAGGAGCCTTCAGCAACTTGGTTCAAGAAGAGAACATCAGAAGAAGAAAAAAAAAAAGAGAGAGAGAACGTCATCTGTATGGGGGGTGGGGAGGGGAAGTCACCCCACAGGGATCAAGATGGGTCAGGCTGGTGCCACTCTCATCTCAGAAAAATCTGGCAACTCAGTCTGTTTTCTACTACACAGCCCCAGCTAAGCATTTGGGGCATAACTGAGCTCCACTGAGCCTGTTCTTTTGTGAGATGTAACGGGGACATCTTGACTCTTAACCAGAGTTATCAGAAAATGTTGAGGCTTAAATGGGAAGCTGGCCTCATTTCCTAGTGATTCTTACTTAATGTTTACCTGGGGGGAGGATTTCATGGGAGCACAATCCTTAGGAACTTGTTACCGAAATTCTAAGAGAAATGTTTAGACTTTTCTAAAGAAAGGTTGCATTTTCAAGATGGTGGAGTTCTGAGCATCCTTTTTCAATTTAAAATAGGTTGGGAGAAACCCACACACCTATGGTCACCTAATCTATGACAAAGGAGGCAAGAATATACAATGGAGAAAAGACAGTCTCTTTAATAAGTGGTGCTGGGAAAACTGGACAGCTACATGTAAAAGAATGAAATTAGAACACACCTTAACACCATACACAAAAATAAACTCAAAATGGATTAAAGACCTAAATGTAAGGCCGATACTATAAAACTTTTAGAGGAAAACATAGGGAGAATACTCTCTGACATAAATTGCAGCAAGATCTTTTTCAATCCACCTCCTAGAATAATGAAATAAAAACAAAAATAAACAAATGGGACCCAATTAAACTTAAAAGCTTTTGCACAGCGAAGGAAACCATAAACAAAATGAAAGAAAACCCTCAGAATGGGATAAAATATTTGCAAACGAAGCAACCAACAAGGGATTAATCTCCAAAATATACAAACAGCTCATGCAGCTCAATATCAAAAAAAACAAACAACCCAATCAAAAAATGGGCAGAAGATCTAAATAGACATTTCTCCAAAGATGATGGTTAAAAAGCACATGAAAAGATGCTCAACATCACTAATTATTAGAGAAATGCAAATCAAAACTACAATGAGGTATAACCTCACACCAGTCAGAATGGCCATCAACAAAATGTCTACAAACAATAAATGCTGGAGAGGGTGTGGAGAAAAGGGAACCCTCCTACACTGTTGGTGGAAATGTAAATTGGTGCAGCCACTATGGAGAACACTATGGAGGTTCCTTAAAAAACTGAAAATAGAGCTACCATACGATCCAGCAATTCCACTCCTGGGCATATATCAGAGAAAACCATAATTCGAAAAGATACACGTACCCCAATGTTCATTGCAGCACTATTCACAATAGCCAGGACATGGAAGCAACCTAAATGCCCATCAACAGAGGAATGGATAAAGAAGATGTGGTATGTATATACAATGGAATATTACACAGCCATAAAAAAGAAAGAAATAATGCCATTTGCTGCAACATGGATGGACCTAGAGATTATCATACTGAGTGAAGTAAGTCGGACAGAGAAAGACAAATATTATATGATACTGCTTATATGTGGAATCTAAGAAAGGGCTACAAATGAACTTATCTACAAAACCAAAACAGAGTTACAGATGTAGAAAACAAACTTATGGTTACTGGGAGTTAAGCAGGGAAGGGGGGGATGGATAAATTGGAAGATTGGGACTGATACATACACACTACTATATATGAAATAGATAACTAATAAGGACCTATTGTATAGCACAGGGAACTCTACTCAATACTCTGTAATGGCCTATATGGGAAAAGAATCTAAAAAAAGAGTGGATATATGTATTTTTATGACAGATTCACTTTGCTGTACACCTGAAACTAACAACATTGTAAATCAATTATGCCCCAATTAAAAAAAAAATAAAGCATTCAGACAAAAAAAAAATAGATTGGGAGTTTGGGGTTGACATGTACACACTGCTATATTTAAAATAGACAACCAACCCTAACCTACTGTATAGCACAGGGAACTCTGCTCAATATGCTGTAATAACCTAAATGGGAAAAGAACTTGAAAAAGAGTAGATACAGGACTTCCCTGGTGGCACAGTGGTTAAGAATCTGCCTGCCAGTGCAGGGGACATGGGTTCAATCCCTGTTCCGGGAAGATCCCATATGCCGTGAAGCAACTAAGCCCATGCGCCACAACTCCTGAGCCTGCATGCCACAACTACTGAAGCCCGCGCGCCTAGAGCCTGTGCTCCGCAACAAGAGAAGCCACTGAAATGAGAAGTCCGCGCACCATAACGAAGAATAATCCCCGCTCGCCACAACTAGAGAAAGGTCGCGCACAGCAACCAATACCCAATGCAGCCAAAAAAAAAAAAAAAAAAAAGAGTAGATACATGTATAACTGAATCACTTTGCTGTACACCTGAAACTAACAGAACATTGTTAATCAACTATACTCCAATATAAAATAAAAATTAGAAAAGTAAAATTTATTGAAATGATTGAAAGGGAGTTTAGGAAATTGCCCTTTGCCTCAGATGCCCCCAGGAAGGTGTCAGGTCTCCCTGAGCTGGGACAGTCCCAAGTTTCTAGGCCTACCAGGAAAACATTTCTCCTTCTGACAAGTCTTCTTGTCAACCGAGGGACCCCACTAGGGTGAAAGCCAAGAGCCCCAAACAGAAGGCGGCGCCGTTCCCGTCTCTGTTTACTGGGCCACAGTAAGAATTAGCATTCTGCCTGCAAGTACACTGCTACCCTCCCCTTTGCTTTGAATGCAGTCACTCATCTGGAAACTACAGGGTAATAGGAATGCATCGTGTGTCCTGATACCACTATGTTCTCGCAATGCCTGCTGCTGCCTTAATCACCAAATAAAACAGACAGAAAGGAGCCTCAAATTTTTTGACTGCCGTTTTCTCCCTGTGTGTGGGCTTATGAAGATGTACCTAACACCCGGTCAGAAGCCTAAGAAAGAAAAACACAGCAAAATTAGCATGATAGATGTGCTCCAGCCGGGAACAGCTACATGCACTGCCCAGGGCCAAGCTTTTTCTCTCCGCACTGAGCCTGACACAGGGACATTGGCAAGTGTGCACAGGGCAGAAGTCCTCCAAGTGGGCTACAACCTTCACGGTGCAGGCCGGCCTTTCCTGTTACACCTACATAATTTACAACAGAGAAATGAAACGATGAGGTCAGTCTCTCCTCTTAACCAAGTTACTCTCCACGAAAGGACACCCGGCTGAGAAAGCAGAGCTCACAAATTCTGATCATCTTCCCGGCTCTGCCAAACACAGACCCCTCGGGTATGTTCTTTCCCCTTTATGCTTGGAGGATGCCCCCAACCTGCCTAAAAGCTCTTGGAGGGCAGGGTAATGCTACGTTATCCCCTTCTGTATCTTCCATTTGCTCACATACTTAGTTAACCAATCCTGATGCGAGGGTGATGGAATGGCAGCTGTCATTGGTCCACAGCAACCAACACCCCCAGGAGGGACCGGAAGTAACAACCAGCCTCCCAGTGCTGAAGCTTTTCCTTCTGCAATGCCTGCTTCTGCAAAACTGCATGTAGAGACTTAACTGGTGGCGCAGTGGTTAAGAATCCGCCTGCCAATCCAGGGGACATGGGTTCGAGCCCTGGTCCAGGAAGATCCCACATGCTGTGGAGCAGCTAAGCTTGTGTGCCACAGCTACTGAGCCTGCACTCTAGAGCCCACGAGCCACAACTACTGAGACTGTGTGCCACAACTACTGAAGCCCATGCTCCCCAACAAGAGAAGCCACCGCAATGAGAAACCTGCGCACTGCACTGAAGAATAGACCCCACTCGCCGCAACTAGAGAAAACCTGTGCACAGTGACAAAGACCCAACGCAGCCAAAAATAAATAAATAAATAAATAATTTTTTTTAAAAAACTGCATGTGTAAGCTTCTTATTTGTTGTGTTTTAACTCCTCCCTCTTGCCTGAACCATTTCATTGGTGTTGAGACTAAGGATTAGGGTCAAAGAATAATAAAATGGTCTAGCTTGTGTTTCAGAACCAGCACTCGCCCTGTAGAGAACTCTAAGAAGCAGCTACTCTTGCCTGACACTCTTGATCCTTATTGACGAAAGGCCACAAAAAAAAAAGAAAATTTGTCGTTTGCAGCAACATGGATGAAGGTTAGAGGTTATCACACTAAGTGAAGTCAGTCATACGAGAAAGACAAACACCATATGGTATCACTTATATGTGGAATCTCAAAAATGATATAAATGAACTTATTTACAAAACAGAAACAGACTCACAGACAGAAAACAAACTTATATTTACCAAAGGGGAAGCAAGGGGAGGGATAAACTAGGAATTTGGAATTAACACATACAAACTACTATACATAAAATAGATAAACAACAGGATCTACTGTATAGCACAGGGAATTATACTCAATATCTTGTAATAACCTAAAATGGAAAAGAATCTGAAAACGGGAAACAAATCTGAAAAAAATATGTATGTATTATGGATATATATGTATGTATAACTGAATCACTTTGCTGTACACCTGAAAGTAACACAACATTGGAAATCAACTATACATTGATTTAAAAAAAAAAGGCGACATGGTTAGCAAACATTTGGTCCTGTCCAAAACATCCATAAGACATCTGGTCCATAAGATGCTTGGTCCATGCCAAAATGTCCTTGAACTTTGGTCCTATCCAAAACTTCCAGGGAGACATCTGGTCCATGCCAAAAGGTCCTTGATATTTTGGTCCCGTCCAAAACCATTTGGCATGGACCAAATATGTTCATGGATGTTTTGGATAGGACCAAATTTCAAGGGCCTTTTGGTGTGGACCAAATATCTTATGGACCAAGTGTCTCATGGACATTTTGGACAGGACCCAATGTCCTGCAAGGGCAGCACAATTCTAAACTCACCACCCATCCTCCCTCCCTCAGTGCAAATGCACGAGGTTATGGAAATAGACCTTCACTGATGAGATACTGTAATTTTAATTAATACCAATGAACTGACCATTTAATATTGGATTAAAGGAGGCTCACATGAAAGACTTTCTTCTTAGCATTCACTTCTATCAAGAAATGGAGTGAGCTGTATTTTACAATACTGCCAAGTTACAGAAGCTTGCTTTCTTTGGAAAGTGATGATTCTTACCAATGCTTTCTGTTCCTACCCCTTGGGCACGTGGGTGAATCATGTCATGAGAAGTTGTCAGGAGCCCAGACTTTAGGAACTGATGCCTGAATGGGAATCCCTGCCTGCCCCTGCCTGCCTGTGTGAGCCCTCAGCCTCCGGTTTCTCCACTGTAAAATGGGACTAAAAATAACCTATGTCGAGGTTTAGAGTTAATGCATGCAAGATGCTGCAGACACACAGTGTGTGCCCCGGAAGTGTTAGCTTTTCTTATTAGCACTGTGTACCCTGCACTGTGCTAGGGTCTTATACTGAGCTCCATTTAGTTCCTGCAATAACCCTAGGAAGAGGGTGCTGCTATTAACACCCCCATTTTACAGAGTAGGAAACTGAGGCTAGGAGAGGTTTTTTTTTTAGCTCGTCTAAGGACGGAAAGTAAAAGTGGCAAGAATCAAAGCTGGGACTGTCTGATTCTAAGCCCATGCACTTCCTGCCACACCACACTACTTCCTGGATGACACACACACACATACACACACCGCCAAACAGTGTCACATAAGAATTAGAAAAATGTGCTTATGACTGGTAAACTGTGCCTCATTATCTAGGGATCCAAATGTCTCTCAATCAAACAGTTTCTTTTCTGAGTACAAGGACCATGTTTTTACATCTTCCCTAAAGAAAAAGCACATAGTTCTGTACACACAATAGGGCACTCAATACTCACTGGATTTACATGGAAATTCACAGCAGAAAGTGGATCCGTGTCCTGGTTTAGAATACTTGATCAAACAATCCAAATAAACCATGAATTCCCCAAAGCTTTGAAAACCTTGCCTAATATAGCTCATGTTTTCTGGAGACAACGAGAGATCTGATCTGAAGCTAAACATTTCTAATCTCATCAAAAATACCAGAGTGAAAACAATTCGTATCAGACCTCCAGGTGGGATTAGGGGAAGGGCCTCCCATGTTGCTGCTATAAAACCCACATAGCTAGAGGCTTTGGAAGTGATACAATTTTAGGAGTGTGTTTGTTTTGTCCTTGTTTTTTTTTCCCGCAAGTGTTACAAAGAATACTGCATTATTGCTGCTCTTCTGGCAAAGAGATCTGAGTATTCCTAAACATTATAAAACCCGTTTCCCCATCTGAGGACAAGAGGGGAGTGAGGACCAGCTGCCTCACTGACGGGTGTCTGTGCTGGGAGGTTTCCAAATAGGCAATTTGGTGGCATGGGTGCCCACGGCTCAAAGCAAATGGGGATGGGAATAAACGGAAAGAAACTGCATACAATTGGATTTCTAAGAATTTTTAGCCAAGATTTTATTGGAATATCTGTATTGGATGATCTCTGAGTATGGTAGAGCCTAAACATGCATTACCTCTTCTTGATTTTGAGGTAAGCCGTGCAGTAAAAAGACAAGGCCGAGACTGTGGGCCTGGGGGTGACATTAAAGATGATGACGGCAAAAGCCAAACTCCTGTGGACTCAAAGTCACATCAGGACACGGTCTGGACCTGCCGGAGAGACCGAATTAGTTCTCATGTGAAGAGATATGTGTGTGGTCCGGAGAATAAGAACAGAGTCCAAGGTTTAGGAAGCCTGTGTTTATCTTCCACTTCTGCTACTTGTTAGAGCTTTAGGGTGTTTGACAAGTTACTTAACCTTATTGGGCCTTAGTTTCCTCATCTGTAAAATGGGAATAACGATGATACACACCTCAAAGGAACGTGGAGGAGGTGGTATGAGATAATGCATAGAAAAGCACTTAGCCTGGTACTGTGCACCCGAAAGTTATCAGGGCACACAGGACACGCCCAGTGACCACGGGCCACCACCACTGACCTTTTCATTATTGCTAATGGGAACAGCTTATAAATGTATTAACGGAAAATGTCCTGCATCTTCACATACAGGTAGCGATTAATACTTAAAAAAATAAAAAGCTTCTTGGTGTATTTTGTGGCTGTTCCCAAAACAGCCCGAGAGGAGGGCAGGGCAGAAATGATGACCCTCGTGTTGCAGCTGAGAAGGTGGAGGCTTAGCGAGGTGAAGGCGCTTGTTGGAATCCATCAGGTAGGAGAGGGCCAGCCAGGAGTGCAGCCCAGGCCTCTGCCTCCTGCCCTGTCTCCACAGCGGCCTGGCAGGCAACCAAGAGGCGAGATGCCCCAGAGCAGAGAGCTGGAAGCCTGCCCAGGAGAGAGGGCATAAGGACTCCATTCCAGTTTGGTCTCGTCTGACCTATTCATTTGCATGTTGCTTGGGACCCACGTGGAGTTTACAGCCCTTGTAGGTGGTGGCCTAAGGGAGCCATGGTCCCCAGTGCCAAGTGATGTGCCTGTAAGTTCAGAATAATCCGGGGAGTTCCTCGTATTGCTGTTTGTTTACCTTGTTATTACGGAACATTTGCAAACCTACGGAGAAGTAGAGATTTAGAGTATGATGAACCCCCAGTGCCGGCCCTCCAGCTCCAACAACCCTCACTCCACACCAACCTGAGTTTGCCTACCCCTCTGGCCATTGCCCAGCTCCCTGATGTGCTTAAGGAAATATCTGGGAAATTAACAACCAATGCACACTTCCCCTGTGCCCCACAGGGGAAGACTCAGGTCTCAGAGGTCTGAGTGGCTGGGGATTTATTGTCCTCATGGCTGCCCCCGCACCAGGTGATGGGGAAGGACAGACACCCCCGGGGCTGCTGAACTGGGTGACTTCTGAGGGCTCCGTCATTCGATAGTGGAGGATTCTGTAGGTGACAACCAGGGAGTGGGCTCTGTGAAGGGAGGTGGGCAAACCCTTCAGCCCTGTAGGTGTTTAAGAGGCTGTCAGAGGGCGGAGGGACCTGCCAGGCATAGGCAGTGGCAGGAGCAGAGGGGAAAGAGCTTGAAGGAAGGAGGCTAGTCCTCCGGGCCTGAGTGAAGGCCCTCCTGAGACAGGACATCCCGTGTCGCCACAGGACACCACCGCTGGGCCTGTCACCGTGCAGCCTAATGACCTGCGGTCACCTACCCATCACCACCATGCACCTGGGCCCTCCTCATGGGCACGCCTCTTATTCATCTTTATTTCCCCAGAGCCTGGTGTGGTCACTGCCAACTCGGTCTGATCATGCGAGACAGATAACACCCGACCGGCCTCTACCTTCAAAATATCCACTTTATGGGGGACTTCCCTGGCGGTCCAGTGGTTAAGACTCCACACTTCCAATGCAGGGGGCACGGGATCAATCCCTGGTCAGGGAACTAAGATCCCGCATGCCCCGCGGTGAGGCCAAAAAAATAAAAATAAAATAAAATAATACAAAATATCTACTTTATGACTCCACCTCGTATACAGTAGGTGTTCAATAAATGTCCAGTGAAAGATTAAGCACGGACACGGTTCTAACAGCACTGATGTGCCAGCGACCAAGCTAGGCTTTCTGGTCAACCCGACAACAGTGCCAAGCTGCTGTGATAGCTCCATTTTCCGACGGGGAAGCTGAGATAACATATATGGAAGAGCTTAGCCCAGTGGGGATGGTTATTCCATGTTCAGCGCGTGCCGATGATTATTCCAATTATTGTCCAGGGCCAACAGCTCCCTGACAGCACATCCAGGATTTAAACCCAGGCTGGTCTGGCTGCAATCAGGCTGCCTTGCCAAGCAGCGTCCGTCCTGGAAATGCAGTAACTGGAGGCTTCTGAAAGGAGGCCCCGGTCAACAGGGTCACCACATGGACATGCGAAAACTGTAAACCACTTGGCAAGTCCCAAACAATCAGTAATTTCTGGGTAAGGAACAAAATTGAGGGAACTGGTTTGAATTTTTTGAGCAAAGCGATGCAGTATTTCAAGGAGTGAAAGGCATGTGCCCCAGCCGCCTGCCTGCCTGTGCTTTCCGCTGTAGAGTGAGGACGAGCAGGGCTCAGACGGCGGACCACACAACACTGCCGGGGCGGGGAAGTCGCCCCTCTTACCTCTTTGCCCTGTCTTTCTCATCTTCATCCATTAGATTGTCTCTGCAGTTTTTCCTGCAAAAAAAAAAAAAGAGAACAGATGATGACTCTCTGATTCTCGACCTTTCTCACAGGTCTTTCTGGCTGCCATCATTTTGGTCTGATCTAAATCACATGCCTTAATCCACAGGTTCTCAGACTTTCTGGTTCCAGCAACTCCTTGCACCCTCTCAAAAATGACTGAGGGCTCTGAAGACCTCTTGTGTATGTGGGTGAAAACTGAGAAATCTTAAATATACAATATTCCATTAAGCATCAGAAAGATGTCATCAACAGAGCTCCAAGAGCTTTGGGAAAAGTCCACTGTATACTCAAGAGAGTAAACAGGCAAATGATATGTTAACATTAGGAAAACTGTTTTGACCTCAAGGACCCCCCTGGGTCCCTAGATCACACTTTGGGAACTGCTTTCCAGACCCAGCTCAACAAAGCATCTGTTTATTTCAAACCTGCAAGCTGCCCGTGACGTTCTAAAGGAGAGCATTTCTTTGTTTATCTGTTCATTTAAATACACAAACTCCTCTTATGCAGCCTGTAGGGATCGGGGCCCCAAAGGAGTAGAACTGCTCTCCTATCTTTTAGGCACGTACACCCCCTAGATAGTCAAGGTACACAGTTGTGAAAAATGAAGTAACAATCCAGGAATGTTCTCACAGCCCCAAACCTCATCGCCTGGGCCTCTACTCTCCCAGGCAGCTGGCTCAAAGGCTCTTGGGCCCACTGACCCGGTGTCCTCTGCTACACGCAGGCCTGTGGTCCTTCACCCCTCACAGCCACATCCCTGATTACTCTTCCTTCACACGTTTCCCAGAGTCCCATCTGTCTGGGGGGGTTCCCCCTCCAGCCCCTCCATGCAGAAAGACTTTCAGGGTGTCCCTGAGGCCCGAGTTGGGGGAACTGGAGGCGAAGTGTGATGGAAATAAGGGTGGGGACCACAAAGAAATGGAGTCACCATGACCCACATGCTTCCGGTCTCTAAACAGAGGGCCTGACATCAGAACTCCAGAATCAACACTTTGCAAATGCACTAAGCTTTACTCTCAAAATTCCAAGTTCCTGATCACAATTTTTTTTTTTATGAAAATAGCTCATTTTATGAAAAGGCCAGTATGAATTTTGAAACAGAAGTAGACAAGGATATTAACAGAAAGAATTATTATAGGTCAATCTCATTCATGAACATGAATATAAGAATTCTCAACCAAACAGCAAATCCAATAGAACCATATATAAAAATTGTAACATTAGATAAAAAGTTTTAATGGGACAAATGAATCTTTTCTCTGAGATAACTTTGTTTTGTGATTTTTGGTCTGCTGTGAGCCCAGGCATGAGTCTGAGCCAAAGAGGAAAAGGAATTCTGCAGTCACAGCCCCTGTTTACTTACAAGCCCCATTCGGTAAATAGCAGGCATATTTTAGTGATAGATTCGCAAGAAACACCATTCAGCAGTTGAGGCTTGTGTCATAATTAAAATGGGGTTAGCATATCTGCAAACAGGCATCTGCTTAATGTTTTCCAGGTGGAATCTGTTCAAAGCTTTAAGACATGAAAAATGCAGTCCATTCGTTTAATGATGTGCTACCCCAGGTCTGCACTCCATGGAAAGTGGTGGTTGCCCGTGTGCTGAGGGCATGAGCCAGGATCCAGCCATGGCAAAGGGTAAAAGCCATGCCCCTTACCAGGTACCCCTGGACAGAGCACGTTTACGGGAGGATGTGGGCTTCGGTCTGCTTTGCTGAGGATCTGGAATCCTGTCTGGATGACAGGGGTTGCTTTGTCATACATGAAACGTTGTAGAAACACCTACAAATGACTAATAGCTACTCTGTATCAACTGTGGCAGCTCTGATTCCTCTCTCTCTGTTCTTAAACACTTCCTGAATCCATGAAGCCCTGATGTTCTACACCCACTTCCTCTTCTTTCCCATCCCTCCCCCATTTCCTTGCCCGATTCCTGTCACTTGACCCCTAAGTCACTCTGCTCCACTGCACCTGAGGGAAGAGAACACACCTGAGTTGTGCTCCCCAGGAGCACCTGCCCCAGAAGCTTCACACCAATGTCCTGTTTTGTCACACCTGTTGTCTCCCATGCCTTCCTCATGTCCATCAACAGAGGAATGGATAAAGAAGATGTGGTACATATATACAATGGAGTACTACTCAGCCATAAAAAAGAACGAAATGATGCCATTTGCAGCAATATGGATGGACCTAGAGATTACCATACTAAGTGAAGTAAGAGAGAGAAAAACAAATATCATATGATGTCATTTATATGTGGAATCTCAAAAAATGATACAAATGAACTTATTTACAAAACAGAAATAGACTCACATACTTCAAAAACAAACTTATGGTTACCAAAGGGGAAAGGTTCGGGGGAGGGATAAATTAGGAGTTTGGGATTAACATATGCACACTACTATACATAAAATAGATAAACAACAAGGACCTACAATATAGCACAAGGAACTCTACTCAGTATTCTGTAATAACCTATATGGGAAAAGAATCTGAAAAAGAATGGATATATGTATAACTGATTCACTTTGTTGTACACCTAAAACTAACACAACATTTTAAATCAACTATACTCCAATATAAAATAAAAATTAAATTAAAAATCAAAAAAGTTAAGTGCACATAAAAAAACAATTGCGGTCATGTACACGTAACATAAAATTTACCATTTTTAACTCTACAGCTCAGTAGCATTAAGTACATTCATATTGTTGTGCAGCCATCACCACCATCCATCTCCAGAGCTCTTTTTATCTTGCAAAACTGAAACTCTGTCCCCATTAAACACTGACTCCCCACTTTCCTTCATCCAACCCCTGATGACCACCATTCTACTTTCTGTCTCTACAATTCTGACGACTCTAGGGCCCTCATATAGGTGGAGTTATACAGGATTTGTCCTTTTGTAATGGATTTGTGTCATTTAGCATAATGCCCCAAGGTTCATCATGTCTTGGCATGTGTCAGAACTTCCTTCCTTTCTAAGGCTGAATCATATTCCACTGTATGTATGGACCACCTTTTGTTTATCCATCCTCTGTTGATGGACCCTGGGTTGCTTCCACCTTTTGACTATTATGAGGAACATGGGGGTCCCTCCCCCCTTGTATCTTTGAGTCACTCTTTTAATTCATGATGTGGAGGAGCTGGAGGGGCCCAAAGCACACAAGAAAGAGGGAAAAGGGGAAGAAAAGTAGTCCTGTGAGGTTGGGTTAAAGGAACAATAGAGAAGTTTAAGGGGTGACAGTGACTTTTCTCAATTGTATAAAGAGTTTCCAATTAAGAGAGGAGGGGAGAGGAATAAATTAGGAGTTTGGGATTAAAATATACACATTACTATATATGAAATAGATAACCAACAAGGACCTACTGTATAGCACAGGGAACTATACTCAATGTCTTGTAATAACTATAATGGAAGAGAATGTAAAAGAAGAATACATATATCTATCTGAATCACTTTACTGTATAACTGAAGCTAACACAACATTATAAATCAACTATATTTCAACAAAAAATTTTTTAAAAAAGAATTTCCAATTAAAAAGGATTTTGAGCAGCAGTTTTTTTGTTTGTTTTTTTTTAATGACCACAGAAGGCCAGGGAAGAGAAAATGAGCTCAAACGAAGGCAAAGGAGATTCTGTTTAGAGCTGAGAAAATAACTGTTGATATGATTAACCCCCAAAGTGAACAACGGTGGAAGCTCTAGTATTTTTACTCCAGATAACCACACATCCTAGATGGGCTAGACATTTAGGGGTTTCTTCGTCACGGTCCCAACAAGAAACAGGACTTAATTGTAAGGAGGCTGTTTGTAAAGGTGTGTGGAGGTGGGGTGGCTAGGGAAACCAGGAGAGATGGTGCAGGTACCTAGGGTTGGTGTCAGCAGAGCTGTTGACACCTCTATGCATCAAGGGACAAGAGGGAAATGGTTACCTGGACCTGGAAGGAGTGTGTCATATAGGAGAGGTGGCATTTGGTGGAGGGATGCAGTCAGCCTGAAGAAACCTTGTAAGAAGGGAGCCGAGGGGATAAATATCTCACCTCCTTGTCCGCCCTCCCCAATCTCCCACTTGTGTCTCCTGTTGGCCACACCACCCAGAAGACAGAGAGGGAGGCTACTTATGACATCCTCACAGGGGAGCCTCCGGGGCAGACAGAACGGTGGGGACGGGGAGAGGGGCACAGGGAGGTGACCCAGCATACCCAGTACATTTCATTTCTTGGGGGCTCTTTCAGTTCTGGGTTTCTTGCCTTTTTCTGGAACACAAACTATTTGGAGTCTTTTTACACCTTGTAACATCTCCCAAAATTTCAAGTATAGGCATCTGCATCTACTAACTAACCACTCAAGAAATAATAACCAATGAGAATGATGAGAGGCTGAGGAAAAGAGAGCCTGGAACTATTGGAACTCTGTAATGATAGATTGTAACCCAGAGAATAAACTAAATATTCATGAGTCCATTGGTACAAATAAATAATTAAATGAATAAATAAATGGAGGAGGGGACAGGTTTCCCTTACAGAAGAATTTCAATTAATAAATGTAGAAGGAAGAAGGGAAATTGAAGATCACCATCCATACATCAAAGTAATAACTGTTGCAGGCAAAATCCACTGATGGATGCTGAAATTAATGGGCAAAAGTTTGAGGAGAATCAGGTTATTTGCATAGTTCAAAGTATCTCCCTCAAGATATTTATTAATTATAAAAGAAAAATAGTAACTTTATAAGTAGAGAAGATCGGCAGACACCAACTTCACCCGGGGTCAAAATTAACATCACCAGGATAAGTTAAATCCAAGTGTTTTGGTGGAAATAAGCACTCATTCTTCTAAGTATACACAACTAAGAGTGTACCTGCTGGATCACAGTATAGCCATATGCTTACTATATTAGAAACTGCCCAACTGTTTCCCAAAGTGACTGTACAATTTTATATTTGCACCAGGAGCACACGAGAGTTCCAGAGGCTCCACATTCTCACCCAACACTTGGTATGTCTTCTTAATTTTAGTCATCCTAGTAGGTATGTTTTGGGATCTCATCGGGATTTGACTTTGCATCTCCCTGATGATTAATGATGTTGAGCATCTTTTCATGGACTTATTTGCTGTCTAGACAGCTTCTTTTGTGATGTGTCCAAGTGTTTTGCCCACTTTTCTTTCTTTTTCTTCTTCTTTTTTAAAGAAATTGGGCTGTTTATCTTCATCATACTACTCTGTAGAAGCTTCTCTCTTTTGGATATAAGTACTTTGCCAGGTATATGTATTGTGAACATTTTCTCCCAGCCTGTGGCTGGTCTTTTAACTTTCTTGATGATGTCTTTTGATGAACGGTTTTTAATTTTGATAAATTTATATATTTTTTATTTTTGTGTCCTAAGAAGTCTTTGCCACCTAGGTGTCATGAAGAATTATCCTACGTTTTCTTCTAGAAGCTTTATCATTTTAGTTTTTACATTGATTTACATTCCACTGCAAATTAAATTTTATGTGTGGTGTAAGATAGTGGTCAAGGATCACCTTTTTTTCCCCCATCTGTACACTCACTTGTTCC
This sequence comes from Balaenoptera borealis, assembly GCF_965194805.1. Classification (NCBI taxonomy): domain Eukaryota; kingdom Metazoa; phylum Chordata; class Mammalia; order Artiodactyla; family Balaenopteridae; genus Balaenoptera; species Balaenoptera borealis. The sequence continues at coordinate 6,068,054 of NC_138871.1, forward strand.
AGGATCATTTATTGAAAAGATATTTCTTTCCCAATTGCATTGTCACTTTGTCAAGTATCTTGTGTGATCCTATATGCGTGTGTATTTACAGAATCTCTGTTCAGTTCTATTTATCTATAGGGTGTCCTTAAAGTTCAGACACATAGGATAAACTTATTTTTTTTAAATACAATTTTTTTTCTTAATTTCATTTTTGGGGTATTCATTGCTAGTATATTGAAATACAATTGACTTTTTTTTTTTTTTGCCACGCCGCACAGCTTGTGCAATCTTAGTTCCCCAGCCAAGGATTGATCCTGGGCCCTCGGCAGTGACAGCACGGAGTCCTAACCACTGGACTGCCAGGGAATTCCCTAAACTTATTTATTAAAATAAACTTTATTTTTTAGAACAATTTTAGATTTATAGAAAATGCAAAGACTGTATTGAGAGTTCCCACATATCCTGCACCCAGTCTCCCCTGTTATAAATACCTTACACTACTATGGTGTATTTGTCACAATTAATGAACCAATACTGATACTGATATGTTATTATTAAGTAAAGTCCACACTTCATTTATATTTTCTTAGTTTTTATCTAATGTCCTTGCTCTGTCCCAGTATCCCATCCAGGAAACCACACTCCATCTAGCTGTCATGTCTCTTTAGGCTCCTCTTGGCTATGACAGTTTCTCAGACTTTCCTTGTTTTTTATGACCTTGACCATTTTGAGGAATACTTGTAGATTGTCCCTCAATTTGGGTTTGTCTGATGTTTTTCCCAGATTGGGCAGATGGGTTTTTAGGAGAAAGCCCACAGAGGTAAAGTATCAGTCTTTTTTTTTTCTTTTTTGGCCGCGTGCCATGTGGGATCTTAGTTCCCTGACCAGCGATCAAACCTACACCCCCTGCATTGGAAGCACGGAGTCTTAACCACTGGACCGCCAGGGAAGTCCTAAAGTACCATTCTTATCACATCATCTCAAGGGTATTAAGAGGCTGTATCACTGTTAAGTTGACCGTAGTCACCTGCTGAAGTAGCAATAAACTTATCTTCAAATCGTACTGTAGTTACATTTACACATAATATGTACAATGTGTTTTTCTTCGGCTTCCAAGGATCCTGTTTTCAGATGAAGAATCTCTAAACTGAAGATGGTAGGTCCAATTATTAGTCTCAAAAAAAGTACACAAAATGCACGATTTTCCCTGTGTTTTGAGACTTTGATATATAATTATTGAACTTTGATCAGATTAACAGTTGGACCTATGTTTAAACTTAGAGTTACTTCACCTGGAAACACACTGAGCATTTTATTTGAAAACATAACTAACCTGCTGTTTAAGTAAAGTTATCTTATGTTTCCTGATCCTGCGGCATCTTGTATTTGTCTGTTTCTATGCCAGAACCACACTATCTTAACTCCTGGAGTTTTGTAGGAATTCTTGACATCAATGGAGTGTGAGCCTTCCAACTTTGTTCTTCTTTCTCAAGATTCTTGGCTATTTTAGGTCTTTGCATTTCCAAGTACGTTTTAGAATTGACATTGTCAATTTCTATAAAAATGCCTGCTGTGATGTTTCCTGGGATTGTCTTTCTGTGAAGAGACACCGAGGTGTAGTCACCGAAGCACTAAGATGACATCCACATGCGATGTTCTATGATTCAATAGATATTCCCTGAGACCCTGGGCAACGCCCCTGCTCCCATGGCGCTTAGGTGGTAGGGGGCAGGCAGGCGGTGAGGGCAAGCCACAAGCACTTAAGTAAGTAAACATATGGCTTGTCATTGGTTATAAGCGGTGTGGAGAAAGATAAAGGAGAACCTGGGGGAACAGGGAGCGCTCTAGGGGGCTGGGGCCGTGGTCCGGTGCTTTAGGAGCACCACAGACCTCACTGATAAGGTGATATGTGAGCCATAGCCTGAGAGAAGAGAGGGCGTGAGTGTAGAGACAGCAACAAGAGCCAGAAAGAGCCAAGAGGCCAGCGTGGTGGAGGGGGTTAGCGAGGGGGAGACACGCCAGGGAGACTGGATGGAGTCTGGCCTTGGCTCGGAGTGAGATGGGAAGGCACTGCAGGTTTCGATCAGAGGAGTGATGGAGACCTACCTCCGAGGACAGCCGTGACTTTTAAATGAGCTTAATTAAGTCGGCACGTACGACAGTACCAGCACGAGCCTGGCAGACACTCAACATCCGGTTCCCCATTTGGATGGCAAGGATGAGGTACAAGGCGTCTTTACCCGTTACCCAGGCCACGATGTCTAGCCCAGCTCCTTACCCGTATCAGGTGCTCAATAAACATATGAGGAATGAAGGAGAGAAGGGAGGGAGGAAGGAAGAGAGGAGGGCACAGCCAGGACCAAACCCCTGTCTGAATTCCCACAATACGGACTAATACCGACTCCCACAAACCCCTCAATGATCACGGTTAATCCAGGGTACCAGTACTTACAAGGTACACGTGAAGGTACAGTGACGTGCTGATGACCAAAAATTAAAACAAAAATTGCCATGTGCGCAGGAGCTATTGACTAAAGGGAAAATCCACTTGGAGCGGCGCCTTCGGGAGAAGCCAATGGCTCCCTCACCAACCCTCGGCCGCCGCTGCGTGCCGGAAAAGCATCATCTCGTTTCCTCTCCATCCATTCTGTGGGTGGAATGGGCCATAGTCTCCTTCCCTTAAGAACTGGTCCCTGAGCTGCCCAGGGACCCCCGGCTCTGCGGATAGAGCCCACCCTGGACTGCGTCTCCTCGGGCTGACCTGACCCACTGCCTGCTCGGGATGTGTGGGCTCCTGACCTCAGAGGCAGCCCGATTTCAATTTCAGTTCCGACCCACTTGTTCCATTTGACCTGAAGCAAATCCCTTGAACTTCATGAGGTCACCAGGCAGAGAGCATGTGAGGCGTAAGTGTCAGGGTGCACGTGTCCAAGGAGGGCCAGGGTGCCCCCTACAGCACAGAGGGCCCCGTTCACCCCACTTCCGCCCTGTGTAACCACCCTAACCTCTGTATGCCCTCTGTGGTCCTGAGCCCCCGCGGAGGCAGGTGCGTCCAGCCTCATCCGTTCTCCTTGTCTGCCTTAAATTTCAATGCACACACTCTCTGCCCAATGAGAAGGGCACCATGGGGTGAACGGGGTGGCACAGACCTCAGGTTTCAGAGGGGCACTCCTGACCAGGGAAGAAAGGGATGTTTTTTTTGGGGGGGGGGAGCTTTTCCAGCAGAGGCACCAGACACGTGCTCCCGCCCCACCTCCAGAGACCACCTACGGCTGCCGGCCAGCAGGGCTACTGCGGAGTCCCTCACTCATTTGACCCCGGCGCAAAAGGGGCATGGGAAGATTTTAGCTACTATTAACCACAATATCATTAGTGACAATGCGCAGTGGAAACTGGTACTTAAGCCTATAATAGGTCTTCGGGCGGAGTGGGGTTCCTGTTCCGGCCTGCTAGTCAGCCTCGAAAACGTGTGTGTGTGTGTGTGTGTGTGTGTGCGTGTGTGTGTGCGCGCGCGCGTGTGTGCGCGTGTGTGTGCGTTGCATGCGTGTGTGTGCGTGTGTGTGTAGGCATGGTGGAAAGACAGACAGACAAACACGCCCAGGGGGTGCTGCCGGCAGCATCCAGTGATAATAGAAACTTGGTCCTTGTGAGGATGGGAGGGAGGGAGGGAGGGAGGGAGAGGAGAGAGTGAAAGAAACACAGGTTGAAAATGACCGAGGACGTCCTCGATGAGCATCTAGTGACCTAATTGAATGGAAGGACCCAAATGAGGTCGGCAAATGACATCCCCATTGCCTAAGTGAAATTTCCGCCCCCAAGGGCTCTCTCTCACAGGCACCTACTACATCATGGATCACAACTCTGGCCCTTGAACAGGGACCAGCAAGTGGCAGTGTGACCGTTTTCTCATGCTACATCTGCCCTGGGTAGCACAGTGTGTCAGCAGGGAGACAAGAGATTAATGCATCCTACAGGGGACAGGGACCCCGCTGGGGGCTGGCAGCTCCCTCCTGGGGCTCCAGGGAAGGCTAATGCAACCTACATGGAAAGGTATGTCATGCTCCTAAAGCAGGGGTTGGCAACACTCTTCTGTAAAGGGCCACCTGCTGAGTATTTTAGATGCAGGCCATCCAGTCTCTGCTGTAACCACTCAACTCTGCCATCATAGTGTGAAAGCAGCCAGAGGTGGTGTGTCAGCGAGCGTGTATGGCTGGGTCAACAAAACTTTATTTGTAAAAGCAAGATGGGGGCCAGAAAGACACTAGCATCATTGCTCAGCCTTCCTCTTCAGTGTCTTTTTAATTTTGAACTTTTTGTACAGCCTTAAGAGGCCCAGTGGGTCACTCCACATCATCATGAATTTCCCCTGAAATGACTACCCTAAGCCTATTGCATTGCAAGGCCCATGTTTTTTCAAACTAAAATCATGACCTTTTAAAATTGGTGGAGAAATGGTTTGAATCACAGATCCCAAGGTAGCTGGAAAATCCGAATATTCCTCCTCACTGTACCGACCAAACCTGGTGACTTTCGATCATGAAAAAGAAAAAAAATACTGCAAACAAGAGCAAATGGAAACCCAAAGGGGCGCTGCCATACAGATATCTCCCCAGTCGGCTGGGGCTTATTTATTGTCAAGAGCAAGTGTGCCTTCTGTCCTCCCAGCCTGCCCCTGGTGAAGGCACCTCATGTCGCTTTGGATTAACATCTGGATCTCCCACGTGGGAGCTCGATAATGATTTTTCCTCATTATATTTAAGAAATAAAAAGGCTTTGAAATACAGTCACTGATGAGCTACAGTGCCGACTTGTCTCCCTTTGTCCTTTGGGGGAGGCTAGGAAATAACTTCCACATTTTAATTCTTCCTCTCCAGGGCACATCATTTTGATTGCAATGATTCATTCACTGGGAAAAATAATAGTTCTTCTAAAGGAAATGGACAGTGCCAACCTGAGAGCTGCCCGCTCCTGCAACCCCAATTCCCCTCCAGCTGGGGAATTCTCAGCATGATCTCTCACATTCTGCAAATTGGGAAAGTCAAGGTGGATGGGTCCATCCTTCACCGAAGCTTTACCAAAGCCTCCCCCCTCCCCTCTTCCCCCCAGCTGGCTGGGGCCTCACAGAGCCAGACTCCCAGGAGAAACCAAAGAGAGACCCTCACTCAGCAAACTTCCCTGACCCTATGAGAATTATCCCACAAGCATCTCCAAGGTCAAGGCTGAGGCTTTATCTGCCTGTTATGATCACGATGCCCCCTTCATGCTTTCCTTTTTCCAAGGGTCTGATGATTCATTACTCAGGGAAACAGTGACATAAGCAATGAAGGAACAGAAGGAGAAAGTTAGAAATTTGGTATTAAGTAAATTTGCAATGACATCGTTTGGTCAGCAAAGAATTTCCAAAATAGAAATCATTACCATATCTTGATCGACGGGTCATCTACCATGACATGTGATTCTTGCAACCTTTGGAACTTACGTTCCAATCACTGACGATTCCTTTTAGTGGCCCCTTTCTAAAGAATTTAGACTGCACAGTGTAAACCGAGTCAACTAGAGAATCAGATGGGTGAGAGTGCGTGGTCAGAACGTGGACAACAGACGCCTATAAAAATCAGCACGAGGGGGAAAAGGAGATTTATGAGTCATACGCGGAACTGAGTCAGTGCAAGCCATTCAGCTGCCACAGACAAACCAAAATGAATCCATAAGACGCTGCTGCAGCCCGGCATCTCCGGCCACCTAACCATTGGTCCTAACGCTCCTTTGGGCGTGGGAGCGCTCATCCTAATGGGCTCAAGTTTGCAAAGAGAGCACGAGAAAAAGAAGATGTCCTTGAGATGAGAAGTCATGTTTGTTTTGGACACCCAGGCTTTGGAGTCTGTGGTTTAATATCAGAGCTTCAAATAACATTTAATAAAAATGTGGGATGCTTCTGTAACTGCTAACTGTGGGACGCAGCAAAATTAGTTTGGAAGCTAATGAGATCTAGGTTTGTGTGTCCTCTTGCCTCTTTCCTTCACTCAGTGCGGTGGTCCAGACAGAGCCTGGGGAATGATGAGCTCATGTGTAAATGGGGGATGATCCCCACTTTCCGCCGTCCTCCTGAGAACCCAACAGGACACCTCATCTGGGTAAAGCACTTAGCAGAGGGTGGGCTGGGCAAGAAAGGTGAACCGCCTCCTTTCCATGGTGCACTGAGCAGAAGCCATGACTTTGGAATGACAGCAGGTCAGCATCTTCAGAGTCGCAGGTAACTTACCTACTGCTGCACACCTGGTTGGTACCAAGCATTGCCTTCCCTCTTCTCCCATCATTGCAATCACTTCTTTTCTTTACAGTTTAAACAGAGAGCACGGCCTTCTCCGCAAACCCAGGGAGCTCCAGCTACCACCTCTGCTCAGAGCTCAGGGGCTGCAGGGGCCCCACAGAACGCTCTTCCTAATGCTTCCAACTCTACCGCAACTTTCCATGCTCGCTTTTCACAGGTACCCATGAAGTTAGATCGTCCTACACTCCTTCTGTCCACTCTCTACATACAATTCAGCTGAGTTCAGTTCTCCTGGGGGAAGCGGGTGCTGCCCGGGGTGGGGTGAGGCTGGAAGGTCCACCCAAGCTGCCTGGACACACCTCCTCACATGACATGAGAGTCTGGGTTGATCTGGAGCCCATCGTTGGGAAACCGGCCGTCGTGACTGATTCCCGGACCTATCTGTGCTGAAAAAAAGAGGTGGGCTCCTTGTGCAGACTGGTGTCTCTGCTCCAGGTCACTGTCGCTCTCAACGTGCTATCCCCAGGGGCCTCAGAGAGGGGCCCAGCCCCACCCAGCGGGAAGCAGCCCCTGATGAGGGAGGGGGTACCACCCCCCAGTGAACGACCGCATTCATGAGACTAAGGACCCATCAAAGGCCCCAGAACCAGAGTCACATTTTGGGATGCGCCATGGGCTTTGGGTAGGGGACAATTTACAACAAGAATAGTGTTGTCCCCTCTCCCACCAGACGCCTGCCCTCAAAGCATCCCCACGGTAAGGACATCAGTGGCCCGAGTCTCCCTGGGGCTTCCCAGCAGCATCCTGTACTCTGTCTCTCCATCCCTGGCTGCCACTGTCAAATGCACACCGGGGTCTGCAGGACGGGGGGTCGCAGGTGGGCCCTAAATGTCCTGGAAGCTGGCCTTTCTCCTCAAGAAACACTCGCAGACCTTTCGCACAAAGTCTGAAAAAGGCCTGCCCTCCGGACACAAAGGGGAGATGAGATACAGAACAGACGCAAACAGCACGTAGGGCAGGAAGCCCCCAGCACCCTCCCCCGGGAGAGGGGACTTGAAGCATCTCTACCAGGAAGACCCGGCCACGGGCAGAAAGAAAGCCACCGACTGAGACCCAGTCCTGTTCATCAAGCAAGCAGAGCATCAGCAGGTCCAGAAATGTCTGGTTTTCACACCTTTAAAGGTCAACCCGGCAGGACTGGAAATGTCCAGTTTCCCCATTTTGTACCTTCAGATATTCATGGTGTAAGTTAAAGAGATCTTAGAAGACCTCTCTCCTCACTCACATCCACCCCTGGACAGCACTGCAGAAACTCCAAGGGGAGCGAGAAGGGTATGTTTTCTTTTTAAAAAGAGACTGAGCTCTCTCCTCCTACAAACATCTCCTGACGTGACCCCAATCAATGTACAATTCGCCCACCGGCCCGACACCCCTTCTACGCCAGCTCTGAAGCCCTGGTGGAGGCTTCAGGATGTCAGGGAGCGTGCAAGACATGACCCCTCATCAAGACGCTCAGCCAGGGCTGAGAAAGTGCAGGCCCAGAACACTTTCCAGGAGGCATGTGCTGGGCACACAATACGTGAGTTAGTGAAATAAACTACAGGTAAAGCTCAGCTTCTGTTTTCCCATGTCAGCTTATTCAATCATGACTATCTCATCCTATGCTTGTTCCCTGCTCTAGCAAACATTATCCTGTGCCCACAAGCAGCAATGCAGAGACATCCAGCTAAGAATAAAAGTGTGTGTACCAGTCAGAACGGCCATCATTAAAAAATCTACAAATAGCAAATGCTGGAGAGGGTGTGGAGAAAAGGGAACCCTCCTACACTGTTGGTGGGAATGTAAGTTGGTGCAGCCACTATGGAGAACAGTATGAAGGTTCCTTAAAAAACTAAAAATAGAGTTACCATCTGATCCAGCAATCCCAGTCCTGGGCATATATCCGGAAAAAAACTCTAATTCGAAAAGATACATGCAACCCAAAGTTCATTGCAGCACTATTTACGATGGCCAAGACATGGAAACAACCTAGATGTCCATCAACAACAGATGAATGGATAAAGATGTGGTACATACACACATACACACACACACACACACACACACACACACACACACAATGGAATACTACTCAGCCATAAAAAAAGAATGAAATAATGCCATTTGCAGCAACATGGATGGAACTAGATATGACCATACTAAGTGAAGTAAGTCAGAAAGAGAAAGACATACCATATGATATCACTTATATGTGAAATCTAAAATACGACACAGGTGAACTTATCTACAAAACAGAAACAGAGTCATAGACATAGAGAACAGACTTGTGGTTGCCAAGCGGGAGGGGGTTGGGGGAGGGATGGAGGGGGAGTTTGGGGTTAGCAGATACAAACAGTTATATACAGAATGGATAAACCACAAGGTCCTACTGTAGAGCACAGGGAACTCTATTCAATATCCTGTGATAAACCATAATGGAAAAGAATGTATGTATATGTGTAACTGAATCACCTTGCTGTACAGTAGAACTTAACACAACATTGTAAACCAAGTATAGCTCAACAAACTGAAGTTTAAAAAAAAAAGAATAAAAGTGTGTGTAGCACGTGCACTTACTGGTACGCACCCCTCGGCTTCCAGGACACACCTGAATCCCCAAGCACGGCATCCAAAGCCCTCAGCAACGAGCTGCCTTTGTGACTTCAGCTACTCCCACCCCATCATGTCGTCCCCCATCCATGCCCCCCAACATCTGCACTGTCGTGACATCCTCCTGCTTCCACCGCCATCACCACCCTCTTCATCCCTCCAGCCCTCCCCACGCCATCCAAGGTCTGGGTCCTACCCCCTGCCCCACCTCCGCCATTCCCGCCTCATTATAACATTCATCTGTTTCTGCCACGTTGGCCTTAGCCGTCCACCCTCCACCCCGACTGGATGGTAACCTCCTCCAAGGCCAGCACGGTGCCCACCCTCTGCGTCTCAGCAGACATTCCGGGCTCAGTGCAGATTCCCGCAGAGAAGATGCCCGGTGGGAGAGCTTCCATTTAGGAATCTGTTTTTAAAGTTTGGAGAGAAGCCCGGGCCTGCGGTTCCAGCAATCATTCACCGTAACGCAGGCTCCCTGGCGGGGAGGCCGCCCCTGTGCTTGGATGGTGTCCCTGGGTCACCTCAGGCCCCGGGTCCTAACCCGTTAGACTAATGGAAAACAGGGCAACCAGATTAAATCACGTTCCCTCCGAAGACTGCCATCTGTACGACTCGGAAAGCTCCTTGCTCTGCCCGGCCCCTCCGGACAATGCTAAACAGGCTTAGCCTGCTGCGGGCAAACAGGAAAAGTAGGTCAGCTCAGCGACACGGTTCTTCCCCGGCGATGAACTAATGATGCGAGGGCAGGGCCGGCCGGGGGAGAGGGGCGGTCCCCTCTCGCCCCCCCGTCCCACCCCCCTCCGGCCCTCGGAGGCTCTGGGCCCAGCCTGGGGGGGCTCAGGCAGCCTTCGGGGGCAGACAGAGGACCCAGGGAATGAGGAAAACTCAAAGAAAGTGTGGGTAAATGGTTCTTAAAAAAAAAAAGCAAACTGCAGGAAGTGAACAGTGTAGACGCCCTCTGCCATCTCCCTGTCTTCAAAGACAAATCAGTTAGTGTCTTCATGGCGGTGGGGTCACCCGCTTCTCTTGCAAAGCTGTGCCCTCCTGACAACGTGCACAGATACTGCAAGCCACCCGTGGAGCTGCTTCCCAGCTCACAGGGTCCCTCCACCCTCGACTACTGGTAATAACTAGGTGCTTGCTGGGGCAAGGATGGACTTGAGTCAGATGTCTGGCACATCCCAGGGCCCCGGCCTGGAGGGGAAGTTGCCGCGCTGTCCCTACGATGCCTGTGTTTGGTGTGACTGCAGCCGTGCAGATGGGAAGCCCACCCCTTCCGGCCTCTCGGGCTCAGAAGTCGAACAAAGCACCAGACACCTTGAGGGAGGCTCCCCCGAGGCCCGAGTGATCTAACCTACTTCCAGGAGCCGGTGTCTGAAATCAGGTCTCAGGAGGGCCCAGCACAAACCTGGAGGCTGATGCTGGGGACCCTGAGGCCCAGGTCCTGCTCCCCCGGGCTCCCAGGAGGGACAGGCCCCCTAGCTCACCCCCTCAAAGAGCTCACTGGTGCCCCTGGGGCAGGAGCAGACCCAAGTCAGCCTGGCGCCCCACAGAAATTTCCCAGGAGAGCAGTGGCCTTGTGGCCCTGGCCAGGCCACGGTGACCGAGTCTATAAACGCAGATGTGTAAGATGCTGGACATTGTTTCCCCTGTATTGCATTTCTGTAACAAAGGTATCGGAAGGCTTTGACAATAAACCATGGAGATGTGTTCAGATCTAAAAACCCACAAGTTTGGGAATGTCCACCCAGCCTCTTTCAGCCATGACCTTCTCTGAAAAGTTTTCTCCTTGGCATTTTCAAGAACGAAAAGGCAGAGGCCAGGGTATCCCTGGGCCTCGACAGCAGCCCTTCCTTCCTCCTCCTCCCGGCCTTTGTTCACATGCTTATTCAGCACACATGTTATGCCCTGGGTTCCCCACCAATGACGAAAAGGCAACGGTCCAGGAAGATCCAACATATTCAAAATGTGACTCTTGTCGTTTAACTAGCTGAGTGACCTCAGGCAAGTTACTGAACCTCTCTCTGCCCGGTCTTTCACCTTCACAGGGTGGCTGAGATTTAAGGACATAATACCTGTCAAGCACCTAGATTGTGAGCCATGGGGTAAAAGTTCAAGGAGTGTTAGCTCAGGTGGTTGGGATTATTAGAGCAATCCAGGAACCCTTCACAAGGTTCTCATTTCAATAACAGACGTTAACCATGGACGTCAGTTAGCTTCATTTTCAAATTCCAAAGATATTTACCAGCAAGCAGGGAGCCTGCAAGGCAAGCCCTTTTAAACTTCCCTTGCAATCCGAAAGGTTCCTGTACAGGGGATGTCAGCTTGCATAACAGAATTTTCCGGAAGAGTTGGTGATAAACAACATTTCTGGGAACTGAATCATACTTTACATGTGTGAGTGGCTCACGGCCCACCCACTGGAGGAGCTCAGAATCCCACCCTCCCTCTTGATCCTTCTGCAAAGCAAAGCTCCTCACCACCCATGAGTCTGCTTAACGGACTATCATACACCTGGTTTCCAGGAGGCCACAACGAACTACTTTTTTTTTTTTTTAACTTTGAAATTCTAGGTAAAATGGGAGGAAGTTTGGATTCTTTTTTTTATTTTAAATAATTAATTTTATATGTTTAGCCAAATTTAGCAAAGGTGAACGTGAAATGCTGTTAAAAGCAGTTGACTCTGTCTGTCCAATCTACTCTTCAATGCATTTATTAATTAATGCAGCATTACCTCAAAGCATGTTCCAGTTACTTGATTACTTAACTAAGCAACTCAGTATATTTAATGGTGTTATATTCTTTTTTTTAGAGGTACTGTTTATTTAAAAATTTTTATTTTATATTGAAGTAGAGTTGATTTACAATGTTGTGTTAGTTTCAGGTGTACAGCAAAGTGATTCACTTATATATATATCTATTCTTTTTCAGATTCCTTTCCTATAATGGGGTTATATTCTTATCTTCGCCTAAAAAAGTCATGCAGTCTTCAATCCTTAGAATATGCTAAATTCTCGAGTCTGTGAAAAAGCTATCAGATTCTTTAGGACAGAACGAAATCATCATTCCATGGCCATGCTCAGATTTTTGGATGTTATGAACGTAAACAGAAGTACATTTCATTTCCACAAACATCTTTGAAAGAAAAGGAAACCCACCAATAAATAAAACAAAAGGAGATGGTCTGGTTTAAATGAAAATATTAAAAAGTTATCTCACAGCAAGATCCTTTTTGACCCACCTCCTAGAGAAATGGAAATAAAAACAAAAATAAACAAATGCGACCTAATGAAGCTTAAAAGCTTTTGCACAGCAAAGGAAAACATAAACAAGACGAAAAGACAACCCTCAGAATGGGAGAAAATACTTGCAAATGAAGCAACTGACAAAGGATTAATCTCCAAAATATACAAGCAGCTCATGCAGCTCAATATCAAAAAAACAAACAACCCAATCCAAAAATGGGCAGAAGGCCTAAATAGACATTTCTCCAAAGAAGATATACAGATTGCCAACAAACACATGAAAGGATGCTCAACATCACTAATCATCAGAGAAATGCAAATCAAAACTACAATGAGGTTATCACCTCACACCAGTCAGAATGGCCATCATCAAAAAATCTACAAACGATAAATGCTGGAGAGGGTGTGGAGAAAAGGGAACCCTCTTGCACTGTTGGTGGGAATGTAAATTGATACAGCCCCTATGGAGAACAGTACGGAGGTTCCTTAAAAAACTAAAAATAGAACTACCATACGACCCAGCAATGCCACTACTGGGCATATACCCTGAGAAAACCATAATTCAAAAAGAGTCATGTACCACAATGTTCATTGCAGCTCTATTTACAATAGCCAGGACATGGAAGCAACCTAAGTGTCCATCGACAGATGAATGGATAAAGAAGATGTGGCACATATATACAATGGAATATTACTCAGCCATAAAAAGAAGTGAAATTGAGTTATTTGTAGTGAGGTGGATGGACCTAGAGTCTGTCATACAGAGTGAAGTAAGTCAGAAAGAGAAAAACAAATACCGTATGCTAACACATATATATGGAATCTAAAAAAAAAATATTGGTTCTGAAAAACCTAGGGGCAGGACAGGAATAAAGACGCAGATGTAGAGAATGGACTTGAGGACATGGGGAAGGGGAAGGGTAAGCTGGGACAAAGTGAGAGAGTAGCATGGACATATATACACTACCAAACGTAAAATAGATAGCTAGTGGGAAGCAGCTGCATAGCACAGGGAGATCAGCTTGGTGCTTTGTGACCACCTAGAGGGGTGGGATAGGGAGGGTGGGAGGGAGGGAGACGCAAGAGGGAAGAGATATGGGAACATATGTATAACTGATTCACTTTGTTATACAGCAGAAACTAACACACCATTGTAAAGCAATTATACTCCAATAAAGATGTTAAAAAAATAAAATAAAATAAAAAAGATCAGAACCTTAAAAAAAAAGTTATCTCATTGTTTTCAGAGGGAGAAGCAATACGTATTCATTGTAATTTCTTCCTTCTTTCATTCAGAATGAAAGGTCAAGATCTTAGGCCATGTTTCATTAGGCAAAGTCAAGTTCTCTATTATATATATCATATATAATTATTAAAGATTTTTTTGATGTGGACCACTTTTAAAGTCTTTATTGAAATTGTTACACACTGCTTCTGTTTTATGTTTCGGTTTTCTGGCTGCGAGCCATGTGGGATCTTAGCTCCCTGACCAGGGATCGAACCCACAACCCACACCCCACACAATGGAAGGCGAAGTCAACCACTGGAATGCCAGGGACGTCCCTATACTTATTAATACATATTATTGTAAAAAAATAAAATGGCAGTAAGGAATATTAAGTCCTTCCTAACTCTTTCTTCTAGAAATATTTTCTCTCTTTTTTACCTATACTCTCACTGAATTGCTCACTTGAGTTGCTTTCCTCCTTCACATGATTGAAACTGTTTATTCTGCCTTGTTCCAGGGTAGAAGTTAAGTTCATGTCTATGTCAGAATGACACCAGGCCAGCTCACCCTGAGGAGTGGTCTGTCTCTGGCCCTATGCGTGCAAACATTTTGAGGTCATGAAAAATTATATGAAAAACAACAAAGCCTTAGCTACGATTTTAACAACGTATGGTTGTGTGTGTGTGCCGCGTGCTCATAAGTCTTGCATGGCAACACAGTGAGACAGCAACACTGTAGGATTTATACCACCGTGAGGCCAAGAATCCCAGGGGCAGGAAGAACACATCCGCATCAGAGGTGGGATCGTGGTGAGTCGTACAAAGCATATGCTTTCCTCTTTCTGTTGTCTCTTATCTTGGTTGCAGAAAAACAGATGCAACCAGTGCAATGAATGAATTTTCTGTCTTCCCAAGGTACTGTTTGCTTTCTGATAAGCTCCTAAGTGCCCTCATATGGCCACAGGGAGAAGGCGAGAGCATGACTTGGATTTAGACAAAGAGGAAGGAACTGAATTCGGGAAGAACAGCCTCAAGGAAACTTTAAAATACTGAAAAATATCATGGTTTTACTCAAAAGCAAACATCTTGACAGATGCCCCATGGAGCTGTAGCCAGAGCTGGGTTTGGAAGCCAGAATCCAGAACCAGGGTCAAGCTCTCTCCAGCCCCTGCCTGCCCTTGGGGGACCTGGAAGGGGCAGGATGAGCAGAGATGAGTCCGGGTCAGGGCTCCCCATGGAACCAGGGGCTGCTCCTCGATCTCCCACAAGCTCACAAAACGCTGCAGCGCTGCGTACCACGCTCCAGGGCCAGACAGGAGGACTGCTCTGTGTGGGATGGGCCTCAGTCAGTGGGAACGTGTTATCAGAGGATTCAGAGGGCTACGGGATCCACTGACCAGCTGGATGAGCTTGGGGAATCACCCACTTCTTTTGGACTGTGGTTTCTTCCTTTGGTGGAATAAGAAATAACTTTGTAAACTCTAAAATGTTGTATAAAATGTGGTCCTCTACATGGAAACAACCCAAATGTCCATCAACAGATGGATGGATAAAGAAGATGTGGTGTATATATATATATATATATATATATATATGTATACACACACACACACACACACACACACTGGAATATTACTCAGCCATAAAAAAGAATGAATGAAATAATGCCATTTGCAGCAATGTGGATGGACCTAGAGATTATCATACTAAGTGAAGTAAGCCAAAGACAAATATGATATTGCTTATATGTGGAATCTAAAATATGACACAAATGAACCTATCTATGAAACAGACTCACAGACATAGAGAACAGACTTGTGGTTGCCAAGGGGAGGGGTTGGGGGAGGGATGGAGTGGGAGTTTGGGGTTAGCAGATGCAAACTATTATATATAAAATGGATAAACAACAAGATCCTACTGTATAGCACAGGGAACTATATGCAATATCCTGTGATAAACCATAATGGAAAAGAATATGAAAAAGAATGTATACATATAACTCAATCACTTTGCTGTACAGCAGAAATTAACACAACATTGTAAATCAACTATACTTCAACTAAAAAAATGTGGTCTTCTAACTATTTGAAGATGGTCATTTAGCCCATGTACTCTTCTGGGTGAGAAATTACCTGCCCAGGTGTCCAGACAGGTGACAAGGAGGCAGGATGAGGAAAGCCTGGCCGCGACAGAGCATTCGCCATCCATGATTGTGCCATGGTGACAATCAGGGCCATTTGTGCTAGCCTGCTCTGCTCTTAACAGTGGGCACGTAAATCCTTAGTATCCCGGAGCATGTGGTGCCTGAAGTCCAGGTTTGTGGCACTGACATGCCTGTCTGCAAGCAAATGAGTCAGATGTAGGTCAAGGACCTGCCTTCCGGTCTCCTGTCAGGTACTGATGCCGTCAGTGGCAAGGACTAGGCCGTGAACCCATTGTGACCCCGGGACCTCATTTGCACCACCTGTGACCGAGTTTGCCGATGGTCTGGCATAAACTCAGTCACTGAGGACAACATCTGGCCCCAATGGATCCCAGCCTTTGTGTTCCGGACTGGGGTTAAAACAAAATTAACCCCTCTATCTGAAATTTAATACTAAACAGGTAAAATGGCAATACTTGTGGGTTGTCTGCTCTATGGTTTCCGGGTGCAAATGCTTCCTCTAGTTTAGATTCCAATTCATTGTAGACTCCGTGTCCTTGAGGGCTATGTCTGTGTTTGGACGTGTAGGACACAAATGATTCCAAGTCATTTCCCGATGGTGGGGTGGGGTCGTTTTTCCTTACACGTGAAAGCAACTTCCATTTCTATCGCTATCTGACCTCATGCTGATTTCTCCTCTAAAAAGGGAGACAGGTCAACAGAATGGGCTCTCTCCTTTCCAAGGAGGGAGCAGCCTTAGGAAAAGGCTGCCAAACACATCCACGTCTTCCACAGACAAAGCGCGCATCTGTGTGTGTACAGTGTGTGTGTGTGTGTATGTGTGTGTGTGTATGTGTGTGTGTGTAAGTGCGTATGCGTGTGAGTGACTTCACGTACGCCAGGCAGAGGGCCGCTGCACCACACAACTCCAGGATACAACGTGAACTGTGTCTCCTTCATCTGAAATGTACATAGCTCCTTCCCGCCACCAGGAAATCAGTCTTTTGGGAGTTTGTGAGGATCCCACAACTATTCTTAAAAAAAAAAAAATCAAGAGAATGGGAGTGGTGGTCACACAAAGTTACACATGTGGTAAAATGACAGAACTATACACGCACATTGTGCCGGTGCCATTTCCTGGCTTTGGCATTGTATCCTAGTGATGCAAGATTAACCACTGGGGTGAAAGGGTGACGGGCACATGGAACTCAGTTCTTTGCAACTTCCTAGGAACCGATTATTATTTCAAAATAACAAGTTTAGGGGAAAAAAAAAAAAAAGGAAGGAAACAGCAAATGACAATAAGAGCAGGGAGGACCCGCAGAGCTTTAAGCCCCGAGGCTGGGCCGGGTTCCCCGGTCCCTCCAGCCCCTCCTCCAGCAGGCTCCGCCCCCGGAAGAATCCTGCAGCTCCTTTAGGCAAGAACCCCTCAGTGTCGGGGGGCGGGGACTGAGATGCCCACATCTATCCCTCTGCTTGTGGATGCTGGACGCCGTGAACACTGGGATGAGAAAGGCCGTGTCCCGAGATCTGGGGCCCGGCCAGGTCTTTACTGCCTGTTCCACTGACTGACCTTCCCACTCCTGGTTTGACCGAGCGTCATAACACCCCCAGAGCCTGCAGACTTTCAAAGGGTAACTTGGCAAACCAGCTCTGCTGCAAATTCACACGTGGAGGGCCAACGGCTTATACTGTAAGGAGTCCTTACAAGAAGCCTGGTGACCATCGGGGCCGCCAGGGCCTCCTCCCGGGCCTCCTTTCTTCTAGTTACCCTTCCCCTCCCACTCCCCTACAGGGCGGCCTCTAGCGCCGCCGTGATGCTTCAGTGAGTTCCTGCAGGGAAAGGAACTGGTTTGATCTGGGGGTGCTTGGCTGGCCACCAGCCCCCCAGGCCTTCTCCCCTTGCGTCTTGGGCCCCAGAGGGCTTCATGGAATGGTCACCATTTTACCAACGAGGAAGCCAAAGCAGAGAGGGGTTAAGAAGGTCACATACCATGAAAATGTTTCCTAGATGTTAGCTAGCAACAATACTTCCCCAGCCAGGGGTGTCAGTACTCGGAAAGGGGCCTTGGGTCCCCACTCCAGCGCATCAGAAACAAGACGCCCTCCAGCCCCGGCCGAGGGTGCGTCTCCATCCTTTCTCACCTCTGAGGGAGCCACCGTGTGTGTCCACCCCCATCCTCAGCCTCACCAGGACCCTCAGCTGGGCCCTCACATCACAACCCAGAGCCCCCAGCACAGAACTGAGATCAGGAAACAGGCAGCTGGGCTCAGGGTAAGCTCAGGTGCCTTTGGCCTGAGAGCTTGATACAGAAGGGCCCCCGAGGTTCCTCCACCCTTTGTCTGTCTCTTCCTTCTCAGCACATCAAATATTTACTCAGGCAGGGCATTGCAGGACGTGGGCCTGGATTAGGCATCAGGAGATTGGCATCGCCTGGAGGGAGAGACGCCCTCGGGGCCTCAACTTCCCCTCCGGCAAACACATCTGATCTGGCAACAGTGACTGTGGCCTGCCCTGGTGACCACTCGCAATGGTTCACAAGATAAAATGAGAAGCAGCCGTTCAAAGTGTTTGACAAATAAAGGTCTACAGCAGTGCTTCTCAAACGCCAGTGGACACACCAATCACCTTGGGATCTTGTCATAGTGCGATTCTGAGCGGGTGGGTCTGGGGCGGGGCTGAGACCCTGCATTCCTAAGCAGCGCCTGGTGGCACGAAGCTGCAGGTACACAAGGATCGCTAGGCATGGGTGGCAGGAGGGATGCTAAGTGCCCCCTGCTTCCACCTAAAGCAGATGGACGCCGGGCGCCTTTGACCAGAATCCCAGGCTGTGTCCTAGACCAATGGCATTAACACCTCTGGGGGGTGGGCCCAGCCTGACTCTTTACGCCCCCAGGTGATTCCCGTCCACCCAGAACCACTGCTGACGGAGAACCCCCGCTCTGGAGCCCAAATGCCACCCACAGCATCCCAGCCAGTGAGGGGTCCGTCTCCACGGAGAGGGCACGCACGGCTTTCTCTGGCAGCCTCTTCTAGTTCCTGTTAGTTGAACTTATTAGAAAATTCTTCCTATTGAGCCAGAATACCACCGTCCCCCCATCCCTCCTCCTGGTCCTACTCATTTCTTCTCATGTGTCCAAGGGCTACATAGAAAGACAGCCCTCAGATCAGATTATTATTTAAATTGAGGTGAAATTCACTTAACTTCACTTTAAGATCACTTACAGTAAAACGTGATCCACAACATCGTGAGCATTTCAATATTATCAAAGAAGCAAATTATTCCTATCTACCCGTCTGTGCCCCAGACTTTCTACTGACTTCCATGAAAAGGGTTAGAGGGCATTTTCCTCTAAAAAATTCACAATATCTTTTTTAAAAAATCAGTGGTGAGCATTTAAAACCCAGGTTATATTATTTGAACTCGGATAAATTTCAGACAAGTAAACATCAAGCCCTTAGAGCTGGGTATCAATGAGAATCGACAAACTCAACACCAACAACATTAGCAAACATTTCTTGCAACAAAGCAAGGCTGTTACCTGGATACTGTTGGCAGATCAGTGAAGGTGTGTATTCCTATTGAGCCTAATGTACATCAGATGATGGCTAAAGCCAGGTGATCCTTTTAAAGGAGAAATGAAGCAGCATAAGCAGAAATGAAATCTCTCTCTTATTTCTTTGTTCAGGTAGGTGTTTTTTCCCTAGCTTATGGCTGTGGATCTTTCTCATGTTTTCACCCAAGGCTGGAAAGATGAGCCACTAGTTTTCTGGGTTCTCAGCTGTTTCCAAAGCATGCCTATTTTGTTATGGGGACGCCATCTCCTCTCGGCCCGTAGAAGTCTTGATGAGGCATAAATATCAGGGAAAACTTCCTCCCTCTTGCTCCTGTCTCCTTGCTGAGCTCCTGGGACAGCCCTCTAGATTCTTTCTTCCTCCTGCTCAGCCTTCCTTGGCGTCGGGAGCCCGGGGGACACTGACCCCTGCACGGCCACTTGCACTGACCCGGTTCTTGGAGACTGTCCTCTGTTGCCGGCCGCCCATCTCAGCGGCTGCCAAAGAACCTTCCACGGACGCTGGGTAACTCCGAGTCGTCACCACTTTCTGCAATCAGCGTAGGAGTCCAGAGGGTCCACAAACACACAGCGTTCTGGGCTCAGCTCTACCACTGGTAATTTACAAATTCTGAAGTCCCCAGGCTGTAAGAGTTTTCAAACGTTCCACTGTGTTTCAGCCCTGTTTGGTAAATCTGTTTTCCTTGGTCTCTGGTACTGTACGGGTCTTACAAGCTGGAGTAAAATCAGGAGGGTTCACCAACTTAAGGTAAAGCTGCATCTCAGTAAAACGATGGCACTCCCTAAGACACGTTAGGAAGGGTGCTGAACCAAGACTCATGGCATATTCACCGCTGAAGGTTGGAGCGATGACCACAGAGTGCAAACGCGTCAGAAAACGCGGATGCAGGGCCCTGGGAAGTAGTGAGACGACCCCTGCAGTTGTTCTCAAATGAGAGTCCCGGGGAAGGCGCGGGGCTGTAGAGCCCACCCAGGGGCGGGGAGGCTGATGAATTTCAGATGTGTCAGCCCTTATGCGGCTCAGCTGTGTAGGAGAACAAATCTTTCTCAGAGCCAAACTGGTCCAGAAGGTTCTCTTATTATTTTATCCATTTTGGATGTAGCAATTCCCACAGCGATCTCGCACCTCCCTGTCTGCCTCCGTGGAGTGAAATGAACATAACTGTCCCCTCTGCCGGGTGGCTCAGGGTCCTCAAGATGATTGTGATGAGTGATGTTCGGGGTGAGGGGCTCCTGACGGGGGACTGGGTACAAAGTCAAGTGCACCTGGAATGCCAAGCCTCTTTATTCTGCCATCAGCTTCTCTGGTCCCTGGGGCCACCTGCCCACCTTCACAGCACTTCTTCCCTGAGCACCAGAGAGCAGGTGACCTCCTCCTCCTCCAAGGCCTGAGGAGCTCAGCACGGGTGGCCCTGTGACCTGTCTGGCTGTGTGTTCCAGACAGGTGAGATGGCCAAGGAGACGGATGTCAGCGCCGTGTGGCTTTCCTGAGAGAGCTGAGCTGTGCCACCAGCATGCAGGCCCATCGCCCCCCGGTAACTGCCATCCCCTCCCAGCCTCTCCACCCATCATGCACCAGCTTCCCGTTTAAGCTCTTTATTTGCTACCACTGATGGAAGAGAACTGATGAAAGCTGTGGTTCCCAGATCTGCCTGGGCGGCAGAACTAAGCCGGAGAGCCACTAAAATACAGAGTCCTGGGCCCCGGAGAGATTCAGACACACAGCCTCGCCAGGAAGCCAGGTCCAAAGGAAGAGGCCAACACCCGAGTCCACGTGCCCTGAGGGCCTAGCTTAAGGGAGCGCAGCAGCGACCCCCGCTGACCGCGTGTCCAGACCAGTGGAGGGGTCCCGAGGGGCCGGCCTGGGACCGCACATTTCTCCACGCAGCGCATTCTGGCCCCCCGAAATGGTACCAGCCACGAGCTCTGGTTCAAAAATTTCAATTGTCCTGTCTGCCCTGGAGAAATGCTGAAAAGTGCATCTGTGGCTCCAGTGTGTCACTACAAGGACCGGATCAACGAACCAGCGATGCCCAGTTGACCCCAAAGTAGGCCTCTCTGCCTGAGGTCGGCTGCCGCTCAGGCAGGCCTGCTCTGATTCCATCAAACCCTAACAATTAGTGCGGTAAAAGCAGAGAAACGCAAATAATTCAATTCACCGGAGTGTCACGGAAAAACAGGATTTATAGCATTGTTGATGCTAAAAATAGCTTAAGAGCCCTCACTTGCGAACCCTCTGCACTTCACACAGTTTTCACCCGTCTCCGTTTCCCTTCTGTGCTAACATCATGTGGTTTGAAATTTGCTTTCTGCAGTATTTGATTCCATGTGGGTGTTTTTTGCCTCATCCGTCTTCCTTTGTGTTACTTCAAGGGAAAAATAGCCCTGGGAAAGCTTTTATGCCGTCTGCTATTGTTCTGTATTTAAGTAAAAGAGTACATGCTGCTTAACCGGGGCCTTAAGACCAGGCCGACTGGCAAATTCCATAAGCTTTAAATCTTTGTTAAAAATGCCAAAGGAAATCACCTCCGGTCTACAAAGCCAGAGGAACACAGCCCTGCCCACGCTTTCAGGTCTCAACAAGTGTACGCTTCCAGGGACCACACAGGTCTGATTCTGTCCAGCCTCAGGAAAGGAGCTTCAAAACCACATATGCATGATCCCCCAGTGTCGGGTATGTGTTTTCTGAAGCTTTTTTTTTTTCAATTGCGGTAAAATATACATAACATACAATTTACCATCTTAGCCTTTTTTAAGTGTACACTTCAGTGGCATTAAACACATTCACAGTGTTGTGTAACCATCACCACCATCCATCTCCAGAACTTTTCCAGTACCCCAAACTGAAACTCTGTAGCCATTAAGCACTAACTCCCCACCAGCCACTGGCAACCACCATCGTACTTCGTGTATTTATGAATCTGACAAACCTTAGGAACCTTGTATAGGTGGGATTGTGCAATATTGTCCTTTTGTGTTTGGCTTCTCTCACTCAGCACAATGTCTTTTTTTTTTTTTTTGGAGTATAATTGCTTTACAATGTTGTGTTAGTTTCTGCTGTACGATGAAGTGAATCAGCTATATGTATACATATATCCCCTCCCTCTTGGACCTCCCTCCCCCCATCCCACCCATCTAGGTCATCACAGAGCACCAAGCTGAGCTCCCTGTGCTATACAGCAGGTTCCCACTAGCTATCTATTTTACACATGGTAGTGTATTTATGTCAAAACTAATCTCCCAATGCATCCCACCCTCCCCTCCCACCCCATGTCCACACGTCCGTTCTCTACCTCTGTGTTTCTATTCCTGTCCTGCAAATAGGCTCATCTGTACCATTTTTTCTAGATTCCACATATATGCATTAATATACGATATTTGTTTTTCTCTTTCTGACTTACTTCACTCTGTATGACAGACTCTAGGTCCATCCACGTCTCTACAAATGACCCAACTTCATTTCTTTTTATGGCTGAGTAATATTCCATTATATATATGTACCACATCTTCTTTATCCATTCATCTGTCGATGGACATTTAGGTTGTTCCCATGTCCTGGCTATTGTAAATAGTGCTGCAATGAACATTAGGGTACATGTGACTTTTTGAATTATGACCCATCTCCTAGAGTAATGAAAATAAAAACAAAAGTAAGCAAATGGGACCTAATGAAACTTAAAAGCTTTTGCACAGCAAAGGAAACCATAAGCAAGATGAAAAGACAACCCTCAGAATGGGAGAAAACATTTGCAAATGAAGCAATGGACAAAGGATCAATCTCCAAAATATACAAACAGCTCATGCAGCTCAATATCAAAAAAACAATCAACCCAATCAAAAAATGGGTGGAAGACCTAAATAGATATTTCACCAAAGAAGACATACAGATGGCCAAGAAGCACATGAAAAGCTGCTCAACATCACTATTAGAGAAATGCAAATCAAAACTACAATGAGGTATCACCTCACACCAGTGAGAATGGCTATCATCAAAAAATCTAGAAACAATAAATGCTGGAGAGGGTGTGGAGAAAAGGGAACCCTCTTGCACTGTTGATGGGAATGTAAATTGATACAGCCACTATGGAGAAAAGTATGGAGGTTCCTTAAAAAACTAAAAATAGAACTACCATATGACCCAGCAATCCCACTACTGGGCACATACCCTGAGAAAACCATAATTCAAAATGCACAATGTCTTCATGGTTCATCCATGTTGCAGCATGTGTCAGAATTTCCTTCCTTTTCATGGCTGCATAATATTCCCATGTGTGTGTGTGTGTGTGTGTGTGTGTGTGTGTGTGTGTGTGTGTGTGTATGCCATGCGTGCTCAAGCTTTTGATTCTACAAATGATGAAAACAACTCTTTTCAACCTGCCAACATGTCCAGGATTCCAAACTCAGTTTCAATAACTACAAACTTGACAGACAAATTATCCAGCAGGAGGCCCACCACATGGTCACAAGAGTCTATCCACCCCGCTTGGGGCTGCAGCCCGGAACCTGGTATTAGAGCACCCGAAATCCTAGGTTAGCAGCCAGCCTGTGGTGAAGAGCCCCAGGGTTCTGGGTGTTCCCTGCCTTTACCACACTGCAGGGCTGTAAGAAAGCTTGCAGAAAACTGATGTCTTACTTTATTTTTATCTCGTAAAATCGTAATTGCTGTCTAAGAATTCCCAGTTTCTCTGTTGAAGCAGAAACCATGCCTCCAGCCTGGGTGAGGCAACGTGGGGTGCTCAGCACATGGCAAGTTCAAGTGTAATCAATCTTTGTCACACTCCATTGTGTGGGTTTTATTCCACTACTCTTCTCTACTTGCTGGACAATCAAGACTGGATTACATATTTAAAACCGCCCTCTGAGAAAAAGCATCCAGAAGCCCCTCCCATTTTTCAGGTTCACTGAACTGTAAAGCTACTTTCTGTCCTTAAGTACTTCTGAAGCTCTATAAAGCTGTAGAAAGTTCCAACAAGGAGCAACAGAGAAGACACAACACTTATATAAGGGGTGGTGATTGGGATTATGAGCTTACTTAGACCTTCCATGACATGGGTCCAGCAACCCTGCTTCTTGTGTAAACCAAACAAATCCCCGTTGAATTATTATAAAATTAAACATTTAATAATATAATTCTAAAATATTTAGAGGTGACATTAATAAGTGAAATGGCATTTGAACAAAATGTAAAGAATAGGAGAAAACACAGAGGCTTAAAGGACAACATGGCTGAATTGGCATATATCGTTGGTGATCTTGTGTGCGTATTTCCATTAACTCTGCAATTTGGAGCCAGATAGAAAAAAAGGCATCTATTTATAGAGTACTCTTGTAAGATTGAAATTGTGTTGAGAAAATGAGCCGTACTGAACAATTCTTAAGATAGGTATATTCATTGTGTATTCTCAAAGAACTTTTAATTGGCATCTGTTTATTTGTTTTTGTGTGCACAGAACCAGTAGGTCTTTGGTACTTACTGGAACACAGTCTGCCAGTCACAACAGATATGCAGACAAATAACTCTGTCTCTGTCTCTGCAGACAGATAAAGTCATTGTGTGATGTAACAGAAGCGCCAAGGTGGTGGGACTTAGAAATCCGGGATGGCTCCCTGGAGGTGGTGGCTGAGTGTTGGGTAAACAGAGTTGGTAGAAAAACTAACAGTCACCTTTCTGGGCTTCTCATGCAGTGTTCAGCCATAGAACAAGCCAAAAGCAGTCATTGAAGGCCCTCCATATTGAGGATGTTTCTAGAAACCATTTTTTTAAAAAAGGAACTTACAGATAGCCTCAGTAGGGAAAAAAAGATATGGGACAATTATTAATATTAATGAAACCTGAAAAAATAGTATCTGTCTACCATTTATTTGCCCTGTTTTGGTGCTTTGAACCCATAATGGTTACTCCTCGAACAAAACAGAAGTTTGTTATTGTGCTGTCCATTTTACAGATGAGGAAACACAAGGTCAGAAAAATTAAATAGCATGATAATGGCTAACACGTGAAGGGCTTCTAGGTTCCAGGCACTGTTCTAGGTACTTTAAAACATTTGATCTCATTTTATCATGTTAGTGGCCCTCCGACCCCTTTACCCAGATGAGGAAACTGAGGCACGGAAAGACTAAGTGACTTGTCCACGGTCACCAGTTAGTTAGTGGCACTGCCACCAAGCGGTCTGACTCTGCAGTCCATGCTCCTGGCCATGAGGCCGTTGAGGCCGTCAACGGCCTGTGTCCTTTCGGCTATAGATGAGCCTCTCCTGCAAAACAAGCATTGTTTTCGGTATAAATTAATTCTCCACTGTTCAAGATTTTGCTTTAAAAGAAAAGCTCCTCTAATGCCATTAAGTGCTATTTAACTTCACTAGAATAGTGTTTTACAAGTTTGTTGTTGTCTTATTTCCAAGACTATGTCTGCTGCTGGAAACGTGTATTTGCCGTGAATATGTAAATAGATGGAGGCAAGATATCTGTCTTCCCCAAAAGGTCTGAAATTGAAGACCCACTCCAGGGTGGAGGAAGGTTCCCGATGGAGCACGAAGACTATCAGAGTCTAACTTCATTAAGGGAGGGTTTCTCAGGGCACATCACTCACTGTCTTTTAACAAGCAGAGATGCATTTCTAGTGTTTCAAAGGGCAAATGAGGACCAGGCTTAGGAAAGGAGGGAGCCATCGGGGAAGCAAGGCTTGAGCTGGTGGGGTTGTGAGTGCAGGTAATACAGAAGGGGCATCTGGATACAGGATGCACCAGGGAGGAGCTGAAGGAGGGGAGAGTAGCCTAGTGAGGCCTCAGAGCAGGGCCAGCAAATGCTTTCCGTAAAGGGATAGATAGTAAATATTTTCAATTTTGTGGGTGGGACATTACGGTGCAAAACAAATGGGCATGGCTGTGTCCCAATAAAACTTTATTTACAAAAACAGGCTGTGAGTGAGATGCAGCGGCAGGCTGTATGCCGGCCCCTGCCTTAGAGCCGGGGGGTTCTGAAAAGGGGTGACAGGATGCCTGGGGCAGTGTGGCAGGACACTAGCCTCTCCTGGGAGCAGGCTGCCAGAACAGCAGTGACAAAGGGCCAAGAGTCATTGATCTCGGGCCTGAGTGATACAGGACCTGACCCTTCCAAAGTCCAAGGTGCCACTAAGGGTCACACAGCTCAATTCAGAGGCACAAAAGGAAGCACCGAGCCCCTACAGGAATCATCACCTGGAGGCGTCTGCAGCATCAGCCTTTGCCACATCCATGTCTGCTGGTATCCGTACAGCCCCTCACACTAGAGTGCTGGTTGGGCTGAGGGTGTTGCAGGACAAAGGATGTGGAAGAAGACGGGGGCCGTCCACGCCACCCTTCGGTTGAGCAACTGGATGGAAGAGGTGGCATCTGCGAGAGACAAGATGGCGACCCTTGGCCTTCACAATAGAGAACGCGGATTAACTGTACATGGTTCTAATTCCAGATACTTTGGACAACCCTCCGCTGAAGTCAACTAAAAATGAAGGATAAAAGAATAAAAAAATATCCGAATCACTGCTGAGCTGATAAGAAAACAGGAGTCTGTACAGGCCAAACACAGAGTGGAGGTAGGGGTCCTGGGAGTAAATGAGGTTGAAGCTAGGTTCTCCTAGGAGGTGAACCCTGGTGACCTTGACCTTTGATATGACGCTGTGTAGGATGAGGCAGAAGGAAAGAGACAAAGCCTGTCCATGTTGGGAATCCAATAGGAGACCCTTGCATAAAGCTCGATCTCAAAGGAGGGCTATGATCAGTGTGGGTGAGAATGAGAAGGATTACACAGAAGGGGCAGGAAGGAATTTGCAGTTTTCAATCCCAAGGAGAAAAATCATCTCTCCCATACAGTCATAATCACAAGATGGTCTTCACATAGGTTTCAGGGCCAAATACCACTTGTGTGATTTGAAAATCTATAAGAGAATTTAAGTGGTTTCAGGTAGACAGGACTCAGGTGCAGAGCAGAACAAACCCAAATCCTCTTTAGAGGAAAGTAACCTTAACCCAAGCTTCAAAAAACGTTCACAGATCAAATTCCAAGGAATATGAGTCCAGTCAAAATTTACAAAATGTGCAAGGAAAAAGGACACTTGCAGAAACAATCAGATTGGCAATGATTCCAAAGATTGTAAGGATCACACCTAAACTATAAAGTGAGTATGTTTAATATGTATAAAGATATAAACAAGAAGCCTGAAGATAAAAGCGAGGAACAAGAAATTACTAAAACAGAAAGACAAAACATTTTGAAATTTTGACAAAGGAAGAAAGAATAACAATATAATAATTTAAATTACCCAATGGACTAGTTAAAATTAAGTTGAGACACAGGTGGAGCAAGAATCAGTAAAGTTGGGCTTCCCTGGTGGCGCAGTGGTTGAGAATCTGCCTGCCAATGCAGGGGACACGGGTTCGAGCCCTGGTCTGGGAGGATCCCACATGCCGTGGAGCAACTGGGCCCGTGAGCCACAACTACTGAGCCTGCACGTCTGGAGCCTGTGCTCCGCAACAAGAGAGGCCACGATAGTGAGAGGCCAGCGCGCCACGATGAAGAGTGGCCCCCGCTCGCCGCAACTAGAGAAAGCCCTCGCACAGAAACGAAGACCCAAAGACACAGCCAAAAATAATAAAATAAAATAAATTTTAAAAAAAACGACTGCTTCTGGCAGTAAAAAACACAATAGTAACACATAAAACAGGACGGGAATTGTAATTAAAGCTGTCATATTAAAAAAAAACAAAAAAAAACTATATTTCAATAAAAATTAAAAATTTAAAAAAAAATGTTAAAAAAAAAAGAATCAGTAAAGTTTAAGACAGATTTGAAGAAATTATCTAGATTGCAGAATACAGGGACAAAAAGATGGCAAACAGAAAAGGTAATTTAAGAGGGTAATTGCCCTCTGTTAAAGGTAATTTAACAGAGGGCAATGAAGTCTAACAGACAGAAATCTAATACATGTCAAACTGGTTCTAGTAAGAGATATTGGAGAGAATGGTGAACAGGAAATATTCAAAAGAAAAATTTCCAAAATTTATGACGAACATGAGTCTTTAGGTTCAGGAAGCCCAACAATCCTAAGAGGAATAAATAAAAATGTATCTACTCCTAGAGACAATCACCATGAAATTGCAGACTACCAAAGACAAAGAGATGATCTTACATGAAGCCAGAGAGAGAAAACATTGATCACCTAAAAAGGAACAACAACTGGATTGGTGCCAGACTTTGCAGGCACAACAGTGGAAGCCAGATAATAGGAAAATATTAACTTCAACGTGATGAGAGAACATAACCATCATTCTAGAGTTGTTTACCCAACAAAAATGTCTTTCAAGAATTGAGATAAAATTGAGATTTCAGATGCAGGAAAAAACGGAGTTTCCACTAACAAGCTGTCACCAAACTAAATTCTAAATGATATCCTTCAGAAAAAGGGAAATTATCCCAGATGGGAGTTCTAAGAGGCAAGAAGAAATGGTGGGAAAAGATATTGTGCTTTACAATAATAATAACAATAATAATAATGACCAATTTAGGGTGCAAAAAGATGGAAAAAAATGGTGGATAACAACAGCATGTACGTAATAAATCATTCTAAGGTCCTTGTGTTTGGTGGGAAGAAGAAAAATATTATTAATGTTGAACTCTGGTAAGTATTCATGTTAAAATACTAGGGTAATCATTAAACTCAGAGGCATAGACATTATAAATTCAAATTAGAGGGAAAAATGTAATGAAGCGAAAAAGAAAAATCCAAAAGGAGGAAGAAAAAGAGAAAAAAGGAAGCAGAAAAAGTGGGACAAATATCAAGTATACTATAAAATGATTAAAAATAAATTAAAGGGACTTCCCTGGTGGTCCAGTGGCTAAGACTCAGCACTCCCAATGCAGGGGGCCCAGGTTTGATCCCTGGTCAGGGAACTAGATCCCACATGCTGCAACTAAAGATCCCACACGCGGCAACGAAGATCCCGCATGCCTCAACTAAGACCCGGTGCAGCCAAATAAATAAATAAAATAAATAAATACTTCTTTAAAAAAGAGTTCTTAAAAAATAAATTAATTAAAATATCTCAGTAATCATAATAAAGATATGGACTATTCTCTCCAGTTTAAAAAAGTGATCGCCAGACATGCTTATTAAGAAACCAGCAAATGTTGTTTACAAGAAACATTTCTGAAATGTAAGGACAGAGAACTAAAAAGTAAAAGGAGAAAAAACAAATCCCAGATAAATACTAACAAAAGAAATACGGTGTACCTCTATTAATATCAGATAGATAGACTTCAAGGCAATAAGCACAACTAGAAATAAGAGAGGGTCACAGAATATTATCAGTTTCAATTCACCTGGAAGAGGAAATAACCCTAAACTTGTATGCACCTAACAACAGAGCATCAAAATATATAAAGCAAAAAGTAATGAACTATAAGGAGAAACTGACAACTCTTCTATCACACTCACATGTTTGACATATCTCACTTCATAAATGATATATCAGGCAATACGACAATTAGTATATATAAAATCGAACGGCAGAGATCTAATGGACATACATGAAATATTGCACCCAATAATGGGAGACTAAACACTCTTTTCAAGCACACAGAGAACAAATATTGACCATCTAGAAAGTTGCTTTTTTAGGTCAGAGTACACTATTTTTCAGTGTTCCTAACAGAGGATTTGGAGCAACTATTTCAAATTCAACTAGTTGTAAGGTGACCAGATATTATGCTGGTTACAAAATAACTTAATCTGTAAACTATTGCCTTTAGAACAGTGTGCCTGATATCATCAAAGAGAACAAGCTCTGTTTTCCTCACTCATACTCAGCTCCCTAGACATCTCCCCCAAGGCAAACAAGAAACAGTATAGAAGCTACAACAACCAAAGTGGCCACTGAGAATCTAGAGAAAAGATGTATTTCATCCAGAATTTTGGATGGATGATGACTTGTTACTGTCTAGAATGTAAGTACAATGAGAGCAAGAATCTTTGTTTTGTTTACAGATATATCAATGTCTGGCATATTACGGCACTCAGTAAATATGCTTGAATGATGGGAGGCATACATGAACAAAAATGATACCCCTACTATTAGGTGTCATCTTGCCTTTCCTTGGAGCACTGTAACAATTCTAAACATTTTGCGGTGTATGTCCTATTTGGCAAGTGAGTAGCCTAATCATTCTGCATTCAGGTTCAGACACGATTTTCAAAAAGAAAGCACCAGCATCTGTGTTCATCTCAACGTGCCAGGTTAACTCTGAGACTGCTGGAACGTAGAGGTTCCTTGATGGAAATATCTGGGCCTGCGGACAGGGGTAAGCTTTGCTGGAAAAAGCAGAAAGGGGGCTGGATAAGAGGAAAATGAACTCAGCTCTACTTCCCTAGGATTTCTTTTTCCAGGGAGGGGAATGAAATCACACAGTAAACAAGTGACTCATGAGTGGCCTGATCTTGACAAACTGTGTGAGGAGCATTCAAAGAGAAAAGCAGAAGGTAGACAGGAATCCTTTGCACTGATCGATTGTTCTCTTCTATCCTTTCTGGCCTCAACTCCTTTGTCACGCTGCTCACTCCAGGTCCAGTCTTCCAGCCCTGACTGATGGCACAGCTGGGTTCCAGCTGAGTGTGTGTTTAGACCGCAGGGATCAATGCCAGGCAATGAGGAGAGAAACAGTCCATTCATAAGGGGAAGAGCTGAGTGTGAACACAGATGAGGGGGTGGAGGGGACATTGGGGAGTCAGGCTGGGGTTTGGGTCACTGGCTGGAGTCAAAGTCGGTGAAGAGGCAGGAATAAGCAGTTATCAGGGCCAGAGTCTAGGCAAGCACTTGGGAAGGTCAACAGTTCTATCTGGAGTCAGCTGAAGGTCTCCCTCTGCAGCACTGCTCCAGGTTCCGGCCTTCTAAAACTCACAAAGTCTTGGTCCAAACAGGAGATCCTTGTTCCCCAAATGCCAGTTGTCCTTCCTATACAGAGCGCCTTTGGTTGCCAAGTCAAGAGGAAGCATGACCTTGTGCATGTGGTTGAAGATTCAGTCAACAGCACCAAGCTCCTGGAACTGCCCCTTTTCTAAATTCTTCTCTGAGACAAGGCCAAAGGGTTGGGTTTTTGACTAGGGTTCTGTTTGTTCAAGAGCTCACCTTCTTATTTTAATTGGTGTCGTGGTGGTGGTCTGTGCGACCAGGTTGCCCGAGTTGAGCAGAGGTGTCGTACAAAGTAGAACATGTCAGTGACCCCTGGTCAGGGAAGCATGTGAGCTGCCCAGAGGGCAAGAGCAGGTCAGTAGAGCTTTCACACCACCTAAGCAGACAGGAGGCCAGACTGTGTCCCCAGGACAGAGGGAAGGTTGAAGGTGGCCAAAGGATCACACCAGCTTGGGCAGGCAGCACAGTACACTTCCTCACAGGGACTGTCAACACCTTGGCACCGAGAACAGATTTTTAGTTGAGTTCAGGGTTCTCACGTTCAAGAGTATCCTGGTTCAACTAACCGCTCTACATTAGCAGTTTTCGAAGAGTGGACCAGTGACCCCTGGGGTGCTCATGACCTTTTCAGAAGAGCCAGAGTCAAAACTATTTTATAATAATACAAAGACATTATTTGTCTTTTTCAGTCTCATTTTCTCAAGAGTGTGCAGTGGAGTCTTTCAGAGGATATTAACAGGTGATACCTCCCTTCTGGTAAGCCGGACAATAAAAAAGATTTGCAAAAATTCAAACAATGCCACCCTTCTCACTAAATTATACTGTTTGAGGAAACACAGTATTTTTATGTTAGAATGCAATGCACTTTTCACTATTTTTTTTTTAACATCTTTATTGGAGTATAATTGCTTTACAGTGTTGTGTTAGTTTCTGCTTTATAACAAAGTGAATCAGCTATACATATACATATATCCCCGTATCTCCTCCCTCTTACGTCTCCCTCCCACCTTCCCTACCCCACCCCTCTAGGTGGTCATAAAGCACCGAGCTGATCTCCCTGTGTTATGCGGCTGCTTCCCACTAGCTATCTATTTTACATTTGGTAGTGTATATATGTCCATGCCACTCTCTCACTTCGTCCCAGCTTACTCTTCCCCCTCCCCGTGTCCTCAAGTCCATTCTCTACATCTGCATCTTTACTCATGTCCTGCCCCTAGGTTCTTCAGAACCATTTTTTTTTTTTAGATTCCATATATATGTGTTAGCATACAGTATTTGTTTTTCTCTTTCTGACTGACTTCATTCTGTAGGACAGTCTCTAGGTCCATCCACCTCACCACAAATAACTCAATTTCATTTATTTTTATGGCTGAGTAATATTCCATTGTATATATGTGCCACATCTTCTTTATCCATTCATCTGTCGATGGACACTTGGGTTGCTTCCATGTCCTGGCTATTGTAAATAGAGCTGCAGTGAACATTGTGGTACATGACTCTTTTTGAATTATGGTTTTCTCAGGTTCACTATTTTTTAATGAATTAAAAATTATTTTAAATGTTTCTCAGCTTTAATTTCCAAGATGGTAAATATCCATGGATATAAGCCACATAAACAAAAACTGGGGGATGCTCAACAGTTTTTAAGAGTGTAAAGGGGTCCCAAGATCAATAAATTTGAGAACTTCTGCTCTTTATCTTCCCTGTAAATCCCATTTACAAGCCTTGACAGTTACTTGAAACACTTAGCAGTCTCTTTGCAGCATAAAGTAGTGCTATGCTACATTTTTTTGGTTATGTAGACGAACGAACAATATAAATGACTCGCCAACCATTTTTCAATGTCATTTTCCTTCAGCCTCAGAAATGGCTTGGCCTGTGTTCTAAAGCAGGGTTCCCGGGGAATTATTTATTCCAGGGAACTGCTAGCTGGTCATATGGGATATTAATTCTCAACTAATCACCATCAGATGCTGTAGAGGCTTTATTTATATCTTCTTCGGAAGCAGAGAATCTTATTATATCACAATATTTTGGAAAATATCAAGGAAGTTTATGAGCAATTCAAATATACTCCTAATGTTTTATCTCAATGGACCACTGACTCTAGGATTTAAGGTAACTTGGTAATTACTAAACAATAACCACAAGATGTTGAGTTGACATTCAGATAAGACCTCGTTCCTCTTTTCATATTTTATTCGGCCCAATAACTACCCACAAGGGACTTTCCTGGTGGCACAGTGGTTAAGAATCCGCCTGCCAATCCAGGGGACACAGGTTCGATCCCTGGTCCAGGAAGATCCCACATGCCACAGAGCAACTAAGCCCGCGAGCC
Source organism: Balaenoptera borealis (assembly GCF_965194805.1). Classification (NCBI taxonomy): domain Eukaryota; kingdom Metazoa; phylum Chordata; class Mammalia; order Artiodactyla; family Balaenopteridae; genus Balaenoptera; species Balaenoptera borealis. Next base: position 6,101,424 of record NC_138871.1, read on the forward strand.
ACAACTACTGAGCCCGCGTGCCACAGCCACTGAAGCCCACGTGCCTAGAACCCGTGCTCCGCAACAAGAGAAGCCACCGCAACGAGAAGCCTGCGCACCACAACGAAGGGTAGCCCCCGTTCGCCACAACTAGAGAAAGTCCGTGCATAGCAACGAAGACCCAATGCAGCCAAAAATAAATAAATAAATAAAATTAATTTTAAAAAAAACTACCCACAAATCAACAAGCCAGAAAAGATAAAAGGAATCCCACATGTGCTCTGAATTATTTATAACTTCCAAAGAAATATGATGCTAAGTCATAATAATGTAAGTCAACCAAATTCCCAACTAAGCATCTAGCTTCTGATATTTCAAGTGCAATACGCATCCCTTCTTGACAACATCTCAGCAAAGCATTTTCACAAGACCAGTCTTAAGGCAGTAGAAATGTTTTCATTCATTCATTTCTTGCAATTCCTCAGTGCTGGCTTGTGTTCAGCTCAGGTTAGGCAGTGTGACAAATTAAGATGTGCTTTAGGGCCAAAGTGTGCCTTCAGGGAGGGTAGAGTCTATGAGAGAGAGCTGTACAGCAATGATCACACTACAAAGCAGAACCTAGGGAGTTCTGTATGAATTAGATACTTAGTAGGAGCTATTAGAGCTCACAGATGGAAGAGACTCATATAAGGATGGGCAAAATGGCAAAGATATAAAATATGTGCACCAAAAGCGTTTCTTCACTGTTGGATGAAAATGGTCCAACTGTATTTAAATATGCAACCCCCTAGCGTCCATAATTTCCTATTCCTGCGTTTAGACTTGCGGGAGGAAAGACAGAAAAGCTATTTAAAGTCCTTCACATGCCATTCGTTTTTGTTTTTTTAAATTTGTTTTATTTATTTAGTTTTGGCTGCGTTGGGTCTTCGCTGCTGCGCGCGGGCTTTCTCCAGTTGCGGCGAGCGGGCGCTACTCCCATCCCGGGGCTGGGCTCTCTCCCTTGTGACCCAACAACACCGTTTCACTAACAGCTCGACAAGCAGCTGTTACTAATGCTGCTAAAAGGCGGTATAAGGAGACAGTCACACAGGTCTCAGACAGCTACCTTTCCTCGGGTCGTGAGGGCACAAAATGGGATCTGTACATGGTGACCCCTGTAAAGGAAGGCTCTCGTTAAGGGTAAGCGGAGAACTGTCTGCATCCTTCCCCACAGACCTTCAGCCAAACTGGCGATACGTAGAAACCAGACCCTACACACGGTTCAGGCGTGATGAACAGCAAGAGTGACTGCGGCTCGCTGAAAAAAGGATGCCTGTGGACAATGTAGAATCTCTCAGCAAAATCTGAAACCCTCCTTCCTGGTCTCCCAAGGATTCAGGAGGGTCACGATAAGGAAGCATCGGGATAGTGATTGTTGGGCCGTGGGCTGCAGCGCCCCCAGGACCCCCTCCACGACCAGGCATTCTACATGGACCACCGTCTGGCCATGGCACCAGCCCTGGCATGGCACTAGCTTTCCAGTTGGCCTCCCAGCTTCCCGGCTACACTTAATGCCAATCCTTGATTTTTCAATAAAATTTAACATAAGAGGCGCTGCCAGTTCTCAACTTTGCTTTTCAGACAAAAGCCAAAGTTAAAAGCAGCCCCACAAACATCAGTAAAACTGGCCGTTTCTGATTTAGAGGCAAAAATCACTCCGTAAACGTTAGCAAAATTGCCAAAGCAAACAACATCCATCTCTACCGCGATGACTGAACTCTAGTGCATGAGAGCCGGAGCCCTGGCTCATGGCTTGTCTGAGGAGCAAGTCTTGGGTGACGAAACCACTGTGTGTTTGCGCTCTAAGCGTCTACATAGCAGCAGATCTGACGCCGGGCTCCTGGGGTTGGCAGGCACCCTGCTTCCAATATATTCCTTTCACCCTCTGATGGGCTGTGGGAAAGCCATGATTATAAGTCTTCTTATTAGGGATTCTTTATCTACGTTCTGTTTTCAGTAATTCCTTGTCAACCTTAATTTTGAGAAAATGTGTTTTTTGACGGCAATCATTTTAGGTACTGCATATTACACGTATGTGCACACACTTTTTTTTTTTTTAACACATGTACAGTTCAGTACAGAATCCCTAACACACAAAGTGTGACAATTACTGTCGAGGTAATTCCCAGTCTGCTGGGGTCGGGTTGTCACGAGTAATGCAGGGAGGCGATCTGTTTACACTCCTCCTTCTTGATTAAATGGATCAAAGGTGAGTTCAGAAAACGGGCCCCCCGGGCTTTGAACTCTGTTGTGAAAATGCCAAGCGCTTGCCGACAGCTGCAGAAAGAAGACAATGCAGATTGCAAGCGTGAGGGAGAAGCTGTTACAGCCAGGAAGGCCTGATTCAAAGCCTGCCCATGAGGCCCTCATAGATGTGGCCAAACCTCACGAGTCTCGGGTCCACAGCTCCAGCCCAGGTCTCTCTTCTGAGTTCCAGGCTCCTGTGTCCACCTGCCCCCTTCCCTGGTTACCCAGAGCTCTCGAGGGTTGCAGACCCAAACAGGAACTCATGACCTACCCTGCCCCATTTTTCTTATTCCAGGAAAGGACGCCTCCATTCTCCCCCTTGGTCACTCCCCACATCCCACCATCACCTGTCAGTTCTAGCTTTAAAGTCTTCCTTCAATCCGTCCCCACTATCCATCTGCAATGTCACGATCTCGCCCGAGCCACCGGACTGAGCGACAGCGAACAACCTCCCCGTGGCCTCCCGGATTCTCTCGCCTGTGCCTTCATGGCACCCCTCAAAGGCAGCCACAGTAATATTTTAAAAATGCCCATCAGATCAGGTCGCTCTCCAGCTCAGAGCCCTTCAGTAGGATGCTCTTCGCTAAAGGGCAGCAGGCTGATTGCAGGGCCAGAGCAGGGAGAGGACAGGGTGGGCCTGGAACAGCTTATTGTCTCAGAAAGTAAGACGTACTCAAAGATTGATGGGGACACGTCCAAAACCAGCTCGAGAGGGCTCTCACTGACCAAACCAGGGGCAATCTGAACATCCGAATTGTAATTTATTGAATAAAGCAGGAATCCATGAAATCGTACTGATACAAAGGAATGGACGAACGAACAAACAAATGAACAAATGAATGAATGAATAAGGGAGAAGGAGAGCTCCTCCTCCAAGTAGATTGCCAACTGCTACATGCAGAAGGGATGAAGGAATTTGAAACTTACCACCTGGCAACCGCCCTAGCAATGACTGTTTCAAGCAAGAAGCATCAATGGATACTAAACCTAGTGAGTGAACACTTCATAAGAAACAGTATGTTTAGCTAGCCTCAAAATATCTTTTAATACTTATTAGTTAAAAGGACAAAAGAGTTCCGTGGAGAAACCTGGCAACACAGCCTTCATTGAGCGATCAAAGTTAATGTCACTAGTAATGGGGCTGATGGATGGCCCGGCCTTTTGCTGTGTTGTATCACTCTGTGTATTCCTGCCAAAAATACATCATCTTAATCAGACCACTAGGACACATCAGCCAAACCCAAATGGAGGGTCATTCTAGAAAGTAAACGACCTGTCATCTTCCGAAATGTCTAGGCCATAAAAAACAAGTGAAGACTTAGGAACCGTCCCAGATGGAAGAGACAAGTACATGCAGGATGGGACCCTGGATTGGACTCTAGACCATCAGGGACATGAGTGGGAGAGTCTGCAAAATTTCAGCGGGGGTCTGAGGCTCTGGGGATACTATGGTATCAATGTTAATTGCCTTATTTGGATGATTGTACAATGGACATAGAGGAACGTGTCCTTCGGCACCATATCAGCAACTCACCTCCAAATGCTTTAGTAAAAAATAGTCCTATGTACATAGAGAGCACAATAAGGCAGGTGTGATCAAACATTGGCAGGAATTCTTAGTGCAGGCTCTGAGGAAGCTAGCTGGACGGTTTTTGCAACTTTTCTCTAAGTTTGAAATTAATTCAGAATAAAAATGTCAAACACACAAACTTTCATGACTTCCCCATTAAACTCAGGACAAAATGGTAAAGAAGCACCACCAGGCCGTTGGTAATCTGGTCCCTGCGTAACTCTAACCGTCCCATAAATCACATTTCGGTCTCCCCCCCACCCCAGGCCTCTATATATGTTGTTCTTTCTGCTTGGAAACGCCCCCTCTCTGCGTCACTGCCCCATTCAGGTCTCGGTTTAAACGTCACTTCCTCAGAAAGGCCATCCCTGTCCTTAGACTGGATCAAGTTCTCCATCACTATGTGATACCCTACGCTGGTTTTAGGGATCGTCCGTTTAATGCCCCCCCCCCACTCCCCACCAGTCAATAAGCTCTGGGTTCTACTGGTTTTCCTCTCCTTCCTTGCCCAGGGTCCATGCACAGTGTCTGGAGAAAAGGAGCCACTCAACAACAAATGAGTGGAGTTTTGTTATTCGACTCCTACACCTTGTTTTCTTGAGACCTTGATCTTGCCAGCCTTACTTCATTTTACCAAACAAGTTACTGCACAGGGAAACCAGCCCACAGAGCTGAAGGGGCTCTTTAAATCCAAATAAACAGGACTGAACGAGTACAGGGACATGTAGAATGATGACCCTTAATGACGTAAAACAACCGATGTCAGTAATTAGGACTCTTCTCATAGTACAGAGAAGGTGACTTAAAAAAAACCTAAGGACTAATTAATTTCACATAATAGTCTCCCTGGGACCTACTGTGAGAGCTGCCGTTAATGAAGTATTTTCCTGTAATTAATTTTTATGTGCCTCCTCGGGGCTCCCGTCACCTTCTCTGGAATTACTCCTTGATCCCTGAGCCTAACACTTCCATCCCGTCTACATCCATCAGGCCAGCCTTCCCTGCAAACAAAGGGGAAACAGAGAACTGGAAACAGCTACCCATGCAGCAGAACTTTAGTGGGACAATGCTTTCTTTGCTCAGAGAGGAAACTAGGTAATTAATACATGCAAGAGCGTATTTTGGAAATCGTGGGGTTTTCTCTGCATTTTTAAAAAGTCTAAAGGGGAGGACACAAGGGAGAAAGACAGTGTTCAATAAACAGAAGGGCAAGAGATCCAAGTTCAAGACTCATGACTGCCACCACTTTGGTAGCTCGGAAAATCACGTTCTTTCTCCAGATCTCATTTTCTCTAGGTCATGGTTTTTAAATGTGGACAGCGCCCTGAGCCCTGGAAGGCAGAGGCCGAGGCCGAGGCCGATGACCTGTGGCTTTTATGGTGAGAAGTACTGTCAGTTGCAGCAAAAGCTTTGACAGGCAGCAAACAAGCCCCGTCCCCCTGTCCCCATGCCTTAATCCCCCCACTCTTGCCCATAATGCAAACATGGGTTAACACTGGGCAAATCATGACTTCTTTAAAAACTACATTGTTTCCTCTTCTTGAGTACCAACTTTTTCCTGGAGATTCCTAAAGAAAAGAACCAACTTTCCAACCCACCTGGAACAGGTAATGGCCAAATACACAATATTAGGGCAACATGCTGGTTCTCCAATGCAGGGAGGGAGACAGCTTGAATTCTCCAAAAAAAGATGTAATAGAACAAGATACTCACGCACAAGTGGTTGTTTCAGGGGGACCAAGGAGAGCCGACCTGCAGGGTGGAGGCTGGAACAGACACCTGTGCTCAGGAACACACACAGGTGTGTGGTAGCACATACTCCTACGTGGCCCGGTTTCCACTGCCCCTGTCCGCAGTTTACCAAGTCACTGCGGTGGCCGGCTTGGGCCTGTCGTACCTTGATAGGCGTGGACCCAGGAAGCCCAGCGGCCACATCAGAGGGCAGCCATCTCATGAGTGACAGTCTACACGGCCGTGCCTCCCACTAGCCCGTTCCTTGAGAACAGAGGCTGAGTTTCTCACGTCTATGTCCTGGCCACTTGGTCTACAGTACGGCTTAGCAAATGACGCCAATGAATGAAAACACAGGGGCATCTCAGGAAATGACAATATCTTAAGCTTGTGCTTGGATGTCCCGCTCTTTCTACCCCATGCCGTCCTAATTCCAGCAACAAGGCACCCCAGCACCTGCCAGCACCTGCCCTGCCTATTTACCCAGGTGTCTTCTTACTCCCGGCTCGGAAATGTTTAAATGACTCATAACTAAAGCACAAAGATCACAGTGCGGTAGTCCAGCTGCCATGTAGTATGGACCCATCTCCCTTGGAGGCTTCCTTTCGATTCAAATTAATTATGATTCTGACACCCCTTCCCCAGGCACATCCACAGGTTCTTTCTATGTTGCTTCTGATGTCCTGGTAGTTAAGCAGACACAATACACTGAGTTGCATCAGAGCATGCTGAACGGGCTTAATTCTGCTGAGCATTATTATTTCCATTTTTTTCTTTGAAAACGTTAGATTTAAAAAAAATCAGTTTCAGATAGTCTTAAAGGGAAAGAAAGGGGAAAATGTTTTCTTTCCTTTTTTCCATCACCCCAAGTCTTCATGAATTTAGTTTCATTAAGGTCTAAATGGGATGTATTTAAATGCTCATCAAAGGATGCCCCTTCCAGCAGCAGGTGAAAGGTTGCCCTGTGATTGGATCTGCACAGCTGACCAGGGCTCGTGGGAAAGGCAGGCAGAGCACACAGCATTGGGAGCTTTTGCTCAGCAAGTAGGCAACGGCTTAATGAATCAGTTATCACCACTTGAGCAAATTAACTATGTGTTTAATTCAGGAGAAGAAAGATGAGTAATTAGCAAGCAAAAAACAAACTGTGCCTCACTTCAAAGAAATCCTAACTTAGAGCCTTTCCTGATTTCTATTGGGTATTTACAAATCAGAGGGAGAATTACCTGAAATCTACTGCCTGTCGTAGAGAAAAGATGCCTAAGAACCCAGACAGACCTGGATCCATTTTTCTTTGTTTTGGGATGTAGTTCTCTCAATATGTCAATTTCAGGAACGCTCCTTAATTTTACTTGATTAGGTAGGGATCTTAGCTCTAATCCATCTAATCAAAATATATTATGGGAAGACATAATAACTAAAACATGCTTGGAGAGAGAAGGGTGATTCAGAGCAGGGGTTTTCAGAGACGCCCTTTAGGAGGGGAGCGGCCTGGACCCCTGCCCTTTCCTCACCTTCCCTATTCAAGCTGAGCTATTCTGAGACCTTCCATAAGAGACATTATACTTCTTCTGCAAGAGTTTTGGGGAAAATCGGCTTCAAGCCACTGATTCACCAGACGTGAAGGGACACAGAGGCAGGGAATGGCCTGGTTGGCTCACTGCTCTATTGCCAGCAGCCTGCCCAGCGCCTAGGAGCACACCAGGGGTGTGACCACTTGTGAATGAAGAAATGGATGGGTGGAAGGACGGAAGGATGGAGGGAGGGAGGGAGGGAGGCAAAAATGAGATCTACAAGTGGGCAGAGAGCTCCCACTGTGATTAAGCTCTGAAACATTTTCTCACATCTGGATTACAGACTAAATGCATGATGACTCAACAATGGAGGTTTAAAAAAAAAAATCTGTAAGAGCGAAAACAAAGCAACTCCGAACGCTAGTGGTTTTAACGGAGATGCAAGCCTGCGCTGATGGGATCCAAGAATGAGATTCCGCACATAAGTTGTGACATCTGTCACTCACTGCTCTCCCCCTGAATCCGATGCGGTCCCAGCTTCTTCCACATTCTGGGCCTTGGGGAGACAGCCTAAACAATTTGGGAGGCTTCTGTCTACAAATCATGCAGGGCAAACAATGACTTACTTACTAAAATCCCCAAACATTTCAACAGGGAGCACACACTGAAGTGTCAGGAGATGATTTCAAGGAAAATAAAAGTACATGACCCAGTGGGTAGTAAATGTAAGGATTAACTGCTATTTTGCTACATGAATTCCCCCCCAAGATAGAAACAGGAACATAGTCTGCAACAGTGCCGTCCAGAGAAATATAACATGAGCCACCTACGTAATTTAAAATGTCTAGTAGCCACATTAAAAAGGTAAAATGAATACAACAAACTAGTAAATATAACAAAAAAGAAGCAGACTCACAGATATAGAGAACAAACGAGTGGTTACCCGTGAGAAGAGGGAAGCGGGGAGAGGCAATATAGCGGGAGAGGAGTAAGAGGTTACAAACTATTAGGTATAAAACAAGCTACAAGGATATATTGTACATGGGGAATATAGCCAATATTTTATAATAACTATAAATGGAATATAACCTTTAAAAATTGTGAATCACTATATTATACTCCTGTAACTTATATAATATTGTACAACAACTGTACTTCAATTTAAAGAAAAGTAAACGAGAGAGGTAATTTTGATAATATACATTGTTTAACCCAATATACACAAAATATTATCATTACAACATGTAATAAATTTTAAAAAGTTATTCATAGGATAATGTATATTCTTTTTGTCCTATTAAATCTTTGACATCTAGGATGTATTTTACAGTCACAGCACATCTCAGTCTGGACTCACCACATTCTAGGGGCTCAATAGCCATATGCGGCTAATGGCCATGCACTGTCAGCACAGGTCCAGCAGGACAGATGGATAAACAGTGGGCATTAACCGAAGAAGCAGGTCTGGAGCGCACCCCATTGTGGGGCTTCAGTCATTCTGGTCTACTCTTACTTCCTTGGGGTTCCTGCCATATGGTTTTGAGGAGACTTAACTCATAGTAATCCCTGACCCCTGACTCCCAGGCTGAGCCCAGGACCCTGGTTTTCCAATCATAATTCACGCCACTGCCATAGTCCAAGAGGAGGGCACATTACCAAGCCAGGCCAATCAGAATCTTCTCTGAGACTAGTATCCAGAAGCCGGGGAAAAGGGCTTTCTCCTTCCCCTGGTGCTGCTGGGGTGTGAGTTGGGGGTTCTCCCCATCACAGGGAGAGCCTGTCTCAGGATGGGGCCATGAAAGCCAGCCCTGAGACCCTGGTTTGGGGTCTCTCTTTCATGGATTCTGCATCTACCCCACATCCTCTCAGTACCTGCTCTCATTTGCTTCTGCTAATTTGAGTTGTGTTTCAGCCACTCTCATTAGACAGAGTCATGATTCAGGCCAAGCCAACAACCCCGGCCCACTGCCATATTCTCCCGCCATGCATCTAGGGCTGTCTCAGAGACAGTATCCCAGGCCACAGAGGGCCCACGGCCCAGACTTGAGAGGTGGACTTTCATCCTTTAAGCCTCATCAGTGCTTTGGAGCTCTTGTTCCCTCCCTGGGTCACCACCTGGCTTTCGCCCTGACACCTCCATCCGGGGCACAGATGTGTGCTAGGCAGCTGGGCTGCCCTGCTTTGCTGCAGAAGCCTGTGCTCCCCTTTGTGCTCCCCCATGAGTCTGTGCCTCACTTCCTGTCCCCCTTCGTGCATCCCGCCTCGAGAAGCAGAATGGTACCCTGAGTTTGCCTTTCCACGCCAGGATCTCACTGGCCTCCTCATGAACTGTATGAAGGCCTATTCTGAAGCGCTGACCTTTTAGAATCAACCAAGCACAACAGGAGACCGTTCCAGGCCCGAGGTTATAAACACAAAGATGACAATCCTGTCCTCTGCGTATGCATGGGACTTGCACGGATATTCCCAGCATGACAGCAAACACGTTCATCAGGAAGTAGCCACTTAGGGCCCCGGTGAGCAGCCCCTTGGGGGACTGTGGGAATGAAGCCCAGCCTGGCCTTGACCCCATTGTAGAGAGTGAATTACTGAGAGAATTCTAAGAAATGTAAATTTAAGTTGACATACTATGCGAGTTTTAGTGTGATGAATTCTACTAGACTTCATGGCTAAGCTAAGTATTTATTAACTGTCCCTCCAGATTAGGTTTTATTTTTTCCCAAGAAAGTTTCAGAGAAAGCTGAGGGCCTTCCCTTCAGGCGCTGGACCACTTGATTCCCATGACAACAGTCCACTCACTGCAGTTACCACCATAGTCTTAGGAAATCTGAACCAGCCCCATGAAGTCTACAGGGAGGTAGATGGGGCCTCTTCTCTCCACCCTGCATGGCAGAAGGAGTTTACAGATAGGTGATTAAAATCCATGGTTCAGATTATTCCTGTTCCTTGCAGGAAGCTCCACAAGCTAATGAATGCTTCAGTGTGCTTAATGTTTTAAGTGATATGCAAAAATCATGAGTGAAATTCGTATCGAGCCATTAGTGCTTTTTTCACCACTGAACTCCCCTGCCAGGAACCAGCGCTAACCAGGTCTGAGGCTTCTGGAGAGTGAAGACCACAAACCGTCTCTCCTTCTGTCTTGCCCATCATCCTCCTTCGGACATGAACGGTGGGGCAGACACAGGCCGGGAGCAGCCCTCCCATCTCCCCACTGCATCTGCAATTTGGGGGCTTGAATGTCCTCCTGCCTTGTCCCATCACAGGCTCCCTGCTTCCCTACATTAGCGAGAGGACAGGTTTGCGGGTCTGATGGGCTACCCTGTGCTGCTCTGAGATCTCTGAAGTTGCGAACATCTGTCCAGTTGGGTTCTGTTCTTACACTGGTGGGTAGAGACCATTGGGAAAAATTCTTTCCTCCAAATGGCAAGGGCATCCCTTCTTGGGGGGTAATCCCAAAACGCTTTCTTGCTGAGGAGCCCAAGGCAAGTTATCTACCCTGCCTGAACCTCAGTTTCTCATCTTCAAAGTGGGAGCACAGTCATATCTCCCTGGTTCAGCTGCCACAAGGACCACCCGAGATAACTCAGGACCCCCTGAACTGCCTGCTCCACTGGCCTGTAGGCAGCAGGTCATCGCTTCTTTACCTTCACTGAATGTCATTTTTGAGGGTGTTCCCACCTCCTCTCACATAAATAAGAATACTCATTCAAAAACCTGGAGGACCCAGAAAAGTAGAGAAATAAAAATTTCAACTCTTCCGCTGACTCACGACCCACGATAACCACTATTAACAATTTGTGTTTCTTTTCCTAAGTGTGGGTACATTTTACGGAGTTGAGATCATGCTGTGGATATAACTTGGTAGAGTCCTTTTCTCACTTAACATGATACGTGTTTTCCCATGTTACTCTATCATCGCCAGAAATAATCCTTGCAATAGCTGAGTTTTATTCCACCCAGTGTTTTCTCGGGGTTGACCGAACCACACCCAGCTTTCCAGACGTCTCGGTTTCCAACTTCTTGCTAACACAACCACACTGTGGTGGGCATGGCTTTTTCTTCAGTTGGGCTTATTCCCTTACGAGAGGTTCCGGAAGGGTTATGGGGCTCAAAGTGTGAGGATGGCAGTGGCTCTTGACACCTCCTGCAGGTGGCTTTCCTTGCATTCACCTCCACAAGCAACGCCATGGAAGCCCTTTTCACATCCCTAGGGATCACCTTTTAGTACTTTTTTGATAACTTAATTGAGGAAAATGATCTTATCATTTTTATTTGCACTTCCTTGATTCTCAAGAGACTGTTTTCCCATTAACCATATGCCATTCCTTTTTGTGCAGGGCAATGGACTCCTTTAGTGCACTTGAAATTGGTGGAAGCGTTTGGCAGATGACGGGAATCTATGTTTTTAATTAGTGCTGATGCAAGTGTTTCTTGGGCCAGAATTGGAACAATTCTGGATTAGAGGGTTAGTTTTAAAATCTGTTCCTAGGGTTTTTCTTATACCGGAGATTTCATTCTTTTTGGCAAACATCCTCTCTAGATGTAGCCATCTTTACATTTGGATCACTTTTTAATGAAGTACAGGAGTTTAAGTCTAATCTGTCAATATTTTCTTTTGCGATTTCTCTTTATTCTTCTCAGCTTAGAAATTCTTTACTCTCAGAGTTTTGCAAAGATTCCTTTTTCTATTTTTCTCCTGCTTTTCAAAAAAGCTTCACTGTTTATTTGGAATTTCAATTGGCTATTTAGGGTAAAGGGAGGATGTAAACTTTAAATTTTGTTTTTCAAAATGTCTAACTACTGTCAGCAAAAATTTGATGGAGGCAAAAAGAGGCATCAAGAGACATTGAGGGAGGAAGAGGTTACTCTGTGTGGGTCAGAGAAAGTGGTTAGACATTTTGAAAAACAAAATTTAAAGTTTACATCCTCCCTTTACCCTAAACTGACAGTGGGGCCTCGGATGGGGGCAGAACCGTGCCCTGTGTGCTCTCCTTCTCCCCTACCTCTCTCCAGGTTTTCAAAACCTCTTTGTCCAGCACTTTAGCCTTGAGAAAACTCCTAGTACCCGAAGCCTTCTGCAACCTTGCTTTAAAGTAAAGTTAAGAATTTAACAATTTTAATTTCTTCCTACAGATGATTAGGAAATGCATTATAATATGTTATCATGCTTTTTAAAGATACTGTTATATTAGGTGTTATAAAGTCATATTTATCATTTTCTAAGAATCTTGTGATTTGAATTATAGTTGAGGCAGAGATTTTTAAAGCTGAAGAGACCCTTGGGACCATCTACCTGTAGTTCAGTCCCCACGAGGAAGTTGATGCCCAGAGACATAAAATCCGCTGCTCAAATTCCTGCAGCCAATGGGAGACAGGGCTGGAATTCACAGCTGGTCTCTGCTTACCACTGTGTTCCTCCCACTGACGTGCTGTCACCATCCTCTCCTTTCCAGGACTTACTGGTGGTCACAATTAAGCAGGAGGTGACAGTTTATTTAAAGACACTATTTATGGAGTCTTAATTACTTTTGTTCAGGCTCTCAGCTACACAAAACAAAAACACCCAACTACCCTCCAAACCAGAGACAGGAGAGCTGATTTTCAGCTGATGCACCCCATTGGTCTAGAAGAAATGCTTCTAGAAGAATCCACCTAGAAGACATGCATCTAGAAGAAACTCTTCTAGAAGAATCCACCTAGAAGACATGCATCTAGAAGCAATGCTTCTAGCAGAATCCACCTAGAAGAAATGCATCATGTAACAGCTGTTGGGTAAGGAAACTATGTTCCTCTCCCCAGTAAGTCTCTAAACTCAGGCTGTGCCTAGATTAAAATGTGGGAGGAAACTCATATTCCTGAGACAAACACACGGGAAAGGCTGTCAGATGACCTGCCACGGATGGCCCTGTGTGCTGACCGTCTGCCCGGCCCACGGACTTGTGGCCAAGTGGCTCAGGGCAGAAGTATGAGTGTCAAGGCAGTTCGGAACAAACAACAACAAGCTTTTCCCCAAACAGAATTATTTTTACCAGTATCCAGTCTAAAGTTAAGTAGAGAAAGTCTTATTGGACCTATGGGCACATTTCTTGACCACGTGAACGTTAAACTAAAATAATTCCCAGCTCTAGCTCTATGTGTTCACTGAGTAGAGGGAACTGTCTCTTGAGGTGTCTCCAGCTCTACGGTCTCTGATGATGCAAGGAACTCTCTCAGACACCCACATATTTAAGCAAAAGATCACTGTTTCAACCCATGACGGCATGTGTGTATGCCCATCATTTGCCAGGATGCTTTTGAGAAATAGCATATGCTCTAGATATGGAAGTGACCATGTTAAGGTGACCTGACTTATTAGCTCTTTGCCAAATTGGGGGGTGGGAGGGGGAATTCAAGGCTCTGCAAATTCTCTTTTCACTGTCTGTTGAGTTCGCTTGGAGCCCAGAATGGCAACGACTCAAGCTCTGATTCGGATCTTGACCATTCCCTGTTACTATAAGAACTTTTCAGGGCATTACCTTCCTAAGTGTGATGCAGGTGTTTCTTCTAGAACATGATCTATGTGATGCTGAAAAACTGCACCCGAAGAAAAACCACGACTTATGAAAAAAATAGGGTTGGAGCAGACCATTAAGGACCCATGTGACTTTGTAACTAGAATCTCGCAAAATCGACAAAAATCCTCGTAAGAACATGAGCCCAGCTGAGTCTGCGGGCCCATCGGAGGCATTGCGGCCCCCCACCTGTACAGGCTTCCTCCTGGAGCTTGTGCCTCCTCCTTGGGGAGGAAAGTCCTTAAAGACGTTCACTTTTTAAAGAGACTAGATCCATCAAGATTAAAAATCTGGCTCAGGGGTCCCCTTCTTCAGCAAGCCTTTGTTTTCCTTCTTGTAAGCACAAGGAGGACATGTCTTCCCAGTGTCTTTGCACTTACAGCTCTCCAAACACAGCAGGAAATAAAGTGGTTCTTGAAGCTACTAAATCAGCCACTTCTTGCTCCAAAAGAAGGCACTTCTACACTATTCTTGGCTTTTTTCTAAAGGTCGTCATATCCTACTAAGCTTTCTCATTCCTTGTGAGATCAAGGCACAACAGTTAACATACAGGGGAAAATCTCACACCGGCCAACCTAAGCTGCGAGACCTACAGACATCACGCTTTACTGAGGAGTCACCCATGAGCTCACTGGATTAAACAATTTTTTAAAGCTACTTATTTATTTACTGTGGTAAAAATATATAACATAAATTGACCACTTTAACCATTTTAAGTGCACAGTTAAGTGGCATTAAGTATTTTGTTACAGTAAAAAAAAAAGCAAGTCTGCTAAAAATTTATTTAAAAAAAGAACTCCAAGATAAGAAGGTGATCATAAATTATTTTTACCACCATCATCCTCCCTGTTTTTTCACTTGTCTTTCCTCAGATTTAGCTCTAGGAATAGCAAAGCAGCAGCAGCAACCATATATGCGATAGTTTGGCCAAATTCCAGGAGAGGGTCCAATGATCATTATTTCTTAGACTCCAAAAGCTTGAAGGGTTCTGAGCTAAATACACTCATAGTAAATATTTCTTTACCTTTCTAAGGTTATGTTCTGGGGGAAAACCACAGAGAAACTAAATGCCTTGACAGCATGCAGGTGGAAACTTCTAGGGTCAACGCAGGCTTGCCATGGATGTCTGGTGGCCCAGGTCCAAATCGTGGCTGTGTGACCTCGGGCAAGTAGCTGAACCTCTCTGGGCCTCAGTGTGCAAGCTATAAAGTGAGGGTAATATGAGAGGCAGAGGAGTTAATATATTTAAAGCATTTCCAACAGTGAATGTCACACACTAGTCCTCCCTAAATAGCTAACTATTATAGAAAGGCCAAGATCCACCAACCAAAATATTTCAGGTGGAGGACTTATATATTTAAAGCATTTTTATTTTGTGTGGCTGAACTTCCAAATGACTTATTCTCAGAATTCACAAAAATACTTTAAATAACTTAAGGACATGAAAATTGTTGTTCTTTCAGTGACAAAAATAAATACTCTTTTTGAACTTAAGAAAAGGCTTATTGTTATTCTTGGTAGTCAATGGCACAAGAGTTGTTATTAGGAGAGAAGAAAAACTTGACAGCTTTGACTAACCTCCTACATTCAGAGGATGTCATTTAATTGTAAAAGCGCAAACACACACAAAGGCAAGAGAAGAGATGCCTTTTTAAAACCATCTCTTCTTCAAAACTTGCAGATGTCTTTCAAAACCCTACATAATATTTTTAGAGTCTCTTTAGAAACTTAAGTACTTTAGGCACATTTGATATAAAACTTAATGTTATAAACTCTGAACACTTTTTTCTTTAAATTCTAGAAAAGTCAAAGATTCCAGGATCGTCACTGGCTATCCATGATGTCACCACCTAGGAATTTTCTGTAAATGCCCAAGCAAAACACACACCAAACATATAAACAAAAAAATATGTAGAGCTGATTCACTTCGCTATACAGCAGAAACTAACACACCATTGCAAAGCAATTATACTCCAATAAAGATGTTAAAAAAAAAAAAAAGAGGAAAATGGAAACTGGGAAAAAACAAAACAAGGGGGTGGGTGGGGAACCACCTTAGAAGACCCCACGTGGTCTGCCAGGATGGAGTGGTGGCACCGAGGGCTGGCATGGACCCTGCCAAGCCGCTTGGGGCAGCATCCGTCCTCCTCAGGCCAGACGCAGCGCGCAGAGTAGGGAGGCCACGGCGTCAAATTTCCAGGAGTGGCAAGAAATTGACTAAAGAAGGAGGAGATTACTAAAGAGATTCCAGAGCCATCTGGAATACTCCATTCCTGGCCAGAGAACCCTCTGCCATGTCATGGCTGAGAGCAGGGGTGAAATGACACATAAGAGAACCTTTCATTGTCAGGGGAGTCAGCCAGTCACTACCAAAGCGGACTGAAAGCTGGGATGGGGCTGGCCCTGCCTGATGCACCGTGAGCCCCTCAGAGAAACAGCTCGCTAATGTCAATCCCAAGTTTAAGACGCGGCATGCAAATGCTGCAGTGTCTACGGCCCATGACCAGGGACTCAGCTGACATTCACCAGGCTGATGTCAGTGGTCACAGTGTGGTCCTGCCCAGCGACCACTGGTGGGGTCTGAACGCTGCTACCTGGTGGAAGCTAGTCAGCCCGAGAGCCCCGGACCAACAGGTGCGCTGGGTCTCTTGCTTATTTTTAGCCAGCGTTAGTTTGGTACGGAGCTACTAAATATCCAAACCAACAATGGCCAGACAATATGTAAAAACAGAACTCTGACCCACAACCAGCAGCAATCTGCCCAGGAAACTGACCCATCATCTACAGTAACCAGCCCAGGAAGCCAGCCTGCTATGCCTTGTAGGAGGTCAGACCATGATCTTTAGCAAAAATCCAAAAAGTCAAACAACCCCTATAACAATCAGCCCCAAATGGCTAGGATTTGATTAATAACTGACAGTACCCCTAATTTCCAACCCCCCACTTCCAATTTAGGAACTACCAGAGAAAGCTAAAATACACACCCTTGGAGAAAAGGGAACCCTCCTACGCTGTTGGTGGGAATGTAAGTTGGTGCAGCCACTATGGAAAACAGTATGGAGATTCCTCACAAAGCTAAAAATAGAATTACCATATGATCCAGCAATTCCACTCCTGGGCATATACGCAGACAAAACTATAATTCAAAAAGATACATGTACCCCTACGTTCACAGCAGCACTATTCACAATAGACAAGTCATGGAAACAACCTAAATGGCCATCGACAGAAGAATGGATAAAGAAGATGTGGTACATATATACAATGGAATATTACTCAGCCATAAAAAAGAACAAAATAATGCCATTTGCAGCAACATGGATGGACCTAGAGATTATCATACTAAGTGAAGTAAGTCAGACAGAGAAAGACAAATACCATACGATATCATTTACATGTAGAATCTAAAACATGGCACAGATGAACCTATCTACAAAACAGAAACAGATTCACAGACACAGAGAACAGGCTTGTGGTTGCCAAGGGAGAGGGGGTGGGAGAGGGATGGAGTGGGAGTTTGGGATTAGCAGATGCAAACTAGTATATATAGGATGGAAAAACAACAAGGTCCTACTGTAGAGCACAGGGGACTATATTCAATATCCTGTGATAAACCATAATGGAAAAGAATATAAAAAACAGAATGTCTATATGTGTCACTTTTTATAACTGAGTCACTTTCTTGTACAGCAGAGATTGGTCCAACGTTGTAAATCAACTACACTTCAATAAAAATAAAATAAAATTAATTAAAAAATAAAATACATACCGCTAGCCGTTCACATAGGGTGCCCAGCTTCTCCTGAGCCCATCTCCAGCTGCCCTAACAGCCTCCAACCAGGGCACCCCTGGAGGCTTGCCTTCTTTCCACCCTAAATCCTTCCCACTCCTCCGCCTGCCCTTGAGGCTCTGCCGAAACACGAGTGATGGTGGCTGACTGCCTCGCTTTGCCAGCTCTGAGTAAATAGCCTCAGCTGGTCCTTATCGGGTGGCTCTTCATTTATTTCCACAGTCCAGGGTCTCCCGTGCCTTCCCCATCCTTGCCTCCCTATCTCCTTCTCCAATCAAAGCGGCATCAGGAGAATGAATACATTTCCACAAGGGGTCAACCACTGCTCTGGAAAATGCTGCATCTACAGAACCAACACAGAGCATCACAAGACAGTCTCTCCTTACTTCCAAGTCGTGTATGTGACTTTCCCACACAGCATCAATGGTGAATTCTCACTCATTTGAATTGGAGCCACTGTAAGCTCCTCTATACTCATCAAGTAAGAGGGCTAAATGAAAAGGAAAGATATTAAGGAGTTGTTTCAAAATGCACCTTTGGGCCTGAGTGTATCCGTACTGTACCCCACAACTTCTACCTGTAGAGCCAACGGGGTATCACGCAGAACGCGGTCCATAATCATCAGGTCCTCAGCCCCGCTGGAGATCGAGTGAGCGAAGACAGGTGAGCTTTTCAGTAGAGTCTGTGCACACCTCATGCTTCTAATTCTCCGAAAACTGGTGTCCTGATTATGAAGTATGAGCTTAAGGAGAATTATCAAAATACTTGCTGATCTGAGCCCCCGAGTCTCCAAGCATCCTGGGTGAAAGGGCCCTCGGGCTCCTCCAAGCACCGAGCCTTCCCATCCCAGCCCCCCGGGTGCCTATCCCCAGGGGCGTCCCAGCACCAGCTCAGCGCCTGGCACTGTGGGAGTCTGGGAAATGCTGGGTGGGTTGGGTAAACTACTTTACTGACTATGGACCTAACGACACAAACCATAGGTTAACTAGGTCAGAACTAAAGAAAAAAAACTATCTTTAAGGCAAGGCTCTGGCAAGACGGGGAAGCTGACGTGACCTTCTCTGTGAATGTCAGGGCCAGATCAGGCCGAACCAGACCAGGCGGGCCTCTTTCTCTTTTCTATTCTGGGGTATCTGACCTCCTGAATCGTCTACCTGTGTCTCCCTCTGGGGAATGTAGGACATTGGGGCTGGAGCTGCTTAGTTCTGGTGTGGCTTCACAGGACCCCATCTTGCCACCTGTCTGAACAATTCATTGATGGGTGAGACAAAGGATGGTCTGAGAGCAATTTCATTCACACAGGAGCCCTTCAGAAGCCCATCCATTTTCCTTGATAAAGGGATCCTTTAGACTCCTTTATAAATGTCATCTCTTTCCTTAACAGACACAGAAACTTTTTTTTTTGTAATTAAAAAGAAGTTAAGCATGTTTTCATGTTGAGCCTGTCTCTAAGAATTAGCGATGCATCGCTAATTATCAGAGAAATGCAAATCAAAACTACCATGAGGTATCACCTCACACCAGTCAGAATGGCCATCATCGAAATGTCTACAAATAATAAATTCTGAAGAGAATGTGGAGAAAAGGGAACCCTCCTACACCGTTGGTGGGAATGTAAATTGGTGCAGCCACTATGGAGAACAGTATGGAGGTTCCTTAAAAAACTAAAAATAGAGCTACCATATGATCCAGCCATCCCACTCCTGCATATATATCCAGAGAAAACCATACTTTGAAAAGACACATGTACCGCAATGTTCATTGCAGCACTATTTACAATAGCCAAGACATGAAAGCAACCTAAACGTCTATTGACAGATGAATGGATAAAGAAGATGTGGTACATATATACTCAGCCATAAAAAAGAATGAAATAATGCCATTTGCAGCAACATGGATGGACCTAGAGATTGTCATATTAAGTGCAATAAGCCAACAGAGAAAGACAAACATCATATATTACTTACATGTGGAATCTAAAAAAAAAAAGATACAAATGAACTTATTTACAAAACAGAAACAGACTCACAGACATAGAAAACAAACTTATGGGGCTTCCCTGGTGGCGCAGTGGTTGAGAATCCGCCTGCCAACGCAGGGGACACGGGTTCGAGCCCTGGTCTGGGAAGATCCCACATGCCGTGGAGCAGCTGGGCCCGTGAGCCACAACTACTGAGCCTGCGCGTCTGGAGCCTGTGCTCCGCAACAAGAGAGGCCGCGACAGTGTGAGGCCTGCGCACCGCGATGAAGAGTGGCCCCCGCTTGCCACAACTAGAGAAAGCCCTCGCACAGAAACGAAGACCCAACACAGCCAAAAAAAATAAAATAAATTAATTAATTAATTTTTTTAGAAAAAGAAAACAAACTTATGGTTACCAGAGGGGAAAGGGGGGTAGGGGAGGGATGAATTAGGAGTTTGAGGTTACCATATACAAACTACTATATATAAAACAGATAACCAACAAGGGCCTACTGTATAGCACAGGGAACTATAATCAATATCTTGTAATAACCTATAATGGAAGAGAATGGAAAAAAGAAGATATATTTATATATATGTATAACTGAAGCACTTTGCTGTACACCTGAAACTAATACAACATTGTAAATCAACTATATTTGAATAAAAATTAAAAAAAAAATAAGTTAAATACTGGAGTTCAAAAAGCATTTGAATTTAAATTATTTTTCTTCTTTTTCTTGACATAAACATCAAAAAACAGCAGAACATGGCTTAGGACCATTTCAACAATGAACAAAATTCAGTATATAGAACAAAATATCTCAAACATACTGAAAAGTTACATTGAAAAAATTGTTAACATTTACCTGAACTGTCCAAGCACCTTCCCATAATGAAGGCACTGATTACTTCTTTATCTAGATATATATTCCCTACCCACCCCCTCCAACCCCGTTTGGCTGTAACCTGATTTTTATGTGTGTGTGTGTGTGTGTGTGTGTGTGTGTGTGTGTGTGTGTGTGTGTGTGTGTAATAGAAGGACGCTTTATAGCCAAAGATTAAAGCTGCAGCAAAGCAGAGACTTTGGACTTTGATCAGAAAATGTATTAAATTCCCAGATGAGGCTGATCAAAAGTGGGAACACCAGGAGACTGCAGCATTTTTTCACTCCTTTCAGGAACAGCTTGGGGCAGAGTCATTTCATTAGAACTGTACTTTACTATTAAAGAATCCAGCTACAATTTGTAGAAATTGGCTGTTTACTGATGTACGGGGTCTCTCTGGTAAAAGAAGGAATGCCAGTGAGGTCACCTGGATTCACCTGGTCCTGCCGATGTACCCTGGGCTCTGTGCTGACCCAGCTCCCTCGGTCCTCAGACACGTCCTACAGACAGGGACCCAGGGTTCTCTGGGCCAGCGAAACACCCAGTTATACGGACCTGTTTGTCAAATTGTGCAGGGTCTGAGATGTTGCCCACTCACAGTTATATGCTTTATATAAATGAACACTGCAGAAACACGAGGCAGCCGGAGTGGCCCTGCAGTGTGGGCCCCCAGACCCAGATCCCTGGGCGTGGTGATGAGAGCCGACGGGAACTTTCTACACGTGCCGATGACACCCTAGCGACGCGGGATGGAAAACAAAGGATTCTGCCTGCTTTTGTGCAGGAGAGAAGCAGGTGCCTCCCTCCCTGTCTAGAAAGGAAGGAGAGAAACCTTTGCTCCTTTGAGATGGGAGGGAAAGGACCCTGGGTTCTTACCTTGACCTTTTGGAATGTAAATAAAATATCTCTGGAAGTCAGAGAGTCTCCTGTGTCTGGGTTTTTATGACCTTGAGATGTTTCCAAAGTCTGGGCTTCATCCCTTTGGGCATGTAGATACCCAGGGAGACTACACTCCAGTTTTCCTGGCACCTGGGGGCTTAACTCCGTGAGCGTGTGTGTGTGTGTGTGTGTGTGTGTGTGTAATTCTGCAGGGTCAGTCTGGCTATTGACTTAGTCACTGGGCACAGCCATCGGTCACTGGTCCAGCCTGTCTCCTACACAGCCCTGTAGCAGTGCCAGCTACACAGGTAGGGATTATGCTGGCTGGCTTTCTCTAAACATTTCATACTTTTTCCAAAATTTTCATAGGTATAATTGGCCTGAGCAAACATGTTCACTGTAGAGAACAGAATAGTGACAACTAACTGCTTGCCTCCTGTACTGCCAGCACAATCCTAGGGGCTCTGCATATAGCATCTCAGCTAATCCTCAGAACGACAGCAAGGAGTAGGAACCGCCATATCCCCACTGGACAGAGGAAGACGCGGAGGTTCTGGGTGTAAGCCACTTTCCTGAGTTGCACAGCTGGCCGGGAGCAGAGCTGGATTTGAACCCAGGCAGCATACACACCATCCCCATGATTTGTAAGCACTGTGTTCTACCACCTCCCCACACTTCTGTTTGGCAGAGAGATCACTCCTTTCATTTTTCCATGTTCTACCTGAAATGGAATCAGACCATCCGTTGTCACGTGCTCTTTCCACTCAGCCTATGTGACCTTCTCCGATGGATGTAGTTCGCAGTGTTCCTTGCCCCGCCGCGATGGGACATGTGACTTCACAGGCACCTGATGTTCTCTGAGATATCAGATCTGGAATTCCAGATTCTGAACCCTAAAGCCTCAGGAACATTGGGCTGAAAAGGATTAAGACAAGAAGAAAGGCTGTAGCGGAAAGATTGTCCAGTGGCCACCAGGAGGTAGATGATTGCGTTTTGAGGAACCAGGGCCTGTGAACACAAGTGGATTAGCCCTTGGCTGAGGAGAGCGCTTAATACAACACAGGATCTCAAGGACCCAAAATGACTAAATGATTTACTTGTTTTAACTTTTTATTTTATATTGGAGTATAGTGATTAACAATGTTGTGATAGTTTCAGGTGCACGGCAAAGCGACTCAGCCATACATATACGTGTATCCATTCTCCCCCAGACTAAATGATGTAACTTTATTAAAGTGGGTCCCATGACCCACTTCAAATGAACAGAGGTTTTCTGTCCTTCGGTTCAGTTCAACAAACACTGATGGAGCATGTCTGCTACACAGCAGCTCCTGCAAGACAAAGGGGAAATTCTGATCTCTACTCCCAGGGACCTACAGTCTAGTGGGGAGACAGCCACAGAAGCTGGTAACTTCCAAACTGTAAAATCTAGATACTGCCACGAAAAAGACATGCAAGAGGTTCTGGAGGACTCCAGAGCACAGCCATTAGACCCCCTCAGGGAAGGATCCTGGAGGCCAGAGCTGAGTCCAAAAGGGTGAACAGGAGTCAGCAGGTGATAAAGGCAGGAAGGGTGTTCCAGGTGGGGGGGAACAGCATGGGCAAAGGCCCGGGGGTCTGGAGAGGTGAACAAAATAATGCCATTAACTTTTGTTTTTCATGTAAACTATCAAAATATAGACACCCCAGATATAGACGAGAACAGTTTGCCTTAACATCCTTTGCATGTACTAACAAGGCACAGTTTTCAATAAATCCTAAATTCCATCAAGAAGAAAAAAGTGTTATTTAAACATTCAACAGCTGTTTTAACTACTGTTCAAAGACTGTCTTCCTGTCAGAAAGTGGGCCTTGTATTCTCAACTTCTCAGAGGATGCAGAGAAATAACGAACTTCCCCACGGGTAAAAGGGGCTAGACCGGGGGTCTGCTGGCCCTGGGGCCACTACGCCCTCTGTCTCAACTCACTGAGTATGCAAATTAATTGTCAAGGAAAAGAAGTTAAATCAGTGCATGCAATCATGAGAAAGCAAATTTAAAATGTTTATTATTATCCATCCAACTTAACGGGAATCATACAAATGAGCTAAACCAATGGTGGTGATCTGGGGACTTAAACTAGGCAGTATTTGTCTTTTCTTTCACAGCTGTAATCCTGTTCCTGTTTGTAAAAATGATCAACATGTACACTGAAAGGCAGGTGGGCAAGAAAGGGGAGGGAGGTGAAGAGAAGCAGACAATGACCTCAGGACATGGGGCTGAGACCTGCTTCCACACTGGACTCTGACACTGCCCAGGTCCTGCCTCAGTTTCCCCATCTGTGACATGATGGTGTTAGTGGCCTGAGACTCTGAGGTTTCCTCCAGGTCTATTGTCCCCGACTCTCCTCTTTGGAGGACAAATTCCCAGGGAGACTCTGCCACAAGAATCTAAGTCTCTTCCACACCATCTTCTCTACACGCGCCCAATTTTTCTTCACTTCAGCTTGAAGAGGAGAAAAGGACCAGTTTGAAGGAAATTCAGTTTATCTTCACTCAGATTAGAAGCTCACCCCAGATATTTCCCAGAAGTTTTCTGATAGTTACTGAAAGCGGAAATTGCTGAAGTAAAATGTAAACTGTCTTAAAAAACGGCAACCCATGGTTAGGTATAACAAAGAGATTAGGATAGTAGGATAAATGTGGCAGTTTACAATCTAACTTTTAGACAGAAGATAAAATAGATCCACTATGGGCCTCAAGTTATCTGAAAGAATTCTTCATTCTGCCTGAATTCAAGTGAATTCCAGTTTCTTCTTTGGCTGGGGAAAAAAAAAAAAAAAAACTCTTTGGGATACTAGGTTTGCCCTAGAACATTAATTAATTCTGGAAGGACGGGGACCCACTGCTGAATGACTCAGGTGTTTGGGAACATCATAATTTCCTAGAAGTAGCAACACAAGGGCTGCCGCCAGGCAAGCTTACACTAAAGGGCTCAAAGGTATTCTTGGTTTTAATTCTGGATCCTGAAAAATCTGCCCCAGAACTAAGAGAAGCCCCACATTTCACAGACCTCATCTCATGTTCTTTGTAAAGTTTTTTTCGTATTTTGGATCAAACTTTTCACCCTCTGGGAAAGCTGGGGTGAACCATTCCTCCCAAACCCTGTATACCTCTTTCCCCTGACACCATGCTTGGGGTAGGAGACCCACCTTCATGATAGGAGCAAAAGGCAAGACCAAAGAAGCAGGAAAGCATTGAAACCAAGATGCCAAAAGTTCTGTGTGTAGGGAACTGATGAAAAAGGGAATTTACCTGGCATAGCCCACCCTTTGCATAACTGGTACAACGCAGTACCCCTTGAATCAGAGTTAACTCCTGGCCCTATTAGTTCATGGTTGGTCCCGACAGCAAGTAATTCCAAGCCCACCATCTCCATCCTCATCGTCGAAGGCACATGTTTAACTTGCCATCACCAAAATACCTTCCTAAATCAGTTTGTTTTTAGGGACCTCCCTGGCGGTCCAGTGGTTAAGACTCTGTGCTTCCACTGCAGGGGGCACAGGTTCGATCCCTGGTCGGGAAACTAAGATCCCACCAAAAAAAAAAAAAAAAAAAAGAATGCTAAATCAGTTTGTTTTTAGAACTCTCTGAACTGATACACAGCCCAGAATAATTCAGATGGATGTTATTAAAGGATGGTGGAGAAAAACAGAAATTTCTCGGGTAGGGTAACACACTCATTCTGAGAAGGTGCTGGATGGATAATCCTTCCTCTTTGGAGAGAGTGTGGTACAAATCTGAGCAAAGTGGCTGGAACACATTTGCTTTTGCCTGTGCCTATGTGTGCCAATCCTAGGACAGACCGAATTATCGTACAGATGTTTGTGTTGGGGTTTTGCTTCTGTCTCCATAAATGGTGGGGACAGAAGGACAGGCAAGGACAGAATTGATCCAACCCAGCCCACATGGCGAGCCCAGCCCCTCTGCCTACAGCTGCCCAAAGGTGGAGGGAGATGGGATTGGGGTTTTCTGGACCGCCCTTCATAAGTTAAGTGGACCGGCTTTGTAGATACTTCCCCTGGAGTCAAATCAAAAGGAAACGACTTAGAGGAGCCTTTAAAAGCCTTTAATACCTTTCCTGCATCTATTTTCTTTGGCATCTGCTGAGTGCTGAGGTTCCTGCCTCTGTGTGTGTGTGTGTGTGTGTGTGTGTCAGGGGTGGAGGGGCACACTTCAGGTTAACCCAGGTGACTTCCAGGAGGCTCGTGCGTCAATAAGGCAGCTGCTGGTTTTCTAGGTCCAGGATGATGAGACTCAGGTGAAAGTGTTTTCGCAAATGTGGTACCAGGCGGCCCCTACCTTTTCGTGCTGACTCTATGTTGAGTTCGGCCAAAGAAAGATGTCCCTGAGCCCAGACAAAACAAGCAGAGGCGGAAGGAGTGTCCTGATTTAAGAGTCCTTATTACAGCAAAAGAAACCATTCTGAAAAGCAGGTTAGCTACTAAAAGATGGCAAGGAACAGAATAATGATTTTGCCCTAAAAAAGATTTTCCTGCCAGCCTTCCTCTTCGTGCCCTCTCGCACACGGCCTCCTCCTCCAAAGAGCCGCATTGAAAACGGACCCCAGATTGGAGTTGTTTTCTACTCCAGCAGCCGCATGATAACCTCATACTCAAGAAAACCCACTTAAAAAAAAAAGTCACATGTAAGATGCTTAAATCGTTTTCTACATATCCTAGCTTCTCAGACGTGGCGTTTCAGAAAAAGTAAATAAAACCGGCTGTTCTATTTTTGGTCCTTCTTTAAAGAGCTACATTCAAATTCCTGCTCTGAATGTCCCTGTGATAGTCTCTTAACCTCTCTGAGCCTTGGCGTCTTGTACACAAAACGGGGATCCAACAGCGCTTCCCTCCAGAGACTGCTGTCGAGTCCAAGGCGCTAATGTGTGCGACAGTGACAGTGGACACAGCCCTGACCCCAGACCCGATGATATTTTACCTTGCCTCATGTGTTAAGGAAACATGATAAAGAGAGGCCCAAGCGGCACAGGTGACAAAGTCAAGGCATAAAAGACGCTCAGGTGGGAAAGTCCTACCGTGGACCCCGGCCCCCCAGATGTGAGAAGCACTTTGGGAAGTTGTTCAAATAAAGAGGCATTTCATCCTTCATCCTGGAAGTGAGCGAGTTCTGTGCTTTTATTCTGTTTATCTGGAAGGAAGTCGATGTCAGCAGCTACAAGAGCAAGTGGGTTCCAGAAGTGAAAGGGGACAGTCTGTGTCCTGCGTGTGCTTGTTCCTCCATTCCCAGCAACCCCAGGACTCTGACTCCCTTATCTGACTGTCACGTTGGAGAGCAGATTGCGTGGTGCTCCGAGAGATAGGACGGATCTGGGGGGAGGCTGACCGTTCAAGCTGCAGGCATTCCCCCTCCCAGTACTTCCGGGCATGAGTGTACTGGCCGAGGCCGGGGAAAGCCTCATCCTTGCATTGGCTGGATTTCAGCTGAGAAGCAACATCCTCAGGTCTCAGGGAAAAGGGGAAGCACAGAATCTCCTGGAAGGGTCAGCAGGTCTGCCTGGCTGCAGGACCTGGGCCTCCAGGAGCAGGGAGAGGCCCCTTTGCTTTCTGAACCTCTAATTTTCATCTGGAAAAGGTGAGCTACCTTGCGCTGGATGATCTCTGAGGTCCTATCTTAGTCCATTCTGGCAGCTATAACAAATGACCAGAGACTGAGTGGCTTAGACGACAGAATTTACTTCGCATAGCTCGGGAGGCCGGACATCCAAGATCAAGATGCCAGCGTGGTCAGTTCTGGTTAGGATTCACTTGCCACCTGCAGGTGGGGGCCTTCTTGTTGTGTCCTCACATGGTGGAAGGAGGGCTACCGAGCTCTCTGGCCTCTTCTTATAGGGGTACTAATCCCATCCACGAGAGCCCCACCCACATGACCTAATCACCTCCCAAAGTCCCACATCCAAACACCATCATATTGGGATCAGGGTTTCAACATATGAATTCTGGAGGAGGCACAAATATTCAGTCCGTTGTAGGTCCTTTCCTTTCATCTTAAAGCCAACTTATTTTTTAAATTAATTTTTATTGGAGTATAGGTGATTTACAATGTTATGTTAGTTTCAGGTGTACAGCAAAATGAATCAGTTACATATATACACATATCCATTTTTCTTTTAGATTCTTTGCCCATATAGGTCATTACAGAGTACTGAGTAGAGTTCCCTGTGCTATACAGTGGGTCCTTATTAGTTATCTATTTTATATATAGTAGTGTGTATATGTCAATCCCAATCTCCTAATTTATCCCTCCCCTGCCCTTTCCCCCTTGGTAACCATAAGTTTGTTTTCTACATCTATGACTCTATTTCTGTTTTGTAAATATAAGTTCATTTGTACCATTTTTTAAGATTCCATGGGACTTCCCTGGTGGCACAGTGCATAAGAATCCACCTGCCAATGCAGGGGACATGGGTTCAATCCCTGGTCAGGGAAGAGTCTACATGCCGCAGAGCAACTAGGCCTGTGCACCACAACTACTGAGCCTGAGCTCTAGAGCCTGCATGCCACAACTACTGAGCCCGCACACAACTACTGAAGCCTGCGTGCCTAGAGCCCATGCTCCGCAACAAGAGAAGCCACCGCAATGAGAAGCCAGCGCACCACAACAAAGAGTAACCCCAGCTCGCCACAACTAGAGAAAGCCTGCGCACAGCAACGAAGACCCAACACAGCCAAAAATAAATACAATTAAATCTTTTACAAGAAGAAAAGATTCCACATATAAGGGATATCATATATTTGTCTTTCTCTGTCTGACTTACTTCACTCAATAGGATAATCTCTAGGTCTATCCATGTTGCTGCAAATGGCATTATTTCATTCTATTTAATGGCAGAGTAATATTCAATTGTGTGTGTGTGTGTGTGTGTGTATGTATATATATATATATATACCACATCTTCTTTATCCATTCATCTGTTAATGGACATTTAGGTTGCTTCCATGTCCTGGCTATTGTAAATAGTGTTGCTATGAACATTGGGGTGCATGTGTCTTTTTGAATTATGGTTTTCTCTGGATATATGCCCAGGAGTGGGATTGCTGGATCATATGGTAGCTCTATTTTTAGTTTTTTAAGGAACCTCCACACAGTCCTCCACAATGAAAACCAACTTATTAACCAGAATCGGCGTATTTGTGTGTGTCCAGTCCAAAGACTAAACTCCTGGTTCCACTGAAAATCAGGAGATCCTTGCTCTGTAAGGAATTCTGACACAGGAGGAAAGTCACAGCATTCTTCCAGGGTGGTCAGAGCTGAGTCCCAATTCCACAGGCCAACCCTCTTTAGAAAGAAACAAAAGGTCACAAGAAATAGCACATCACATTTATCATGGGGAAATGCCCCACACATCCCATAAAATCTTAGAATTCATGGGAACATGCTGAGTCTATTTGATTTAGTTTGAATTTTCAGGCACCAAATGTTTTCAGGCTACTTTGTTCTTATAAATGGCAAAAGCTTTCGAAAGCAAACTGCAAGCCCAAGCCACTGCCAAGATGTTCCAAGTGTTTGGCTTCTATAGTTGAAGGATTTCACTTTTTCCCATGACGTTAGCTTTCAAGAGAACACTGGCCTATATTGTGTTTTTAATTGCTAGCATGTACCTTGTGTGAAAGAAAACCAAGTGCTTCATTCAAAAAGAAGTCACCTTGGGGCTGGCATTTACCCAGCTGGGTGTGGAGGAGCTTGAATGACGAGCTGGTCACAACAGCAAGTAATAAGAAGAGTACTACAACTTTTCAGTTTTATGGAACTCTTTCACAAACATTCTCTCTTCTTGGTTTTCCCCCTTCAGTATCAATACCTCCCTGTTAAGATGAAGAGACTGAGTGTGTATGTGACTTGCCGAGGTCACTTGGCCACAGCGACCGTGTCAGGGTGTCAGGGCTTTCTGCCACGGGCCACAAGCTGTCATCACTAAGTCATTGTCAAATGCTGCTGACTCACCATAAAAAACACTGAAACAATGCCATTTGCAGCTACATGGACGGACCTAGAGATGATCATACTAAGCGAAGTAAGTCAGACAGAGAAAGACAAATATCATATGATATCACTTATACGTGGAATCTAAAATAGGACACAAATGAACTTATCTGTGAAACAGAAAGAGACTCAGAGACATAGAGAACAGACCTGTGGTTGTCAAGGCGGGGAGGGAGATGGTGGAAGGATGGATTGGGAGTTTGGGATTAGTAGATGCGAACTAGTATACAGAGCATGGATAAACAACAAGGTCCTA
Source organism: Balaenoptera borealis (assembly GCF_965194805.1). Lineage (NCBI taxonomy): Eukaryota > Metazoa > Chordata > Mammalia > Artiodactyla > Balaenopteridae > Balaenoptera > Balaenoptera borealis. The sequence continues at coordinate 6,130,868 of NC_138871.1, forward strand.
CTGTAGAGCACAGAGAACTCTATTCAATATCCTCTGATAAACCATAATGGAAAAGGATATGAACAAGAATGTATATATATGTATAACTGAATCACTCCACTGTACACCAGAAACTAATACGACATTGTAAATCAACTATATTTCAATAAAAAAAGAAAAAAATGCTGCTAACCTGTACGGCGATGGCCACCCCATGCTGTGATTTAAAATCAGGTCATAGGTCAATGCCGCCACATGGGAGAAAACGGCTGCAGGCTTTTACAAGTATCTCATATAAACAGGTTGCAATATACATACAGGAGCTGCCAACCTGAGATGTTAGAAAATACAAACACAGCCTCAAGTGAGTTCCTCCTAATGACGCCACCCCACAGCCTGAGGGATGAGACCCTGCTGCTTAACAGAGACAAGAACTTAAGACACGTGGCACGACGGAAACCAGGGTTTGCTCCATAAAGCAGAGGTTAGACAGCTGGCCACTCTGAACAGCTGACCGCTGCAAACACAGCACAGTTTTGGAGAAACTGGGAACGCAGAGGGAACTATTCTTCTTTTTAAAATACAGGCACGCCCCACAAGTTCCCAGGTCTTTGCAGGAAGGGGCCATCCCAGCCTCTGGAGCTGGTCAGCTGCAGCTTCTCCTGCGTGCTTGGAGAACGCCACCAGTCGAGGCCGGGGGAGGTAAGAGAGGGGGGAAACAGGCCACTCCCACCCAGTAACTCCATATGGACCCGACGGCACAGGTCCAGATAAATGGGCACAAGCTGGGCGGCTGTCTCACTGCCCAGACGTGGGTGTCTTCTCAGAGCACCCGGGATGGCGGCCTGGCACTGGGCAGCCAAGGTAGAGGCACTGGTTGAGGACCTGCCAGGGCAGATCCAGCCGGGGGAACCTCCCAAGGAAGTGCTTGGACACCCAGGATGAAGATGAGTGATGAGCTGCCCCCAGGTGGGGAGGGGACCTGCCAGCGGCCCCCGTGCAGGAAGCCGGGCGCTGCTGAGCTTCCTTGGTCACTGCTGAGCGGATGACACCTGCTGTTTGGCAGCTGGGAACCCAACGTGCACGGTCTCCTCTCGTTTCTTCCACTGAGCCCTGCGATCGCCTACCTGCCGGCCCTGCACGAGGTGTGGCGTGCAGGGGGCTCGCAGACCAGCCTGAGCCCAGGCTCGGGCACAAGAATGACGCGCACACACGTGGACCAGGGCAACGACCTGGGACGCCGGGTCCAAAGCGAACTGTTAGAGAGTCATGGCTGCAGCCCTGCCCGGAAGCGTCCTGTTACTCACCTGAGAGCAAGGGAAGGACTCAGAGCCCTGAGAACTAAGCGTCAGCCTGCTGAGGGGTGAGTGGCGGCCAAGAAGGTGAAAGCGCAAACCTGAGCTAGTGGAGAAGTCAGGGCTGGGATGTGAGATGCAGGGGAGGGGGTCTGTGCTCATCAAGGCCACCTTCATTTAACTCTAAAATCGAGGGGTCTTGTGCTTCCCCTGGACACAGCCTCCAAAAGTGGAGCCTTTCCAGAGCCAATGAAAGTAAAGGTGACAGTCACAGGGCGGAGGTTTTTTCTGAGCTGCCACCCCATGCTGGTAAACCTGGTGTGTGGAGGTGAGTGACAGACTCCCAAAGAGGGACTGTGGCGCGTGACAAGTGCTTCCAGGATCCCAGGACCAGGCAGAACGAGGCCGCCTCGCGCCCTCAGTGTCGAGAGCTGAGAGGCAGAGGCTGGAGTGGACACACTGAGGGGAAGTCCCAGAAGTGGCTTGAAAATCAGAAGCTCTCTTACCTCAAATGAAATCAGTTCGTCTTGAGCCATGAATCCAAGTGATTATTATCAGCCAAGGGCTACACAGGATCGGAAATAGAAGAAAGTTCTCTAGCTGGAGAGATAGTAAAACCTCGACAAAACCCCCGTGCAAATTTGCTGTGAATGAGTTTCTCTCTCTGACAATCAACGTAAAGGGGAAGAAAGCCTTGGTGAGGTCAAGAGTAATCTCTGCTTTGGGTCTCTGGAGGAACTGATAGTCCAGAGCGACACAACAATTCGTTCTTGGCAACATTCCACCCCACCACAAACACACACCAACACTGGGGGTTTTAAATTGTTTTCATAGTTTTAGTAGAACATGATCTCCAGGGAAACAGGCATCTTATGTAGTAAATGATGATGACACCAGGGGCCAGGTCTTTTTTTTTGATTTGTTAATTCCTTTTCTTTTTTTTTTTTTTTGAGGAATTCTCTTTTTTTTTTTTTAGTTTTCTTTTTTTTTCCTGCAACAAGAGAAGCCACCGCAGTGAGAAGCCCGAAGCCAACTATACTCCAAATTTCATATTGGAGTAGAGTTGATTAACAATGTTGTGTTAGTTTCGAGCATACAGCAAAGTGATTCAGTTATACATATACATGTAGCTATTCTTTGTTTTTTCTTTTTTTTCGGAGCTTGGCATGCAGGATCCTAGTTCCCTGACCAGGGATTGAACCCATGCCCCTGCAGTGGTAGCACAGAGTCTTAACCACTGGACTGCCAGGGAAGTCCCCATGTATCTACTCTTTTTCAAGTTCTTTTCTCATTTAGGTTATTATAGAATATTGAACAGAGTTCCTTGTTGGTTATGTATTTTATATATAGTAATGTGTACATGTCAATCTCAAACTCCCAATCTATCCCTCCCCTGGACCCTTCCCCTCAGGCCATGTCTTTTGTAGATGGTACAAATGGGAGTGTTGATGTGGAAAATCCATGATTTGTTGGATCAACTCAGCAGCCGGATGGGCTCTTCCCTGTCTCACTCCAACCCACCTCCTCCCAAAAACTTCTCAGGCTGCGAGGCAACGTCTAACCCTTCCCCCACTCTGACAACATGCAGGCTGACTATTCACACTGCGATGTGTACACCTATCATGCTGCCTATTTCTTTCTTTTTTTTAAAAGGGCATACAGTTTTTTTTTAAATTAATTAATTAATTTTTTGGCTGCGTTGGGTCTTCATTGCTGCACGTGGGCTTTCTCCAGTTGCGGCGAGTGGGGGCTACTCTTCGTTGCGGTGCGTGGGCTTCTCACTGTGGTGGCTTCTCTTGTTGCGGAGCACGGGCTCTAGGCGCATGGGCTTCAGTAATTGTGGCACGTGGGCTCAGTAGTTGTGGCTCACAGGCTCTAGAGCGCCTGTTCAGTAGTTGTGGCTCACGGGCTTGGTTGCTCCATGGCACGTGGATCCTCCAGGACCAGGGATTGAACCCGCGTCCCTGCATTGGCAGGCGGACTCCCAACCACTGTGCCACCAGGGAAGTCCCATGCTGCCTATTTCTAAATAGGCCTTAACCTTGCAAAACGAAACAGAGGAAAAATTGAAGCCTTCTAGTTCTGAAATTGAAATAATACTGGTATTCTGTAGATAGCACTAAAGATAAATCTGAATTTCACTGAAATGGGCTATTAGTGAGGATCAACGATTAGGCACCAGACTCGAAATGGAATTACCCTGTCCCTGGGAACTTCCCCGAAACATCAGATTTTCTTCTCTGAATTAAGGCGAAAAAATGTGATTAACATGTTTTATGTGTTTCATCCATCCCATTTGCTTTCCTGTCTTCTCTTGCAGAATTGGAAAATTTCATACAGCAAACTCATATTTCCGCTCTGCTTCACGAAATGCACGAAGTCTTTGTTTAAATGACTCCTGTATATTCAGAGATAGAACGTCTGTCAGAGTAAAAACTGTGGATCCCAGAAACAACAAAGCTTCTTAGAAACGCTTGGGCAGCCCACTGTCTGACTGGATTGAGGAGGGTGTGGAAGGCTGTCTCCTCCAAGTTTCCTTGGAAACAGATCACTGGAGGGGTGTGTCTCCTAACACCACTTCAGGACTCTTTGGAGATTACTGCAAGGTTGATCATGTCTAGTTAGTTTTCATGGAGAGCCTCCATTTCAAATATTCTCTTGTGTGTCCTCACAAACCACTGAAACACTCCAAAAACAATTATCGTGGCCTATTACACAGCCATTAAAATCATGTTTACCCGGAATATTCAATGAATTGGAGTTTGGTTAAGACATGGAGACACAACACCCTTCCATACTGTGTTACTCATATACCTAGCAGCATCTATCAATCTTTCAAAGAGGCGTGCCCCTTTACCCAGGAATCCTCCACTGGTAATCCCTGAGAAAAATCTGAAATGTACCTGAAGCTATACAGATCAGGAAGTTAATACAAGCAATGTTTGCAATAGTCAAGAAGTGGAAACAAAGCACAATAAATGTTTAACAGTAGGGAATGGGTTAAATGAATTATGTGTCAGCCATACTTTTGAATATTACTATGTAACCTTTAAAAAGAATAGATATAAGAAATGACCAAAAAAAACACCTCATGCCACACACAAAAAAGTCACTAAATAAAACGCATAGAATTAGCTCTGTTGGTTTAGAAAGAAAATGTACATGTATGGGTATATACGTAAATGCAGTGAAAATGACTAGTAGGTTATACCCACATGGCTAACAGCAATCACCTCCTGAGAGGGGTGGAGAGCTGTGGGATGCGTCAGTTAGGATGCTTTTGGCTACAACTAACAAAACACCCAACTCGACCTGCTTTAAGGGGTCAGGAAGGCTTCAGGTCCCAAACGTCCTAAATCAGAGACTCCTCTTGGGTAATTCGGAAGGTCGAGGGCACTGTGGAGGCCCCATTCTTCACCTTTGCATTCTTCTGCAGGTCAGTTGGGACCTGGCCCAGCCTGCTCTGGTGGCTGACGGCTGCCCCACTTACAGGCATTGTGTCCATAAGAAGAAAAGCTGCCGCTTCCTCCCGCGCCTCTTTTTAAGAGTCAGGGAAGTCCCCCCAGTAACCCACCCTCATGTTTGATTGGCCAGGATGAGGGCCATCTGCTCACCTCGAGCCTATCACTGGCGAGGACAACAGGCCCCGCCCCATGGTTGCTCAGCCAATCAGGATTTACCCCTGAGACATGTGGACTAGGATTGACTCCTGAGCAAAATCAGGTTTCTACCCGGCGGAAAAAAGGGGGTGATGATTAGGTAGGGCCAGACAGCAAAGCGGATCTTTTTCTTTTTACTAAGAAGTGGTTGTGGATTACTTGAAAATTTTAAAAGATTATATTATTTTTAAAAATCTAACATTAAAAAAAATAATTTTAATGCATAGAAAAAAGACTGAAGGGAAACACACCTCGAGATTGTGGGTAATCTTCATTTTCTTCAGTCTTTTCTACATTTGCCAAAAATTAAGTATACTTTTATAACAGAAAAATAACTTTTACAATGTTCTCCAGTTCTCAGTATTTTGACTTTCAAAGGGGCCCAGATATCCCTCAAGACATTGCACAGCGCCACTTTGGGTTCAGAAGAGGCTGGAAGTATCGTGCAGCTCGGCTCTGTCACCTGCCTTCCTTTAGGAGGGCTTGTGTCCACTGGAAGCCCAGACGATTTTCAGGGACCTGGGACATAACCCTCCACGGCCTTCAGCAAAGTAACGAAATGCATAAAGTCAGGGCCCTGGGTCCCACCTCCTACCCTCTGGCCCTACCTCTGCTGTGATCTTCATTTTAAGTGTTCAGATGCTCCTTGCCCCGCCTTCCCTCCCTTGTTACCATATCCCCTCCCCCCAGGTCTGCTTTGGCTCCAATCACTGCTCTACTTGTCCTTCCCTCACACATATCACAGGGTCACACAGGCCGTTGCCATTCTCTTGCACTTGGTTTTCAAGGTTTATTTGGGCAGGGCATGGAGTTAGGAGTGGGAGCAGAGAAATCTCCTTTGCAAATAATAAGTGGACCTCTCAAACATACCTGTAAGAGCAACGTGGGCTGAAGTATTTAGAGGGCTACCCAGATTACCCTTCCTAAAATCAGGGTGAAGGAGACCGCTACCGTGGAACATCCATCTTCCCCAGACGTCAGGAGGAAGCTATCACCTCAGACCATGAAGTATAAAGCGCTGGGTGGTGAATTCCCACCCACCCCGCACTGCCTTCAGGGAGCTCAGATTAAACTGAAGAGGGCTGATGGATGGCTCTGACCCTTAAAAGGGCCTGGTCAGGGACACACCAATGCCCTTCCCTCCAAAACATATTTTTAAGGCGTGCCTGATTGCCACAAACACCAGTCGGTCTTGATCAACAGAACCTACAGGGTGAGTACCAGGAACAGCCTCAGGTAAATATATTGCTAGAAGAGTATCACCAAGGCTCACCAGAAGCCAGGGCCCTGCAGAAGAGTGGAGATGTGGGTGCTTCCCATCATTCCATTTTGCATCCCATTAACTTGCACAGCTGCCCGCCCTCCATCCCCAGGCGGGGTTCTCTACTGCCGACCTTGGGTTTGTTGATTAACCAAATGGAATCTCTAATTGGTGAACTACACACAAAAATATTTTTAGGAACCTCTTCTTCCTCCTTGCCTCGCAGCCATCAGCAGTAATAAAAGCAATCCCTTTTGTTATGCCTTACATGTGTCCTTCACTGGTCATCCTACCAACTTGACGAGGTAAGCATGATTCCCATTATTTTTCTGACCAGGACACTGAGGCTCAGGGAGGTTAAAAAAAGGTGCCCCAAGTCACACAGTAGCTGAGCAGGGAGGCTACCCCAGGTCTGTCTGATTTCAATATCTGCATTTTATTTCCTGGCGAGTCACAGAGCTTTCCATTTAAAGAAGACTAGAGATCAAGGATGACCAATGTGAGAGCCCTACCAGAAAAACCCCCTTTCCTCGGTCCCTCTCTGGCCACACCACTGAAGAGTGGTGTTCCAGGGCCTCATTTCAGTCTAGAAAGAATCTCCCTTCCTCATCTTAGCTCCTTGAGGGCAGGGAAGACCCATGTGCTTTCTTTCCCTGTCACCTGGGCCTACTACGCAATAGATGCTTGGTCAACACAGGCTGAACTGAATTAAGAATATTCCAGAAACTTCTAGTGTGTCACAGCCTCCAGAGCACCTGGGATCTTGTAAGAAATGCAGAATCTCAGGTCCCAACCCAGACCCAAGGTCCCCAGACAATCAATGCCACACGCTATAAAGTTTGACACGGGATGTTCTGCACCCTCCACTTTTTTTTAATATACCTTTGTTTGTTTGTTTTTTCACACCAACGTAGAAGATAAACTTTCGTTTCTATTCCAAGTCATCATACGGAAACCACACATTGTCTTATGACCCACAAAAATTCAAGTGATCTCTGGGGGAACTTTACCCAAGAGATTACTTTGCTTAAAATGCCAAGTGGTCCCCAACCTCAAAGAATTCAGCGAGAAACAGTCGCGCCTTAGATAAAGACTGCATTAAAAAAAAATTCCCCCTTTAAATATGTTCACATTTAGTAAGTGTTTATTTAGTGCTCTAAGGTGCTATTAATCATCTTCAGATTTAAACTAGAATTACTCAGAGTTGAGTACCCCATTAGCATTCAGCAATTTCTACCCTTTGGATAACTGTCATCGACAAGTCAGCTCATTTCCTACACCTACTTATTACTGAGCACTGATGATGAACAAGGCCTCCGAGGGATGAGATGCTGGGGGGAGTATGAATGTGGCAGTCCCTGACCTCCTATCTTTGCTACACATAGAATGAAGATCAGGAACATGCTAGTCAAATATTTCTGTAAGCAAATAATGCATATCATTTCCACTATTTAAATGCAAAACTCAATTAGAGGCTTCTTTGATGCAGCCAATTACACTGTTGCTGTAAGGAAGCCAAGAATACGGTGTCACTGGGCTATTTTCAACACCCCATAATCTGACCTCTCTTGGGAAAGAGATGATACCCTGTGCATGGCATCAGCATGGGACAGTCGGTGCCTGGATCACCATGGAAAAACTGACTTCTCACGGAAAGAATAAAATACATACTTGTTTTAAAAATTAAGAAACAGGACTTAGCCCCCTGGAGGCTTAAGGTTCAAAAGCCAAACATGAAAAATTACTATAAAGGTGGTGATATAAAGAGTATATGCATGCATTATTATTTTAATCTGAAAGGAATCACTAATTTTGAATGTTTAACCTAAAAACTAGTAGCAGTGCTAAGAGCCAGCTATAAAGATTACCAAGAGTTAAGAAAGACTGTTCCAAAAATAAGATGAATTCAACTTCATAACGACACACATCAGACGCTGTCGTCATTTTAAACTATTTTTACTATTTTTTAAATCATTGTCATAATTAAATAGCCAGAAATAGTAAAAAGGGGCCCAAACACTTACAAGAATCAAATGAGCTTAAAAACAATTGTCATTTTCTACAGAAAGATGAATTCTTGAGTCACCATCTGAACACTCGCTTCTCCAATCAGGGAATTTTTTTCATCACACTAATTAGTGAAGCCTCACTTGGTTCTTTTCTTGGCATGTTTAACTCTTTGGGGGGTAACGTTTTATTAATAACATATTTCCTCTGGAATATATTCCCTTCTCTGGCCTCCATGGGAGTCACTATGGGGACCAGTGAGAATAAAACTGATTCTACGTCTTGCTACAGTGGGACAGATCAGCAAATAAATAGAGGCATCGATTTCCAAGAAGAAAATGGCTAAAAACAGCATATTTACAATTCTTCTAATCCACACTCCACATCTCTCTGTGAGATGTAAGACAATTATTGAAAACCTTTATGGTGCACACTTTATTTTTAACTAAATCTTTAGGTAGACTGCTGAGAAATGCCAATACTTCTATCGGTCTTGGTTTACCTGTGCAAACAGATTTTTTTGCTTTTGCAAAATAGTGGCCCAAGCCTGAATAGCTCATTTAAACATCATATGTATTGGGGAGTTATTTTAAAATACATTTGGGGGTTATTTTTGGCAAACTTCTCCTTCAAGAAATCTTCTGGGCAGAAAGACGCAGCTACTACTTGCCCTTGAATTTTGAACTAGCACCTCCCAAGGAAAAGCAATTAAAACTTGCTGTGTTTTAATGCAAGTCATAATGAGTCGGTCAATTCACTGATCAGGGACTGAGTTAGCTACTGTCCGGTAGACAGAGGGATGGACAGGGCTGAACCCTGCCAGGAACTGCCTTAGAGCTAATTATCTGGAAAGTCCAAATGGGGAAAACCCTTCTATTAAGGAAAAGAAGGTTTGGGTTCTAAATAATCAAGAATGACCAGTTCGTCTCTGCTAATTAAGTTAATAACTACTCAATATTTTACCTTAAAGAAACAGGCCAATCAATTTAATGAATCAAAGGAGCAGGTACTAAAAAGATGAAACTCGCCAAGCTCTCCCCTTCCGGACCCCTTCTGAACACCTGTTGAACTCAGGGGCTTTTAACTTTCCGAACTAAAGCCTCCCGGATAAAACCTTGGGAGCTTTTAGACTTTCTGGAAGTGCGTACGTATTTTTAAGGTTTCCATCTTGCTTCATCAACAAAACTGGTTACTAATTATTTATGAACCACAGGGCTGAAAACAAACTTTCTTACCTTGAGCAGTTAAGGAGGGGCAGGCAGAGGAGAGGGCTTGGTTTTTAATTTGGCCCCTTGGTACCCGTCCCTACCCCGCCCCTCCGCCCCCGTTTCCGACCCCGCGGCGCTCTACGGAAAGGTCAAAGGTAAGCCTCCCTCCTCGGCTCTGGGAGCGGGCGCACTTCCCAACAAAAAAACACCCTGGCATCCAACCTGAGGAGCTCCGGGTAGCACGGCGGCGCGAGGGGCCGGGACACGCGCTCTCCGGGCGTCCGGGGGGCAGGCTCGGCACCCATTCCGGCCCGGAACCAATTCCGACCTAGGTGGTGCCCGGGGCGCGCACGACACTCTCTCCGGGGGTCCCCGGCGCCCCACGCTCCAGGGCGGGGCGCGCGGTGGGGCTCGGGGAGGCCAATGGGCGACCCTCGAGGCTGCTACCCGGGCACGGCCTCCGCCCACCCCCAAGGTACTCTCAGAGCACCCCAGATCCTGCGGTTCGGGGTGTCTCGTCCTCTGCCTCTTTGGCGAGACGCACCCGGAGCCCACCCGCCCGGCCGCCGCTGCGGTCCCGCAGGACGCGATGTCCCCGCCGCGGGACCCGGGACTGGGGGTGGGGACCCAACCGCCCCGCACCCCCGACCCCCGCGCCGCGCAGCCCCGGGCCCGAGCGTCCCTCCGCACCCCGCGCGTCCACCGCGCCGGTGAGCAGGTGACGGAGTCCCGCGACCCCGCGCGCACGTCCTCCCACCCGGGCCACCCGCGTCCCGGGGTGCGGCCCTTACCTCGGAGCGGGCCGGGGCGGCCCCGCGGGGCCGGGCGCGGACTGGGCCGGGGAGACGCGCCTCCCGCCGCCGCCGCTGGGAGCCGAGGCGGCGAGCGGGCGCGGCGAGCTCCTCCCGGGCGGCGGCGGGAGGCGCTGCTCTAGCAGCCGCCGCCGCCGCCGCCGCCGCGGCTGCGGGTCTCGGAGCTACGCGGCCGCGGCTCCCGGGCCGCCGCCGCCGCGGGTTCTCTTGGCTCCTGCGGGAGGCCCGCTGCTCGCGCGGCAAACTCTTCCGCACGCAGAGCCGGCGGGGAGAGCCGCAGCCGCCTCTTCCTCCTCCCCCTCCCTCCTCCCGCCTCCTCTCGGTCCTCCTCCTCCTCCTCCACCTCCTCCTCCTCCTTCCCTCCGCTCCCGCTGCCGCCGCCGCCGCCGCCGGCCGGGTCTCTCCTGGCCGCACGCCGGGCCTTGGCCGCGACCCAGCCTGGGCCACGCACCCTGCGCGCCGTACGGGCAGATGGACCCCCGGACCCCCCAGCTTCCCTGGGCGGCGCAGACACCCGCGCCCCGAGGCCGCCACCGCCTCTGCTGGGCTGTTGGGGACGCGCGGCCGGGTCCGGCGGTGGGCGAGGGGTCGGGACTGGGCGCGGGGCGGGGGCGGGGATGTGCTTGGAGGGAAACTGGCCAGAGGGAAGGCCAGCAGATGCGGGGCTGCCGGCTGAGGTCCCGTCAAAGTTGTCAGTGGGGGTGGCGGGGAATCCTCCTCCCCTGCCCCGTGCCGACCCTCGCCCTGCCCGCGGCCACCCCGCTGTCCCGTGCGCTGGGGGGGCGAGCGCGCCACCGCGGTCCCCTGCACGCCGTCCTCGCGGGGCGGGCCTGCTCGCGGAGCCCCAGCCAGGGCACCGGGCGCGTCTCTGCGCGCCGACCACTGCGCTCTCTCAATGAGAGGCGGCGAGGGTCGGGGAGACGCCGGCGAGCGCGGTTCGCGGAGGACCGCGGCGCCTGCTGGGGAGGAATGATCGCTGTTTCTTCCAAGGCGAACGTAGCTGGTCCGGAAAATGGGCCAAGGATGGAAAGGAGCCGGCTCATTGCCCCCCTCCTAAGCAGAGGCCCGAGGGGTGGGGGACCGTGGCCAGGAGCGCGCGCCCGGAGTTCCACGCGGCCGCTCCCTCCCCTCCCCCGCTGCCCTCCTCTCCTTTTGCACCAGTGCAGGAAATGTTCCACTGACCTACATATTTTTCCAAACATACGTGACCTTTTTTTTTTTTTTTCCCTCTGTGGGAGGAGACAGGCGAGAATCCAAGAAAAGGAGAAGCTGGAGCGGCGCGCGCGAGGAAACAGGGAGGCTTTCACCGAACACAGACACGTGCACATAAACAGTCCCAGGAGCCAAGAGCTGCTGTTCCATAGTCTGCTGGGCTCCGAGACAGAGTCGGGTGGGAAGCGGAGACCCCCGCGCCCCGCCAAGGCCCAGAACGGTGACCAGCTTCCCCTAGCCTGGCAGACCCCACTCCGTCCTCGGCAGCGGCGTTCCCCACGTGGAGGCGCCTGGCGAGAAGCCCAAAGGAGGGGCGAGGGCTCCTACCCCCGGGAGGTCCCCCTTCCCAGACATCACAGAGGTACAGTGCCTGGCGCAGCGCTCTGCGCCCAGCAGCCTTTTTTCGGATGTCCCTGGGTCCTTCGCACATTCCTCCAAGTAGCCCTGGAGAGGAAAGCGCCCCCACCGGTCCTTTTCCATCAGACTCCTGTTTTGCGGCCAGAAGGAATCTCCTAGGGCCTTTCCTCTGAACGTCAGACGGGGCCCCCAATTCGGTTCCAGGGCCCTGGCTTTATTCTCTCCCCGCTCGAGTTCAAGACAAACCCTCTACCGCGCAGACCCGACCCACAACGCCTTATTTGGGCATGCAGCGCCGCACTGTCAATTAGATCAAAACGCTCACACAGAGCTCCTTTTTCCCCCCTGTAAAGTAGGTCATTCTCTTTATTTCCCTCTTGTATTATTTTTGTCTAATTCTCCTCCTGAAAAATAATCAGCTGCAGGAGCTTTGCGCATCCTGAGAAGCTGTTATTCTCAGGCTTGCTTCTGACTTGGAGGGCTTTTCAAGAAGGAGGAGGACGCATTTGGCACGTTGTGGTCTTGAAATACCTCCCTTTCCAAAAGGAGAACATTTTTAAACTTTATTAAACTTTTTATTAATGTTTAAAATGTTTATTAAACATTTTAAACTTTATTTTAAACTTTATTTTGCTTTGTTCTTTTACCCCCTCCCTTTACTTCGGGCAAGTACGTTTTGCCCTGCCCTTAAAGCGTGCCATGACTAATATCTACTAAAGGATAAAGTTGTGTGCCTTTAACCGGATTTAATGCAGAATTTAAAGCCACCTCCCTTCCTTTCTTGCTTTGAAAACGATTCCAGCTCCCTCCTCCTCCCTTTTGGGAACTAGTTGAACAATCATTAAACGATCTTTTAGGAAACAAATGGCCTACAGAAATAACACAGCAAGTAATTCCACAGTGCAACAAATATTTTTGCTATGGTCTGTTTTTACCTGTTGCCTGGTAGGATATCCTATTAAATGTGTGGTTCCTGCCTTTTGATCATGGAGATGTTGTATATGTAGTTGTACTTATTCCAGACGCCATCCCATCTCCTAATGTTAATTCCACTGGGGTAGGACACCTGTCTGACCATAAAGGGGAGTGGAGTCTGCAGCAGAGAACCCAGTCAGGACCAGAGCACATCATGCCCTTTCCCCAAATGTAGACAAGAGTCAAAGAGGGAAGTTTACCTCCTGTTCATTCTTTGCATTTGGCAGTTCAGTTCCTTTTATTGGCATTTGTTGAAGGCTTGTCATGAATCAGGCTGGGCTTGGCCTGTGAGGGATGGAGGGAAATTTGATAACAGTTTATGTCTGTACAAGAAGGGTTTACAATGTAAAGGCAGGGATAAAGATGAAGCCAGAAGAATCAGGATGGGCTTCCTGGAGGAGGTGACATTGCTGCTAGAATTTTTCATCGACCAGATAACAAAGTCTCATCGGATCACAATCTGTGCATTACTCAAAATGTACAGCATGGAACAAAGGAACAATCTCAAAACTGCATTGCCAATTTGGGGAAATTCTGAAGTTTCACGTGGTTCGTCCTTTAAAAGAACATGTCTTTATTGATTGTATGGTGCAGTGATATGTCCAGGAACCCCAGCTATTTTTCAAAAAGTGAATATTTATGGAGGGGAGGATCAAATTGTTTTACTCTAGTTGGTTATGTCAATCTATGAAGAGAGCAGAGAAACAATTGAAAGTTTTTTCAGTCTAATCAGATATTCTTTTCCCTCATAGAAGTTGTGGCATATCCTAATTAAAAATATTTAGCCAATTAAATTCTCAAAATATGTACAGTAGAAGTGTCCATATATAGTGCTACACACAGGTGAGAATGTGTGGATGGTTACAAGAACTACAGCACTAGCTCAGGGGACCCATATTAGGCATGTATAGTTGGTAAGTTAAACACACACTTCAGGAGAAACAGCAAGGACAGTGTTCTATGCTGGATGACATCATCTCATTTTTTTAACTAATTTTAAGATAGAAGAGCCTTCTTCTTCTTCTTTTTTTTTTTTTTTTGTATGAATGCCCAGAAGTCCTTTTATGGAGTCTTACCTCTGAGTAGCGGTTTTTGCTTTAAAAGAAAAAAAAAAACAAACCACAATTCTATGCATCATTAAGTAGAATAACATCATGCTAGGGAAGAAAATTGTTGCAATTGAGGCAGAAGGGAAAGTTGGGTTAGAATAAGGATGAAGAAGAGACCTCAGAGCCCATAACTGGAGACTGAATACTCAGAGGCCAGGGCTGATGAGCACCGAGAGAAGAAAGATTCAAGAATGTCCACGTGCATTTGAAATACCGAGGTTTGAATTTGAATGCCTTGGTTCTGCAGGAGCTTCATAGCGAGAGAAAAGTACGGGATAGGGATTTGGTCACTGCAGCAGGCTGGGCCTGAGGATGGTACCAGGAGAGAATCAAGGCCTTGTGTAGCTCGCCTGGGAGAGTGAGGACTGGACTTGGCATTGGTGCCCGTCAGATCATGTGGCTGGCAAACCAAAGAATGAAGTAAGATTCCCTTACAAAGCTGGCATGGAGGGCCCAGGGAGAAATCTGGGCTGGTGGAGTCTGGAGGTGACAAAGCCTTAAAGCCTGAGCTAATCCCCACTAGTTAATTGCAGTGCTTCTGAGGACACACACACACACACACACACACACACACACACACACAAACCGGAAAACGAGGTGGCAAGACTATTGACAATATAGGCACTTGAGAATCATCTTTCCTTATAGTTAAGCCACCTGAGGAAGTCCCTTCATGTACCTTTTCTCTAATAAAGTTTGATTTTAGGTCCCATTTATTTCTCTTCTAAGAGAATCTTTAAAAAAAAAAAAAGTCTTTAATTTTAGAGCAGTTTTAGGTGAGCACCAAATTGATCAGAAAGTACTGAGTTCCCATATACTCCCTGACCCCTGCCCCACCAGAGTGGTACGTCTGTTACCGTCCATGAACCTCCACTGACACATCAGTATCACCCAGATTTCTAGTTTCCATTAGGGTTGACTCTTGGGGTTATACTTCAATAGGTTTGGATAAAAGTATAATGACTTGCATCTGCCATTATCGTATCGTACAAGAGTATTTTCACTGCCCTAAAAATCCTCTGTGCTCCACCTATCATCCTGCCCTCTCCACTAAACCCTGGCAATCCCTGATTTTTTACTGTCTCCATAATTTTGCCTTTTCCAGAATGTCATATAATTGGAATCACACAGTATCTAGCTTTTCAGATTGGCTTCTTTCACTTATTAAAATGCATTTATGTTTTCACCATGTCTTTTCATAGAGCTCATTTCTTTTTAGCACAGAATAATATTCCGTTGTCTGGATAAGAGGGTTTTTAAAGTGATATTTTAGTAAGTAATGCTTTCAGTAATAACAGGTAATATTTGTCTAATACTTCCATGCCAGGTATTTACGTGACCTCATTTCATCTTCAGAAGTGCCTGAAGAAAAGTGATTTAGGATTTCCAGGTGACAGATAAGGAATCTGACTTAGGCTCAAGGTACCTTCAGTCTCTTGGCAGATGTGTGGCAGACCAAGGTTTGATCTTTGCTTGAAGACCACTGCTCCTGTGCTCCTTCCCTCCCACCTGATCCAGCACTCAGCTGTGTCAGATGCCAACACAAAGATATTCATGGCATCATTCACTCGCCATGAGATCTTTCTGGATAATGAACTAGCGCCAAAGCAGGCATGTGCTGCTCTGTGGATGCACATTTCTTGCCTCTGTTTTCTCTTGTTCTCCTCTCAATACATCAGCTATTAATATCTTTACTCCATTCTTGAATCAGCTCTCTTCCAAGCACTTGAAATAGAATTCCAGGATGAAGGCTTGGGGTTGGCAAAAGAGCAACACTTAGTCCTGATAAACCACAGAAGGAAATAAAATCACTGGGTCGATACGTGTGTTATTGGCATATCAGCATCTTGCCAAGGGCACTGTTTGGACTTTGGTGATGGCCTGGATGGGAGTGTCCTTTTGTCAACATCTGTGATCTTCAAACCGGCTCTGCGTCACAGGTTGGGAAAGGAAGCAAATTCCTCCCGTGACAGGGAAAGTTTGGGTGACAGTCAAGCTTTCCTCTCTTGGCCCACGAGAGTGGGACCAGGGTGGGCCAGCCCAAGGAGGACACCTTGCTCAGCTGTTACCTCTGGTCATCCTTCTGGTTAAGGCAGTGGCCGGGGATATAGCCTTTCTCACTGGAACTAGATTGTTTGCTTGGGGAGGTGCTCAGCTCAGATTTGCTCCCAGGAAATATTTAAGCAACCCCACCTTTCACAGCCTGTAGGAAGTGGTGAGACTGTGAAATACGGAAGGAACAGTGGCTTCAAAGCATGCAGAAAATTGAATGGAGGAAAAGTCTTTTGCGTACAGGGTGCCAAGAGATGGAGGAAGGAAGGTCCTTGGGGTGCAAACGTGGGTGGGCTGTAAAGGTGCCAGGAGGATGGGGTGTCTCTCAGCTCCTGCGATTAGCTGAGCAGATTTCAGAAGCAATTGTGGAGTCAGAGCTAAAGCACATACAGTGTAGAAGAAATCACTGCCACTCTGTAAGGCATTTGCTCCTAGCCTGCATTCACGAAGGGACCGGCCAGCTGCAGAGACATGCGCTTTTCCAACCTGCACAAGAAGCACCCTTGAAACGCAGGGCAGAAAGACAGCTGTGCTGACACACAAGTGGCTGTTGTCTTTTGCTGTTCTCAGCTCGTGTCCCATTGAACTCAACTAAGAAGAGGTCAGTTAATGTATTTACGTGTGTCTGTTTAAAATGGGCATTTTCAGCTCGTTTCTCAGAGTGGTTTCCATTTCTGTCTCATTTTAAAATTCTCTGACTTGGGAGCAATGCTGTTCGAATAGTTAAGTTTCTATACTAACAGACGCATAATCTACCATGTACTTTGCCCAGGAACAACATTTAGTGATCCAAGATTCATTACACACAGTTCACTTGAAGTGAACAGCTAATGATAGAAAAATGTTCTCCAAGGAGCTATTTATAACCCCTCCTAAGTAGGCAGAAGAGATGCATTTCCTGTATGGACAAGCATTATTTTCTCAGTAAGCTTTGTTACAAGGTTTTGGTGAGAAAGAGCTTTTCTCAGTGGCTTGGTTCTAACACTTGCACTGACAGTGAACATGATTCTCTAATAAAGACAACCTCATTCAATGTTTTTAACATGTGCTATTGCATGTCTCTCTAGATTTCTTCCTTTCAAGGCAAAGGAGGGATTGCCCTGAAATGAAAGATGCTTTCATCATGGCAACGGGGCTTGACTGTATTTTTGCATTCCAGAAGTTTCTAATTAAAGCCACTTTTCCTTTCTATGATACTAGCGAGGTTCAGATGGGGCAAAGTGTCTATGTCTGGGACTGACTGAGTACTAGGGCTTTTCTTTAAAGAGTTTTCACTTGCGAATTTGAGATGCCAGTGGGTGGCATTTTGTTTTCTTGGCCCTGAATGATTCAGACCAGTGGTTCTCAAAGTGTGTTCCTCAGGCCAATGGCATCAGCTTCACCTGGGAACTTGTTAGAAATACAAATTCTCAAGTCCCACCCAGATCTGCTGAATCAGAAACCCTGGCGATGGGCCCCAGCAAAGTGGGTCAAGAAGACTTTCAGGAGATTCTAATGTACATAACATTTGAGAACTACTGGTGAAGACAGTTGGTGATGTCGCAGGTAGGGGACTGTTCCGCAGTGATATGGCTTGAGCTAAGTTTATTGCTGTTCCTGTGCCAGCCCCTGGGTTAAGAACAAGCAGGCATTCATTTATTCAATCTTCACAGTCACCCTCTGAGGATGGTTTTGTTATTATCCCCTTTGACAGATGACAGAATGGGATCTGGAGGGGTTACGTTACTGGCGCAGGGAACGGTGCCAGTAGGGAGCAGAGGCAGGATGGAGACGGGGGTCTTTCTGCTGCCCAAGCTGATGCTTTGACCACCCTGCACTTTTGCTGGCCATGCGCACACCTGGCCAGGTGACTGATAAGAATTCAATAAGCCCCTTTCCTCAATTCTTCTCCCTATTTTCCTATTTCTTTATTCCTTCTCTTTCTCTCAGTATCTTCTAGTCGTGTCTTTGCTCTTGCCCTCACTCTCTCCCTCCCCCCCCCCCGATCCTGCTCCACGGAAATGAACTGCTTGAAAATATTACATCCCATCTTTCACGTTGTTCTCATCCAGCTCTTCATCAGATCCCAGTCCGGCCAAGTCTAAAGCACAGAGCTGAGCCAGTATCTGGTGACTTCAGGCTGTGCTGAGAGCCAGTTGGCTTGATTGTGGTCTTCAGAGAAAGTGAAGCTGGCAGGGAGGGATATTAAGTTAAAAGGCATATGACCCAGGGGGCTTTATTAAACACAGCAAGCTGTACCTATGCTGTACAAGGTGGGTTCCGTAGGCATTGTTTGAACTCACAGGGAGCTGAAGGTGTAAGGTCTAAGATACTGACCTAAGCCAACAAGTCAAGAAATAGACGTTTGTACTCTAAATTAACATAAAAGTTAAAATGTGAGGATAGTGCATGGATGGCAAGTATAAAACATTAAAGAAATAGAACTGAGAGCTTAGAAATAAACCCTCACAATTATGGTCAATTGATTTCGACAAGGATGCCGAGATAATTCAATGGGGAAAGAATAGTCTTTTGTAACAAATCGTGCTGGGACAATAGATATCAATACGCAAAAGAATGAAGTTGGACCCCAACCTCACACTATATAAAACATTAACCTGAAATGGATCGAATGCATACATGTAAGAGTTAAAACTATGAAACTCTTAGAAGAAAACATAGGGGTAAATCTTCATGACCTTGGATTTGTCCAAGGATTCTTACATACGATACCAAAAGTACAAACAACTGAAGGCAGGGAAATAGACAAGTTGGACTTCATCAAAAGTAAAAACTTGGGACTTCCCTGGTGGCGCAGTGGTTAAGAATCCGCCTGCCAGTGCAGGGGACACGGGTTCGAGCCCTGTTCTGGGAAGATCCCACCTGCCGTGGAACAACTAAGCTCGTGCACCACAACTACTGAGCCAGTGCTCTAGAGCCCGCGAGCCACAACTACTGAGCCCACGTGCCACAACTACTGAAGCCCATGCGCCTAGAGCCTGTGTCCTGCAACAAGAGAAGCCACCACAATGAGAAGCCCACGCACTGCAACGAAGAGTAGCCCCTGCTCACCACAACTAGAGAAAGCCCACGCTCAGCAACAAAGACCCAACGCAGCCAAAAATAAATAAATGAATAAATAAATTAAAAAAAAAAAAAGTTAAAACTTGGGCTTTCCCTGGTGGCGCAGTGGTTAAGAATCCGTCTGCCATTGCAGGGGACACGGGTTCGAGCCCTGATCCGGGAAGATCCCACAGGCCGGGGAGCAACTAAGCCCGTGTGCCACATCTAATGAGCCTGCACTCTAGAGCCCACGAGCCACAACTACTGAGCCCACGTGCCACAACTACTGAAGCCCGCATGCCTAGAGCCCGTGCTCCACAACAAGAGAAGCCACCGCAGTGAGAAGCCCACGCACCGCAACAAAGAGTAGCCCCTGCTCGCTGCAACTAGAGAAAGCCCGTGCGCGGCAACAAAGACCCAACACAGCCAAAAATAAATAAATAAAATAAATAAATTTATTTTTTAAAAAAAGACTAATAACTGAGGATTTCATTTATAGGAAACTCCAAAAACTGGCAAGTCTATAGAGATGGAAAGTAGATTATAGTTGCCTACTGCTGGGGGCATTTAGGTTTGGGATGTGATGGATGAAGAGTATAGGGGTTTTTGGGTGATGAAATGTTCTAAAATTGATTGTGGTGATGACTGTATAACTCTGTGAATATACTAAAAACCACTGAGTTGTACCCAATAAGTGGGTTAATTGTACTGGATGTGAGTTCCGTCGGCAGAAGAATGTTAACAGGAAAATGAAAGAAGTCCACCAAGGGTACCATATCTGCCCGTCTCTTCCCATTTGAAGCCTCTTCCATTCATGCAGCACCCTGCCTCTTTCACACCAAGGTCCTGACCTACCTCCTCCTCCCCACCGTGCCCCTCCCCCTTCCTTCTTCCTTCCCGTCTTCCTGCTGCCCCAGAAGTGAACAGGCTCCCACGGCTCTCTCTTCAGCCTCTGGCTCTTTTCCTTCTTTCTTGGGAGAATCCAGTCCTGTGGTTCTTATTCCAAAGCCTTTCAAATCTTTATCTCTCGTTCTGGGACAGCTCTCCTCCCATGTTGCCAACTGCCTGCTGATATTTCCATTTGGATGTCTCCCACTTCACTTGTCTACAACCAGTTTGTTTTCTCCTTTTCCCTTTTCTCCCCACCCCAGCTCATTCTCCCAACTGCCCTAGTCCTATGAATGATGTGACTTTTCTTCCGCTTACCTGCGCTTGAAAGCTGAATTCTGCTTTTAAACGCTTCCTCTCTCGTCTGCTCTCGTCATTCTATAGCTGAGGCTGATAGATGCTTGTCTCCTGGTGTTTCGTTCACTCCCCTCTTCCTTCCCATGCCCGTTGTCTCTCTCTTTTGTGGTTCGGCCCTAAGTGGGGGGGCTCACTAGCATTCTAACTGGCCAGAAGTAAATACAGAATATGAACTGTGGAAGAAAAGGAACACAGTCGTGACCTAAGGAAGGGCTTCAAAACTCCGTGCCCTGAACTCCATGCAGGAGATTTTGTAAGAGAGTTGTATGAAAGAAGATGAAACCCAAGGGCCTGGAAAGAAACCCATGAACTAAGGAAGCAGGTCATCTCAGGGGAAATTGACACATAGCCCCCAGGGTATGGGTTTAGAGAGCCCGCGACAGTGGACACTGCTACAACCAGGCCAGTGGTGGATGTACTAAAATATGTCGGTGCTCGTTGGTAAACAGCCACTGTCCTGAGCCCCCTGACTGCCCCCCCATCTCCCTGCTGCTCCCCCAGGACTGCCTGAAACTCCCCACCACACAGTGATGATGAGAAACCCTGCTGGTGGCCGTGCTATCACATGGCTCTGACTCTATAACCACCTGGTCTCAACTTTGGTGCTTTTCCAGTGGCCCCCAAACCAAGTCCACACTCCTTGGCATCCTCAGGACCCACCTTAATCCAACCACAGCCCAGCTCTCCAGTCTATTTTCCATTACTCCCTACACTGTATTCCACATATGTGACTTGTACTATCCCCACATCAAATTCTGCTTTTGCCTTTCCCTCCGTACTCTGCTGAAATTCTTTCTCTTTCCCAAGGTCTTGCTCATATGCTATCAAGAAGTCATCCGAGAGTCCTTTGGCCAGGTGTGAATTTTTCCTTCCTCACTGATTATTTTCAGGTACATAAAAAAATAATATTTATAAGCATACATGTATATTTCATGCATGTTATTATATATGTATTTAATATATTTTTATTTTTATTTTGTGTATATATATTTTTTATATATATATAATTGAATGTATTATTACATTCAATTTTTATAGCCCAGTACCTTCAAGTTGTTGTATCAATTAGGGTTATTTTGGATGTAGGAACAGAAACAGCTCTGCTTACGCAAACTTGCATCTCCCCTGTATCCACCATGTGGCCTCATGGCTGTGAGTCCTGTCTACTCTGTAGGCCGATGGCTCCCAGCTGGGTGACTCCAGGCTTATCTACCCCCTTTGCCTACTTGGCAAAGGAAACTTCCTGAATCCTAACTTAGGCAGCGGGAGGATGGCATCCAACAGATGCAGAATTCACAGCCTTTCCTGCTGCACCTCATACTTACATGTCTCGTCTGAAATTAAACCTCATGCGCTTTGGGCTGTAAGCTGTACCCTGTCTGAGAGCGAAACATTTTATTTCAACAGCTTCTTTTTTTTTTTTTTTTTAAGTAGGGACTGTTCTAGCTCTCCTGAACTGGCTAGCAGATTCTGGATGTTTCTTGTAAAAATTAATGCTCTGTTGGAACAAGAGGGAAAAAAATCCCAACACTCTCTCGTGGGGTTCCCAGTGGACCAGAGCTCATATTTTATATCCCAGACACGGAGCTGAGGATTTTAGAGTTTGCTTAGGTTCAGTGACCTGTTCCAGCATCTCAGGGTCAGAGGAGTCATGGATGACTTCCCCTCCGATGGAGTCCCCTGGTTAGTCCATGGCCTGGAGCGCTATACGCATGGTTATTGGTTTTTGGAGGAGACCTAGAGACTGTTTTAAGAACTCCTGAGTTCTTCCTACGTGCCAGGTGTTAGGATATTCTCCCTGAATACTCCTCCTACCTCTTGCGGCAGGCATTTCTCCTTTTGTTGACGAGAAACTGAGGCTCGGAGAGGTGAAGTCATTTCCCAGTCTAACCCCCGCGTACGCAGGGGACCAGGAGGCATCAGGAGCTGTACATGACTTACGCGCTCAGCCTCCCTGAGTTCTGGTCCCTGATTCCCTGGGGGACAGTATCCCGCCCCCAGGCTGCTCATCCACTGCCTTCCTCTCTCCTCCTGGAGCCCCTGGGACTGGGGCCTTGGTGGCATCAGCTCCATTGACCCTCTCAGCCCGAGAACCTCCACAGAGCATCGACCCGCTTATTTGTCTCCAGGGAGGTTCGTTTTCCTTGTAAGAGGAGCTGGGGGCCTTCCCTGGTGGCGCAGTGGTTGAGAATCTGCCTGCCAATGCAGGGAACACGGGTTCGCGCCCTGGTCTGGGAGGATCCCACATGCCGCGGAGCAACTGGGCCCATGAGCCACAATTACTGAGCCTGCGCGTCTGGAGCCTGTGCTCCGCAACAAGAGAGGCCGCGACAGTGAGAGGCCCGTGCACCATGATGAAGAGTGGCCCCCACTTGCCGCAACTAGAGGAAGCCCTCGCACAGAAACGAAGACCCAACACAGCCATAAATAAATAAAATAAATATATAAATAATTTTTTTTAAAAAAACACAAAAAAAGAGGAGCTGGGGTCCAGCCACGGTCCCTCCATGTCTGGTTCCACCCAGGTCGCCCCCAGAATCATTTGGTGAGATAGGGGCTGTCCTGGTTCAGGGCTGCTAACGCTGGGATTTCGGCAGATGCAGATTGAGAACTTTTGGAAATGGTGTTGAAATCAAATGCAGGAACTGAGAAATCCCTGAAGCAGCACCTAAATCCTGCTTTCATTATTGAGCAAAAGAGAAGCAAGTGGGGGTGAGGTAGAGCAAAGGGGCACAAGAGGCTGCTTGAGGCGTGTCACGTCAGATCTAAAAGCGGGCACTGAGGCCATGGGGCGTCCCGTTTAAGGCAGGCCCTGTTTTCTACCAGAGGAGAAGCTTCTGCAGTAAAGGAATGCTGGTAACATTGGTTAACTATTATATTACCTTTCTCAGGTAACATAAAGTGTTATCAACGGTCCAGCGTTCAGCTGTGCAGGTCGTGCACTGCACAACTCGGGGCCTGTAGTCACACAGACTACTGATTCATGAAAAAGGCACTTGAACTCAGGAAGCCCTTAGGGAGATGATGCAAATGATGGCAAGTGGGTAACTCTGCAAGAGGATTTGGGAGGCGGGTGATATATGTTGCAGGAGGGGACAAATAGAGCCCGTGGCAAGATCAAGAGCTTTAGAAGCAGACCAGGTCCCATTGTCACCATACCAGCACTTAGTAGCTGGCTCACCAGGCAGGTTACTTAACTTCTCTGAGTCTGTAAAAGGGATGATGGGAGGTTCTTCCTTGACGCTCTGTGCCCAGGGGGCCTGTTGGCTAGTTGTCAGGCCTGTGGCTTCCTGTGTCCTTCTACTCCTCCTTAGCTGGGAAGGGGGACAAATTGGGGGTCAGTGACCCAGCTAACAGATCCCTTACCACCCAAATCCAAATGCAAAGGGCTTCAGGCAGGTACAAATGTTATATATATGTATATATAATATATATATATATTATATATATATATACACACACATATATATTATCATGGTAAAATATGCATAACATAAATATACCATTTTAACCATTTTTAAATGTACAGTTTCAGTGGCATTAAATACATTCACATTGTACAACCATCACCACCATCCATCTCCAGAACCTGTTTCATCTTCTCAAACTGAAACTCTGTCCCCATTAAACAAGAGCTATTGGGGTTCCCCCCAAACCCCTGGAAACCACCATTCTGCATTCTGCTCTGTGGATCTGGTGGTTCTAAGGATCTCACATAAGTGAAAACATACAGTATTTGTCCTTTCGTAACAGGCTTATTTCACTTAGCATAACATCTTCACGGTTCATCCAAGTTGTAGCCTGTGTCAGAATTTCCTTCCTTTTTAAGGCTGAATAATAGTCCATTGTATGGATAGACCACATTTTATTTATCTGTTCATCACTGATGGACACTTGGGTTGCTTCCACCTTTTGGCTTTGTGAATAATGTTGCTATCAACATGGGGGTACAAATATCTCTTAGAGACTTTTTTCACTTCTTTTGCATATAGACCCAGAAGTGGAATTGCCAGATCATTAGGTAATTCTAGGATTAATTTTTTGAGGAACTGCCATACTGTTCCCACAGCCACTGCACCACTTTACATTCCCACCAGCATTGCACAAGGGTTACAATTTCTCCACATTCTCATCAGTGC
Organism: Balaenoptera borealis; assembly: GCF_965194805.1. Lineage (NCBI taxonomy): Eukaryota > Metazoa > Chordata > Mammalia > Artiodactyla > Balaenopteridae > Balaenoptera > Balaenoptera borealis. The sequence continues at coordinate 6,155,220 of NC_138871.1, forward strand.
TTATTACTGTTGTTAAATAATAGCCATCCCAGTGGGTGTTGCACATATATTTTTAAAATTAATGCCAAACACCTCCGAGTTGCCTTTATTTCTTTGTGGCAGCCTCCTGAGATTGCTGTGGGCAGAGAGATGGAAATTCCCCCATCTCCTCAGAAGTGATAGGACCAGAGGAGTCACTGCTGGTCCATCACCAAGGTGTACAGGTGACAGCCTGTCCTGAAGCCAGGGCACAGGTGCCGGTGGCGAGAGGAAACACAAAATAGGGTTGGATGTTTCTCCTGACTGAGGCATCAAGAGGAGCTCCGAGGAGGGAATGGCCTCCAGCTCCTACCCCGGAAGACAACGGCTTCATTCTGTTCATGTGTGTTTACTATCCCCGTAACAGCAACAAGTGTTTTCAAATTTTTTTTTTTTTTTTTTTGGTCTGGGCATATTTTAATACCCTACTTCCTAGAATAAGATTGTTTCTTCCTCCTTCCTTCCCCTACCCTCCTCTTCTTTAATCTTTTTTCATCAAATGCTTTCTGAATTCTCGCCAGAAAGAAAGAAAGGGACGAAGAGCAGCCTGTATCCAGCTCAGAGAATCCTTGTGCACCGTGGTTAAGGAATCACAGACTTAGGACATCAGAGGTTTGGGCGGTGTGCAAGCCCGGGATGCCCGACCCCAAGAAGAGGCATTTGGGGGTGAACTGCGGCCCAGGCTCTGTTCTTGGCTCCAAGCCCAGCATCCCCAGCTGGTACCTGGAGTTGGGACTCTGGCTCTTGGGACACGACTTTGCCATCAGATGTCAATTATCTGCCGTCTGTTCTGACCTACCAGCTGGAGAACTTTTCCACTCAGAACCCCGCTCTGGGCCCTCTCCTGTCTTTGTTCCCCAGATTTCCCCAACAATCTTCTCTCCCTGCTGCGTTTGTAGCCCCATGGGGGAAAGAACAGGGAAATTTCGCACATTTTCACTGGAATAGAACTGAAATGGCGAACAACGAAGGAACCAGGAGGGGCAGAATGCCCGTCCCCGCAGCAGCCACGCGCTGTCACGGCCACGTTCCCCCTCACCAACCCCCGAGAACCCCGGAACACACCCCCAACCCTGGGCTCTGGGGCTCTCGGGGGACCGGCGTGTGTGCCTTCATTCCCCAGCCTCTGCCCCCAGTGAGCCTCTCTCTTCTGATGGATGCCCCATTAGGCAATTGTTAAGCATCACACCTTGCCCCTTAACCTACGACTGTTAAAAAGATAGATCCAAGTAACCTGCAGCGCATGGGTGCCATAGAAAGAAAATGAGGCCAATTTAAAGAAATGAGGCTTGACTTAAATCTTGACACGCACCCACACAACTGCCTGCACCTCCCACTCCCTAACAGTCGGATCTGGGAGAAGGTTACCGAAACTGCTGGGAAATTATAGTTATCCAGCCCCTTGATGTGTGGGCCCTGGACTACCCACTAAGGCTTCTGGAATAAAGAAGTAATGCCTCCATCTGAGCGCCTGAATCCACAGGAACGGGCCTGTGTGGGCATGGGAGCTGGGCCTGGGCTCTTGAGCGGAATTTATATCCTTCATCTGCAATCAGCCCATTCTGAGAACAAGAAGAGTTCACTCCGTCGTTAATGGGAATGCTATTCTCACCCTGATGGGAGGAAAAATGCCCAGAAACATGTTTAATGGATTTTTTTGATGCTTGAACATATTGCAGTGATTTCCTGCTTCCAAAAAGGACACGTTGATAACTTTTCCATATGGTAATTTTCTGTTATGCTGGTTAGTGGCGAGGCCATTTTTAATATTAAATTCCGAACGGTCAGCAGAATTTCGTCCAGTTTTCAATCGGTAAGACCCGTTAAGTTTTCAGAGAGGAAGTCGTTATTTCTTCTCTGTTTATTCATAGTGAATAGACATCTCTGTCTGAGTCATCTCATCTTTTCATACGTGGCGTCAGGTTCATCAAAGACCGAGGGTTTACAGATGCAGACGCTCCCTAATGCGCATGTCATTCTCACGGTTCAGAGACGCAGATGCTAAGTTTACTCAGGTTACCTTTTCCAATCACACTCTGTGCGCCAGCGTTGCCAGAGTAGATGCAGCCACGCCAAGGATAGAACCCTTTTTTCCAGGCAGAGATGGATCTAACGCAAGCAAGGCTCCCTTCCCCACCCGACAGCAGGCTGTCTCACACGACTTAAAATATTCAAAATGCCTTTTTCCCAAAAATACCAAAGAAGACTCTTTCAAAACCTACTTAGTATCACTTGTTTTCCCTCCTGTGGTTGGTACTGACAGCAGAAGAAATTATGTGCATGTACTTAACAGAAATAAGGCAGATGATCGTAAAGATATTAGCTCTGGAAATGATGCAAATTTGGATGTCTGACGTGAGAGCCTAAATGATTTGCAACTCTCTCCAATTAGAATTGTGAATTCTCTTTTATAAAAGGCAAGTTACAGGTCTAGCCTGAATGACCCCCTAATATAAAAGGTAAATGAAAACCAGTCTTTTCAGATGCTATTTTGTGCAACCCTTCACTTTTGTGACTTCTTTCTTTCCCACTTGCTTCTGTGGATTAAACTATTTTCAACTTGCCGGCTGAGGCAAATGATGCTTTTTTGAAGTCTTGGTTTGATTTACAGTAAGTCCCCTACATACGAACCTTCAAGTTGTGAACTTTCAAAGATGCGAACGTGCGTTCACACGTCCAATCATGTAAGTTAGTTCACGTGTCTGGCGTACGTTGTCACGTGCGTGCATCCTCTACAAGAGGCTGGGTTGTGCTTTTGTGTACTGTACAGTACTGTACAGAGTACAGTAGTACAGTATCTTTATTTCTTGCCTGTTCACTCGATGCCACCCTCTGTATGCCAGCTGTTGTACTGTACTACTGTACTTTTCAAGGTACTGTACTGTGAGATTAAAAATAGTTTTTTTAATTTTTTGTTTGTTTTTTATGTATTATTCGTGTGAAAAGTATTATAAACCTATTATAGTACAGTACTATATAGCTGATTGTGTTAGTTGTGTACCTAGCTAACATTTTTGGACTTACAAACAAATTGGACTTACCAACGCGCTCTTGGAACGGAACTCATTCGTACGTAGGGGACTTAACTGTATTAACACTGGGCACTAGACATGTCATAATATATCAATCTGCTGGTGCCAGGTTATGTTTTTCTTTTTTAAAGAAAATCATAAGCAAGAGCTTCCCTGGCACACTGAAGCGTGTGTTTTATCTCAGGGGTCTGCAAAATGTAATTGACTGTATAGGTCCACACTCTTAGTTGCAGATAACAGAATCCGCTCTGAGTGGAAGGAGATTTATGCAGGGGTAAAGGTAGCCTTCAGAATCACTGGGAAGGATGAAAAAATGCTGTGCAATAAACTAACAGGAATAATATTTAAAATCATACACGGAACAGGTGCCAAGGACGCTGATGCTTCTTTCCTGCCCAGGAAGACGCTGCCTCGGCTGCTGGGCCCAGCACCTGGTCACTTTGGCCGCATTTGCTACTTACAGGCACCTGTGCCCTCTCTCCGTGTAACTCTGTTCAGAATCCAGTTGCCTGGGTCTCCATCTGATCCTTAGGTCCCAAGTCTTAGCCTGAACCCTAGTTGCCAAGAAGTCTGGGCAATGTAAACTTTCCAGCTCCTTCCGTGCTGGAAGGCACATTCGAACGAGACAGGAATGGAGTTTGAAGTCAGCTCACAGTAGCTACCACGTGTGAAACAGACCACCATGTGGTGAGGAGGGGGAGGAACCAAAAGAAACAACTTGCAGCTCAGTTGGCCAGCTCACAGCCCCTGGCTTAGGGAGTTTGGTATAAACTAGTTGGTGGAGAAGCTGGCATTGGTCCCTGGTCCTGGCACCCTGAAGGAGTCTAACTAGTGGTGCCTACCGGCCATCTGGCACCCCTCCGGGCCCACTTCCCAAGCAAAGCTGCAGGAAGGCCAGAGGATGGCTTCGGCGCCTGGGGCTTCTGTCTGGAGAGCACTCTTCCCACCCCCAAAGGAATCTGGGGGCTTCTGGAATGCGCCCCCCCACCTTCTCTGCCTCCTCTGTGCCCAGGCCTCCCCCTGGGTGGCCCGGGCTCTGGGAAGGTGGCAGCTGCTTCTACTCCAAGCTGCACCCCTGTGGGTGCTACCTCAGGGTCTCAAGCGCAATGTACAAGGTCAGACTTGCTTGTTTCCGCGTGCAGCTTGAGAAAGCCACGTTGTGATGGTACAGCTACTCCTTTTATGTTTTCTTTGCTTATTTCTTCTTATTTGGCTTTCATAAAAATCCCAAGGTTTTAAGAGAATTATGGATCTATTTGAAAGAGGCAAGTAATAGCAATGACATCATTGGATTTTTACTATGCTTGTGCTTCTGTAATACATATATATAACCATCCTGTGGGCTAGGTTGAATTATCCTCAATTTATAGATGGGAAAACTGAAGTTCAGAGAGGTTAAGTGACTTGCTTAAAGTAACACAGCAACTCTGGTCTGGTGACTCTCAAGGAAGAGGTTCTTTGTCCACGTATCTTACTCTTTTGGCATAAAGATACAAACAAGAGTAGATGGAGGTGGGAGGTTTGGTATTGGGGTGAGTGTTGTGTGTGTGTGTGAAGTGCTCACGCAGATTTTATGAATTTTTACATAAATGTATATATGTCACCTACAGCGCATGGCAGGTAGGATGTTGTATTTTTCAATTGAGATCTTGCAACTTGGCAGTTTATACCATAGTTATCCCCTGTTCTACCTTAACAAAGCCAGGGTAGTGGGGGGAATCAGGCCAGGATGGGACACATGCTTTTTATCTGCCACATGGGGCTGATCGGCAAGATGCCTGTAGAGAATTGATGGTCCAGGGAACTAGAAAACGCTGATCAGCCCCCCACGAGGTCAGACACTAGGAAGCATCTGTCTACAAGAATGAATATTCCCTGACTTTGCCTACACCAACCCTGGGCTGGCATTTCTGTTTGTCACCTCATGGAATGGGTGAATGAAATGAAGAAGGGGACGGCGAGGTTGGCCCAAGGCCCTTCGGTGAGTGGGTAGCCCCGGTGGATCTCCCTGGTCCTGCCTCGACCCAGAGGGGCGGACTTCAGCCTGGGCTCCTGAGAAGGGCTGGTCCCTGGAAAAAGGGGGCAGAGTCGGAAGGGAAGGCTCAGCAGGCACGTTGGGAGGCTGCGGAGTGGCCCGTGGGGAGGGTGACTCTCGGCAAAGTTCACTCGCTCGTGCAGCGTCCTTCTGTACCACGTGCCAGTGACACACAGGACACCCTGCTGCCCCCTGCATCACACCCATAGGCAACTATTCCTGCTTTGGAGGAGCTTCTACTAATTAACAGACGGATAACAACAACGCTAATAAATAGCAAGTCCACGTGTGTAACGTTCTCTACCTACAAAGCATTTTCACCCGCAGTACTTGGTTTCTTAGGCACAGTTTCCCAAGGCAGGAGGAGTGGGCCGGTGATCATTTCCTAGGGAGACTCTCTAAGGCTCAGAGGAGTTAGAGCCAAACATATTCTTCCTGCCCTGCATACCAACACTCTTTATTTTCACAATGGTGGTTTCGAGCCAGAAGTAGACTGTATTAATGGGAGGGAGAGGGAAACAGTGAAAGCAGTGTAGGTGAGATATAAGGTTGTATTTCCCCGGCGGTGACCGGCAGTTCCCTCCCCCTGACACGGCACCCAGCACCCCTTCCTGGCCCACTTCAGGGGAGGCCTGCGGCTCTCCTAAGTCTCCGTGCCCAGCAGCTGTGGCTTCCCTGTGTCGTGTCCCTCCCCCGACCCTCCTGCAAAAATTCTCTGCTGGCTTTCCGCTCGCCGCTGGTCCTCTGTGTGTGGCCTCGGGAGGAAGCCACGGCACTGAGCCACGGGGGAGGGATGACACATCCCAGTGAGACAGGCTGGGACCTGGGACCCTTTGCTGCAGTGCTTGTCCCTGGACAAACGTCTCCTCCAGCAACACAATACAAAGACACTCTAAGGGACTAAAGTAACTGGGGCACATTATGGACAACAAGATACAAAAAGACCAAAAACCCAACTGCCACTTCTGAGGAGCTGGAAGCAAAAGCAGGGCCCCGCGCAGGATCCCTGCACACGGCACCACCGAGGGGTGGGCAGACCACCTAAGCCCCCCCTCCGGCCTGACCCCTGGACACACCCCTACCCTCACCCCACTTAAGGAATCAGCTCGGCCCCCATCAGAGAGCGAGCAAGGGCAACTGTTACTTGTTTCCACTCCCTCTTCTGTAGCAGAGACCCCAGTCAAACCTTGCCTGAATTTCTTGTCTGGCCTCTGGTCAGTTTCTGTTGATTAAGGAGGCCAAGAACCGTGGCCGATAACACCAGGCTCTGAGGCACCTGGGAGGGTAGGTCAGAGGAAGGTCACGTTCCGGCCACACGCTTGTGCAAAATACAGTTTCCTGGGCCTGTGGCATGGACCTGACCCCCGCTGATCGCAGGTGGAATGTGAGGGTGAATCTTTCCCCCCCCACCAAGAAAAGGGGGCACAAGAGACTCTCATCTCTGTGTTAGGTATCCAGGGAATGACTGAGGTTGACAATTCCCCTGATGCTGCAAGACGGGAGGCAAAATTCGACAACAGTCAGGAAAACGGCAAGTGCCGGGTGCAGCCTGCAAAGTCAGGGGGGCGTTGGAGAGTAGGGTGGGGAGTGTTGAAGTATTCAAAAAACCCTTGACGTTGTATTTTACATTTAGAGACGCTCAGAAAATAGCAACATCTGTATTCATTTCCTAGAGATGAAGTAATAAATGACCACAAACTGGGTGGCTTAAAAAACCAGAAATCTATTGTCCTCCGGTTCTGGAGGCCAGAAGTCCAAAGTCAAGCTGTCAGCAGGGCCACGCTCCCTCTGATGGCTCTGGTGGAGGACCCTTCCTTGCCTCTTCCTAACTTCTGCTGGAGTGTTCTTTGTTTGCAGAGGCATCACTGCAATCTCTGCCTCTCTGGTCACGTGGCATTTCCCCGTGTGTCTCTGTGTCCAAAACTCTCTCTCTTTTCTCTTATAAAGACATCAGCCACTGGATTAGGCCCATCCTAATCCAGTATGACCTCGTTTTAACTTGATTCCATCTGCAAAGACCGCCTTTCCAAATAAGGTCACATTCACAGGTCCTGCGGGTTAGGATGTCAACATATCTTTTTAGGGAGACACAGTTCAACAGAAAGTTTTGTGAGTGTCCAAGCACAGTGATGAACGCAAAGGGGCAGTTTCAAACGTGGGAAATCGGACTGGAGATTTTAGTGAATAAAAGGATGAGAGGTATTAGCCGCAGACAAGAAAAAGAAAACATACGCTGTGAGTTCATTTTAAGTTCAGGGATGGGTGATGATGAACCAAAACATGAATACATTATGTTTTAGGACTTGCCACAGTTGCCGAAAGTGTGTCTCAAGAATCTTGACATCTATAGCAATATGATTATTAACGCAGGCAGGTAAACATAGTCTCGTAAAAAATAATTTGCTAGGAAGACAGTCCTTATCGCTTGACACTGAATGGAAGAAACAACGGAGGAAAATCCATCACTCGTGATGGTGAAAAGGGCATTTAATCTGATTGAAAGTCCTGTGTTTCAAACTGCTTACTTGGCTAAACACAGCACTTTCATTCACTAGATTATATATTCAGCTTCCTTAAAAGTAAGATACAGAAACTTTAGCAGCATCCAAATAAGTGAAGTGCTTTTCCATTTAAGTGACTTATTTTATCATTTCCATTTAATTGAAAGCAAATTGCCTTCTTCAATAGAGACTACTATTTCTGATTTCAGATTCTCCTTTCTGAAAGAGGGAGCTGAGATTCTTTTGTGTGCAGTTGTGAAGAGAGTTGCTTTTAAAGGAGCAGAATGATGGATGACTAGGGGATGTATTCTGAAAACAGTGATGAGGTGCCACGGGATGTGGCAGCAGTCTGGCTGTCGGGAGCGGGAGAGGGGACAAAGGGGGTCATAGAACGTGGCCTCATAGAACGTGGGCGCTCAGGAGAGGTGGGGTGAATGAATGAGTGATAAAGCAGTGCACGCAGTTGCAGGTGCTCTTACTAGAAATGAAGAAGGCAGGAGAGATGGACCGCACCGGAAAGGGGTAGAAGAAGTGAGCTTCATTTTGGAGATCCCGATCTCAAGTCTCCTGAAAGATGGCTCCAGGAGGGGGAAAAGCAAGACCAGGGCTCAGGAGTGAGGTCAGCATGGAATTCTAGTTTGGGAGGCATTCACATGGAAGTAATAGTTGAAATGACAGATCTGCTGAAATTGTTGAGGGAGTTTGTACACGGAGAGAAAAGAAGTGGGCTGAGCACAGAACAATGGAAACTGTCCACATTTAGGGGATGGTGGGGAAAGGGGGGTCGGAGGGGAAGGATGAAATGGGGTGAAGAGTGGTGTCTGGGCTAGAGCCCTGCCAGTGGCAAGCAACCCAGCCAAGGTGTCCCAAGTCCTGGAGATCAGACATAGCTCTCCTGGCCCCCATGAGGACAGGGCTTGGGGATGTCCCCAGCTGCAGAAAGGGAGGGAGGACAGGGATGGGAGAGCAGGGGATTCTCAGTATCCTGCAGTTCTGCGAGAACTGAGTTAAAGCAGGCGTTGGTACCCCAGGCGTGGCTGCCACTGGGAGGCATGAATCAGATGCTTGGGGTGATGGTTGAAGGCATCAGGCGGGATGGAAACCGGTGAGAGGAAGGCACGTGGTCAGTCTCAGAAGAAATTCGAGCGGCAGATTTGACTCTCTAGAGTCATATCTGTGTTCCAAAACCAGCTCTACTATGTTTGTGACCTTGGACAATTTATTGATAGTTAAATTAGCTGGTATTTAGTTTCCTCATCTGCAAAATGGCAACACGGTATGAACTGGCATTGACCATGAGGAAGTATGTAAAGGGCCTAGGCGAGGACACAGTGGGTGCTCAGTGAATGTTAGCTGTTAACAACAGCAGTCTCAGTCGCACTCACATGGCCATGAAGGTAAGACTTGGGTGTGGAGGTTGTATCAGTCAGGCTGGACTAGGATATGCTGCAGGAACAAACAACCCCAAACCTCAGTGACTTACGATAACAAAGGTCTATTTTTCACTCCAGTGGCAGGTGCATCATGTGTTGGTTGTGGCTCTACCTACATCATCTTCATTCTGGACCCCAAGCCTCTGGTGGTCATGGTGGCAGAGGGAAAAGAGTGCTTGGCAAAGAGCATGGTGGCTTTTACAGCTTCTGCCCTGCAGTAGCACGTCACTTTGGCTCACATTTCACTGGCCACTGTCGCATGGCACTGCCTGAATTCAACACAGCAGGGAAGATCTTCTCTTAGGTAGGGGCACCGAATGTTGGTAAACAGTAATTCAGTTGACTGCAGAGGGAGCTAGTCAGTGGAACTAGGGGAGTTTGACCACCTGGGTAAATCAGTAACTCTATTTTTAAGCCTGGGACACAGAATCAGAGCAGGGCCAGGAGGATTGTCCCCAAATCTGGAAAGGGCCACGTCCAGGATGGGACAAGAATAGGATGAGACAGGCATGGTGAGGCTTGAACAATTCTCTTCAGGAAGGAGGATGACCAGGATGGAGAAGGAAGAGTGGACAGAAATTACTCAATAACCTGACCTAAACTCCCACTGGCTCAACAGCCCAGGCACGTTCCCTGACAGGTTGGCATTTGTTTTGTGTGCCCAGGAGGGCAGGTCCCAGGTGGAGGAGAACCGCGGAAGCTGTGCAGCTCGGGCACCTGCTTCTGTTCTTGAAATCATCCTCGCCTCCTCAGGGAAGTTCCATTCTTTGTCAGCCTTAGATTCCTGGCCTGTCTTGGGTCAATACCAGTTCATATCTTCTACCTTCAAGGGCCCGTGCAAACAAGTGCACACATTTTAAATAGAATGGTCATGTCAGGTTAGGAGGGAGAAGGGGATGGGAGTGTGGAAAAGGGATAAAGGGAATTAATGAATTGAACAAGAGTGGCCCCTCCCCCAGGCTGTGATGGCAGTGCCCCCTGAGCCGAGAAGTGTAATTAACTCAGCCCTGTGCACCTGAGCTCAAAAAGGAATGGATGGATGGATGGATGGATATCTTCGCCTTCCACCCCTATCTTCCCAAAGTATTTCATGTTTCACCAAAAAGATCTTGTTAGCGCTTCAAAGACTTGGTGAGCAAGCCTGTTTGCTTTGTTTTTGCTGCTACTTTGGCCACCAGTCTCATCAAGCTTTGGTTGTGTGCTGTGTGCAGGGCGCATGCTCAGTGCCCTGCTTTTGCTCCCAATACCTAGTTTGTGCTCCTGGCTCTTCAGAAGTGGCAGTTGGTTGGGTTTTTTGTTTTTATCTTTCTGTATCCTTTGGCCCAGAATTTGCCCCAACTGTGCATGCGTGCAGTTAGTTTTAGTCCCTTATAGTTTCTTTGTATTTTGTTGCTAGAGGAGAGTTTGTCCAGGTGCAAGCACTGCAGTAAAGGGTCCCAGGTCCCAGGTCTGTCTCAGACTTGTTCTGGGACTTACCTGAAGGATGGGATTGGGACAGCCAAGAGGAAAGAGGCGGCCCTGTGAATGGGAGGACTGACCAGCAAGGGCCTCGAGTGGAGACGGTGTTTACAGACATCAGCCCCAAGGGGGAACATGAAGGGAGCAAATGTACTAACCTACTTAATCACTGGGATAGTTACACTTCAATTAATCAATTCAACACCCAGGAACTGTGTGCATTTGCTCTGTGACAGGTGTAAATAAAACACAGTGGAGACAGATCAGTAACAAGAAGGCTGACCGCCGGGGTCCCAGGTGCTCTGAGAGGCGCACCTCACCCGGACGGGCCGGGGAGGGCATGAGGAGGAGTCTGAGGGCTTCCCAAGGAAGCGACATTTCCAGGGACGCAGGACGGGGAGTGGGGATGCACAGAGCCTGTGCCAGCAGGCAGTGGGGGTGGGTGGCATTCAGTGCTTGACAGATTAGAGCAGAGTGGGCGTGGGGCAGGGTCCTGAAGGACCTCAGAAGGCCAGAAAGACCCTCGGGCTCTGTCCCAACAGCTGGGGGGCCGCTGGACAGGCTTAAGCTGGGGAGGGACCTGGTCCCGTCAGCAGTTCATTTCTTTCTGTTGCTGCCTGAGTGACTGAGTGGGCTCAGTGGTGGCTCCCGAGAGAGACGTATCCATGTGACCGTGACATTATTTGGGAAAAGGGCCTTGGCAAATGGAATGAAATTAAGGATCTCAAGGTGAGATCATCCCGGATTGGGGTGAGGCCTAAATCCGCTCACAGTGTCCTAAGAGAAGAGGGGGGAGAAGGCAGAGTCTGGGGGGCGGCGGTGGCGCGTGTGAGGATGGGGCAGAGATTGGAGGCCTGCATTCCCCAAGCCGTGAGTGCCTGGAGCCACCAGAAACTGGAAGAGGCAGGAAGGATCCTCCCCTGGAGCCCTTGGAGAGACTCTGGCCCCTTGAAGTATGAGTCCGGTATATATACAGATTTATTTCTGTTGTTTTCTAGTCACCCAGTTTGAGATCATTGTTACGGCAGGCCTGGTCTCTCCAAGATAACCATCTTCACGTGCTGCTCCTCTCTGAGGCCTGGCACTCAGAATCCTCCGCTGTGTGCAGGACGCGGGCCCTCCTGTCCTGCCCTTTTCCCTGGGCTTCCTCCGCACTGGCTCTCCGGCGCCAGCCCCAGCCACCATCTGCAGCTCCACTTGTTGCTGGGCCTTTGCCTTGACTGTTTCTTCAGCCCGAGCATCCCTCTCCACTCTGCCCCCAACTTGCCCCCCCCCCCAAATCTTGCTCTGTCTGGAGAACTCTTAATGACCCCTCTGATCTCAGCTTGGCTGTCACCTCCTCCAGGAAGCCCTCCTCCCCCTCCTAGCCTGCCAGAGCATTAGCCACATCGAAATGGCCCGTTTCTGAGTCAGTTTTCAGAGAAAAGGCGTTTTGCTCACACTCCTCAGGACATAGCCCAGGGTCAGCTACACAGCAGGCGCTCAGTCATTATCAGTTGATGAATGGGGCAGCCATGGGGCGGGGCGGGGCCTGGGGCCATCGTCTGAGTTGGACGTAATAGTCCTGGAGGTGGAGAAGAGGGTGAAGGACACCCCTGTGATGCTGGCTTGCAGCTGGGCGGAGCGTGGGGTCACGGAGAGAGGGAGCTCAGGGTTGCAGCGAGCGACTGAGTTGGGGCCGGTCAACCAGGCATTCAGAGAGCCCTTAATTTCCGCACAGTGGGGGGCTGTTATTTATCTTATTGAAGTAGAGGTGATTTACAATGTTGTGTTAGTTTCAGGTGTACAGCAAAGTGATTCAGTTGTGTATATGTGTGTATATATATGTGTGTGTGTATATATATATATATGTTATTTTCCATGATAGGTTATTATAAGATACTGAATAGAGCTCCCTGTGCTATACAGTAGGACCTCATTTTTCATCTATTTTATATATAGTAATGTGTACCTGTTAATCCCAAACTCCTAATTTATCCCTCCCCACCCCTCTCCCCTTTGGTAACCATAAGTTTGTTTTCTCTGTCTGTGAGTCTGTTTCTGTTTTGTAAATACATTCATTTGTATCTTTTTTTTTTTTAAGATTCTACATATAAGTGATATCATATGATATTTGTCTTTCTCTGTCTGACTTACTTCACTTAGTATGATAATCTCTAGGTCCACGCATGTTACTGCAAATGGCATTATTTCTTTTTTATGACTGAGTAATATTCCATCGTATATATGTACCACATCTTCTTTATCCATTCATCTGTCGATGGACATATAGGTTGCTTCCATGTCTTGGCTATTGCAAATAGTGCTGCAGTGAACATTGGGGTATACGTCTCTTTTCGAATTAGAGTTTTCGTCTTTTCTGGATATATGCCAATTGTTTTTGATTGGGGGAGTAGGTGGCGACAGCTCCGCTCAGAAGTGGATCTCTTCCTGCAAAAATGCCAGAACCACGATGCGTCTTCCACTGTGAGACTCAGAGGCAGGCAGCTGGTGTCACAGGTTAGGAAATGCACCAGCAGAGGTGCCATTCCTGGCCCACAGGCAGTGACAGACGACATGCCGGGTCTTAATGGGTGAAAACAATGCTCCTAAGCTCCAGCAAGCCAGGAATCCATAAGCTCTGAGGAACTGAGAGCTATCCAAGGATGGACAAAATGTCAAGTCCCATGAGTATCCTGGACGGCAGTGAAGAGAATGCCCTTTGCTCATCTTAAACGTAGTCACGGCTTCCCCGATGGCCCCGGGACTTGCTACAGGCTTCGGCTGACTTGTCCCCTGGCTGGGAGCAGTCCCTGCTAGAGCCTGACTCCTTGGATGGACCCTGAAGGAGCTGGGTCTTTTGGGGAAACGGGTAACAGCAAGTAGAGAGAGGTCTCTGATGAGTTGGTATGTTCCTATGGTCTATCTATTAATTCATAAATATGTTTTTGCTTTAAGAATATAACTTTTTCACATACATACAATGAAATATTATTCAGCCTTAAAAAGGAAGGAAATTCTGACATACGCTATAATATGGATGAAGCTTGAGGACACTATGCTATGAAATAAGCCAGATGTAAAAGGACAAATACTGTACAATTCCACTCATAGGAGGTCCCTGGAGTAATCAGATAGTAGAAGGATGGTTGCCAGGGGCTGTGGGGAGGAGGGGAAGGGGAGGTAGTGTTTAATGGGTGCAGAGTTTCAGTTTTGCAAGATGAAAAGCGTTCTGGAGATGGGTGATGGTGATGGTAGCACAACAATGTGAATGTACTTAATACCACTTAAAAATGGTCCAAATTTGATGTTAGATGTATTTTACCACAATAAAGAAAATTGGAAAAAAAAATGTATGTCTTCAGGAAGAGCTAGATTGTGCACATTTCTACAAAACATTTACCAGATTTCTTTGACAAACGAAGGAGAGAGAAAAATAACTTTGAGCAATTGGGAAAAAAGAGACCAACAGACTCTCTAAAGCATGCATGAAAGAGTCCTTCCCATGAAGATGGAGAGGCAGGGAAAGAGCTGCTGGGCTGGGGACAGAGGGATGAGGGGAGACCAATGTGCTAGAACCATCAGGGGCCATATACCCACTCACAGTTCAGAGATGGGGAGTTAATACTGATTGATTTCTCTCCACGGACTATTTATAATTCCTGGCATTCACATCTATGCTTAAGTTAACTACTTATTATTATGTTATCATTATTTATTATTAGAACTATTGGATCAGCTGGGTAGAGCTCTCATTCCATGCTGTGGGCTTGGACGTTCTCAGGGATTCCCTGTGTGGACTTCGTGGAGTCTGGAGCAAGGACTCCCTTGAGGTATAGTTCTGGGCCCCTCTTACTATCATAGTCTGTCAGGGCTCTCCAGTAAAACTTCCTGTGGTCATGGAAATGTTCTCCAATGTGTGCTGTTCAATAGGGTGGCCACTGAACACTTGAAACGGGGCTAGTACGACTTAGGAACTGAATTTTAAATTTAAGTCCAAATAGCCACGTGGCTACCATTTTGAACAGCACAGGCTAGATTCTAGGTCCCAGAGTTGGGGGTGCCAGATAGTTCCTGCCTTCTGGATGGGGCTGGAACCCTCCAGAGGGCCTGGCCTGGCTATTATCTGTTACATGGGCCACAGTGAGTTGCGGCTCCTTCTTGGAAGTTGATGTTTGATTCTGTGGGATGGGATCACGGCAAGGAGGCGGCAGATTCTAAGGCATCCTTTTTAAACTGGATTCTGCAAGAGAATTAGACCCCAAAGAATACAGTGGGAGTGCTTGTTCCCTTAATGTTCCCAAGAGCAGTGCTTGTCTAGAACCGCTCTAGGTACCTGCGGGAAGAGTGAATTGATTACGCCCAGTGGGTGTCTCAGGACCTTAGGGTCCTGGAACTGCGGTTGAGAAAGACTGACCTAAAGAGACTTCTCTAAAAAGAAAAAAGGATGTACTGAATCCCAGCCTTCTCATTCCTCCCAAAGACATTTCTCCCAGACCTACAGAAATACCACAGGTATCAGAATAGAGTAAGAGCCTGTGGTGTGTCCAAGGCCTTGCCTGATGAATCTCTAGTATTTAAAAAAAAAGCCTTTCATCATCCAAGGAAGCAGTTCTAGCCAACCGCTAAGCCATGACCAACCTTGTTTTCTTTACCATCATCCTCCCCGTCACTCCCTCCCCATCACCGTCTCCAGAACACTAGAAAGGACCTGATTTCCCGGCTGACCATGCTAAGTACCACATATGAGGGCAAGAGCAAACACAAGCTTTTAAGAGCTTACAAGTACAGACAGATACACAGAATGTAGGTTACGCTTGGCATATAAAACCTATTCCTGAGAACGTATGTGTAAATCAACTCACATCTTTAAGACAATACATAGCTTACATTGTTAATAGAATAGAGAAAAGCATAAGAAAAAGTCTATATATATATATATATATATATATGTATATATACACACTCACAAACACACATGTATGTGTATCTCTACATGAGATTCAGACAATATAGAAACAGAAAGTCAAAAATACAAAGGAAAAGTCAAAGTCTCTTTCCTTTCTTTTTCAGGTTTCTCTTCAACAAGGTAACTATTGTCAACTTGCCTTGATTCCTTCCAGAAATTAAAGAAATACACTTATATGTATCAGTGTTAATGTCAGTGCTCACACACTCACAAGTACACTATTTATAGAGGGGTCAAAATATACAGTCATACTATAAATAACAAATGCTGGAGAGGGTGTGGAGAAAAGGGAACCCTCCTACACTGTTGGTGGGAATGTAAGTTGGTGCAGCCAGTATGGAAAACAGTGTGGAGATTCTTCAAAAAGCTAAAAATAGAGCTACCATATGATCCATCAATCCCACTCCTGGGCATATATCCAGACAAAACTCTAATTCAAAAAGATACATGCACCCCAATGTTCATAGCAGCACTATTCACAATAGCCAAGACAAGGAAACAACCTAAATGTCCATCGACAGAGGAATGGATAAAGAAGATGTGGTACATATATACAATGGAATACTACTCAGCCATAAAAAAGAATGAAATAATGCCATTTGCAGCAACATGGATGGACCTAGAGATTATCATACTAATTAAAGTAAGTCAGACAAAGACAAATACTATATGATATCACTTATATGTAGAATCTAAAATATGAAACAAATGAACCTATCTATGAAACAGAAACAGACTCACAGATATAGAGAACAGACTTGTGGTTGTCAAGGGGGTTGGTGGGGAAGGGATTGAGTGGGAGTTTGGGATTAGCGGATCCTACTGTATAGCACAGGGAACTATATTCATATCCTGTGATAAACCACAATGGAAAAGAATATGAATAAGAATGTATATATGTTTAACTGAACCACTTTGCTGTACAGCAGAAGTTGACACAACATTGTAAATCAACTATACTTCAACAACAAAAAAAGATACAGACATATAGACTGGCTTTTTCACATAATATGTGTGGTCTCAGCACATGCAGATACACCTCCTTCTTTGTCCTGACTGCATAGTATTCCATTGTACGGGGTTATGGGTTGCATTGTATCTTCCCCCCAAATGATATGTTGGAGTCTTAACTCCTAGTAACTTAGAACGTGACCTCATTTGAAGACAGGGTCTTCACAGAGACAATCAAGTCAAAGTGAGGTCACGAGGGTTGGGCCTTAATCCAAAATGACTGGTGTCCTTATAAAAAGGGGAAATTTGAACAGAGACACACATAGAAGGAAGAGACTACGAAGAGGCCCAGGGAGAAGATGAACATTTACAAGAGGACTAGACGACATCCTTCCCTCATGGCCCTCACAGTGAGGTCATAAGTGCAAGAGGAATCTTTCGGTTGCAAGTGACAGAAGCTCCACTTGGAATAGCCTAAAGGAAAAGGAAATTAATTTTAAGGTTATTCAGCTGCCAGGATTTCAGGATAGCTGAGCTTCAGGGAAAATTGGGACCTGGTACCTAGACACCATCCAAACACTCTCCCTCTGCTTTAGTCCCGCTCCTCTCTGCATATTTGATCAATCCACCCCTACCCCCTCTTCTTCTTTTTTTTTTTGGCTGCATTGGGTCTTCATTGCTGTGCATGGGCTTTCTCTAGTTGCGGCGAGCAGGGGCTACTCTTCGTTGAGGTGCACGGGCTTCTCGTTGCACTGGCTTCTCTTGTTGCAGAGCACGGGCTCTAGGCACACGGTCTTCAGTAGTTGTGGCACACAGGCTTAGTTGCTCCACAGCATGTGTGATCTTTCCGGACCAGGGATCCAACCTGTGTCCCCTGCATTGGCAGGTGGATTCTTAACCACTGCGCCACCAAGGAAGTCCCACACCCCCCCTTCTTGAGATCAGCTTTCCCCACTTTTGTGGCCAAGATACAGCCTGGTTTTGAAAGGACTGTCATGATGGCCAACATTAAAAAGTCTATAAATAACAAATGCTGGAGAGGGTGTGGAGAAAATTGAACCCTCCTATACTGTTGGTGGGAATATAAATTGGTATAGCCACTACAGAGAACAGTATGGAGGTTCCTTAAAAATCTAAAAATAGAATTGCCATATGAGCCAGCAATCCCACTCCAGGGCATATATCTGGACAAAACTATTATTCAAAAAGATACATGTACCTCTCTGTTCACAGCAGCACTATTCACAATAGCCAAGACATGGAAGCAATCTAACTGTCCATTGACAGAAGAATGGATAAAGAAGATGTGGTGTATATACAGAATGGAATATTATTCAGCCATAAAAAAGAATGAAATAATGCCATTTGCAGCAACATGGATGGAACTAGAGATGATCATACTAAGTGAAGCAAGTCAGACAAAGAAAGACAAATACCATGTGATATCGTTTACATGTGGAATCTAAAATATGGCACAAATGAACTTACTTACACGATAGAAAAATACTCCCAGACATAGAGAACTGATGGTTACCAAAGGGGAAAGAAGGGGGGGGATAAATTAGGAAGTTGGAATTAGCAGATACAAACTACTATATATATAAAATAGATAAACAACAAGGTCCTACTGTATAGCCCAGGGAACTATATTCAATCCTGTAATAAATCATAATGGAAAGGAATATGAAAAAGAATAGATATATAGATGTATAACTGAATCATTTTGCTGTACACCAGAAACTAACACAACATTGTAAATTAACTATACTTCAATTAAAAAAAAAAAAGAAAGAAAGGATTCTGATGGGCTCAACTTGGCTCAGGCTGCTGGCCCAGGACCCACCTAGAGCTGCATCACCATATACTAACCAGAGAAACCTCTGGAACCCTTTGGATGGCAGGAGTGGTGTGGTGGGCGGGGTCGCTTGCTGGTAGAGTAGGTTCTGAGCAGACAGTCGCCTGGGGGCTCCTCACTGTTTCAATCGAAGCTTCCTGGAAGAGGAATTTCAGCAGTGCCACCATTTGGAAAAGACCTAAGGCTTCATCCTGCCCACACTGAGGGCCCTGACCAGCTCCTCCGACCCAAGCAGAGGTGCCTTTGTCTTTCTGGAGCCCAGCATGCGCCTCCCTCCCCGGGCCTGTGCGGCTGTGTCATCCTTCCAGGCAGAAGGGGAAGGCAGCAGAAACAACTGTCAAAACAAGGCCGGCCTCTGCCTGCAGGAAAATCCGGGCTGTGGCAGAGGCTCAGCGCCTGCCAAGCAAAATACCAGTTCGGAGATGTCGCTGGCATGCAATTTAAAGAATAACTTGAGTAGCACTTGAGGTTATTTAGAAAAATACCTTCGGTCACGTGGTTTCCAGAATGTTATGTGAGATGAATCATCCGTACCCAGCCCAGAGCGGATTTAATTACAATCCCCTCCCCTGTTGCTTCTTTTAAAACTTGACCTTCTTTTCTGGTTGCTATTCAAATTCGTCAAAATATCAACTCGATTTTTTTCGAAGCCAAGGGGGAATCTTTCTATAGCTGAGCAGATTCAGGCAGGAAGAAGGGACCCAGCATACAGGGAGGAGCTTTGCAGGACGGCTATGACAGCAGATTACCTTTCATTGATGGGAAAATGGCATTTACCTGTGAGGGCTATAAAATAATCTGTCCCCCAAACTGTACTCAGCTTGAAAGCAAAACCAAACATCTAAGGTGTCACACACAGAAGAGTTTTTGAGTAACCTGACAAGATCGCGCCAGCCAAGCAGGCTTGGTGTCTCTGTTGCTAAGCGGGGGTCACTGTTCACACCCAACCCTGGGGTTTGGGAGGAGATATAAACAAGGTGAGTTTTGCTTTTCTAAATCCAGGTGTCCTTGCTCATCTGTCGTCTTGTGTTTGGAGAACCACTCCTGCCAGGGAGGTTTCCTCTCAAGCAAGCACCCAGGGCAAGGGGGCTCAGGTCTGCCTGAGGGCTGACACATCCAGTGGGTTAAAAACGCCCCTCAGCTTCCAGTCCTAAGGCAGCTGCTTCTTCCAAGACCTTGGATCCTGGTGGCTCAATGTGGGCTCTGGAGTGACTGACCCACTGCCCCGTCGCAGCTCTGGGACCAGAAGCAAGTGACATAAACTCTCTGCATCTGAGTCTCCTCATTGGATAAACAGGGATCATCACAGGAGTCCCCAGGCCATAGAGCTGTTGTGCCGATTAAATGAGATCGTCGAGGTGGCTGGCACAAACGAGGGGTTCAACACGCGGGAGTCTGGTCTGTAATAACCACAGCACTCGGCTCAAACCAGAACCAAGCAAGACTGGCAATTAAGCGGAGGGCAGAGTCTTGCAGTCACGAATTACAGTAGCATTTCAGGACCGTCACATGCTTTCTACTTTGCAGTGCTGTCACCTCTGGTGCCTCATTTTATCTCTCGGTGGCCCCATGAGACAGGCGGGGCAAAGATCATCAGCCTAGTCTGTGGGGAAAGCAGCTGAGGTTCAGATGAAGGTCATGGCACGTCTGGGCCAAGGGCAGAGCCAGCCTGGCCTGGTGCCTGGGACAGCGTGGTTGGCAGTCCCGGGCACCCCCAGCCAGAGGGCAGGGTAGCCGTTGGGTGTGCAGGGCAAAGGGCCCCACCCACAGCAGACGCCCAGCGAACACCTTCCCCGCTGTTGCACCTGCTCCTAAGGCCTGGCCTAGGCCTCTCAGCTGAGTCACACTCAAAAAGTTAGAAACCAACCCCCATAGTTCATTATTTTGGTTATCTCTATCTCAAGGACCAGAAGGGGCTGAGTGTGTGATTTTAACAGACGGCTTCCATCGTGAGGCCAGGATCTGGGCCAGAGCCAGAAGGAAACACTGGAGTAAGAACTCGGGCAAGTCTGTGAACCCTCCATGCCTCAGTCCCCTGATCTATAAGCAGCATCAATAACCCTCAAGTAGCAAGGTTTTCATGCAATTTAGAGAAAACGGAGGTCACGTGACTGGCTCCTGATGGAGGCTTGACAACGCCTGTTATTACTGTTCTTTCTCAACCTGCTTTTTGGTTTCTGGAGGTCAAATGGTTTCCAGCTCTGACTGCGAAGCAAACGTTGCAGTGCTCGATACCAAGTTGGGCAAGGTTTCCCCCTCATTTTCTTTATGTTCCAGATTAGTCATTAGATCCGACAAGACGCTGACCCCGAAGAACCACAGGAAGAGAGGGCAGCTGGGAGTTGATCAAAATCAGCTGCCTAGCACAGGGAGTTCAGCTCGGTGCTTTGCGACCCCCTAGAGGGGTGGGATAGGGAGGGTGGGAGGGAGACGCAAGAGGGAGGGGATATGGGGATATATGTATGCATATAGCTGACTCACTTTGTTATACAGCAGAAACTAACACAACACTGTAAAGCAATTATACTCCAATAAAGATATTTTAAAAACCCCAAAAAACCTATTCCTGGACACAGGGAACTATAGTGAATATCAGTAATAACCTATAAAGAAAAGAATCTGAAAAAAGAATAGATTTATATATATATATAACTCTTTGCTGTATACCTGAAACACACACAACATTGTAAATCAACTGTACTTCAATAAAAAAAATAAACAAAGGGGAAAAAAATCACAAACCATTCCTAGGGGTGAGCAGCTCAGAGGCTATGGGCCAGGCTGACCTTCCGAACGAGGGTAAAGTCAGAGCAGCTTGCCAACATGGGAGACAGTGACGGTGGGTGAATGTCAGCCCTGGAGGACCCAGACCCTTCCATCCTTTCCTGGACCTGCATCCCAGACCCTTTCTCGCCAGGTGTCACCCTCCCTCCCTCCCTCCTTCCAAGAAGGGAGCCTACAAGGAGACCCATGCTCACCTGGAAGGTTATTTTTGGCTCTAGGACTGAAAACTGTTTATTTAGTTATTTTGGATAGGCTACGCAGAAAACCGAGATCTTGAAGTCACGTGAACAAAACCAAGCAAGGGCGTCTGCTGTGCTCTGAGTAATTTTTATAGTCACAACCAAGGCAGGTTAGTGACCACACGCCCCACGGACCTCCCAGTTTCCCCACTCCCATCCCCCATCCCCGCCTCCCAGTTCATTCTCCTCTCCATCACCCCCTCCCCCCGGCGTGGGATCAATCCCATCTCCCCACCCCCAAGAGGGCCTTGGACCATGTACCCCGAAACTCCTGTAACACAGGCAATTTTCACACAATTCAGTTAGAAAAAAATGAAGCTAGAAATAAGGGAGGGGGTGACTGGGGACGGCCTACGTGTCACAGCAGAGGCCGAGGGGCCTGCGGTGTGGGAGGTGGGGTGGGTATGCTCCCGGAGAGACAGGCTGGCCGCTAGTGCAGGCCCTTCAGGCCTGCATTCGTGGATTTTACTCCAGTTTCCATGAAAAGCCTTTCGAGAGTTTTTTTTTAATGGTGGTAAAATAGAAACAGCATACAATGTACCTTTATAATCACTTTTTTTTAAAAAATAATTTTATTTATTTTTGGCTGCGTTGGGTCTTTGTTGCTGTATGCGGGCTTTCTCTAGTTGCGGCGAGCGGGGGCTACTCTTCATTGTGGTGCGCAGGCTTCTCATTGCGGTGGCTTCTCTTGCTGTGGAGCATGGGCTCTAGGCGCAAGGGCTTCAGTAGTTGTGGCACGCAGCCTCAGTAGTTGTGGCACACGGGCTTAGTTGCTCCGTGGCATGTGGGATCTTCCCGGACCAGGGCTCATACCTGTGTCAGCATTGGCAGGCAGATTCCTAACCACTACGCCACCAGGGAAGTCCCTATAATCACTTTTAAGAAGAGAATTCACTGGCAGTAAGTATGCTCACATTATTGTGCAACCGTTACCACCATCCACCTCCGGAAATTTTATCACCTTTTTTTTTTTTTTTCCCAAAGTATTAGCCTTCTTTTTTTTCTTTTTAACTTTTTATTTTATATTGGAGTATAGCCGATTAACAATGTTGTGATAGTTTCAGGAGCACAGCAAAGCAACTCAGCCATACATACATATGTATCCATTCTCCCCCAAACTCCCCTCCTATCCAGGCTGCCACATAACCTTGAGCAGAAGAACTTTCTTCACCTTGTAAAACTGAAACTCTGTCCCCGTGAAACGCTTGCTCTCCATGTCCCCTCCCACAACCCCTGGCAACCGCTGCTCTACTTTCCGTCTCTGAATTTTACTTCTGTAGGGATCTCATGTAAGTGGAATCATATAGTATTTGCCTTTTTGCGTCTGTTATTTCACTCAGCATAATGTCCTCAAGGTTCATCCATGCAGTAACCTATGTCAGAATTTCCTTCCTTTTGAAGGCTGAATCATATTCTAGTATACGTACAGACCACACCTTGCTTATCTATCCATCTGTTGAAGGACGCTTGAGTTGCTTCTACCTCTTGGCTATTGTGAATAAGGCTGCCGTGAACACGGGTGTGCAAATATGTCTTCAAGATCCTGCTTTTAATTCTTTTGGGTCTATACCCAGAAGCGGGATTGCTGGATCATAAGGTAATTCTGTGTTTAACTTTTTGAGGAACCTCCATACTGCTCTCCACAACGGCTGCTGCACCATTTTACATTCCTACCAACCACGCACAAGTGTTCCAACTTCTCTACGTCCTTGCCAACACTTGTTACTTTCTGTGTTTTGTTTTTGTTTCTTATAATAGCCAACCCAATGGGTGTGTCTGAGGAGGGGCCTGCTTTGTGTGGGTTTTTTTTTTTTTTTAATATGTATTTATTTACTTGGCTGCGCTGGGTCTTAGTTGCGGCACGCAGGATCTTTAGCTGTGGCATGCGGGCTTCTTAGTTGCGGCATGTGAACTCTTAGTTGCGGCATGTGAACTCTTAGTTGAGGCGTGCAGGATCTAGTTCCCCCACCAGGGATCGAACCCGGGCTCCCTGCATTGGGAGCGCGGAGTCTTAGCCACTGGACCACCAGGGAAGTCCCCCTGCTCTGTGTTTTTAAAGGATTCCTCCGAGTGCCGTGTGAATAAAGTGGACATAACTCAGCATCCCGACCAGGATAATTTTGAGTTTGAAGAGGCATCTGTGATTACGTACGCAGGGACAACGTGCAAAGTATTGCTGTCCCAGTCAATCCAGACACACGTCACCTATGTGGGGAGGTGAGAGTGAAGAAGCTCTGGAGGCCATGGCAGCGGGGAGGGGTTGGCTCTGGAGGTGGGGCAGGGGGTGGACTGCGTCCGGCTACAGCAGAGGGGATTGAACGCTGAGATAGGGTACGCTGATGGGAGAGGAGCTGAGAAGGCGGGCCGAGGGCGGGGAGGCGGGAAGCCACGACCACTGGACCACAGGCGCTGTCCCCTGACTGTGCCCAAGGCTCCCTGCCCCCAGCCCACTGGCCTCCGATGGATGGCTCGGGGAAGTGCGGGAGGGGGGCCCTGGGGGCCGAATTCAAGCTCAGACAGAGGACGGTCTCGGTGCGGGGGGGGGCGGGCTGGAATCGTCAGCACCGAGTGTGGCCGCGGGGTCTGCAGGGGACAGCAGGACAAAGGGAGATGCTTCTGGAGAGCTGCTGTTGCCTGAGGGGGGCCGCTGGAAGGGAGCAGGGTGAGGCGTGGTTGCAGGAGCCCATCTTCTGTTAATCCATGCAGCTGCACCTTTGATTCAGGCGGTTTTCTGCATACTTTTTACTTAACAATAAAATGGTTAAAAAGCAAGGGAAAGAAAGAAAAGGTGTCAAGGGTAGGGGAGCAGGAGGCGAGGATGCGGGAAGGTAACAGAAGGTGCAGGCAAGGTGGTCGACAGCCCCACACAGGCTAAGGAGTTGGCCCCGACTAAGTGGTCACCAGACCTCTAGATTCCACAGACAATTGATTTTATTTTTTTAAGTAGGGCTGGGGTGGGAAGGAATGAAAGTGGGCTACCAACTTTATTCTGCCATGTGCGGGCACATGCACGCATGACGAATCCCATCACCTATTCCAGTGCTTTTGTTAATGAAAAGACTTTTTTTTTTAACATCCCATGAATTAATTAATTAATTGATTTATTTATTTATTTTAGGGATTTTATTTTTTTAACATCTTTATTGGAGTATAATTGCTTTACAATGGTGTGTTAGTTTCTGCTGTATAACAAAGTGAATCAGCTATACATATACATATATCCCCATATCCCCTCCCTCTTGCGTCTCCCTCCCACCCTCCCTATCCCACCCCTCTAGGGGGTCACAAAGCCCTGAGCTGATCTCCCTGTACTATGCAGCTGCTTCCCACTAGCTGTCTATTTTACATTTGGTAGTGTATATATGTCCATGCCACTCTCTCACTTCGTCCCAGCTTACCCTTCCCTCTTCCTGTGCCCTCAAGTCCATTCTCTATGTCTGTGTCTTTATTCCTGTTCTGCCCCTAGGTTCTTCAGAACCGTTTTTTTGTTTGTTTTTTAGATTCCATATATAGGTGTTAGCATACGGTATTTGTTTTTCTCTTTCTGACTTACTTCACTCTGTATGACAGACTCTAGGTCCATCCACCTCACTACAAATAACTCAATTTCGTTTCTTTTTATGGCTCAGTAATATTCCATTGTATATATGTGGCACATCTTCTTTATCCATTCATCTGTCAATAGACACTTAGGTTGTTTCCATGTCCTGGCTATTGTAAATAGAGCTGCAATGAACATTGTGGTACATGACTCTTTTTGAATTATGGTTTTCTCAAGGTATAGGCCCAGTAGTGGGATTGCTGGGTCGTATGGTAGCTCTATTTTTAGTTTTTTAAGGAACCTCCATACTGTTCTCCATAGGGGCTGTATCAATTTACATTCCCACCAACAGTGCAGGAGGGTTCCCTTTTCTCCACACTCTCTCCAGCATTTATTGTTTGCAGATTTTTTGATGATGGCCATTCTGACTGGTGTGAGGTGATACCTATTGTAGTTTTTTTTTTAAATTAATTAATTAATTAATTAATTTTTATTTTTGGCTGTGTTGGGTCTTTGTTTCTGTGCGAGGGCTTTCTCTAGTTGTGGCGAGCGGGGGCCACGCTTCATCGCGGTGCACGGGCCTCTCACTGTCGCGGCCTCTCTTGTTGCGGAGCACAGGCTCCAGACGCGCAGGCTCAGTAGTTGTGGCTCACGGGCCAAGGTGCTCGACAGCATGTGGGATCTTCCCAGACCAGGGCTCGAACCCGTGTCCCCTGAATTGGCAGGCAGATTCTCAACCACTGCGCCACCAGGGAAGCCCCCCCATTGTAGTTTTCATTTGCATCTCTCTAATGATTAGTGATGTTGAGCATCCTTTCATGTGTTTGTTTGCAATCTGTACATTTTCTTTGGAGAAATGTCTATTTAGGTCTTCTGCCCATTTTTGGATTGGGTTGTTTGTTTTTTTGATATTGAGTTGCATGAGCTGCTTGTAAATTTTGCAGGTTAATCCTTTGTCAGTTGCTTCATTTGCAAATACTTTTTTACCATTCTGAGGGTTGTCTTTTCGTATTGTTTATCATTTCCGTTGCTGTGCAAAAGCTTTTAAGTTTCATTAGGTCCCATTTGTTTACTTTTGTTTTTATTTCCATTTCTCTAGGAGGTGGGTTAAAGAGGATCTTCTGTGATTTATGTCATAGAGTGTTCTGCCTATGTTTTCCTCTAAGAGTTTTATAGTGTCTGGCCTTACATTTAAGTCTTTAATCCATTTGGAGTTTATTTTTGTGTATGGTGTTAGGGAGTGTTCTAATTTCATTCTTTGAAAAGACATTTTAACACCCTTTGGGAAAAAAAAAATTAGGAAGAATGAAAGGTCAAAATAAAGGACAATACTTTTGAGAAGGACAGCTGGCCACCTTGACTGAACATTTGCCAAAGCCTGAGAACATCACCGCAAGACCAGTAGGTTGCACAGACCAACTCTGCACCCCTGGTGCTTTGTGCACCAGGCTGTACACGGCAGGAAGGCAGGACCCCATCTGCCATGCTCCCCGCTATGCCCAGTGTCCGGCACATGTAGGCTCTTGGCATACGGAAGGGTGTCTGCTGGGGTCCAAGCTGCGTGATTTTGGACAGGCTCCTTCGCCTCTCTGGGCCTTAGTTTTGTTTGTTTGTTTCTTTGGCTGCACCATGTGGCTTGCAGGATCTTAGTTCCCCGACCAGGGATTGAACCCGGGCCCTCAGCAGTGAAAGCACCGAGTGCTAACCACCAGACTGCCAGGGAAGTCCCAGGGCCTCAGTTTTCTTATCTGTAATAATGGGTAATAATAACAGTCCTTCCTTATAGAATTGTGATGCTATGTTACTCTTATATGTTCAATGGATTCAACCTGAGACATGGGTCTGGGTTCTGAAACCAAGTGTGGATTCTAGAAATATTTACTAGAAAGAATTGACAAATAATCTTGACTAGTCTTGGAGGCCCAGGAAGGAGGGGAAAGAGAGAGTTGTAGGTATAGGTCTGAGTGATGAGAGGAAAAGGTGTCCACAGGATGGAGTTGTTGAGTTTGGGGTGAGGTCGGGTGTGGACGAATCTGACCAGTCCTCAGTGGTCCTTCTTCCTAATGCTCGGTCATCCGTCATCAATAGACACACTTCTATGTATAAAATAGATAACTAATAAGGACCTACTGTACGGCACAGGGAACTCTACTCCATACTCTGTAATGACCTATATGCAAAAAGAATCTAAAAAAGAGCGGATATATGTATGTGTATAACTGATTCACTTCGCTGTACACCTGAAACTAACACAACATCATAAATCAACTCTACTCCGATCTAAATTTAAAAAAAAATAGACCCTGTAGTTTCTCAGACTCACGTCTCCTTGAGGAGGAGTGTGGATGTGGTGAGTAGGTCCTGGTGAGGCATGCTCCGTCCTCCGGGTGTGCTCTCGAGCTCTGAGCTCTGCCTGCCCTGCCCACCCTTCACCCTCTCCCCCCGGGGGCGGGGGGAGCATCTGCCCTGCCCACCTCCTGCTGCTTGGGCAGGACCCTGCCTTGCCCTACGGACTGGACCAGGTGACATGAGGGTAGAGTAGCACTGGGTAGATCGGCCAGGGGCTTCTGACCTGTGAGACTGGATGAGAGGATGAGCTGGACCTGGAAGGTTCTTTTCACAGGAATTTGGCATTGGGTCGTGAGAGACAGCGCTGGTTGGCAGCAGGGCTCCAACGGCCAGGGTGCTGCGGGGCTGATTCTGGGCCAGGACGAGCCAGGCCCCTTGTGAGTTGACATTGTGAGGGAGCAGCAGTGCGGGTGTACAGGGTGAGGAGGTGTGGACAGAAGTGCGAAGGCCAAGAGAGAGACATCCCTTAGCCCTGCCTGGGGCCTGGGTGGCTTTCTTGCTCCAGCTCCAGGGCATTCGCATCTTAAAATCTGAGGCAATTACCAAGTCATTGAGAGTCTGGGGCTCAGAGTCTCCAAGACTTTGACTTGAATGGAGACTCTGCCTCATGGGAGCTGTGTGACCTCAGGCAAGCCCCTTAACCTCTCTGAACTTCAATCTCTGCAGCTGTATTGTAGAGAGAAAACTATTGTCAACTTCATAGGGTTATTGTGAGGCCTCAATGATACAGGAGGGGCTTAGCAGAGTTTCTGGAACATGGTAAGGGCTTTAAAATGTTAGATAGTATTATATTTTTTATTAACTCCTCTATTTCTTGAGGTCATTCAGATGGTTTCTGGCTGTAACAAATCAAAACATGGGGTATGATGGACGATCCTTTCCCCTTGGACGGATTCTTATGGGAAAATCGTAATTCCTAATGTTTCGGCTCCCAATGTCTACTACTTCTCCTGGACAAAATGAGTCTAGTTACTTAGCAGTATTTTTCTGACAGTTGATTTCCTCTCTTCCAATGCATTGGAATTCTATTTCTGTGTTGAACAGCAGTTAGAATGCTTCCATTAATTTCCATAGGGGCCCTTCAGTGAACTGACAGTTTCTCTGGGAGCCAGTTTTCCTAAAGGATGGTCATGTCTGCTAAGGTCTTTTATTTATTGGCCCCAACACTCTCTTTTGGACCAATGGAAGTTTATTAATTCTCACAATGCTACTTAATGTTTGTGATAAGAGGCCACGATCTATTTAGCATTTAGAAAAACAGAGGCCTTAGAAATGAAGCAGTTCAATAGGAAGAGCACAGACCATAGTCTTCCAGAGTCACTGGGCTTGCAAAAATTCATACCCACCTCCCCAAATTAGAGACAACAAGACTCCTTCATCCATTTTTCTAAGTACCTCCCTGCCTCTAAGATGAGCCCATTCAAGCGGTGATGAAAATGACATTTCTTTCCATCATAGAATTGAAACTTATTTCAATGTTAGAATTTTTCAATGTATCCAGTGAAATAAGACGCAGGGGATGTGTAGAAGTGCATTCTCTTTCAGCTTGTTATGTTCTCATCACAGCTTCCGCCCTCAAATCTTTTTATCAGAGGAGTGATGTTCTCTTTGAGCAATAGCATTGAATACCACCCTCTGACAGCCCAAACTAGAATCTTCCAGATGACAGATGGATGCCTGAATAAGAAGAATGGATTTTTCTAATGCTGCATTCTGATCAGGACAACAGCCACACTCTCTCTCCCGGGCTGTTACGTTGGGCTTCTAGCAAGTTTCACGTTGGGCATCTAGCAAGTTTCACTCATTTCCGTCTCTCCACCCCTCCCCCGTTCCAATGCAACATCTACTCTGAAGCCAAGATGAGCTTTCAAGAAGCAGCTCTGGATCAATTTACATTCCCACCAACAGTGCCAGAGGGTTCCCTTTTCTCCACACCCTCTGCAGCATTTACTGTTTGTAGATTTTTTGAGGATGGCCATTCTGACTGGTGTGAGGTGATACCTCATTGTAGTTTTGATTTGCATTTCTCTAATGATTAGTGATGTTGAGCATTCTTTCATGTGTTTGTTGGCAATCTGTATATCTTCTAAAGCAGAAACTAACACACCATTGTAAAGCAATTATACTCCAATAAACATGTTAAAAAAAAAAAAAGGAGCAGCTCTGATGCTCATTAAGAACTGTCGCTGGCTTCTTCCAAACCAGGATAAAATCTGGCCTCCTCAGCACACCGTCAGCTCTCCTCTCCCTGCTCCTGGCCACACGTCCCTCCTGCCCCACTCGAGACTCTTTCTCTCCCAGCCTCATCCGTTCCTCAGTGCAGCTCTTTTCTTGACCTGGAACACCCTTCCTGCTGTTCTCCACCTCCTAGGTCAAGGCATCCCTCACATCCCAACTCCAACACCAGCTCCTTCTTCCCCTTTCCTCTGGGGTGTGTCACCCACTCCTCTCTCCGCAGCACTCATCAGGCTGGGGCTGTAGACACGGGACAGAGATACAGTTGGCCCAGCAAAATTGTGAAGACAGCCAAATATCATCTCTTCCTTCTTCTCACCTTTCCTTTCCTATCACAGAGTTTGCTGTTCTTTCTTTTTATATAATCTACGTATCATAAATTCACCCATTTAAAGGGTACAGCTTCAGGGATTTTGTATATCCACAAAGTTGTGCAACCGTTACCACAATTTAATTTTAGAACATTTTCATTATATCAAAACCAAACCAAACCAAACCTCATACCTGTCAGCAGTCATTCCCCAACCCCAGGCTTAGACAGCCACGAATCTACGTTGTGTCTCTATAGGTTTGCTTATTCTAGACACTTCACACGAACGGAATCATTCAATATGTGGCCTTTTGTGTCTGCCTTCTTTCACTTAGCATAATGTTTTCAGGGGTCGTATGTGCCGTAGTGTGTGTCAGTACTTCATTCCTTTTTATTGCTGAATAACATTCCATTGTACGGATATATCACATTTTATTTATCTATTCATCAGTTTTATCAGTCGATGAACATTTGGGTTGTTTCCACCCTTGGGCTATTATAAATAATATGACTATGAACACTCATGTATAATTTTTGTGGGGGCATTTTTTTTTTTAACTTTTCTCTTTTTTAACTTTTCTCTTTGGTATATATGCAGGAGTGTGTTGCTTATTTCCCACATTATTTGTGAGCTTCTCAAATTTCCTTCTCTTATTTATTTATAATTTAATTCCATTGTAGTGCGTATTAGGGTTCTCCAGAGAAACAGGACTAATAGGATAAATGTAGACATATAAGAAATATAAGATAAAAAGAAGAAAAGAGAAACAAAGACATAAAAAATAAAGAAAACAAGTAGCAAATGGCAGATGTAAATTCTGCTTATTGGTGATTACACTAAATTTAAGTACTTTTTAAAAAAGGCAGATTGGCAGAATGGATAAACAACAGGATCCAACTATACACTATCTACAAGAAACTCACTTTAGATTCAAAGACACAGTTAGATTGAAGTAAAAGAATGGAAAACATGCACATAGCAACCAAAGAGAACTAAGAGAGTTGGAGAGGCAAATAGCAACCAAAGAGAACTAAGAGAGCTGGAGAGGCAATACTCATGCCAGATAAAAAAGACCTTAACACAGAAAATGTTACTCAAGACAAAGAGGGACATTATATAATGATAAAAAGGCCAATTCATCAGAAAGATTATAAACATTTATAAACATATATACACATAACAACATAGCCTTCTTTTGTGTTAAATAGATTTTTTAGATATTTTCTAGTGTGCCATTTTAATTCACTTATTTTTCGTTTATTATTATTACTATTACTATTATTATTTTCTTAGTGGTTGCCCAGGAGATTATAATTAGCATCTTAAAAAAATCTCGTTCATATTAATACTAACTTAATCTCAATAGTATACAGAAGCTTTGCTCTGATACAGCTCCATTCTATTCCTCCACTGTTGTGGTATTATTGTCATATATATATATATTTTTTTTTAAAATAAATTTATTTATTTATTTATTTTTGGCTGCGTTGGGTCTTTGTTGCTGTGTGTGGGCTTTCTCTAGTTGCGGCGAGTGGGGGCTGCTCTTCATTGTGGTGCGCGGGCTTCGCATTGCAGTGGCTTCTCTCGTTGCGGAGCACAGGCCACAGGCGCGCAGGCTTCAGTAGTTGTGAAACGTGGGCTTTGTTGCTCCACGGCATGTGGAATCGTCCCGGACCAGGGCTTGAACCCGTGTCCCCTGCATTGGCAGGCAGATTCTTAACCACTGGGCCACCAGGGAAGCCCTATTGTCATATATATTACATCATTATACATTATAAGCTCATCAACACATTTCTGTAATTATTGCTTTATGGAGTTGTCTTTCATATCAGGTAAGAGGAGAAAAGAGGTACAAAAAACTTTATACTCTCTTTAATGTTTACCTTGTAGTTACCCTTACCAGTGCTCTTGATTTCTTTGTGTGGATTCAAATGACTGGTTACTATCCTTTATTTCAGCCTGAAGGACTCCCTTTACTATTTCTTGTAGCATAGGTCTGCTAGCAACACATTTCTTTGTTTTTGTTCATCTGAGAATGTCTTAATTTTTTTTTCATTTTTGAAGGATAATTTTTCTGGATATGGAATTTCTGAGTCACAGTTTCTCTTCCTTCCTCTCTCCCCCAACATTCTGAATACATCATCTCGCTGCTTCAGGCTTGCATGGTTTCTAGTGAGAAGTCAGCTATTCATCTCATTGAGGATCGCTCGTTCCCACAGTTAGTCATTTTTCTCATGCTGTTTTCAAGATTATCTCTTTGCCTTCATCTTTCAACAGTGTGACTATGTGTCTAGGTGTGGACTTCCTTAAGTTTGTTCTATTTGGAGTTCATTGACTGTCTTGGATGTGTGGATTTATGTCTTTCATAATATTTGGGAAGTTTTAGGCCATTATTTCTTCAAATATTCCTTCTGCCCCCTTTTCTCTCTCTCTCGTCTCCCATTATGCATATGTTGGGATACTTGATAAAGTCCCATACCTTTCTGAGGCTCTGCTCACTTTTATTCATTCATTTTTTCTATTTTTCAGATTGGATAATTTCAATTGATCTTTATTCTATTCACTGATTCTTCCTTGTGTCAGCTCAAATATGCTATTGAGCACGACTAGTGAATTTATGATTTCCAGTTACTGTACTTTTCAACTTCAGAATTAGATAATTTCTATCTATTTATTGATATTTTTTATTTGGTGGGACATCATTGTCTTACTTTCCTTTCATTCTTTTAGACATGGTTTCATTTTGTTCTTCGGACATATTTCTAATAGCTGATTTAAAGTCTTTGACTACGAAATACAGCATCTGAGCTCCCTCAGGGTCAGTTTCTACTGACTGCATTTTTGTTTGTTTTTTTTTCCTCTGCATGGTCCATATTCTCCTATTTCATTTTGTGTTTCATAATCTTTCATTGGAAACTGGACTTTTTCTTTTTCTTTTTTTTTGGCCACACCACGTGGCATGCAGGCTCTTAGTCCCCCAATCAGGGACCGAACTCGTGCCCCCTGCAGTGGAAGCACATAGTCCTAACTACTGGACCCACCAGGGAATTCCCCAGAAACTGGACATTTTTTATAATATAATGTGGCAACTCTGGGAATCATATCTCCTCTGTCCCCGGGTTTTGTTGTCCCTATTTGTATTTTTAGTGACTTTCCTGGACTAATTATTTAAAGTCTGTATTCCCTCTAGTGTCTGGTCACTGAAGTCTCTGCTTGCTTAGCTTCATGCTCAGCTAATGACTCATCAGAGATTTCCTTAAGTGCTTTGAACCATTATGTCTTCCACCCCTTGCCAAGGGGCTCTTTGTGTGTTGAGGCATACCTTCAATACTTAGATTGTTCTCTGCCTTGCCCTTTACTTCCTGCTTGTGCAAGGTCTCTGGGTCACCCCATGGTGAGAGACTGGAGCCCTCACAGGTCTTTCCTAGGCATGTACACAGACCCAAGTATAGGTACAACCTTCTAGATCACCAGGAAAGAATGTCTCACATCCCTCAGAACTTTTCAATACCCCCTATAGACATCCTGCTCCTGATCTTCCTTTTAAGTTTTTAGCCAGGATCTTGTTTGCCCCAAGTGGCTTAGAAGCCTCAGGCAGCTGCAATGTTAGGTAGCTGCTGCTGATTATTTTCAAAAAATGCTTTAAGGGTAGGGCTCTTTACCACAGAACAAGGTGCAAGTCGGGCCAAACAATGAGAAAACGCTGTGAATGGGCCTCTTCCAGGAAATGTTGAAACAGATCAAATAGAGACAATGCTCTGAATGAAACTTCTTGCACCCAAACAGGATCCGCTCCATCTGGTAGCTTCAAGGCTGCTGGTTTTCACAGCCACTGTGGTTGTGAGGCTGCTGGTTTTCAAAGGTTTCATGGAGTTAGGGAAGGAAGGATGGGAGGAGATCAAGGGAAGAATGGGAGTAGGTCAACAACACACTGAGCGGTTCTTATAGAGGTTCAGTTTTTTCCTCAACAAATGTTTCTCAGATTGTTGTAAGTCTTTGGTTAATATCCATAGTTCTAAAATAGTTGATTTTGACCATTTTTGATAGTGCTTTCGTTGCTTTGTTGGATGGGCAAATTTACAATTCCTCAATTAGCCATTCAAGACATCTAACTTCTCCATTACATGGATGTTTCCCCACTAAACGGTGATAATTTTGAAGGTGAGAATCATTTCTAACTCATGGTTTTATCTTCTCTACCTGGACAAGTATGGGCATGTAGCAGGTGCCCAATAAATGTTTATTAAATTAATAGTGGAGAAAATTCCAAGGAAGTACAGGTTCATCTATATCCTACACAGAGTTTCTTCACAAAGATCTAGGAGAATGGAGACAAAAGTGTGAAACAGGTAAAGCTTATCTTTGATGTGTCTCTCACTGGGGCTGTAGTAGGTATAAGATAGATGTGGTCATAGCAAAAGGCCCACACACCTGTTAGAAATTAACTGCAAGAATTATCGAATGCTGCCCTCCCAACAGTATGTGGACTTCCTTTCTGTTCACCATAAATCTTTACACAACTAATGGGACCTTAAAGATGATCGTGTGCGGGCTTCCCTGGTGGCGCAGTGGTCGGGAATCTGCCTGCTAATGCAGGGGACACGGGTTCGAGCCCTGGTCTGGGAAGATCCCACATGCCGTGGAGCAACTAAGCCCATGAGCCACAACTACTGAGCCTGCGCATCTGGAGCTTGTGCTCTGCAACAAGAGAGGCCGCGACAGTGAGAGGCCTGCGCACCACGATGAAGAGTGGCCCCCGCTCACCACAACTAGAGAAAGCCCTCGCACAGAAACGAAGACCCAACACAGCCATAAATAAATAAATAAAGAAGCTTTCATTAAAAAAAAAAAAAAGATGATCGTGTGCAATGCATCCTCTCTCAGACGAGAACCCAGGGTAACAGGAAGTAATGCGCTCAGAGTAACACAGTTTAATGCAGAGTCTGACTTTCATGTCCTTTAGTTTATGGTTCTTCCCTAATTTCCTACTGTTCTTCAAGGTAGAAAAGGCATGGGAGCCTAGCATGTGAATCTCTATTTTTGGAGGGAGAGCCAAGGACAGAGGTGAAAAAGCACTGGGCTTAGGTTTGGAAGACAAAAGTTAAGGTCTGATTCTGCCACTAATAATTGGGTGATTTGTTCAATTACCTTCACTTTTTTGAGCCTCAGGTCCTCTAGTGCAAAATGTTGATGAAAACATCTATCCAACTGGGTACTTTGGATGATAAGGTGAAATAATGTGTATGAACTCCATACTTATGTTCTTAACAGCTGCAAGAGTGGGGAAAAAAAAACTTATACAAGACAATGACTCTTCTGTTTTTCAAAAATTTTCCATCCCTCCCTTCCTTTCCCTCTCTCTCCCTTCCTTCCTTCCTCCCTCCTTCCTTTCCATCCTTCCTTTCCTTTTTTCTCTTTTTTTTTTACTCTTTTTTTTTTTTAATGTAAAAACTAAACACATATAAGAAAAAGTCTTTGAAGGCACACATGAAGTGAGGAAAATATTCCCGCAGACTAAATAAGAACTAGTATGTTTTAGTTCACCCTAACTCTGGACAAATGAGTCATTGCGTATCTTCACGACTGAGGATAAAGTGAGGAGCTGAATTAGAAAACAAATCAGTGGTATTTTAGCCTCCCTCCTCTTTTAGTTTTGAAGGCCTGAGCAGACTGATGACGTGCGTTGGGTCCATGCACTTAATTCCCTGCCCCCTTTACTTCTCTCTTTCATTGCCTGTTAAGTGCCAAGCACTATGGTGAGATCTGAGTAGCCAAGAGTGACCTCAGACCCAGTCTCAGCTCTCAGATGTCTAGATATGAAGTTGACATCACTAAAAAGGAATTTTATCCCTGTGTTAAAAGAAACAATCAAACGTGCAAACTCATAGGGGTAGTAGCATGGCCTAACAGATCTTGTTATAAGCTGAACTGTGCATTGCCCCCCACTCCCCCAAATTCATATGGTACAGTTCTAACCCCCAGTACCTCAGAATGTGACTGTATTTGGAGACAGGGTCTTTAAAAAGGTAATTAAGTTAAAATGAAGTCATTAGGGTGGACCCAAATCCAACACGCCTGGAGCTCTTAGAAGACAAGGAGATTAGGGCACAGACACGTGCAGAGGGAAGGCCATGAAGAGACAGGGAGAAGATGCCATCGACAAGGCAACGAGAGAGGCCTCACCAGAAACCAACCCTGCCCACACCTTGGTCTTGGATTTCTAGCCTCCAGAACTGTGAGGAAGTACATTTCTATTGTTTAAGCTCCCCAACCTGTGGTAATTTGTTATAGGAGCCCAAGCTAATCAACACAGTCTCCCCTGGAATTGACCACTTGGGACACTAGGACTGCCACAGTTGGTTAAAAAAGAGCATTACTGTGGGTAGTTTAACTCTTACGTTGAAATACTAATAAATGTATTTATAGTGCTAGGAACCCTAAAGATAACGTCTTATTGATCTAGTTTTATTATACCTAAGCCTATATATTTCCCCCCACACACATCGGAAGGATGGAGCTGGGCTGCCTGTTTATTTCTAATGGAACAATGAGGTCTTAGTGTAGAAACAGAGATGGGATCCTGAGCTATGAGACAGGACCTGAAGCATGGTCCTAACATGGAAAAATGCTTATGGTAAAAGGGAAGAGGACAAGTCTTCTATTTAACATAGTTCCAGTGTAAAAACAACAAAAGTTGTACATTCCATGTACGGAAAAAAGACTGGAAGGAAGTACATCACAATATTTGTGGTAATTGTTCTGGAAGCTGGTACTAGAAATTTTTTCTTCTTTTCTGTCTACTTTTCTGAATTCCCCACATTTTCTATAGTGGGCATATTTATTGTTCTAATGAAAATAAAATTAATGTGTCTTTAAAATATCCTGGGATAGATGGTAATTACTGCGGTGAGGCTGTCCCTTCCCTGATTCAAAATCTTTTCTTACATGTAAACCAGGTAAAATAGGAACCTAAAAAAATTTCCATTATTCAGAACTGGGTGATTTGAACCTTGTGATGAATTCTTCACACTTTCTATGAAGAGACAGGGTTAACAAAGTAACCATGAGTTAGAAATGATTCTCACCTTCAAAATTATCACCGTTTACACCCAAACCAGTTCCATACTAGTCTACTTTAAATATCAAATAGTTTCTACAGTGAGGTTTCACCTCATACCGGTCAGAATGGCCACCATCAAAAAGTCTACAAACAATAAATGCTGGAGAGGGTATGGAGAAAAGGGAATCCTCTTGCACTGTTGGTGGGAATGTAAATTGGTGCAGCCACTATAGAAAACAGTATGAAGTTTCCTTAAAAAACTAAAAATAGATCCAGCAATCCCACTCCTGGGCATATATCTGGAGAAAACCATAATTCGAAAAGATACATGCACCCCAGTGTTTATGGCAGCTCTATTTACAATAGCCAAGACATGGAAGCAACCTAAATATCCATCAACAGATGAATGGATAAAGAAGATGTGTGTATATATACAATGGAATAGTACTCAGCCATAAAAGAGAATGAAATAATGCCATTTGTAGGAACATGGATGGACCTAGAGATGATCATACTAGGCAAGTGAAGTAAGTCAGACAGAGAAAGACAAATATATGATATCATTAATATGTGGAATCTAAAAAATGATACAAATGAACTTACTTACAAAACAGAAACAGACTCACAGACTTAGAAAACAAACTTATGGTTACTAAAGGGGAAAGGTAGGGGGGAGGGATAAATTAGGAGGTTGGGATTAACATATACACACTACTATATATAAAATAGATAAACAACAAGGACCTACTGTATAGCACAGGGAACCATATTCAATACTCTGTAATAACCTATATGGGAAAAGAATCTGAAAAAGAATAGATATATTGTATATGTATAACTGAATCACTTTGCTGTACACCTGAAACTAACACAACATTGTAAATCAACTATTCTCCAATATAAAATAAAAATTAAAACAGAAAGAAAAACATCAAAGCTAAGAAAAAAAGAAATATGTGATAAATACATTTCTTTTATACATTCCAAAAAAACCCAAAGAATTTCTAAATGTTTAAAGAAAAAAACACCAGAACTCCATCATAGCAGTGTCATGTCTGCATGTGAAAAATGACCTCTCCCTGATGTATTCATCAAAGGGGGTCTCAGAGCACCCCTTCTTAGCAATACTTGTATATCTTTGTTCTGTTACTACGTGCATAGAATACTAGCAAACTCATGGTGGTTTATGCCACGTTCTAACAGCTTCACACATATTAATCAAGGAGTCCTCACAATTATCCTGTCAGGAACTGTTATTATTCTCATTTTTCCATGGAGGAAGCTGAAGCATAAAGAGGTGAGTACCTTGTCCAGGGCCGCCCAGTAAGTAGTAGCTTGGATTATTTTTTTAAGTGATGAAGTCTTTGTATTTCAGGTGTTGATTTAAAAAAAATTTTAAAGGTTACTTTCCATTTACGGTTATTACAAAATATTGGCTCTATTCCCCGTGTTGTACTATACATCCTGGAGCCTGTCTTACACCCAGTAGTTTGTACCTCCCACTCGCCCACCCCTATATTGCCCCTCCCTGCCCTCACTTGAAACCACTAGTTTGTTCTCTATATTTGTGTCTGCTTCTTTTGGTTTTCTTCACAAGTTTGTTGTATTTTTTAGATTCCACATATATGTGATATCATACAGTATTTGTCTTTCTCTGTTTGACTTATCTCACTTAGCATAATGTCCTCCAAGTCCATCCATGTTGCTGCAAATGGCAAAATTTTGTTTCTTTTTTATGGCTGAGTAGTATTTCAGTGTAATATGTGTGTGTGTGTGCATACACATTGGATATATATGTTTCACATCTTCTTTATCCATTCATCTGTTGATGGACACTTAGGTTGCTTCCATATCTTGGCAATTGTAAATAATGCTGCTATGAACATTGGGGTGCATGTATCTTTCCAAATTAGTGTTTTTGGTTTTTATGGATATACACTCAGGAGTGGGATTGCTGGGCCATATGGTAGGTCTATTTTTAGTTTTTGGAGAAACTGGAGCTGGGATTTGAACCCTGTCAGTCTGGCTCCCAAGCTCCTGTTCTTAACCACTTCCCACCATGGAGGGGGCTTGAGCCAACAGCTCTGCCCTTCTTATAAACCACTGACAGTGTGGCTGGAGTTGATGCAGCCAGAACCTTGCCTTCTCTTTTCTCCTGACATGTGAGTTGGTGAACTTGACTCTCTGTCTGCCTGGTGGGGTGCAATAAGGTGGAATGAGCTTGCCGACTGCATGTCTGTAAAGATGAGAAAACCACTCTTTTGGGAGCAGTATCATCTCACGCTCCATCTCCATTGCTCGTTCATTGTTATTCTTAAAATTCTGGGGAAACTTTGTGAAAAGTTTCCATCAATTCAAGTGAACTCTGTTCACAGAGGATGATCACATGTCCCTCTCTCCTGTTCATTTTCTAACAACTTTCTCGGCTTAGAGATGCCCAATTTAACAGAGAATAAATTAGTGGCCCCATAATAAATCTTGGGAAAGTGTCGAGAAAATGCTCCCTTGCTGCGTTTGGCAAATCAAATAAGCCAGAGAGCTCATGTTCTTAGAAGAAACTCAATTCTTAGAAACTCTCCCCATCACACAGCTTTGAGAACAATTGCACATTAATTAATTTAAGTGAATTGGAAGAGATAAATACCAGAGAATATTTTGCAAGGATGGCTTTGTCGGTGTTTTAAATGGAAACTCAGCAGATGAAAAAGCCTATTTAAGTGACCAGTTCATTGAGCAGACTTCTTACTTGTACGCGTGGAAAATCCAAGAGCCTGCCCACGGGAGACGGGCATCACTGCTTGCTCGCTTCCCTCCAGTGGGGGATGTGACACGAAGACCAGGTTCCTTGTTATTTATCTTTGATGAAGTTGTTTTCCATTTTCAGGAAAGCGTCTCAGTTTATGTGAGGATCAGTCACCTTTAGCCAGGAAGCCCGGCCGGGCAGCTGACATGAGCATCTCCGACCTTGGGGGGGTTACGGCTGCGTCAGGTGGGCAGGGCCCCAGGGTCCTCGCTGCGCTTTGTGGGGAAGGGAGCTCTGATTATTCGTGCAAGGAAGTCAGAGATTGGATTCTGGGACAGCATATTAAATCTGGCCAAGAATGGACTGCTTCCGAGGAGAGAGGGAAAGGAAGCCAGGTGTGAGATCGTTGGCCTCCTACCTGGCCTGTGGCTGCTTTGCTGGGGGAGCTGCCTGCATTGTCCCTAGGGCCTGTGGTACCTGAGGTACAAGCTGAAAGACCCCTGCTCTTTGCTCTGTGGCTGGGATG
This sequence comes from Balaenoptera borealis, assembly GCF_965194805.1. Taxonomy (NCBI): domain Eukaryota; kingdom Metazoa; phylum Chordata; class Mammalia; order Artiodactyla; family Balaenopteridae; genus Balaenoptera; species Balaenoptera borealis. Next base: position 6,195,239 of record NC_138871.1, read on the forward strand.
TGCTGGGGCCCAAACGACAGCCCCTTGGGAAGCTCTCTCCTAAAGGGACCCAGTGTTGGAGCTTTGGTTGTTACTTAACTGTTTCATTATTTCCTTTTCATTATTACTCACTAGCCGTGAAGAAGGGATTTGCTATGGGATCACAGATCTCATTTTCAAACTTTACTTTTAAACTTTAAAAGTAAGAGAGGGGGCTTCCCTAGTGGAGCAGTGGTGAAGAATCTGCCTGCCAATGCAGGGGACATGGGTTCGATCCCTGGTCCTGGATGATCCCACATGCCGCGGAGCAACTAAGCCTATGTGCCGCAACTACTGAGCCCGCAAGCCACGACTACTGAAGACTGCGCTCCCTAGAGCCCGTGCCGCAACTACTGAGCCCGCGTGCTGCAACTACTGAAGCCCACACGCCTAGAGCCTATGCTCCACAACAAGAGAAGCCATTGCAATGAGAAGCCTGCACAATGCAACGAAGAGTAGCCCCTGCTCACCGCAGCTAGAGGAAGCCCGCGCGCAGCAACAAAGACCCAATGCAGCCAAAAATAAATAAATAAAAGTAAGAGAGAAAGTGCCAACTCCAATGTGGCCAGTAGCTTGGGCCCAAGATGAGGGTGGTGATTCCCCTGGTCACTCATGAGCTCTGTGGCTCTTTGGAGAATTCAGGTGACAAGGTTTACAGACACAGAGGCAGTGGGCTTAGCTTCAGCGCCTGACCCACTACTCACTAGCTGTGCGCGGGCAACCCATTGCAACTTTCCAACGCTTAGTTTCTTTAGCTACCAAATGGGGATGAAAATACATAGGCCACAGCTTTATGGGGTGGAATACAGATATGGCATATTTTAAAGTGCTTTGAAACCGCAAACAATCATTCAAATATAAACAAGAGCTCATCGGCGCCGAAGACTGTTTCCACCGTATAACAAAGGATGATATAGTCCCTGTGTGCAGAAATCTGATTATTACAACCCATTTCTTGACTTGCCATCAGTCTCTGACAAGGCTCAGGATTTTATCCAGCCTATACTGCAGACTGAGGAAATAATACAGCACTTGTCATGTAACAGGCACTAACATAGTCACATCCTTCCTTCTGTAATTGATGGCAAGTCATAACCAGGGAGTGTCATTCCTACATTCATTTATTTTATAAATATCATGAATCACTTGCTCTGTGGCCCCGTGGATTTGATTTTACAAAGTGAGCAGGGCTCACTGAGCCCTTGTAAGTCTTCTCGGAGGCTCTGCCGTGTCATTCATTTGGCATCTCCAGCAGCCATCACGCGTGTCTAACAAATAGCAGAGGCACAGGAATCTGACAGATGAAGGACAAATCAAAGGGCCAGCAACTGTTGCTCTTTGTCTTTGCTGATGCTTTTAAAGCCTTCTGAATCCGTTTTGCTAAAAAGCCAGCAAAGTTCATAGAGCTTATACAGGGGACCCCCACCATTGCCCACGATCTTGGTATGTTCATTCGATACTTTTGCAGAATTTAATAGGCCAAATAATTTCTATTTCGTTCCAATAACTTGAGGAGAATTACATTGAGAAGGGCATTCATTCCTCGGGGGAAGTAGAAAAAGTAAATTATTCAGCAAACTTGACTGTGGTATTGTTTACGTGTTGGTCCTTACATTTTCTTCAGTGATATACAATTCAGTCTTGCAGCAAATCAAACAATTAGAAGTTAGGAAGGAAGCACTTAAACGTTGAATGATTGCTCTTTAGGTCAATGGAGAGAAAGGACTATCATGTTTATGGAATTTTGCCTCTCTATTGTCATGAAGGGACCTCATTAAAGTGAGTATGCCAGCACTGTGACTTAGAGACAGATTTCAAGGAAAAAGGAGCTGAATTCAAGTGTCATTTTTTTTGGTTTTGTTTTTTTGCTAATGTCATACTGATTTTTACACACAAAACCAGTTCAGTGCCCATGATGGATACTGTTGAAAGACTGAACTTGGGGGCCCTTCATCCCTCCATGGTCCTGATGCCACAAATTGGCTGCAAAGGTTTAGTTTCACCACAGGTAGGTCATGGATGGGGTAACTGATAAAAATTGATGGCCAAGAAGAGCAGAAACAGGTTTGAGGAGGAAGACAGTTTGGGACTTGGATTAGCTATGCTGGAGGAGATCCTGCTGGATTGTCCAGAGTCTGGAGCACATGAGTGAACAATAGGGAGCGAAGTGTGTTTGGCCATTGTTAAGAGTCAGGAGCACACGTTGGCAAGGTTCTTCTGTAAAGGGCAATCATAAATATTTTGGGCTTATGGACCATAGGGTCACTGTGGCAGCTCTGTCATTGTTGTGCAAAGGCAGTCACAGACAATATGCAAATGAGTTGGGTGTGGTTATGCCCCAATAAAACTTTATTTAAACAACTGGAGTTGGAGTGGGAGTTGGGGGGAGGGGAGCGGAGGGTGAAATTTGTCCAGTGGGCTGCAGTTTGCTGACCTCTGCTCTAGACTATGGGCAATGAATGAAATGAGCATGTAGGGTGACTGGTATGCAAAAGAGACCTTGGGAAATGTCTATTTCCAAGGAAAAGGCAGAGAAAGAGCTGGAGAAGGAAAGAGAAGCATTTCCAGAGGAAGGAGGGGAACCAGAGAGCAGAGTGCCTCAGAGACAAGAGGCTGGTGCTTCAAGCAGGAGGTGTGTGCAGTGATGTTAGAATACTGCCAGGAAGTTCACTGGGACAAACAGTGAACAGAGACTGTTGGAATTCATTGGTAGGATGATATTTCTGATTTTTGAGAATGCAGTTTTAGGGGAAGATGGGCAATTAAGCCCATTAAATGCAGGTGGTTGTCAGAGTGACACATGGGGAGGTGTGCAAGATGGTGGGGAGTGGGAAGAGAAAGCCAGGAAGAGAGGGTTTTTCAGTCTAGGAGAGATGGGTAAGTCAAGAAGGCTGAAGGGAAAAAGCCAACACATTAGATTTTTCAGGACACCAGAGAGAAGCAATCCTGGTTGCAGCAATGCCTGGAGGAGATGCGCTCAGGCCCGTAGGAGAAAAAGGAAGGAAACCCAGGTCTGTTGAGTTTTACTCTGGGGCAGGTGCTAGGCCGGGCCCCATTAAGCCCCACCAAACCCCATTACAATGGCACAAAACAGATACTTGCATCGGACTCTGCTAGAGGCCACCCAATGTCCACTCTTACCTGCTTTCTTACTGATAACCCCCAACATTGCTCAGAGCTGCCACGTGCCCAGCTAGAATACTCACCTTGTCACACTCCTGAGCTGCCAGGAGTGTCCTTTGACCCAGATCTCACCAGTGTGTTGTCCAGGTGGGGTTCTGGGTAAGTTATTACATATTCCTATTTTTTAAAAATAGGGTCAGCTGGCACATGGCTTTTGCCCTTTGCCTGCCATCTCACGGCCTGGAGGCTCCAACTTTGTGTGCTGCCGAAGCAGGGAGCTTGAAGGAGCCTGGTTCCGCGGGCAGCGGCACCGGCCCTGGCCTCTCTATCCCTCGACTGCTTTTTAAGTGAGAAAAATAGACCCATGAATTGTTTCCACTGTTTGTTTCCTATTACATGGAGTCAACGCAACCTTGACCAACATGACCTTCTCTTTTTCCCCAATGGAAGGAATGGGCTCAGAGAGTTGAAGGTACTTGAGCAAGGTCATTCACAGCCTGAGACTCTGAGATGTGCTCCTCAGAGTGTGGCCTTGGACAGCTTCAGCATCACCTGGGAGCTCGCAGACACACAGAGCCTGGTCCTACTGCATCAGAATCTGTTTGAACAAGCTCCCCCGCCGATTGGTGTGGGCCACGGTTTGAGAAACGTTGGCCTGGATAATCAATAACAGAGTTCGGATTTGATCCCAGACCTGTACGCTTCCAAAGTCCACACTCTTCTTCTGAAATAAGAGGGAATGACATGGGTGTCTTCTGTGAAGTTATGATCCCTTCGGAGGTAGAAGGAAAGGGAGCTGGGAGAACCCTGGCAGAGGGCCTCAATCTTCTCAGGATGAAGGGGATGTTAGGATATTCATTGCCAAGCAGAGTGCTCACCTACTGTGTGTACCACATGCTAAAGGAAAAGACCATCTCTGCCTTCAGGGAGCTCAAAGGTAGCGAGGAGACTGTGGGCTCCAGACCACCTTCCTCAGCATCCTGTTGGCACTTGTGAAAATCACATGTTCCTGTCCTCCCCAGACATACTAGGAGTGGAATCTAGACGCCCGCATTTAAGACCACATTCTGGTTGATTCTCACGCACATTATGTTGGATACCTACTAAGAGATGGAGGGAACAGGTTGGTACAAAGGAGGACGTGAACTTCTGGGACTCTTTGAATGGTGAGTCTGTCTTCCAACCATGACTCATCTTTCCTGGCCTAAGGCATCTGCAAAAAGGATAAACAAACATCCACGCCTCTCAAGTCCTTAAGGAGAATGTTGACCAGGATGAACTGCCAGCAGTGCCCGCCCCCAAGACTTCCCAGAACCGTAAATCAATACCCTCCAGTAGAGAAGTCCAACCAGTAATGAATCCACCTCACTGTACTGTTATTCAGACTACATTTCACCCTTTTATTGCAAAAGGACCCATGGGAAACAGTGTCAGATGTCCGAAGCCAAGATTGATGACACCCAGGACGTTCCACAGCTCTTTGAGCCTCAGACACTCTGCTTTTGACTCCACGGAAAAGAACCTTCTGTTGGATTTTCCTTGACCCCACCCCCCACCCCGCCCTGCCCCTTGACACTTCTGAGTTACATAGAGACTCAGAATGGTAACCAGAAATCTAACTTCTGTGGCCTTTACATTGGAGGTAGCGCTGGAGAGATGAAAAGCAAGTATTTGAGCTCATAAAATATCTACCATTTGAACAAAAGAGAAGCAACAGCGCTACTGTCCTGGTCCATGTGTCATCGGGCACCTGGAAAACCACATCAGCCTCTCCGTGGTCACTCTCATCCCTGCAGTCAACTCTCCACTTGGCAGTCAGAGAGCCTGTGCACAGCACTCCAATAGCTCTCCACTGCAAGCATGATTAAAGCCAAACCTGCAACTAGAGATGATCATACTAAATGAAGTAAGTCAGAAAGAGAAAGACAGGTACCACGTGATATCACTTATATGTGGAATCTAAAATACGACACAAATGAACCTATCTATGAAACAGAAACAGAATCATGGATATAGAGGACAGACTTGTGGTTGCCAAGGGGGAGGAGGGTGGGAGAGGGATGGAGTGGGAGGTTGGGGTTAGCATCTGGAAACTCTTATAATAGCACAGGGAACTAGATTCAATATCCTGTGATAAATCATAATGGGAAAGAATATTTAGGACTTCCCTGGTGGTGCAGTGGTTAAGAATCGCCTGCCAATACAGGGGACACGTGTTCAAGCCCTGGTCCGGGAAGATCCCACATGTCGCGGAGCAACTAAGCCCGTGCTCCACAACTACTGAGCCTGCGCTCTAGAGCCCGCGAGCCACAACTACAGAAGCCCATGTGCCTAGAGCTCGTGCTCTGCAGCAAGAGAAGCCACCGCAATGAGAAGCCCACGCACCACAACAAAGAGTAGCCCCCGCTCGCTGCAACTAGAGAAAGCCCGCGTGCAGCAACGAAGACCCAATGCAGCCAAAAATAAATAAATTAATTAATTAAATAAAATTTTTAAAAAGAATATTTTAGAAAAGAATATATATATATATGTATAACTGAATCACTTTGCTGTACAGCAGAAATTAACATGACCCTGTAAATCAACTATAAAAAAAAGGAAATAAAGCCAAACCTTTTGAGATGGCCTTCAGGGTTTATCTGGCCCCTGGTCACTCTCTGACCTCGTTTCTGGCCACTGTCCCGTCAGTCACTGTGCTCTGGCCACACTGACCTCTCTGTACTTTAATCTTAGGGCCTTTGTACTCACCGCTCGCCCCCCTCCCCAGGAGGTCCCTCCCCCAGCTCTTTGCGGGGCCTGTCTCCTCCTCCTCCTCCTTCCCACCCAAGCCTCAGCTCAGCTCTCACCTCCCCAGGTGGCCTTCCCAGATTCTCCTTGTGCCAAATGCCTGGCACACAGCAGACACTCAAAATGTATGCTGAATGAATGAATGATGTGTTTTAGAGACATGTTAGACTCTTAGAGTTTGTTAATCAGATGACACGCTGATGATGTATAGGTAGGAGGACCATATAGTTTCCTGTTCAAACCTAGATACTCAAGACTAAAAGGAAGATCTCTTTATAATTATACCAAGTCCCAGGAGTAAACCAGGACTGTCCGAAGCAGACTGAGATACAGGGCCACCCTACTTACAGGTAATTATGAGTATAATGTCTCTCTTCCCGACTAGATGATCAAGTACATGAGGGCCAGGGTCAAGCACCGTGTGTGGCAATGATAGATACACAAGAAATGCATTGAATGAATGAACAATATGTTGTACTTGCCCCCCTTACATGATGGTAAAACTAGCTTTAGCCACCCAGGCCACAAGCCAGCATAGGGACACTTCATTGAATGTTGGTCCAGGGAAAGCCTCCATGTTTGTGCTTCCATTGCAGACTCAGGGGGACCATCTGTACTTTCCCTGTAGTTACTGGCAGTCTCAGAAATGTATCAACCCCACAGAAGGCCTCCTAGGAAGTAGATCACTTCCCACATGGAGAGAACATTCCAGTTTACAAAGCTCCCACACATATTCTTATAACCGTGCTATGATATGAATGTGGTGATTTCACTCCTGGGTTACAGTTGAGGAAGCCTAGAGTCAAGGGAAGTTGAGTGACCTGAACTGAGGCTTCGGGAAACAAGGTCTGTCGTGTCCTCTCATATTCCCAGCATCACTCGTCTTTCTACTACCATATTCAATATCTTGTAATAAACCATAATGGAAAAGAATCCAAAAAAAGTATATACACACGTATATATGTATAACCAAATCACTTTGCTGTACACCCGAAAGTAACACAATACTGTAAATCAACCATATTTCAATTTAAAAAATTAAATAAATCTTTCAGCTCTATCAAGAGGACTCCTTTGCACCCCTTACTCTGAGCATCATGTATTTTCACCCCTCTCCTGATTCCTTAACTTTCTTTTTAACCTGTTGGCCGTCCATTGCCGTCGTTCTGTCCTAAAACTGAGAGAGGAACCAAGCTCCAACAGCTCTTTGGGGCCTTCCTAGGTTGAGTCCATCGCCAAGACAATGAGTCATTTACTCAGAAAGCAGCCAATTATTTCAGTCATGCATATAAACAAACACCACCGACAACAAAACCCGGCTCACGGGTCTGTGTTTTCATTTTTCAGTCACTTGTTTGACAAGATGCTGACCCAGCCACTCAATCCTCCCGTGAATAGATGAACTGAGAGGTCAGACGATTAAACCTGCATCAACAATAACATACTGAATGAGATATTATACGAGTCTCCTCATCGCTTGGAAAACTTACAGGTTCACACCTATATAAATGTTCAATAAAGCACAAGCACTTAGAAGGCCAGAAACCAGAGACTTGGGACAAATTTTGAGGTCAGCCACTTGAAATACCATTTCTTTGAAAAACAAGCTTTTGAAAACCACTATTCCCTCCAGGGTCCTCTGGCCCTTTGGTAAGCCTTGTTCAGCTACCCTTCACCTCACCCCCTTCTCAACCCATCCACAGCCCCACCACAACCCACCTCTTTCTTCTCCAGGTTGAAAGAACCACTTGAGCTGAGTGCTGTCTGCTCCACACAGAGCAAAGTGAACATTAAGTTGCTCAGTGTCATTTCATCAATTTGGGCCTGACTCAGCCTGTCTCAACCCTGATCAAATTAACCACTGACAGGTGTGTCTGCTTAAACTTAGGACATTGTGGTCACAGTCACTGATGGGATACAATTCCAAAGGGGATTTAAGGGCTGGGAGGTGGGGGTCAGAGAGCCACGATGCTGTTTCATCACTCTCAAGACTACTCTAACATTCGTCATAATCTTATAACTCGTTATCGGTCATTGTCACAATCACACTTTGCACAACCCACTTCATGTTATAGCACTGTCACACTAGATTTATAATTCCTTGTCCGCGTGTCCACTTCCCCACCAGGCTGTGAGCTCCTTGTTCTCTGTCTACCCCTAGTGCCTACGACAATACCTGCACACTATGGAGCGTTAACCAATGGTTGTTGAAAAGTCAGGCTGGAATGTTGTACTAGAACCAGCAAAACTACATTTGATGGTAATAAAAGTAAAGACCATTTAAGATTTAAAAAAACCCCTCAATTGCATAAATATGGGGAATTCTTGGTTTGGGAACTGTTCCTATGAAAAAAAGAGTGAGGGTTTCGGCTCAACACCAATGGCTGGTAAATAATGGAACGCGGTAGCCCCAGGAGGTTGAGCGTTCTCCATCACTGAAGATAATCAAGCAGTGCATATGATGAATCAAGGGATTCTATGTCATACACGAACAAGAGCAGCTTCCCACTTCTGTAGACGCGACCTCAGTCTAAGTAGTCATTATTTCTTAGTTGGAATGGTGCCCTAGCCCTCTAGCGGGCCTTTTTGCGTCGGATTCCTCTTACGGAACACACAGTAGGCCCCAGTCATTGTCTCCCCAGCATCCATTCCTCTCTTCTTCCGTATTTGCAGATTCCTAATTTGGTTGGGGAGTCTACTCTTTTTCCCTGTTCCTCAGGGTGTTCATGAATTCATGAAGCCTGTCATGGCGGCCCCCTTCTCCTTATCAGTGATTGGTTCAGGCCAGGACATCTGACTCAACCCTGGCCAATGAGATGAGAGGGGAAGTCTTCTGGGAGCGATTCCCTCCTTCCCGAGAGGGACAACAGGAAGGGACTGTCTCTTCTTCCCCGGGGTGCTACTGATTACAACGGAGAGACTTGGAAACTGCAGCAACGTCTTTCTCAGGGGGAGCTACGCTGTGAACAATGCGCACATCCTGAGAGTGGGCGAGCAGGACAGATGGAAAGTGCTGCTGAAATAACCAACCACTTTCCAGGCATCCTTTAAACGAGATAATAAATGTCCCTGTTGATCAAGCTCTGTTGAGTAGGGTTTTCTGTTGCTTGCAGACCAAGCATCCCAACAGATACACAGAACGTCTTCTTATATATACTATTTCCAGGTTAATCTTTATAGAAAGGCAATTGTGATCATGCCACACCTGATCAAAAACCTTCATTTTCCCCCACCTCAGTTCCACACACTAAAAATAAACTCTTCAAGATCAAGCTTTGCTTTCCAAGGTAATTTGTTTCCTGTCCTCCAGTCAAATTTAACTTCTCGATGTTTTGTTCACATGACCTGCAGTTTACTGCTCCTGCATGGGGCTCCCATCCTGGGATCCACTTCTCTTCCATCTATCTTTGCTTGTTGAAATGTTATCTCCAAGGAAACTTGCCACTTCATGTCTTTCCCATGATAACTTTTATGGTCAACATTTTTTTTTTTTTTTCCCAAATAGTACCCTAATGCCTTTGGGTAACTCTCCCGGCACTTACCATATTCTGCCATATGGTATTGTTATTTGTATACCTTTCTCATTCTTCCTATTAGTCTGTGAGCCCTGGGGGCAGAGGCCATATCTTATTCATCTTGGCACATCTAGCTGCTCCCGATGTGGTGCTTCAAACAGGGTGGATGTTCAAAACCACTTGGATGAATGCTGTAGGAGGCGGGATGTGAAAGATCCTTCTCAACTCTAAAATTCTGTGGGGTTTGTGCTGTGAGCTTTTTATATGTTGAGTGCCTAACTTTGTCTTAATGATCCAGAACAGAGAAACATTGTAACCTCTAAGTTGTGAAATGGTTCCAATTGAGTTTGAATTCATTGGGAAAACGATTCTTGAATTCCTGATCCATTATATTCTCTATGTGTGGGTAATCAGGTAAATGATTGAAATTCCTAGGCTTTCGTTTCCTATCTCTAAAATAGGGATAACAATAGGTAGCCCGTAAGATTGTTATGGGGACTGAATGAAATAAGTTACGTGTAGCAGTTCCCTCTGAGTGTGCACTCACATCCATTCTTTTTCCTCCTGGTTTAGCCCAGATAATCTTTCAACTTTAGGAGACCAGGATCGTTGCCAAGCTCATTGGCTTGTCCCTTTCCTCTTGCTGGGGGTGGGTCTAGGCTTGGAGATGAATTTTGGCTGATGTGATATCAGAGAATATCTGCTTGGGATATTTTTGGAGAGGTCTCCTCATTCATAGGAAGAGATGCAGAGGAAGAGTCAATCTCTTCTTCTCTTGGGTGTTGTCATCTTGAGAACGAGTCAGTCGTATTATGAAGGATATGGGGAACCTGAGGATGGCAAAGAGGGAGGATGGCTTTGATGTCACTCAGTTACTGAATTAGCCAACGTGGAGCTATCCTACCTTGGGACTTCTATGATATGAGAGTGTAAATCTTCTTTATTGTTTATGCCATCTACAGTTGAGTTTATTATTGCAGTTGAAAGCATCTTCAGTTTTAGAGTGTGTAGCACACGTACATACTCTACAAATATAAAATTGTACTCCATTTAGTCCTTTCTTATAATTCCTAGATGAGAATATCTGAGAAAACTGGAAAGGATGATACTTTAAATTAAAATAGACTTGAAAAGAAAAACCTTTATAACTTGACAATTTCCTTTTTTTTTTTGGAGAGCTTGCTGATTATGAATTAGAAAATCAGTCAGAGACAAAGGATAGAGTAGGTGCTAAATGCAGCCCATATGGTGCTATAAGAAATATTTGAAAAATAAAGAGAAAATACAAATAAACATGAAGTTTAACTTCACACCAATATTATCTACTGAAAACTGTGTCTTGTTAAAACTCCAGCATGTTTTATTTTCACAGGACACAGCAAAAATAGAAAAATTATAAAACCGGAACAAGAAAAATAAAGGGAGGTTACTCTTGGATTGGTGATTGGTGACTACTGAATGTTAACAAACTCGGTTTTGTTTTTGGTTTGTTTATTTTGTTTTATTTTAAAATCAATGGATAACGTTTGAATAAAAGAGGCTGCCAAACTACCTCTGGAGAAACCCCTAGGGTCAGTAGAGAAAAGTTCTCCTCTTCAGCTTCTGGATAAACAAAAAATAAAGCAAATACAACTACATCGCTAAGCAAATCTACCCACATTGGAATCAAGCTGCAAGAATCATACAAGTATCTGAAAGGCTGGCTTTTCTGTGCCAAGGACCCTGAAAGTTGCTTGCAAGCTAGGTACAAGCAGGTTTTTCTACAATGAAAATTCCCCCTTTGGCCTTTAATGAGTCTTAGAGTTTGGGCCATGCAAAACTGGGCATTGCAACTCACTAATTGATCCCAAGGACTTGAAAAATGGGATGCTGTGGGTCTTGTAGCCCTCTCACTGGGGAAACTAATACTCGTTGCTGATTCTTTAGCTAAGCGTTAGTGGATAATGCCTGAAGGACCCGGGAGAGTGGAGAAGCCCAGCGCAGGACACCCCATCTTTGTCTGAACCATCATGGAAACTTCACTTTGAAGTTCAGGTCCCTGGTTCAGGCCTGAGAGGCCATCTCTGGGTGCAGAGGCAAGCACACTGGCTTGGACCAGGGCAGGCCACTTAACTGGTCTGGGCAAGCTTTCCTGGGCTGCAAAATGAGGATGACCAGCCCGCCCTGACCACCTTGGACACTAGGAGGCACAATGCAGACAAGGTGCCCCTTGCACTTCCTCAGGAGTGGGGGTCTCATGACGTGCCTGGTGTCACTGGCTCCCTAACCCTCGCGGCGGGGGGGGGGGGGCCTGCCTCTGCTCTTGGCCTCAGGGCTGCTCCTCCCACTGGCAAGCGGTCAGCTTACATACACTCAACAAGCCCCACTGGCTCAGGGCCCATCAGAGTCTTGACCTCCAGCTCTCTTTTTTGCTTCTGGAAGCTTCCTAGTGTCTTACTGTGAGGCCACCGAAGGGCCTTCATGCTTCCTTCCTTGGGTGCTAGAAGGACCCTTTCATTTGGAATTTCCGTGAACTGAAGGCAGATCCGTGCTGCTGGAGAGAGCCTGGCGGAAGATTAGCTCTCAGGGAATGTCCACTCTCTGTAGCCTCCCTCCCTGCGAGACGCAGACCTAGAGGAAGGGCTGGTGTCCCAGGTCCCCACCTTTGAAGGGTTGGGGACCTCTGGGAATCCTAAGGAGCAAAGCTTTCCTCTTGCACCAAGGCTTTCTGTAGCTGGTCTGAGGGCAGAGTGTTTTGATCTGACACTCCCCAAACCATAGGAGAAGAGCAGTGGGCCCAGTCTCGGCTCCCTTGGCACCAGGGCCATGTCTCTAACACTTAGCGTGCCATGAGTGTTAGAAGAGCTCAGGCTCGGGAGGTATACCAATCTGTGCTTGAATTCTGGCTCTGCTGCTCACCAGCTGGGTCATCTTAGATGAGTTACTTACCCGCTCTGAGCCTTGATTCCTTCAAGTCTAATACTGGGACCATAACCCCCAATGAATGGGGCTGTGGTGAGGCTTCAATGCACACAGAGCTGGTGCACGGCAGATGCTGGAGAAATGGATGAATATGATTCCTTCCCCATATATCACATGTCTTCCACTTGGCTGCAGATGATCTGCAGAGCTAGATGACAAGCTCTTGGAGAACAGGAGCTGTATTTATTCATCTTTCTACTCTTCACATCCACCCCTGTACTTGATTCATAGGTGTCGCACAAGAAATACTCTTTGAATGAATGGAGGAAAAAAGGTTCATGAATCCCAAACTTCCAATCTTCCAAATGTAGACAGTTGAGGAACTGTGTTGTTTTTGTTGCTGTTGTTTTTATTTTTGTTTTATTTTCTATTGAAGTAGAGTTAATTTACAATGTTGTGTTAGTTTCTGGTGTACAGCAAAGTGATTCAGTTATACGTTGCTGTTGTTCTTAGCAGATGGGCAGATTCCCCTTCAGATCTCTCATTCAGGCTGTAATTTGAAATTATATGTCACCTTCAAACTGTATAACCCATGCAGTGATGTGAAGTGTCTGCACTAGGGTCTTGGCCTATCTCCATATTTATTGTTTCTGTATCAGTCAGGATAGGTGAGGTTATGTTGCTGTAACAAACGCAAGCACATGGCACGTTTACTTCTCACTCAAGCTACGTGCCCCGTGACGTTCTGGATGACAGAGCCACCATCAGAGCATGTAGAGGGAAGAGAACGTAGTGAATGGTGCAGTGCCTCCCCCAGCTTCTTTCTCTAAGGGTCATGTGTCAATTTCCCTCACATTTGAGTGGTCAACCCCAATTGCATGGCCATATATTCCTTCCTTGAGCCCAGAAGAAAAAAAACAAACCAGAAATATACGGTGAATGGAAACACAGTTCAGGAAAGCAGAAGCCACAGCTTCAAGATGAAGAAGCACAGAATTTTAGCACAGAATTGGGACCTTTGCAGTCACTGGGAGAGCCGGAGGAGCAGAGAGCAGGGGATCTCAGCCTGCAGCTCTGCAGCCAGAGCTTCTAGGAGCTCACCTGGGACCTGGTGGGAGTCCCAAGAAACCCTGGGAGCTCCTGCCAACCGTCTCAGCCGACAGCATTTTCAGAAGCTGCCACCTACTAGGTCCACTGCCTACACGTTTAGGCGAGTGGTCCTCAGAGGGAAGCTGCTGTGAACCTCACACCTGCAGGCTGCCCACGTGTCTGCCTGCAGCATCCTCCTGAGAATCGCTCCTTCTTCACCTCCAGTTCCTCTCCTTGGCATTCGCCCCCATCAGCCCTGGGACTCCAGTTGCCCACAGCGCGATGGGGGGAACCTCTGGGGGACACCAGCAAGGGGGATCCCACCACAACAAGCAGCCTGGCTCAGGAAGCCTCTCTGTCCCCACAGGCCTAAGATTCCATCCTTCACCCAGAGGCACTCCGCCCACCTCCACACCCCCCTCCCAGCCCAGGTGGCCCCAGCAGCACCTACTAAATCAAGCACCAACATAACACCCCAAATGCTCAGAAAAATCTGTCATTGGAAGTACAGCCCTTACAAGTAGGCCAGGACCTCTTGCTAAATGCAAACAGGTGACTGCCTACTGAAATATAAGCTTTAACGAGGAAGCAGAATCTCCAAACCAAGCAGACAACGTGCCCAGAGTACAATCGAATACCACTCATTGTGACATCACCCAAGAAGCAGAAGAACCTCCACTTGAGTGAGAAAAGACTGTGAAATAACGCCAACCTCGAGATGAATCAGATGTCGGCATCATCTGACAAGAATTTTAAAGCAGCCTTCATGAAATGCTTCAACAATCAATTACAAACTCCCTTTAGGTGAGGGTGGGAGGCTCGTCCCAGGCCTTCATGTTGTACTAACGGAGAGGTCAGAATCGGCCTTTGTGTGGAGAATGACTTTCACGTCATTTAATTAAAGATAACTTTTTCCCCCCAGCTTGCTCTCTATGCTGTCTCTCTATAAGCAGCTGGCACATCTCTGCATAGGAACTGTGCCCTTCAGAGGAGCTCGAGGCTGGAGGGGCTTTGGGAGGCCTGCCTCTGCCCCCCTTTCACTCCACAAGGGAGGGGAAGGGCTCACGTGGACCCACAGATGCTGGGGGGAGCAGGGACTCGCACCGAGGCACCCTTCCCCGCTCAAGGTTCCCCGCGGTCACCGTGCTACCCACCTTATCATTTTAGCATGAATGTGGCCAGACACTGTTTATTGCAGAAAACTAAAAACACAGAAAAGCACCAAAAGAAAAGTCCCTTGTAACTCTACTGCCCAGAGATAACCATCGATGGTTATCACACCTATTGCTCTAGTTCTAAAAGCTACATTTTAGCATTTAAATTAGGCTTGTGCTAAATATTCACTTTTGTATCCTGTTTTAGAAAAATTAATAATATATTTGTGAAAATTTTCTCATGTCATTAACCTCCCACAATATGACTTTCAATGGTAGGAAAACAATTAAAGTAGCTAATCCGTAGCAAAAGCCTAATGCATTCCACTTTACCGTGAGGATATAGAGGCACAGAAATGTGAAGTACTTGCCCAGGGTTGCAAAGCTGGTCCGTGGCAGGAGCAGGACGGAGCCTGGGAAGTCTGGTTTCAGGACCTGGGTTCCCGGTCACTCGGCTGCAACACCTCTTCACCGCCATGTTTAACTGATTTAACTACCAACCACTGTGGCTAGTTAGGCTATTATAGTCCTCGTTCTGATTAACGGCACTGAGTTTAGCAACCTGTGTAGACGTTTGTATAAATCTCCGATGATTCCCTTAGCAAAAATTCCTAGAAGTGCAATGGTCGAATGGACTCTTTGGAAAGCTTTTGTTCTGTGTGTGTGCCAAACTGGATTCCATCCTTGAAAGCGGGGAGTGCGAGAATGTCCTGGTCACTCACCCTCTGAGCTGAGAAGGCAAAACCTGTCACTTCGACAGCTTCCAAAGTTTACGGAGTGTGTGCTCTCAGGAACCAATTCTAGAAGAAGTCACACCCTCATCTTTTCAGCCCACTTTATTCGTTCAACAGACATCTCAGTGCCAGGCACTCAGGATATAAGAACCAAGGGATAAAGGCCTGTAAACAAATGAGTGTGTACGGCAGTTGAGGGCTTAGGTAGACGTTGTTATTCCCATTTTCCAGATGAGCAAACTGAGGCTTGAAGAGCCTAATTTGGCCAATTGCCCCTGGAAAGAAGCAATATGGGAAACCCCTGAGTTTCCCAAATGGGTCTGAGTCCCACTAGGGGCTCTTAACCACTGCCCCTAGTGCCTCCCAGGGCAGGGGGCACAGTGATGGAAAAAGGGGTGAAGGCCAAGGCAGGGGCAGAAATGAAGGAGTGGGTATCCATGAGGAACTGGCAGGGCAGGCAGAGGGAGCCATCTAAACAAATATCCAGAGGTCCAGAATGATCTGGCAGGCTCTGGGACTGACATGTGGGTGGAGGGAGGAATGGGGGTAACTCTGAGGGCAGAATCAGGGAGTGGGGGGCTGGTGTGGGCCAGGCCACCGGGACCGACTGTGGTCTGGGTCCACTGGACCGCTGTGTAGTCGGGCTACAGACATCACCGAGGCCTGTTTTTTCTGGGCTACAGCTTGTGAAATTCCACTCCACCACCTCTGTGTGTGAACACAGGCGCTGCAGGGAAGTGCAATGTGTGGGGTGCATGGACCCAACGTGTGGTCCAGGTGAGCAGCTGCCCCGAGCTTCTCCGCCTCTCCTTTCCTTCCTTGTAAGGTAATGTTTCATTCTGAAGTAGGGTGACCGACTCAGCCTGGTTTCCCTGGGATGCTCTGCTTTTAGCACTAAAAGTCCTGCGTCCTGGGAAACCTCTCAGTTCTGGGCTGTTTTTGTGGGGCAGCCACTTTGGGGGCCAGGGAACAGAGCAGCCAGCTCCAGAGGCCCATGGGGCTGGGTCGGTGCAGTTGTAACCAAGAAGAAAGGGGCTGGTCTCAGGGCAGTCAGATTGGACTGAATGGGGCGGGCCGATTCTGAAACTGAAATCCCAGTGTTAAGCTTCCGGGGGCAGGCCTGCGTCTGTCTGTCCTGTGCCGTCTCAGCAGTGATGGCACTGTGTCAGGGCCAGGAGAGCTGCCCAGCAAATGTGAGGGCCAGACGAGAAAGAGGTCGCTGAGTGCCAGTTGACTTTGATTTTGACAGCTGCTTCACCATCTGCTTGTTGGGTCTCCGTGAGCCCCAGTAAGGGCTTTTCCGTTTTCAGCGGCTGCTGCACACCTCAAGGGACACCCTCCTTGGTCCTGAGTTATAGAAAGGTGTGATGTGTCTTGCTGGAGATCAAGGGAGTGAAGTAGCAAGTCGATAGAAAAACAAATTTTATGATGCAGACATTTTGGGCCAGGAGAAAGCCCACTCTGCCCTTCGATGTGTCCAGGACCCCTTATGGTAGATGGGAATACACACATTTTGACTTGAATTGAGCTTTGGGAGAGATTCGCAGCATTATTAAAAATGTGTTAGATAAACAACAAGGATTTACTGTATAGCACAGGGAACTATATTCAGTATCTTGGGATAACCTCTAATGGAAAAGAATCTGAAAAAAAAAAAAAAAATATATATATATATATATATCCAAATCACTTTGCTGTACACCTGAAACTAATACAATATTGTAAATCAACTGTAATTCAATAAAAAATAAATAAATAAAGTAAGTTTCTTGCAGCTAGCAAAAAAAAGAAAAAAAAATGTGTGAGGCATGACTGAATCCGGTGTGGCCCTTGGCTGTACCATGTCTGTCCCCACTGATGACTCAAGGAAGGAGGAGGAGAATTTAGCAGGACAGCAGTGTTTGTTCCCGGCCCCCGACCCTACCCCCAGCCTTCACATCCTCACTGAGCTGTCATTTTGCTCCCAGGTTGAGCCACACAGACCTACAGCACCCCCAAAGCAGCTCTCTTTTCCTTCCTGTGCTCTAGAAACACCAAAGAAGAAAACTTAGCAATGTCTCTGATAGAAAGATGAGTAGCTTTCCACCCCAGAATGAGGAAGGGGCCAGACCAGCCACATGGGGCAGCTGCTCAGCGATCAGAAGAAAACAGGGTAGATGGAAATCTTACTGACCTGTTTTAAACACAGGAGGGATCGATATTTAAAGCTAATTTTGAACGTTCATGTTGTATTGGAAACAAAGCATTAGCTTGTTAATTCTTGCTTCTCCACACACCTATAACGTTAGGGTCTGTGGGCAAATGAACATTCAGACTCCCACACCTGCTTACATACCTGCAGGAATACCTGGGGGAAGCTTGACAAAGCGCTGCTCACTTGCTTGGCCAAGGTGAGTGGTAAGGAGCTGTGGGGATGGAAAAGCAGTTAGATTGCCTTTATTTTGCCACACTTGGATTTCCCAGGAAAGCATGGGCTGGGAGAAAAATGTGAAGGGTTTACTTTATGCACCCTTTTTATAAGCCTGCCTGAGTGGGCTGTTCATAAAAAATTTTACTTGGATAGATTTCTAGAGTGCAATTGCTGGGTCTTCAAGTAAATGCATATTTATAAGAAATTGCCAAACTCTTTTCCAAACTTGGTTGTGACGTTTTACACTCCCGCCAAAATGTATGATGGATCCATTTGTTCCATCCACTGCTGCCTAACAAGTTACTACAAACTTAGAGGCTTAAAACAACGCATTTGTTATCACACAGTTTGTGCAAGTCAGGAATTTTGGCAGTGTTTACTGTGTCCCTTGTTTTGGGATCTCTCATGAGGCTGCAATTAAGGTGTTGGCAGGCTGGGGCTCATCTGAGGCTCGACTGGGGAAGGATCCACTTTCAAGCACATGTGGTTGTGGGCAGGATTCATTTCCCTGTGGGCTGTGAGGCTCCTGCTCCCTGCTGGATGATGGCTAGTGGCCACACTCAGTCATTTGCCCAATGAGCATCTTCCCATGGAGGCTTCCTTCATCAAACCCAGCAAAGGAGATGGTCATTAGGGAGAGCTGGCCATCAAGATGGAAATCACAATTTTATCTAATGTAAACACAAGAGTGACACCCCATCACCTTTGCCATATTCTATTGGATGTAAGCAAGTCATAGGTCCCATCCACACTCAAAGGTAGGGGAGTACACAGGGGCTGAAACACCAGGAAGAGGGGGTCATTGGGTACCATCTTTAAGTCTGTCTGCCACACTTCACGTCCTTGCCAACACTTGATATCATCAATCTTTTTTATTTATTTATTTTTAAAATATTTATTTGGTTGTACCAGGTCTTAGTGGCTGCACGTGGGCTCCTTAGTTGCAGCTCGCTGGCTTCTTAGTTGCAGCACATGGGCTCCCTAGTTGTGGCATGTGAACTCTTAGTTGCAGCATGCATGTGGGTCTAATTCCCTGACTAGGGATTGAACCTGGGGCCCCTGCATTGGGAGCATGGAGTCTTAACCACTGTGCCACCAGGGAAGCCCCTAAATGTCTCAATTTTTTATGTAACGTCTCAATTTTCCTTTTTATGGTTATTGCTTTCTGTGTCTTTTCTAAGAAACCATTCTCTACTCCCAAGTCAGTAAGATATTCCCCAATATTTTCTTCTAAAAGCCTTATGATTTTAGCTTTTACATTTAGGTTTGTGATCCATTTTGAGTTTTATTATGAGTTTGTTTATGCTGGGAGGAAGGGGTTGAACTTCACTTTTTTTCTCATTATGAATACCCAGTTGTTATAGACCATATGTTGAAAAGACTCTCTTTTTCCTATTAAATAACCTTGGCCCCTTAGTTAACAATTAATTGATATGTGGGTATATAATATTTAGACACTTTTCTGGCTCTATTGGTCAATGTATCTGTTCTTACATTGATACCACATTGTCTTGATAACTGTAAATTTTATAGTACTCTAACTTTCTTATTGTTTTTCAAAATTCTTGGGATAATCTAGATTCTTTGCATTTCTATATAAATTTCAGAATTACCTAACTTTACAAAAGAAGTCTGTTGATAATTAGGGATTGTATTAAGTCTATAGATCAGTTTGAGGAGAACTGTCATCTTAATAATATTGAGTCTTTCTTTCCATGAACGTGATATAACTATCCATTTATTTAGGTGTTCTTTAATTTCTGTCAGCAGTGCTTTATGGTATACATTGTATATTTCTTTGAAATATTTTGTGTAAATTTATCCCTAACTATGTCTGAGTTTTGGTGGTACTGTAAATAGTATTATTATTATTTATTTTTAAAGGAATTCCTTTTATTTTTATTATTTATTTATTTATTTATTTATTTATTTATTTATTTATTTATTTATTTATTTATTTATTTTTGGCTGTGTTGGGTCTTCGTTTCTGTGCAAGGGCTTTCTCTAGTTGTGGCAAGCGGGGGCCACTCTTCATCGCGGTGCGTGGGCCTCTCACTATCGCGGCCTCTCTTGTTGCGGAGCACAAGCTCCAGATGCGCGCAGGCTCAGTAGTTGTGGCTCACGGGCCCAGTTGCTCCGCGGCATGTGGGATCTCCCCAGACCAGGGCTCGAACCCGTGTCCCCTGCACCGGCAGGCAGATTCTCAACCACTGTGCCACCAGGGAAGCCCCAAGTATTATTTTTAAATGTCAATTTCCAATTGTTGCTAGTATATGGAAGTACAATTAATTTTGTTTACTGATTTGTGAATTTTATCCTGTGACCTTGCTAAACTCATTCAGTTCTAATAACTTTTT
This sequence comes from Balaenoptera borealis, assembly GCF_965194805.1. Classification (NCBI taxonomy): domain Eukaryota; kingdom Metazoa; phylum Chordata; class Mammalia; order Artiodactyla; family Balaenopteridae; genus Balaenoptera; species Balaenoptera borealis. The sequence goes on from NC_138871.1 coordinate 6,215,327, forward strand.
TGCAGATTCTAAAGATTTTCTTTGTATACAAATATACAGTCTCCAAATAACGACAGTTGAACTTCTTCCTTTCCAATCTGTGTGACTTTTATATCTTTTTTTCTTTGCCTTATTATACCGGCTTTGATCTCCGGTGTGATGTTGAATAAAAGCCGTAAACATGGACACGCTGCCTTATTCCTAAACTTAGGGGGCAGCGTACTCTTTATTCATCACCTCTCTTACGATGATGTTAGTTGTAAGTTTCTCATAGATGCCTTTTATTAGGTTTAGGACATTTTCTTCTATCCCTAGTTTGCTGAGAGTTTTTTTTCACAAGTTGGTTTTAAATTTTGTCAAATGATTTTCCTGAACCTATTGGTTTTTCATTATTATTTAGTTTGCTAGTATGGTGAGTTACATTGATGAATTTTCCAATGTTAAGTGAAACTTGCATTCCTGGGATAAAACCCAGTTGGTCATGATGTGTTATTGTTTTTACATATAGTTGGAATTGATTTCCTAAAATTCTTTAAGGATTTTTGAATTTATGTTCATGAGTGATGTTTGTCTGTAATTTTCTTTTCTTGTAATGTATTTGCCTATTGGTTTTGGTATCAGGAAAATGCTGGCCCCATGAAATAAGCTGGGAAGTGTTCCCTTCTCTAATTTCTGAAAGAATTTGAATAGGATTGGTGTATTCCTTCCTTAAATGTTTCAGAAAATTTGTCAGGGAAGTCATCTATGTCTATAATTTTCTTTGTGAGAATGTTATAATTATGAATTCAATTTCTTAAATACATATCCAATTCTTCAGTTGTTTATTTCTTTTTGAGACAGTTTCAGTATTTGATGTTTTTCAAGGAATTTGTTCATTTTATCCTTATTGTTGGATTTACTGGCATAAAATCACTCATATATATCTTCTTTTTTAAGTGGCTTTTTGAGCTATAAGTAACATGAAGTAAACTGTGCACATATCAGTGTACAATCTGATCAGTTTTGACATATGTATAGCCCTGTGAAATCAATTTAGGGTCAGCTTTTGCACACTATGTAGGCAAGACCCTTTGAGTATTCTATCCAAAGCCCTCTCAACTATGAGGTTTTCCTGTCTGGTGAGCAGACGCTATTCCTGGTTTTGTATCAGCTCCAGATAATGCTTCCCCTAATCTTTCTGGGTGGCTCTTTCCCCAGGCTTACACATTTTCGCTGATCAGTGCACTGCTTACTAACTGATGGGGAGCGCTGTCCTTCTCCGGAGTCTCTCTCTTTCCTCTGGCATCTGCCCTGTAATCCGCAGCCACTTTCATCTCCTTGGACCACTAGCTCTGTCTCCTCCACTCGGGGAGCCCACCAGGCTCCACCTGAGTTCCCCATCCCTGCAGCAGGGCCTGTAGATGAGGCAATTACAGGGCTCACCTCGTTCATTTCCTGTCCTTCAGGGCTCCCTATCCTCTGTTGTCTGATGTCCAATGCTTGAAAACCATTGTTTCACGTATTTTGTTCATATGTTGTTTCATGCAGGAGGGTATGTCCAGTGCAGTGTTTCATGTTTTCACACACGTTTAAAATTTCTGTTGCTTTTTATTTCTTTTCATAAATACAAGTTTCCATTAGGTTTCATTTTCCTTCACCTTGAAGAACTGTATTTACCACTTTTCACGGTACAAGTCTGCTGATAAAGAGTATCTTAGCTTTTGTTTGTCTGAAAAGTCTCCATTTTTCTTTATTTAAAAGATATTTACTGGGCACATAATTCTAGGTTGATCCTTTTCTTTGTTTTAGTATGTTAAATATTTTGTTCCACTCTCTTCTGTTTTTTCCATTTCTTCCTAAAAATCTAGTCACTCTCATCTTTGTTTTTTTTGTATTTAAAATGTTTTTTTTTGCCTGGATTCTTTTAAGATGATCTCTTCATGACTGGGATTCAGGAATTTGATTGTGGTGTGATTTCGTATGGTTTTCTTTGTGTTCATCCTCCTTCAGTTTTGTAGCTATTCATGGATTTCTGGGTTTATAGTTTTTATAAAATTTGAAAATATTATTTCTTCATTTATTTTTTTTTCTTTTTCCTCTTTCCCTCTTTTTGGGGATTCCAACTGCATGTATGTTAGACTTCCTGATTTGTCCCAGAAGTCACTGATGACTTTAGAAGTTAACTTTTAAAAGTTTTTTCCCTCTCTGATATACATTTTGGGTAGTTTATTTTGCTATGCATGCATCTTCAGGTTCATATATTTTCTTCTCCGGTGTCTAGTCCACTCCTATTCCCATCTGGGGTAGGAGGAGATACTGTGCAAAAGTACAGAGATAGGAAGCACCTGTGCGAACTCTGTTAACTACAGTGCTCCAGTGTGGTCTCACCAAGCTCAGCTTCAGCTCAGCCGCGGAGAGGGAAGGGCTACAGTCTAGTCTGCTGCATGGATCCCTTGTGGGAAACTTAATGGGAATGTAGCTATTTCTCGACTGTGAACTTTCTCCCCAGAGGGTCAAATTCTCTTCCCTTTCACAGCACAAACGGAGTAGTCATCTCTCTCAGAGGCAGCCTCCTACTCTCGTCTAATTGGAAATATCTCCAGGTCCACACAATGCCACAGCTGGCAGCCCACCAGTTCCCTCCACATCCAACAGAGCCGCTTCACTTGACTGCTGTGAAAGATGAAGAAATCCGAGCTATGTGAGAGGACAATAGGAAATGCCCTTTGCCAAACCTTCTGTGCTGGTATCCTTGGGATTCAAATGAAATTAACAATTGCTTAAAGATCTGCAATCTGATCATTTCTATCAATGCATGTTAAAGTGGTGGGTCCTAAAAAAATTCATCCTGAGGATGAGGCGAAGGTAATGTTTTTTATTCAATGTGCAAATCGTTTGAATGTCTCTTCCAGGTGACTCTGTACCTTCAGTTAATCATTTGCAATTTTCCTGCAAGAAAATGTGAAAGTGATGATGCCACTGACCTTCCAGAAAAAGTGACTTATTGCTATCTTGAGACCTTTTGGCACCTATCCTAAATGAATGCCCACATAGAAGCTGATGTGGGGAAAAATGTGACTCCATGAAGAGCCTTGTTAAAGATACAACAGCACCCAAACCCTCATTACCCTGAGCCTCCTATGCTCACAGTAAACCAATCAGGAAGACCAGCTTAGCCTGGCCCATGTCTGTGTTAGTTCTCAAAATCTGGAACTTAGAACTAAAGCTAGAAAAGTGTGCCTTACTTTGTGTAGTCAATATTTCCAAGAAAATGAAAAAAAAAATTTTTTTTTGGTAAATAACATCATTTTCAATTAGGCACTAGGTGAACAATATATTTAATAAATAAATTTAATAAATTTATTTGAATTGGTGCTATCATGAGTAAACCATTCTATCACAATAGACAACACAGGAGGAAAACAAAATGTAAATTTTATAATCAAGTACTTGGGAAGGTTAAGCTAACAACCTTGACACCCACAGAAATTAAGAGGTCAAGGGGTAGGATGCTGCCTAAAGGAATCTGCCAGGTAGGGTAGAAATTAAGAGCACTTTGAAGGCAGAAGACCTGGGCTCCAGACCTGCCAGTTGCAGGTTAAGGGGTCTTTGCAACTCATTTAAAACCATCTAAATTTGTGGCTTCTCCCTCCGTAAAATGGTTATAACATTTGTCTCATAGGGTGTTGAGAGTATTAAATAACGTTAACGTATGCAATGATTCTTTATAAACTGTAAAACCCAGTTACTACTGAGAGGGGCCAGACTTCAAAGAAAGCAGAGGCTCTTGTGGGCTGCTGTTGCCAGAGAGGAGGTTTGGAAGTGGAGAGCCTGCAGTTTGGTTGGGCCTTGGAGAGGCCGTGGAGAGACAGAGGAGGGAGCGTTCCAGGCTATAGGGACAGCGTGACTGAAGGACCCCTCACCACTGGGAAGCAGCCTGCTTCTCCCTTGGGAATGTTCCTAGTTCCTTCTCTATCATGGCCACCTTTCTCTAAACTTCGGGGGGGAGAGTGACAAGACGGCCCTACAAGGTCACAGCATCTGGATCATTCTTGCCTGGGGGCAAGAGGTGGTCTGTGACTCGGTTTATGGATGAAAGTCGCATCTCGAGCGGGTGGCTCCCAACGCTGGGGGCACATCTAAGTCACTTCGGAACATCGCCAAGCGGGCCCAGTCTTCATCCCGGAGCTGCACCGAAGCAGACTGTCTAGGAATGTGCGGGCTTGAGTGTTGCTGCTTTTTTAAAGATCTAGACGTGATTCTGATGAACAACAGAGTTGAGAACTGCTGTTCAGTTCTTGATCCACGGATAGAGAAATTCATCTCAAAGAAAACAGCCTGCCATCCATTAGGTCGGAAAAGTTAACTTTGTTTGCTAGTGGGCCCTAAAGGGGATCACCTGTGCTGCCGGGAGAGGGGCTGGAAGATCTGAAACCTTGTTGCGGTACCAGAGGCTTCTGTCTCCTGCCATCGTCCTTAGAATTCCAGGCTCATCCTCCTGCCCTGTAAGCCCGGGGCTCCGGCAGGTGAAGGCTTTGGCCACACTCAGTGAGGGCGCACACACCACCCAGAGCAGGGCGCCTGGCACAGGCCACGGGGTTGAGCACTGCATGGGCTCTCGTGCACGAGTCCCTGAATGTCCTCACTGCCCACACCCACCTGCACAGCTTTCTGCATGACCTACAGAACTGAGGGAGGACACTGGATCCAAACATCCCCGCACAAGTCAGAGCTATTATTACAACTAACAGCGTCACTCTCCATCCATCTTAATTTCATCAGATCTATTGTTTTAAAATGTTGTTTAGCGTCTGTCGCCTCCACTGGAAGCTAAGCTCCAGGGGTGCAAGGATCTTTTTTGTGTCACTCTGCAGCCCAGTGCATAGAAACGTGCCTTGCACACAGTAGGCACTTAGTTGACATGTAGCGTATGAAAAAATGATTCAATAGTTCCCATTTATTGAGAACTTACGATGTGCCAGGACCTTTCTGTCTATCATCACATTTAATTCTCATAACAACTCCACGAGGAAGGTGCTATTATTTATTCCCATTTTAGGGCAGAGGAAACTGAAATTCTGAGACGTTAAGACACCTGCCCAAGGTCACAGAGGTAGTAAGAAGTGGAGCTAGGACTTGAACCCACTGCTTTCCAGCTCCAAAGACCAAGCTCTTAACTATTCGATTGTACTAATTCCTTTCACTAGGGACGGTACAGGAACATAGCCTCAGCAGGACTTGGCTGCAAATCTGGTTTGACTCTGGTGCTAAATATTAGTGTGATAGCAGCGGCATCTCCAGACAGTGGAGTTTCCTGCGCAGGTTACTTCAATCGAAGGGCTGAAAAGGAAATCTATCCCCATATCCCGTCTCCCATGCCCAAGACTCTGGATGACTTTTATTTTACCCTTGAAAATTTTCAACAATGAATATGTGTATTAATTATGGGAAGGATTAAGCAGCTCTAACAAAGAGACGGCAAGACGCGTTAATCTATACAAGTTCGAAGTTTCTTTTTATCGCACGTTACCAGTCCAGCGCAGGAGGTTGGGCTCCACTCCGTGAAGTCATCCAGTTTCCCAGCTAGCCCTGCACGGCTGCCTTTGTCAACAGATGGCTGTCCTTTGACCCAAGGCACCTGTAACTCTTGGCCTCATCCTGTGGCTGAGAGTAGCTCAGCAGCACCACCTCCAGGAGAAGACGGGGAAGGTTAAGGAGGGTGTACTTACCTTCTTTTTCAAGTAGGTACTCGTATCTCACTAGCCAAAACCTAGTTAGTTACAGGGCCGCATGTAGCTGCATGGGAGGTGGGAACCAGGCTGTAGCTGGGCAGCTGTGTGCCCTTCCAACACTCACACAGAGAGAACTCGTTATTACAAAGAAGACAGGGAGAATGGATATTAGGGGATGGTAACCATGCCTACCATAGTGTGTATTTTTTTCTGATTAAGAAATCTATCCCCCCAAGAAATAGGACTTTAAGTGTGTTTAAAAATTAAGATACATCAAAATTGACTTTTTCTGTATGTACAGTTCCATGAATTTAAACACGCTTTTGATCTGCAAACCTCCACTACAATCCCATCACCTCAAAGACTCTCTTGTTCTGCCTTGCCCAAGTCACACCCTCTTCCTGACTCAGCCCCTTTTCTATAATCCTGAATTCAATTTGCTAATCTTCTGTTGAGTAGTTCTGCACCTAAATTCATGAGAGATATTGGTCTACAGTTTTAATTTTTTGTATTGTCTTTGTCTGGTTTTGATAAAACTGGCCTCATAAAATTAGTTGGGACATTTCCTTCCTCTTCTATGCCCTGGAATAGATTGTGTATGTTTAATGTTATTTCTTATATTTTTGGTAGAATTTGCCAGTGAAACTATCTTGGCCTGGAGATTTCTTTTGTGGGAGGTTTTTAACTATACATTTAATTGATTTTATAGTTATAGAACGATTTAGGTTGTCTATTTCATCTTGGTTGAGTTTGGATAATTTGTGGTTTTCAAGGAAGTGGTCCATTTCATCCAAGTTGTTGAACTTATGCATGTGGACTTGTTCATAGTGTTTCTTTATTATCCTTTCAATGCCTATGGGGTCTGTGGTTGATTCTCTTTTAAACACACTCCGCAAAGAGGCATGTTAAGTTCCTTCTTATGACTTCTCAACTTGCTGGTGACATTCTCTTATGGTCTTTGGATTTTATACGTCTTTAGGGATTATAAATGGATTTGCAACAGGAATGGCATCTTTAGTCTAGATACCAAACATAGGGTGATGGCTGATTTCTCTGGTATGTGGGCTTTTTGCTGCTGTCAGGCCCCCATTCCCCAGCCTGGGAGAGATCCCACCAGCTAGCTCCTAGAAAAAGACTGACACAAATTTAACCACTTCTTTTCAGTTCTTCCACCCTTTACTTGAACCTCCTCCTCCTACCGGAGGAAAGAGATGAAAGCACAGTACTTCTCTCTTAGAAACTCCTCCATCTTACCTTAATATTGTTTTCAAGTCCTTATTTAGCATTTTGGAGAGAAGCTTGGAAGAAAATAGTAATTTTGTTATCTGTTGTTATTCCTTCTAGGGAGTTGATTATCAGAATAGTTAAGCCTGTTTCCTATAGTGAGGAAGGGGTGTAGGGATTGCCTTCCTGTTACAGATCAAGAAGCTGTGTTCCTTTAAAGCAGGCATCATTTATAGAAAGCCTACAATATACCTGGCTGTTATAGATTTTATCTTTATAGCTAATAATATCAGGGTGGGGATTCTTATTTTCATTTCATGGACCAGAACAATGAGGCTAAGAGATGTTCAGTTCAAGGCCTTTTCATGCTTCTGGCTGGCTGGCTGACCCTGAGAAAATGACTTAATTAGTAATTAAGTCTCAGTTTCCTCATTTGTAAAATGAGGATAATAATATAACTTAACTTATAGGGTTGGTTAAGGATTAAATACGTCTAGCACATAGTAAGCATTCAATAAATTTTGCCATCATCCTTGTTGCTATAATTATACCATGTATTATTTATTTGAAACTTTTCTATAAGAAAGCATGTTCTGGGCTTCCCTGGTGGCGCAGTGGTTGAGAATCTGCCTGCCAATGCAGGGGATGCGGGTTCGAGCCCTGGTCTGGGAAGATCCCACATGCCGCGGAGCAACTAGGCCCGTGAGCCACAACTGCTGAGCCTGCGCGTCTGGAGCCTGTGCTCCGCAGCAAGAGAGGCCGCGACAGTGAGAGGCCCGCGCACTGCGATGAAGAGTGGCCCCCGCTTGCCGCAACTAGAGAAAGCCCTCACACAGAAACGAAGACCCAACACAGCCAAAAAAAATAAAAATAAATAAATTAATTAAAAAAAAAAGCATGTTCTGAACTTGTACTAAATTTTCCTTAAAATTCATGATTATTGAATATTTTAAAAAAATAAAGCCATTTGCTTTCAATCAGGAAAATCTTGACTAACCAGAACTACACCAATTAATCCCAAAGTTAACCGTTTTTTTGTTGTTGTTGTTTTGCTTTGTTTGTTTTTTGCTACCTTCAAACCAGGTTAATAAGAACTGAGCAGGGCATATTTAAAATGACACCCTCAGCCTTCTATGGAGAAAGCAGCCTTCTCTTCCTGCCCACGTTCTTGGTCCTGGGTTGACCCTGGCTGCTCAGAGCCTTCAGCATTCCAGACAGACTTGCTTGAGTGCATTAGGTTCACCAAGGCAGGAAACGGGCTAAGATATTGTGCAAGATGGGATTTCTGTTCCCATTTCTCTCCTCTCTTTTGCCATGCGATTGCATTGCTTCTCAATAGACTGGGTAGAGCAGACTTTCTCACTTACCTGGGCGTGGCCATGTGACTTGATTCAGCCAATGAAATGTGAGCAAGTGTGATGCTGGCAGATGCATTATGGTTTTGCTTGGATGCTTGGCTTCTGCCATCTGCAATAAGAAGAATACGCCTTGGGTGGCTGTGGCCATGTGGAGACACGCAGAGTAGACTTGAACTCCACCTGTGGCTCGGAGTCAAGCCCAGCTGATCCCAGCAGAGCCAGGGAGCCTGAGGCCGCTGAGCAAGGAAAGGAACATTTGTTTTAAGCCACCAAGATCTTGAGATTGTTATGCAGCAAAACTACTTACATGTACCTTGGTGAATTTTCAACAAAAAGAATTAAAACCTATTGAATACGTTGATAGTAGGGAGTAGGTATTTCACACACACAACTTGTCAGGAAATCCATTTAACCACGTAAAGACTATAAATTGACTCCACAGCACTCAGGTGGATGACACATCAGGTGTCTTTACATTGTGTAAATTCACTAAATCACCTTTAGGGTTGATGGGAAATTCCATCTCAGTCATGTCTTGGAGGACCCCTCCACTTGGGTGGTAAGGAGACACTAGTGCTTTCACAGCCCAGGAAACTGGAGGATGGCTTCTGACTGCTGCTCTAAGGTATCTTGTCCAAGGCCAGTGGGGAGCATTCTGATGGTGCAGCCCCATTTTCTTCCTTTGCTCTGAGATTGTCTTGGCATCACTGCCAAGGCCCCAAGCAGTGGAACCTACAGAAGTTCTCACACTTTAATGTGTACATGAGACACATGGCCATCTAGTTAAATAAGATTTGATCCAATGGGTCTGGTAGGGGCCCCAGATTCTGCATGTCTGATGAGTTTCCAGATGATGGTCATTGCTGTTCATGGACCACACTTTGGTAAAAAGGCCCTAGAGTCCAGGCTCCCTCGGCCCTCCAAGAAGCCATCCTTCCCTATGGGCACTCTGAATATTTGAGGGTCAGGTCTCCAGCACATGTGGACCACCCCCCTCACCAAACTGCTTATTAATCCCACCCCCCAAGATTGAGCCATACCTTCTGCCCTGTGTCACTCATTCATCAGAAACTTTCCCTTTTCAGATAAAGAGCCCCGTAAGACTTAGAAATCAAAGGCTGGATCCTTCTCTCCTTTGGCCAGGGCATCACATATCTCCAGGACTCAGAGGCCTGGCAAAGGAAAAAAGAACTCTACTGGCACTGATAGGAAGAACGAGACTGAATTAATATCTCATAAACCATCCAGTTACCATGGGAACAGCCCACTCCCTAGACTGCCGGGGAGAGGATATGGTCCCGGAGATAGATGCTTGTCTCGCCCTGTAACCACACGTCAGCTCAGAATTCTGGGTCCTCTTACTTTCAGGGGTCCTGAAAATCCTGGTTTTGCCGCTTTTAATCAACAGACTTGCAGAGGAAGGGAGGACCAGTGGTCAGGAAGCTAGCATGTCAGTCACACCTCAGGGCCCTAAGCAAGGCTGACAGAAACCCAGCCTGCGGGGCTGCCTTCCCAGTCCCAAGAATTTATGGCCAGGAATCCATTCTGAGTGCTTGGGTTATTTGTTAAATGTTTTGAGTTTAACAGGCTCCTTGGGAGATAGCTTTGCAAGCACGCATTTGGGGTGCCCACTCTTATAGGTCTCATTTTTCCTGTGATTTTCCCAATAAAGTATGCTATGAATTCAACAAGAGTACAAGGACACTTTTCAAATATTGGTTTAAGAACCTCACTCCTGTGTCAGGTAAAATATCCTTCTGTCAAATTGATCCATGGCTGGTTTGCATGGGAATTCCAAGAGGCCAGTTTTATTTTACCAAAACGTTAGGGGGAATTCATCCTGGTGGGATGATAGTGGTGCTGGGTTCCAGCCCTGCGGAGACCCAGTGACGATCTCTCGAAGAGGCGGGCGGTGTGGGGAGACGTCAGGTACGGGATCAGGCTAAAGGCAAGATCCCCAAATAGCTAAGGGTGCCTTTGTGTCTTTTCTAGATCTATTTTTTTTTCTCCTCCTCCTTCCCTTCCCTCTCCTCCTCCCCCTCCTCCAGGTTACACAGCTACTTAGTGACATGGGTTACCCCAGAGGGGTTGGCTTCAGTCTCCTGACCCTCCCACTCCCTGCGCTACCACTTCTAAAGTGTATTTGTGCCGTCACTCTAAGAATATTCTCTGTGTTTCAGCAGAGGAGGAAACCCAACCCAGTGTTTCTCAAAACTCGCTGTGCATGTGGATCCCCCAGAAGCTTGTAGAAAGGTAGATTCTGATTTGGTAGATCTGAAGCAAGGTCGAGATTCTGTATTGCTAACCAGCTCTGGGGTGATGCCACGGCTGGTGGTCCACAGGTCACAGTTTGATTGCAATGCCTGAATCTACTGTCATTAACTGGTGGAGCTCTTGGGTGAAAGGGATTCAGAACCAGCCCCTTCTCAGCGGTGATGGGAGCCGGGGATCTGGGATTGATGGGTATGCCGTCCACGGGTCGGGGAGGAGATGCATGGTGCAGTGCTGGGTTTGCCATTCCACAATCGGACAGTCTCCGAGTTCCCTCCCATGTCAAAGCTGCTAAGGGTTTATCAATCATTCCAGCCTGACCCTAAGGTAGTATGGTGGGTAAATTATTATGCAGCTCTAGCCCACTAAGTAAGCATCAGAGCCGACTGCCCATGTGTTATGATCCGAGGAGAGCCAAAATGTGTTTCCTCAACTCCTAACTTTCACCTCCTTTAACCCAGCCTCTTAGGCCCTACTTGGCCAATGTTTGACAGTTTCCTTTCTCAGTAAAAATGCAGAGAATGGGATTAAAATGCAGGGTGGCGGGATTAAGCTGTTCTCAGTCAGGAACGTCACGGTGTGAATGAGTCTATCAGCTCTTCTCCACAAACAGGAATCTTGGCGACCCAAGGAGCCCGGTCGCCTGAGTTCTAGTGCTGACCCTGCCGCCAACCTGCTGTGCAGCCTTACAGAGGTCCCTCGACTTCCCTGGGCCTCAGCTTCCTCTCATGTACAATGAAGGGGGTCAACCAGGTGGGCACTGAGGTCTTCTGGGCTTTGACAGCTCAGTATTTTATCAGAAACAGCACGAGGGGAACTGAAGAGGGGCCCTGACATGGACTTCTGAGGTGCAGGGAGGTCTGAATCACTAGCATGTGTGTCACAGGCCCGTAAAATGGGACTTTTAATTCCTCAATGAGATGCTGTACGTTAGGGGCACACGGTCAGAACACAGTGACCATTAGCGTCATTATCACCTTGCACGTGACCCTGGTGCAGGTCAAGTGGAGTCACAGGCGAGCGACCCCTGCCCACAGAGGTCCTTGAGGAGTGGGGACGGGGCACAGAGTGGGAAGGTCACCTGCAAACAGGGGTCCAGGGAAAGACACAAAGCGCCAAGCTCCGATTTTGCCTCAGGCCAGCCCTGCTTCCGGAATTCCCTCCCCAGGTCTTTACATTTCTCTCCTTTTCCAATCAAATTTTACCTCCGGTTAGAGATATTCAAGTAAGTTATTCAGATAATTGAGGCTAAACATATCCGACCGTCACCAGAAATATCCGGGTGCTGACGTCCAGCGCGGCCCCAGTTAAGCCCTGATCCCCCGGGGCTCTGGGTGACGCGTCTCCAGCTCACTCTCTGTTGTTTGTCTAGAGACCAGCGCCGGAACTCTCTGCTGCGGAGCGTCACCGCCCTCCCCCGCTTCTCCACTCCAGCTCTTCCCCCCTCCCCCGGCCCCTCCCTCCACCTCCCCTGAGCCGCCGGCAGCCCCGCCCAACCCCTATACCTCCCCCCACCGTGTCCCCACCCCCTCCCGTCTTTGAGGCAGAAGCTCATTAGAGAGAACAAAGAGGCGCTTTCCTACTGTATCCGATGCTCTAACATGTCCCTGGGTTTCATGCTGCTTGAAAGCATCCCCTTTGGACTTGCCCCAGCTCTTCTGTCGCACTCCTAGGACCAGGTTGGCCGAATGCACAACCATGAGGGAGCCGCCATGCAGAGCCATGCAGGGCTCTCGTCACTCCGAGGCCCTCTGTGGGCCCCTCTGGGAGCTGGGGGGTGCGCTCCCGCCTGTGTGCTGGGGGTACCTTTGGGAGGACGGGGTGTGCAGCAGGCACAAGGAGGCGGTGGGGTAGCGAAGCCAGGCCATCTCAACGCGGCAGCAAGAGTCCAGTATGCTCACAGCACAGTCGGAAGCAATCAGCTCGCTGCCTGGGAGGCCACACCAGCTCTTGACCCTGTCCGCCGAGTTGCAGAAGCAGGAGGTGCAGGGGCTGCACCGCTGTGCTGTTTTCCTCCCATCGCATCCAGCTCAGCATCAAGCCTGTTTCTGAGCACAGATCCCCACCCTCATCTGGATACTCCCCGTCCAGCTGTGAGCTAATTTCATGTGTCAACCTGGCTAGGCTATGGGACCCCGGTCTTGGACAAACACCAGCCTAGACGTGGCTGTGAAGGTATTTCTAGATGAGGTTCACACTCATATCAGGAGACTGTGAGTAAACCAGATTACCCTCCATAATGGGCGTGGACCTCATCCAATCAGCTGAAGGTCTTAATAGAAAAAATACTGAGGTGCCTGGGGGAAGAAGGAATTCTGCCAGCTGATGGTCTTCAGACTTGAACTGTGACATCAGCTCTTCCCTTGGTCTCCAGCCAGCCTGCCTGGCAGATTTTGGACTTGTCAGCCCCACAGTGGCATGAGCCAATTTCTTAAGATAAATCTCTCTATATCTATCTATCTATCTATCTATCTATCTATCTATCTATCTATCTATCTATCTATCTACCCATGTATCCATCTATCTACCTATGTATCCATCTATCTATCATCTATGTATCCATCTATCTATCTACCTATGTATCCATCTATCTATCATCTATGTATCCATCCATCTACCCATGTATCCATCTATCTACCTATGTATCCATCTATCTACCTATGTATCCATCTATCTATCATCTATGTATCCATCTATCTACCTATGTATCCATCTATCTATCATCTATGTATCCATCTGTCTACCCATGTATCCATCTATCTACCTATGTATCCATCTATCTATCATCTATGTATCCATCTGTCTACCCATGTATCCATCTACCTATGTATCCATCTATCTATCTACCTATGTATCCATCTATCTATCATCTATGTATCCATCTGTCTACCCATGTATCCATCTATCTACCTATGTATCCATCTATCTATCTACCTATGTATCCATCTATCTATCATCTATGTATCCATCCGTCTACCCATGTATCCATCTACCTATGTATCCATCTATCTATCTACCTATGTATCCATCTATCTATCATCTATGTATCCATCCGTCTACCCATGTATCCATCTACCTATGTATCCATCTATCTATCTACCTATGTATCCATCTATCTATCATCTATGTATCCATCTATCTACCTATGTATCCATCTATCTATCTACCTATGTATCCATCTATCTACCTATGTATCCATCTATCTATCTACCTATGTATCCATCTATCTATCATCTATGTATCCATCCATCTACCCATGTATCCATCTATCTACCTATGTATCCATCTATCTACCTATGTATCCATCTATCTATCATCTATGTATCCATCTATCTACCTATGTATCCATCTATCTATCTACCTATGTATCCATCTATCTACCTATGTATCCATCTATCTATCTACCTATGTATCCATCTATCATCTATGTATCCATCCGTCTACCCATGTATCCATCTATCTACCCATGTATCCATCTATCTACCTATGTATCCATCTATCTATCATCTATGTATCCATCTGTCTACCCATGTATCCATCTATCTACCTATGTATCCATCTATCTATCATCTATGTATCCATCTGTCTACCCATGTATCCATCCGTCTACCCATGTATCCATCTATCTACCCATGTATCCATCTATCTACCTATGTATCCATCTATCTATCATCTATGTATCCATCTGTCTACCCATGTATCCATCTATCTACCTATGTATCCACCTATCTATCTATCTACCTACCTATGTATCTATCTATGGAGAGGTAATAATGTAACATCCACAGACATCCTCTTTGAGAACCTGACTAATACACTGTCTGAAGTGGCCACAGAGCCCCAGGGGAACAACCCAGAGATGAGGCCGGTGCCAGACTGATGAGGACTGTTTTCCTTCATCAGTCTGAGGAGTGATCAGACACTGTTGCTTACAATTCTGAGCAGACTGGGCGCGGGGCTGCATTTTTGTCTTCCTGACATTGTGCTATGTCTAAGGGCAGTCGGGGTAGAACTGTGTCATCACAAATTCCCAGCTGGGGGTATGTCCTGGGTGTCATTTTCCACATCAAGCTTGAAGACCTAGTTCATCTTAAAACTGAGCTGATTCCTCACTTTCCTTCCAGAGAAACCCATCAATACCTCTTCCGGGGTCCTGAGGAACACCACCAAATCGAAGCCTCTTGGGGATTTCTATTTGTCAAATGGTCTTTTTCCAGGAGGAGGGCAGGAGAGGCAGGGTCCAGTCTCCATCGGGAAGTATGGGTAGGCTTCTGTGCATCCTCGTTTCTCCATCTGTAAAATGGGCACAGCGCTGGCCCCGTCATCATGGGAGTACAAGGATTGTGTAGAGAGAGGACCAATCATAGCAATGTCCTCCTTCCTCCTCCTCCTTTCTCCCTCCTGCTCTCTTTCCACTGCTTGCTTTCAAGGGATGAAAAAGGCTCCCCCAGGACTAAGCTGGTAGCTAGCAACTAATACAACACATCAATTTCAGCTAAGGTGTGAGACTTGTAGGGCAGCAGGTTTTAACATGTTCGCCTTGCCTCTTCCCCCACCTTGCCAGTGCCCGAGTAATTCTAGACCCCCTGCAAGGTCTGGAAGTGGGTGGGAATAATCCTGCTCACACTGAAAAGGAGCCCAAGGATGGCTGATGGGAGACTCTCAGGCACTGTGGTGAGACCCAAGAGGAAACGTTTTTAAGGGGAATGGGGGCTCTCTGCACCCCTCAAACCACACGTCATAGGTCAAGGGCCAAGAGACTTGGGTACTAATCCCAGCTCTGCAGTTAACCTTCTAAGTGAACTTGGACAGGTCACTAAATAGGTCTAGGCCTTAGAGCCTTAGTCTCCTTTTTGTAAAATGGAGATGTTATTACACACACACATTTTTTGGCACCAGCATTTTTCAAATGTATTTAGGATCACCTGCCTTGAGTCCCCTGAAGTAGGTGTTAGCATACAGACTCCTTGACCTCATCCTGAGTTTTACTGAATTAGATGTTCTGGGGCCAGGAACCTGCATTTTTAACAAGTGTTCCAAGTGATTCCCACATTTTGTCCCAATCATTCATGTTTATGTGATTCCACCCACTGAGACGATGACATACCATCTAGTTTCTAGTTCTAATGGAACAGTGAAGAATTGTTCACACACAGGCCGCCTCCTCCTTTTTTCTTTTTTAATTTAAAATGTCAATAGCTTTATTTGAGTCCACAAGGGAAAATTGTATTCAGAGAATTTGCTCTTTTGAGCAGAGGAACGTGGTGGTGGAGTGATTGGGAAATGTCTCCACCGTGTCCAGGCCATTGTCAATGGGACACTGCTGCCCCTTCATCAAACGGTAGAGTCTACTTCTTTCCCCCTGGAATCTAGGCTGCTTTGTGATTGCTTTGGCCAACAGGATGCAGGGAAAGTGCTGTGTGCCCATTCCAAGCTGAGGCTGGAAGAGGTCCTGCCCAGTCTACCCCCTTGGCTCCCTGCCACTGCCCTGTGACCAGACCCAGGCTGGCCTGCTGGAGGGAGAGAGACCATAGGAGGGAGAGCCCAGCTGGCTCAGCCATGGACATTCTAGAAGTTTACAGCCAGAAAGCAGCTAATCCCCAAGCAAACATGGCAGTGCAGTCAAGACCGGCAGAGCTGCCTGCTGGACCCATGGCTGACTGCAGATGCTCTACTGAGTCCAGAAGAGCTGCCTCACTGATGTGTAAAGTGTAGATTTAAAATATAGGTTGTACTATGATTCAGGTATGGTGAGGCAAACAGAGCGGGAGATGACTGCCATTGAAAAGAGAGTTTGTTATACTTACAGATCCCAAGAGAAGGGGGCCCACCACACTATGGTGGGGTCACATGGGAAAGCACCAGGGTCGGTCAGGAGCTGGGGGGAAGTGAGCAAGAGGCGCTACTGTGGTTTCCATGGAAGGAATGATTGAGGCAGGGTGATCCAGCTTAGGATTTGCTAGTGCGAATAATTTCAGTGGGCTCTGGGGCATGAGGGCTGTCTCTACTTGTCTGGTACCTGGCCCTGTGGTGGTTAGGGCAGAGGACAGTGGCCCAGAGTGTGGGAGCCCCATAAAGATGGTGGTCAGGATGTGGGCTCTGGATTGGTTGGTTTGCATCTGAAAGGTACACGTGCAGGTGAGTCACCTACTGTCTCTAGGAATTAGCCAACCTGGGAGGGGCGGTCCCTGCAGGGTCAGCGAGGAGGCCCCAGACCTCAAAGCATCAGTGAATAAAAGGCACGGACTACTCAGCTGTGAGTAACAGCAAATCAATATTTCTTTAAGCCATTGAGTGTTGAGGTCGTTGGTGATGCGGCAACAACTGATCCCTGCAAATATGGATGAGAACATTGGCAATGAAAGGGCTGCTGATGACACAGTACCTGAGCATGTTTCTAACCTTTCCTTCTGAAACTAAAACCCGGGCAGCAGGGAGAAGCGGGGTGGGCTGGAGTGGTCCAGCGGCCCTGGGTAACTCGCCCCCATTCTAACGTATCTAATTTGCTGATGATCTTCCCAACTCAACTGTTCCAGGAAATTCTGGATGGTGTTGTCAACGGCTACTTCCCCGTGTCAAGCCCCACTGTTCCCTCACCCTCCTCTCTCCCTGCAGAAAGCGGTGGTGGTCCAGGCTTAAACATCTGCAAAACCAACACTAAAAGCCCTCACTCATGGCTCTCAGGAAGTTGTTTCTTAGAGCAGAGATTGTCTAGGAGGTGGGTGTCTAGCCGCAGATTTCATCCCAGTCAGGGACATGGAAGGAGCCATGTATGCTGGTGTGGAAAAAGCCTAGTCAACATTACAGAAACATTTAGTATTATAAAGTAGATTCTAAAAGCTATTAGTCCTTGCAGTGTAAACGACCCAAAGTAAAGCTCAATAGAAGTTTTTTGGGTGAAGGAAATAGCAAATGTATAGTGATTTTCAGCTGGGGACCTTTCAGGATTTGAGGGTGGGGTGGGAACAGGGTGAGATTCGTACATTCACAAGAAGGGGCCTGCGTTATAAAAGTTTAGAAGCTCTGTCTTGGAGGACTGTATGGTACACTGTGTCCCCTTCACAGCAAGGTTTGAATGGTCTCCCTATGAGGACAATGAATGGGGTTTTAACAATGGAAATAATAACTGTGTCAGAAATAGCCTGCAGTTGCTGTGACTCAGAGCTCTTGCCTTATTAACATCCTGGAAATGCACTAAAACCCATTAAAAAACCCTTTTGCAGATTCCTAATTAAGAAAATTATATTTCGAGGTGGTAGATTTAATGGAACTGAAAGCAAATACCAAACTTGGTCAAAATTAATCAAGTCCCCTGAACATTCCTGGCAGATCTCTCTGAAATGGACACATCACGCAAATCACAAATGCACCTAGAAAGGAAAAACTCAGTCTCCTTTGTAGGGCATATCCCAGTTTTCCACGTCCTTCTGTGTTTCTCTTTCTGTGAGTCTCCTTTACTGCTCACACAGGACACTCACGACACTTCTGAGAGCAGCGCGTGGCAGGGTTTCCCCACACTGAACAATCCTCTGCGACAGCAGCTGGGTGTCCTACAACTTAACTTAGTTCTGACACAATACCTGGAGATAGTGTCAGATCCCACAGGTATGGGCTCAGCGCCCCCGAGACTGCTCCCACCCACTTCAGATGCCAGTTGCAAGTCACAGGCCCCCAGGTTCCTCACAGTTTCTGTCCAATTTGGCTACAAATCGGAGATTCGCATGACCTCCTCCTCAGGTTCAATTAATTTTCTAGAGCGGCTCACAGAACTCAGGGAAATGCCTATTTATGTTTACCAGTGTATTAAAGGATATGATAAAGGATACAGATGAGCAGTCAGATGAAGAAGAGATACACAGGGCGAGGTTTGGGGGAAATGGGGGTGTATCACCCTCCCAGTGTGGATGTATTTGCCAACCTGGAAGCTCTCTGAACCCCCTACTATTGGGATTGTATGGAGGCTTCCTCACGTGGGCATGATCCATCATTAACTCCATTTCCACCCCCTCTCTGGTGGATGGGGTGGGGCTGAAAACTCCAAGCTTCTAATCATGCCTTGGTCTTTCCAGGACCAGCCCCCTTCTAGGAGCCCACTCAGAGTTGCCTCATTAGAACAAAAGATGCTCCTAGTGTTTTTATCACTTAGGAAATTACAAGAGTTTTAGGAGCTCTGTGCCAGGAACCGGGGGCAGAGACAAATATATATTTTCTATCATCTCCCAGCATCCCACCCAGCTCCCACGCGGTACTCCAGGAACAAGAGTTAATGTTGCTTCCCAGGGAGCTCACTGATGTTTGGAGAGGCTTGGGCAGTTGAAAAAGGGCCTCTGGCTTTCCCACAACTAGTCGGGAAGCACCTCCCTGTGCCTGCAGACTTTCACACTGTTGACCAAAGGTTTTAGTTGAGATCCATCCCATGGGCCACTCCCGCACGAGTAGCAAGGAAGGGATGAGAATGGTGTCAGGGGAGGGAGGAATCATCACCGGGCACACAGAGGAAAAGTATAAATGAGCCAAACTATGCTTCTGAGAAGGGGGACCAGAAGGAGAAGATAGCCAGTGCCTGTGAAACCTGGTGGGCATTTCTACTGGCAAAAATCCCAGATGCTAAAGGGCGAAGCTGCCAGGCGGAGGGAGGGGGTTGGGGACAGAGTGGGGCCCCTGAAGGGCAGAAGGCACACAATGTGGAACTGGGGGTCCATGTGTCAAGCAGATAGTCTTATCCTTGGGGCCTGACTGTGTTGCGGTTTCAGGGGGAAAATCCAATTCCATGGCACTGCTCAGGGACAAAGAAGTTGTGCTCTGCACCAGTGGCCCTGGGGCGCTTGGTTTGTTCCTCACCTCCGTGTGTGATGCTGCAGGACACCTCCCTTCCCTGGGCCCAGTCAGTCCAGACCCTACAGGGAAGTTCAAGTGGTCTGTCTACTTAGACAAGCAATGAATAAGAATGCAGGGGTCATGACACAGGCAAGTGTGTGAAAGAAAAACGCACGGGGTGGTCCGTTCCCTGTGACTCATCCAGGGGTCAGGGGCAGACAACTTCCTGCCACCGTACTTCTAGACAGCTTGCCCTCGGTGAGGAGTTCACTCCAAAAGTGATTTATCTTCCTGAGTCTGCATTGCTCAGACTGTTTCTAGTATCTGCCAGTATCCCTTGAGTCAACCTGACAGGGCCCTTTCTTCTACAGAGTGAAGAGCTGGGGTGTCACCCAAGCGCCCCAAGAGCCCTCCCTAAGGTTGTTGATGGCCTTCTGCTGGGCAATGCCTGTGGCCATGTTGAAAAAGCTGACCTCCCTGAGATCAGGTTTTCAGAGTCAACTACGGTTGGAAAGAGGAAAGGAAAGGAAGTTAGAAGACAGGACGCAACAGCAAGGCATGAGTTTCATTCTTTTTTTTTTTTGATAAATGTAAAACAATGCCACTTTTCTCACTATTTTTGGTTTTATTTCTCCTAAGGAAAAATGTTCTGTTAATAAGCAATGAGTTTATCATTATCATTTTTAAATAAATTAAGAATAGTTTAGAATCTTCTTAGTTTTATTTTCTGAATTAGCGATATATGTAACCCTTAGAAGCGAAAGATCTTTGAAGTCCTCAATAACTTTTTTTTTTTTAACATCTTTATCGGAGTATAATTGCTTTACAATGGTGTGTTAGTTTCTGCTAATAACTTTTAACAGTATCAAAGAATCCTAAGACCAAAAAGCAATGAGAACTACTGGCCTAAATGATGGTTCATTGTCTTTACCCATCTCCCACAGCCAAGCAATGTGTGTTAGAAATGCTTTCAAAGTTTCCATAGTTCTCCTAAATCTACTACGTGAAGTTATAACAACATCCTCTATCATCTCTAGATGTATGCTGAGCGTGAACCATGAGCCTGGCACCATTCTACGTCTTGAGAACACAGGATCTAAATCGGAATTTGAAACTGGATTCAAATTTACATTAAAATGGGCCAACACAGGTAATTGATATAAGGACTGGAGACGTTTCTGCAGACTTTGAAGACACCACCAGGGATGGGGGTGGACCTGGGGTAGGCGCAGCAGTCCTAGATACTTGACTTTGTCTTGGATGTTGACTTTGTCTCTCGGAGCGCCCTAAGTGGCTTTGTCTGGAAGCGCCCAGGGAAAGGCCTGGGCCATCTGTTTTAAGATCAGGAGGACATTTGGTGGGCACTCTGAGAAACTTCCTCTGCTGTGGAAGGAGAGGGCTGCTTATGGATTTCTGGAGGAGGGACTGTTGTCTGATTCTCTGTGCTTGCCCTACTCAGAAAAATGTTCAGATTTCTTTTTAAGGCGCCACATGCAGGATCATTCTATTGCAAGCGATGCATATGTATCTGTTTAATTTTAACTCAAGCTCTTTATCAAAAGGCAAGTTCATTTACTCGGAGCCTAGACAGAAGGTTTTCCCAGTCCTGACACCTTGCTTATTTGCTACTTAAAGACTTTTGGAAGAAAAGAACAGATTTTTGCATTTTGTTCCCTTTCTTACTTCAGGAAAAAAAAATTTTTTTTAAACCCACACAACTGTCCTAATTGGAAAGGATTCTTGATCTATTTCATGGCAGTCTGTTTATTGCTGGTAAGTGTCCAAGAACACTTGGCCCCTAGTCCCGACAAGGCTGTTCTCCAACAACATTCCAACTTTGTTCCAGAGCTGTTGGAGCTCCACAGCAGCCTGGAAATCCCCGTGCAGGGCCGCGGATGACACGCGGCGGCACAGGCCTCCTCTCCCGGGCCTGTCCTCAGCTCCCCTTCGGGCCCACCCAGGCCGCTCTGTCACGCTAGCATTCCTGTCCCCTTCTGGAAGCTCACCCAGCCTTCGCTCTCTGCACAGCGCTGGCCCACGCCAATGTCTCCTCACTCCGCGTGTGGGCCTGGGCACTGGGAGGTCGGGGTGGTCACAGTCTAACTCTGGAATCAACCAGAGCCCCTGGGGTGGTGCGTGCACCCAGGACAACTCCAGCCTGCACAGAGCTGCTTGGGTTAAGGCCTTGCGTGATAGGAAGGTACCTGTTAAAGGGAATGAGATGGGACTGGAGCAGGGCCAAAGGTGGGGTGGTAGGGTAGGTGGAAAAAACAAGGTGTCTTCACAGACTCATTGTGACCAGATAAAGTCAGCATGAAGGATGGCCTTGGGGTTGGTGCAGGGTAGAGAAGCCACCAAGACAGTATGCAGTCATGGTGAGGATTCTTAGTGCAGGAGAGCAGAGCAGGACCCCAGAGACAGTCCAGACCAGGTGGTACACCAAGGGCCTGCCGATGTGTTCTGTGTGTGTGTGTGTGTGCGTGCGTGTGTGTGTGTGTGTGTGTGTGTGTGTGCGTGTTTCCCCTTAGTTGATATGGAAGGCTTTTGGATGATACGTGTGTTCTCTACTTTGCTGAAGCTCCCACCACTCCTGGTTGTCCCCACTGACCCTCCTCCTCACTAATGTACATTACCACATTACCTGCTGGAACAGGGGTACAGGACTCAGAGATGGGGAAGGAGAGTGATGGAGGAAGACTGGACCCCCATCATGCCTCAGGCAGCGCCTGGCTAAATGCCATGAGGAGAGCATGGAAGCTTAGCGCTGACTCCCCCAAATTATCAGATTTGGAAATGAGCACGGTGGTGGTGCTTATTTCTCCTCACGGAAATCGTACACAGCTTCAAGGAGTTTAATTTGCACTGAAATTTAGAGATGGATACAATCTGTAGACTCTAAAACATGTGTAAGGGCTGCCAAGAGCAGAAACCTCACAGGAAGAGGTACAGGAGTGTCTAGGGGCTTGTGGCAGTGAGGCTTAGAAAGTGCAAGCACAACTACACTTCCTGAAGGTGGGGTGCTCATCTGCCCTTGTTTGTGCTGGCTGGTGAAGGAACTGGAAGTCCTAAGACGGGCAGCAGGAGCCCTTGTGGACCAGGTTTGATTCAGAGAAGCTGAAGAGGCAGAACCCTATAAAGAGTCACACAATATTTTCAGAAAGCAGTCCATCTCTGTGGAAACAGAGAAAGAGAGATCCTTTGGGTTTAAGAATTCTAGAAAGCTGTTCTTGCCCCACCTCTGGTTAGAACTTCTTGCAAAAAAAAGCTGTATTTAGGAAAGTTCAACCCATATGCTCTATATGTAATGAAAAAGGAAACAGAATACTTCTGATAAAACATAAGACACAAAGAGCAGCAAATCATGTCAACAGAAGAACATGCACCAGAAAAATACAGCCCGGAAGACATAAAATTATGATCAAACATTTCACCATGAATTAGAAGCAAAACAGAACAAAAAAAACCTTAACAAAACAATTTTCTCTCTGAAGGAAAACCACAAAGCACAAAAGCAGGAACTCAAAAGATGACAAGGCAATGTGGGGGGATAAAGTAGGACTAGAAGACTCAGAAAAGAAGTAGAAAAAAATAAAGCCGTCACACAAATGAAGACAAAACTGCAAGGAGAAAAAGGGAGCAGAGTCACTGCAGAACACACTGTAAGGGAAGCAAAGGACAGAAATGTGAAATGCAAACTAAATGAAATAGAGTTAAGGAGTTTAAAAGGATTAGAGAGAAAATGACAATGATGGCAGGAAGTCTAAGGAAAACCAACATACGCAAAACTGGAGTCCCTGAAGAGATCAAAGCAACGCAATGGAACAAATATTTTTAAATGTAACTCAAAACATTTCCTAAAATGAAACAAGACTTGAATCTACTTATTGAACGTTCACAACACTTACTAGGGAAACCTGATTCAGGACAGTTACCCCATAAGACACGCCTACTCAAGTTACTGGACTTAAAGAAGGTATCCTTTGGGCAGTAAAGCATAAAAAATCAAGTCACTTACAAGGAGTGAAAAAATCAGGTGGAACTCAGACCTCACAAAAACAGCATTTCACATTAGAAGGGAATAGAGCAACATTTAGAAGATATTTAAGGAAAGTGTAAACCAAAAAGTTTATATCATCCAAGCTGTTAAACAATTCTAAAGGCTAGAGCAAACCACTTGAACATTCAAGAACTCAGAAAACATGGTTCCCATGAGCGCTTCTTGAGGAAAAGACCAGAAAATGAACTTTGGCCCACTGAGAGTCAACTACGGAAACTTTAGCCTGAAGTCTCACTGTAAGCATTGATTATATTGAGTTTAGATCCAAGAGCAAATGTAATGTGACGATTAGAGTAACAACACAAAATGTAAAGGTTATGTGCTCTGACAATGCAGAAATAGTACAAATCATAAAAACTGGGGTGGGAAACGGGTAAAGATGGCAGGAAGTTGATAACTGCCATACCTACAAAACCAGGGAGAAAAAGGAAAGAATTTAAACTAAAGAATCAAATAGTAGACATATAAATTTTTTTTAACATCTTTATTGGAGTATAATTGCTTTACAATGTTGTGTTAGTTTCTGCTGTATAACAAAGTGAGTCAGCTATACATATACATATATCCCCATATCTCCTCCCTCTTGTGTCTCCCTCCCACCCTCCCTATCCCACAGAGTCCAAAGCAAAAACTGATAGATAATGTTATTGAGTAAAGTCAGGAAGTGGAGGAACGGCAGGAGAAAGGGAAGAAAGTACATACTAATTTTATCATTGCTCAGTACTGTTTAAAAAGCAGATGTCCGAGGGGGTTATATGATGATGTGATTATAAAGATAATCAATAGAACGACATTACAAATCTTTCTAAATACCAGAACTTCTCTTCTCTTGAGGCCTTTTCTCCTCCACCCCCTTCTCCTCTCTTTTTCCTCACCCTGACCCCCCACCCCTCAGGAAACAAATAGACCTTATATGGAAATATTTTAAAACAATATATTCAGGGAAAAAAATAATATGACAGATACTCATCTATCACAGGACTTCCCTGGTGGTGCAGTGGTTAAGAATCCGCCTACCAATGCAGGGGACACAGGTTCGAGCCCTGGTCCGGGAAGATCCCACATGCTGCAGAGCAACTAAGCCCGTGCGCCACAACTACTGATCCTGTGCTCTAGAGCCTGCGAGCCATAACTACTGAGCCTGCATGCTGCAACTACCGAAGCCCACACTCCTGGAGCCTGTGCTCCACAGCTAGATTAGCCACCGCAATGAGAAGCCTGCACACTGCAATGAAGAGTAGCCCCAGCTCGCCGCAACTGGAGAAAGTCTGCGCACAGCAACGAAGACCCAACGCAGCCAAAAAAAAAAAAAAAAAAACACTCATCTATCACATCAACAGACATAAATGGGATTAACTCATATAAATGGGATTACGTCATAAAGCACAATCCAATTGTATGCTGTTTAAACACAACATATCTAAAACAGTGAACCATAATGTTTCAAAATGAAGAGGATGGACATGGTGTACTGGGCAAGCACAAACCAAAAGAAAGCACGTGTTGTCAGATTGCCTTCAAAGAAAGGGAAACTCATGATAAAAATCATTATATGGGGCAGAGGACACTAAGGGGTACGTCACACAATGAAGACAGAGGAGTTAATGAAGATCTATGTGTAAAATCACATAGCAGCAATATCCACAAGGCAGAAGTTAGAAAAGAGATAAGGACAAATAGAAACACACTGTGGTGGGAAACTTTTCAACTCTATTAATTCATGTCAGAATTTATATCAGGTAGCAAAAATAAGTAAAAATTAAGAAAGTTGATCTGACTGATACATGTCAGAATCTATCTCCTGAAAATGGAGAATTTACCTTCTTTTCAAGGGTCAGTGAAAACTGATAACATAATAGACCATACTGAAAATCTTAACGAATTCCCAAAAGTAGGAACAGTACTGGGCAAAATCCTCTGATCATATGCTCAGCCTAGACATCGATTACAAAATAGAGCAACAGAAGAGATTCTTCTATCTGGAATTTTAAAAAAGATAAACAACTCTCTCCTAAACATCTATTAGGTCAATGACAATTTAAAAAAACTATACAACAGAACCTGTGAGTTATAGCTGAAGCAAGCCTCAAAGGAAAATGTATATCCTTAAATATTTATGTTAATAAAAATAGAAAGGATAAAACAAATGATTTTAAACATCTAACTCAATTTTTAAACTCTGCTTTTTTTTTTTTTTTTTTTTTAAAAAGGGCTTTCTCTAGGTGCAGCAAGCGGGGGCCACTCTTCATCGCGGTGCGCGGGCCTCTCACTATCGCGGCCTCTCCCGTTGCAGAGCACAGGCTCCAGACGCGCAGGCTCAGTAGTTGTGGCTCACGGGCCTAGTTGCTCTGCGGCATGTGGGATCTTCCCAGACCAGGGCTCGAACCCGTGTCCCCTGCATTGGCAGGCAGACTCTCAACCACTGCGCCACCAGGGAAGCCCTCTGCTTATTTTTAAACCCAACCTTCAACCCTAATGTGATAAGATAGATGTACGAAGGTACAGTTAATGTACGATAAACAGCACATATTTAAAACGTGAAATTTGGCGAGTTGTGACGTATGTAGCCACCTGTGAAACCATCACCACAAACAAGATAATGAGCATATCCATCACCCCCAGAAGTTTCTGATGTTCTTTTGTAATCATCCCCCTCTTTTCTCTCCATTCCTGTCCCCAGTAACCGATCTAATTTCTGTCAATATAAATTTGTTTGCACATTCTAGAATCTTAAATAACTAGAATCATAAAGTATATATTCTTTTTGTCTAGCTCTCTTCCCTCAGCATAATTATGTTGAGATTCACTGGTCACAGATGTAATGATGTGATGTCTGGGATGTGCCCCAAACTTACCTGACTGGAGACAGCAGGTGGAGGTGAAGGTGAACTAAGATTGGCTACAAACTGATCATTATTGAAGCTGGATCACGAGCACCAGGCAGTTCATCACACTATTCTGGCTACTTATATAAATATTTCAAATTTTCCTTAAGAAAACGTTTTTTAAAAAATTACTTCTTCAGCTCCATCTTGCTCTTCTTGTGCTATTTCGTGTTTTTGTTTTTGTTTTTTTAACTGGGGTGTAGTTGTTTTACAGTGTTGTGTTAGTTTCTACTGTAGAGCGAAGTGGAGTTTCCTGTGCCATACAGCAGGTTCTTATTAGTTATCTATTTTACACATATCAGTGTATATATGTCAATCCCAATCTCCCAATTCATCTCACCACCAGCCCCCTGCTTTCCCCCCTTGGTGTCCATACATTTGCTCTCTACATCTGTGTGTCTATTTCTACCTTGCAAACCGGTTGCTATTTCATGTTATACTGCATGTCTTGAATTCTTGTCTATTACTATCATTCAAAGTAATTTCCCTTGAATCTACTTTCTGAGATTTTGAAGTTCAAGCTTGCTATCTGCTGGTCTCCAAAACAGTGAATCACGTCTCTTCAAAACAAAACGAAACAAAACAAATCCTCCTCCTGATTTAAGTGTTTAAAGTGCTGGTGTCTAGACATCACGGATACTCATGGCCGAGGCGGGGGACGTGTGGGACAACTAGATGTTTTGTGTCTTGTGGACACAGAGGGCAAGACCGGCATCTGATGGCCGAGACATCCCTCTGAGGGGAGACGTATGTGCAGGAGAAGCGGGGGATTTGCCAGCCAATGTGGTGGTCTTGTTTCTCAGGGGAAGGAAGTGTGAGGGAGGATTGTGGGCTGGAGGTGACGTCGTTACTATCAGTGAAATCCAGTGACTGGAAGAATTGTAAACAATGAACCATGATGTCTGCGCATTTTTTTTTTATTAAAGTGTTATTTTAAAAAGTTACGAAAACCAAAATGACCAAAAGAAACAGACCAAAAAAGCGCTCCAATTTCCTTTGGCATTAATGAGAATTTGCCTGTTAGGGAGAGCTGGTCAGCTCCTCCTTTTACCCTGAATGGCTCTCTATTTGTTCCAGTTTCCTCTCTGTGAAAAGCAGACACCATGATTTGCTTATGGTGTTGCATGTATGTCAGAGTTGGTTATCCCTGAGGGGGCTGCCTCAGTGGAATAACTGGTGGGGTGGACGGTTTACATTTCTGGCTCCAAGGGATCACTGCCCGCCGGGACTGTCCACGATGTTCCTGGGCTTAGCCATGTGACTTGCTTTGGGCAAAGGGTCGTCAGCAAGAGGGATGAAAGCAGAGGCTTGCAAAGTGGGGCTTATCCTCTTGGAAGGCTTGCTCTGGGAACCAGCCGCCATGCTGTGAAGACACTCAAGCCAGGCACGTGGAAAGACCACGTGAGTTAAACGAGAGGGCCCAGCATTCCAGCCGGCCCGGCAAAGCACCAGAGCAGAGGCACACTGGACGTCCCAGCCATCTGACTGCAAGCCCATGAGAGACCCCACGCAAGACGAGCAGAAGAAACTTCCAGCGGAGCCCCAGTCAACCCACTGAGTCATGAGAAATAATAAAATGGTTACTTTCAGCCAGTAGATCTGAGTGGCTTCTCATACAGCAGGGGTAACTGAGAGAATCTGCGTATATGTGACCGTGCAGGTCTCTGGAAAGCCACTAAAAATTTGTAGGTGAGCTGCAGCTTAAGAGAATTAGTCCCGAGAACGGAACTTCTGCAACTATTAAGATCATTATTTGCTTTCAGCACAAGGTCAGATTTAGAAAATCCCTCTCACATGGCACTTTTCTGGAACACAGCTGTTGGTGCCCAAGAGATAGCGCACTCAGAGGGGCCCAGAGAAGGTGATGCTGGAAAAGTCTGAGGTTAACATGACTGACCTCGGCTTCTCAGCAGAATAAGACACCACAGGGGAGTCAGCCCTGGGCTGCTCAGCCCGCTTCACAGAGCAAACGAGAGTTGCTCAGGGTGGTACTGCAGAGACAAGAAAACCCGGTCCAGATCCAGGGGAGGCTGCGGAGGTGACGGGACCCCTGGCCCGGGAGCAGGACGGGGACGCCGGGTCAGGGAGCTGTGGAGCTGATGGGGACGGGGCTTCACATTAGTGGGGGCTGGAGAGCCCCACCAGGGTGTGTGTGACAGCACACGCGACACCGACAGCAGGGCCCCAGTCACAGAAGGAAAAGCCCGAGAGAATGGACGCATTCCGTGAAAGCCCTGCCCTGGGCTGCACCGCATTCATCTCCCAAGCGAGTGAAATGGTTCTGGCTCACTGCAGTGGGTCCAAACAGACCCCACCCACCATTTCCTGGGTGTGGGTGCTGTGGGCAGATGCCAGGAGGAATTGAAAAGAAGTCGTGCTATTTCGGGTGTTAGGATCTGCCAGAATGCCAAGGCAGCAATATGTCTGCCCGAGTGAAATTCCCGCTCTCCAGACACTGAGTTGATCTGGGGCTCCCAGTTAGTAATCCGCCTTTCCAGGTGCTCCTCTGGGGAGTCGCTGTGTGGCCCCCTCCCTTCCACCCGCCCCTCAGCACCTGCCTCCTGCTCTGACCCTGGGCAGCCACCGGCCAGGCCCACGTTCAAGTCAATCTCCAAGTGCTTTTCACCTCCTGGGCTCTTGTGAGTGTGGGCAGGATGGGATGGTGTCATCACAGCTGTGGGCAAGGCTGATGTTTGCCAAGAAGGTTCCAGATGGATGGGCTCTGTCCCCAGTTAACTAGATCAGGAATCAAAATAGAAAACCCAAGAAGAGCGGCCAAGGGGGCCAGTCCAGGCCCGTACTGCCCACTGACCAGTGCACATCAGGAAAAGGAGGTCATCCGGAAAAGAAGGAGAAGCTATTTTGGGGAAAGAGAAGGCAAAATGGATGTCAGTAGACAAGGCAGGACAGACCTCCGGTAATACGCCTCTGTATATATATTTCATTTTGGAGAGTTTCGCCGAGCTTGGAGGCAGAGCCCTATTTTTAGTGTCTATTGTGTGAGGCTATGGCACGGGTGTGCAGAACTGCAGTTTTCTTCTGACAATGATTCCATTTTAAATAGGGAAAGAAGGTAATGAGGGCAAAAATAACTATTTTCAGGCCTCAAAATTCAGGGTGTTTGAAACAGGGTTTTCTAAAATGCCAAGCCTAGTGGAAGAACCATTTTTCCCTCTTGCCTTTCAGCCCTGGTCTCCTAACACGTGACACTCACCCGGGAGACCAGGCAGCGGTCCCGGCTTCCTCCCGGTGCCCGGCTCAGGGCCCAGCTGTCTGATTTCCAGTATTTTAACACGGGAGGGGAGAGAGGAGGAGCAGCAGGGGCCCCCGCCACCACGGAGATGCTCAAACTCTGCACCTTGGAATGCCTTGGGGGCTGCAGAGAATGCAGATGCCCAGCCCCAGCTCCACAGAGGGTCTGATTCCACTGCTCTGGGAGAGGTCTAGGAATACAGATCTGGCTCTTTTTTCTTTTTTTTTTTCAAACCAAGCATCTCCAGGGATTGGGTGTGGACAGTCCCTGGACCTCACTTTGAGAAACTTCCGCTTGAAGCCAGTGCCTAGAAATTACACTCATGAGTTCACGATCGTGGAGGAGTCTGGGAGTTTGGAGCAAGAAGGCGCTGACCGTAGGATTGGATAAGGCTGAAGGGGTGAGGGCGAGACCCCTGTGATATGGTGATTATATACATTTGGTCTTTGTCCCCTTCCTAGCACAGAGCTCCTAAAACCCTGGAAATTTCCTGAGTGCTAAGAGTGATAAAGGTGTCTTTTGTTATGTTAATGAGGTGACTTTTGGAAGCACCCAAGGAGAGAAGCTGGTTGTCACTGGAACCAACCATGTAATTAGAGGGTTGGAAGTTTCAGTCCCAACTCCGTACCACTGGGGAAGGGCTGGAGTTCAGTCACCAATGGCCAATGATTTAATCAATCAAGTCTCTGTAAGGAAGCCTCCAGAAAAACCCAAAAGGTCGGGGTGCGGAGATCTTCTGGGCTGGTGAACACATGGAGATTTGGGGAGAGGAACGCACCGGAGAGCATGGAATCTCCCAGCCTCTTCCCCAGACCTTGCCCTATGCATAAACGCTTCCCTCTGTCTGTTCCAGGTAGAAGTTATACCCTTTATAACACGCCAGTAACCTGGTTAGTAAAATGTTTCTCTGAGTTCTGTGAGCAGCTCCAGCAAATTAATTGAACCCAAGGAGGGGGTGGTTGGAACCTCCAATCTATAGTCAGAAGCACAGGTGATGACCTGGATTTGCAACTGGCATCTGAAGGGGTTGGTGGGTAGTCTTGTAGGACTGAGCTCTTAATCTATAGCAGCGGTCCCCAAACTTTGTGGCACCAGGGATCGGTTTCGTGGAAGACAATTTTTCCATGGATGGGTTGGCGGGGTGGGGAATGGTTCAGGCGGTAATGCGAGCAATGGAGAGCGGCTGTAAATACAGATGAAGCTTCGCTCACTTGTCCGCCGCTCACCTCCTGCTGTGCGGCCCGGTTCCTAACAGGCCGAGGACTGCTACGGGTCCGCAGCCCGGGGGTTGGGGACCCCTGATCTATAGGATCTGACGTCATCTTCTGGTAAATAGTGTCAGAACTGAGTAGAATTGTACAACACCCAGTTGGTGTCAGAGAATTACTTGGTGTGGGGAAAAACCACACACACCGGAACTGGGTGTAGAATTATAACAGTGGACCCCAGGTTTCAGCTTAGAAGCTGAGTCCCACGTGCTGGATGGCTGGGGCTGGTTTTAAGGAAAACCAGCCTTAAGATATTCATTTCAAGCACCGGCTAATCAAATCAGGCCTGAACTGAAACAAAATCCTTTCTCCTTCCTCATCTTACACAGGATGACAGCAAAGAAGACTTTCCTTTTTTCTCCTTCAAACATGAGAAGGGTTTGGCTGAACAAAGATGCTGTCCGGAGTGCCCTTTGGAGAGGAGAGGGGAGGGGGTGGGGAGAGTCCCCACCGGATGGAGAACGGCAACACACACCGGTTCAGCAAGGGTTGGCAGGTCTCTTCCAGGGGCTGGGGGAGGGGCTTGCAAACAGGAAGTGCCCGCACACAAATGACATTTGGTGGGGTGACACCAGTGGGAGAAAGTAACCACTGCTAAGACTCAGCCTGAACCTGAATTAAGAAATGGTTAGAATGGTAGAAATGGTTTCTAACTTTTAAGATGCTATAATTAGATCTTTGTTTGCATCAAATGGAAGATCACGATTCTTATCAAAAAGAGCCCGAGTGTCACCAAGTAAAACAAAGACGACGATAGGATGGCCCTCCTCTGACTTCTTTACAAGAAAACTTTTGGGTTTTCTATTTTGATTCCCGTATCCTGACTTCAGTCGACAGCCCAGCCTCCTTCTCCCCACAGGAACTGAGATGCCCTGGATTTTCCTTGAGGTGCCTGGTTCCTC
The DNA here is from genome assembly GCF_965194805.1 of Balaenoptera borealis. Taxonomy (NCBI): domain Eukaryota; kingdom Metazoa; phylum Chordata; class Mammalia; order Artiodactyla; family Balaenopteridae; genus Balaenoptera; species Balaenoptera borealis. The sequence continues at coordinate 6,247,052 of NC_138871.1, forward strand.
ATTCTTTCTTTACTAAGACAGAAAGATGCCCGGACGCCCTCCAGTCGAATCAGAATCTCCAGGGCTGGGACCTAGACTCTGCATTGTTTCCAAAGCCCTACAGGTGATCTTGGTGCATAATCAGGATTGACAACCACCATGGTGCAGGTGGGCACTCTTACATTCTTCGCCCTAAATAGGAGGACAGGATGCATTAGCCAGGGCTTTTTAGCATTGAGAGAGAGGAATCCAACTTAAAGTAGCTCAAGCTGAAAGGAGGGTCTATTGGCTCCCTACTGGGAATGTTTCAGCAGCTGGTTGTTCCAGCTGGCTCGGCGGGACCCCATGGGCCTTCTGGATCCTCTCTCTCCATCTCTCAGCTCTGACTGTCCCCCATCAGACCGACTCTCTCTAGAGGGAAGGCAGAGATGACCATCACCCTGCAGAGAATAAGTCCAGAGACAGGGGCAGGGCTGAAGAGGGCTCTCGTTGGCCCCTGAGGGTCCCGAGCCCACCTGACCTATGTCTGTGTTGAAGTGGGACGATGTGCTGATTGGCCAGGCTAGTCGGGTGTCCACCTCTGGGGTGAGCAAAGCGGAGCCACTCATGGAGGGAAAGATGCACAAAGGAAAACAAGCAGAGACTAAGGAGTGGTGGCATCTACTGCAGACCAGAAAGACCACAGAAATAGCCAACGCTTTTCTGAGCACGTGTCCATTATCAGGCACGCCGAGATAAGCACTTTATACACACAACACTTTAAAGTCCTATCAATGCTCTCACAAGATGTGTCCCTTGTCACTCTCATTCCCTAGACTGGGGGAGAGAGGCCTGGAGAGGTGCTAACCAGTCATTGGTGGAGCTGGGAACTGAACTCGGGACCAGTCGATGCCAGAATCAAGGTGACAGAAAAGCTCACCCTCCAGGACCGTCTGAGCACGCGGCTTCCCTCCTCCCCTGGCCACCATGGGAACGTGGCTGACCACTACCCCTTTCTTACTCTTTTGACTGAAATGATGCTCCCTCATTTCGAAGCATCCAGAGGAGCACTGATTGTGGTGTCGACACCTAGCAGTTTATGAACTGGACAAACCACCTTCGATTCCACCCTGACACGAGCCCTGGCCGCCCCTCCAGCAGGTCAGCCAGCTGTGCGTCCAACATTGGACTCGTTCACAGACTTGAAGGTACCGGAGGCACCTCCGCATCCACTCACAGACGAAACACCTATGGAAAGGTGTTCTAGAGGGTTAGGAAACATTTTTTTCCTGTTACAACTATATTTCACAGAACAGGAAAGAGAGTCACTAGGAAATCCAGTGAGAACCTCAAGCGGGCTGCAGATTTAGAGAATTCCTCTCTGCCCCAATTTTCAATTCTCTCTTCATAGCCATAAGGTTTAAAATTCTCTGAAAGAAAAGGTAAGGCTTTCCGGAATGCACTCACACAGCACGGAGGGGCTAAGCTTGCCTGGGTGAGCGTCACAGGTCTCACCTGTCCACTAACCCCCGTCCCCTCCAGCATCTTTCTCTCGCCTCCCCAAGCCCTCCTTCTCCCCCTTCCTGGTCCATCCTTCTTTCATCCCACAGCAGCTCTATTATCTCTAAACGACATCATTTACTTCTATGATTTTGCCTTTCTGCTGTGACATTAAGACTGAACTTTAATGGGAATATACACGCCATTTAAATCCTTTTGCAGGCTTGCAGGCGTTCACTTTCTGCTGTGTGCTTGTCTCTCCATGAGTAAACAAATCATGCACCAATGAGTAGGGTGAGAAAATGAATTTCCTTTGTTGTTGCAGTGGTTTTTTTGCTGGAGGCACTGTGACTTGTAACACGGATATATTTCTATGCTCCATCCCGCACTGACATCAATAAGAAAACTAGAGCAAAAGTCAAATCATGCCTTTTGCCGTGAGGATGCAGAACAGAAATGTCACCCATGCTGAAGGCTCGCCTGTAATCCGTCTGTGACTGACACCCTGGATGGTAAAGTAAAAAATGGAATAACTGGGTGCTCCCGGGTGCTGTACAGAAACAGAATCAGACAGAGAGGCAAGGGTGCTGGAAGGGTTTGGATGGCCAAGTTGCTGATGCTTGTGGAGGAGGAGAAGAGGGCTGTACGACGGAGCTGGCATACAACAGAGACAACATTTCACCCAACCAGTGCATTGCTTTTATGACTGGGACAATATTTAGTAGTAACATAATATGTAATTACCTAGCGAATAGAATAGTTTGAAAGCCTTTCACCATGGTCAATTTTTTTCCATAAAAGTTACAGTCAGAATTTTGGTCTCATTTTGGCTGGTCTGCACCGGGGCTCACCTGTGCTTATGGGTGACGTTGTCACTCGATGCACCTATAGCCCCACACGGCATGCTGGTTTTGGAGATGCAAGAGAGGAGGGTGTGGGGTTCCTTCTTCTCTGCCTCATCATTTCACTGGAGGGTCATACAGAAAAGTTCCATTTGAACAAGTTGAGCTGTAGGTACCTGAATGGTTCCCAGCCTCCAGGAAGAAGTGTGCTGAGGGCGGTTAGAAATCTGGTGTCTGGAGCTCAGCTGCTTTTGAGAAGGAAGATTCTGATTGGACTTCAAGCTGCAAGAGGGAGGAAGCTCTCTGGTCAAGGTTGTAGAGGAAAGAGGTGAGAGGCTTTTACGGGATGTCAGGAGGGGAGCGTCCTGTGCAGACCAGGCGGAGGACAAGGAAAAGGCAGTTAGGAAACAGAGAGCCAGAGGGAGGTGTCTGGAGCTGCAAGAAGTGGTCAGTCAAATGCTGCCGAGGATGTGGAAATGACAAAAACCCAGGAGAGAGCCCTGGATCTGGGAGCTCGGAGTTGGGCGTGATTTTGCTGAGGGTCAAGTTCAGGCTGCAGTGGTTGAGGACGAGGAGAGAAGACAGCTCTTACAGGACATGTGTTGATGAGGGAAGGAGAGGGATGGCCAGTGGTCCATTGGAAAGAAAATACTGACAGGTGGTTGTCCCTGGATGGGGGAGGCTGGACTACATTGTAGCGGGGAGGCAACGGAGCTGAGGGGTGGGAAAGTCTGAAGGTGCCAGAGGAGGGTGACAACTGGAGCAGGGCCCTGAGGATGGTGTGTGTGAGTGGTGTGTGAGTGGTGTGTGTGTGTGTGTGTGTGTGTGTGTGTGTGTGTGCGTGCATGCGGCTACATGGGTGTGTGGATGGAAGGGTTCAACATGGACGGAGCAAAGTGAGGCTGGAGAAAACAAATGATGAAGCCCATCCCACGACGGCAGCCACCTCCTCCTCTTGGATTCTACTGCCCTTCAGGTGAGTTTACATCTCTCCAGCCGCTTGGGTAAGCCCTGCTGCTGCCCTGCACGGGAACACCAGCATCAGGGACGACAATAACGTTCCCTGATGCTCCCAGAGCCTCCTGTCTCCGGGTGCCGGGAAGACCTGAGGTTCAGCACAAGAAAATGGAACGGCCCTCTCCTCCAATCTGTACCTCACTTGACCTGAAAACAATGCTGAAACCCGTAGTGAGCAATGCTAACAGAGGAGCCCGTGCACATTTCCCAAAGATGCTGACAGCAGGAGCCCATCTGTCCACCAAGAGAAATCACGGTCCATGAGATGCCACATCGCTGGCCTCTGAGCCTACCTCTCCCCTGCTCACCAGGTTCCATGGCCTCTATTCCTCTCATGAAGCTTTCAAGGTCTTAGGCTGAGTTTAAGCTCCAGGCTCCTATGCTCCCCTTCCTGTGGCAGGGACTGTGAAAGGGTAGCATCTCTTCAGCCCCTGGCCTGGAAATGGAACTCCTGCCAGAAATGAGCATCGCGGGGCTTTTTCTTCCTTCCACAACAATGCTTTGACCTGCTCAGAAGTCCCTGACACACATGCATTCCCACTCTCACAGTACATACCATGAGGCAGCTACGCACTTCCCCCTGTGTTAAGTTGGGGGAGGTATCTCTTGTTAGGGAGGAAGTGTCAAGGGTGGAGTGGCAGCTGGAAGGGGCAGGGAAGCAAGATAATTAGGGATGGTGGGGGAGGTAATGAGGACCCGCTACGGGAGCTGATAGACGGGGGGTCGGGGGAGCAGGGTCTCAGGACACAAAAGAGTAGATTTTGCCTGATCCCACCGTGGAGGGAGGCCAGCTGTACAGACTCACAGGGCTGAACTGGGGCCAAGTAGGGGGGTCTGGTTAAGCAGTGGGACGTGGGGAAAAATGGAGCCTGGGGGTAAATGCAAAAACTCTACAGAGAGGACAATCATAGTCAAGTCAAAAGGTGGAATGCGTGGTCTTATTCAAGGGGGAGGGGTGGCCAAGCCTGAGGTCAGGGGCCAAGTGGACACGAGGTTGAAGCAGTGGGTGAGAAGCAATGTCTGACCAGCGAAGCAGAACCCGGATTTGTAACGTGGACCTCAGCCTCTCAGGGCTTCCTCTTCTAAGGTGCTGGTTTAACGGTGTTGAGGAGGGATGAAGGTGGCGAGATAACAGGTTCAGCGGGACTGGGAGGAGGAAGGCTCAGTGGCGGTGGTAACAGAGGAGGAGCACCAGACGAGGAGAAGGTCCAGGGTGTGACCATACTCGTGGGAGCTGAGGTTCAGGGTCTGAACCCTGGAATCGAAGGCCCTGAGGCATGATGAGGCTGGGTGTTGGAAGAACCACCCACTGTTCAAGAAATCCATGAACAGTGGATCCACTATTCATGGATTTCTTGAATTAATATCTTTTCATTTTCTGTATGTCCTTATGGAGGTTTTCAGAGACTTTTGGATACTTGTTGTTTTTCAATTTTCTCCAGTTAAACGTGGTTTTGTTGGGAAGAGGACCCATTGAGCTCCTCACTCTGCCATTTTGGAAGTTCCCAGCTCATGCCTTTTGCGTTATTTTCTTATTCAGACAATCTCCTGAGAGTTGGAACACAACCCTGTTCCTATGTAAAGAAAGGGTCCTCACGAGTGTCAAGGATGGGATAAGTCAAGTAACTCCTATACACAGGCCATATTAAGTCATAGTCTGGAGCTGGCACCCCTTCCCACTTTGGTAACCATAAGTTTGTTTTCTATGTCTGTGAGTCTATTTCTGTTTTGTAAATAAGTTAGTTTGTATTAATTTTAGATTCCACATATAAGTGATATCACAGGTTATTTGTCTTTGTCTGACTTACTTCACCTAGTATGATAATCTCTAGGTCCATCCATGTTGCTGCAAATGGCATTATTTCATTCTTTTTTATGGCTGAGTAATATTCCATTGTTACATATGTACCACATCTTCTTTATCCATTCATCTGTCATTGGACATTTAGTTTGTTTCTATGTCTTGGCTATTGTAAATAGTGCTGCTATGAACACTGGGGTGCATGTATCTTTTTGAATTAGACTTTTCATCTTTTTTGGATATATGCCCAAGAGTGGGATTGCTGGGTCGTATGGCAGTTCTATTTTTAGTTTTTTAAGGAACCCCCATACTGTTCTCCATAGTGGCTACACCAATTCACGCTCCCAGCAATGGTGTAGGAGGGTTCCCTTTTCTCCACACCCTCTCCAGCATTTCTTATTTGTAGGCTTTTTGATGATGCCATTCTGAGTGGTTATAGTTCTCTCTCTTTCTGAGAACTGGGGGTAATTAAGAGAGAAGTCATCTTGTTGGTCAAAGAAAACAAATGCAATGTTTTTTTCCCCCAGAAATTATGTTTTTTTTCCCCTTCCTAAGAGCATTTTTCATGTTTTAAGGTCTTTCAAAATCCATGGGGTTAGAGGCAGAGTAGTTTTACAAGATTGCTTGCCCTGGGTCCTAAGAAATTAGATTTCTGTAAAAGATCAAATTCCACTGAAGATATTCCTTCTCCAACTTAAAATAAAGAACACGGGGTACAACTGAAATGGGCTGGTTGATTCTGGTAGGCATGCGTAAACAAAAAGAGATGCTGATGAAATGCTAAGGCCTAAAACAAAGTGCTTGCCAGGCTGGGAAACTGGGTTTTACAAGGCTAATGCCCAACAAGGAGAATGCTCGTGGACTGAGACTGAGTATACCCTTCAGCCTTTGGGTACCAAGCTCCGCTACTCTGAGTTGAGTGGTTTCCACAGCGCTCTCTCTCCAGGTAGCGCCTAAGTGGCAGGCAGCCTCCTGCATTCACGCTGCCTGCTTGCACTTACCCACTCCCTTTCCTCAGCGAGGGCTCTCACCTAGCACTTCCTTAATTACAGAGCAGAGAATAAGGGAGCTGGTTATTCATAACTTCATCACTGACTTACATTTTAGTGAGATAAGGGGAAACAATAACAGCTAGGAAAGGTATTTATAGAACTACATAGTGATTCAGAGATATTAGTAACACCTGGGACTTGCCAAGTGCTATTGCCTCAAAATCCTTGAATCAACAAAACAACTCAAGCTTGCCATGTGCATGGAAAGAGACAGAGCAGCATTTGTTAGTGATCAACCTCCAGTTCACAGAGTCTGAGTGGGGCTGGCTCACCTTTATGGAACATGCGTCTTTGCCAGGCACAATGCTGAGCTCTAAACATTTGATCATCATAAATCTCTCGCGAGGTGACTGTTTTTATCCTCTTTTAACAGATAAGGAAATGAAGGTATGTATGTGAAGAAACTTGTTTAAAGTCAACCCCTTGGTAAGTAAAGATTCTGATTCCGACACAGGCCTGCCAGACCCAAAGCCCACCTGGCACACTTTGCCATCCAGAGTCTCCAAAAGATTGGAGCACTAATACAGAACACACCAGGGGTGAGAACAGGAGGCTCCCATGGCCTGAACCGCCATGTTCTCACACAAGGTGAGATGTGGTACAGGGAGATTTGAAAGTAGACACAGAAATCAGGGCTCTGCTCAGGATTCTGACACTCATAGCCTGAGTGACCTTAATGGGGCAAAAACATATAGAGTTTATAAGCCTTCACACTCCCATCTGTAAAATGGGGGCTCGTGGAGGCTTCCGGTCCAGGCCATAACACAATATTGGGTATTGGATTTATCTTCCACCATAAGCAACTAAGAAACTGGAAAATTTTTTAAATAAATGTTTTCAGCCACAACAAACAGTGCAGGGCTATGACCCTGTGAGGAGAAGAACACATGGAATAACTTCACATTTTTGCCAGCTTTCTGCCTGGGAACACTTTCTAAATCATGGCGTGGAAGTGGAACTGAAATAGACAGCAGTGTTCTCATTGGGTGGAGGAAAAAAATTAGAGTCTGTTCTTGGTGAGGCAGCTGGAATTTTAGAGGCAGAATACCAAAGAAGAGGAAGCTATGCAGGAAAAAAAGTCCCAGAAATCTGCATAAAGGACCTCTTGAGTCTATGGACAAATGCTAAGCTACACATGCACAGGTGAGACTCTGAACGACCTGGCAGAGAACAACTACTGGGAGCTGGGAACTGAATGGAGATTCCAGAGATGGCACAGTGCTGGGAAATGTTGGAGGTCCAAGTTTCCAAAGGGGAGAAATTTCACTGAACACCCTAAGCATTCAGTTAAGACCCCAGAAAAGCTATGTCCTAAATTATTAAGGGTTACTCTTTCTTATCCTACCTACTCTTTGCCCATCATACCAAAGCCTAAAATCAGGCTGCACTGTCAGTAAATTAACTGTCAGCCAAAAAAATATGCAACCTTCTTTAAAGGAAGGAAATATAATTCAGGCCCTCAACAATATCACATTCACAATGTACAGCAAACACTCAAAAATCACTAGACAAATAAAGCCGGAAAAATGACCTAAGCAGGAAACATGACCTAATACTAGGAGAAAAACAGTCAATAAAAACAGACACATAGATGACACAAGTAACGGGATTAGCAGACAAGCAATTTAAAACAACTGTAACATATTTGTTCAAGGATTTATAAGAAAAATGTGGACATAATAAGCAAACAGATGGGATGTTCAGAAAAGAAATTGACACACATTTCTAACACATGTGTAACTGTAGTCTCAGAAATAGAGGCAAGAGATATTAGAGCAAAAAGATACTGAAAATATAATGGTGGAAAATTTTCCAAATTTGATGAAATATATCAACCCAAGTTCAAATCCAACAAGGTAAACAAATCCTGAGTATTATAAACAAAAAGAAGACTACATTTTGGGGTAAGTAAAATTTCTAAACACCAATGATAGAAAATTTTTTAACCAGGAAGATATAAAAGATACATTGATAGAGAACAATAAGGATAATGAGAAATAGAATGCTATCTTTAAAATGCTGATGAAAAAACCTATCAACTTAGAATTCTATTTCCTGTAAATATATGCTTTTTATAAAGTGAAACTATAACATTTTCAAACTAAATAGAGACTGAAAGAATTCATCAATATACTGCATTACCAGAAATATTAAAGGAGGTTCATCTGGTGAAGGTAAATAAAATCAGATGGAATCACAAAATCTACACAAAGGAACAAAGAGAGAAGTAATGGTAAACTTTTTTGTTTCTTAATTTCTTTAAAGACAATTGACTCTTTAAAACAAAAATATTAAGAATATATTATAGGGCCTATAATATTGGGTTCACCAAAAAGTTCGCTGGGGTTATGTTACAGAAAAACCCCAACGAACTTTTTGGCCAACTCAATGTATTTGGAATTAAAATGTAGCTAAAAATAGCACGAGGATGGAATGGAAATAAATGGAATATTATTGTAGGATTTTTGCATTTTACATGACATGGTATAATTTTATCTAAAAATAATAACTAAAGAATACATATTTTAATCTCTAGAGCAACCACTACAAAACTCAAAATCAATAGAGCAGTTATATTGGAATACTAAAACTTATTCAATTAATTCAAAAGAAAGGAATAAAGGAGAGCAAATGACCAAAGAACAGATGGGACAAATAGAAAGCAAATAGCAGAGTTGGCTAAACATTTCAATTAAAAAGCAGAGCTTGTCAGACTGGATAAAAATACAAGATTCAACTATATGCTGTTTATAAGATAAACACTTTAAAAATAAAGATACAGAGAAGTTAAAAGCAAAAGAAAGGGAAAGATATACTATAAGGGAAACACTAACTATAAGAAAGTTTGAGTAGCTATATTAACATGTCAAGATAGGCTTTAAGGAATATTACCAGAGATAATGAGGAATATATATTTCATAATAATAAAAGGGTCAATTCATCAAGAAGACATGACAATGTATGTGCTGTTAGTAAGAGAGCTTCAAAATACATTCAGAAAAAAGAAAGGAATAGAAAAATCCATGCTCATAGTTAGATGTATAATAGAAATAGTAGGCAAAAGGATATCAACCAACTTAACTGGTATTTAAAAGACACAATACTCAACACCATACACATTCATTTCAAGAATATATGGGACATTTACCAAGATAGATGATAAAATAATGAAATCATAAGGAGCATCTTCTCTGACCACAATAGAATTAAATTAGAAATCAGTAACAATAAATTTAGAAATCTCCAAATATTTAGAAATGAAGCTACATATTTCTAAATATTCTATGAGCCAAAGAAGAAATCACAAGGGAAATTAGAAATATTTTAAATGAATGACAATAAAAATACTACATATTAAAATCTGTGGAATGCAACCAAAGGAGTTCTTAGAGAGAGATATTAATATACAGCATGAAGTGATTATGTGAGAAAAGAATAAAGATTTAAGACCAATGATATAATATACCACCTTAAGACATTAGGGAAAAGAGCAAATTAAACAGAAAGAAAGTAGAAAGAAAAAGATAAGGAAGATAAGAAAAATAATGAAAGTGAAAACAAATAGAGGAAATCAATTAGTTGATTTTCTAAAAATATTAATAAAATTGAGAAGTCCATTGCTATACTAATGAGAGAGAAAGAAATTGTCAATCCCATGAATATAAGAAGAGTCATCACTACAAACCTCACAGCTGGTAAAATAATAATAAAAGAATATTATGGAAATTTTATGCCAATAAATTTAACTTCTTATATGAAATACCTTGAAAGATACAAATATTAAACAGAAATAAGAGAAATAGAAGATCTGAATTTTCCTTTATTTGCTAAAGAAATTGAACTTGTAACTAAAAACTTCCCCTCAAAGAAAAGTTCATGCCCGTGTGATTTCACTGATGAATTATATCAAGCATCTAAGAATGCAATAATACCAATATTACACAAACTTTTTCAGAAAATAAAGAAGTGAACACTTCCTGACTCAACTTATGTGGCTACTGAAGCCTGAAAAATATGCTACATAAAATAAAAATATCAGCCAAATATTACATGTGAACATAGAAACCAAAATCTTTAAGAAAATATTAGCAAATAGAATTTAGCAATATACAAAATGATAATACATCATGACCAAGTGGGGTTTATCATAGAAATTCAATGTTAATTTAGCGTAATCAAGAATGTAATTCACCACGTTAGCAGAATAAAAGAAAAATCCTACACTCATTAAATAATTGCAGAAAAAACATTTGACAATATTCAACATCCATTCATGGTGAAAAAAGAAAAAAAAGAAAAAAGAAAACTTTCAGCAAACTAGGAATAGAAGGGGACATCCTTAGCCTGATACAACGCATCTGTGGAAAACCTCTGCTTAACCTCAGACTTATTGGTGGAAGATTGAACACTTCTCCTAAGATTGGAAACAGGTAAAAAAAAAAAAAAAAAGAAATCTGCTCTCTGCATTTCTATTCAGCCTTGTATTGAATGAGATCTCTTAGCTAATGGAATAAAGCCAGAAAAAAAAAAAAAAGACACACAAATTGAAAAGGAGGAACTTAAACTGTCTTCATTTCGCAGACAGCAGGATTATGTACATAGAAAATACAAAGGAATCTTCAGAAAAGCTACCAGAATAAATAAATTTAGTGAGGTCACAGGATAAAAGGTCAATATATAAAAATCTATTTTTATTTTTATATATTAACATTAAACAATTGAAAACGAAATTTAAGAAAAACAATTTCATTAACAATAGGTGTTGAAATAAAAATACTTCAACATAAACTTAACAAAAGATGCACAAGACCTATACACTAAAATCTTCAAACATTACTGAGACAGAGTAGGCCTAAATAAACAAAATGAAATAACAGGCTCATGGGTGGGAAGACTCAAAATTACTGAGATATCAATTCTCCCTAATCCAGCAGATCTTTTATTGTAGAAATCAATATTATTCTAGAAAATATAAGAGAAAATTATTCTATAATTTATGTGGAAATATAAAGGACCTAGAATAGCCAAAACAATTTTTAGAAAGAACAAGTTGGAGGATGCATATTGCCTGATTTCATGACATACTATAAAGCTACAGAATCATAATGGTATGATATCTACATACAAATCAACAAATAGATCAATGAAACAGAATAGACAGATACAGGGACTTCCCTGGAAGTCCAGTAGTTAAGACTCTGTGCTCTCAATGCAGGGGGCACAGGTTCGATACCTAGTCGGGGGAACTAAGATCCTGCATGCCACACAGTGGCCTAAAAAAAAAAAAAAAAAAGAAGAATAGACAGATACACATATCGTCAACTTATTTTTAACAAAAGAACCAAAGCAACTCAATGGGGAAAGACCTTTTTTTCAGTAAATGGAGCTAAATTGGATATTCATGCAGGAAAAACAAATGAACCTTGATCCCTACCCCACGACATTTATAAAAATTAATTCAAAGGTGACTGCAGATCCAAGTATAAATACTAAAGCTATAAAACTTCTAGACTAAAACATGGAAGGTTACCATCATGACCATGGGAATAAGCGAAGATATTTTAAAATTGAATTACATCAAAATCAAAAACCTGTCCTAAAAAAGTACCATAGATTGGAGAAAATATTCTCAACACATATATCTGACAATGAAGTGTATATAGTATCTATTAAAAATCTTTTATGACTCAATATTTTTAAAAAACAAACTCAGACTTTTTTAAAAACCAAAGACTTGGACAGATACTTTACAAAGCCATACAAATGGTCAATAATCACATGAAAAACTGTTCAACATCATTAGTAATCAGAGAAATGCAAATTAAACCACAGTGAGATGGCACTACTTACCCACTATAAATGGCTATAATTTTAAAAGTCTGACAACACCAACTATTGAGAGAATATGGTGAGAATGTGGAGCAACCAGAATTTTCATTCGTGAGTAGTGGAAGTGTAAAATGATGAAGTCACTTTGGAAAGCTCTCTGGCAGTTTCTTACAAAAATTAAACCTACATCTCTCTTACAACTCAGCATTCCGTTCCTTGGTATTATACCAAGAGAAATAAAAACCATATGTGCACCAAAAAACACCTGCACAGAATGTTTATAACAGCTTATTCATGATAGCCAAAAACTAGAAATATCCATCTAAGGGGTAAACAAATTATAGAATCCCCGCAGGAAAGAATACAACTCAGCAATAAAAAGAACTACTAATACGCCTAACAACAAGCGTGAATCTCAAAAACATGATCCTGAACAAAAGAAGCCAGGCACAAAAGGGTACATCCTGTACAATTGCATTTTTATGAAGCTCTGGAACAGCCAAAACCAATCTACAGTGATACATGTTGCTTCTTGTGGGTAGGGGAGATGAGCACTTGCCTGCAAAGAGAAACCCAAGGCGACTTCCTGGGGTGGGATGAGTGTCCCCAACCTTGATAGGAGTATGGGATACACTAGTGTATGCATTTGTCCAAAGCCATCTAACTGTGCACTTGAGATCTGTACATTACACAGGGGGTGAAACTAATTAAAGTAACACAAATTCATGGAAGAAATGAGGAAAAAAAAAAGTGATTCCTTCCCTGTCTACCTCACATGAGAATGCATATCAATACACTTTATAGTTATTAAGTGCAGTACAAATGCATTTCCCTGTACAGCAATTTTGGTGTCTAGGAAAAGGTTGAGGCTTTCAGAGGATTCCAGAGCTGTTTACAGCAATGCAGCATTTAGAGTGACTGCACCTTCTTGAGACCCTTTAAACAACTACTTCTGGCAGAAGATAGAATAGTTAAAGAGCGGTCAAAGTGATTATATGCAGAGGTGGCCACAGTGGCACTTCTAGATGCAACTCCCATCTCACCCTGCCAGGTTGGTGACCCTGGCTCCCCACATTGCCACCCACCCCCACCCCATCTTGTTTGGCAAGCCTGAGATGAATCACAGGAGCCTTCTAATCTTGGGGGGAAAGCACTTTACTTATTGGAAGCTTGCAGAGGGAGTGAACAGGGGGTTCCTGGATTGCATGACTCTTGCCCTCTACTTGGAAGCTGATACATCCTGCGTGAGTTACCCTTCGTGTGTATTGGAAAGTTCGGGTCTTGGGAGATATTTAGGAGAAGGAGTTCTCTCTGCACCCAGGTGGCTACCCACTGAGCCAGCTGATCTCAAAGGCAGGAGGCAAAGCCCCTTCAAGCTGGGATGCACTTCCCAGGAAATGTTGCAAAGCAGGCTTCTACTGGAGCTAGGAGGGCAACCCATTGCAAGAGGAGGAAGGCCGGCTGGAAGGGGCCTCAAGGGGACAAGACGCAGAGTGATGGGGCAGGGGCTGGGGGGAAGGCACCAGCATCCTGGGGAAGGAGGGATTCCAGCAAGAAAGTCTGGCCTGCCAAGGGGATGACACGCTCCTCTGCTAATTTTCACAAAATGCACAAGCCCGTATTTTCCAGAGAGACAAATGAGCAGACTGTACCTGCAGGAATGGAGCTCTATAAAATATGATTTACTCGCCTATAATTCACAGAGCAGCCAAACGCAAGGGAAGTGGCTAAGAGCTTAGAGCAGCCGATGAAGAATTTATTGAAGAGGCTGTAAGACTGTCTCAGGATGCAAACCCATCCATTTTCCGATCGGTAAATCACAAATGTTCTGGGTCAGGTAGGAGAGCTAAATCTGATGCTAAGAGCACCGGTGCATAAATCAAAACAGAATTTGCCATCAGAAATTTAGAAACGCAAGTGTAAATTCAGCTCATCTCCTGTCTCCTCCAACATCGAGGGCCTCGTTTCCTGGGCTCCCCTGGCTCTGCCGCCCTGAGGATGGACGGTCCCTGGTGCTGCAGACACCCCCTGAGCGCTGAGCTCTGGGATGTGCTTCAAGGGTGCACAGGTCCTGGCTTCTGTTCTGGGCTTGGAGGGAGTTGGAGGCTATGTGGTGTCATTAGAGGTTCAGAGAGGGCTGAGTCTATAGGGTCCTCCCCACCTGACCTGGCCTTCCAGGGCTGGACCTGCTCAGATGAAGGCCACTGACCACCCTCCACAGGCTTGAGAGTATTAATAGCAAGGAGAGGAAAAAGCAAAGTTGGCGACAACTACAGCAAAACAACAACAGCAGCAGCAGCAATAATAATAGCACTTATCAAGCCATCGATAAGTGCCTGCCCTTTTCTGAGCACTTTACATGTATTAACTCATTCCATCTTCAAAGTGGTGCCACAGCTGCTCCAGGTCTTTGCTCAAAACCCATCAACCTCCGCCCCCCTTTACCAAGAGTGAACATAAATCTTTAAGTTAAAGGGTCCAGAGATAAGAAAGGAAACTACAAACAAACAAAGAAACAAACAAAAAAAATAACAAACCCACATGGAACCAGCTGGGATCAAGATGGTGATGAATCTGACCTCCAGCAGAACTTGAGTCTCATTACACACTGATTTTACTACATTAGCTATTAAATGACATACCTACCAGTGGCCCTGACCAGACATAAAGGACCAAAAAAAGGATGAAAAGGAGGTGGCACCCCACTTCCCAAAAAGCCCTGCCCCTTCCCCCGTAGACTAATGCATATGCCTTCCCATAGCCTCACCCCTCCTCCCTTTGCCTTTAGTCTTTAAAATTAAATCCCTCTCCCCATGTGGGCGAGAATTTGATCGTGAACTTAGTTCTCGCTTCTCCAGTCTTTGGCCACTGAATAGAGCGTGTGCCAAGTCGATCTCAGCTTCAGTTTTGTTATTCGCCTACTGGAACCCGAACAGAAAAAAAAAAAGAACCTCCCGCCCTGAGGCAGAGAGCCTTGGCCTGGCAGGGTCCATACAACTTAATGCGATAACAAAAGCAAGTCTCTGCAATGGGTCCTATTATTCTTTGTTTACAGATGAGGAAACTGAGGCCCAGAGAGAAGGCGTCCAAAGCGTCCTCTCCTTCACTCCTGGGTCTCTCTTGGACTTCGGGGGCTCCCTCTTTTGCATCAGACCCCAGTCCATTGTCATTGGGCAATCTCAGCGCCAGGCTAGGGAGGAAATGGGCCCAGTTCAATCAAATGTCTTGGAAATAACTGCAGGAGGAGCCCTGCCAGACCCCAGGGCTGCTATGATTTTGAACTGCAACATCCGTTTGAAGAGACATTGGCCTCTGGTATCTCCTCTGATGCCAGACTCTCCAATAATTAAAGCAGGTCGTGCCCATGACCAAGCACGGGCACGACTACTGGCTGTGTTTTCCTTCTGTCTCTCTCTCTCTCTCTCTCTCTCTCTCTCTCTCTCTCTCACACACACACACACCCCCCCCCCCCTGGAAGGCCCCTCAGAGCTTTCTGAACCGAGGCCCACAAGCCCCTCCCCTAGACAGTAAACTCTCTGAAGAGTCTTTTCAAAGATAAAAATGCAGACAGCCTGCCCACAAGAAATGCACAAACTCAGGAAAGTGCCTGCCAGGGCTGCCGCAACGCGTGGAACACCATTATCCGTAAAAAAGAAAACTCCCTTGCTTCGTAGGTAGCAGCAGGAAACACAGACAACTGACAGTCTCGCCAGGAGGGGCATGGAAAACTCATGGAGCGGGTGGGTGCTGTGGGGGGACTGCCCCGTGTGGGGTCTGAACTTTTCTGAGGACAGAGACCCCAGCTGGGCCCAAACTGCTGCTGCTGGGGACCGCCGTCCTCCCTGCCCTCGGCTGAATGCAGGCCCAGCGCCGGCTTCTGCCCGCATGGGGCTGTGGCCTCCTGGAGGTCCGGCCTCCTCGACGTACCAAGTGCAGCCCATCCTTCCCGTCTCCTCTCAAACATCCCTGCCTCCCAGAGGTCTGCCCTGGACCCCAGACTGGGAAGAGGGTCCCGAACTATAAACCCCACAGCATACACCTCTTTCCCCGTCGTAACGCTCACCAGCCTTGCAGTTACTCATTTAAGCAGTGTTCCCCACCCGGCTTTCTGGCCACTTTCCATGAGAGCAGAGACCGTGTCTGTCCTGTCCATTTCTGAGTCTCCGGTGCCCTGACCATGACACACAGCAGGTGCCCGTACATGACTCCTGGATCGACTTCAGGTAATCAGAAAAGCTGCCTTTCCTTGGGCACACACACCGTATATGCCAAGCAAAGTAGAAAAGGTGCAAGGAGAATGTGAACTCAAACAGTGTGACCAGAGACCAAGTGCTAGACCGTGACAACATACAGCCCCTTGCACCTCCTTGGCTACGACCCTCCTGGGGCCTGAGCTCACCAGGACCCCAGACCCGTCGCCTGCCCCGCAAAGAGGATCTGTTCTCTACGAGGGGCCACACACTCCAGCAGCCTCTCCAGACTCGGAGCCCCTCAGGCCTGAGAGACAAGGTCCTTTTAGTAAAGAAGCCCACACTCGTTGTCACTGGACCTGAACTTGGGCTTCAGCCCAGCTACTTGACTTCTCAAGCCTGAGGGTCTTCACCCTCCTCGGAGGACAAGTGCCTTCTGGGGCATTCTTCCCAACACCCGGCCAGAGTGAGTCAGGCCCCACAAGACTGGATGTAAGTTCTGCTTCTCCACACACTAGCTCTGACAAAGGACATTTTGAGTCTCTGCTCCATTAATAACTGAAACATAAATCTCCAGCTAAGTCCAGGTCAAAGTTTTCATAAATTCAAAATGTCACATTCAAAATTGATATTTTGTTCACTAGAGTGGACCAATGTTGTTCTTGTCGTCTGTATAAATCTCCAGAGAGACTGAAAAGGAAATAGTCTTGAATGAAAGAAAAATGACTAAAGTAGGAACAATAACAACAGCAACAAAACAACCAACACTAGCAACTAAAGACCCCGCAGGAAAAGGACTGAAACAAAATCACCTCCTTCCTTCACCTCTTCCCCCAACTCCGCACCCTGCAGACAATGTTCACCGGTGTCTCTGTTTAAAAGACTGGATCCTTTTATAGAGTAAATGATCCTACCTATGAATTTAGGTCGTGGGAGTGTCTTTAAGATAGCTGAAAACAGTTGCTAATTTTCTAACTGGGATCTGAGTTTTCTGGTTGTCACGAACTGAACTTTGGGGGCCACCTTATCTTCTGTTTCCTGAGGCAAGGGTCACTTTGCTATACTTTTATATCTTCCCTTAATTCATGTCACGTTGTGTCTCTGAGATCCAGACTTTAGTTTTATATTTGAAACCCGGGAAAAGGAACTGACATTTATTGGAGACCTACCATTTGCCAGCACCTGACATAAATCAACGTATTTAATTATTTCAGTGGCCAGTAAGGTAGATAGTATTGTTCTCATGTTATGGATGAGAAAAACTGAGGTCCAAAGAGCTTAAATAGCCAGTACAAAGCAGCACTGGGACCGGCACCCATATCAGAGCCTTTCCAGTTGTGAAAATTAAATGAGTTAATTCACATGTGAACCGTGATTGGCACATAGTAAATGCTTAACAAACGCATTACCTAGAAACCAGCAGGACACAGGGACCCTTACTTTGTAGCCAGTCTCACAGCCTTGCCTGGCTGTTAAATCAATCTGGGGGAGCTCTGAAACGCCCCCATGTCTGGGTCTCATCTTAGCCCAGCAGGTCTCAGCCTTAGGCAGCGCCTTGGAGTCACCTGGATGAGCTTTAAGAGCTACAGATGCCCGAGCCCCACCCAGAGGCTCCCACTTAACGATCTGCAGTAGCCCAGGCATCGGGATGTTTCAGAGCCTCCCAGGTGATTCCAGTGGGTGGCCAGAGCTGAGAGCCACTGCCTTCATGGGTGACACAGTAGAGAGGACCTCATAGGTGACATAGTGGATACGGTAGGCGAGAAAGCAAATGCTCAGTGGCTCTGACACCAGGGGGGTGCAAGCACCTCTGAGAGTTCCAGATGTGGTCCCTCCAGGACCTCCGATGGCTGTCAAGCCAAGGAGCAATCATGGTGACCACAGACTCCAACCAAGGACTCGGGCCTGGAGAGCAGAGTCCTGTTCAGCTGGCTCGTGCAAACATGAGCCTCCCAGGGGCTCTGTTCCAAGCAGCTGACCCATTCAACTTGGGAATCCAGAAACTCTAGGTCTCTGTCTAAGATCCAGGGCTTCAAGGTTACTAGTATGGCTTCTTATCAAAGTCCTTCACTCAATGATTTGTACCAATAGAAAATGCCAAGGCCTCGCTAAGTGGCAGGTGTTGTGCTGGGTGAACACAATAAACACAGCCCCTGGCCCTGTGGACTTTATCACCTAGAGAGGGACGCAGAGGTGGAAACAGGGGGGCCCCGGAGAGATGCCTTGTTCGTGGAATGTCTGTGCTCTTCACTGAGGTGGGGGCAGGGAGGGACCACAGGTCTGGAGCAGGGTGTGCTGGGGTGAGAATGAAGTACGAGTCATTCCTCACAGCAGCCGTCATCCTCAGGGACCACAGAATGCGAGTCCCCAGGCAGCCTTTACAAATAACTGAGGCCCAGTCCCCGCCCCTGGACATCCTGCTTTGTCTGCTCTGCAGGTCTGGCTTGGGCATGAGCATGGAAAGTTTCCCCTCCAGGTGCACCTCATATGCAGCCAACTCGCGAAAACTGCTCTAATCGGGGAGATCCTTGTTACAGGGGGTCAGGGGCACGGGCTGGCCCAGCTCCTCTGGAGGGCACCCTGAGGCGTAAGGGTCTGGGGTTCAGTGTTGTGAAGAGGGGGAGAGGACAGCTGGGGGCTGGGCGGGGGGCAGGAGGAAGGATGGTCCACTTTAAGCTTGGATTCTTTGGTGCTAAAGGAAGAGAAAGACTAAAATCAGATGTATCTTCCTGCGGATCCTGCACCAAACGATAAAAGGATCCCGAAGTGTCCTGACCCTTAGACACCGGGGGCTGGAATTGAGACCCTGGATGAATAACTCAACGAAGGGCTCAGGTGAGCCCTTGCTCACCTTCCTGGGGGAGGGCAGGGCTGAGGCAGGAGCTACAGGCTGCCGGAGCCCTTTTCCCAAAGCACCTCTCTGAAGATGCAGCTTGTTCCCATGGTAATTTGAGTCAAACGGTGGGCGAAGGAGCTCATCACCGCATGGTCAGTTAGACATAAAATGTGATTTTAAATAGTTTTCTTTGACTGCATCTGTTATCAAAAATCACATCCACCTCTGGAGTGTATGTTGCTATTTTTAAAAGGGAAAATTGTGGACAAGTCCATCTTTATCCTCTCTTTTCTTCTCTCTCTCTCTCTTCCTCCCTCCCTCCCCCCCCAACCCCTGCTTTGAAGCCAGCAGATTGGTTCAGCTCAAGGCTAAATACAGGGATGACGAACAATGATTTCCATAAGAGCCTTAGAAATCGCTGGTAAGTGAGCAAACGGAAAATAGATTATCCAGCAACCATATCAACAGCATTTGCGACAGCAGCCGAAATCCAGTAGCTGAACTGAAATGAAAAGTAATGCTCTGTCCTCAGACGGGCATCAGCGCATCGCCCGAGCAGGAAGAAGGGAACAGAGGTGCCCTCAGGACTGGGTCTGCTGTGGCCATGATTCCTGCTTGGATGTGTCCCCGGGCAGGGGCAGGGGGTTGAGATGAGAGCCGATTCCACAGTGGGCTCCAGAATGAGTTTTCTAGAGATCAGGGAGTTTATGACGTGAGGCTCTACTTATCAGAGAGATCAGAGAGAGGGACCCGCACACACACATTTCACATCCCTGAGGAGGCCTGGGATATTGGAAATAGTGGGTCAGAGAGAGAAAAGTGAGGGGTGAGCGATGGCGTGACGGCTCTCGGGGATGCTGCTGAAGAGGCCTGGCCGGCGTCACAATCAAACCACTCTTGCTGACGGTACAAGCTCCCCTCAACCAGCTTCCCTCCTTAACCGGAGCAAGTCACCGCCACAGCTCCTGCCTGGCGGGCTGCTTCAGGGCCAGCCTGATGCTGGGCTAGGGGGGCTCCTGCTCTTGGCCCTGTGCCCTGAGGGCCCTGCTCCACACCCCACAAGGTAAGAGGTCCAGGGCTCCATGCGACGTGTCCACCCAGAGCTCCAGCTCACCTTCTAGACCAGTGCCAAGGGCGCCTGTCACTTGTCTGGATACAACTCAGGAGCTAAGAATGGTTTCTCTATTTTTAAATGGTTGAAAAAAAAATCAAAAGAAGAATGACGTGAAAATTACATAAGATTCAAATTTCAGTGTCTGTAGGTAAAGTTTTCCTGGAACACAGCCATATTCTTCCACTTACACACTGACTGGCTGTTCTCACCCAAGACGACAGACGTGGCAGTTATGATAGAGACCCACGGGCATTTACAGAAATACTTGCCAACCCCGGGGCTAGACCCCTGCTTAGCGTGCCTGAGACCCAGCATTCGCTGCCCACAGGGCTCCAAAGCCCTTCTGTCTGCAGGGCCTCTCCTCTGGGTTTCTTCCTCACGGCGGCCCAGGGGTGACTGTTTGCAGGGGGTGCAGATGGAGCTGGGATGGCGCCGTCAGGGCCAGGCCCCCTCGGTGGGTAAGGAGTGAGGGTGGGAAGATAACAGTGGCAGATCTGGTCCCAGGGCCTCAAGCCGGCCCTCTCAGGCCACCTTGTTCCAGGCTGAAACACCGAGTCCAAGAATTCGATGTTACAACGTGGCTTTTTCGTTTGTCAGGAGAGAAAGAGCCACTATCTTTCATGTTAGCTTGACTTAGAACTTTTAAAGGTTTAGCAGAATGGCACGTGGACCTCCATTTGTGCTCATGCCCTGGGGTTCAGTGTCGCCCGTGCAACGTTGGGATGGGGTCTCTAGACCACTACCTCTGTTCCCACTGGTTGCGGTGTTCTCCACCCAGAGTCACAGGGATTCTTCCCAAACCCATTCTGCCTGGATGTTCCTGCTCTCACGTTTACATAATTTCTTTCAATACTTACAATTTAATGAAACATGACTGTGAAAATAAAGAGCTTTGTTGTTGAAAACACACAAGTTTAATATCTTTATCTTTGTTTATAATTCCCTACTTAACACTTTTAACACTTCAGTTAACAATTGCATATGAACAATTCCATATAAGGTGCCACCTTATATGTATTGGACATATAAGGGGTCCAATACATAAACAGCATTGTATTGGATAATGTACTGAAAGGTACTGAAAGCTCTGTAGACATTATTTCGGTTAATTCTCACAAAAGTCCAATGTGACAGATGCAGTTATAGCCATAGATAATGCAGCTGGAACTCAGAGAGGTTAAGTCACTTACCCAAAGTCACACAGCTAGTTAAGTGAACAGATTTTTTAACTCAAGTCCAGCTGACTCAGAACCCCAGGGCTTAACTTCTGTGCCATCCTCCACATGGCAACTCTCCCCCAATATTTGGGGAATAGACTAATGAATAAATAGTCACCCACAAGCCAGAAGCTCCTACTAACTGGGTGCTGGTTCTTGGGGGGAGTCAGGGTATGGGTTGGAAGTGTAGACAAGCTACAGGTGATTCATGGCACACATCCTGCAGCATCAATTTTACTTCTTTAAATGTTCAAGTGAACTTGGAAATATCATGGGATGAGATGCAAACATTGAATCACTTCCAAATAGAAAACAGAAGACTTCCAAGAACTCTGAGGTTCTGGCTGCTTTGGCCTACCTCCCCATACCCTGCGGGGTTCACTGTTGCTATGGGCTCCTGGGTGGGAATTTCAGGAAGCACAGTCCTGTGGAACGTTATAGAGAACTGCCTCAGGATCGGGAGGAGGGGCGGTCACGGAGGCTTGTCTGAGCCTTGCCTGGCGTGGCTGCGTTGTGATGTGGGCGAGGGCTCTGGAAGGGAGTGCTGAAAAGCGCTGTGGCCAGGCCCCAGCGCGGCTCGTCGTGAACCCTGGGCGAGTGTGGGCGCACAGGAGGCTATGGGGCCCGGGATGGGCAGAGGCCGCGGGAGCTGGAGAGAGGCCGCAGGCCCACTGGATGCTGCCCCACGGTTACACTGAATGTGAAATGCTCTCCTGCAAAGCTAACACGGCCCCCTTAAACAAGTAAAATTAGAGGAAGGATGCCTTTGAGACACGCATGCCTCGTGTGACTCCCATTCTGTGAGGGCAGGTCCTCAAATGAAAGGGGCTGGGACAGCCCTCCCCTGAGCCCTGTCATGGGGTCAAAGTTCCCTTCCTTCCCTCTAAAACCCCACGTCAGCCTGGGCTATGGGGAAGCTTTGGGGTGACTAAGCCCTGAAATTGTGCATGTTCGTGCATCGTTCTGGGGAAACCGTCCTTAGGGACACATAATCCCCCAAAAGGTGAGAAGCCATTGCCTTAAAGAGCCTCGAGTAGAAAAGTCAGACCTGGGGGTTTTAGACAAATCAGACCAACAGCCAGGGAGGCTGTGCCCCGAACTGCTGGGCCTATAGGAGCCTTTCTAGCAAGTTCTCTTCACGCAGCATTGGCTCCAGTTTCCCCCACTGACATGAACTGTTGGATTCATGACACATAAGCACCCTGACTTCTGTCTGCATTTAGCACAGGCCCTGGCAATGCACGTCTGCCGAGCTGATCAAGGCAAAGGGGTATCTGATGCATAGAAGTGGAGCTGCTCGTACAAATGAGGCCGGGAATAGTCACGCCTTCGGCCTGCCCACAGCAGGAGCGTGCGCTGCACCATTTACTGCAAACAACACCACCACAAAGTTCGGACGAGGAGCCTGGGGCTCCGAGCACTTACATGTCCTGCTCAGGGTCACAACTGATGGCCTCAGGCTCAAGCCACATATTAGCTAGGTGACCCTGGACAAGTTACTGATTGTCTCCAGCCCTCCGTGCCCTTGCTGACAGAATGAGACTGATACACTTTTGCAAAGATTCAATGATACGCTGTGAAGATGAAATGATACGAGGTGTATAAAGTGCTTAGAGCATGAAAGGGGAGGTCACGGTTGGCTGATCTTATACTACTAATAATTACTACCTTTATTATATGCTTCCGTGAGGGGCAGCTGGGGAAGGAGGGGATGCAGAAGTACCCTTAGATATAACCCTACAATTGATTTGTGACTTGCATCTGACACAGTGAGTAGAGTTGCTGAGAAAAAAACCAGTAATAATAATTCTACGCAGAGCTGCTTCCGTGCCATGCCCCACATGCATTAACGGAATTATTCCTCTCAAAGACCCCATCCTAGGAGAGGAAGCTGAGATTCAGGGTTTAAGCAATTTTCCGAAGACTCTGGCCTGCGAGAGTAGCGGCAGGACCTTACCCCCGCCTCTGTACACCTCTGGGCTCCGCTGTGGGCACAGCTGTGTCTGGAGGGTGGTGAGAGTCTGGGCCCGCCGTCAACGATGGGGTTGGCATTTTTGGGTCAGGGACTTGGGATGCGTCAGGGATAGAACCCCCGTCACCAGACTCCATCCCGGGGCCCCCTCCCCTCTTGACCTCGTTAAGAGCATCCTCTACAGTCTCAAAGCGTGCCAAGATGCGGAGCTGGGAAGTTCATAAATCAGAGAGCTGCTGAGTGGCAAACAAGCTCGTTTCAGAACTGCAAAGAAGGAAGTGACATTTCCCCAGGGGGCTGCAAAGATGCTTTTGTGAGCAGAGACGGGAGAGGGACCTGGCAGCAGGCCCGCGAAGAGACAGGTGCATCTGCAGCGGGGCCTGAGTTCTGCCCAGGTCCGGCAAGCGCCTTCATCGTCCACGGCTCCAGGGGCCTCTGCTTTGGCGCCATGGTCTGCTCCTTATCCAGCCACCTTGCCACATCACACCGTGCTCTTGTCCGCTCCTGGCCTCCTGTTACACCGATGATACAATTCACACCCTGTGCCCACACGGCCCCACGATCTGGCCACTTCCCGCTTCTCCGTCCTCTGCTGTCACTGTCACTAGCCACGTCGGCAGCCTTGCTTTCCTGGGGGACCCCAGGCTTGCTCCCGCTGCTAGCCTTGGCACCAGCTGTTTCCTCTATACCTCTCTTCCCCCAGTTCTTCAAACAACTGATTCCTTTTGCGGTTCAGCTGTTACCTCTTCGGAAAGCCCTTTCCTGACCTCCCAATTTAAATTGTTCCCTGAAGTTAATCACCGTAACGTTGACATTTCAAATCTGCTTCATAAAGCCTTCAAAATCACCACCTAAAATGACTTTGTTTCTTTCTGTCCCCTTCGGAGGCAAAGGCTTGCCTGTCCTGTGTACTACATGCTCCAGAGTTAGACCAGCGCCTGGGGCAGAGGAAGCTCTCGATGAATCTTTGCTGAATCAGCGACCAAACTGGCGCAGGAATGAGGCTGCCGGTGCCAGCGGTGAGTGCACCTTGCTGGCGGGTGCCCGGCAGGGACTCTAGCTTCTGGGTGGCCCTCATCGCTCCAATCCATGCTCAAGGCATCTCCTTAGATGGCTACTGTGGGCCGCAGGAAGATGGAGCAGAGGGGGAGGTGGGAGAAGACATCAATGTTCCTGGAGTTTTGCTTTTCTTAAATTCTGAGGGTCTAGATGTTATCTATTATCAGTGTGGCCTTGGGACCAGAGGTATCAGCACCACCCGGGAACTCCTTAGAAAAGCAAATTCTCCGGCTTCATCCCAGACCTACTGAACCAGAAACTGTGGGTGGTACCCGGTGATCTGAGTTTTAACAAGCCCTTCCAGGTGATTCTGAGGCCCCAGCATGTTGAGAACTACAGCTTTAGCCCTGATCTCCTTAACCCTAACTTCACATTAGAATCACCTGATGTGCTTTAAGAATGTGCAAATGCCTGGCCCCGCCCACAGGGATTCCCATTTAGTTGATCTGTAAGGGACCAGGCCTTGGTATTTCTGAAAGCTCCCTGAGTGATTCACAGGCAGTTGGGCCTGAAACCCCCTCCCGTGGGGAGATGGAGCTCACCTTCACCCTGGAGGCGGATCACCCTGTGGCCACTTGGGGCCCCTTACAGTGCAAGGCACCCAAGTCTTATAGCAAGAACTGGTTAATTCAACTAATACTTATGTGGGCCCATGACCTCAGTGCTCTCCTGGGTCTTAGAGGCATAGAAGATACAACCAGTTCTTTTAGGAGCAGTGTGATTTATTTAGGTGTTAAATTAAGAACAAAGAACTAATGGTAAAGACTGATAACATCACCCTTTCTGTTGTGCCCACGGTTACCTGGGTGACCTAAAGCAGGTCACGTAAGCTCCCTAGGTCTGCACTGGGGACAGTCACGCTGAACCCACTTCTTAGGGCAGGTGAGAGTACAGAGTGAGAAAATGTTTGTGAAAAATACAAAGCATGATGTACATAGAAGATGATATTATTATTTCTTAGCTTTATTTTCCAACCCCGAGCGCTGACCACAGACAGCTGTTAGAAATTCACAGCATTAGCTGAGGATCCATCGATTTCAGTCACTTCCTTTCCTTCTACAGATGAGGACATGGAGGCTCAGGGGAGGGCTTGCTTTGCTCGAGGACACAGATGGTGGGTGGCAGGGTCATGGCTTGGGCCAGAGAGGACCTCTGGCCTCAAGTTTTGAGCTTCCCAGTACATCATTCCCAAGAGCAGACCTAGCAGAAGGCTATGTTGACAAACTGAAGTCCATCAGGGCCTTGAATCCATAAGTCATCTGAGGACTGCAGTGGAGAGAAGGTTCTGGAAGCACAGTGTTTTAGTATCTGAGGAGCTGGCCTGAGGAAGAAGGACCAGCGTTGTTCCGCAGGATGCCAGAGGGGAGAGGAGAACAGAAGGCTCCCGGGACAGAGAACATCTCAACACACAGAAGGTACTTCTAACAGGCAACCAGAAATAGAACGGGGCCACCTCGGGGGGTAGTGAGTTTCCTGGGACAGAAGGCATCCGTATATGCTGGGCAAAAAGCTCAGAAATCCTGTGTCCTGCATCTTTTAAGGCTGAGGCATGGGGCAGAGACTGGACTCCATCAGGACTCCTTGACCCTGACTGCCCATTGGCATCACCGGGGGAGCTTCTCAAACACACGGAAGGAAGCCCAGGCCCCAGCTGTGGTCGTTTAAACTCAGACTCTCTGGGGGTGGGGGGCAGGCATTGATGTTTTTCACAAGTTTCCCCAGATGATTCTCATGCGCAGCCAGAGTCTAGAACCACTAGACTAGGTGGTCTTTAACTTCCAAATTTGGGATTCTGTGATTCTAAAAAATTCCCTTAAGACAGGAAGGAAACATCCCCTCCCCCAACTACCCCCATAAATGTGTCATTTTCTTAGTGGTTTTGAGCTGGTGCTAAGAAATGCTTTTTTTTCAGGGGACCAAAAAGGCTACTCATGCAGACAACTGAGCTGGAGAAGATGGGTTTCACTTCCTAGCATGCCGTGATCAGTCTATTCCTAAAGTATCCATAGAATAATTATGAAAACCCAGGGTCTTTGTTTTTCAGCTTAAACCTAAGTCTGGCTCCTTTGGAAATGTTGTACGTGAGGGCTCACTGTCATTTCTGCAGACAAGCTTTCGTCAAACTTAATCCACATCGCCATCCAGGGCACCTGTTAAGAGGGGTCCCGAGCTCAGCACAGCAGCCTGGGCCTCTGTGCCCCACATTGTGCCCACGCTGAGCCCAAAGACATCAAGGGCACACTCTCACTCCCTCCAGGTACCCTCCCCATCATCCTGGGGCACTAGACCAACACATTCCCCCGAAATGTTTCCCATGCTCCTTCCGCTGTTCTAAAATTAGAGAAAGAAGTTTCTAGAGTATTATCCGTCTTGTCTTTGGTACTTTATAGAGTGAGGAGACCCTGACGGCCATACTAATACGCTGTTTCTTGTTGAAGGCGAGTGCTTCTGCTTTACAACAACAGAACCTTCATTTCCGAGGGAGAAGCTGCCTGCGAAATAAGAATTTTTTGGAGGCTCATTTCAGGGGAAAGAACACGAGGCTGTGCCAGGGGAGGCCAGGGTTCAGGTACCAGAACCCCCTTCTCATGGCCCTTTGGAGCCTAAGGTGAAGAGACCTCTGTGGCTCAAAGACTCTTAGGAGATTAAACAGATATCATCTGGTGGATTAGTTAGAGTTCTCCAGAGAAACAGAACCAATGTGTGTGTGTGTATATTTACTTATGTATAAATCCCATGACCACATGGGCTTTATTCCACATATGCAAGGCTGGTTCAATATCTGATAATCAATCAATGCAATCCATCATATCAACAGGCTAAAGAAGAAAAACAGGATCATACCAACTGACACAGAAAAGCATCAGATGAACTTCAACACTTATTCATGATAAAAACTCTCAGTACATTAAGAATAGAGGGCAACCTCCTCAACCTCATAAAGAGCGTCTACAAAAAACCTAGAGCTTACATCATACTTAATGGTGAAAGACTGAATGCTTTCTCTCTAAGATCAGGAATAAGGCATGGATGTCTTCTCTCACCACTCTTACTCAACATAGTGCTGGAAGTTCTACCCACTGCAATAAGGCAAGAAGAAGAAATAAAAGGCATTCAGGGTAGAAAGGAAGAAATAAAACTATATTTACTGGCAGAAAACATGGAATGTGTCTACTTTGAAAATTCCAAGGAATTTACCAAAAAATTTCCTAGAACTAAGAAATGGGCTCAGTAAGGTTGCAGGATACAAGATCAACACACACACACACACACACACACACACACACACACACACACAATCAGTTGTGTTTCTATATACAGACAACAAACAAGTGGGAGCCAAAATAAAGAATGCAACAGAATTTATAGTTGCTTTGAAGAAAATGAAATACTTAGTAATAAACCTAACAAAACATGTCTAGGATCATTATGCTGCAAATTACAAAATACTGATGAAAGAAATCAAAGAAGACCTAAATTTATGGAGAGCCATATGGCGTTCATGTATTGGAACACTCAACAGAGTAAAGATGTCAATTCTCCCTAACTTGATCTATAGCTTTAATGCAGTTGCTCTCAAAATCCAAGCAAGGTTTTCCCAGCAAGGTAGATGAGATATCATCAAGACAATCTTATTCTAAATTTCATACGGTAAATCACAGTCTCTAGAAGAGCTAAAATCAACCTGGCAAGAATAAAGTGGGAGGAATCCGTCTCCCCATCATTAAGGCCTGTATATAAGTACAGTAATCAAGATAGCATGGTAGTGACAGAGGGATAGACACGTGCACCCGTGGAACAACAGTGAACTCAGAAGCAGACCCACACAAATATGCCACTAATTTTTGACAAGATGCAAAGGCAATTCAATAGAAGAAAGAGTTTTCAACAAATTATGCTACAGCGACTGGACATTTGTAGGTCAAAAACATGAACCACGACCTAAACCTCATGCCTTATACAGAATTAACACAAAATGGATCATGGAATTTTAAAGTAACATGCAAAACTATAAACTTTTATAAAATAGGAGAAAATCTTTAGGAACCAGAACTATGCAAAGAGGTCTTAGACCGACACTAAAAGCATGATGCACAAGAGGGAAAACTGACAAATTGGACCTCAACAAAATTAAAAAACATTTGCTCTGTAAGATCTCATGTTTAAAGGATGAAAAAACAAGCTACAGACTGGGAGAAAAGGTTTACAAATCACAAATTTGACTAAAGATGAGTATCTAGTATCTATAACAACTCTCAAAACTCAAAAATCCAATTAGAAAGTGGACAGAAATGGCAAAAGAGGTACACAGACATGTCACTGAGGAGAATATACAGATGGCAAATAAGCACATGAAAAAATATTCAACATCATTAGCTGTTAGAAAAATGCCAATTAAAACAACAATGAGATATCATCACACGCCTGCCAGAATGGCTAAAATAAAATATAGTAATAACACCAAATGCTGGTGAAAATGCAGAGAAATTGGATCTCTTATACCTTGCTGGTGGGAATGTAAAGCGATTCAGCCATTCTGGAAAATAATCTGGCAATTTCTTTTAAAAGTGAAAATGGACTTAACATACTATTCAGCAGTTATACTCTTGGACATTTATCTCAGAGAAATGAAAACTTACGTTCACAAAAACTTGCACACAAATGTTCGTGGCAGCTTTATTTGTTAAGGGCAAAAAACTGGGAAAAACCCAGATGTCCTTCAATACATAAATGGTTAAGAAAGCTGTTGTCCTTCCCTACCATGGAATACTACTCAGCAATAAAAAGGAAGAAACTATTGATACTCACAAGTTGGATGGATCTCAGCAAAGTTATGCTGAGTGAAAGGAGCTCATCTCAAAGGTTACATACCATATGATTCCATTTATATAATATTCTTGAAATTATTAAATTATAGAGATGGAACAGATCAGCAGCTGCCAGGAGTTGGGCAGAAGAAGAGGTGACGGTGGGTAAAAAAGGATAGCACAAGGGATCATTGTGATGAACTGTTCTGTATTCTGACTGTGATGGTGGTCACACAAATCTACACATCACCTAGTACTAAGTACACACACACACACGCACAAAACTGCATGCAGAGGTGGTGAAATTTGCATAAGTTTCATGCATTGCATCAATGTCACTGTTCTCATTGTGATATTATACTACGGTTATGTAAGATGTTACCATTGGGGGAAATTGGGTGAAGGGGATATGGAATCTCTCTGTATTGCTTCTTATCAACTCATGGGAATCTACAATCATCTCAAAATCAAAAATTTTTGAAAAGTGCAATTATCCTTGGGGGAAAATATTCCCATATAAGTGTACAGATTCCTTTGCATATCCATTATCCAAATTGTTCCCACTCCTAGGAGTTTGAGCCCTATTTCACAAGGGGAAACTAGGGCAAAAATGGTTAATGTGGCCAAGGAAATATTATACCTGTAGCTGTATGGCCAGGTCTCTTCAGTAACTATAGATGGGGCATTATTATCCCTATTTTACCCATGAGGATATTGAATCCCAGAAATATAACTTGTCCAAGGTTATATCTTGAGATTATTGGACAGAAGTCTATTGGTTGTAAATTACAGAAATCAAACCCAAGCTTATTAAGGAGAAAGGTGGCATTGGCTCAGGTAACTGAAAATCCAAGGGATTCAGACATAGCTTGACCCAGGAACTAAAACCATGTTGCCAGGATTCCATTTCTCTTCATTTTAGCTCTGCCTTCTTTTGCACTGGTTTTATTCCCAGACAGAATCTTCCTCAATGATGGCAAAGTAACTTACATTCCAGCAGGGTAGCAACCCCATAAAAAGCATCTCTCTCTTCCAATACCTCCGGAAAAGTCCTAGATTGATTCTGCTTGGTGCAGCTAAGTCACATGCCCAGGAGAATGCACTCTTCTGATTGGTCTGGTCTAGGTCACATGCCCACTCCTGACGGAATCATCTGGACCAAGAGTGGGAAGGACTGGGTCCACAAAGAGGAGGCTGAGTGAAGAGAGAACATGCTATAAAAGACCCCGTAAAAACTCTGGGGTAGGTTGGAGGTCTTCTCATAAAGGGACCAGACAATGGGCCCAGCTCTCCTTTGACACTGGCTTTCTCTCCTGCTGATATGCCCTCCTCACACCCTTCTTGCCCCTTTTATAAGGGCCGAGGATTTCCCTGGAATCCATACAGCCATCTGAGGATGGTACCAGGGGCTAGTCGTCTAAGCTGCTCTAAGAAACCAAGCGGCACTCCTCTCCTGAACACACCATAGACCTGCCTACTTTACAGAGTGGCGAGAAGACAAATGAGTTAATATAGGCCACCGGCTTTGCAACTTGCCTATGGATGGCCATATGTAATCCCCAAGTGGCTCAGGCTCCCAAGGCCACGTAGGTGGACGCCAAGAGCCTGCAGTGTTTCCTCTCCTGCTCCTACGTCATGGGAGCACGTTCCTAGTCACTGCATAGTAACTGCCCACTGACCAGCAGCCCCAGACCCCGCCGTGGGAGGGAGAAGCCACGGTGCCCCTGCTCCGTGGCCCTCCGGAGCCCGCTTCCCGTGCAGAGCTGGTGAGGGCGGCTCTGTTTATCACAAGGCCCTGCCGGGCCCCGCCCCATTCCCTGTGTGTGCTTTCTCTGTTCCCAGGAACACCACTCACTAGCCATTCTCACTTTAATTGCCTTCTCCAGTGGACACACTTAAAATTAATGAGGAATCTGTTTTCATACAACTAGCTGGTTACGAACGGGCCGATTTCCCCCCCTTCAAATGAATCTTGTAGGTAAAATAACGAGAAAACATGTTTATCTCTCCCACCCGGCCCCACTTTGAATGTTCTTGGCAGCTCTGAGCAGAGCCAATATGTAAAAATCAGACCCTTTATTGTTCAGTAATTAGCCCAAACTAGCTCAGGCAGATGAGCTTTCTGGTGAAGAGGAGGAGGGCCAGGCACGGGAAGGGAGCCCGGGGAAGTGGTAGGTGCTTGTGTGTAATGAGCATTGGAACCAACAGCTTCCTGTGTTGGATTTCCAAGGGCAGAAGGTTCCCCTGGCTAGACTGGGCTAAGATATTTCCTGAAAATGGGGGCTTTTAAAAAAGAGTATTTCCCCTCAATCTCATGGTTTGAAATGTCAGGTATTGGCTGCTTCCTGGGGTCTGTGTCGGGGGAGGTCTCACCCCGTGAGGCAGGCAGGACAGCCCAGATGTGTGTCCCCGACCGGCTGCCTGGCCCACGGTGCCCTGGGCATATCACTCTCACAGCACCCACCTCGTGGGGCTGAAATGTCCTCTTCAAGTGTCCCTCACAAGAAGACGTGGGTCCTTTGAGGGCAGCGACTGAATCTTTCTCATCTTTATGAGCCCAGTAGTGTACTTGGCACAAAGTAGGTGCTCAATTGAGATGTGTTGAGGTGAACGGATACAGTGGACATTCAGGTATCATGATCATACAGACAGAGCTCACACATGAAGCCAGGTGGGTCGGGGGGCCCTGGGCCCTTCTGTGCTTCCAATGAACCTGACAGGCCCCCAGGGGGCCTCACTGTCCTCTCTCCTCCCTCCCTCATTTACGCTAATGCCTCTATTCTTCAAGGCCTGCTGTTCCCTTGATCTCAAAAGGATCGCCCGTCCCGGCTGACCTTCACCAGCAGGGCCTGTGACTCCAGAGTCAAGGAGCCACCGGACGGGGTAGCAGGGGCAGTGGGTTAATGCGTTTCTCCTCGTCCACCTCCCTCTGACCTGGGAGACAGCTATACCTGGGAGAATTCAATGAACAACCCCTGATGGAAGCAAACACAAGCTCCCAACCCCACAAGTTCCCACCCATCTGAGCTCAGAGCCAGGACACAGCGAGGGAAGGAAGAGCAGCAATTCTGAGGCCGAGGAAGATCAGGGTGAAGAGACTCAAGCAATGATTCCTTTTAATTCCTGAAATGCCCCAGCTCCCCACTGCTCCACTCTCAGCACAGGGAAAGCCAGTCACATCCTGCTTGTCACAAATATGAAACAAAGTGTTCAACTGGTTAAAACTGCAGGGAGAAGAAAGCCCTCTGAGAGGGGGTTGCCCCACTGAGCAAATAAAAACACAGGGTGCCCAGTTAAATGTGAGTTTCAGATAAACGAGGAAAAATTTGAGTGCAAGTATAGCCTATGTAATATTTGGGACATACTTATACTAAAAATCACGGATTGTTTATTGGAAAATCACATTTAGCCAGGCGGCCTGTACCCTGGCTGGTAAACATCTCCGAGAGGTAATAAAGGCTGCTGTTGAATCTCCACAGAGCATTCTGTTTGCAGATAGTGGACAAACGGAGAAGGACTGGGAGGTGGTAGACCACACCCACGGGCGACCCAGTGAAGCTGCGGGGAGTCTGGAGGGAAAGTCACCTCCATCGCGGGATTGATCGGGGGTCACCCACCTCAGAGGAGGGAGAGGGCTCGGCAGACCACCACGCAAGCACAAAGGTGATCCCGTGGGAAATACGGAAAACTCGGGAATAATGTAAAGCTTTCATGTGAGGGAAATGGTTTTAAAGTGATGGAATGTCAGCCACTAGAAAATATGTTTGGGAGCAGATTTTTACAACTTTGAGAAAAGGGCTCACTCTCTTGCTTCCCCCTGAAGAGACCTGAGTTCCCTGGGGCTGGTTCCCCAACATATCTGGGAACCATGTGGCTGGATGAGAAGGGCTTTGCCCCTGCAGTTACCCTGCAGATAAAAGTCAGGCTCTTCAGGGTCAAATCTCAGCTCTGTGGCTTCCCAGCTGTGCAATCTGGGGACAGTTACTTAACCCTTCCATGCCTCAACGTCCCCATCTCTACACGGGGCCACTCTAGGCCAACCTCACAGGGTTCTTGTGAGGGTCAGGGTGTAGTCAACGCTCAGGACAGTGCCTGGATACGGGAGGTACCCAGCAAGCATTAGCTCAGCGTGCATCGGCCATCACTGCTCCCATTTCCCATGGGGAAGCTGAAGCACAAGACAGGGGCAAGTGACTTATGGAACAACACAACCTTTAACTTCAGTGAAAGAAAAGGCACCGAAGCACAGGACTGCTCCGTCACCCCTCTACCCATCTGGTCAGATTTTTTCTTTCATCTTTCTGCCACCATGGGACAAACTCCTATTGGGCTACTTTCCAAGCTCCACTATAGTGCTGCGGAGGGGACTGGGCCAGGGCTGGGCTTTAAGGGGGCAGAAGAGAGAATTTATAACGCACTGATGGAAGGTTACTGAGCTTGAAAGACAGGGTCCCCTGTTGAATCTCAAGTGACCATGGACTGGCTGTAGTTGACAGCTGGGCTGTGCGTGGCACTTGGGTGACGGCCCCGGGTCAAGAGCAGGGGAGAAGTGCCCGCAGGGATATACAACAGGTGTGTTCGTCTTAGGTGTCAAGAAACTGAGCTGCCCTCAGGCCTCTCAGGTAAGCTGCGTTCATTATAAGGACAGTTCTGGAATAAAGGAAGCCAGAACACAGACTGCATGGGCAAGCTTCAGTGGGACCCCAGAAATATTCTTAGAGCCAGACCTCACGGAGACAGGAAAGTAGTGCAGGAACTGGAGGGCCTTTTGTGGGGGGCGGTCACTGTGTCACAGAAGGAGTCCTGAGAACCCCTTTGCCATTACATTCACTCAGCTCCCAGCTGGTCTGTCCTCCGGTGTCCCTATGGTTGCCTACCAATCAGCTATCAGCTACAGCTATGCCTTTGTCCAATCGGTTGTGGCCTCCGGGTGATGTGATCATGGTTCCAACACGGCTGCCCACATGGGAGCAACTCATAGAAGAGGACTGTAGATGGGGCAGACACTCCAAAGCTTGTCCTGCCCAGGTCAGGGGGGTGAAAAAAAGGGGGTCTGAGGGTATGAATGTGCCAAGGACAAACTTTCCCTACTTTATAGATTGGGCTCTGGGGGATAGTTTCGTGGTGGTAAAATGAGACACTTGAGTCCTGTCTGTCACAATCAGGCTTCATTTTCAAGAATCCCTAAAATTTATCCTTTGAACCTCAGAGATCTGAGAGACATGGTTCGAAAAAAATAGCACTAGACCAGATCTGTCCCCACAAACTCTCATCTGGACAGCTTTTGCCATTTTTTTCACAAGTCAGATGCACATCTTTGGGACAGGCAAGGAGTGGGTAAGAGCAGGTGAAATTGATCCCAATGTCACCCAGGCACTGCTACATGGTCTGGCAGTGGGTAAGAGCAATATTTGCTGCTCCATCCCTGTAGGCATTAAATTACAGATTTAGAGGATGTGCCATGTAACTCCAGTGTGCAGCTGCAAGACTGTCCAATCTCAGAAATGCTGTGATCTTCTTGTGGGAAAGTTTACTGAGTTCTATGACTTAGGCTGAGTCATTTCAATAGGTTATCAACAATGGGTATTTTGGTGGGGGAGGGGAGAATATAGACCAAACGGATAACAAAGACATCCAAAGAAAAAAAAGAGAGATAAGGGAATATTCATCAATTTAACATTTACATTAAAGAAATGTTGTTTACTTTAAAACTTAACTATCAAAAGGGAAAAACGTGCCCAGGAGGTAATCCACATATTCAGGCACTGTTCCAATTACTTTATATACATCAAGTCATTCATCCCCACAACAACCCTATGATCGAGGTACAATTTTTTTTTTAATAAATCTTTATAGGAGTATAATTGCTTCACAATACTGTGTTAGTTTCTGTTACACAACAAAGCAATCAGCCATATGCATATACATGTCCCCATATCCCCTCCCTCTTGAGCCTCCCTCCCACCCTCCCTATCCCAACCCTCTAGGTCATCACAGAGCACCAAGCTGATCTCCCTGTGCTATGCAGCTGCTTCCCACCAGCCAACTATTTTACATTCGGTAGTGTATATATGTCCATGCCACTCTCACTTTGCCCCAGCTTCCCCCTCCCACTCATGTCCTCAAGTCCATTCTCTATGTCTACCTCTTTATTCCTGCCCTGCAACTAGGTTCATCAGTACCTTTTTTTTTTTTTTTTTAGATTCCATATACATGCATTAGCATACGGTATTTGTTTTTCTCTGACTTACTTCACTCTGTATGACAGACTCTAGGTCCATCTACCTCACTACAAATAACTCAGTTTCGTTTCTTTTTATGGCTAAGTAATATTCCATTGTATATATGTGCCACATCTTCTTTATCCTTTCATCTGTTGATGGACACTTAGGTTGCTTCCATGTCCTGGCTATTGTAAATAGTGCTGCAATGAACATTGTGGTACATGTCTCTTTTTGAATTATGGTTTTCTCAGGGTATATGCCCAGTAGTGGGATTGCTGGGTTATATAGTAGTTCTATTTTTAGTTTTTTAAGGAATCTCCATACTGTTTTCCATAGGGGTTGTATCAATTTACATTCCCACCAATAGAGCAGGAGGGTTCCCTTTTCACCACACCCTCTCCAGCATTTATTGTTTGTGGATTTTTTGATAATGGCCATTCTGACCAGTGTGAGATGATACCTTATTGTACTTTTGATTTGCATTTCTCTAATAATTAGTGATGTTGAGCATCTTTTCATGTGCCCCTTGGCCATCTGTATGTCTTCCTTGGTGAAATGTCTATTTAGGTCTTCCACCCATTTTTTAACTGGATTGTTTGTTTTTTTGATATTGAGCTCCATGAGTTGTTTGTATATTTTGGAGATTAATCCTTTGTCTGCTGTTTCATTTGCAAATATTTTCTACCATTCTGAGGGTTGTCTTTTTGTCTTGTTTACGGTTTCCTTTGCTGTGCAAAAGCTTTCAAGTTTAATTAAGTCCCATTTATTTATTTTTGTTTTTATTTCTGTTACTCTAGGAGGTGGGTCAAAAAAGATCTTGCTGTGGTTTATGTCAAAGAGTGTTTTTCCTATGTTTTCCTCTAAGAGTTTTATAGTGTCTGGTCTTACACTTAAGTCTTTAATCCATTTGGAGTTTTTTTTTTTTGTATGGTGTTAGGTAGTGTTCTAGTTTCATTCTTTTACACGTAGCTGTCCAGTTTTCCCAGCACCACTTATTGAAGTGGCTGTCTTTTCTCCATTGTATGTTCTTGCCTTCTTTGTCATAAATTAGGTGCCCATATGTGCATGGGTTTATCTCTGGGCATTCTTTCTCCCCATGATGCCTGAGAGAGGAAGACGAGGCTCAGCGTCAGAAGGCAGCACTTAACAGCACTGACTCCAGCCTAATCCCTTTGTGTGGGAGACCTCATCACTTATCCCGGAAGGCTTTGTTCCTGAAGGGCTCGGAATATGAAATTCACACCCTTTGGATTTAGGGATAAAAAGCAGTTTTGCTTTGCTTTCTAACCTGACCATTTGGTTTGAAAACCCAATAAGGAGTGGAAATTATAACCACTGAAATTAAAGAATGCTGGCTTTAGGACTTGTTTTTTCTGGCCAAGCTGTGAGAGGAAAACAAAGCTTCCATTCTTCTCCCTAGAGATGGAACCCGGTAAGGTGAGTTTTATTACATTGTTGTTGATAAAAAAGCAAGGGGGAAATA
The DNA here is from genome assembly GCF_965194805.1 of Balaenoptera borealis. Taxonomy (NCBI): domain Eukaryota; kingdom Metazoa; phylum Chordata; class Mammalia; order Artiodactyla; family Balaenopteridae; genus Balaenoptera; species Balaenoptera borealis. The sequence continues at coordinate 6,283,954 of NC_138871.1, forward strand.
CTCGGAAATGTGAACAAATACGAAGTAATAGGCTGGGAATTTTACAGCATGAAGTCAATGGGTTACAGCCTTCTTGACACTGAAGAAGGTCCTCTTTGCAGACTGAGGTAAGAAGATGAGGGGGTATGCAGGTACCTGGAAGTAAGGAATTCTGCGTGCAAATATGCACAGCAAGTGCAAGGGTGAATGCAGTGCGGGAGATGGTCCTGCTCGCCTCTGACGACTTTAGGAAGCTGCTTGGCCAGGGAAATGTCAAATTTAAGCAGTGCCTCTGTTTCCTACTTGGGCCCAAATGGGAAAAAGTAAACAGACTCACATAAGCATCAACAGAGTGTCAACTATGTACCAGACTGCAGCCGGACAAACCCGCATTTAAGTGTGTGGGTCTTGTCACTGATGAGCTATGACTCAATCACTCTGAGCCCCAATTTCCTCATTTATAAAGTGGTGCTCAGAGCAACAATACCTGAAAGTGACAAGGCCAGTTCCAGCTCTCTGACACCTCCTGAGACGGCACTAGAGCTGTTTACAGCACAACAAGGAGGTAAGTCCACCAGCAACACCCAACACAACTTTCTAAAACTCTCACAGGACCAGCTCTCTCTCTATCCACTTCTCCGTTCTACCTCCCCTCCCCCCAGCTTCAAGGATATTTTCTTCTTCCTGAGATCTCTGTGCCCTTTGCTCTGTAGATCATTGTAACCTGATATTCAGGCCTCTCTGGTCTCTACCCCACCCCCTCTCTCTGTGCAGCACCTCAGTGGGGTGAGATTGGGGTTGGCGGGTTTACACATCATAATGACATCTTTTTTCCTGATGCACAGCCATGCCATAGGTTGATGTGATGGTTAAAGAAACCACAGATGTAAAACCACTCACAATGAGCCTGAAACATGGAGCAAGCTCAATACATGCTTGTTTCCCTCCCCCTCCCCCAGACACAAAGATCACATGGGCCTGAAAGCATTTTCAGAGTCGAGCGCATGATAGGAACGTCTTCTGATGAGAGCGCTGCTTTGATGCTGAGAAGAAAGTTGCAAAGAAATGGTCTAAGCCAGTTGGGTATGAGGGTCATTTGTTCTTAGACGGGCCGATTCCCATGGTGGGATGGGGCCTCCCTTTTGGAAGGGAATGTCCCAAAGAGGTTGAGATAGTAGGGGGGCAGGGGATGATTTAATGCTAAGAGGGTGAGACATAATAGGAATGGAGGTCTTGGGGGGGGTAGGGGTTGAAACATTAATCTGTGGACCAAAGAAATCCCTCTAGAAGAGTCCGTTAGCAGTGACCTATCCTCATTTGCGGCTGGAAAACAGCACGGTTGGGGCTATTTGATGTCTTCTAAGTCCCCTAAATACACACACATACGTGATTCACTCCCTCTTTTTCTGGTGTCGGCCCTAATGACACAACAGACCAAACCTAGAAGGAATGAAAAAGGCAGAACTTTCTAGATGGCCTAGATTCTTTCCCCATGAAGAAAATGAAACCATGGAGCCCCTGGGGGTGCAGATCAGCGTTGCCGTTACAGGATACCCCCGCCCAAATTCACATGTTGAATGCACAGTTGTACAACCTTGTACAATTCGGGTTTATGGCTCCAGAGGCAGAGAAGTGGCCCTAGTCCCTTCCTGCACGGATCACAGTATTAATGAATCCGTTCTAGAAGAACACCTCTAGAGCAGTTGATGTGCCAGACCCCGAAGCATTCTTCTTACAGCACCATACAGCTTGGGTGTGGGTGGGGTGGGTTTGCGAACGTGTACATGTGTGAGTGTGTGTGTGTGTATGTATGTGTATATATGTGTATGTGGTTGTGTGTGTGTGTGAGTGTGTGTGGTGTGTGTGTGTGTGTGAATGTGTGTGTGTGTATGTATGTGTATATATGTGTATGTGGTTGTGTGTGGTGTGTGTATGTGTGTGTGTGAATGTGTGTGTGTATATATGTGTGTATGTAGTTGTGTGTGTATGTGGTTGTGTGTGTGTGTGTGTGCGCACGTGTATGGCAGCCCCTCTGCCTTCTCCACCATCAGCCACCTCTGCAACACCCCGACTATGAACAGGGGCGCAACACAGCTGTAGAGATCTTCAGCAAACCTACCCTTCGGATGGACACCCTCATTTCTGCCCCGACAGCAGAGCTGGCTGAGTTCCGGGGCTCCAGAGCCGTTCTCTTAAGGCATCCCTTCAACGTGGCTTCCTCTGGCACTACTCTCTCTGAAGTCATTATTACTCATTAGGTATATTGAGCGCAGGAAAAAAGTAGGTCAAGGATTAGGAAAAAAAAAAAGAAAGAAAAAAATCATCTCCAGGAGGAGCACTGGTATTGTGTAAAGCTATTTTGAACTTGCATGAGATCTTTAAAATGGGAAACATGTTGGGTAGGGATGGCCGCTGTCACAGCTGACTTAGGGATGAACGCGGATCCCTGAGCCTTTCACACATTAGACACACGATCTCAGAATTCCATTTTTAAAAGATAATTCTGCCCAGTGGGGTGAGCAGCCTCTAAATCCAGGTCCTATACAATCCAGGCCACCTTGAGGATCCCCAGCTGGACAGCAACAAGGGAATCTGAGAACTACTTGTACATGGACGGAAGAATGAGAGAAGAAAATGGGGGCCTGACCCTCTGGACATGTGCCGCCCAGGGTCAGAGGGAGGCCCCTGGGCAGAGCATGCCCAGGGGAGCCTTAGGAAGTCAGAGGCTCTAGAAACATTCCAGCTTATTCTGCTCTGACATGCACCTGCTTCGTGCGGGAAGCTTTGCAGCTGAAATGAGTACAGGACAAATCGAAGACGCATTAGGATCAAGGGGACGGGCTGTAAGGCATCTGAATTAGTGTTAATTTTGTGTCAATTTGGCTGGGCCATGAGTTCAGCTATGTGGTAAAACATCATTCTGGTGGTTTCTGTGAGGGTGGTTTTAGAGGAGGTGAACACTGAAATCAGTGGATTCTGAGTAAAGCAGATTGCCCTCAATGGGGAGAAGCCTCATCCAATCAGTGGAGGGTCTGAATAGAGCAAAAACCTGACCTCCCCTTCGGAAGAGGGAATTCCGCAGACAGATGGCCTTCGGACCTGAACTGCAGCTGCCTTGGTGCTCCAGCCTGCAGGCCCACCCTACAGATTTTGGACTTGCCAGCCTCTGTAATCATTTAGATAACAAAGAAGATATAAGTAATCTCCCTTTCTCTCTATAGGGAGAGATCTATCGATCGATAGATAGGGATATACACGGAGAGAGACAGCCTATTGGTTCTGACTTTCTAGATAACCCTAATACATGGGAGGGAGACGGCCTTGAGCCAGGGTTTCCTGGAAGGAGGGATGCAGTGAGGAGTGTGGCACAGGCCCGGAGTCTGGGCGTGAGTGTGAGCCGTGGCCCCAGCTGCCCTGGGAGGCTGTGCACGCCCCAGGCCCCAGCTGCAACGGCTGCTGCTGCTCCTGCCTTCCAGACGTAACCATGCTGGGCTCTCGGCGTGGTGCCCAGCAGTTTACAGGCATTACCGCCGGCAACCTTGCTTTTCTCTCTTTCACAGACGGAGGAAGAGAGCGAGCAAGAAGGCTGGGCTAGCGTATCAAAATTTGTTGGATACAGCTAAAGGAGTACTGTGAGAAAATTTATGGCACTAAATGCTCACACTAGAGAAGAGGAAGATCTCCAATCAGTAATCTAAGTTCCTGGGGCTTCCCTGGTGGTGCAGTGGTCAAGAGTCTGCCTGCCAATGCAGGGGACACGGGTTCGAGCCCTGGTCCAGGAGGATCCCACATACCGCGGAGCAACTATGCCCGTGCGCCACAACTACTGAGCCTGTGCTCTAGAGCCCCCAGGCCACAACTACTGAGCCCAGGTGCCGCAACTACTGAAGAGCCCATGCTCCGCAACAAGAGAAGCCACCGCAATGAGAAGCCCGTGTACTGCAATGAAGAGTAGTCTCCGCTCGCCACAGCTGGAGAAAGCCCGCGTGCAGCAACGAAGACCCAACGCAGTCAAAAATAAATAAATAAATTTATTTTTAAAAAACTTTAAAAAAAATAACAATCTAAGTTCCTACCTCAAGAAACTAGAAAGAGAAGAGCAAAATAAACACAAAGGAAGCAAAAGGAAAGAAGTAGAAATGAATGAAATTGAAAATAGGAAAATAGAGAAAATTGATTTAAAAAATGAATGCTGGTTTTTCAAAAACAATCAATAAAATTGATAACCTCTAGCAAGACTGACAAAAAAAAAAAAAGAAAGAAAGAAAGAAGATACCAATCATCAATATCAGGAATGAAATGGGGTATATCACTATGGATCCTCCAGCCATTAAAAAGATAAAAAGGGAATATTATGAATAACATTAAACTTGTATATCTGAAACTATAAGAAATGGACTAATTCTTTGAAAACCACAAACTATCACATCAACCAAGATGAAGTTGATAATTAGAATAACCCTATAGCCATTGAAGAAATCACATTAGTAGTTGAAAAGCTCCTCCAAAAGAAATCTCTAGGCTCACAAGTTTTCACTAGAAAATTCTACCAAACATTTAAAGAATTAACACCAATTTTACCCAATCTCCACCAGTAAGTAGAACAGGTAGGAACATTTCTCAACTCATTTTATGAGGCCAATATTACCCTAGTACTAAAGCCAGAAAAATAATACTACAAACATATAAAACTACAGACTAACAACTCTCATGAAGTTAGATGTTAAAATCCTCAACAAAATATTCATAAACCTCATCCAATAATGTATAAAAAGAATTACACACCATAAACAAGTAGGATGTCTTTCAGGTATGCAAAGATGGTTCAACATTCAAAAAAATCATTCAGTGTTAAGCTCCATTTCAATAAGTTAATACAGAAATATCATATAATTGTGTCAATTGACACACAAAAAGGCATTTGACAAAATCCAACACCATTCATAATAAAATCTCAGCAGGTTAGGAATAGAAGGGAATCACCTCAACTTGACAAAGAGTTTCTACAAAAAAATTATGACTAATATCATACTTAATAAGGAAACGTTTTCCCTCTAAAGTCAGGAACAAGACAATGATGTCTATTCTCACCATTCCTATTCAACATAGTACTGGAAGCTCTGCCCACTGAAATAAGGCAAAAACAAGAAATAAACAGCATATATTTTGGAAAGGAAGGAATAAAACTATATTTATAGATGATATGACTGTCTCTGTAAAAACTCCCCAGGAATCTAAGAAAAACCTTCTAGAACTTACAAGTAAATTCAGTAAGGTCACAAGATACAAAATCAGCAAACAAAAATGAACTGCATTTCTATACACTGACAATGAACATGTGGAAACTGAAATTAAAAATACAAGACCATTTATAATCATTGCAAAGAAAATAAAATACTTAGGTGTACACTTAAAACATGTACAGGATCTCTGTGCTGAAAATTATAAAATGCTGATGAAAGAAATCAAAGAAGACCTAAATTTATGGAGAGCCATACTGTGTTCATGGATTGGAACACTCAACAGAGTAAAGATGTCAATTCTCCCTAACTTGATCTATAGCTTTTTCTAAAAATAAATTTATTTATTTTATTTATTTATTTTTGGCTGCATTGGGTCTTAGTTGCTGCGCTCGGGCTTTCTCTAGTTGCGGCGAGCGGGGGCTACTCTTCGTTGCGGTGCGCGGGCTTCTCATTGCGATGGCTTCTCTTGTTGCAGAGCATGGGCTCTAGGCACGCAGGCTTCAGTAGTTGTGGCACACAGGCTCAGCAGTTGTGGCTCGCGGGCTCTAGAGCACAGGCTCAGTAGTTGTGGCGCACAGGCTTAGTTGCTCCGCGGCATGTGGGATCTTCCCAGACCAGGGAAGAACCCGTGTCCCCTGCATTGGCAGGCGGATTCTTAACCACTGAGCCACCAGGGAAATCCGATCTATAGCTTTAATGCAATTGCTCTCAAAATCCAAGCAAGGTTTTCCCAGCAAGGTAGATGAGATATCATCAAGACAATCTTATTCTAAATTTCATATGGTACAGCACAGGCCCTAGAAGAGCTAAAATCATCCTGACAAAGAAGAATAAAGTGGGAGGAATCCTTCTACCCATCATTAAGGCCTGTATATAAATACAGTAATCAAGATAGCATGGTAGTGACAGAAGGATAGACACATGGACCCATGGAACAACAGTGAACTCAGAAATAGACCCACACAAATATGCCACTAATTTTTGACAAGATACAAAGGCAATTCAATAGAAGAGTTTTCAACAAATTATGCTACAGCAACTGGACATTTGTAGGTCAAAAATATGAACCATGACCTAAACCTCATGCCTTATACAGAATTAACACAAGATGGATCATGGAATTTTAAAGTAACATGCAAAACTATAAACTTTTATTAAGTAGGAGAAAATCTTCAGGAACTAGAACTATGCAAAGAGGTCTTAGACTTGACACCAAAAGCATGATGCACAAGAGGGAAAATTGACAAATTGGACCTCATCAAAATTTTAAAAATCCTTTGCCCTGTGAGATCATGTTTAAAGGATGAAAAAACAAGCTACAGACTGGGAAAAAAGATTTGCAACCCATTTTGGACAAAGGACTAGTATCTAGATTATATAAAGAAAGCACAAAACTCAACAGCAAATACCAAAAAATCCAATTAGAAAATGGGCAAAAGACATGCAAAGGCATTTCACCCAAGAGGAGCTACAGATGGTAAATAAGCATATGAAAAGATGTTCAACATCATTAGCCATCAGGAAAATGTAAATGAAAACCACAATGAGATACTACTACACATGTATTATGATGACTAAAATAAAAAATAGTGACAATACCAAAACCCAGCAAGGATGAGTTAAAACTGTATTTCTCATACATTGCTGGTGGTAATGTCAAGCAGTGCAGCCACTCTGGAAAACAGTTTGGCAGTTTCTTATAAAACTAAACATGCAACTACTATTTGACTCAGCAATTGCCTTCTCATCTTTTATCCTAGAGAAATGAAAACTTATGTTTACACGAAACCTGTATATGAATGTTCACAGCAGCTTTATTTGCTATAGCCAAAAACTGAAATTCATCCAGATACCTTTTCATAGGTGACTAGAAACAAACTAGGGTACATCAATACTACAGAATACTACACAGCAGTATACAGGAACAAAATATTAGTACACTAAATAACCTAAATGAATTTCCAGTGATTTATGATGAGTGAAAAAGAGCCAATCTCAAAAGGTTACATACTGTATGAATTCACTTATATAAAATTTTTGAAATGACACAGTGTAAGGAATGGAGGACAAATTAGTGGCTGCCAGGGGTTAAGGATGGGGGTTAGGGATAGGGGAGATGGGTGTGACTGTAAAAGGGCAATGTGAAGGATACTTATGATGTTGCAACTATTCAACATCTCCACTGTGTGGTGGATACATGAACCCACTCTGGTGATAAAATTGCATAGGTTCTAACACACACACACACACACACACACACACACACACACAAATACAAGGAAAACTTGGGAAATCTGATCAAGCCAGTAAATTGTATCAGTGTCAGTATCCTGGTTGTGATATTATAGTTTTGCAAAATGTTACTATTGAGGAAATGGCAAAGTATAGAAGGGGATTCTCAACAGGACTAAAATTTTCTCAAGTTCAAGGGCACCTGCTTTGGCTCTTTATTTCTCACACAATACTTAGCTCCAGAACCCTTCACACAGTAGTTTCTCAATGAAGCCTGAGAATTCCCTTATAATTGATGTTATCACCTGATGAAGTAGGCATGAAAGGTTATCAGCATCTTCATCAACAGACACTAGGAAAAGTTTCAGTGATTTGGTATTTACCTTTTCCAAGGACAATCTTCCATGTAACAACCACTGGCATATGCTCTCAGTACATGCTCTGCATTTGTCACTCACATACATCACATGCACAGCTACAGAGATGGCGTTATTACTCTGGTCCGACAGGAGTCCCGAGTAACGGTTCTCATAGCAACCATCAACGTGCCACTTCACATGTGTACCTGTCATATCACTAGACATGACTCATGTTTGCAACCCAGCTTCTGCCAGGAGTATGTTTTTTTCTTGTGTTCACCTTTCAGCTTATTATCAATTATATCATGGTTACCATTCAATAGACAATGTTATTTAGTCTCAAAGGACCCTATATTGGGCCCATCTATAACCCTAGATGAGAAATGATTACATTCGATTCAATTAAACAAGTGTTGGCATTTTCTATATACAAGGCACTAACCTGAGATTTCTAGGGCAACAAAGATGAATAAAGAGGAGTTCCTGCTCTCAGGCAGCTGACAACATCACACGGAGGGTCTCTGTGCCAATGACGCAATAAAAGACTAGCTTTGGTATGAGCTGTGAGTGAGGACAGATTTGATGCATTGGGGCCTTGGGACCTTGGGAGAGATGACTTCCTGTTCAGAGAGTGGGGTGGGGACAGGCACAGAAGCTTTACTGAGAGAGCTGTGGCCTACAATGTTAAAAGCCTGATCACCAGATCAGCCCATCTAATCCCAATCCTGGCTTCACCAATTACCAGCAGGTCATCTTGGGCCAGTGCCCCATCTTTAGAATCAGGAAAATACTATCAGCCACTCAGGATCAGTGTGGAGAATTAAAGGTATGTGACCTCCTTAGCACAAAGCCTGGCATACAGTAAGTGCTTCATTAACGTTGGCTATTATTATTCAGCTGGTAGGAAAAAAGATGAGTAAGACATGACCTCTTCTTGAGCTGCTCTCCGTCCAGTGGGGATGGTAGACACGCATGCAGACAGATTACAGGGCAGTGGGACCCATGGTATTACAGACCAGACGAGACCCACGTGGATCTCACTCGGGAGGCCGCAGGGAGCCACCAGCAGACGCCTCGTGGTCATCGCGGTGCCTTTCACCGCTGCCTAGAGCGGGTTTTATTCACACGGCCGGCACCGGCTTCTGTACCAGCTGTTTACCAAGGACGAACGCAAGGTGGGCTGAGCCCGCCAATCGCCTCTGCCCTCTCACTGTGCTCAACTCCTTGTTGCCGGTTCTTCCTTGCCCCTGGCTGTTTGCAGAGCTGCAGAAGGTGAAGTGTTTAATGTGGGGTCTCCTGTGGGATACTTCTCCCCCTGGTTCCCTGTGACAAGTGTGATCGCAGAGAGAGACCGGCTGAGGACCCATCATCACCACAACCCCCTTCAGACACAAGTGCATCCAGCTCGCTCCCAGCTCACCACTTTCGTGTAAGAACAGTGTCGGTGCATTACCGCTTCTGATCTCGAGGAAGGGTCCCCATTTCCTGGGCTGGGGGGTGGCAGGGAGGCAGAGAGGTTGCATCTTGCAGCGCAAAGCATCTTTTTCCTCCTTGCTTTGAGTCAGCTTCGTGGAGGCCTGTGACACAAGAGCGTGCCTTACGTGGATTCACTGTCCTGTGGCCCAGACGGCATCCAGGTACAAATCCTGTGTCTAGTAGCCCCACCTCGGACCCTGGAACTGGGCAGAGCCGGTGTGGTCAGTTCTGGTGTCCACCAGATACTGAGTCAGTCGTCTTCTGCACAATCAGTCATCCCTTAAAATCTGAGGTAAAAACTTTTAGGGCTTCCCTGGTGGCGCAGTGGTTGAGAATCTGCCTGCCAATGCAGGGGACACGGGTTCAAGCCCTGGTCTGGGAAGATCCCACATGCCACGGAGCAACTGGGCCCGTGAGCCACAATTGCTGAGCCTGCGCGTCTGGAGCCTGTGCTCCGCAACGCGAGAGGCCGCGACGGTGAGAGGCCCGCGCACCGCGACGAAGAGTGGCCTCCGCTCGCCGCAACTGGAGAAGGCCCTCGCACAGAAACGAAGACCCAACACAGCCATAAATAAATAAATAAATAAATAATAAAATTTTTTAAAAAACAAAAACAAAACAAAAAAACTTTTAGCATCGTCGGTTTGAAGTCCCAGTAAATTCTGTCCAAACATAGTAATGAAGAGAGATTTTTTTCAGAAGGAATATTAACATGGAAAGGCACGCCGTGTACTCGCTCCCCTGACTGATACCAGTGTGCAGGAAGCCTGGTGAGGGGTCCGAGGCCCCCACGAAGCCAACCTCTCCCTGGGGACCGGGAGCAGTAACTGCAGGTAAAACATCTGTGAGGAAATTGCAGCTTAAGTTTTGCCCCCCGAAATCTAGCAGAGGGCAGGCAGGAGCCGTGGAAGTGGGCACGAGGAAAAGGAGACTCCTCCAGGGAAAGCTTTGGGATCACCTTCCAAAGACGCACGTAGGTCAGAGGATGAGGAGTAACTGCCCGGAGCCCAGGGGCCTGTGGGCAGAGAGGGGGCCGCCCTTCATCCCCAGAGACTTCAGCCCTTGGCAGTGGCGGAGGGCGGCCTTAGAGCAGGAACCCTGGGGCTCTTCTCCAAGTGGGTGTCAGGAGGAGGCGAGCCCAGAGTCCCATCCTGTCCCACCACCCATACAGGGAGCACGTTCTCCTGAGGCCCCGGACTCGAGAGCTGGTACATCTTCCCCAGGTGTGAAAAGAGATTCCTGCTTTAGAGAGAGCAGCTCCCAGAACTAGAGACTCTGCAGCTGATCACAAAGCAGCCCCGAGGAGCATCACAGTTGAGGTCAAGGGCTACAGCCCAGACAAGCTAAGGCTGGCCTCCCTGCCCCTGAGCAGCCCCCAGGGCCCAGGGCGGTTCCAGCCTCTGGTCCCCTTGTTGGTGTCCCTGCCTGGAAGACCGTCCTTCTCCTCTGAGCCACGACTCCCCAGCTCTTGGGACTCTGCCAGTCTTCCTCAACCTGTCCTGGGAAATCGCGAAAACTGCTTACGTTGTTTCAGTCCAAACCCCATTCTGGAGCTTTAAATGTTCCCGGCTTGTTTAAAAAATAAAAATCTGAGCTCCCAGAGTTCAACTACGAGGTACTGATTGGATAAAGGCAACGGTTCCCCGCCCTCTCCAGCGACCACAGGCCACCGCTGGGGAATTCAAAGGAGGCACAGGCAGATCTGAAGGTGACCAGAATGTTGAAGGTGCCAGAAACCACGTTGTGGGAGAACACACCACCCCGCCCCCGTGCAGGTCAGTGATGGGAAGACCCGGTGGATGCTGTTGGCTCCCCCTGCGGTTCCGAGGGCAGAAGCAGGACCAGCAGGTGGCCACCTGGGGGTTGGGGAACTGATGTCGGCGTCACATAAGTGGGCCTTGAGCCCATGTCACTGGCTTCCACAGGGGAGCGCGGTCACTTGCACATACTTGTCCCAAGAAGCATGACGTCGCTACAGGAAGGCTGCGCGGGAAGCTGTAGGGATGGAAAGCTCGTGCACGGGACATGAGTGAGGAAGGGGCACCGCTCAGTCCGGCGGATCAGCCCATCCACCCGGACCTCGAACCTTCACCATGAAGCCACATACTCTTGAGCGCCCACCACTCCTTGAGTTTGGGTAGGGCTGGATGTTCAGGCCCTCTGTCCAGGGTCCTGGGGAAGGAATTCCCGCTCAAGATGGGAGGTCGAGCTCAATAATGCCCCCCCACCCCAAGCGCCCCCAGAGCACTGAAGGGTCATCATCTGTCTACTTGCTCTCAGTCAGCTCCAAGCAGGGTACATGGGGTCAACAGCCATAAGGGGCAAGCCCTGCAAGTGTGGGAGCCCCACTGTTCTGGGCTCCAAACACATGTGTACTCTTCTCATCTGTGCCACAGATGTCCCCGGCTGTGGGCTCCAGAAGGATGCTTCCAGGCCCATCGCTCGCTCTTCCTGCGTCTCCACCGAAACACTGGTCTTTCCTCGGGGGTTTCTTGCTCCCTGGGATGCAGCTGCCCCTCGTCCAGGCTCCCCCATCCAGGGGCTCCATCAGCCGCCGCCTGGGCTTGGGGAGCGCTGGGCTCGCAGGGGTCAGACAGACTCACTTTCTGTTCTGGTTTTCACGGGTGACCCAATGACCTACTTTTCTGTGCAGCTTCTGGCGTAACTCAGCGTCCTTGCAGTCAGAGCGCTCTCCCCCATGGCTCTGTGATGTTTAGAGCCTATGACAGGAAACATGAGGGTAATGGCCCTACAGATAAAAATACAATGCACCTAGGTGCTCACGGCCGCCGGGCTGGGCCTGTGTAACTGCACAGACATCATTTATCATGAGAGAGGTGACAAATTCATCTTTGTGTTTTTCCAGCTTATAGCTCTGTGTTCGCTCATGCGTGTCCGTTAGGTTTACTTCTCCCACTTTCATATTTAAATGAAAACAAATTGGCTCATTTACCCTGAGACTCTCAGCCTGACAGAGATCGAAAGTGGGTGGGTGTGTGTGTGTGTGTGTGTGTGTGTGTGCGACCGTGTGCGCTGTATTTGTTATGCCTCAAAGGTTTGGGATGTCTGGATGGAGTGGATCATTCAAAAAGAAGAAATTTCCAGAATGTTCAATCATCTGCACAAAACAGAGTCTGAAATTGCGCAGGAAAAAAAGCGCATTGGTAAAACAAGCGCCACAGACAGAACCAAATCAATGTGGCGGTCTGTCGCAAATGTCACAGTGTCACATATAATTTATACTTTCACGGAGAGCTGCAACCAATTGTGGAATTACCTTTTGCTGCCGTGTTAACTGGTCTGGAAGGAGACAGCTGCCAGGGAAGGAAGGCAGACAGGATTCAGGATGCGGAAGCGCTGAGAGGATTGGAACGTGGAGCCAGCCCTGGGTCAGGGACAAGGAAGTGGTGGGCGCCAGGGATGGAGGGGAGAAGGCCAGACCAGGGCACCTCCAGCCCCTTTCAGGAAGGCATGTGCAGGCAGGAGGCCCTGCAGGGAGAGGCCCTCTCCAGTGGAGATGCTCCCTTGCTTTTAAATTTATTGTTCTTGTTTTAAAATTACACGAGTAACGCACAGACACCTGACACAAGAGGGTGAAAGGAAGTTCCCTTTACCCCCTCCTGCAAACACAGTCGCTAACCCTTTGGTTTGTATACTTCCAGAACTCCCCATGCATTTACATGTCTGGTGTTGCATACATCAGTGTATTGCTCTCCGCAGATGTTGCGCTTTTTACAAATTGAAGGTTTGTGGCGACCCTGTGCCGAGCGAATCTTTCGGCACCATTTTTCCAACAGCATTTGCTCCCTTCGTGTCTCTGGGACACATTTTGATAATTTTCACCATATTTCAAACTTTTTCATTGTTACTATATTTGTACAGTGGTCGGTGATCAGTGATATTTGATGTTACTATTGCAAAAGATTACAACTGGCTGAAGGCTCGGGGCAGGGTTAGCATGTTTTAGCTAATGTATTTTTCATTGTTCTTTTTTTAGACATGATGCTACTGTTCCCTTCATAGACTACAGTATAGTGTAAGCATCACTTTTATATGCACTGGGAAACCAAAAAATGTGTGTGACTTGCTTTATTGCAATATTCACTTTATTGTGGTAGTCTGGAACCAAACCCACAATATCTCCGAGGTCTGTGTGTATACATATATATATACACACATAGATAATATTATACATATATATATATTATATATACGTACAATCTTACACGAGTGGAATCGGCAGCACTTGTGAGACTTGGTCTCTCCCTCCCTCGTGAGGCTCTTTCTGCCCTTGTTTCTGGGGATCTTCCTTTCCAGGCTCTCCTCCTACTTCACTGCTCACTGTCTGGTCCCTCTCCGCCTCCCAGGCTGGGTCCTCCTCTAAATGAGGGACGGTCCCCGGCTCGGTCCTGGACCATGTCTCTTCCCCTTTGACCTCTTCCAGTCCTACGGCCATGCATCGTGTTTAGAAGATGATGCCTCTCAACATCTTCCTCCAGCCTGAAGCTGGACCACCACCTGCCCGCCTGACAGCTCAGCCTGGACCCCTGATCGGCCGTGCAGACGGGGCCGAAGCAGAGCCCTTGGTTTCGTGCCCCCTGAACCTGCTCCCCTCCCCAGGTGACCAGCATTTCCTGCCACATGGAGATCCTCCTTGGTTTCTCTTTTATTTCACACTCCAAACCATCCACAAGTCCCGGGCCTCTACCGCCCAGAATCTGCTCACTTCTCACCCACACCCCCATCGTGGTCAGGCCACACTTCTGCATACCCTGACCTACTGCCGTGCCTCCCGACCGGCTCTCCCTGCCTCAAACCACCCCCATACAGAACCAGCGGCCCTGTGTGGCCCACCCAGCACATCTCTCTGTCCCATTTCCCATCTCCCACCCTGGCTTCAGAGGCGTGAGCTCCCAGGGAGGGACTTCTGGCTTGCTCATTGCTTACAGCCATAGCACATGGCACATTCTCAATGTATGTACTCAAACTAAACAAATTAACTTCTCTTTTACTTTTCAAACTTTACTGTCTTGGAGATTTTTCCATATTGTTGTTTGTAGCATCTATCTCGCACTTTGGAATTGCTGCAAAATATTTCATGCCGTGGGTTGGCCCTGATTATTTAACTACTCCCTCTTAACTATTCTCTTACCGATAAACAATTGAGTTGATCCATTTTCATAGGTGTGATGAACAAATGAATTAAGTTGGAGAAATTTAGGAGGGGAGTTCTTGTCCTTGCCCAGGGAACCCATGGATGGGTTTCAAGGTGTCTGGAAACCCTAAAAGGGTGTGTGTGAGAGGCTGCCAAGGTGTGTGACAACGCAGAACTTGTCCTGGGGAATGCTGGTTTCGTAACCTCCTGGAAGCTATAAATTGCTGGATCGGGGTGTTTGCTTAAACTAACCCAGGCCATCCGCCGTGCTGTCCCTGCCAACCCCTAGCAGGGAAAATGAACCGATTTAGACTAAAACACTGTGGTCAGTCCAGAGGCCTGGAGGCAGTGCATTCCAGGCGAGGGGACCGGAGCTGGGATGCGGGACCTGCCACAACTGCCTGGTGCTCTACGCAGCCTCCAAACCTCTGCCAGGCTCTTCCCCCATCCTGACCATGACCCTGGAGGCCTCCGTGCCTCCAAGATGCACGCAGGAAATGCCTCCGTAACTAGAAATTGCCACCAAATGGTACCTGCTACTTTGTTTTACTGACTTCCCAATTTCTCCATCTCCCAATCCTGTCCTAATGTTGGTGTCCAAAGGGAGAAAAGAGGAATATAAAAGGGACCATGATGAATGAAGTTGTGCTGCTTTGTTTTTCTGACTTCCCAATTTCTCCATCTCCCAATCCTGTCCTAATGTTGGTGTCCAAAGGGAGAAGAGAGGAATATAAAAGGGACCATGATGAATGAAGTTGCTGAGAGCAGCAATGAGCTGTCTAAGATGCAAAGAGGCTCTGGAAATCCCGCCGAGGAGAGGTGCCTGGCTGAAGGAAGCGTTACCTGCAGCTGCTGGCTGCCCTCGGCCCTGGGGCCGCACCCTCGGCAGCTCCTGCTGAAGCAGCCCCGCCGCCCAGACTTGATGGAGGACAAGGCAGCGGTCCCTGCAAAGCCTTGAGCAGCAGGCCCCCTCCCGGCCCTTGGGGACCAGTCCTACCCACCAGCCAATGTCTCGTCCGTCCACCCCGTCAGCTCCTCAGGGCTCTAGACTCAAGAGTCTGGGTAACACCCAGCGCTCCAGCAAGACATCAGATGCATCAGGGTACTTTCCCGACAAATGGGTGGCTTTGATGCTTTGGGGCAGAAGGATACGGTAGGTGGTCAAATGTGAAGACCTATGTCATCTGTTTAAATGAATATTGAATTATAAATGCAATACAGGGCTTCCCTGGTGGCGCAGTGGTTGAGAGTCTGCCTGCCAATGCAGGGGACACGGGTTCGAGCCCTGGTCTGGGAAGATCCCACATGCCGCGGAGCAACTGTGCCCGTGAGTCACAGCTACTGAGCCTGCACGTCTGGAGCCTGTGCTCCGCAACAAGAGAGGCCACGATAGTGAGAGGCTCGCGCACCACGATGAAGAGCGGCCCCCGCTCGCCGCACCTCGAGAAAGCCCTCGCACAGAAACGAAGACCCAACACAGCCAAAAATAAATAAATAAAAAAAATTTAAAGTACGAAAAAATAAATAAATAAACCAAAAAAAAAAAAAAATGCAATACAGCATAACGACTAAGAGCATGGACATGAGGCTGACAACCTGAGTACCAATCCCAGCTCCACACGGACTGTCTGTGCTGTCGGGGGAGCTCCTGACTCCGCTGGCCTCAGTTTCCCCATCAGTAAGGCCACCACTTCCCTCATCAGTAAGGAAACCCCTGGCTGTTCACCCTTCTCCACACCCTCCTCCTGTGGCCGGGCTGGCGCTGGACCACGCCCCCAGCCTTCCTGGCAGCGTGGTCACGTGACTCCCTCCTCTCCCACAGGAGGAGGAACTGCCTTGTGCTGTTTCCAGGTGTCTCCCTCCACCCTCTTGCTCTCTGCTTCTGAGGGCTGGGCAGCAGCGACCAGAGCCCCTCTGGAAGGCACACGTAGACAAGGGCAGAGTAGCTATCCGCCCGACCACGCTGCCTTCCAGCTTGGAACTCAGGCTGTCACGTGAGGGAGAAGGAATCTTCAATCTGGTTAGAGCCGCCGCGTTTCTGCGTCTCTCTCTCAAAGCAGCTACAGTTACCCTCACTAAAACCCTATTTCTCAGAGGTGTGGGGAGAGTTCAACATGATCAGAAGTAGAGAGGGATTAGGATGGTGCCTGGCAGTCAGTGCTGTACATGTGTTAGCAAATAGCACTGGTGAGGAAAACAATAAAACACCGTCATGTTATTAGGAGGCAGGAGCGTATGTAAAAACCACGTGGTATATCTCGATGCCACGTATCCACCAGGCACACGGGAGGTGGAGCTCCTCTTGCCCAGTCTGTAGCACTATTGCCCAGACGACCCACAATTTTTCAGTAACACAGAGTAGAAGAGCACATGATATTCTGGATTGTCTTTGGTTACAAAAGTTCTGTACGATGAGTAAAATAGTGTACCCTACCCAGGAAGTTCCCAAAAAGAGTGATTAGGAACTTGTGCCGGGGCACAGGAACGGAGTGATAATTACCATGCTGGATGACTTTTCAATGATGACCTAGAAATATAAATGTGAAGAAAGAAAATCGATGCACCACCCCTTTTTCTAAATTTGATTGCGGTATGTCTTTGTGTCTTTCTTTCCTGGTCGTCTACTCTTACACTGGCGCTTTGGGTAAGCGCATTTCCAGAAAACCCTGGGTGTTCATGACCCCTGTAGCGCACGCATCCCCTATGGCCCTGGGGTGCGGGCCCCGCTGGTTGTCTGGGTCCTGAAGGGAGCAGGGAGAAGGCTGCCGGAGGAACAAGGGATCGGCAGGTGGGCTACAGACCACGGACTCACCGGGAGCCTTTGTTCTGGTGAGTGTGCGGAGATGCTGCAGCCTCCGCCTGTGACGGCCCCAGGTAGACAGCTGTCCCTGCTGTCATTCACTGTTCATGGACACACAGCGCCCACAGGGAGGCACCGGGATCCACTGTGTCGATCCCTGCTTTGAACAAGAGCGAGAAACACCTGAACTATTTCCAGCTCCCCCGGCTGGGGACGGGGCCTCCTACTCCCCAGCCGTGGAGCTGAGCGGGAGACGACTGCTCCTGGACTAACCCGAGGGGCAGGAAGGCTACCAGGCCACCATCCCCTGCAAAAGCCCAAGTCCAGAGCGCTCCGCACATCACACCGGGATTGGTGAATTAGCCCGAGATGTCCATGCAGAGCCAGATAAACAAAGGGCCCTGACAGCTGTCCGACCCCCAGCCTGGCCGGGGCCCCAGGATTCTGCGTTACCCTTGCAGCGCCCGGGCCTCACCAAGTACCCATGTAACGCGGCTCCTCCACATGCGTCTGAGGCACCCAATTAAGTGAGCAGCAGGCAGGCCAGCAGGTGGTCGCAGGCCCCGGCTCTGGGCGCAGACAGCCCGGTTCTGCCCCTCACAGGAGATACGGCCTCGGTCTGGGCCCTTTCCTCTCTGGGGCCTCAGTACTCTGATCAATACGGTAGGTAGAGACAGACCGACCTAGCGGAGCCTTTGACAGATTAGAGAGAAGGTAGGCAGAATGCTTAGCAGGGAGGCTTCCGCAGTGTTTGTTCCATAAATGGGGGGACTGTCCCCAGTGGTCCCACCGGTGGTCCTGGAGTGATTACCAACAGCTCCTGCTTTCACATTCACAAGTGTGCCAGTCTGAGTGACAAATGACATGGTTGCCCTATCAACAGACGATGACGGTGGTGGTGATGATGGCATGACATCGCCATGACAACTGACAGGGGCAGGGGGCTAGCCAGGGACCTGGAGGGGCTGCTGCGTGCGAGCTTGAGCCAGTCATCCAGGCCCCTTCGGCCTCAGCATCACTCAGCTACGCAGGCACAGCGGAGCAGCGACGCAGGTCACTGCACACAGAGCAGGTCGAATCACGGAGACTATACACAGGACGTTTTGCTCGAAAGGGATTCTGTCCTCAAGGAGCCGTGAGTCCCACAGGAGAAGGACAGGAGGGAATAGATAAGGCAGCTGAGCGTGGTGTGACCAAGATGGGCAGCAGCACGGCGCAGGGCCCGGGGGTGCAGAAGCCAGCGAGCTTGTTCATACAAACCCAGAAGGTTCGGCAAGGGCTGGGGCTGGGCTTCTGCAGACCCTCTAACGATGGGTCTGTGACTTTCTTCCTAATATTGGTTTCTCTCGAGGACCTCCCTTAGTTTGCTCCTCAGCGAGGGGCTTCACAGAGATGTCACAGATGACGACAATGACAGGCGCGTGTGGGGCAAGGCCACCCAGTAACCCAGACACAGCGGCTGTCACGGGTTGGGCCGGAATTCAGCGCTGCATGACGCCGGACGGTCCTTCACCTCAGCGAGCCAGTCAGGCCAGTGCTGTTATCGCCATTTCAGAGATGCGGAGATGGGATGGGGAAAATGAAGGCATTCTCACGGTCTCCCAGCTGGACGGGGCGGGGCTGGGGTTTGAACTGGGTCTGTCCAGCTCCGGGGCAGCTCTCCAGACCCGGAGAGGGTCGTGTCGAAACGGAAGGCTCCTTGCAGCCCAGACTGGGACTGCTGCCCCTTGACAGCCCCCCACCCCTGGCATAAGGCAGAGAGTCAGGTATGAAAGACCAAGAAAGCTCCCCCGAGGGAAGCCTGGCCCGCAGGGTGTAATCCGCAAAGAGACGCAGGACACGTGGAGAGCCAGCTCTGTGGGAACCTGGGTGTGAGCCTTCCCGAGTCCCCTCGGGCTGGTGGACGCCCCCCTCAGGGAGGGTAACAGCAAATCTCAGCATCACTGAGCACACACTAGGCATCAAGCTCCAGGTCCAGCCCCATCACTCCGGTTTTCTTCTAACCCTCACGGGAACCCCACGGAGTAGGTACATCCGAGAGCACGCACGATCCCCACATCAGAGTCCGGGCCAGCTCCAACTCATATGCAGAAACCCAGTGCCCAGAAGTTTCGGGAAGGCAGAATGTGCTCTAACTCAGAGCAACAATTTAACGCCCTCTGAGCATGAAGTGGGGCAAACTTCCATCTACGGATCGCGGTGGCAGGGTGGCTTTTGGAGCTGTGGGTCCTGAGCAAGCACAAACCTTTCTGGCCAGTTTGTTTCCTGGCTCCAACTCGAACTGTGAGGGGCAGGGGGGTGGGGAGAGAGAGAGAGAGAGAGAGAGAGTGTGTGTGTGTGTGTCTGTGTGTGTGTGCGTGTGTGTGTGTGTGTGTGTGTGTGTGAGACATGAACAGTCAAGTCTATCAAAGGAAATCACAAAATGTGAAAATTAATTTTCCTCTCCAGGAGAGAAGCATCGAGGATTACAAAGTGCATTAACAGTATAATATGCAGGAAGCAGGTCAGTTTGCTGGCTTTGGCCGTGGAATGCAGGAAGGCGCTGGGAGAAGAAGGATGTGCCCCAAGAGGCATCCAAGAACAGGCCAAGTCAGAGCTTCCGTGTGGAGGGCAAGGCCCCGAACACAGAGGTGCAGGAGCCGGCTCCAGCACCCGGGCTGGGGCAGGAGGCGAGGGCAGGGCAGGGCCGGGAATCTGGGGGAACGGGAGACTACCCAGGCAGGGTTCACGCACAAAGACCCAGCTACCTGGCTGGCAGCAAGGGAACCAGCTGCTAGGCCTGAGGTCCAAGATGCATGGACACCGAGTCCCTGTTTCCATACGAGGAGCTCTCTCAGGGTCCCCTGCCTCAGGCCGGCGAGAGCCAAGGGCTGTGCTGGAGGCACAGAGAGACGTGGGAACAGCACAGGAGGAGAGTGACCTGGCAGGTCCCGCCTGAGACCTCAGTGTTGCTCTGGACACCGTGCAGGTAAAACCCAGCCGAGAGTGAGGCTGGACAGGACTGCCCGAGCAGTGGCTTTCAGAGGGGCCCCAGGTACCACCCTCCGGGATGCTTCGGACAACTCATGTGCAGAACCTTTGGTAACAGTTCCCTTGTTTGTACTTCCAACAAGAATTGGCTTCCCCCAAAGCAGGTCAGGAGCTCCTGGGAAACTTTTGGATTCTGACTTTGATTTTTCTATCTCGAGGTTCAAAGAGCACGAGTAAGGTCATTGGAAGAAAAAAGTTGATTTTTTAAAAATCAAACGTGCTTGGCACGAAGGGAAGTAAAAACTGAAGGAGTCAGGGAAAACCCCAGCTGTGGCCCAGCAGACGCTCACCCACTGCCGGCCCCGCCCCACGGCCGTGGCAGGTCCCCGGGTACGGCAGGGCAGGTGCGGCCCCGGATACACAGACCAGGACACCAGATGAGCCAGCTTGTTCTCTGTGCGGCCACCCTCGGCCCCGGCCCCCTGACGACGATCACCATGTGCACTACCACTGAAACTGCCTTCCCCCACGAGCCATCAGGACGATTTGTTACCTCAGTGAACATCAAATGCCTTCTCCATGATGGACAGGTTTCTTCATCCCTCTTTGCCAGAAAGAGGAAATCAGGTGATTCCATCAAGAAGGCAGGCATCATGTCACCCCTGGTTCATGGCTCATGACAGGAATAGGAGTATGAGCCGTGCAAAAAATTCAGATCCTTAAGAACCAGGACCCCATCTGACTTACTTTGCATCCTCAGCGGTATTTAGCCCAGGTCCTGGTCCAGGCTGAGTTCTCAGTGAACGGCTGCTGAATAAACGAACGAGGGAACAAAGCTCATGCTTTCGGAGTCGGGGGTGGCAGTCATGACAGCATCTTCCCGCGAGGTTTTGGAGGACGGGGTCAGGAGGAAGGCACGGGGTGGGTCTCGCTCTGCCTCCACAGCAACCCCCCTCTCCCCACCTTCTTCAGGCAGCAGCGCCCTGATTCTCCATCTCTTTCCCGCTCTGGATCCAATTCATCTGATTTGGGTGGACCTGACTATCCCAGGCTCCGGTGGGCATGTGACCCAACCTGGAAAATCACAAAATCAAGTGAATGACTTACCACGATTTCCATTTCTGGAGACAAAGGACTCCTAGGTTAAAAAATGATTTTATCCGAATAAGTCCAGATGGCGATATTCATAATAAACTGCCTTCAGTGGCCTTGGCCTCTCTCCTTGAAAATGTCAGCAGATGATTATGGCAGTGGATTCAGGTTGCCTCATCCTCCGACATCAGAGAACATTTTCACAGATGAATAGGTACAAACAAATTAGATTCCATCTCATGTCGATAAAACTTCAACGGGAAGGAGCATTCCTTGACCTGATGGTTAGACCCAGCTCAGCTACAACGAGGTGTGTTTCAAAGTTTGTGCAGGAAGCAGGGTGGAATTGGTAATGCATCTTGAGATCTCATTCTTCACACACACGAACTAACGCAACACAAAGAAAAGCAGCCTCACCTATAGCTTGGTCAACTTGCTGACTTTGGAATGAGGTTCTTGGAAAGTCTGTGATTTCCTCGCCTGTGAATCTCTTCATTTCGGGGCAGGTCCTAAGCTTCCTGTTGGGGCAATGCCAATAGTTCGGTTCAATTCCCTCCCAACTGGACGTAGTCTCTGCTGGTTCCATGGTCTGGAAGGCTCTGATCAACAAGGGGGAGGTGGTGTCATCATCTACGTTTGTCTACGAGAACTCGCCAAGGTGGGCCGCTGCTGGCTGGTGAGCCGGGCACCAGGCCCAGGAGTATCAGACCCTCAGCTGGGTCTATTAGGAGTCACTTCTGTTCCAGGGCACGTGGGATTTGAGTAGCTGCTTCACTAGGCTGAGTGAAGGGCCAATGGGATCATCTTCTGAAACAATCCCTGGTTTCAACAAGAGGGTTACCTGATTCGGGGCTGGCAGTCGCGATCTGCTCCGGGTGCCCTGCACCCTCTGGGCTCAGCAGTGTCAGGCTCTGGGTGGGGCAAGAGGGAGAGGGTCCCGAGGAGTCGGCCTCGAGCAGTCACCCCAGCGTGGGGCCTCCGTGGAGAGGATTCCATCCTAAGGGGCTTCAGACAGTGGAAGACCTGATAAATACCATCCTCGTTCCTCGGAAATGTCTCAAGGAAGTAGAGTTAGGTTCCATCCTTCTTGTTGGAGAGCCAGTTGTTTGGATTTGCCGAACTTAGTTTCTAGGTAAAAAGGTTGCCAGCTGGGGACCTGCAGTTATTCACTGAAGCCAAAAGATGCTGCAATTGGAGATTTGCCCAGTAAAACTGTTTTCTTCTTTTATCACTCTGGTAATTTGTTTTTTCGTACTAATGTTAGTCATCTCTGAATCGGAAATGGGGGACGAGGGTGCCCGAGGCACAGAGCTTAACTAGTGACACAGCGAGGAACTGGAACTCACTGGAATTCCGACTTTCAGGCCCCCCGACGCACCAGGGACACGGCCCCACCCCTGCTCCCCTGCTACACGTGCTCAGTGGATTTGCAAGCGGGGTGATGATGACAGCAGTGTCCCCTCCCTCGACAGAAAAATCTGAACACCGCACGGTTTTGGGTACAGCTCCGGAGCACAGGAGTTTACATCCTCTCTCCTTTCATCCAAAACATCCATCTGAAGAGGGAATTACTTCTCTATGAAGCCTTTTCACAAGTCCAATGCCCAGCTCAGGACACACTACCAGAATTGACTGATTTGAAGGTATAATTTCACTCACGGAATCGTAAGAATAAGTGACTTCCTGTGCCTGCACACCCTTCGCTCCTGCCCCCTCTACAGCACCCCCTCCGGCCCACGCACTCTTTATTCCCAAGGGTCTTCAAAGCAGCTCCCACCATTGGTTCCTTCCCACGTGTGCGATCAGGTCCACATGGTTTGGGCTCGGCAGGGATCCAGGACTTATCACAACCGCTTCTGGGAGCCTCAGTGGGACAGGCTGCTGCTGCAATGGCAGTCAGGGGTGTGGGTGACCCGCCGGGGGTACAGTCAGAGACGTGGGTGACCGCCCTCCCAGCAGAGGCCAGGAGCCTGGACACCGGATGGACCAGCTTCCGGCAGGTCTCACGGTGCCAGTCTCTGTGTTTCTAGATTTACGGCATTTACGCACACGCTCCGGCAGGGCCTGCCTTTTCGTCCTCTGACCCCATTCAGAGCTGGGGGTGGGCGGGGAGCTTCTCCTTCTCCAGGGAAAGCGAACCCCTAGATGAAGAGGCACTCAGACCCTCCCCACCCGGAGGCCTCCACGGGTGTGGGAAGCACAGTGCCTGGGCCCACAACACTGAGAGGGGTCACAACACGCTTTAATTTATTTTAAGATCAGAGGGAAAAATGAGTATAACAATAATGACTAATAATGACTATAAAATAGTAACTCCAGCCTAGATTATATTCATCTTTATACGAACATAGTCACGAAATATAATTTTTAATACTTTTTTATGGAGGAAGGAGCCCGCAAAGACAAAAGTGCCCGGAGCCTATGAAAGCCGTGTGGGACCTCGAGACCTGGAATCTTCTGACTACAGGAAACCCTGGCAAGCGGGAGAGCCGGAGCTTAGAAGTCAATGCATCTCCTTCCTTCTTTCAATCCTTCCACCTTTTCTTTCCCTTCCTTCTCCCTCCCTCCCTCCTTCTTTCTTTCCTTCCTTAAATGTGCTCAAGAAAAAAAAAAAACTGTGCGCTTGAAACAGTGGCCGGACAGCCTGCTCCGTCAGGAGGGTGTTGAGGGAGACGCACAGGCCTCACACCAAACACCAGAGAGGCCTGGGGGCGCCACGGGGGCCCCCAGGACCAGGCCGGGGCCCCGACAGCTGGACTCACTCCTGAACCCACGCTTGCGCCGTCACGCCTCTGGGGGGCACCCTTGGGCAGGCACACTGCTCTGCCCCCCAGGCCGTCCCTGCTGGGGGGACAGAGAAGCAAACAGGCAATGACAAAGCAGTGAGGCTTGGTGAGGGTGACCAGCAGGGAGACAGAGGTAGGACCGGTTTCCAGAGAGGAGCCCCTGGGGCCCCTGGTGAAAGGTGGATTTTAGTGTATGTTAGACACTCACTCTGTGGCCTGCGGAGAAGCAACTGCAAGGGGACAAAACTGGAAGCAGGAAAGCAATTAAGGAAGCGGCAGTAAAGCAGGGAAGAAGGATGTGGGTCTGAGTCATCTGGAGGCCTGGGGGGTGGAGAGCAGCCAAGCAGACGTCAGAGGGTCAGAGCCGGCGAAGCCGTGAGAACTGCTCCCCGGTGGTGGGGACCCCGGGCCCCAGGCCACTGGGAGGATGCGGCGTGGGCAGGGAGGAGGGGGCGGGGTGGCGCGTGGACGCTGAGAAGCATCCGGCCTTCAGGGCGCTTGGACAGCTGGCAGATGGTCCGGGCCAGAGGTGAGCAGCTTCCTCGAGGGAAGGCTCTGGTCTCAGGAGCCCACCTGCTCCTGTGCTTGCTGAAGGCGGCCAGATGGACGCTCTGGGCTCTGGGAATTGACGGCCTCTCCCGCATCTTGAGAGGGAGTCTGCACAGACAGCCTTCCTGGGCCCCTCCTCAGGGAGTCTGCGATTCTAAGGATCACTGGGGCACAGCAACAGGCTGCCGCCCTTGGGACAGCGGTGCCACGGCCCACCTGGCGGCTGCCTGGCACCAGCTGCCCAGGCCTCAGCCCCACGCTGCTCCCAGGGGCCGCCTGCTCCCAGGCTGAAAAGCGCTGAGCCTTGGCACCCGTAGGGAGTGGAGGACGAGGGCGGGGAGGAAGCAGGGTGGGGTGGGTGGGCAGCGAGCCGTGCAGAAAGGGGAGCGGATGGGACATCAGGAGACCTGATTTCTGGCTAAGCCAGCGTGGCCTTGGGCAAGTCACTGCACCTTTCTGAATCTCTGTCCTCAAACGCCAGAGGGAAGATTGTCCTGCTGATTTTCTCATTACACTATGAGTCCAGGAACTCATAAGAGGGGTCCGTGGGCACTCACCGGCTCTCGCACGTGTCCGTGTCCCCTCGCACGGGCTCCCCGGCCCGGTGTGACCCTAGCTTCCAGCTGTGGGGTGAATGTTTCCCTAACGGCCCTCGCACTCTCCTGAGCAGCTCGCCGCAAGCAGAAAACAGTCTCAAGTGGCCTCGGCTTCAGCCAGACGCCCCCTCCGCAGGCGGGACAGCCGTGCTCCCAGCCGGCGCTCCGTCCCTGGAGAGCCCCTGCGGGCCCGGAGGAGCAGGCGGCCCCGGGAGCCCAGTGCCTCCCGATGCCTGCAGAGGGGGCAGAATCCACCCCTCTGCCACCTTTCCTTGCCCATCAAGTGATTCCGTCTCCCAGGAGCCTCTGTGGAACGGAGACGAGCCTCCCCGAGACCCTCTGCCCAGAGCTCATGGGCCGGTGTTACTCTCTAAGCAAGACCCCAGGCCTTGGTGGTGTGGGCCTCGGCCTGGGCCCTCCTCTGGGCGCAGGGGTGCCACAGTCCGGGTGGGCGCCTGCTTCCCTCCACGTGCCGAGGTAGCAAGGCTCAGGGTCCACCCTGACTATCAGGAGACATGAAGTCCTCCCACGCCGGTGACGGCCGCAGAGATGTTGCCATGGTAAAGGGGGATCGGCAGAGCGGCCTGTGCTGGAAGAATCGCCAGCATTTAGACAGATGCACTGCTGATGCTGGCGGGGCTCCGGGCACACCCCGCTGCGTTCTGCTCCAGCCACGCGTGGGAGGAAAGAACGGCCCTTCCACTCCCAAATCGCTTTTACTGTGGCCTCGGTTCCCAGTTCAGCCGTGAGGACTCAGAGGGGAAATGGGAAGCTCAGAGCAGCTGGGGTCACTCACAGCAGAGGGGCAGAGCGCAGACTCAAAGTGCACCGTCACAGTCCTGAACCCAGGAGGGACGGGACATGAGAGCCCGGCCTGCAGAGGTGGGCTCTGAACACACAGAACTGAGAGCCGGAATGAGAGGGGAGTGTGCTGAGCACGGAGAACCGAGCAGAGAAAAGATTTAAAGGACAAAGTTCGTCATGAAAAACATCTTGTTGCTCGCTTGAGCCATCAGGTCATTTATGCTCCAGATGCTTCTGCCCTAAGACCCCACGACATGCTTCATCCCTGAAACGTATCAGTAATTCCCTCCCTGGCAAAACGGGGTTTACTTGCAGGGCCAGAGGGACCTGTGATAAACGTGGTGCAGCCACGAGGGCACGTTCAGGGCTCAGGGCACCACCTGAGTGCAGGGTGTCGTTGTGAGGTTAAGTTTATGGTCACTATCAGTTATGAGCAATCTGTGTGAAACACACCCAGGGTATCAAGAACCGCACAGAGAGGATGCCTGAAAATGAGGCTGCCCCCGCTCCCCGTGTGTCACAAGCTTCCCCAAGCTCCCCACAGCCCTTCTTCAGCCAGGTGAGCAGAGGAAACGTGGCTCTGAGGGCCGGCGCGGTTCCCTGGGGGATCGCGCCCTCGCGCGGCCGCTTCCCGCATGACAGCTGCGCCTGCGGGGGGCCGGGGAGTTTAGTGCAGTGGATGCGGCCCCGGGGTCCACGGGGTGAGTGATCTGAGGCTCCCGGCAGCCAGCGTGCATCTCGCGCCGTCCTGAAGCTCCCCATGCCCCTCCTCCCGCTGCCCCCTGGCCCCCGCTGCCCCGCAAACTCTGCTGCCCCAGCCAGCTTGGCCTCCAGAAGGAAAAGGCTTTTTTATTTCTATTTCTCTCTGGTCACTGAATTTAACTTTATTTCTGTAAAACTATTCAAAAAATGGAAAAATACAAAACAGAAAAGTTAAAATTACCCTACAGCCCACCACCTAGAAATAACTTAAAAATAATTTTCTGTGAATGTTATTCCAGACGCTCCCCAAACCTATATGCAGGATAGATTCCTAGAATAATGATACAAAATGGCATTTTGGTACACATCTATCTCCCTGCCTTCCTTCCTTTCTTCCTTTCTTTCCTTCCTTCTTTCTTCCTTTCTCTTTTTTCAATGAAAATTTTCATGTAAAAGGAATTCATGAATGGAGTGGTACCTGTAGGCAGAATTTCCCAACTGGTTGAATTCTGTCCCTTGATGCTGGCCACTGGGCACACTCATCTGCCCCCGTAATCAAGCCAGTGCTGAGTCAGGCACCAGGCTCCCCAAGCCCTTTACACTCTGCACTGTGTCATGTGCTCAGTTACCAAGAAGGCTCATCCCATTATGGTCTCTGCTCTGGGGAAATGGGGGCTCAGAGACCAACTTGACTTGTTCAGGTGTAAATGTCTGTCAGACAGCAGAGCCTGGGTACCACAGGTTATTTCTAAAAGGATGCTGGGCTACACGTAAGACATCCAGGTGCGTAAGCCGACAAGGAACAAAAACTCTGGATGAAAGGTTTCAAGGGCAGCTGGTGACCTCAGAACTCCACTCTTACAAGCAAAGCAAGAGGAGATTTCTGTCCAGAAGAGCATCTCCCTGGCCCTCCTGAGAGAAGAGTTTGTTTGGGAATCCTCTCCTCTCCCCACCCGGCAGGAAGCGGGAAGGAGTACAACATCATCCAGAAGATGATGGGACCTGAGTATGGCTGCCCCACCCCGCCTTGCTGATATTTCCAGAATTCAACCTCACATGGTGAATCACACCACTGCCAACTGACCAAAACCCAGTGAGCTGTGAGTCTCAGGTATTAGCTATTACAAAGGAAGTTATTTTTTAAAACTGGGAATTCGAAATTTGAAAATGATCACAAGAATAATTTAGTTTTTGCAGTAACGACTGAGGTTAAAGGGCAACAGTAAACATGTACCTCTTGAGAGCCTGGAGCTCAGAGCCAGCCTGAGGGTGCCAGCCGCCGGCTTTAATGGCCCAGAGTCGGGGAGACCTAACACCGTGTGCGCTGGGGCCACTGTACCCGCCACCTGCCTCGGCCCTGCCTGACCAACAGGGCACCAAAGGACCTGTGTACGATTACATCACCTGGGGTGCAGATGGGAGACGAAACCACACCAGCAATTTGAACAGGGAAAATGTAACATAAAGGCGTTATTAACTAGTACCAGGGGCTTCTCTACGGAGAAGGGATACGAGCTCTGAAGAATGCCCCAGAGCTGAGGGAGCGGTCCAGGGAGGGAGCAGACTTGGCTGGGACTCGGATCTCACGGAGAGGGTGTTCACAGGGTTTTCTGGGCCCCCTCTGGTCCGCAGCCAAGGCGGAGGAGGGTGGCGAGCAGGAAGCCTCACCCCAGGGTGACGCGAAGCTTGTTAGAGGGTGAGAGTCCCTGGTGCCACACACACTACCAGCAGCCACATCACACAAGCCAGAAGGGGGGAGAGCACCCAGAACCAGGTAGAGAAGCCCCTTACTTCTGCAATGTCCATCCAGAACCTTCTAGTGACAAATCTAGCAAAAGAAGAATGTTTACAGGTTCCAACTCAATATTACAAAGCAGGGCAGAGAAGCCTGGGTCTGCAGTAGAAAAACAATACACGGACACCTAGCCCCAAATGCTCATCTATAAAGAAGGATAAAGAAGATGTGGCGCATATGTACAATGAAATACTACTCAGCCATAAAAAGGAACAAAATTGTGCAATTTGCAGAGACATGGATGGACCTAGAGACTGTCATACAGAGTGAAGCAAGTCAGAAAGAGAAAAACAAATATCATGTAATATTGCTTATACGTGGAATCTAGAAAAATGATACAGATGAACTTATTTGTAAAGCAGAAATAGAGACACAGACATAGAGAACAGACGTATGCATACCAGCAGGGGAAGGTTGGGGTGGGATGAACTGGGAGAGTGGGATGGACATATACACACTACTATGTATAAAACAGACAACTAATGAGAACCTACTGTATAGCACAGGGAACTCTACTCAGTGCTCTGCGGTGACCTAAATGGGAAGGAAATCCAAAAAAGAGGGGATATATGGATATGTACAGCTGATTCGCTTTGCTGTACAGCAGAAACTAACACAACATTGTAAAGCAACTGTACTCCAATACAAATTAATA
This sequence comes from Balaenoptera borealis, assembly GCF_965194805.1. NCBI lineage: Eukaryota > Metazoa > Chordata > Mammalia > Artiodactyla > Balaenopteridae > Balaenoptera > Balaenoptera borealis. The sequence continues at coordinate 6,313,147 of NC_138871.1, forward strand.
ATAAACAAAAGGATAAATAAAGTGTGGCAGAGACACCTAAGGAATAGTACACTGCAGTGAAAATGAGTGTTTCTAGCCACACACAACCACATGGCTGAGTCTTAGAAACATAAGTTGAGGGCTTCCCTGGTGGCGCAGTGGTTGAGAATCTGCCTGCTAATGCAGGGGACACGGGTTCGAGCCCTGGTCTGGGAAGATCCCACATGCCGCGGAGCAACTAGGCCCGTGAGCCACAATTACTGAGCCTGCGCGTCTGGAGCCTGTGCTCCGCAACAAGAGAGGCCGCGACGGTGAGAGGCCCGCGCACCGCGATGAAGAGTGGCCCCGCTCGCCGCAACCAGAGAAAGCCCTCGCACAGAAACGAAGACCCAACACAGCCATAAATAAATAAAAATAAAATAAATTTTAAAAAAAGAAACATAAGTTGAGTGGGAAAAGTCGCAGAAGACAACGTACTTATAAAGCTTACAATCAAGCAAAAAGACATGGTGTATTGTTTACCTGTACATACATGGATGGTGAAGCTACTTTCAGATGAGCAAAATAATGAAAAAATAACATCCAGGAGAGTGGTGACCTCTGGGGGTGAGACGGGGATGGGATGGGGTGGTGGGCACAGGGTAGTTTCAGATACATTGACAATATTCTAGTTCTGGTGTTCACAGCAAGTTCATGAGCATTGGTTTGATTACTATGCCTCGTAATTTACACGAATGTAACATCTGTTACATAGGTACCTGCGTCTGTGTCAAATGCTACTTAATAACGTAAAAGGAATCAAACTGTATAAGTGACTTGGGGAGTTTCTGCTCTAGCAGCAGCTCCTGTTTAAAAGGCCTGCACATCTGAACCGATACAGCTCCCTATGAACATGCCAGACTGCTGGCAAAACTACTGTAAACTTTGCGGAAACATAAGCCAAGCGTCCAGGACAAAGGAGCCTGTTCTCCATCGCTCTGTGGGGACCAGGTCAGCAGGATTCCAGCCCAGCCCAGCGCTGTCCCCCAGGCCCCAGCCTGAGCCAGTGGACTACGCAGCCCCCTCCAGCCCCACCTCCTGCCCCTGCTTCCTGGCAGTGCTCAGGGCCCACGAGGGAACCGTCAAGGAAGTCTGATGGACAGCATGAAAACGTACGAACTGCAACACACGTCCAGGCGGTAAAGGAGCTAGAAGCCAACCTCTGCCAAAGCTTCCTGGCAGGTTTAAAAGCTCATCCTCAACAAGAACAAAACCTGGACCAGCTTACAGGCCGCCCTTCCTCCCTGTGCTTCCTGGGAGAAAGTGGAAATTTCCCTTTCAATGAAGGGAATTTCTTACCTGCCCTTATCCTTCAAGGCTCGTTCTAGAAGCCGCTCCTGACTTCTCGGGGGTCTGCCTCTGGTCTCCACACCCACTGTGGTTCTCTCCCCACTGCGTCCGGGAGCTCGGCGCGGGCAGGTTCCCAGTACCCAGCACAGGCCCGGCATGTAGCAGACACTCAGCCCATGCCTGCTGGAAAAGTGAACACAGGCATGAAAATGAATTCAGTAAGAGCATAACCTTTAGCTCTGAGCCCAAACGCTGCTCGACTCATGACTCCGGGTGATGACTCATCTCCACTGTGGACGCAACAAAATCTGGGGAGCTACCATAGTGCCTTTCCTTTTGTTCCGGTAAAGGCCCTCAAAGCGCCAGCTGTGTGCCAGGGACCGCATAAGTGCAGGGGACACACGGGTGGGTGTCAGCACCTATCCTCAAGGGGTTTTGGGCCAGAGGCACCAACTGCTGCTCACCAGAGCGTCAGCACTGGTGTTAACGTCACACCACTGCGGGGAAAGGGGAAGGACACTTGGTCTCTGATGGTCATGGACTCAGCGTGGAGAAGGCAGCCTCTCAGGGAACTGGAAACTCCATCACACAAACTACCTCTTATCATCATCCTGTTTATTATTCCCTTTAAAGCTAACTTGCATGCCAAGTTTCGGGGTATTGTCCCAATTTTATTCCTGGCTTCAGCCAACACTCCTGGAAAGTCAACGCCTAAAGCCACACTGGCTTCCCTTAGTCCTACTATGCGCGGAAAGGATGCTGAAGACAAGAGGTCAGATAGAGAAGCCAGTCCTGCTTTTTAGCCTCTATTTTCTACGCTCTCTTTGGCTTCTACCTCTCCAAACAAGCTTTTAAAGAAATCCTAATTGGATAACCATTTGGGAAGCAAAAATAGAAGTCGGTTTCTTATGCTAAAAGTATATCAAACAAAATGAAAACATTAAAATACCAGAAACAAACATAAGTGATGTTTTTCACCTGGGCCTAGGGCAGGTCTGTGTGCTACCAGAAGTTGTAAACAATGAAATGCTGAACATTGTAACACTCCTATATGGCAAAAATGGACTAAAACAAAACAAAAATAAACAGGTTAAAAACAAAGGGGCTTCCCTGGTGGCACAGTGGTTGAGAATCTGCCTGCCAATGCAAGGGACATGGGTTCGAGCCCTGGTCTGGGAGGATCCCACATGCCACGGAGCAACTAGGCCCGTGAGCCACAACTACTGAGCCTGCGCATCTGGAGCTTGTGCTCCGCAACGAGAGGCCGCGACAGTGAGAGGCCCACGCACCGCAATGAAGAGTGGCCCCCGCTCACCACAACTAGAGAAAGCCCTCACACAGAAAAGAAGACCCAAAACAGCCAAAAATTAATTAATTAATTAATTTTAAAAAACAAAAAAACAAAAACAAAGATAAACTGAGAAAAAACAAGAAACACACGACAAAGTGCTAGTATCCTTAATATGCAAAGAGCAGTTACATATCAATAAAAAAGGAATACCTCAATAAAAATGGGTAGAGAACTGGTAATTTTTCAAAGACATACAAATGTCCAATTATATAAATGTGAAAATGAAATTGTTTTCTTGATTGGTAGGATTTATAATACCTAATGCTGACAAAGGTGTTTGTGGGAGTATAAATTTGGCATGTTTCCAGAGGGAAATCTCTGGAATAGAGATAACAAAATGGTAAATGTGTATGTCTTTTATCCAGCAATCTCACTCCTAGGAAAACAAGAAAATAATTGGCCAACTGCATAAGCAACATGTTCATTGAACCATGGTATATACATGGTATAAACCTGAAATCATTTGTCTTTCAATAATGGAAAAGAATAATTTTTAGCTATGAGCCAAAGTTTTAATTGGCTCATTATGACATTATAGTGTCTTCATTAAATAAATTATGGTATACCAACCCTATATCATCCTATCCTATTAGCCATTAGACAGGATAATGTAACTCTATATTATCATAAAATAGGACCAGAGTATATTTCTGAGCTTTAACAACAGCAACAGAAAAGTGAGAACTATCTCTCAATCCATAAAAAGATTGTGATTGGAAAGGATGTTCATCAAGATGTTAACAGTGCTTTATCTGTGTGTGGCTGGATTCAGGACAGTTTACTTTCTTCAAACATTTCAAAAGACTCTTATATGGCAAGAAGGTATTGTTTTAAAATCAGAAAAGTACAAGCTATTTTCATGAAAAAAAACCCAAACACACACACAAGCCCTGCCTTTCAAATACGTCCAATCCAGTGACCACACTTAAGCATTGAGGTAGGAGATACAGAGATGGATGGAAACGTATAGTTATATAGATTATAGATACATAGAATACAGATGTTTAGAAACATTGCCTTGACAGAACAGAAAAGCTACATTCTGAGGTTCAAGGTGAGCTGCATGGTTCTTACTTCCCTTTGGAGTGACATCGTTCCTTCAAATATCCCCAATAAGGCTAACAGACGCTAAAAACAATCCACAATAATACACTATAATATTGATTATGATTCAAAACGTAAAAGCAGCATTCAGCTGAGACTTTGGGTTTTCCATGTCACAGGCTCTGGTAGAGCTTCTCTGCCTAGAATACTCTTCCCAAGGCTCACATTTACAGTAAATGTAATTACACTTTAATGGCATTCATCTCATTCTGTCACTTTTTCCATAGCTCCTATTTTTAACCAGCACAATGGGAACATTTGTCCTCTGATTCACTGATGAGTTTTTAGGCCAGGAGTCTGGCTTTTTAAATGACAGTTCCCTTAATCCTAGTGCTGATTTTTTAAATGAAGTAACAGCCTGTAATTAAAACAACGGAGCACAGGCAACCTCATGGAATAAGAATAGCGATTCAGCACTGACTTCAGGTAATGGGGTGCATCAGCCACTGTGCTAGAAGCAGGAGGTGGGGAACAAGGGTCTGACGCTGGCTTTGTGGCCTTGGAAGCCACTCCAAGGTCCTGCACTCAGTTCCTACGAAGAGCGACACTGATCCTGAGGCTCCTGTCGGTCAGGCCCGCCCAGCAGGGTGAACCAGCGTCAAGCAGAGGCTTCTGCGCCTCGGGAAGAAGCCAGGGCGTCAGTTCTGCCCACTCAAGCAATGCACGTGGGACTTCCACAGGAGACGGGGCTGGTGAGGCTCTCCTGTCACATCAAATTCCATGGAGACGTGGAGTCCACGTCACCTCCCCTTGAACCTCAGCCTGCGGGGCACATCTTCACCCAGCAGAATGTAGTGGGAGTGACCCCCTGTGATGTCTGGGGCTCAGTCACAGCAGGCCACCAGCTCCCTGCTGGCTCTCTTCACATGCCCTTGGGACACTCCCTCTCGGAACCCAGCTTCCAGGATGGGCAAAGCCAGGGCCGTGACCAAGGCATGCGTGGGCTCCGGCCCATGGTCCCAGTGAGCCCAACCCTCGAGCCAGCCTGACCCAGCCCCGCACGTGAGTGAAGGAGCCTCGGGGTGACACAGCCCTGGCCACCTGAGTTACTCCTGGCATGAGTCTTCCTCGCCGAGGGCCCCAACACTGTGGAGCAAAGGAAAGCCATGTCCACTGGGTCTTGATTCACAGAATTCGTGAGTGCAACACAAAGGAGGCTGTTCATGCCACTAGGTTTGTGGTGGGCTGTGGGGCGGTAATCACAGCTGGAACTCCAGGTCTGAGAATGAATTCACGTAATAAACGCTTGCCTGGTACTTACCAGAGCAAGGCTCTCTACTAAGCAAGATACAGACATTAATTTGTATTATAATATTGACCTTTGTAACAGCATTGCGAGGTCCATATCATTTCCATCTATATTTTACAGTTGAGGAAACTGAAGCTCAGAAAAGTTAAGTAACTTGCCCAAAGTCGCACAGCTATCAAGCAGGAAAGGTAGCTTCCAGACCGGGGTGATCTAACTCTGGAACACACACTCTTCAACCACTTGGTAGGTACGCTGGTTCTGCCCAAATCTCTGCAGCCTAACTTCATGTATCGACTCCACCAACAGGCCCCAGCATCCTTTGCTTCTCTCTGTCTGGCCTTGCTAAATTGTGATCAGATGCTCCAGGGAAACTCACCTATTCTGTACACCTCAAGAAAAACCTAATAGAAAGACACCTTCTCCCTAGGAATGGGCAAGCTCATTAGGTACCGTTCAGACCAGCCTCACAATGACTCCCGGCCCTGACCTGATTCTTCCGCAAGCCCAGGCAGGGGCTAATTCACTTTGCTGCAGCCACACACGCAACCAGAGATTGCTTCTTGAGCTGCAAGACCCTGCTTAACAGTCATTTTATTTGGGTACACGTTGAGTTCCCTGGGCTCTTGTGTGCTAACTCAGCAGGCCTGCTGTCTCCAAAAGAGGACACTGCATGGTAGTGGCCTTGGAAGGCCTTCCAGAGCTCTTAGGTGTTGAATTTCTTTGCTTCTGCAAACACGTATACACACCCACGAGCAAATCCTGGTCAATAAAGGATAACGCTCTGTGGACTTTTAGCAAAAACTTTCTTAAACTCCACTTCTGCTTTTTAAAAGTTTTACCTAGAACCATGGAATCAAACCGATAGTGGTGCCATTAGATCGTGCAAAAATCTGCTGCAGAAGTCTCCTCAACTCTAGGTACCAGTTGAAAATTAACAAAACCTTCCCTATGGTCCTTTCCAAACAAATAAAAGCCCTGAACAAAAATGGCAAAGCTTCTGACCCACCTAATGTTCTATTTGCAAACAGAAGGACAAACTCACTAACTTAAAAATAGTTGCCAACACAGGGCCTCCAAATAACATTGATTCTTCCCCCCCACCCCCTTTCCAACTTTCTTTCCCTCTCTCCCTCCCCCCTTCCTTTTTTCTTTCTTTAAACGATGTGCTTATTGGGTTTAGGGTGAGAACTATGAGAGGTCACAAACACAAGTGGACGCTGGGAGAGCGTGGGAAGAATTGTACCTATCTGATATGTCATAACGTGTTACAAAATCACTAGAAGAGCAGATCACATATGACTCAGAATTCATTTTGAAGAGATTCGCCACCCCCCAACCCCAATCCACTGTTCACTGATTGAAGCATAAAAATGTATCCAGTAACACTGAAAGTTCATTCTCCCAAGAACTCTCACTGCCAAGGACATGTCTGGCTGAATATCAGCAGTAGGATCTGCCGAGGAAAAGTGAGGGGAGATTAAACAAAAAGCCTCGGAGAGAATTCTCACGTCCAGGGAACTTTCATTCTGCTTCATGTCCTGCTGGCTGATGCCATTTCTCTCTCTCAGACTCATTCTAACACAGTGGAAAATGAAAAACGTGCCTTGAAGCCCAGTGACCTTTATCCTACTGTCTGCGAATGTGGTCACAGGCCTCTATGAGCTGTACATTATTCCCGAAGAATTCACACGTAGGATCCTGGAAGAGGACAGGAATGGCCCAGATGCTTCACAGCCCAGCACGGGGCCTCTTTCCACGACGATGCCATTCCTGTAATTGACAGGGTGCATCCATTAAGAGGGCTGATGAACAGTCTGGGATCACATGATCAACTGTTATGCAGTGGAGACCTCAAAGAGAGAAAAATCAAGGCAAAAAAAAACCCCAGCATTTAATCCATGTGGAGGAGAGGTGCCCTGGAAAGTGATAAATGAAACAGTATGAGAACATAAAAGCCTCAGATGCTTTTGACTGAGAATTTTACTCACTAGGACACCAAGAAAGTAAGGGATAATCTAGAAAGAGATGTTATTTCCTAACATTCCAAGCAAAATTTAAAAGACCAGAGGAAAAAAATAGATTACACAGAAGGACTATGTAATGGTGGAAATAAAAAAGGAAAGAAAACTACATGAAGTTCCCCAAATAAGAATTTAAGATTCTTCCCAAATTGTACTGACAAACTTACTGTAAGAGTTTCTGGGTCATATGAGGCCCAGTTTATAATCACAAGTACTAGGACCAAGCAATTCATCTCAAATGAGCGAATCCACCATGATGCCAAAGGCTCTGTGCTTTCAAAAAACAGGTTGCTGCTGCTGGCAATGGCGACTACTATTACTACAGCCTCGACAACAATGAGACATCAGCAAAGTGTTCTCAACACTTTACAAATCTCAGTTCATTTAGCCCTCACAATAACCATCTGGGTTGGATCCATTTTACAGATGAGAAAACTGAGGCACAGGGAGGTTACACAAGTTTTAATGGCACCATGAGAAGCCACTGTAGGTGCTGCAGGTAGTGATAAAGATGAAGCTATTTGCTCCACGAAGGTGGGTCCCTTGGGTAATCTGGAGTCATACCAGGCTTCAGGGTGTAGTCCTCAGCCTGACATATTCAAGATTATCCTTTAAGTTAGAGCTAATCAAGTCTCAGGGATGGATTTGTACAAACCACTATAATCCAGATTTAATTATAAACCAGAATACCCATTTACTAGAGGTTCCCAAACGTCCATTAGTTCACAGCTCAGGAAATTTTTCACTGTACCCCTAAGTCAAAAAAAAACCATGTACCAGTTTCTTTTATTAAGTAGTTAGGGCCAAACAACTTAAGAAGCACTCATGTCCTAAAAACTTTTAGCTGTTTGAAAATATATATATATGAGAAAATTGAAAGAAAAAACGTTTATTATTTATTAATGGGATGTGAGTGCCTGTCGGGCACTGCACTTTCCCCACCTTGGAATTTGACACTGTCACCTTCACTTCCTGCTTCAGGTTGATTTTTAAGCTGTATCTGCTTTTAGCACAGCAACTGCCAAAAACCCCGCTTAGGAAAGATACGACATCGTCAAAAGAGGGGAAGTGCAAGCTTATGTCAAAGCTGTGAACTCCCTGGAGGTAGCAGTTGCTGTCGTGTTTGCTAAATGGGCAATATTGCTGTGTTTCCCTTGACAACTTAGGATATCCCGCCCCCATTAACCTGCTGCAGGAATCTGGGGTACCTCGGCATACAGTTTGGGAACTGCATTAATTTATAGTAAGAAATACAACCTCCAAGTGTATTGGACTTCACCCATTTTCTTCCCAGTAGCATTGGGAAACCAAAACAGAATGAGAAAACCTTTGGGATCCAAAGTCAGTAAGGGCTGGGTAACAAGGGGCTGACAGATCTGTCCCAACTTTGATCTAGTTACCGTAGTTACAGTACTATAGACCAGTCCAGTCCAGTTTGCGTGCCTGCGTGTGTGTGTGTGTGTGTGTGTGTTCATTACACTATTTTATTTGGGGATCTCAAATCCAAGGGATAGAACAAACAGTTGCAAGGTTTTTTTTTTTGTTTTCTGTAACATTTGCAAAAAGGGCAAAGGGTGATTTGTGAGTCAACTTTTTACTAACTACAACTTTTTATGAACTATACATATATGTTTTGTAATTACTCTTGAAGTTTTTTTAAAATCACCATCTCAGAGAAAGTTACCTACAAAAAAAGAAGTACTGGTCTTTAACTTTTTTTAAAAATACTGTATTTGCTTTAACAGGTATACAAAGAACAGTAGCAGCATTTTTCCTATCAGGAAGCTGGTATTTTCAACATTTTAAATGTCAGTGAATGGCTTCAGAGTTTATGATCTGCTTTCAAAATTAAAAGCTAGAATGGTCAAGTTAAAATAGGCTTCTTCATCCACTATAGGATATAACTAACTCATTTCATCAATTCTAAGCACCGTTTCCCCTCATTTTTGACGTTTCCGAGGTCCGGGCGCATCCTGCAGGGATCAAGTTGGCTTTGCTCGCCACCTTCTGGTAGAAGCGAGGAAGTGCCAGCATCAAATCTAGTAGCACAGGGCATCAGAGCTGGACTCCCAATGGAAGGACATTTTAGGATTAATTAACGGATTTATTTTGCTTCTGTTTTCCGTTTTATGTATGCACAAGAGTGATACGTGACAAAAATCTATGTTTGAATACGTCTAAGCGAGCTCTTTAAACATATAAAGTAGAATGAACTTCCGGGCAAGCTCAGACTGGCTTTGCACCACCAGCATCCCACCCCGTGTCTGTCTGTCCAGGTCCTTCTCCCAGGTCGACACCTGCTCGGCCCTTGTGTAGGCGCAGTCCAGAAGTGCACGGGAGTTCACCCCCCTGGGAGCAGGCTCCAAGCAGTGGGGGCCAGGATTGAGGGATAAGTGACCCAGCCTCCCCTCCGTGGGTGAACAACGCTGCGCACTTCTCAGAGGGCCCTCAGGGATGGACTTCCCACCGCCCGCAGCCCTGACCACAGATTCTCATCCCTATGCTGGCCTTTCCCCCTTCCAGCCTCCCTCTCAGCTCCCTCACTCCTGCCTCCTGGACCCCCTCTCACTCCGCACCCAAGCCCTTGGCTCAGGCTCTACACTTGGGCAGATCCAAACTAAGAGCTGTGCCCTTTAATCCTGGCACTTTATCACAGAAGAAAGTCAAGAACCGAGCACCACCTTTTTACACTAGTTACAATCTCCGGTTTGATGTGATTCATGAACCACCATATTTTTTAAAATCAACTTTATTTTGTAGTACGGTGTTCAATTTACAGAAAAATTAACAAGATAGTAGAGAGAGTACCCATACATCCTGCACCCAATTCCTCTATTGTTACATCTTACACTGATATGGCACATGTGTTACAGTTAATGAATCAATACTGATACACGGCTATTAGCTAATAACATCCATACTTTAGAATTCTTTCATTCTTCTGTTTCAGGATCCCATCAGGACACCTCGTTACATGAGGTAGTCACGTCTCCTTAGGCACCTCTTGGCAGCGGGGTTCACAGTTTTCTCAGATTTCCCTTGTTTTTGGTAACCTTGACAGTTCTGAGGAGTTCTGATCAGCTGTTTTTGTAGAATGTTCCTCAACTGGGATTTGTCAGATGTTTGTGCACAATTACGGGTTTGGGGGAGGAAGACCAAAGAGTTTACCTTGTATCATTTTCAGCCCATCATATCCAGGGGCCAAACTAGCAACATGCCTTATCACTGGTGACTTTGACCTTGGTCACCTGGCTGATAGAGCTTGCCAGCTTTCTGCACTGTAAAGCTACTCCTCCCTTTCCACGCTGGTCACTTTGGAAGGAGGTCACCATGTGCAGCCCATGCTTGAAGAGTGGAATATCTTAAGTGTGAAGCATCCACATAAATTATTCAGAATTCTGTGCCAGAGATGGTCTCTTCTCCCCACTTGTTTATCTAATCGCATCATTTGTCTGTATGGACTCATGGATGATTTACTTTACACTTTGGGTTGTTATCCAATATTTACTTTGTTGCTCAAACCGTCCAGCCATTAGGAAACTCCTGCATCCCTGTGACTCACTGCTACCATTGTGATTTTTGGTTTTGTTTTGAGCACGTCTTTACTTTCTGGCACTGCAAGATGATCCAGGCGAATCTCGCCTATTTCCTGCTCCGGTTTTATAATCAGCTACTTTTCTAAAGAGCTCTGGTTCCTTTTTTAGGGAATGGTTATTAGAAACCAATATCTGAATGGTAGGTGTGGTCTTTGCAACGGGGGTGTCACTGCTTTGAAGCCCCTTCGACTGACAGAGCAAGGAAATGTGTTTACTAACCTGTGTACTACACTATCTAAGTTTGTGACCACCGGTGTCTGCATGAGTTCATACTGATGGCTCCAACTCTAATCCATTACACCTGGATCACTCTAGGCTCTTCCCCCAGCTTATCTGTATGTAACCTTACACTCTTAACGGTGAGAAACCTGGCTCCCACCATCTGCCAGCCATTTATTTGTTTAAATCTAGAATATTACAGCAGTATCAGAATTGTTAATGCATACCAATGTGAGAAATTACTTTACGAGCTGCAGTATAGTCCTTATGCAGTTTCTTTGGTGCTTCATCTTACAGACTCCACTCATTTCCAAGGTTACTTAGGTCAGCACCATCCCCCCCAACCCCTTCCGCGAGGTTGTTTCATACATTTATAATGCAGTTAATTGTTTTGTCTGTCTGTGTTCCATCCATGTATCCCGACTCTCTAAGTGATTTTTTAAAATTTGCATACATTAAGATTCAATTTTTGTGCTGTAAAGTTCTATGGGTTTTGACAAATGCATATTGTCATACCTCCACTTTCATTGTATCATTCCGAATAGTTTCATTGTTCTAAAAATCCTATGTGCTTTACCTCTTCAACCCTCCCACCCTCCCCCTTGAGCCCCTGGAAACCACTGATCTTTTGAACATCTCCATAGTTTTGCCTTCTCCAGAATGTCCTGTAATTAGAAACATATAGTAGACCGTCTTTTCAGACTGGCTTATTTTACTCAGCACCCATGCTTTTTGTGGCTTGGTAGCTCATTTCTTTTGATTGCTGAATTACATTCCGTTGTATGAAATTACAATTTGTTTATACATTTATCTATTGATAGACATTTTGGTTGTTTGGGTTTTGGTCATTATGAACAAAGCTGCTATAAACATTTGTGTGCAGGTTTTTGTGCGGACATTCGTTTCCAGTACCTAGGAGCATGACTGCAGAATCATACGGTGAAAAGTGTTAAGAGTATTATCCATTTATTGTGCTCGCTGTTTAGATTTATTTCTAGCATCTTATTTTCTATGGTTCTGCCTTTTCTGTTTCTTTTTATTCTTCAATCTAGTCTTTCATTGAATTAACTGAGCACCCTCACACACACTATTTTAAAAGTTATATGCTTTTATTTTACTGTTACTTGAATTTTTTTAAACCATATTTTTGCCAACCTCTTGAATACTTTTTAAGGGTCTAAGAACATTTAAACTCCAATTAAGTCCCCTTCAATTTGTGTGTTACTTTGTCCTATTTTTCACAGTTCTATTTCAACTGAATGTCATAAATAAGACATTATTTGTATTATTTTGTAAAGTCAATGTTCAGATTTACCCATAAATTTTATGGTCGCTATGCTTTCTTGAATCTCAGAGCTTTCATCATTGTCCTTCTGCACAAAGTAAATCCTCTAAATTTCCTTAGGGAGAGTCTTTTGATGATAAACGTACTTATTCTACGTCTGAAATGTCCATTTCATCCTCATTCCTAAAACAGAGCTTCACTGGGTATTAAGTCTTGGTTGATAGCTTCTGTTTTGTTGATGCATCTTCTTAGCCCATAGACACTATTACAGTCTCCTGGCTTTCACTGCCACTGCTGAGAAGGCAGTGTGCCGTACTGTTACTGTGTTGTAGGTAATCTGACTTTTCTGACTGCACTTACAAATTTCTCTGATATTCTGCAGTTTCGCTGTATACATGAAGGTGTGGATTTACTTCATTTAACTCACTTGAAATTTGTATAGCTTTCTGAATCTGAGGGTTGATGTCTTTCATCAGTTCTGGAAACTCTACCTTCATCTTTCCAAATATTACCTATTTCCAATACTCTCCTTTTAAGATATTAAGAGATACGTTACACCTTCTCAGCCTCTCCTCCACATCTCTTCACCTAACTCTTATATTTCCACCTACTTGTCTCTGTGTGCTACCTACGGGGTAATTATTTGCCTCTACTCTCCAATTTACTAATTCATTCTTCCAATGCTTATTTTTATTTTTAAGATTTAATTATTTTTTAAGATTTTTTTTTTATATGGACCATTTTTAAAGTCTTTATTGAATTTGTTACAATATTGCTTCTGTTTTATGTTTTGGTTTTTGGCCCCGAGGCATGTGGGATCATAGCTCCTGGACCAGGGATCGAACCCACACCCCCTGCACTGGAAGGCAAAGTCTTAACCAATGGACCACCAGAGAAGTCCCCCAATGCTTGTTTTTATAAGGGACTTACACAAGCAACTCTTGTTCTTTACTCTTTTATTTATTTAAACATGTTAAATGTGCTCGTATTTTTGGTCTTGAAAATTCCACTACCCTCAATCTTTGCAATCTGAATGCACTCTTTTTCTGCTGGCTTTCATTCAGAAGTCAAGGCATCCTGTGATGTGGGGGTTTGTGATTTATGACTCTGAGCTCATGTCCCTGTGGAAAGTGTTTGAAGGCTAAATTAAAGCTGAGTTCTTCTCGTGTGGATATGCAGTTGCTTTGGTCCAGAGCACAGGGGCATTACAACTTAAGACCTCTTTAAGAACTTCACAGGGAAAATGTTTAGATCACATGTACCATGAGAATTTAAACCCACATGAGGGAAGGCTTGTAAGCGAGCTCTTAGGGATGCTTGTGCTCTCCTTTCCAACCAGTGCTGGCTCCCCCCAAGACTGAAGGCAGTCCTTTGGGAGTCCAGCTGTTTGCAAGGGGATCTCCCTGAAGGCTCATCTCCTGCCACCTGTCCCCCACAATCCATCCTCACAGGAGCTCGGTGTCACCAAGAGTACGTGCCCCGGGGGGGTAAACAGGCTCGCCCATCCTTCCGCAGTTCTGCTTTCACTTTGTTTTTGGCCTCAGAAGATGAATTCCTTTCTTGACAGCTCAGTGGCACATTTAAGAACATTTAAAAAAAGTTCCATCCAACACTTTGAGTTACCATCAGGTGGGCTGTTCAGAGTATCTGGTCTTTCACAGATGGAAATGGAAGTCCTGGTCTGGTTCATAAAGTTACTGAAGGGCAATGATGATGAAGCAGAGGCAGGGAACAGACACTGCTCTGCTTTGTCGAGTAATTTGAAAGCGGGGAGTAGAAAGCTTAGATAGGTTGTGGTTTTGACTGTTGAAGGGCAGGGGCCTTTAACGGGAGATGCATAAGCTGCTTCTAAGAGAGCCAAGATGGAGATTACTTCTTTCCCAATAAGAGAAGTCCAGAGAGGGCAGTCAAGAGCTGGGTTACAGTGGCATCAAAAATATCATCCTCACTGCTCTGGCTCTGTAAGCACACCCTACAGCCCAAGTAGGCTGCAATCACATCTACAATGTCTGTCCTTCTTAAGAAGCTTGCCCAGAACTCCCAGCCATCTTCTGCCCACCTCCCTCTGGCAACTCGTAGCTCCAAGGGAGGCTGGGAATTTAATCCTTAGCTGGTCCCACTCCTGCTCGAGCAGAGCTGGAGAATCCTGGCCCTTGTCAGGCAACTAACAGTCCCTGACACTGGACCCAAACACTTACTGCCTGAGGCCCCACATCAAGGGAGAGACTGAGATAGACGATAATTTACTAGAACAAAGTCCTAAAGAATGCAGAGGAGAACGGGGTCAAAAGTATAGAGGTACGGCTTAGCCGTGGAGAGCAGACCCATCTTGACTGGACACTGAACACAGAGAAGACGAGGCTACTGCAGGGATGGGCGGTGAGACTGGCCCCAGGGAACTCCTGGTAGCACATGAGTGACAGCTGCCCTGTGGAGTCACCGAGCGGGGCAGTCTGCAGAGGGCGGAACGCCCGGACCATTGGCTGTGTGAACGTAAACATCAAGAACACCTGTCAAAAAGGCTGTGTTTATTTATGAGGAACAACTGGTTTCCATAAACAAGACAAAACCACTTCCATAGGAACATGCTTCTAAAGTAGGTGACACAGGGGACTTCCCTGGTGGTGCAGTGGTTAAGAATCCGCCTGCCAACGCAAGGGACACGGGTTCGAGCCCTGGTCTGGGAAGATCCTACATGCCGCGGAGCAACTGGGCCCGTGAGCCACAACTACTGAGCCTGCGCGTCTGGAGCCTGTGCTCCGCAACAAGAGAGGCCGCGATAGTGAGAGGCCCACGAACCGCGATGAAGAGTGGCCCCCACTTGCCACAACTAGAGAAAGCCCTCACACAGAAACGAAGACCCAACACAGCCATAAATAAATTTAAAAATAAATTTAAAGTGTGGTAATTGTATAAAAAAAAAAAAAGTAGGCGACACAGTCAAAACACATTTGGCCTGTCACACTTGAAAAGCACTTTGGCAAAATCTGGGCTTGTTATATAAGAAAACAGAATTTAAAGCTGGAAGTAATAAATGATGAAAAACTGAGGCATTAGTGACAGAGGACCCCCTTCTAAGCAGCCCTTTCGCGTCTCTTATAAAGCGTCTTTTACATCCAGGACGACTTCTCTGAGGCACTTCAGGAAGAAGATGCCCCAGGAAGCCGTTCTGTCTGCAACCTCGGCACAAGAGGATGTAAATTCAGGTTTGCAATGAGGTAGGTGTACACAACCTAACCGTATCCTTTTTCTCTTCTACAAAATAAGGAAAATAAAGAAGAATCAACTGTATTTGACTATAATCAGCCCTCTGTATCTGCAGGTTCCGCATCTGCGGATTCAACCAACCATGGACTGAAAACGCTCTGAGGATTGGAGAGCGAGCTGCGAGGGACGTGAACATCCGAGGATACGCCACGGGGCTCCTAGAACCTACACCCACCCATGCTGAGAGACAAGAGTCTTATTCCATTTCACGTCTCCCAATTACTTACTATCACGACTTCCTGGAACCATTTCTCACCAGTCACTAGAAAGGGTTTCCTAGCACCTGCTCAACACCCTTCCCCATACACCTTTCCCGCCAACACCAGGAGACAGAATCTCAGGATCTTTCTTGCCGGTTTTCCCTGGTCGCTGTGTGTTTCTGCTGTGGAATGAGACAAACTCAATGCTTAAGAGCCAAGTTGTATCACCTCTACCACATCACAAATGCTCCAAACGAAACAGAAAGAAGTTAATGGTAAGTAACACAGCGAAGTCTCCCAGAATTAACCAACCCGCAGAAGTCTGCACCACAGGTTCGAAATCACGATACTAATTCTAGGACAGACATGCTGCTCTCTCCCCCTTTTTAAATCAATTTCAGTCAGAACGACTGAACAGCTTCCTGGGGCCTGGGAGCCATGTGGCCAGACAGGGCTCATGAACCAAGTCCACGGACACCTGAGCTTTTGAGCGCAAACCAAGTGCCCGAGTCTGGCATGGAGGCAAGATTTCACAGGAGCACAGATCGAAGTGGCACAGCGTATGTTGAGAATCACCCCCTGTACGGGCTCCGCAGTGGAACGAAGTCTGCTGCCCTGTCACGGTGCACACAGCCCCCGGCCACAGTCAGGCACAGTTCCCTCCCCCGGGAGCTGTGTGCACCGCAGCTCTCAGGCCAATGCTGCAGCCACGCTTGCACCTCCGCGCTTCACTCTGATGGCAGCTGACAACAGAAAATCTAACCCATGGGACCAGCAGACAAGTGACAGAACCGACCACGCTTATTTCAACCCTGCAACTAAAATTTCATGAGAAACCCTTCAAGGAAGACTGTGACATAGAGTATGTTTTCATCAGCAGTGCTGGCTCTCATGTGTAGAAATACAAAGTCACTAACACAGATCATTCTGACAGATCAAATGGGTCACAGCTGCTTGTTATTTTCCAAATTACGGCAAAAATAAACGACAATAATCTGAAGGAACTTTGTGCCCTCTCTGATTCATACTTTTAAGATTCAAACCAGCACTGAGTACTACATCACTCAACACAAGCATTAGGGAATAATAGTTCCCCTAATTATTCTGTTAATGTCAATGTGACAAGAAGTGGTAAATGCTAAGAGCATTCTGGTTCAGAAAACATCTTGCTATATTTTTTACTGACTGACTGAGATACACGTTACCTATTTATGTGTGTGCTTATATCTATTTCCAAAAAAGAATTTAAGGTGACCTTTTACAGTAACTGAGACTGACATCTCAACAGCCTGAGACAAAAAATTATTTTAACCAGAAAAAATATTTTACCCCCAATGGCAGTAAATTGGAATCTTTTAGTTACTGCTTTGATAAGGCAGTATTTGTTTCCCAAAAATTATTGCCTATTTCTTCTAAATAGGATAAATACTAAGACTTCTTCCTAGCAATTATGCCTTTATTTTATTTGAGTTAATAATCCTGTTGCTACCTCTATAAAATAAAAACAAATAATAATATAAATGCAAAGCTTACCTTGCCATTTTCCACTGTATAATTTACTCACATTACTAAAAAAAAAAAAACCCTCCATATTTCTTCTTTTATAGTTTTATGTGAACAAATAGTGAACAGCTTTACAGCTTACCTAAAATACAAGTGAGGAAAACATAGACACCTGCCATACTAATATCTGGCTTTTATTTTTTCCTTAAGGAAATATTATTAATTTAAAAAGAGAGTTCCAAGAAATTTAAAAGGATTCCCAGCAATGATTATTTCTGAGATCTATGAGATTTGAAACACAATTATAAAAGGCTAAAACCAAAGTATACATTCCTACTTGTTCCTTTTAAAAAAAAATTCAGATGATGTGTCACATCAAGAAAGCTCATCAGGTTACCAGGGCCGCAGCCTTAGTCATCCTCAGAATCACTGCCCCTCCTGGCAGGGACGGGGCTCAGCACGGACGAAAGCAGCACATCTGCTATGGGTTTCCTAGGGTTTTCCTCCAGGCTTGTCTTGATTGCTCCAGACTCAGACAATTTCCACTCCAACTCTACATGATAAAGAAAAAGCAAATCGCCTAAGACACAGTCTGCATGGGGCCCTCAAGCCACAGTGTTTTTCTAAGCAGAAACTACGATCATCAACATTTGATGACAATTTAATTTGAGGGCCATATTTATAAGGTGCCTGGAAGAAAGGAAAAAATCAGACCCTTAAGAAGGAAAAAAATACCTGCAAACACTTTTTCAGAAGATGAGATCAAATGAGATATTACATACATTTGAACCTCTATGATAACTAAAATAAAAAAGAGACTAAATCTACCTTCTAACAGCTAGTTTCTCGGCTTGCACAATTTCCCAGGAAAGAAATCAGCATGAAACATGTAAAGGAAATACTTTTCACAGTCCTGCTGGCACTCTAATCATTAAATCTAAATTTAGTTAACAAAAGGAAATTCTTAAACCTCATGTCCAATATCTCAACCTATTAGAGTCAAAGGCTCAATGTATGATGACATCCTAGGTCTGATACATTTGTTCCAAGTAATAATTTTTTAAAGTACCGGAAAATAAAGAATCAGTGACTAAAGGCTCAGCTCTTATATTTTATGCTCTTGTAATCAGTGAGACCTTGTGAAGCACAATCAAGTGATGTATTTTTCCACTGCAGAAAAGACCCCAGGCAGGACTGAGGGACAGCTGAGAGATTCTACTACAAATAGCCTGGTTAAAGTGATGCTCTACCAATTAGAAACTTCTGTTAAAATCTGAACACCAAGTTTACTGAAGTCGTGTTAATTCAAAGTGCTCCACCAGTATTTTCAGCTCTAGGTACCTTGGTTCAGTGTGATAAAAATTCAACAAATATCTTAAAAATGATTTTTTTTTAAGATTTCTGATTCTTAAAAATATATTTAAATTCACACATATGTATAAATGAATGTATTTAATGTTACTGTTCATTTATATGCAGTAATCATTATCTTATAAGTTCACTAATCCTCAAATGAAACTTTTCCTAGAAATAAAACCTATAATTATTATTGTATACCTATCTCTCTTCCCTCATGGTATGTGCAAAAAGACCAAAACAAGAAGCAAACCCATATTTAGTTTGAAACGCCATATGCCTCTGAACACGGGAATAATGCATAACTGATGTAACATATATGTGTGTTTATGTATGTATGTATATGTTTATACTTTTCCCAATTGAATATCTTACATAAAGAGTTACATAAAGTAGAATATAAAGTCATATTTTAACACACATTTTTAAAGACTACTAACTAAAGCACAGCTGGACACATTATTTCACTAAAGAGATAAAGAATTTGACTTATCAAGAAACGTGCAGGCCTCAGCTTCTCTCTCATGTTATGTGTGCATATGTATTTTAACACCTCCTGTGTAACAGGTAGAAAAAAAAACACATATCCTTCAGGAGTTAAGAGGGAGAATAAACTTTTAATTTAAAAGCTACTATTCAACTGAGAAAAAATTTCTATAGATTTATATATATGTACATTTGTACATATGTAGATACATATAAGCATGTGTCACTAATAACGTTCATGTGAATTAAACAAGAAATGAATGATGTGATCTTGAGCTACCAGTAAAAACGAACATATTCAACTGTAGGGACAAATAAAACACATCAGACATTAATATTAAATATTTTAAAGTCCATTCTGCCCCCTTTTAACTGAGAATTACTAAAGCCCAGTTGTAACTGCCCCCAATGACTTGTCTAAGATGAGATTCAACATGCTTCTTCCCTTTTTACAATCACTCGCATGGGGGCAAAGGTGAATCTGACAAGTCATCCTAATGTGTGTCTAGGAAACAGGCACCCTCGCCAACAGAAGCATCTCCTCCCCATCTTCCACGTGCACCTCAAAGAGGCCCTTACCATCCATTGTCAGGTTCATGCCACCAAACACCAGAGGTCCAATAAATTGAGCCTTGATATCACCTTCAAGGTACACAAATATTGTGGGCAGATTCCTATCAGGATAGTTGGGTATGCAGGTGGTTGAAATGGCTTTGATAAATTTGACATCAGGAAACTTCCTGGCAAGTCCACTAAAGTGCTGATTTATCAGGGCACAGAGGGGAATCCTATAAAAATAGAAACAGAAGCCAACTGTGATTCTGCATTTGTACATAATAAATCTCAACTACCCTTCTGCCCTACATAAAACCTCATAATGACTTCACAAGTGATTCTGCTACTCCAGCCAAGATGAACTAACATTTAGAAAAAACTTTCTAACATGTTTAGGCAAAGGGAGGAACTCAAAATCCAAAGCCCAACTTAATTTGACTGAAGAATAAGTTAGAAACACAGCTCCAATGTAAAAGATAATTGTCTTGCTCTTCTATAGGCGAGAGCATTCAAGGCTTAAAATGTGTGATTCAGAAAGCATTTCCTGCTTGAAAGAAACTCCCTACACAAGCATTAGACTCCACAGGATGGGAATAAAATTGGAGGTGAGAAGCACCGGGGGTCCACTGCCTCACTCGCCATGAACAATTCTCACAAAGGTCACCCTCGCCATCGACAAGAGTGATTCATTACATGGAATTGTAAAATGCCCGAGCTTCTCCAGAGGGACAAGTGACTGACGAATTCATTTACAATTAAAAAAAAAAAAAAAAAGAGTCTCCTCTGCTACACTGTAACAAAGGCATCCCTATTAGTCACATATTAATTTGAAAGTCTTAAGACAAAAATTAGGCTATAAGGTTTGGGCAAATCAGCAACAAAAACACTAGTTAAAAAAAACAAAAAACAAAAAAACCTCCTGGGTGGATTAAGCCTGAAATGTTCAAGATATAAATTCAAATTAACATTTAAAGACAGTCATGAGATCAGCTCACCCTTGTCTGTAAAGGTGCAAGATGACCCACAAGCCCTCACCGGCTTTGGTAACTTCTTGAACATAATCCTTTCCTGAGATTTCCAAAACTTCTCCAAATTTATTCTTCAGTTGGGTTGCTTTCCACTCGGCCAGTCTTTGCTGCCTGCACAACAGAAGGAAGAGAGAGACATCTTACAAACACACACACACACACACCACCCCTTTCACAAGCAACCTTTGTAAAGGTCCACGTTTATTTATTGATTTGCCAGATTTATTAATGTTTCAAAGGACACACATTTTAGTGCCACACAAAAAGCCAAGCAGTCCCTCTGGGTGGCACTAACCTGTACATTGCAACTGCACGTTCGTCTTCCTCGTTAAATTCGTCTTCATTATCCTCCAGTTCTTCCAAAGTCATGTCCTCATAAGTTTTCACTGAATGTCATTGAGGTGGCAAGAAACCAGAAATGTAAAAGATGAACAAACACACATTTTGGTTTTCTTCCCTTCACTCTTCTCCTAAAGGAGTGCATGCAATGCCAAAAGATCCCCAGCCCACCAAAACCCAAATAAAAAGTACTTAAGGTGTTACACTAGTAAATAAGAAGGGGAGGGTGTTTTTAAAAGACAGCTGCCGGCCTGGCTCTTACCTCCACACAATAAGGATACAGACGGGAAGTTTCGCAAGTTTATAAAAGAGGAGAGTTGTATTTGCCTGAGCTAACCTGGCCGGATCTTCAAGCACAGACATTCACGGACAGGTGCATAACAGTTCTCATGCCTCTGAGGAGATGGGAGGATACCCACTGAGGTCCCCCCCAGCACACCCCTCCTAGAGTGAAAGGGCTATCCCCTGGTCTTCTCTTGTGAGTGCTACGCAGCTCTACCTTTTCTTCTAATCAACTGCTATAAACTCTGTATTTTGTTTCTATTGCCATAAACACCCTTGCTTCTTGACATCACATCAGGCTTTTGTCCCCAGATCCCCACCCCATCACTACCCGAAACTGCTCTTATCAAGGTCAATAACGACCTCTGTCTTCTCAACGGATGAGCACATCTGACCCAACCCATCACCAGCTCCTCCCCAAAAGCCCATCTTCCTGTGGCCCCCTCTCCTCCTCCCTCTATGCTGCCCCTCCCTTAGGCCCTTTGCTGACTGACTCCTTTTCTTCCTTATCGATACCCACTCCCTTGGCTGACTGCATCTCACAGCTTTAAGTACTAGCAACATGCTGACAACTCCCGAAGTTGTGCCTCCAGCCCGTATTTCTCTGGTTTGGGACAGCAACCCCAACTGCTCCCTTACCATCTCTATTCGTCTAACAAAAATCTCAAAGTGACCATGTCCCAAACAGAGCTCCTGATCTCACCTCCAAACCTGCTCTTCCCCGAGCCTCCCTCATCTCAGTTGGTGGTAACTCCGCCCTTCTGGCCGCTCAAGCCCAGAGCCCTGCAGTCACCCCTGACTTACCTTCCCTCACAACCCTCATAGGATCCATACGTAAATCCTGTCGGTCCTACCTTCACAGTCCATCCAGATCTGACCACTTCCCCCACCGCGCTGCTCCAAGCCAATGGTACCACTGCAGCCTCTTCCAGACTGGTCTCCCCACTTCCTGCCTTGCCCCCCACAGTGTGCACTCAGTAAGGCAACAACAGGGCGGTGCTGTCAACACAGAGGACACGTCACTCCTCTGTTCAAACCTCCAGTGACATCCACCTCATTTGGCAGCAAAGCCAAGGTCCACACTAGAAGCTACAAGGTCCTAAATGGTCCGAGCCCTAGTTGCCTCTTTGAACCTCCTACGACTGTCTCCCAGCCCTGCTGGCTTCCTGGCGGATTCTCCAACATGCTTTCCACTTCTCACTCACCTCCCTCAGGTCTACTCAACTGCCAGGGGGGCCCTCTCTGACCCTTTCTGCAATTATACCCACCCCTCCTCCGGCCCCTTCCTGCCTTATCTCCTACATTTCACTCACGTGTCGTTTACTGTCTGTCTCGCCCGCTAGAATGTAAGCTCCAAGAGGACAGGGGGTTTTGTCCGACCCGTGCACAGCTCAAGCCCCACTGCCCAGAACAACAACCAGCACGCAGCAATGCTTCAGTAAACTTTTGCAGGAGAAACGCTTTGCAATAAATCCTTCTCTAAGTTAGCTCTAACGTGTCAACAGGGGACAAAAGGCCTAGCCCCTGTGGTCAATGGTTCGCAAACTTTGGTGTAAATCAGGAACTCTTTGCAGCACTAGTTTAATATGCAGAGCCCTGGGCCTTACCCCCAGAGATTCCGTTTCAGTAGGGTCTGTGTGTTGTTGTGTTTGGTTTTATTTTTTTTGGGGGGGACAAGCACCCCAAGGGATTCCGATTCAGGTGATACAGCTACATGTGAGAAAGCCCCTCTCCTAGACCCTGTACACTGCAAGCATCTTATGCTTCCCCAAATCAAGCTATTTTAATATTCGTAATCAAACCACAAAGATAAAGTATACCCTCACGAGAATACAAACACTAAAAACTTTTGAGCAGATTTCCATGACAGTATCCAAAGTGAATCACAGACCAGGAAAGTCAAGACTTGGAAATACTTTCCTCGGGGTTATCACGTGCTCATCCGACACAGACGAGGAACGGTGGAAACGGAGGGGGCCTCTGAAGTCCCCCTAACTCTATGGCCCAGCAAGCTGAAGCCCGAGATGCCCTGTGACCCGCCTGAGATCCCAGAGGCAGCGTCCAGCTCAGCACCCCAATCCCTGGCTCCCAACTCTTGCTCAGAGGACCCTTCTACCAAAGCAGTGAGAGGCTGGGCAAGCTGTCTCCTAAGCAGACAGACACGCAATAAACAGTATCAGCAAGCTCACCAATGGACGGCTGAAGGACCCGCTGCTCCTCCTCTTCTGCCTGCTTCTCCAGATCCTTCAAACTCTCCTTCGAGGGCAAGATGCCCTTTTTGCGTAAGATGTCATTCCACTCGGTGTCTGCATTGGGGTCCTGAGCAGGTGGACCAAGGACACCATGAGTGCCAAGTCCACCGTGAAGGGTGCCATGGGTAAGGAGGGCTCAAATGGGAAAGTGGTGGGAAGGGGAATTCACACCAAATTATTCTGTGGCCTATTTCTGAGAAAGCGTCAAAAGACCCACAACCCCTGTTCCAATCTTCCTGTCTTGGGGTAAAAATCAGGCTATGATGTGCAGATCGGCATCAGCGCTGACAGCAAGGCTCTGACCTGGCTTCTGGTATTTTCATTAATGACTTGGAGTGATTCACGCAGCAGATATTTATTAAGTACCTACTACATGTAAAGTATTGTACTAGATGGTAGGGAAGCATGGTGAATGCCAAAGTCATCTATTTTACAGGTGAGAGGAAGAGACAGGCAATGAATAATTAAATATACAAAGAGAGATATTACAAATTATGGCAAATGCAATGACCAACAGCCTGCTGAGCTAGAGAGGTCCAGGGGGCCTGCATTCCACAGGATGGCCAAGGACGTTCTTTCACAAGAGGTGACGTTTAACCATGACTGGAGGGTGAGACAAAACCACAAAGAGGAGTGAAAACTTAGGAAATGACTTTCCAGGCAGAGGGACCGGCCTGTGCAAAGGGCCTGAGTGCAGAGACCAAGCATCCTGAAGTCCTGAGTGGCTGCAGGAAAATCAGAGGGAAAAGAAAACTCTCTAACAGCCAAACCTGAGAGGAAGCGCTGAGACCCCGTGGAAGAGCTCACAGCGGCTGACGCTTACTGAGTCCTAGGTGCTGGGACCCTGCGAAGCCCTTTACCTGTATCTACCTAGTGAATCCTCACAAGCCTGGGACAGCCACGGCGCCAGGCTGGAACAAGTCAAATTTACCAGGATCAAATGTCAGAAGGATAAATGTCGAAGTGGGCTCTTAGCTCCAGAACCCAGCTGCCCAAACCCTGGTGTGGCACCGCTTGGCAGGAACACTGCTAACGGACCTGGTCTGGAAGATGAAACCGGGGAGCTGTGCAAGGGGCACTGGGAAAAGCAGGCTCCAGCCCCAGCTCCTCGCCCCAGTCTTGCTGAAATATGTCTGAAGGAAAACTAACAGCATCCTTTCCACAGGGTGGTCAGGAAGGAGGTGACGTTTTTAAGCCGGGACCTGAAGGACAGAGAATGCGAAGGAGGCCGGGTCAGCCCTGAGTTTCCTCTTCACCAGACGCACTGGATTTGGAGACGATCATCCTCTGCAGCCCCCAACCAAACCCACACTAACTCCATTTCCCTTCTGCCACTGAGTCAGAGATGAGTCCCTCGGGATTCCTGACCACAGCGAGATCTGGGGGGGCAGCAGAGTGACCTCTGGAGAAGGGTCCTTCAACAGTGACCAAACTGAGCTGTCAGAGATTTTCTCATAAAAGCATCCATTTCCACGGTGTCCTTTTTTCCCACTTTTCCGTGGGTTTTAGTCAAATTCCATTAGCAAATTCCTGATACAATGAAAGAACAAAACTGGGGGATGTGGTTTTATCCATTTTAAGATGTGGAAAGTAACCGGGCTGCGGGACCCTCGGGCTGAGCTCTGGACGCCAGGGAGTCCAGAAGGGGGCGCACCTCAACCTGAACACCAACGTTGGGGGGGGCGGGTGTAATAACCCCTCACCCTGCTCTACGTGGAGTCAGAACACGCGTTATGTTATGGGACACCCCGCCCGCCCCAGGCGGGACCCTCCACTCGTGCAAGCCTCAGCTTCCATCCGCGAAGGGGTCCACAACGCACCTGCTCAGGTGCTCGCTAAGAGAGTTAACAAGTAGGAAGTAACTGTCAGGTAAGACCCGGAGAGGCCTTCGCAGGCCGCACGGGAGACGAGCTCAAGGAGAGGCAGCCCCCAGGGCTGAGATTCCGGAGTGGGACACACGAGGTAGGGACCCCCAGCCCGCGGACCCGCGGGACCACGCCCACCCGTCCGCACCGCGCCTGCGCCGGCCTCGCCTCGCGTGGCCTCCCCGTGCCTGCGGGGCGCGGCGCTTCCCACAGGTCCGGCAAGGACAGCCCGCCGCCGGCGCGGACCCAGCGGGGCAAACGAGCGGCCGCAGCCTCCAGACGTCGCGCCCCCCGGCTTGCTTACCTGCATTTTCTCACAACTCCCTCGAGCCCGGCCGGCGACGGCCTATCCGCCCCTCAGCTCTCTTCCGCGCACGCGCGCAGCCGCCGCCCCGCCTCTTCTCCCAGCCGGGCCTTCGCCCCGCCCCCAGGGAGCGAGCTGGGCGGAGCCAGCGGGAAGTGAACTCTCCTCTGAGCCTGCGCCCGCTTCTCAAGAGAGTGGCGCGGAAGGTGTGCGCGTGCGCGAGGCAGGACACGCCTACAAGTGTGACTCTGAGCTAATCCCCGGGCGCTACCTTATTAGGGCAGGTCTTCGGCCTCGGAGCTCTGGGGCTGGGGGGCCGACTGCAGTCGGCCCGAAGGTGTCTGAAGTTTATGCCCAAGAAGTCAGAGATAGAAACGCGTTTCAGTGATTCAGTGTTACAACTAAGAACGATGCAGGGTTACCTAAAACAGAAAGGTGAAAGTCTCTTCACCTGGTTGAGCCTCAGGCGTTTCATATTTGCAGAAGTGCTTAGCCCTTTGCGGGGCACACTGGAGGTACCGAGTAGAACTCAGCAAACTGAATTGTAAGATACAGGGGCTGGGCCCCAGGCTTCTGTGTATGCAGCACTCGGAATTTGAGTTAAGAAAGCAGTACTCCTCCCTGCACATCTGAGCTAGGTGGCCGCCTCCTGGCAGCTTAAGCAGACACAGTTAACACAGACCCACACATCTGTAGGGTAGGCTAGGACTCTCAACTTCGGCTACATTAGAACCACCTGGGAGCCTTCCAAAACTGCAGCTACCCTGGGGCTCCATCCCAAATTAAATCTCTAGCAATGGGACCTGGAACTGATTATTTTCTTAAAGATCCTCAGGTGTTGCTAATATACACAACCATTGATATAAAGTGAATCAAATGACTCCTTGAAGGCAAGGAGCTTTGATTTAATCATTTATAAGGATTCTTAAGATTACCTAACTCCTTCCCACAGAATTATAGGTCACTTAAAACATTTGGTTATTCATTTATTTGGCAGCACACTGTGAATGAATTTTCCTGGTTTCACCAGAAAAGTCAGGACCCAGGCTTGTTTGGAGTGGGTTCGGCCCAATGTTAAGCTTAGTGTCCTCCACAGCACTAGAGTGGGTGCTGTTTTACCCTTTTCTCTTTCCAAGCCTTGCTACTTCCGGAGGCCGACACTCACCTCCACCCTGTGATCCCTCTCTCCAGAGGAGATTAACAAGCCAAAGGCTCAAACTCTACTGCCTTCTCCTCTGTCAGAGAAAGGTGCCTCTCCCACTTTGGTCAAAGACTCTATCCTCCCGTGCTCCAGACTGCCGTCCCTCCCACCTCCCCAGAAACTTCTGTCCATCATTCCATCACTCTTAGCTCTGGAGAAAATAATTAGGGCTCAGGAGAAAAAATTGGAACTGTAAAAATGGAAAAAGAAAAGAATTGGAAAAAAAGATTTCTATTTGTGGGTGATATGATATGATAGCGTACTTGGAAAACCCTGGGAGTATCAAGTCTTAAATTCATACTAACAATCTGAGAATTCAGTAGAGGAGCAGGATAGTAAATTAACATACAAAAATAGCCTTAGTCTGTATTTATAATAACAAACTAGAAGATAAAATGGACCCTAATTACAATAACACCAGAAAAGAAAAAATAAGCAGCTAGGAATAAACTCAAGAAGTACACAAAAACCAACATGAGAAAATTATAAAATATTCCTGAAGATAACAAAAGTAGACTTGAATGAACGGAAAGAAATCCCTCATTTTTGGGTGGAATGACTCAACATCACAGAGATGTCAATTTTCTCCAAGTCAATGTGTAAAATTTAACACTATCTCACTTTAAAAACCTAACAAATTACTTTCTGAGGCTAGACAGGTTAATCCTAAAGATTTTATGATAAAATAAACAACAAGAATGGCAGACTGAGGGGACAACTAGCCCAACCAGATATTAAAACTATGTGGTATTGATGCAGGAATAGACAAATAGATCAGTGGAACAGCAAGTTCAGAACAAATCTGGAAATAGAGCCAAGTGCATACAAACATTAGTGTTTGCTTTAGATGGCATCTCAAGTCTGCTGGGGTAAGGGGATGGGCTCCTTAATAAATGGTGTTGGGGCAATTGGATAGCCATTTGAAAATAGATAAAATTGGATATGTACTTCACAGTGTATATTAGATTAAAAATTAGCAGCTAAAAGTACTAGATTAAAACATGGGATGGTTTCTTTATAACCTAAAAATGCAAAAAGCCTGTGATAACTATTACTCAAAATCCAGAAAATAAAATTTTAGAAAATAACAGATTTGACAGCACTATTTACATTAGTCAAGACATGGAAGCAACCTAAATGTCCATCGACAGAGGAATGGATAAAGAAGATGTGGGACATATATACAATGGAATACTACTCAGCCATAAAAAAGAATGAAATAATGCCATTTGCAGCAACATGGATGGACCTAGAGATCATCATACTAAGTGAAGCAAGTCAAACAGAGAAAGACAAATATCATATGATATCACTTATATGTGGAATATAAAAAAATGACACAAATGAACTTATTTACAAAACAGAAACAGACTCAAAGATTTTGAAAACAAACGTATGGTTACCAAAGAGGAAAGGTGGGGGGAGGGATAAATAAGGATTTTGGGATTAACATATACATACTACTATATATAACATAGATAATTAACAAGGACCTACTGTATAGCACAGGGAACTCTACTCCATAATCTATAGTAACCTATATGGGAAAGGAATCTGAAAAAGAATGGATATATGTATACATATAACTGAATCACTGTGCTGTACACCTGAAACTAATACAACATTGTAAATCAACTATAATATAAAATAAAAATTAAATTTTAAAAATTTGCATAAAAATAGTGAATACATACATGCCACCTTTGGTGTAAAATAAAAGGTTAAATAAGAATACATGTGTGTGTATATTCATATATGCTTAATTTTGCAAAAATACTCACAGAAGAAATCAGAAACTCATGAAGTGGTTAACTTGTTGTAGGATAAGGGGGCATGGAGATCAAGTGGTAGCAACAGAAAGTTCAGAGTCAGAATCCTCTGATAAACTTTTATTTAGGGGCAGATAAGTTTTGTGAGGCCTGAAACACATTTGATATTGGAGTCTCTCTTTAAGGCACTTATATGTGGAATCTAAAAAAGCAAACAATAAAACTCACAGAAAAAGAAATAAGACTTGTAGGTATCAGAGGCGGAGGGTAGGGGGAGAAGGGAATGGATGAAGGTGGTCAAAAGATACAGACTTCTAGTTATCAGATAAATAAGTAGCAGGGATGTAATATACAACAATGAGGACTACAGCTGACATTGCTGTATGATCTATGGGAAAGTCTTTAAGAAAGTAAATCCTAGAGTTCTCATCACAGGGAGAAATTTTCTTTTTCCCTTTTTTCTTCTTTCTTTTCTTTTTATTGTATCTATATGAGATGATGGATGTTAGCTGGACCTATTGTGGTGATCATTTCACAATACATGCAAATCAAACCATCATGCTACACACCTTAAACTTATACAGTGATGTATGTCAATTATTTTTCAATAAAGCTGGAAAAAAACTATAAGGAAAAAGAAAAAAAAGAACGTAAGGGGTCCTGAGACCCCATTTGAGGGATTTTGAGAAATGTTGTTATAGAGATTAAATGATATGTCATCTTCTAGAATAATTTCTACACAGAATAGGCATTCAATAAATGTTTTTTTAAAATAACATTAGCTGTGATATGGTAAGAATAGTAATTTTACAATGCTGTATTTCCTGTCCTTATAATTTTTAAGTGATACAACGTAAGCACGCAAGAAAGAGAAATAAAGTACAATTTCTGTGTTGAGTAGAGAGCAGCCTATACAAATGTTATGATGACATTTGACCAAATTAAAAAATACAAAGTTCAAAAAATAACGGTACAAAATTATGAACATAAAAGTAGGCATGAAGGTGAACATTTATTTAGAATGGAAAAAGTAATAGTTACAAATTACCAATTTTCAAAAGCTGGCAAATACCACAAACATCACAAAATTCAGAAAATGACATAATATTTGTATTAATTAACTGTCTGGCATGTCTATGTGATATCATAGACTCATTTCTGGCTTGTATTCATCAAACCCTGTTTCTTCTAGAACTACCTAAATACCTCATTCCAAGGACAGAGGTTCATAGATTATATTCATATCACATTTTGTTCTCTGGCCCTTTAACCTCACGTCACATCATTGGGTGAGAAGCCAGTATCCCTACAAGTCATTTCTCTCCTGGACGGTCAGCAATAACTGGGCCTAGAGATAGCTGCAGGTACATAAATGTATACCAGCGAATATCTCCCCAATTCATTTTTCCCCAAGCCAGATTCCAAAAATATTCATAGCTGTTCTAATACCATATGACAAAGAAGAGGTGTGGGGTTGTCTGTGTGACTGAAGGGAAGCTGCAGTAGAAAGCAAGTGAACTTAACTGACTATGGTTTAAATATCCTGCTTTGCAAACATTTACAAAAAGACATACACACATCCACTATGGAAAACAGTATGGAGGTTCCTCAGAAAACTAAAAACAGAATTACCATATGATCCAGCAATCCCACTCCTGGGAATATACCTGGACAAAACTATAATTCAAAAAGATACATGCACCCCTATGTTCATGGCAGCACTATTCACAAAAACTAAGACATGAAAGCAACCTAAATGTCCATCAACAGACGAATGGATAAAGAAGATGTGGTACATGTATACTATGGAATACTACTCAGCCATAAAAAAAAGAATGAAATAATGTCATTTGCAGCAACATGGATGCAGCTAGAGATTATCATACAAAGTGAAGTAAGTCAGACAGAGAAAGACAAATACCATATGATATCACTTATATGTGGAATCTAAAATATGACACAAATGAACCTATCTACAAAACAGAAACTGACTCATAGACATAGAGAATGGTCTTGTAGTTGCCAAGGGGGAGGGGGGAGGGAGAGTGATGGACTGGGAGTTTGGGGTTGGTAGATGCAAACTATTACATTTAGAATGGATAAACAACAAGGTCCTAATGTATAGCACAGGGAACTATATCCAATCCTGTGGGATAAACCATAATGGAAAAGAATAAAAAAAAGAATGTCTATATGTGTATAACTGAGTCACTTTGCTGTACAGCAGAGATTGGCCCAACATCGTAAATCAACTATACTTCAATAAAGAAAAAAGAAACATACATATGAACACATTGCTAGCACCCCTTCCAGTGCCTTGGAGAAGCCTGAACAAATGAGGAGCTCAGAATGTTTTTTTGTCACTTGGAATTTTGAAGTCATTCAGATTTAGACAGATCTCTGTCACATGCTACTCTTGTGCATCTATAAAAAGGAAAACATAACAGAAATAAATTCGTTAAGGCATTTCTAAGGAAATAACATATGACAGCTGTCACCCGGTTGATGGAGATTGTAAGACTTTCCTAATTTCGAGAAATGCGAAAAAGAAAAAAACTCAGTAACACATGGACAATCACCACCCTGCTTAAGAAATAGAACAATTCCCAACACTGTTGAAGCTCTGGGATGTACACCGCTCCCCTTTCCCCCCGGAAAGAACCTCTAACCTGCATGCTGTGTTGTTCATTGCTCCTTGTTTTTCTCTTCAGTTATTGCAAATATGTACAATATGTTGCTTGGTCTTGAAGTTCTGTATAAGTGGAACTATATCATATGGATTCTTTTCATGTGCTTTATGAACTCAACACTACTTGAGATTCATCAATTCTAATATGCATAGCGCATTCATTTCACTGTTTTCACTATATTGTATAATATCCCACTATATGCTTATACCAGAATTTACCAATTTTGCTGTTGATGGACATTTGGGCTGTGTTTGCCATTGCAAGTTATTTTGCTGCACACAATTTCAGTAGAGTTTCCTGGAATATGTGTATGTACGTAAGGTATATACCTAGGAATGGAGTTGCTAAGTCAGATGATGATAGACTTTCCTGTCCTGATTGCCAACAAAAGTTGCTGCACCCCCTCCTACCTTCCCTGATGCGGTATGAGTCCTGTCCTTGCTTAGTCTGTAGACTGTGTGGACTGGACCAAATGCCTGTATTTGAGGATCTACAGGGGCTAGGACAGTGAAAAAGAGGGGACAGATGTGTCTTAGTTTGCTTGGCTGCCATATCAAAATACAATAGACCGAGTGACTTACAAAATAGACATATATTTTCTCACAGTCTAGAGGCTGGAATGTCCAACACCAAGGTGCCTCCGGATTCAGTTCCTAGGGAAGGCCCTCTTCTTGGCATGCAGTCAGGCAGTCACCTTCTTGCTGTGTCTTCACATGGTGGAGAGAGCACGTGCTCTCTTCACCCTCTAATTTTATAAAGACACTAATCCTATGGGATCAGGGCCCCACCCTTATGACAACATTTAACCTTAATTACTTCCATAAGGGCCCTGTTTCCAAATACAGTCACATTAGGGGCTGGGGCTTCAATATATAAATTTGGGGAGGGGAGGAACACAATTCAGTACATTACAGGACAGCACCTCCCAGACCACAGACTGTGACTTTCAGCCATAGCTCTCGGGAAACAAAAGTGACAGCAATTCAGGCAGGATGGAGCATTCCTACTGGCTCTGTGGGCTCTGGTGTGACGCAGGCCTCCACTTGGTTGGAGATCAGGGTCTCAGGTTTCAGCTTTGCTGACATGAGAGTGTCTACTCTGAGGTCACTGCTAGGCTGTGGGACATCCAAACAGAAAGCAGCAGTTCATTCCGAGATCATGTGATGGTCTTTTCATTTATTTAAATGTCAGTAAAGAGAGTTGGAGTCTGCTCCCTGGACACCTGTTTAATAGACATCAAAGTGCACTGTCTCATTGGTCTCAGGTGGCCTGGACCTCACAACTTCCAGCCCTGCCCCCTCGGCTGCCTCCAGGGTGGCCTCCATGCTGCTCCCTTCCGTAACCTCAGATACAATGTCCACCATCCACCTGTCTACCATGTGTCT
Organism: Balaenoptera borealis; assembly: GCF_965194805.1. Classification (NCBI taxonomy): domain Eukaryota; kingdom Metazoa; phylum Chordata; class Mammalia; order Artiodactyla; family Balaenopteridae; genus Balaenoptera; species Balaenoptera borealis. Next base: position 6,345,762 of record NC_138871.1, read on the forward strand.
CATAATAGGGCTGGATTTGAAGTTCCTGGCTGTAGAACCAGTTGTAGGTCAGCACCCACACTTATGAGATGTCCTGGACTCCTCAGGGTGGGTCTGGTGCTCTTGTGAGGGGAAGGGAGGAGCTGAGCCTGCCACCTCCGGGGCTGCTCTGGTCTTGTTCTTTTCTTGTCATCTCTCGTGGCTCCACGTCTGGGTCACGACAGGCTGGAGGATGATCTTTCGAGTCACTTGTCTCCCACTGCCCTGCAGCAACTTACACCCATCAGATAGGGGTTGGGACTTCTCATGCGGACAGGTACGTCCTTCTTGGCCATTCTTCCCATCCAGGCCTCAGCATCGGGCTGGGATACTGCACCCTTCATCCTGCAAGCATGCATCACGGGGTCCCCTTATGGACCTTTAGCTGTTTCCTCGCTGGTGGGCCCTGCTCCCGGAGTCATCACTCATGTCACCCTCTGGGCAGAGACCAGCAGCCCCTGCTGATGAACTGGAAGCATCTTCTGAGGACGAAGTCTGCAGCACCACCGTGGCCACGTGGGCTTGACTTCCTCCTTGCTGTCTGCCCTCCCATGGCTGCGTTTCTCTGTCCTGGGGCTACAGACTCGATTGCTTCCACACACACGTGCACCGCGCCTGCTGCAGGGTCTGCGGCCGACCCTTTAGATTTCGTGACGGCAGAGCAGATGGGCTCAAGGGAATCCACTGGGCCTTCCGTGTACGGTGTAGGGGAGGCATGTTGGATTTGATTCCCCCCGACATCACCGGAAGTGGGGGGGCTGGGACAACTCAGGGACCACGGGAGTGCTCCTGATACCTGGTGGATCCTGATCCCCTTTTCCCTGGAACTTTGGCCCTGGGCTCTTCCCATCCTCTGCCGCAGACACAGGCATAACCACTGGCGTCCCCAGCCAGGGTGGCCTGGGAGCTGCTGTGACCCTCCACGTGTGGCTTCGGGAAATATAGGAGTTTGTGCCAATCAGCGAAGAGGTATCCCATACATCTGAAGGGAGAGACAGCCAGTGGCAAGTGTCAGACGTAGGTCCTGCATGTCTTAATAATGGACAGAGAGCCTCACAGACTTCGAGGGAGGTAGCCTGGTCCGCAGGCTCTCCCTCTGGGGCCTGCCCACGTACAGTGTGCTCGTCACAGCCTGGGTCTGGTCAGGCAGCAGCGTGACCTTAAGCAGCAGTTTTGTGGGCTGATGGCTGTGATGTCCAGCGGCATCCTTCGCAAAGGCCTGCCCACGTCAGTCACTTCTCTCTTTCTGGGCAGGATCCGGGGTGTCTCTCAAACACACTTAAACACTTCACGGTCTCCCGTGTACCGTCGTGGCCGATTTGCTCCCTGAGGTCTTGAACAAGCCCACTGCGTGGCAGCCACGGGGTGTGTAATAAAATAAGATTCAAGTCTCATGGTCATCTTTTTTCCAAGACAGATGGGCCTCTGGTGTTTGATCCCCCCGGGGTGGAGGGGCCTCAAACCCAGTCCTGGGGAGGGGAGTGACTTTACCTGTCTCCTCTGGGACCTGTCCCCTGCCACCTGGCCACATTTATCCTCTGCAGCCCTTCGTGACCTGTCACAGTCACAAGCCCCTTTGTCCTTGATCCCCAGCACCCCCGTCTCAGGCAAAGGGCTCCCATCCACCGTATTTCTTGTGCAAATCTTTAGAACGGCATTCAGCAGCTTTCTCCTCCGTTTCCTTAGCTTAGCAATGACTGTCACGCAGTGAATTCTTTGGGGGTTTTTTTTGGCCGGGCCGCTTGGCATGTGGGATCTTAGTTCCCCAACCAGGTATCGAACCTGAGCCCCCTTGCATTGGAAGCTCGGAGTCTTAACCACGGGAGTCCTGGGTTGGCCTTTCTACCAGTGGCTGCCTATTCCCCCGCTCCCTTCCGGGGTAGGTGTTTATGACCCCTCGATAAATGATGAATGAACGTAATAAAACAGAGCGGCCAGTCCTGAAATTAAATGCATTGTATGGATTTCCAAACAGGCAAGTACAAGAAAAATCCCTTCAGGAAGCCCAAGCACCCGTAGATAGAAATGTACCAAAAATCTGCGTTAACAAAACAAAACAACAACAACAAAAAAAATGTGACTCGCACCTAGACATACTTCATGGAGGATTCTCCTGGGATATGTGACCACATAGGATATTACCATGCCTCGGCACGGGTATTATCTGAGCAAAATGCCTGGTATTAGTGACTCCTCAGATTGCTGGAAAAGCTGCAGCTGGCATTAAAACTTGGTGACTGTGAGTCTTTACCTTATAGGACCCTGAATATAGGAATGGTGTTATTAGTCCATTGTTCTTTCTCTTCCTAGAAGAAATAGATGAGTAGATTCACATGGTGAGCTAATCTCAAAATTTCCTTTTTTTCGAAGACAAAGGCCTGCATAGGAAGATTCACCTGAGTGCTTAAAAGAGCAATTTTAATGAGCTATCATTAAGCCTGGGACTCCACAACTGCTACCAAATAATTTGGAAATTTCATCTTCCAAACATTATTTCTATTTGATCTTTAGGCAGCCACTTTCCCAAGATTGGCCAGTGTGTGATTTCTCAGTGAAAAACGGCACTCAATTCCCCTTCTTTTCTTTCCATTGCCTCTCGTTCCCTGCTTACATGTCTTAAAAAGAAAAAAGAAAAAAAAGGAGAATGTGTTGATGTGTTATCACAGGAGATGATTGCATGACTGCCAGCCTCTATCAGTTGTGAGACTGGCCGGAAGTTCAGATGATTAAGAGATGGTAGATACACGAAAAACTAGGTGCTGAGATGGTGTCTACAGTGGAAACATTTAGAAGTTTTTGGAACCTTGAGGATTATTGAACCCAGTGAGGTATATATTGTGAAAGAAATTTTAGGGGAAAATTCTGTTAACCATGACCATGGGGAGAGCTGTCTTCCCGGTCTTCCCAGAAGGCTATAGCTATTGGATTTCAACAACAATTTTCTAGGAAAAGAAGCAAAATGAAAAGATAAAACAGCTTTTTTTTTTTTTTCTCATTCATTACCAGAGAAATGCAAATCAAAACTACAATGAGTTATCACCTCACACTGGTCAGAATGGCCATCATCAAAAAATCTACAAACAATAAATGATGGAGAGGGTGTGGAGAAAAGGGAACCTTCCTACACTGTTGGTGGGAATGTAACTTGGTACAGCCACTATGGAGAACAGTACGGAGGTTCCTTAAAAAACTAAAAACAGAGCTACCATATGATCCAGCAATCCCACTCCTGGGCATATATCCAGAGAAAACCATAATTTGAAAAATACATGCACCCCAATATTCATTGAAGCACTATTTACAATAGTCAGGACATGGAAGCAACCTAAATGTCCATCAACAGAGGAATGGATAAAGATGTGGTACATATATACAATGGAATATTACTCAGCCATAAAAAAGAACGATATAATGCCATTTGCAGCAACATGGATGGACCTAGAGCTTATCACGCCGAGTGAAGTAAGTCAGACAGAGAAAGACGAATACCATATGATATTGCTCATATGTGGAATCTAAAAAACGGGTACAAATGAACTTATCTACAAAACAGAAATAGAGTTACAGATGTAGAAAAGAAACTTACGGTTACCAGTGGGTAAGGGGAAGGGAGGGATAAATTGGGAGATTGGGATTGATGTAGAACAACTTTTGATAGAACTTAATATTTCAGCTTCTCCAGGTTTCAGGAGTGTTCACCAATCTTGGTGTAAATAAAAATTCCTTGGAGAGTGTTAAAAATGCAGATTCCAGGTCCCGCGCCCAGAGATTCTGGTTCTGTAGGTAAGGGGTAGAGTTTTGGATAACGCTTTCAGGTGATCCTGAAACTGGTGGTGCTTAGACCACAGTTTGTGAAATCCAACGTCAGTGTTTCACTGGGGCTCTACATGGCCTTGAGGAATGGCAGTCATGATGATGATCATAAGTATTTTCCATGTCTTTATATAATGTAAAATAGAAAAAACAGGCATCAAATGGAAATATAGTATTTCCAAAACATCTCCATAAAATGAATCTCTATAAAAATGAAATTAGACGCATTCCACAGTCAGAATATCGTCAGATTCCTGGTGGGTGGTCCTGACATTTGTTCTCCTAACCCATTCCCTACTTGCAGAGCTCTGCTGTGGGCTGCAGGGGGTTGGGACCTGCAGACAAACTGCTCCCGCCCCTTCCCAGTTGGCTGCCTCACCTGCGGTTCTGATCCTGGGAAGGAAGCGCAGTGGGAGGAGTAGGTGGGGGAGGGGAGACGCTCCTGTTTCCGGATGCTCTGGGCGGGCGCTCCTTCATCGAAGGGACCCCTGCACCCTTCCTCACCCCCAGAGATGTCTCTCCAGGGTTTTAGTACCGGCCCAGGTGGCCTCACCTGGGCTGTTCCAATACTCCCCGGGGCCTCCCCAGCAGGGAGCAAGCTCCTGGGTTCTGACAGCACCACCCTCCCCCCACTCCTTTTGTTCCCCTAGCCCTGGGCATGGTGGGTGATTTCTGCACTTACTAATCTCTGCAATATCTCACCTTCTCCTCTGTGGCTCCTTTAGTTCTATCAGCACTTTCGAACTAGTTTTCTATATTAAATCCCATCCATCTGAAATATCTAGTACAGTTTGTTTTTTCCTGACTGGATCCTAACACAGTGAAATTACGGCCATTTCTTTTCTCCACTGTTTACATTTTCTTTAATATGTCTGAATTACTTTTTTTAATAACAGTTTTATTGAGCTATAATTCACATACCATAAATACATCATTTTAAAGTATACAATTCAGTAGTTTTTAGTATATTTATAATGTTGTGCAACCATCACCGCTATCCAATTCCAGAACATTTTCATCACCTCAGAAAACCCCACAACTATTAGCACTCATTCCCCATTCATCCTTTTTCTCAGACCCTGGGAACCATTAATCTACTTTCTGTCTTGGTGGATTTGCCTATTCTGGACATTTAATATAAATGGAATCATACATATGTGGCTTTCTGTGTCTGGTGTCTTTCACTTAGCATGTAATGTTTCCAGGTTCATCCGTGTTGTAGCATGTATCACTACTTCATTCCTTTTTAAGGCTGAATAAAATTCTATCATAAATACATTATCTTTTGTTTATTCATTCATAAGTTGACAGACATTTCTGTTGTTTACACTTTTTGGCTACTATGATAGAAATCGGGGAGCAGCCCTGTGACCATCTTGTATGCTTTTGGGGCACTGTAGGTCCCTTAGAATCAAAAGAATTACAGGACTTTTTTGTGATTGGAAAAGTTGAAAAACAAAAAATTTAATAAATTTTCTCTAAAGGAAACTCATAAAGTTCCCTTCCATTTACCATTTCATTAAAACACTTACCCTATGAGTTGGTGTCTTTTAAACGTTATCAGCAATTCTAAATAGAATAGATTTATTCAACTAAACTTTGTTCATGGGCATTTGGGGCATTTTCTCTTTAGATATTGCTTCTCTATCCTTGTGCCTGGGTCTTTATTGACTGCTTGCCAGTAACCCCAGAGCCTGGGGTCATGCTTCTTGCTGAGTTTGGTGGAACACTTGCTGTTATAAACATTTGTGTGAAAGTTTTTGTGTGAATGTGTTTTCAATTCTCTTGGGTGGAATTGTCTAGGAGTGTAATTGCTGGATCATATAGTAACTCTATGTTTAACTTTTTGAAGAACTTACAGTTTTCTAACCCTGCTGCACCATTTCATATTCCCACCAACAGTGTATAAGGGTTCCAATTTATCCACATCTTCACCAACACTTGTCTATTTGATTATAGCCATCCTAGGGTGTGTAAAGTGGTATTTCATTGTAGTTTTGATTTGCATTTTCTCAGTGACTAATGATGCTGAGTATCTTTCCATGTGCTTATTAGCCATATATATGTATATTTTTTGAACATCTATTGAAATTCTTTGTTCATTTTTAATTGGGTTGTCTTTTTATTATTGAATTGTAGGGGTTCTATATATATTCTAATACCACTCCCTTATCAGGTAAATGATTTGCAAAAATTTTCTCCCATTCTGTGGGTTGTCTTTTCACTTTCTGGATAGTGTCCTTTGAAGCAAAAAATTAAAAAATTTTAATGATGTTCAGTTTATCTAATTTTTCTTTTCTTGCTTGTGCTTTAGATGTCATGTCTAAGAAACCCTTGTCCAATCCAAAGTCACAAAGATTTACATCCATGTTTTCTTCTAAGAGTTTTATAGCTTTAGTTCTTACATTTAGGTCTATAATTCATTTTGAGTTAATTTTTGTACATAGTATGAGAAAGGAGTCCAACTTCACTCTTCTGCATGTGGATATCTAGCTATCCCAGCACCATTTTTTAAATATTATTTTATTTATTTATTGGCCATGGCGTTTGTGGGATCTTAGTTCCCCAACCAGGGATTGAACCTGGGCCCTCAGCAGTGAGAGCTCGGAGTCCTAAAAACTGGACCACCAGGGGATTCCCCCAGCACCATTTGTTGAAATGACTATTCTTTCTCCATTAAATTGTTTTGGCATCCTTGTCAAAAATCATATGGCCATAAATGTGAGAGTTTATTTCTGGACTCTCAATTCTATACATCTATGCATATGCCAGCAGTACAGTGTCTGGAAAGATAATCTGAATAGGCCTATATTTATTAAATAAATTAAATCAATAACTATAACTTTCCAAAACTTTTCAAAAGAAAGACCCAGGCCCAGATGGGTTCACTGGTGAATTCTACAAAATATAAGGAAGAAATTATACCAGTTCTCTAGAATCTTTTCCAGAAAATAGAAGCAGAGAGAATACCTCCTAACTCATTCTATGAGCACATCATTATCTTAATACCAAAACCAGACAAAGACATTACAAGAAAGGGGAACTACATTTCAGTATCTCTCATGAATATAGATGTAAGAATTCTCAACAAAATAATATCAAATTGAATCCAACAATGTGTAAAAATAATTGCACATGATGACCAAGTGGGATTTATTCCAGGCATGCAAACCTAGTCCCTTAATTGATTAGAAAATCAATTAATGTAATCCATCACATTAACAAGTAAAAAAGAAAAAGTATATCATGATATCAATAGATGCAGAAAAAGCATTTGACAAAATCTAAAACCCGTTCCTGATAAAAACTCTTAACAAACAAGGAATAAGAGGGTAAGTTCCTCCACTTTACAAAGAACATCCACAAAAAGCCACCAGCTAACACCATACCTAATGGTGAAAAACTAGATCCTTTCCCAATAAGATCAGGAACAAGGCAAGGATGCCCACTCTCACCACTTCTATTCAACATCCTACCAAAAGTCCTAGCTAATGCAATAAGATAAGAAAGTCAGCAGACTTTTTTGTAGAAAATGAAAAGCTGATTCTAAAATTCAAATGGAAATGCATATTTTATGCATTTCATGGAATAGCCAAAACAACTTTGAAAAAGAAGAGCAATGTTAGAATACTAACATTACGTGACTTCAACACTTAATATTAAGCTACAGTAATTAATGCAGTGTGATGCAATTCAGTAGAGAAAGGATGATTGGATATCCATATGCAAAAAAGAATAAGAATGTAGATCTATATCTCACACCCAAAACCACAATTAACTCAAAATGGATCATTGGCTTAAATATATAACCTAAAATTTTAAAAACTTCTGGAAGAAAACCTAGGACAAAATCTTTGTGATTTTGTGTTAAGCAACAAGCTCTTATATTCAACACCAAAAACAGGATCTATAAAGAAAAAAATGATACACTAGAAATCATCAAAATTAAGAATTTCTGTTCTTTAGAAGATACTGTTAAGAGAATGAAAAGATAAACCACAGACTGGGAGAAAATATTTGCAAAATCGTGCATCTGATAAAGGACTTGTATCTGGAATATGTAAAGAACTCTCAAAACTCATTAAGAAAACAAACAACCCAATGAAAGAATGGGCCAAAAATCTTCACCAAAAAAGATACAAGGATGACAAATAAGCACACATAAGACACTCCATGTTATTACTCACTAAGGCAGTGAAAATTAAACCATCTAAACCAGTACCTACCTGTAGAGTGGCTAAATTTTAAAAGGCTGACCACACCAAGTGTAGACAAGGATGTGAAGAAATTGGATTTCTCATATACTTTTGATGGAAATGTAAAATGGTGCAACCACTTTGGAAAAACACTTCAGCAGTTTCTTGGAAAGTTAAATATCCATCTATCTACCATATGACCTAGCTCTTCCAGTTCTAGGTATTTATCTAAGAGACAAAAAAAAAAAGCATAGGTCCATACAATGATTTGTATACAAATGCTTACAGCAGCTTTATTTTAAATGGCCCCAAACTAGAAACAACCCAAATGTCCATCAAAAAGGAAATAGATAAACAAATAGTTGTATATCCATACGATGGAATTCTACTCAGAAACGAAAGGGATGAACTATTGTTATGTACAATCACATGGATGAATCTTAAGACAATTATGTTTTGAAAGCAGCCAGACCAAAAAGAATACATAATGTATGATTGTAACTGAGCAGGACCCTATGGGGCCTTCCCAGGACAGGCCGGCTCCCATATCCTCTGCTTTTCCTGGATGCTAAGGACTGATAATGTGAACCCCTGTGACACCACCCTGTTACCTCACCATCAGCCAGTCAGAGGATTGTGCACGAGCTGATCACATTCCCTGCGACCCCCCTCCCTCACCTTGCCTTTAACAATGCGTTGCTGAAACCCTTCGGGAAACTCGGGGCTTTTTAGGGCATGAGCCACCCATCTCCTTGCATGGCCCTGCAATAAACCTTTCTCTGCTCCAGACTCCGATGTTTTGGTGTGTTTGGCCTCACTGTGCATCGGGCACACGAACTTGCGCTAACCTGATTCTATTATATAAAATCCTTGAAAATGCAATGTAACCTGTAACGACAGACAGCCTATCTGTTGTGCCTGCAATGGGAAGGTTGTAGAGAGGGGCAAAAGGGATGGATTGTGAGGAAACTTTGGGGTGAAGGGTGTGGTCATGATTTTGATTGTGGTGATGGTTTCACTGGTGCATCCCTATGCCAAAATGTATCCAATTGTACATTTAGATGTGTAGTTTATTGTATGTCAATTATCTGTTTTCAACATTGTATCTCAATAAATCTGACTGTGTTAAAATGTTCTCAGGTCATGGTTGGCGGGTCCATGCTTTCTTTCTGAAGAATGGCTGTGCCGACAGAGGAGCTGGAGCTGCATGTTGCAGGGTTCTCCTCATGCAACTGCCAAGTCCTGCCTATTCTACCTTCTGAGTTCTTCTGGAACCCCTGTTGCACACCTCAGCATTTCTACTGTCTAGACCCCAATCCAAGCCATCATTATCTCCCTCCTAGATTCCTGAGTAGTCTCCTATGGAATCACTCTAATCTCACTCTCCTCCAATCGATTCTGCATATTGAATTCTTCCTAACATGAAAATTTGATCATTCTCCTATTTAAACCTGTCAGTAACCTCTCACCGACTTCTGAATGGAACACATACCCTTTCACAGACCCTACAAGGTTCTGTGGCCAGAAATCCTCACTTCTCTTTATCATGGTGGCTTCTTTGGTCTCTCCAGTACTGCATTCCAGCTACCCATCTGGAATTTGGGGGTTCTTCCCTTCTGGAGGCTTCTCTTTTGCTTCAAATCACACACTTGGGCTCCCTCTGTGCCAAAGAGCTCTGGGAATAATCTGCCACCTCAGCCCAGGTGTGACAATAATCACTTTCCTGGTTTTCCTTTCCCACAATGATTCTCAATAGTGCCAGACCCGCACCCCTTAGGTTAACAGATATTATGTATGTTCTCTTTCTTATTCTGAAATTCGTTGAAAGATAACATAATTACAAACAATAATTTAAAAATATCAGCATAGTGTCTTAACTATAAAGTAGAATAATCCATTTTCAATATGTGAGTCCTTCAGTATGGCTACACTAGAATATATAATCAAGTAGTCAGGCGATTGTACCAATTTCTAATGAAAAACATTCATTTTTCTTTATTTCTAACATTTGAAAATAAGAGCTAAGTAAATATATTTGTCTATACACAAGTAGAATCACTGCAATTACACAGATATTAATATTGACTAATAGGTATGTTGCCATGGTAACTGAAATATTATGGGCAGAGTGATGATTTTCTAAAATGGTGAACAATTAGGCAAAATTCCAATCAAAACAAAGTACAGTCTTCCCTCGATTTTAAAGAGAATTGACCTTCTAGAAAATTTGTTGTAGTCCTAGAAAAATTCACTTCAAACTGGACAAAAATTTATGCTTAAATTTAAGCAGGTTTTACAGCTACAGGAAAGTCCTACGTTCCTCAACTCCACCCATGGGTGCCATCTGGACTCCTCTCCCCATCTAGTCAGTGAAGTGACCAAAAAATTCTGACTCATTTCTGAGACGTCCCCTAGGGGCTGTTCCCTGCCCTCCTTGGAAACTATTGCCTTGTCAAGCTGATATATTCAAAATCAGCTTCACTAATCCTAAGGTCAACAAAAAGGACATTTCTTAAAATGTATGAAAATACTAAGAAAGATGTGGTATTTTCCAAAGCACAGCATCCTTATGTCCTTGGTACAATTTTCCCCAAAACAAACAACCTCCCCCTTTCTTCTACCCACAGAGAAAAGGCTTGTGCTGCATCAATGTTATCAAACTACTTCAAGCAAACAATGATCATGGCTTGTACATAAGAATTAACCCATGGGAAAGGCTAACTCATCTCTACCAGTTTTCTCAACTGTAAAATGGGGGCAAGGACTCCTAAGGTTGTTATAAACAGTCCATGATTTAAATGGCATTATTTTGTTATTTTTTTATTGCTGAGTAATATTCCATTGCATATATGTACCACATCTTTATGCATTCATCTGTTGATGGACATTTAGGTTGCTTCCATGTCTTGGCTATTGTAAATAGTGCTGCAATGAACATTGGGGTGCATGTGTCTTTTTGAATTATGGTTTTCTCCGGGTATACGCCAGGAGTGGTATTGCTGGGTCACATGGTAGTTCTATTTTTAGTTTTTTTAAGGAACCTCCATACTGTTCTCCATAGTGGTTGTACCAATTTACATTCCCACCAACAGTGTAAAAAAAAAAGGGTACAAATGAACTTATTTACAAAACGTAAGTAGAGTCACGGATGTAGAAAACAAACTTATGGTTAAAGGGGATGGGGGGTAGGGATAAATTGGGAGATTGGGACTGACATATACACACTACTATATGTAAAATAGATAACTAATAAGAGCCTACTGTATACCACGGGGAACTCTACTCAATAATCTGTGATGGCCTATATGGGAAAAGAATCTAAAAAAAAAAAAAAGAAAAAAGAAAAATGAAAAAAAAGAGTCCATGACTTAATACGTGTAAACTCAGAACAGTGCCAGCACATGGTGGGGCTCAGTGTGGACCATCTGTATGATGCCATGTTATAGGGCTTATAGTACCATAAAATAAGGCGAGCTCTTCTTGAACTCAAAGTGGAACATCTCGTGGAAAGTTCTTGGCCTCCCCTTGTCTGACAGGCTTCAAGGGACTGTCTAGAGTCACCTGTTCCAGATAAGATGCCCACTCACCCACAGCTCACCCCAAACTCAAGCAGGACCTAAACTGGCCCAAGAGCTCCACTCCCTGAATCCCTACTCTTATCTTTCACTCAAATATCTCCACTCCAACAATTTCTGACCCATCGACCTGCCTCCTGTTTCTCAGGCTGCTCAAGCTGGAAGGAGGGAGTGAGGGGTTTCACGACCTTTCATCCTGATCTCTCTAGACCCCCTCCTATTTCATCAGACCTGCACCCCACATTCCAGCACTAGCTATATCCCATCCCTTTCCCACATCAGGCCTGGACCATAGCAGCTAAACATGGCTGTAGAAACACACACAACCAATCTGACATGTCTTGCTTTAAATGTATGACCACACACTTCCTGTGGGCTCCCAGTACTTGATTTCCCTTGTCTATTCATGCTCCCTCTGTCCTGGAGAACAAATTCACACCTTCTCTCTTCTCAAAATCCCAATGCCTTCTCCCTCTCCCCAGCCTGAGAAGATGATTTTGCATTTATTACACCAAGAAAAGCAACCAGGGGCTTCCCTGGTGGCACAGTGGTTGGGAATCTGCCTGCCAATGCAGGGGACACGGGTTCGAGCCCTGGTCCGGGAAGATCCCACATGCCGTGGAGCAACTAGGCCCGTGAGCCACAATTGCTGAGCCTGCGCGTCTGGAGCCTGTGCTCCGCAACAAGAGGCCACGACAGTGAGAGGCCTGCGCACCGCGATGAATAGCGGCCCCCGCTTGCCACAACTAGAGAAAGCCCTCGCACAGAAACGAAGACCCAACACAGCCATAAATAAATACAAAAATTAAAAAAAAAAAGAAAAGCAACCAGAAGAGAACCTCCCGGGCTCCCACTGCCAGCGCCACCCATCCACATACACATGGACCCATCATCTCTGCTGTCTTCCTGCCTTGAGATCGTCCTGTCCCAGCTCCCGTGAAAGGGAAGCACCCGCTGTGTGTGGAGTCGCCGCCATCTTTTGTCCACAGCTGGACTTTGTTCCAGCCATCGTTCCTCCTCCCACTCCTGTGCCCTCTGTAGACCTCTCCCTCCACAGTGGGGCATTCTCATCAACACATGACACGCTGACATCTTTCCAATGTCAAAGACAAAGACCCTTCCGTGACCCCACATTGCCCTCCAGCTATAGAAACCTTCTTCAGAGCCGCTCTCCAGCAAAGCTCCTAGAGGACTGTATTCATTGTCTCCACCCCCTCCCTCCCATTCGGTTCAACTCACTTCAGTCAGGCTTTTGTTCACCCATTAAATAGGTTTTTGTTGAGGTCACCCTTGACCCCAACTGGAAAATCCAACAGCTCATTCTGTGTACTTCTTCCTCTGTTCTCAGTAGATTTGATTGGTTGCTTGCTCCCGCCTCTGGAAACCCTTTCTTGGTTTGGCTACCCCGACCCCCAGGCTCTCCTGATGCTCCCCCCTCACTGGCTGCTCCTATTCAGCCCTCTTGCTGGATCCTTCTCTCTTCCTAAACTCTAAGCTTGGTATTTCACCAGGACTCAGTTCTCAGCCCTCTTCTCTACACTCTCTTCTTGGGTGGTCTCAGCTGGTGCATGGTTATAACACAAATGCCATATGTCTGGTGAAGTTCTTGGATATGAAACTCCGCCCTTGGACTCTCCTCTGAATCCAGGCTCATGGACCCATGGCCTGGTTCTCAAATCTAACATGAACTAGCCCAGAAGTCTGGCTACCCCACCCCCAGTCTTCCCCTCCAGTGTTCTTATCCTGGTAGCCCTGGGTCCAGCCCCAATGCTTCCACGTCCCTCATATCCCGCATGGGATCCGGCGTTACATCCTATCATCCCCTCTCCGCTCCCATCAAGCCACCTTCATGCTCTTCCAGATACAGCAATGAGCAATGGCCTCATGGACCTCCCTACTCCACTCCTCACTCCATGGTCCATTCTCCCCAGAGAAGAAAGGCTCTTGTCCAACGAGGATGTCAGATCATGTTATTTCTGTCAACCTTCCTGTGGCTCCACCTCATAGTATAGACCAGGCCCCAGAGTCTCCATGTGTTCAGGCCCCTCCCTGACCACCCAGCCGCTCCCCACTCCTTATGCTCCAGCCACACTGGCCTCTTGCTGGTCTGCGAAAGTGCCAAGCACGATTCTGTCCGGGCTTCTGCATCTGCTGTTTCCTCTGCCTGGAAACCTGGCCCCAGATCTCTATGGGGGTCACTTCCTCACGTCTTTTGCTCTTGGCTCAGACAGCTCCCCAGAGAAGACTCCTCCGTGGCTCTTTCTAAAGGAGCAGTCTCCCCTCTCCACGTCACTCCTGACCCCCCTTTACTTGTCTTCATAGAACTTACCTGCCACTGTGATTTGTCGTTCTGTAGGTAATGATGATCCGTTGTTCCCTGTGTCCCTGAAGCCTAGAGCGGTACTTGGCACGTCACGCTGGTGGAGGATGGGCATCCAAAGTGCCAGTAGCTTTCAAGCTTGGCTGTAGCATGGAAGCCTTTCTCCGCTGTCCCACCAAGGCCGCGGATCTGGTTGAATGGGCTGTGAAGAGCCTCTCAGCTCAGCTCAGCCTTCTCCCGACACGGCCTCGCTCCTCTCCCCGCCTAAGCCTGGGATCCTGCCTCGCCCAGCTGAAAAGCCCGCAGGAGGCTCTCCTCTGCCTTCTAAGCAGGATGAAATCTGAAAACCCCACGCCTGCATTGCCCGCTGGTTCTGAAACCCCTTTAAGAGAGGTGCTTCCCCTTCTCCTTTCCTCTCCCCCTGATTTGGTGGCTCATCCTAGGTTCTTGGGGCCACTTCATCTAATTTGTTTACCTTTTCCTCAAAGTCTAACTAAGGTGTATTTGCGAATTCAGTAAAAAATAAAGAAACCCCACAAACGGCAATCTCTCTCTCTCTCTTTCAAATCAGCGTAAGAAATGACACCTGGGGCTTCCCTGGTGGTGCAGTGGTTAGGAATCTGCCTGCCAATGCAGGGGACATGGGTTCGAGCCCTGGGCTGGGAAGATCCCATAAGCCGTGGAGCAACTAAGCCCGTGTGCCACAACTACTGAGCCTGCGCTCTAGAGCCCGCGAGCCACAACTACTGAAGCCCGTGTGCCTAGATCCCGTGCTCCGCAACAAGAGAAGCCACTGCACCGCAAAGAAGAGTAGCCCCTGCTCACTGCAACTAGAGAAAGCCCGCGCACAGCAACTAAGACCCAGTGCAGCCAAAAATAAATAAATTAAATAAATTAAAAAAAAAAAAAAAAAGAAATGACACCTACTTCGTTTTTTCCAGGTCAAATTTAATCTGACTTCCAGGTAGAGGGGCTTCGACCTCTTTCCGGCACTTGCCCTCCTCAGGTTGGAGGAGAACCCTGAGAGCAGCCTCCGGGGGCCCAGTCCACAGACCACGGTGGTCATTGTCGTCCTTCTGCTACATGACATTCCTGGTGACCTTGCCCTTCCCGTAGGACAGGTGCTGATGCCCGGCAGAGAGGTCCGCAAACTGACCACAGGTCGGTCCCTGAAATCTCACGGCTGCCTCCAACCCCACAGAGCTATTGTCTGGGGTCTCAGCAGGCAGCCCTCAGCCCTGCTGCATCTGGACACCATGAGCGGTCTCCACCACTCCTGGCATCCACAGCTCGGCATCCCCTTCCCAAGCCCGGGGAAGTTGCCCCTGCACCCCACCCCGGCGCAGTCTCCAGCTTGCAAACTCAGGGTCCCCGCCTCTCCTTATTAGCTCCCGCTTCCCAACCAAATGTTACCGACCGGGGTTCTTGGCCTCCTTAATCAATAGAAATTGACTAGAGGCCAGACAAGAAATTCAGGCAAGGCTTTACTGGGGCCCCTGCTGCAGCAGGGGGGCAGCGAGAACAAACAACAGGGTCCCTGGCTTGCTCCCCTTGCTTGCTCGCTCCCTGAGGGGGGGCGAGCTTGTTCCTTAATGGGCTGAGGGTAGGGGTGTGTCCAGGCATCTGGCTGGAGGGGTTGGCTGAGGTGGTCTGCCCACCCCTTAGGTGGCGTTGAGTGCAGGGGGCACGCGCAGTACCCTGCTTTTGCTCCCGACCCCCTGCTTTTGCTCTGGGGCTCTTCAAAAGTGGCAGTTTGGTTTTTTGGTCTCTTTATATCTTTTGCCCAGAATTTGCCCTAACTGTGCATGCATGCAGTTATTTTTAGTCCCATAGAGTTTCCTTGTATCTTGTAGCTCAAGGAGAGGTGTGTCCAGGGGCAAGCACTGCAGCAAAGGGTCCCAGGTCCCAGTCTGTCTCACAAACACCACCTGTAGGTTGTCTTTGGTGGAGTTCCTGAAACAGAAAGAAACTGTACCCACTCCCTCCAACGCACCACGGAACAATTGTACCCAGAACATAGAACACAAACTCAGTTGCCTTCCTGGTGTGTAGAAGTAAAAATTATTTTGAATCTCTTAAAGAATTAATATCTTACCAGATTTTTATTATAAAAATTATTGTTTATTATAAAAAATACTTGTTACATTTCAAAATGTAAACAATATAGAAGAATATGTAGAGAAAAGTAAGTTTCCCTCCTCTCCCCTATTCCCTAGACATAACTGCAAGTAACAGTTTTTTGCATACCTTACATAATGTTTACAATGCAGAGATGAGTGCATATTGTTTAAAGGTAAACCGAGGCACGCTAAAGTTTTCAAGAGTTTCTTTGAGCATATATCCATTCAAACTGAACAGCACCAGATTAACAGTGGTTAGGAGCGCTCCACCAACAGGAGGAAGGGGAGAGGATTTTACGGAGATGATGCAGAAGCAAAGCAAAGCGAAGCAATTATTTGACTGGCTATAGCTTAAGCAGTTGCCTTGTTTGGGAAAGCCTAGCTGGCTGTTTCTTACTGGTGGTACTTAAGTCGTATTTTCCCAGATTCGAGTGCGTTGATTCTTAGGTTGTGGTTTGCTTACGTAAGCTACCAAGGCATTGGAGCCACCTCAGTCCAATGGCTTAGCTATTGTAGCAAATAAACATGCATGTATCATAACACAGCCGCACACATACTTTAAGGCTTTCTTCACATAACAACAACATGGGTAACTGAGGTTCTCTCAGAAACCCAGGGATCCCTCACCCACCCAGCACCCATCCTTCCCTGATACATACGTAATTCTATCCCCTGTCTGGAGCCAGAACACCTGGGGACGTATTCCAGCCCAAAAGCTCACTGCCATTGTAAGCCTGGGCAAGCTGCTTAGCTTCTCTGGTTCCTCATCAGTAAAATGGGTACAATAATAATAGTAGCTGCCTCATAAGGGCACTGTTGAGTATTGAATAAATGCTTAGGACTGTCTTTGGCACTTCATAATTCTATAAGTGTTAGCCGCTTTAATTATTATTTGGATGATTTCCTACCTCTCACCTTATCCTCAAAAGATAGATTTCAAAGATACACTCAACCAATACAATGGAAAATAAGTAAATGAGAAACTGCAGACTAAGGGAATATGAGTGGTAGGGAAATACAAAGAAGCCAGGAGTTGTGTTATTATTTAAAACATACACTGCAGCATCTTACCTAGTTGCCAAAGGCCATTGTTGACGACTTGACTCTGAGCTTCCTAGAAAACAAGGGAAATCCCATCAGTTTCAAGATTCACAATGTCTCTAAGGAAAAAACAAGCTATTTGATCAGGGGGAAAATTGACTTCTCTTTGTTTTCAGAGCTAAGAACGATTGCTATGTGATTTAAATTTTCATTTTTCTCCTAGAAAGACTTCAGGGAATGGTGGTGGGGAGAGAATCAGACTGAATTCTGATTCTGATTCCGATTCTGTTATTTAATTTGTTAAATATTAACTTAAACTTTTTTGTATTGAAGTATAGTTGACTTACAATGTTGTATTAGTTTCAGGTGTACAGCAAAGTGATTCAGTTTTACATACATATATACCCATAATACATACATATTTTTTTTCAGATTTGTTTCCCTTATAAGTTGTTACAAAATATTGAGTAGAGTTGCCTGTGCTGTACAGTAGGTTCTTGTCGGTTATCTATTTTATATATAGTCCTGTGTATATGTTAATCCCAAACTCCTAATTTATTCCTCCTCCACCCCTCCCCATGTCAATTTAAGTCATACTTTTTTCCTACTGTTTAAAATAAATCCGTGTGCAGTTCTCAAGCAAACCTTGGGACCATTGATGTTATATTGGTTAAGAGAAGGCCAGTCTTAGGCTGAGCCTGGGGACCCCATGTTAGGTCTTTAGCAATCAGGCCAAGTATTGATACCTGTGGAAAGACTAGGACTGTGAAAAATCCTAAGTGGCCTGATTACTGAATTCAGGGACTTATTCCTGGCAGGAGACAGGACCATGCACTGCCTAGTAAAGGGAGTTAAAAGGAAAGGAGGACGGACTTCCCTGGCAGTCCAGTGGTTAGGTCTCCACGCTTCCCGTGCAGGGGGCATGGATTCAATCCCTGGTCAGGGAATTAAGACACATGGCGCAGCCAAAAAAAAAAAGGAAAGGAGGAGAGCAGGGAACAGTGAAGGGTCTGATGTACCTGAGAGTCTGGGTCTGCAGTGGGAAGTGGGAGGTCCTCAGGAAAGGCCTGCCTTCCAGTACCGTTGTGAGAACTTAGCTCTTAGCCTGAGGCCAGCATTTAGGTAAGAATGGTTGAGGTAGGAACCAATAAGCTATTATCTATTTTTCAAACAGCCTGGCGGAAAATGCATCCGAAATTCACCAAAACATCACGGTTCTTTACTTTTATAGGATGTCACAGATTACATACTGCAACACTTCTGACAAAAAATTTGTGCGCCAGGTGTTGCCGAAACTCAGCCTCTGTTCACTGGTGCCGAATAGAAATGTGGAGACAGAATTTGGGGTGAAGTAGAAAAGCTTTATTGCTTTGCCAGGCAAAGGGGGCCACAGCAGACTCACGCCCTCAGAACTGTGTGTCCCACCCTGGAAGGGGTAGTGAGGAGTCTTATAGCGTTCAAGGAGCAGGGCGTGGTCAGCTCGTGGACACTCTTCTGATTGGCTGGTGGTGAGGTAATCAGGAGTCGGCATCATCAACCTTCTGGTTCCAACCGGTCTGAGGTCTCCGAGCTTGTGGGCAGCAGACAGTTAACATCTTCCACCTGGTAGGGGTTTCACAATCTGCAAAACAGCTCAAGGAACAGGGCTCAGAATATTCTCTATAGTCCTTGAGGAGGAACTAAAGGTCCTTGACTTTGTTTAATGGCTAAAGTATTATTATTTTGTCTTGCTTGACTGTTTTCCTTTCTTTCCGCATTTTCTCACTTCTCTGATTAAATTTATTCTTTGAATAAAGTTTTTCTACAGACAAAAGGCAGGCGGAGGACATGGATGGAGGTCTATTCTGGGAAGGCCTCGGAGGGTCCTGCTTGGTTGTAACAAACCGTTCTTGGTCAATTAAACATCCAAAAGAAAAAAAGAAAACCCAACCAAGGGTGGGATAGGGAGGGTGGGATAGGGAGGGTGGGAGGGAGATGCAAGAGGGAGGGGATATGGGGATATACATATACATGTAGCTGATTCACTTTGTTATACAGCAGAAACTAACACACCATTGTAAAGCAATTATACTCCAATAAAGATGTTAGAAAAAAAAACAACAACAACAACCAAACAAAAACCAAACTCATAGAAAAAGAGATTTGTGGTTACCAGAGTTGGGGGGTGGGAGTGGGAATTGGATGAAGGGGGTCAAAAGGTACAAACTTCCAGTTATAAGATAAATAAGTACTAGTGATGTAATGTACAACATGATTAATATAATGAACACTGCTGTATGTTTTGTTTTTTTTTATTTATAAATATCTCTTTGAGACCCTGCTTTCCATTATTTTGTGTATATATGCAGAAGTGGCCTTGCTGGGTCATGTGGCAATTCTATGTTTAATTCTTTGAGGACTTGGTATACTGTTTTCTTTTTTTTTTAATTTATTTTTTTATATTTTATTTATTTATTTTTGGCTGCGTTGGGTCTGTTGCTGCATGCGGGCTTTCTCTAGCTGCAGTGAGCAGGGGCTACTCTTCGTTGAGGTATGCAGGCTTCTCATTGCGGTGGCTTCTCTTCGTTGTAGAGCAAGGGCTCTAGGCGAGCGGGCTTCAGTAGTTGTGGCACGTGGGCTCAGTAGTTGTGGCACACGGGCTTATTTGCTCTGCGGCGTGTGGGATCTTCCCAGACCAGGGCTGTAACCCGTGTCCCCTGCACTGGCAGGCAGATTCTCAACCACTGTACCACCAGGGAAGTCCCTGTTGTATTTATATATGAATATTGTTTAGAGAGTAAACTCTAAAAGTTCTCTTCACAAGGGAAAAGCTTTTTTTCTCTTTCTTTTGTTTTGTACCTATGAGATGATGGATGTTCACCAAACTTACTGTGACAATTATTTCATGATGTACGTAAGTCAAATCATTATGCTGGACACAATTGACATACGGTGCTGTATGTCAACTTTATCTCAAACTGGAGGAAAAAATTTGGAGGAGTGAACGATGAATGTAGTTTATCTGGTAAAAGAACCCCTTCAAAGTGGGTGAGTCACGAAGAGGAAAAATAATAGTAGGAACATTGTTGTAGAAAGTAACTGGGAAATACTGGTTTGAAGTTGAGCCTCCTGTTGGTGAAACACCTGGATTGGAGATTTCACACATCCATGAGAGTGATGGTCTTCATGATTGAAGTCTCCTAGGTTGATTGAGAGAAAACAGGCATTTATCTTCCGCAAAGCAGTTTCCATTCGTAAGGTGCAATTTCTCTCCTTGAATTCAACTAGCTTAATAAGTCAGGTTTATCTGACATGGATGTTAGCACTTGTCAAAATTGATGACTTCGTTGAGGAGGTAATGCCTCCCATGTGTCCTCACTTGATTCTTACTGTATCACTGCAAAGTAGGTAGGTATTTATCATATTCTGGGCAAGAGAAAATAATCAGAACTTAAGAAATGTGTGCAGGCTCACACCGTTGGAAAATGAAGGAACGCATGTCTTCCCTAACAGCTGAGAAGTGAGGGCTGGAAGGAGTGTGGACATCTGGGGCTCAGTGATTCTGCCCTGGGAAGAATGCAGACTTCGGTGAGGAAAGACCCCGTCTTGGGTGGAATCCCCAATTATAAACCATCTCAGTGGCTCCCAACCGTTTTGAGTACGAGAACATCTCCCTAAAATGAGATTCTGCCAATCCTCTAGCACAGTGAAGATGTAACTGAGGAGATGTCAAATAATCAGGAGTAACTATGATCTCATTACCGCTCCTGGAGGAATCTGATTTTTAATATACCTGTATACATTCACAGTGAGTGTCCTGAATGTATTATTTGATGTATGTGGCCACAATGCTTAGAGACTGGGGCCACAGTTTTTTTATTTTGCTTTCAAAGATTCCGTAGACTCCAGCCTTATACCTGCCATGGACCACGTTCCAAATCTCACAGGCTGTAAACCTTCAGGGTGGGCATGAAAGCTTTGGGGGGAAAGAGATGTTAAGTGGTTGGTGTAGAAAAGTAGGAACTGTGGGGTCTTGAGGAGCCAGCCTTGGCAAAGACCCCAGACAGCCTTTGAGCCCATATTCAGCCATTGCCACGCCTCACCTTCCCTGCTGACCAAGCTTGTTTGTGCCAACACCCAAAGGAGGCATTTGTTCTCATTCTTTATATCACACCACGATGTCGGCAGAGCACTCTTCCGTTTATTCAACACTCATGTGAACACAGTGGTATTATTTCTGTTTTATAGACAAGGAAACAAGATCAGATCAGGAGACAAGGCCAAGCCATTAAATGGCACAACGGGGACTTGAACACACGCCTTATCTGCTACTCTTACCCCTCTTTCATGACCCCATAGCTGACTCAACACCAGATGAGTAAGAAGTGCTGTATTTTGATTCTTTGATTCTCAAACATATCAAGAAGCTACAACTTTTGAAAAGTTTGATAGAATAGGCTGGGAAATACTGATGTCAATTTGCAAAAATATCTAAGCTCTGAAATAATCCCCCCTTCCTTCCTAACCTCATGCTTTTTTTTTTTCTTGTCTCTGGTAGCTGAGTGATTATGTTGGCCAAAAAAACAAGAGGATTTTTTAAACGAATGTGCTCCCCAAGAGCTCTCAGTCTTCCACAGTGGATTTGCAGTTTCCTTTGGGCCAGTTGCAAGCCCTTGAAAAATGGGAACTACACTTATAGAACTGGCTGTTTGTCTTTCATTTGCCAGGCAGCAGTGATAGACTGTCTAGTTGCCAAATTTCTGGATCTGTCTGCAATTGCTGCTCATGAGAGCAAGAAAGCTCAGATCGTGCCCTGCCACATCCAACTAGGAACTCTAGTGGATGAGGATTTGAATAAACTCTTTCAAGCCGTGACCATCTGTGAGGGGTAAGGTGATACCCAACACCCATCCCAAGCTACTTCCCCAAAACATGGAGCCAAAACCTCATGACAATCTTCCATCTTTCCAGTGGTCCTCTAGTAGAAGGTTGAAAAGAGTCTGGCCCTACTTGGAACATTTTTATAAGGCACTTACCACCTTATAAATAATAATTATTAATATTATAATTATTATAATATTATTAATTATAATATAATTATAATATAGATAATTATTATAAATGATAATTTTTAATATCATTAAATGACTGAAGTTTATATTATGTTACAATAAAAGTTGTTGCACAGTTGTTCTCAAGTCCAGGGAAATCTGAAATTGAATGTTCAGCCTCAGAGAAGATTTTTCAGGGTCATGCTGAGAGACCAGTTCTTTCCAGAAGAGACCAGTTCTTTCCAGAGGTGGTCTAAAGGGCTGCAGGGTGGCCTGGTTCCAAGCACTTCCCTGCCCTTCCCTTTTAGATCTTTCTTTGGGGGGTGTGTTTGCCGCAGGACTTACGTACCTTGTTGGAAAAGTCCACTGCAGC
The DNA here is from genome assembly GCF_965194805.1 of Balaenoptera borealis. Lineage (NCBI taxonomy): Eukaryota > Metazoa > Chordata > Mammalia > Artiodactyla > Balaenopteridae > Balaenoptera > Balaenoptera borealis. The sequence continues at coordinate 6,368,248 of NC_138871.1, forward strand.
AGCTCCCAAATCCTGTAGGGATATATATGGCTGCAGGCTTTCAAAGAGCGGTCCCCAACCAGCAGCATCAGTGCCATCTGGGAACTTGTTCGAAATGCAAATTCCACGCCCACCGAATCAGAAATTATTTTAACAAGCCCACCAGGGGATTCTGACGCACACCAGGGTGAGAACCACTGCTTTAGACACATCATATGCTCAGAGTCTCTACTTTCACTCCCTTCAAGCCTACATTCAGGAAAAGATCTCATGAACTTTCTCTCAAGTGGAAACTGATTAATCATCCCTTCCTCCAGAAGTATCTGCCTTTGATAACAGTAGCTAATGCTTGTTGAGTTCAAGGCACCAGGAGTGCTTTCTGTGTGCTAATTTCTTTCATCCTCACAACAATCTACAAAGGTTCTATTAGCCCATTCTACAGATGAGAAAACTGAGGCACAGAGATATTTAGTAACTTGCTGAAGGTCACACAGCTATTAAGTAGCCTAGCTGGGATTTGAACCCCACCAGTCTGGCTCCACAGCCCATATGCTTAACCTCCACCCTACTTGGCCTCTATTTTTTTTTTTTAATTTATAGAATTGAATTAGAAATTCTCCACAACATGTACACATCCTTGACATAATAAAATTGATTTCATTGTGCTTTCAAAATTACTGAATATTTTGACCTGCCAGTTTAAGGGTATTGAACACGGTTTTGATGTCTGAGAAAATTTGATTTAAATATAGCTCTGATTTGAAGGGAGAACAATGACAGAAATCAATGGAATGAATTTCTGACCAAGACATTCCACGTGTCAATCAATGGTGGGGAGGTGATTGGGGGAGGGGCACTTCTTTGCCTGCTAAAATCTCTCAACATATACGGCTGTCTTTTCCTGATCTCAACCTGGCTATGTGACAACACTTAGAAAAAACAAAACTAGCATTTGAGTGGTTACTCTACAGCAGGCATTTTCACTTCATTTCTTGTTTGATCTTCATAGCAACTCAGTAGAACAGATATTATTAGCTCCAGTTTTCCAAATGAAAAACTGAGATTGCCAGAGTTTAAGTAACCTAATCCAGTTACACAGTTAGCAAGAGACTGAAGCCAAGGGTCTTGATGCACAGCTTTTTTTGTTCTTTGAAAAATGATTGAATTTTGATTCAAATCTTGTTGCAATCCTCTCCTTGCTAGGAAGGTTGCTACACCCTTTTTTGGTGTCACCATCAATGATTATGGTCTGGGGAGGATTCTTCCCCACTTGTCTTACCTGTCCCATTCATGACCAAGGTCCCAGGATCCTGGCATCTCCCATGTGAGATGATGATTGAATGTGAAGTGTGTGTTCAAGAGGATGCTAACTGATGCCCAGGTGTGTCACCTTAGCCTCTGGAAGCATCCCGGCAGAGGCGCTAACAAAGGCAATGATCCCAGGGGTTAGAAATAAGAATCTTCGGGACTTCCCTGGCGGCCCAGTGGTTAAGACTTCCACTGCAGGGGGCACAGGTTCGATCCCTGTCAGGGAACTAAGATCCTGCATGCTGCTCTATGTGGCCAAAGTAAATAAATAAATGAGAATCTTTGCCTGGAGCAGCCCTACTGGGTTTCAGTGCACAAAGGTTGTTTGCTTTTCACTCAGTCAATTCAAGCAGGAGGCTCCGGGTGATGAAATTGTGTCCTGGTTGAAATGTTTTCCTTTGGGAACCAAGTCTGTGGCTTCCTTAGTTCTGGTAACAGATATGCTTTTAGTTGGTACAAACATTAATTTGAAAATTAAAAATAGAAGATTTCAAAGCAATGCATGACAATATTAACGGTTTTCCTTGGGTGGTAGGCAAACAGGAAACTCTTTATTTACATTTCTGTACTTTGCAAGTTTCATGTAATGAACACATACTGTTCTCATAGTGAGAAGTGACCTATGACAAGTTGAAGATGCCAGTAAGAGGTACATTACTGGTGGACCGTCAGGGACCATCAAGCACAAGAAGCGTCTCCATCTGTGAACTCAGCACCTGGAGGTCATCTTCCCTAAGGCATTCTCATAGTGCTCGCCCAGAGTTCTTCTAGAAGCATCAAGGTGACACACTTCAGAACCCTGTTTCATTAGTAAGTCTTTTTCAGCTAAGTCAGCTCCCAAGGCTGTGAGTGGTGACTGGATTTTGCCAAGAACTGGAATCAAAGTGGGCAAATACTGCCCCAGGCACCCTCCATTGCACTTCCTTTAAAAGATGGAGTGTTTTCTAAAACGCTTACCTTCGCCTCTGTCTGCGGGTACAGCCATCCCACCTGCCAACCCCCCAGGGCCCTGCCCCCTGAGATTGACAGGGTGACCCCGTCTCTGGGAACCAGCTCTATGCTCTGCAACCCCTCAGCTCCAGAGAATGTGAAAACACTCCTGACAGAAGAGACCAGAGCCTGCTCCATGTTTCTAACAAGGCTGCAGGCTTGTGGCTCACCCTGGAATAAGGAGACCAGAGATCCGAAGTCTGTTGAGATCCTGATGCAGGGGAAGTGGTGACAGCAAAATGCTGTGTCAAGCAGCATCTCAGAGGCAAGGGAGGCTCCCGATGGGCCCCAGAGCATCTCTCTAGTTTGCTTCATTGGTGGAGGCAGCAGAAGGGAGGGAATTCAGATGTGTCCAGTTGCTGAGGAGGGCTACCAGTGTTTGTTATCTATTCCCTGGCAGACAGAGGAAGGAAACCGGCTGAGCTGGAGGCCTGGATTTTGTTTTTGTTTTTTTTTTTTGGCCACACTGCGTGGCATGTGGGACCTTAGTTCCCTGACTTTGGAAACACGGAGTGTAAACCTCTGGACCACCAGGGAAGTCCCAGGAGACCTGGTTTCTACAAACTACTGGCGCCACAGTACTCCCGAAAGCCCTGCTGTCGGCAGTCACCTGAAAATCACTCCCCTCAGGGAGAAGCAGTGAAGCCCATGGCTGAGGATGTGAAAGGGAAGGCTGGGCAGGGCACAAGCATGCACCTTCACCTGTGCCTTGTGGACACCCGATTAAGGTCCCACCCGATGCCTTTGCATCATCTTGCACCTGCAGCGTCATGTTATGGTATCTCCCTGAGCCTATCTCCTTAGGCTGGTAGCTCCCTGATGACAGGATTGTTTATCACTTTGTTCCCTGTCGGCTCAAATGTTTTTGAAGGACTCTTGCCTGACCTTGTCGATTTCCTTCCTCTAGTCACTTTCTACAAGTCATGTCCCTTTGTGTCCAGAAGGAGCCAGGAGCCAAGAGGAACAAAGCCTCCCAAGCAGGTCGGTATTTCCCACGGCCGCATCCATGGCCACCTGGAGAGGGGCAGGATACTCAGAGTGGACGTGGTGGCGTCTGGCTACGTGGCCGCCAAACCGCCCTACCCCTCGGCCCTCATGCCGGAGCTGGCCAGCAACAGGGCTCTGCAAGCCAAGAAGAGCAGGGCGACCGGTGCCCAAGATCAAGTCCAATCCCATCCAGCGGGCTGTGCACAGCCAGAAGGAGCTCAGCAGGATGTGGGCCTTCGCGTCCATCACCAGGACGCTGTCCTCCTTCCCCAGCTCATTCCCCACAAACTGGTGGAGAAATCAAAGGTCCGGACCTAGGAGTTCTGATTCAGGGGTGATTACACTCTTGGCCATGTTCAGTGTCATACAGCCACTGTCTCAACGTAGGGTATATGCTATGTTGCAAATGACCATCACTGCACTTTAGAATGTATTTCAGTTACAGGTATGTTTAGATTGAACCTAAGTCGTTACTTATTAGGCACACCCTGTGAGATAATAAACAGGGCAGAAAGATCACTGTGTGCATGCAAGACCAAGAGTCTAAGGATGTCTTGTCCTATTAAGTCATGATTATTCGTGCTGGTTATTCAAACTGGGGTAATGGTGGTGGTTACCATGTGTTCCTCTGGAGGAGGCGGCTGGGAAGGGATTGTCCATCAAAGACCATCTGGACTTGGCCTCCGAACCCTCAGGAGCTGACAGTCTCCTGCTTGCTCTCAATGCCTCAATCATTGCCATTACCACCATCTGATATAGGATGTGTAGCCATTTTTCAATTTTGTATGGAACTTGTTTTTTTCTTAATTAAAAAAAATTTGTTGAAGTATAGTTGCTTTTCAATGTTGTGTTAATTTCTGCTGTACAGCAAAGTGATTCAGTTATACATATATATACATTCTTTTTCATATTCTTTTCCATTATGGTTTATCACAGGATATTGAATAGAGTTCCCTGTGCTATACAGTAGGCCCTTGTTGTTTATCCATTCTATATATAGTAGTTTGCATCTGCTAATCCCAAACTCCCAATCCGTCTCTCTCAAATCCCCCCCTTGGCAACCACAAGTCTGTTCTCTATGTCTGTGAGTCTGTTTCTGTTTCGTAGATAAGTTCATTTGTGTCATATTTCAGATTCCACATGTATGTGATATCATATGATATTTGTCTTTCTGTTTCTGACTTACTTCACTTAGTATGATAATCTCTAGGTCCATCCTTGCTGCTGCAAATGGCGTTATTTCATTCTTTTTTTATGGCTGAGTAATATTCCATTGTATACATGTACCACATCTTCTTTATCCATTCATATTTCAATGGACATTTAGATTGCTTCCATGTCTTGGCTATTTTTTTTTTTTTTGGCCGCACAACACAGCATGTGGGATCTTAGTTCCCCAACCAGGAATCGAACCTGTGCCCCCTGCAGTGGAAGCATGGAGTCTTAACCACTGGACCGCCAGGGAAGTCCCCATGTCTTCGCTATTGTGAATAGTGCTATGAACATAGGGATGCATGCATCTTTTCGAATTATAGTTTTGTCCAGAACTTGGTTTTTAAAGATTTTTCAAATATATAATAAATATGACATGATTTATAAAGACAGCAACCATGTGAAATAGTAGGTATTTTCCTTTTATTGGGTTACTGCTCAACGTCTCACAGTTGAGGACAAAAGATGGGGGGTTGGAAGGAAGACCACATCAAGGTCTTCCGAAACAAAGTCCAGGGTTATTCTTACCAGTGATTCTGTCACTGAAGTTCTCTGTGAAATCAGTTATTGGCTCAAATTTATATAAGAAAAGAGGCAGGGCTTGTCTGGGTTTTTTTTTTTTTTTTTTTTGGAATCTATTAGAATTCGTTTTATAATAATAAACGCAGGCTCCTTTGTTGTGCCAAATGATTTTTGAAGCCTCACAAGTACATGCAAGTCCATTATTGAGCCCTGGGAAATGAGTGACTTAAAATATCAAGATGAGTCATGGTAGGATGGAGGGAAAGAAGGTAAAGATTCAGAAATTGTTACTGTAAGTCAGCCTCAAAATGTGGTTCGGATTTTCCCACATTCAACTCCTTGTCCCCAGCATGGATCCTCATTAACTGACTCCTCTAGATTCCCAAGGACTCACTGTCCTCAGGGGATGAACAAGCAGTGCTGGGTCCTGACTTCTCCCTGGGCAGTGATCGTTCTGGTGGAAGGGCAGTGGGTCTGCTCCTGTTGTCTAGGGTTTGGCTCTTGAAGCCCAGACAAAGGCCAGAGGGAAATAAACTCCTCTTGTTCTAAAGAGCTGATCAGTTCGGATCAGACACCTCCCTTGGACTTTCTAAGCTGTGGGTTACCTGCCTTTGCATTTTATTAACTAGTTAGCTGTCTGCTGACACAGTAGACAAGCAGGTTTGCCCCTGTGCCACCCTGAGCAGGGAATTGGAACAGCCTGCATTGCCATCATTCGGTTGCCAAGGAAACACAAGTTTTCCGGGAGTCTAGAAATAGCCAGGCATGGACCCCCATACCTGATGCACTCAAAGAGGGCTGGGTGTCTGGTGAGGGGTCTCTGGCACTTAAGAGGGACTGAGGCTTCTGCTGAGGTGAAGAGACCAGCTCCCAGGGAGCTGTGCAGAAACGCTGCTCACCACAGACCCCCGAGGAGCTCACGTGGGTACCCTTTCTGGAAGAGCCCCAGACCAGGAAATTGTGGCAAGAAAAGCAGCAGAGGACACCAAATTCTGGTCATCAGGCAAAAAGACGTTTCCCCTTCTTCCTCCATTGTCATTGCCAAACCCAACACAGAAGGGGTGAGGGTCTGTTAAAGGGGAAGGGGTGCTAGTCCAGAGGCAGGCCACCTTCCCTGCTTCCCCAGTGCACCTCCTCACCCCTGCACTGGGTACAGAAAGGTGTTATGGGCTGTACTGTGTACCCCCCAAATTCGTATGTTGAAATCCTAATGCCCAGTACCGCAGAATGTGACTGTATTTGAAGACGTAATTAAGAGGTGATCATGTATGACGAGCATCCTTATAAGAAGAAGGTGTTAGGACACAGATACGAGAGGAAGGCCACGTGACGAATCAGGGAGAAGACGAGCCAAGGAGAGCAGCCTCGGAAGAAACCAATCCTGCCAGCTCCTTGATGTCAGACTTCTAGCCTACACTACTGTGAGAAGACAAATTTCTGTTGCTTAAGCCACCCAGTCTGGGGCACTTTGCTATGGCAGCCCTAGCAAACGAATACAGAGGGCATGAGATTTAAATTAGATAGGCCAGTTGGAATAGACTGGACTTAAATAACTCAGTATATCTAGAAAACATATGAGAGCTGCCTGCTCAGAGATAGGAAACGGGAATTTGAAAGGGCATAGTTAAAATCAGTAGTTGGGGGACTTCCCTGGTGGTCCAGTGGTTAAGACTTCACCTTCCAATGCAGGGGGTGCGGGTTCAATCTTTGGTCAGGGAGCTAAGATCCCACATGCCTCACGGCCAAAAAACCAAAACAGAAAACAGAAGCAATAATGTAACAAATTCAATACAGACTTTAAAAATGGTCCACATCAAAAAAAAAATCTTAAAAAAAAACCCAATTCCTCCCCTGTGGCTTTCCTTCCCACAGACACTCCCCACTCTTCTTAACCTGCTTCAGGTCAAGGTGAGTTTTCCCTGGGAAGGTGACAAATGGTGGCTCTTCCCTCAACCACCCCTCCTCCGAGCCTGCAGACATATGGTCTACCAGCCGGCTGCCCAGAGCCCCAGCATCTCTGCAGCTGCTGTGCAGTGAAACCTCTTCTTCTGGACTCTGCTTGATTACAGCAGCCCTCTAAGTTCCATTTCACCAATGTCTGGAAGGCAAAGATTAAGGCTATAAATAAAATAGGTCCTACTGCCTCTTCTTCAGGGTTTCTATTGGTTGTGACTTAATCTCTTGAGGGAAATTGATGGCTTTAATATTAAACTGAAATACCAAGAGTCAACAAAGAGATCATAGAATTGAGCAAAAAAAATAAACCTTTCCAGAAGAGGTATTTTTCCAGCTCTTTGGATGGGGTTTGTTTGGGCCAGGAAAATTTGTTTCTTTCAGGGAGATAGACAAGATAAATACCTTTATAAAGACTAAGAAAGCTAGAGAGTCTAAACATGGTTGGGGTTTTTTTTATTGTTTCTCTTTTGTTTTTTGTTTTTTTGGCCACGTTGTGTGGCATGCAGGATCTTAGTTCCCCGCAGTGGAAGTGCAGAACGCTAACCACTGGACAACCAGGGAATTCCCTAAACGTGTTGAATTGGAAAAGAATCTGAAACTCCAAGCAGAGGTTGGGTAGGGTCCCTGCTTAGCCTCCCCCAATTCATCCAGATCCCTCCTTGGCCCCAAATCAGGAATAGCTCTGGCATTCCTTGGCCATGATGAACTCTTGTTTCACTCTGATCTTGCACTAGGTATACCATCTCTACCTAACAAGTCAGGGGCTGAGGGGGTAGCGGTTGTAGCTTTGTAACTTCATGTGCAGCTCAACCTTGTACCCTCATCCCATCTCACTCTTTTTTTTTTTTTTTCCAGTTCAGTCTAACTTTAATTAAAAACCATCAGTCTTTTAACAACATTCACAAACATTAACTGTCCCAGCACTAGAGGAAAACATAATGGTGACAAGATATTCTAGATGGAGGGACCCTGGGTAGAAGTTGTGATCAAATCATAAATGGTACCATCAATGTATGGAAGGCATGTAATAAGGTCTAAAGGGAAATATCTTATTAATTAAATCATGTATAAATAATGCCTTGATATTGCATTATGATCTGATGCTTTTAATCACTTCAAATGTATGTTAAAGTGTGATTTTTTAATTATAAAAATAAATCTTACTCAGGACATTTTAAAGGCAGCTAGGATACTCTTCATAATACATCTAAAAATCACTCTACTTAGGTGTCTAACTTATTTAGTACATTCACTGTTTGTCTTTCATCTTTCATCATTGACTTGAAAGTTGTTTTCTTTCTTCTTATTTTAACCATATTATCCTAAAGGCCCAAAGTTTCAAACTAAAGGACTGATGTAAACAATTTCACGTGTGGTTGGGCAACTCGTACTGTGAAGACTCAGTGCCTTTAAAATATAAAGTGAGGAAAACAATCTCACTCTTGACCCCAGCCAAGGGCTGATTCCATGTCCCTGGGAGACAGCCCATGGTGGTGAAGAACTGTAGACATTGGAGCCAGTTAAACCTGGGTTTGAATTCTGACTCTGGCATTTAGTGAAAGACCTATGGGCCAGCACCTCCATCTCACCAACTGGACCTGCGCGCAGCCCAGCATCTCATGCAAGTGGGCTAGCTCACCTCATCTTTTGTGGCAGGGTCTACGGAGGGGTCTTAAAATATTCTATTTCAGAAAATAGGCTTGAGACTTATTGCAAAGGCTTATAAAGGTGAAAATGAAAACCTAGTCCTAGAAGTGGGATGTCTAAATGACATTTTAAAAGGAGGAGTCTTAAATTTGATGAGAAGCTTGAGAGGCTTCAAAGAAGGAAGGCTGAGTGCGGTGTAGGTTCATGGCATGTATTGTTGGGGCCCCTCCATGCATCTACGCCCCTCATTTATAGAGGAGGCACCTGAGAAGGTAAAGGCCTGAGCCTCAGTTTCTTGAGGAGTCTGGGCTTGGTATGTGGGATTTTTTTTGTTTGTTAGTTTTTTAATTTTATTGAAGTATAGTTGATTTACAATGTTATGTTAACTTCTGCTGTACAGCAAAGTGATTCAGTTATACATATATGTGTGTATATATACACACACACACATATATATATATATATATATATATATATATATTCTTTTTCATATTCTTTTCCATCATGGAATATCACAGGATATTGAATAGAGTTCCCTGTGCTCTACAGTAGGACCTTGTTGTTTATCCATCCTGTATATACTAGTTTGCATCTGCTAATCCCAAACTCCCAGTCTATCCCTCCCCTACCCCCTCTCCCTCTTGGCAACCACAAGTCTGTTCTCTATGTCTGTGACCCTGTTTCTGTTTCATAGATATATTCATTTGTGTCCTATTTTAGATTCCACACGTATGTGATATCATATGGTATTTGTCTTTCTCTTTCTGACTTACTTAGCTTAGTATGATAATCTCTAGGTCCATCCATGTTGCTGCAAGTGGCATTATTTCAGTCTTTTTTTGGCTGAGTAATATTCCATTGTGTGTGTGTGTATATATATATATATATATATGTATATATATATATATATACCACATCTTCTTTATCCATTCATCTGTTGGTGGACATTTAGGTTGTTTCCATGTCTTGGCTATTGTAAATAGTGCTGCCATGAACATAGGTGTATGTGTATCTTTTCAGATTATAGTTTTGTCTGGATATATGCCCAGGAGTGGGATTGCTGGATCATATTGGAGTTGGTATACATCAACTTAATGCTGTAACTTCAAGCCCTTGGTCAGCAATATAGGAGCAGCTTCCATAGGGCAAGTCCCTTTGGTACCATTTGTGTAACAAAACTCATCTTTGAGATATAATTAGAGCCAACACTCCCTGAGTGCTCACTAGGTACCATCATGCTAAGCCCCTTATGTGGACCATCTCCTCAGTCATCTCAAAAACGACATGAAGGTGCTGTTATTTTACCATGAAAGTGACCAGCCCACCGTCCCCCAGCTAAAAAGCGGAGTCAGGATCTGAAGCCAGCCAGACTTCTCCCGGGCTTGTTCTCTCAATGCTCGACAATAACGAGATTGTCGGAACATGATAAAACAACACCAAAACCAGCACATTTTAATCATACATACCCTATTACTTAAAAAATATACCCGATAAGAAATAAGAAATGAAAATGTTGTGTCAATGCTACTTTATTTTTTACACAACTGAATATTCTAGTGAATAGAGAGCAAGAGAATTCTCTTTAAATACTGTTCACAGAAAGAAATTTGAGGTTTGTTCAAAATAAATGCTCAGTTGCCTCATCTGATCCAGACTCCCTTTGCCGCTGAATTCTGAAAAGAAAAAAGAAAAATGTACAGGTCAGATTGAATCATTATCAGGATGGAGATGAGGCCCAGGGTCATGTTATTATATAACATATTTTAAAATACCTCAATTTGGCATGTCATAAATGCCCGTAATTGGTACTCATAAGATGTGTTGCTGTAACTGATCAGGCCATTAGGTCAGCGTGAGAGCTGTGGCCTCAGGGAACATCTTTCCCAGTTTGGCCAGGGCAGCTACGCTCGCCAGCATCTGGACAGCTCTCTCAGGCACCTTGGGCTGCCAGGGCCCCAGTCGCTGCCAGTTGGTCCAGGGGCTCCAGGAGGGAGGCTGGGATGCCTCTGAAGGACAGTGGCTTCATGTCCCTGGGACCACATCAACATGAGAGACAGAGGAGGCCCAGAGCTACCCGTGTGCAGGGACTTGAACTGCCACAGGCCAGAAGCCAAGAAATCTCCCCAGATTTCACCCCCGGGTCTCAGAGCCCCATTGAATGGAGGGAACAGCCTGGCCTGGTTCTAATCGGAAATGTTCCCACTATAGAGAACTTCTCCCCGCCAAGCACGCCAGGGTGGATTTTGCCTCATCACAGGGGCCAGGGGAGAAGTCACAAAAGCTGTGGAGCTTCTGTCCTCTCACAGCCACTGCTGGAGACAACACACCTGCGAAGAGCTGGCATGGAGCAGAGGCTGCATTGTTTGGGACAGTGCCAGGCTGCCGTGGGGTCTCTGTGATGCTGAGAGCGGGAAAGGGAGGGGCAGAGGCGCCCCTTAGGGGGTTCACGTGGCCCCCCTTTCTTGGAACTATCACCCCTCCGGCTGCCTCTCACTCCCCCATGTCAGACAGATAACATTTGTTTGGAGGAGAAGAGCTGCAATGAGGCTGACCTTGGACGATCCTACCAGGTGCTAAGGTCAAGGTTCCTTCCATTCCTTGGCTGAAAAAAAAAAGGAGCAGCTTACAGTACTGAGACCAAACTGTCTGAAATCTGTGTCTTGGTTCCAGATCCTTTCCCTACGCTCTAAGGCTCTGTTCTCCTAACTGAGGCATTAGCAGCTTCCCTGGGGGCTCACCTGGGGAGCCCCAGTCACTGCTACTCTGTGGATCCTCTGGGGCAGTGCTCCAGGACCCTTGCTGCTTGTATGGCCCAGACACTGTCCCTCACCCCACCACTCCACCCCTTAGCCTCTGTTTATGTGGCAGGACGATCCCTAAACGACGCATCACAGGACTTCTCACCCTAAAGACATCGTGGAGACCCACTGTTTCTGCAAGTACTTTCCAGAAAACAACCACTAGTAGGGCATGCAGATTTAAAAGCTGTACTTGGGATGTCATGCGGGTTTGGGAATAGTATGATTGAGCCAAGTTAAACAGGTTGTTTCCTGCAGGACATGGTATGCTCTGTAAACCTCGGAGAGTGTCAGGTGCAGTGTTTTCGATCGTATTTGATCTTTGCAGAGCATCTCTTAGCACCAATGACCACAGAATGCAGATGGAGAGCACACGTCTAGTCTGATTCGCACGTTTTTCTGATGCAAACACTGAAGATCTAGGGGGTGAAACAGCTAGGGAGTGGTAGATCAAGAATTAAAAGATCATCTGTGACTCTGTGACCTTTGCAAGAAGCTCCAAGTTCCCTGGGGAAAAGGACACCTAGACTCCTATTTCCACTGTGATCTGGGGCCGTGTGTCCTGGACCTTCAGGCTCTGGAACACGGACTCCGACTTTGGTTGGCCCGCGCGTCTGTCCATCAGCAGAACTCCCGCCTCCCGCCCCTGAGCTCCTCCCAGAGCCTTAGTGCGCGCAGCATGTGTCCAGATGGACCCTTTCCTTTCCAAGCATCGAGTCATCCCCTAAGTAAGGGTGAGAAAGTTCCCCTAATGATTCACAAGTTCGCCATGGGGGCCTGGCTGGGCTCATACTGCAGTAACTCCATAACTGAGGCGGTAGGAGAGAATCGGGGTGAAAAACAGAGAAGAGGAAATATGCTTTACCCTAAAAAGGAAAAATGGTCTTTCCAAGGTGGCAGTGTGATCCTGCAACATAAAAACACAAACCATTATGCAACCACGCTGTGCCGAAGGTCTTTCAAAGATGTCTATGGTAGTGGTTTTCAAAGTGTGGTTCCCCAGACCCAAAACATCAACGACACCTGGGAGGGAACTTGTTAGACATGCAAAATCTCAGGTGCCCACTGAATCTCTGGGGTTGGGGCCCAGCCGTCTGAATTTTAACAAGGTCCCAGGTGTTTACGGTGCACGGTCAACTTGGAGAAGCACAGATGCAGCACCCCTCCCCAAGTTTGCACAACTGGCCTGTGGGCCTCTGAGCCAGAAAGCAAATCTCCAGGTGCAGATGGACCCAGGTGACGCATCTGTAAGAACGGAGATGAAATAGTACCGTCCAAGGGCATTGCTCCATGATTCCTTTCTGCTTCAGGACAAGCCCAGGGAAACCCAAAATTAGATGCTCAGCCTCAGAGAATTTTAGGGTATAGTGTGAGACCAGTTCTTTCCAGAAGTGATCTAAAGGGGCTGCAAGGTGGCCTGGTTCCAAGCACTCCCCGTCCTTCTCTCTTGAGAAGTAGATCTTTTTTGGGGGGTGGTGCTTGCTCAGGGCTGACATACCTTCTTGGTAAAATCCTCTGCCGCAGCACCGGAATCCTGTGCAGGAATGAGGCCCAGGTTCATTTAATAGGAAACTCATCCCCGAGGCTTGCCGGGTACTGTGATCCTGCCCCTCCCTGATTCCATTCTAAGGTAGCCGGAAGTCAGATGCAAAATACCTTCCAAGAAAACAGCTAACCATGCAGCCAATTACAATTTTCTGTTCAGGAAGGCAAGTGTGTTTTCTTGGTTGGGTTACCCTTAGGGTCCAGGACAATGTTAAACTTGCTTGTTCTTCCCAACAGCCTCGACTTGAAATTGACTCCTGGTTTAGGCAGATTTTCAAGGATATGCCATTTCAGCTTCTTCAGCTCATCTTTGCATGTGGATCTGGCCCAATGATGGAGGCAGACTCAACCTGGAAGTCTGACATCAGTATCCAGGCAAACTGTGGCCTGTGCTTAGGATGACCAATGGGTTTCTCAGGAAGTGAGCGATTTTCTGGGGTCTTGGCATTTTCAGAGCTAAACCCAGGAACGTCCTGGGCAAACTGGGATGAGTCGTTCACCCTACTTGGACTCACAGTGTCCAAAACATTGTGTTTGTTTCTTTGTTTTGCTACCACGCAACAAAACTTTGATGGACATTTTGAACAGTTTCAGCTATTATTGAAACTAGTCATTTCTAAACTTAAATTTTTTTAATTAAAATTTGTCTTGTTTTTTTAATTTAATTTTAATTTTATGTTAGAGTATAGTTGATTTACAATGTTGTGTTAGTTTCAGAGCTTTTTTTTTTTTTTAAGAAACAAAGCTCTGCGATAAGAATAAAAAGGTAGGTGGGACAAGGGGAAGCAGAGTATATGATCAAGGCAAGTGTCTATGTCACGAGGAGGAAGAGGACAGGGAAAGTGAAAAAACAACACAAAAACTAAAATGGAAAAAGATGAAGAGCGCAGACGAGGAGACGATGGTCACGGAGCTGGACCACAGCCCCTCTCCCCCATTCCCTGCCCTGCAGCCACTGTGTGGAGCTTGTACGAGGAGAAAACACCAGTGAGCCCCAAGGGGACAACAGGCATTCACCATTTAAGTGAACTTTTAGTGGCATAAAAGTATGGTGGAAGGAAAAAGTACATACGCGCTGCCGAAATCTTTTCATCCTTTGGTTGGCGAGCTTGGCAGCCAGACGCATTAGAGAACGCACAGGAGGAAACTGCGGCGAAGAGGCGGTGAGGGTCAGACAGCGCCGGGCCCAGGCCCAGGGCTATGTGCATTCCTGTCTGCTCACCCCCTTACAAATGGGTTTAATTTTCAGAGTAAAATCCATTTCCGAGCCTAAGCCTGAAATTTTATGATTTCAATAAAGAACCGCCTGCCTTGCTAGCACATTTCATTCCAACACATCACTTAAAAATATTCCCTTAGGGTAAAACAGACTTGTGTCGGCATTAATCCCAAACATTCAGTCCTTCTAGTGTGGAGTGCATCGTCTCAAAGAAGCATCTCCATGAAGATCCTCTCTGGCTCCCCAGGTGTGCTCTCCTTATCTAAGGGGCGAGGTGGAAGGGCAGTGTGCATAACCACCGCCCCCATGCATTTTACTTTCCTGTAGGTCTCATCCGTGACTGCCCGCACACACTCAGACATACATACCCTGTCTCATCTAGGCCTGTGAATCCTCCCTGAGTATTTTGGCTCAGAGTAAAAGTTAATTCGTGTCACAGACACGGAGTTTATCTCTTCCCTTCCATTTTCTTTTCTTTTTTTTTTCTTTTTTAGGCTACAAAGAATTTTTTTTTTTATTGAACTATATTTGATTTACAATGTTGTGTTAATTTCTGCTGTATACCAAAGTGACAGTTATACACATATATATTCTTTTTTTCGTATTCTTTTCCATTATGGTTTATCACAGGATATTGAATATAGTTCCCTGTGCTCTACGGTAGGACCTTGTTGTTTATCCATTCTAATAAATGTAATAGTTTGCATCTGCCAACCCCAAACTCCCACTCCATCCTTCCCCCCTCCCCACACCCCTTGGCAACCACAAGTCTGTTCTCTATGTCTGTGAGTCAGCTTCTGTTTTGTAGATAGGTTCATTTGTGCCATATTTTAGACTCCACATATAAATGATATCATATGGTATTTGTCTTTCTCTTTTCCCTTCCATTTTTGACCCTTCTCTACTTGCAGTGCCCATGGCCTGTCTTGATACTATTCGCATCCTTACCTGATCCCCAGTACTAAATCTATACTACTCTTGTGTCTTTGCCTCAAAGGGAAAAACATTTTGCTTGGTACTTGTTTATTTTAAGGATCTTTCTGAAGACTTGGAAAGCCTTGACTATATAAATAAGTGACTTTCTAATAGTAGAATTTCAATCATTGTGACTGGATTGAAATTCTACTAAAAATTCTATTCTATGACCTTCCCAATATTCTCCAAATCATACCCTGCAGAAATTCACTTCAACAATCTGTTCCTGAGGGTAACTCCAATTTATAATAAGAAAGTTAGAGGTGATGCTTTTTATTCCCACAGCACATACACACTGTGACAGTGATGAAAGATGCACACCCACGGATCACTATTGGGAATGTGGTACTTCACACTTCACAAAGCACTTTTCAGAATTTAAAACACAGAAGGTAATATGGAGCAATGTAAATAGAGCTCAGTCTTTACCAGGCTTCTTGTACATCTGTTTAAGTGCATAATAAAAAGTTATTTCTTACTAATTTTTCCTTTTCTGTATTTATTCTCTAGCTTTTCAGATCTGTCAACCTCCCCCAACCTCTTCCCCAGAGAGGGAGAGAGAGAATCCCTGCAGCCCCAGGAAAAAGCACCTAGAAAGCTATTACCCAGAGTTTCTGGAAGGCCCCTGTTTTTCTACTTATCTGCATATATTAAATGGGAAAGGACAAAGGCATGCAGAGGAGAGTGACTTTTACAGAAAGATGATTACGATAAAATACTGACCCCAGTTTTAACTGGATGCGTCGGCTCCTGAGTTCTGGAGTAATGAAATAAAAACTAAATAAGAGAAAAAAAGGTTGATTTTAATTCTAAGCGTCACTTGCTGTAAATGTGGTAGTTGCATGCTCTTGTTACTAGGCTGGTGGTACTCACCCTTTTGTATATGTCTTGATTATCCTGGAAAGAAAATGATGAGGGTAAGTCACATGGAATTTTGCTGGGGCAGGTTTCCAGTAGAAGTTACACCGGGGACCTTCCTGATTTACCTGAATATTATGAAATAAATTGGCATTCTAAAAAGAAATCCATTATACAAACTTAATAAGACTATAGTTGATGCAGAATCTTGCTAAAAGGAAAGTTGCCAGCAATATCATTATTTTAAAACTTAATCTTATTTTACCTTTTCAATCTTCAGGGGAAAAACACACTCTATGATGCATTGAAGCAATACCCTAATCAATTCCCAGATAGCCATCTAACTAAGAGGTGGGATAAAAGAATGACTGCAACTTTTAATTTGCTGCTGGGCACACCCTATAATTCAGTTTTTTTAGGGTTGGTTCATACTGACCAAATTTTTTCCCTAAAAGCTTTCTACATGAATCTTCACTGTCCTTGCAGAAAGTCCAGCTTTTAATTTCTGAATCCTTGTTAGAACACCACCCTGTTCTGTCTGCATGGATGACAGCCCAGGAAAAGCTATATTGGCAGTATTCCTACTCAAAGAGGTACTGTGAATGATGTTGTAACTATCTGGTTACTATTGATCTCATCTCATTTACATCTAAACATTGTTGAATCAGCTCAAACTCCAATCAAGACAGAAATGAAAGTTGTTAGTAACATGTCTAATTTTGTTGCTGTGGGTACATCTTCCTGCAAACTTTGGGGAGGGTTTCTGCAGTAACCAATACTTACGTATTCTCTCTTTCTCTCTCTGTTATGCATGTACATGTACACATGTGCATATGGGCACACACACACACACACACACACACAAAATAATGAACCAAAATTACTCATAGCAGAGGCTCAGTGGACATTAACTTTCTGTTTCCTTATGATCACCATTTCTAAATCAGCAGAAAGTATTTACTATTTTTACAACTTCCGGTCTCTTTGTCAGCATCTGTTCACAGAAGTGTGTGCGTGTGTTTGTGTGTGTGTGTGTGTGTTCTGGACACCTATTGGGCCCCAATAGGCAATAGATTTTTGTTATCATGTTCATCAACTTTATACCATTACTTTTCAAGCCAAAAAACCAAAAAATAACAAGGAATTTGAAGATGATTTTCCAGGTGATGAACACCAACTCTCAAGATTTCATATGCACCTTCCTTGCTTTATTTTTTTTTCTTTTTAGAGAAAAAAATATTTTTAAAATTTTATCTATCTGTCTTGGAGACTACTTCCCCAACTAGAATATAAGTTCCATGAGAGCAGGTAGTTTGGTCTGTTTGGGTCACTACTGTATCCCCACATGACATGTAATTTTATGTATATATGTGATTATGCATATGATATGTATATGTGATTATGATCATTGTAAGAATGCAGATGAACTACCAATATTTTATGGTCATTTATATTTAGGAGAGTCACTTGTTATTTCCTAAAACTGTATTCTTACACACACACTTACACATACACACAGAATTCTCCTGTAGGTAGCAAAAGAGTGTGCTTATTTACAGATATCAATTATGGTATAAACAGGTGCACTGTTATAAATAAAAAAATTACCATATGTATATTAATTTTTTTACCTTAGGTTGTCTAGAAAGAGTTGCCCAATATGCCAGCCACTAAAAAATGAGGAAAATGAATCAAAGATAAGTACAAATTCCTTAATCAATAGAATTAAAATTAAAATTAAATTCTAAAGTTGTCTCATTTATGAACGTTGCATTATCTTCTCACACAGTGGCCATGAATTTCAACACAACTCCCAAGATGACTTAAATGAAGCCATGAAAATGAAAACAGTGAGTTTCTGCTGCAGCCAAGAATCTGATCTTAAAATAGTTTTAAGTGAACATTATCCCCATGATAGTTTCAAGGCTAAGGCTAAATAAAAATCTCACATTACTGAACAGTGGTGTACCTCAAGCTTCACAATATCCAAGCCATCTGGAGGATCAGCTAAAGGTCGAGGAAATCCTATTGTGAGAAATCATAAAAATCTCTATTAGGAGAAAAGAGGTTGTAGCGTTAACTTTTATTTTTTTTACTATTTATTTATTTATTGGCTGCATCGGGTCTTAGTTGCAGCACGTGGGCTTAGTTGCTCCGCAGCGTGTGGGATCTTAGTTCCCCGACCAGGGATCAAACCGGTGTCCCCTGCATTGCAAGATGGATTCTTAACCACTGGACCACCAGGAAAGTCCAGGATTAACTTTTAAATCTTTACCATGAAAAGCATACAGCGATTCTATTAATACCGTGTTGTTAGAAGGATTGTTAAAGAAAACACACTTCTACCTACCACTAGCAAATCTGAGATTTGTACCAAAGTTAATTAAAAATTGCATGGTTTTTTATTTACCAGGAGTTAGCAGCACAAGAGTTAGCAAGTTAAGAGAGAGGGAAAAAATTACCTAGGTAACAACTTAATTTGTATTTTTGAAATGGATCAGGGCCCTATGGTCCTTGCCCCCTCATGTCCTCCTCCTGCCTTTTGTCTGTAGAAAAACTTTAGCCAAAAGATAAGTTTAATCCAGGAAGTGAGAAAATGCAGAAACAAAAGAAAACAGCCCAAAAAGACTAAATAAAAATAGTTTAGTCATTAAGCAAAGTCAAGGACCTTTAGTTCCTTCTCAAAGGCTATAGATAATATTCTGAGCCATATCCTGTGAGCTGTCTTGTAGATACTAAAACCTCCATCAGGTGGAAGAAATTAACTACATGATGACCAGACTGTAGCCATGACATAAGCTGCCACAATTCTGAGAACTGGCCTCAAGGAAATGGGAACAACCCAACCCGAGAACTGAAGATTAACTATACTTAAAACAATCAAGATGATGCTGGTCAGACCACCATATGACCAATTTCAAGATGACTGTCAGAGCTGACTGTACTGTTTCTGCAAGTAGCCCCCTCCCTCCATCTATAAAAGCTCTTGCCCACTGATTGTCGGGGTGGGGGGCTGGGGAGTCGGCCTTTGGACAGGCCTTTGTCCACCCTCCCCTGCTCTATTGTCAGCACCTGAAATAAAGGAAGCTTTCCTTTCCACCAAACTTGCCTCTGTATTGGCTTTTGAGTGGTGAGCAGCTGGACCCCACTTTTGGTAATATTTTGATGGAATATATAAGGACAGGCTATCAAGAGATGGTGTCAATAAGTATATGCATCAGAGTCACTCTTGGAACTTTTAAGAAATATGGATACCTGTCTCTCTGCTTCATCAGACTCTTCAGGAATAGGGATATGGGGAAGGTTGCTGCTGGCGTGCAGCTGAACCCCATACCAGTCAACTTTTATCTGACCTAGATGAAGTCTTCATCTCATTTGCATGTCACACAACACTTGGAGGAAAAGCTAATACTGCAACTGAAAGAATCAACTGGATATGTCAGAACTAAGAAGATGAAATTAAATGGGATAAATATAAGACCCTGACTTTAGATTTTAAAAATCTGAGGGAATATCTGGCTCAAGAGTAGTATTTTTTTAAAAAATACTGAGTGATATTTTGCTCCCTGCAGTCTCACTATGAGCCAAGAAAAAGCTGAGGCAATCTCGTGCTGGATTGAAAAAATAGTGTCCCAACCTTGAAAGGTAATAGTCCTACTTGAAATGATAGGATTTGTTGTGAGTTAAAGGAACTGAGCACAGTGTTCTTTGGCAAAGGGAAAAATTAGGAAGTGTGTGTTAACTGCCATCAACTATTTTGAGAACTGTCATAAGAAATATTAATCTTATTCTGTATATCCCCGAAGGGCAGAACTAGGGCTAGTGGTTAGAAGTTGCATGTGATCAGATTTCAGCTCAGTGTAAAGAAGTTTGTGATGATTGGAGCTATTCAAAAATGAAAAGAAATTCAAACCAATCTTATAAGGAATTACTAAGAGGTTCTGTGCTAACAATACAATGATAAATACCGTAGGGACCTTATCCTCAGGGAACAGAAAATTAAATTGGAAAAAGAGGGACGTGGATATAAATATATAGACAGGTAAATAAAAGATAGTAAGACATTTCCAAAACAAGATTCTATTGGAAACCAGGGGAGGCGGCTACTGGCTGACTTTGGCTGGTAGTGAGTTGGGCGTCACTGAAAGTAATCAACTAGGGAAATCATAGAGGCGATCCCTGCTCTCCTGAGAGTTTAAACTAGATGACCTCCACGTTTCCTTGCAATGCCTAGGCTTTGTGATTACACTACAGGACATGGCAAAACAAGCATGCTATTTGAAATATATTTTCTGTTTGAATATATTTTCAAAGATTTTCTACTCCCTGAAACCAAAATTCTAATGGAAAATTCTAAAATTTTGAAATAATCTGTTTCCAACTGGAGCTTCCACCACATCCTGCATCATATAGCGAGTTACCTGGAGATGGGTAACAAATTTCGACTAGGGACCCCATACCCAACCCCTGTTCCCTACAAAAGCACTGATTCTCAGAATTTGGTGAAGAGACACCCGCGTCCGGTCAGCACCTCGGACAGCGCCCAAGTCTTGGAAGACACGGGGCCTCAGCTGCGCTCCCTGGGACTCTCCCCCCGCCGCCCAACCCCCTCACCTTCCCCGCCAGGCCCACAGGAGAAGCTAGGAGAAGATTCCCTTTCCCCGTGCTCGCTCCCACACCGCCCTTCTCCAACTGTTGCTCAATCCTCAGTCTTTGGGACTTGTAAGCTCGTCTCTGCTCTCATCTCTTCAGAATTCCAGGAGCATAAATGGCTAACACGTTGGAGTCGTCCCCCGACTCACATTCCTCACAATTTCAGCGGCACATCCTGGGGCCAGCCTTGGGACAAGAGCTGTTTAAAGGCAGTTCCACAGGGGAAAGTAACCTCCTTTGGTAAAAGGCTGCGGCATCTAGCTCTGTCCATCCTCTCTGATGGAAGCCATTTCCAAAGGGTAGAAATGAGGGTAGGTGAGGGAATCAAGCTAGACTCCCTCCAGGAGTGCCCTGAAAGGTCAAGGTCTGTCCCAGTCTTCCTTAGAGCTCAGGCCAGCTGGGGTCTGTTGAAGGGGTCCCCTTACCTGAGGAGGGAATCTGTAGTAGGCAGAAGCAATAAATGGCCAAGATGGACGGGAATTGGGCAAGAAGATGTTTCATCTTCAAAGTACGGTTTCTCCTTGCTGGCCACAGATGTGTTCTGCTGGGACAGGAGTTGAGAATTTCCCGAAGTTCCACAGGCAGAGACAACACTCGGCCCTGCGTCTGGCCAGCCCAGTGGAGAAGGTGCCTTTATTTGCAACGCCCTGAAGCCCATTGACTGAGCACCAATCAGCTTTGTGCAGGAGGACTCGGCTTTTCTCATAAATGTCACGCTGGGCCCTTATTTGTAGAATTATATCCTCCTGGTGTAGGCATTGTAGAGTCACCTTTTTCAACCCAGCAATAAAAATAAAAACTGGAGAGTCATAATTGTTGTTCTATAGTGGTTTCACAAACATTTTTCTGACTCAAAAAAAGGCTTTTTTTCTTTTTTTAATCAAATCACTGGATATAAATCTGTAAACTCTTGGATGATGAAGTCTTGTTTTATAAGAAGCTGTTTATTCTCCACCATTAACAAAGGATGTTTTATAGTCTTTGGTGCATCTGAGAACAAAATTTGGAGTCCTGGATATAACATTAGAAGAAATTCAGAAGTTCAGTTAAGGTTTTTAAAAAATTAATTATGGTTAGAAATTAGACTTCTTATGGTTTCTCCAGATTCATTTCTATGAACAAGTTAAATATTTCAAATTTAATCAGTATTCAAGAAAATATGACAGTGTTTAATAGTAATAACAAAATTACTCCATCTACTGAGGTCCTATTTAGGATTTCACATAGGTTACTTCATGTAATTTTGCAGAAAACTCATAAGGAATGTATTTCTTTCCTAATTTTATGAATGGAGAAATTGAGGCTGGGAGAGATTAAGGAACTTGCCAAAGCCACCAAGCCATCAAGGATGCAGAGAAGGGATTTGGACCCAAGGTCACATCAGTAAGAGTGTGGGATTTTAGTTGATATGTTAATTTTTTCTAAAAAGAGCCTCCTTAAGATTGGATATGAGATAGAAAGAAGAAGGAAAAAGAATGAAGTCAGCTGTCTTGCAAAAAGTGTAACATATACAGCATATGCGTAATAGCTTTAGGATTTTTTCCACCATGCATATCTTTAATTTTTGCCTTTAAGGATTAGGAGAATAATTTTTGGTGGAAGTTGCTCAGAATGGGCTATTTATTTATGACTTAAAATGTGGTATTTTGCCAAAAAATTTCTAATTCATAACAGAGTGAGAAGGTACTGTCTGCAAGCAGAGGGGAGAGGTCTCACCAGAAACAATCTTACTGGGACCTTGATCTCAGACTTCCAGAATCCAAACTAGGAGAAAAGAAATTTCTGTTGTTCAAGCCACCCAGTCTGTGGTCTTTTGTTATGACAGCCCAACCAGACTAACACAAACACAGGGATTCTTAGCTAATTCAATACAAAAAAAAAAGAAATACAAAGTAAAAGGTGGAAACTCTCATTGCTTAAAATGATACAATTATCTATCTCCCAAAATCCAAAGGAATCAACTGACAAATTATCAGAATGAATAAAAGTTACAAAACAGCCAGATTTAAAGAAAACTATTTTCAGGAATAATTTTCTTAGACATGAGCAAAAGCAAATTGAAAAATGTTTATTAGAAAATGTAAATAGCTTAAAAAACTATGAAATATTGAGAACTAAACCAAAGGATAAATATGGACTATATTAAAAAATAAAAGTACAGAACTTTACCAAAGGACATTAAAGAATATGTGAATAAATGAAAAGGTACATCATGATCCTAGACAACATTCACTGTTGTTAAAGTTTCAACTAATGGCAAATTCACCTATAAAGTCAGGATAATCCTTACTAAATTTCCAAAATGACTTTTCATAGAGTTTTAAGACTGATTCTGAAATTAATTTGGGAGAGAAAATATTCTAGAATATGCAAGAAATTTCTTTTAAAAAGAATGATACTTTGTTAATGTAAAAATGTACTATAAAGCAATAGTAATTATGTTGTAGTAGTCATTTTGTTATTGATCCACCAACAGGCAAATAGATCAATGGAAAGAAATAGAGTCTTGAAGCAGACCAGTTTAATACAGAGTCAAGGTGGTATTTCAAATCAGTGCAAAAATAATGAACTACTCAATAAATGGTGGTTAGGACAACTGGCTATCCATCTGGAAAAAATTCCCTATTTCACACTATAAGTTAAAATAAATTCCAGAGGATTAATGAATTAAATCTAACACACACACACACACACACACACACACACACTTATATAAAATGCTATATTAGGGAAAAAAAGAGAGTAAATAATTGATTGGAAATTGCTCTTGAGCAAACCCCAGAATAGGGGAGGCTCTACAGTGGAGCTGGATTTGACCGGGATTTAAAAGACAAGTGGAGTTTGCGGAGCAGAGCAGGTAGGTAAGGGCGGTATGAAAGGTACAAAGGTGAGAAAGTATCAGAGAAAAGTGAAGTTTGGTGCTTCCAGAGATGGGGGACAGAAGTGTGGCTGATAGCTGGAATGGGAGGAGAGATCGGTGTGGCATCTTTTGGGAGGTTGTTGAGACTACAACAAAGATGATGGAGAAGCAGAATGAAGGGCTCAGTGGAAACAGGTTGTCAGTCTGCAGACTCGTAGTGAGCATAGTCAATGAGTCATTTTTATCCGCTTACTCTCCCCATCTGCAAACGCAGCTGCCCACCACCAGACGGCAATCCTCTGATGTTAGAACTTGGCCCCCTCCTGCGGGAAGGGAAGTGAGAAGGGAGAAGAGCACACTGGCTAGCGACTGGGCCGGTGTGGAAAGCTGCGCTGGAAGAGCCTGCTATGCCGATCGGGAGTGGGATGTATTGTGTCAGAATCAGGACGTCCTCAAGGTCTGAAAGCAGGGATGGTGGGATCTGAAGGTGCAGGCATCCTCAGGTGAAAAATAGTGAGGGCCAGACCCCACAGTCTTACCGAGAACAGAGAAGGGGGGGTGGATTCACACATCTGAACTGGAGAATTGGCAGGAGTTGGGGATGACTGGAGGCTGAAGGAAAGGAAGGAGCTGGAGAGGCCTCCAAGGGGTGAGGTCTTCAACGCAGAGCAGAGCGGCAGCCTTGACTGAGGCTTGGGATGCGGGCTTGGAGGGAGGGCGGTGGGTTGCTGTGTTGGTTACGTGCCTGCGGAGGATACAAACAGAGGGGTCCAGGATGTAGCTGGAAACGAGTGCCTTGTGCTTTAGAAAGAGACTGAACTGTGTGGATTGAATCATCGGGAGCACAGGTGTAGCGGCTGCAATCACTAGAAAAGACGTCGCTTTGGGAGAATGAATGGACTAAAGGAACCTGAGAGCAGTGGCGAGACATAGGGAATACAAGTGCTCAAGGGCAGGGGCGGAACAGAAGCCAAAAGGGGATCCAGCGGGAACTGCCAGGGAGAGAGGGACGGTGGATTTAGCATCTAGGATGCCGTGGGTGTGCAGTGTCGGCAGGGCCTGGGGTGAGCATGCGCAGACGCAGAGACCGCAGAGGAGCGCGTGCAGACCAGCCTTCCAAGCACAGAAGGTGAGAGGGCTGCGCGCAAGAAAAGCTCCGTAATAAATGAAGGGTGAAGGAGATGGGGACATGCAGGTCGGCAGAGCAGAGGCATTGGTAGAGACAGGGAGATGAAAGGAAATTGAGGAGCCAAAGTCAGGGAGTCATCCAAGGGGACAGAGTCACAAGCCAGGAGGAGGGATCAGTCTCTCGCCTCTGAAACAGGAGGGAAGGAGATAAAGGCACACACAGGACTGGAGGTGTGGGAAGGAATTCGAGCCAGGTCATGTAAAGAAGAGGCTAAGGTACCTAGCTGGAGGCTGGTGGGAAGAAGCAGGAAGTTAGGGCAATTTAGAGGCAAAACCTCACACGCTCCATATTCCCTTTGTTAAATTCTCTTTCCACTTTTTCCTGCTCCATATTTTAAATTTTTAAATATTTTCATAAGACAGGCCTGCTTTATTCTTCACAGTGCTAAGTAATGGAATCCAAGCCCTGACATAATAGATCCTTCTAATTGCTCGTAAGAGAAATCTCAGCTAAAGAAGAAAATGTATCCCTCTCTAACTGAAACAAACTTAACAAGATGAAAGCTCAGAGAAATGTTCTTCTACATCATGTAATCATGCTCGTCCATGTTGTTTCTAACACAAGCATCATAAAATATCGGAACTTCAGAGATTGTTGCTACGGCTTCTGCAAATCACTATAGCTTCTGTGAAGGTGGTGATCCTAATTGGTCTTTTTTAAAAATGTGTTGCTCTGTTTCACCCCATTTGAGATCTGTTTTCTGAAAGGCATATATATTTGTGAGCCTTTAAGTCAAAAGAGGGCCAGGGGCACTTTGGTCATCTTCCATCTGTGCCAAGGTAAAATAATAACAATGAACCAAACCCTATGATTTTTTTTTGTTATTGTAAACAAAGAATTTGAAAGAAAAACTCATGTAAGTTAATGGTAATAGATGCTTGAGAAGCCAGGTAGGAAATGAAAAAGAAATGGCTACGGTCAGAGGGAAGGTTCGAATGGTCATTGTGGACAGTCTTCGTGATTGTGGGCTGTTCTTCATGGTTCTGCACAGGCCAAGGAGCAGGAGAGGAAGGTTCTGGAAACTCAAGGAGGTGAGGGGGCTCTGGAACTGAAGGACCTCAGACCTTTGCTGGAGAGTCAGGCCACCTCCAAGAGCCATTTCCTGGACACCAACTGAGGAAAACCAGCCCCAGGGGAGATTCCTGCCCCCCTGACTGTCTTTGGGAGCCTTTCGCAAGGCTGCCTGGTGCACAGACTGCACTGCTGCCTTTGTTTGCAGAGACCAGCTGCCTATCCACCTCGATAAACTGTCCCTTTTGAGTCACTTTCCCATAGCTGAGAGAAGTTAAACACCCTCCTTGGAAACAGATGTGATCATTAGCTCCGTGGGAACTAAGTGCTATCGTGGTTTGTAACTTCTGAGGGCACATGGGTCTCTCCGGGTATGTGAGGGAAGCCATACATCCTCATCTCTGAAAAATTCACAGCACATCTGGATGCCCAATTTTCATACCACTGCAGGGGTCAGGCACATGGTTCTTTCCACGGTCCTGTTTTTCTATTGTTGTCAAAGTATAATTTACATATAATAAAATACACCCATATTAAGTGTATCCTTGAAGGAATTTTGATAAATATATACACCCAAATAGCCACCGTCAAAATCAAAATCTGGGGGACTTCCCTGGCAGTCCAGTGGTTAAGACTCCAAATTTCCACTGCAGGGGGCACGGGTTTGATCCCTGGTTGCAGAACTAAGATTCCACGTGTTGCACAGCACGGCCAAAAAAAAAAAAAAAAAAAAGTGAAAAAACAAAATCAAAATCTGGAACATTTTCATCACCCCCAAAAGTTTCCTCGTGTGACTTTGCAGTTGGTTCCCACACCAAGTCCCAGCCCTAGGCAAGCACTGATCTGTCCATCACTGCAGATTAGTTTTGCCTAATCTAGAATTTCATATAAATGGAATCGTACATTAGGTACTACTTGTGTCTGGCTTCTTCTGTTAAGCATTATCCATGTTGCATGTACCAGTGGTTCATTCCTTTTTATTCCTGAACAGCATTCTTTTGTGTGGATCTAGCACGATTTGTTTATCCATCTACCGTGTGTGTGTGTGTGTGTCCATTTTATTATTTGTTTTAATTGAAGTACAGTTGATTTACAATGTTCAGGTGTACAGCAAAGTGATTCAGTTATACATGTATATATGTACATATATTCTTTTTCAGATTCTTTTCCATTATAGGCTATTACAAAATATTGACTATAGTTCCCTGTGCTATACAGTAGGTCCTTGTCTACCTATTTTATATGTAGTACTTTGTATCTGTTAATCCCCAATTCCCAATTTATCCCTCCCCACCTTCTCCCTTTGGTAACCATAAGTTTGTTCTCTCTGTCTTCCACAGTCCTTTTTCTTGAACCCCTACCACAAACAACCACCCACCCTCAGGAGAGGGTTCCTCTGAATGTAGCCCCCAGACCATGTGCTTGAGAAACACCCGGGGTGTGCATGAAAAATACAGGTTCATGGGTCCCCTTCTAGACTCCCAGAATCAGGATTGCTGGGTGTGGCACACAGGACTCTGCACTGGAAACACACTTCACAGAGGGCTCCGCTGCCCTCTGAGTTTGAGAAGCTCTGCCTATGGATTCAGGGGCCCCGGGTTAAGAACCTCAGTTCAAACAAAAGTAGATGATTTCTGGGACTTCCCTGGTGGCACAGTGGTTAGGACTCTGCGGTCCCAATGCAGGGGGCCCAGGTTTGATCCTGGTCAGGGAACTAGATCCCACATGCATGCCACAACTAAGAGTTCGCATGCCACAACTAAGGAGCCCAGTTGCCGCAACTAAGGAGCCCACCTGCCTGCCGCAACTAAGACCCGGTGCAACAAAATAAATAAATAAGTAAATATTTTTTAAAAATAGATGATTTCTCTTGTGTACTCAATAGCTCATTCTCAGCCAATTTTGGGTTCAGAACACACAAAGGTATTTTTTTTTTTTAATTTGAAAGTTGCTAAGAGTATAGATCTTTTTTTTTTTTAAACATCTTTATTGAAGTATAATTGCTTCACAATGGTGTGTTAGTTTCTGCTTTATAACAAAGTGAATCAGCTACACATATACACACGTTCCCATATCTCCTCCCTCCTGCATCTCCCTCCCTCCCCACAAAGGTATTTTTATATTGGTTCTGGAAAAATACTGACAAAGACAAATCTTATGCAGAAAATAAATAGATAATAGGGGACTCCCCAGAAGCTGTGTGGAATGCCTGGAGTGATCTGTGCCCCAGCGCGGCTCCACCACAGCTGCTAGCGTCCACATGATCTAAGCACAGCCATCTGCATGTGTAAAAATACCATTTGTGCACTAACCTAAGCAGCCCTGCTGGATAGGAAGTTTCGAGAAAGCTCTGATGACTAGAATTTGTCATTTAGAGAAGCAGAATGCAAACAACCCCTGAGCATCGCTGGCTGCCCTGCTCTGGGAAGTGCATCCTGGCCTTTCCATTTCATGACCCGCTATGAATAATTCTCACAATGTTTCATCTCCCTATTACTCAGTCATCACAAGCTCATTTCTTTTCATCCCAAGGCCATGTTTTAATACAATGTAGCAATGCTCCTCCTCCGGATTCTGTGTTTTTATTACCCATCATGACACCGTGAGAGCGCTGAGGCATAGGTACACTACTGAGGAAGCAATTGGTGCACAGGAAATAGAACGGGGCTGTAACTACACATTTAGTCCTCCTCTGCTCATTTGAGTAACTTTCTTTTTGGAAAGTTTGCTGACCAATTCATGGAGTGACTCAGTTTTCTACAGGAGACGACTACAGAATTATTACAATTATAACTACCCAGCTGTAATGTCTGACACCACCATGTTTATCAGAAGGCACACATCCAAGTCCTAAGCTGGTGTCATCCCATTAGGCAATTGTATAGAAAGGCTCTGGGTTGTGTTATGAATCTCTAAAACCTGGAATGTGTCAACAAAAAATAAGGATCTTTTTTTTTTCCACTTCATCTCTGAAGCTTTCAGACTTTGGACAAACCAAGATCAAGATGGCCAGTGTTTGACATTGTATGTTTTACATGGACGCTATTAGTTATCATATTCACGGAGACCTTGGTCTTTAGGGGGCCCTCGGTGTGGGAGATGTTACCAATCATGGGGAAAGACGAGTCAACAAATGGAGCTGGGGCAACTGTGTTATCTCATGGCATCGAAATCTCAGGGAGGCCGACATAGAAATGGAATGGAAGGTACACGTTGTACTGACATTTTTAAAGGATCTTGAAAGGTTGATGTGACTCCACCTACACTTTCAACCTCCAAGATGATATAAAAGGCAGGCTGTCTTGATTCTGCAGCCTCTGGCACTTTTCTTTCCCCACAGGGCTGCTGAGACCACCAACTATTCAGATGTACTTCCATGACAACAAAGGAAATTTTGGAGAAATATTTCCTTAGCTTCCTGTGATCTTTGCCCTGGTCATTGGTTGGCTCACAAGTAAGCGATAGAGAAAGTAACCCAAGCTAAGTGCAGGTCGTCATCCTCACCAGTCCTCGTGGCCATAACCAGCACTTGTAGTCTAGCTCAGCTTTCTACATGGAAAAAAATTAGATTTATACTTCTTCACACCATATAAAAATGAATTCCAGATGGGAGTGAGATTAGCTAAATGTGAAATTCGATAAATTTTTAAATTGAGAAATTTTAGAACAACTGGAAGAAAGTACGCAATACTATTTTATTATTGGGGGAAAGGTGATTTCTTTATAAAGACAGCAGAAATCACTAGAGAAGATATTGATGTATTATTATAAAAGTGTTAAACTTCTATACGATAAAATATGCTACAAACCAAGGTTAAAGACAAGCCACAATCAGAAAGAACATTTTTTTTTTCCAGAGAGAACATTTTTATGGCAGATGAAGAATTTATATACAAATATAAATTCATATAGGCTATGAATTAATAATAGTTAACAATTAGACAGTGTTTACTATGTGCTGGGCACAGTTCTAAACATATATAAAGGCACATTATCCTAATAATCACCCTACAGCTATAAAGTAATCCTATTATTCATTTTTCGTTCTACAGGTGGGGAACCTTAGAATTTAAACAGCTTACTCAATATTACACAGCTGGTAAGGATCTGAGTCAGGACTCAGCAAAGGATATGAACAAGCAATTCAGAGAAGAAGAAATATAGTTGTTACCGACCTGGGTTCTTGGCCTCCCTAATCAATAGAAATTGATCAGAGGCTAGACAAGAAATTCAGGCAAGGCTTTATTGGGGTCCCTGCTGCAGCAGGGGGCAATGAGAGCAAACAGCAGGTTCCCTTGCTGGCTCGATCCCTGATGGGGGATGAGATTGTTCCTTATACGGGGTGAGGGTAGGGGTGTGTCCAGGGGTCGTGCCAGAGGGTTGGCTTAGGTGTTTTGCCCACCCCTTAGCTGGTGTTGTGTGCAGGGGGCATGCGCAGTACCCTGCTTTTGCTCCAGGTTGTTGAAAAGTGGCAGTTGGGTTTTTTGGTCTCTTTGTATCTTTTGTTCAGAATTTGCACCGACTGCGCATGCATGCAGTTATTTTTAGTCCCATAGAGTTTCTTTGTGTTTTGTTGCTCAAGGAGAGGTGTGTCCAGGTGCAGGCACTGCAGCACTGCAGCAAAGGGTCCCAGGTCCCATGTCTCATAGTGACCAGTAGACTAGTTTTAGAGAAGTAGGTATTAAAACAATTACACACCATTCACACACATAGGATTGTCGGAAATCTAAGAGTCTGACAATACTAATGTGGCAAAGAAGTGGTGGGCAGGTAAATTAGCACAACCCCTTTGCAAGCAATTCGGAATACCTAGTGAAGATGCTTGGAGTTGGGAGCCCAGGCAGTCAGTTTTGACGGTTCCTAAAGACTACACCGCTCCAGCCCCTCAATTTTTACTGTGGGACCCCTCTCACCTGCTATTGGATTGGGCAAGACCCTCCCCCATTTCAGTGGCGGCTTTCAAACTGGTCCTCTGTACAACTTCGGGTTTCTCCTGTTCTCCAGTTTCTCAGATGCTGCCTGGTTATCTGTCTGTTTCTGTACAGATGCTGTTAACCTATGGGTCTGTGGTTTTCCCCCGCCTACTTGTATTTTTGAGGTTTGTGGCAATGGCTCATCATCTGGTTTTGTTGTCAGTGTTGTCCATGGGTTTTGCTATCTAGTTGCTCTGTTTTTATGCTGATATTTTGAGAAACTGAAAAAACTGTGCTGCCACTACCACCTCCATATTCCTAGAATCTGTTTATGACATAAAGAACTAGAGGTAGCCTAAATGTCCAGCGAAGGGGATCTGTTTCGTATACTATGGTACGCCTATAAAATGAAATAGCATGAAGCCATTACCAGTGATACTATGGAACTCTCCATGTTGTAGCATGTATCAGTACTTCATTCCTTTTTTTTTTTTTTTTCTTTGCCAAATCATATTCCACTGTATGGGTATGCTATATTTGGGTATTCATTCATCATTTGATGGACATTTGTGTTGTTTCTACTCTTTGGCTATTATAAACAGCAATGTTGTGAACATTCGCATACAAGTTTTTGTATAGATGTATGTTTTTATTTCTCTTGGAATATATACCTGCTAGGTTCACATTTTGAGGAACTGGCAAGAAGTTTTCCAAAACGATTGTACAATTGTATATTCTCACCAGCAATGTGTGAGGGTTGCATCTCTCCACGATTGCCAGCACTTGTTATTGTCTTTTTGATTCTAGCCACTCTAGCTGATGTGCGGTGGTATTTCACTGTGATTTTGATGTTCACTTCCCTAGTGATTAAATGATGTTAAGCATCTTTTCATGTGCTTACTGTCCATTTGCATATCTTCTTTGGAGAAACGTCTATTCAGATCCTTTGCCCATTTTTTTTTAAATTAATTTATTTTTGGCTGTGTTGGGTCTTCGTTTCTGTGCGAGGGCTTTCTCTAGTTGTGGCAAGCGGGGGCCACTCTTCATCGCGGTGCGCAGGCCTCTCACTATCGCGGCCTCTCTTGTTGCGGAGCACAGGCTCCAGACGCGCAGGCTCAGTCGTTGTGGCTCACGGGCCCAATTGCTCCACGGCATGTGGGATCTTCCCAGACCAGGGCTCGAACCCGTGTCCCCTGCATTGGCAGGCAGACTCTCAACCACTGCGCCACCAGGGAAGCCCCCTTTGCCCATTTTTAAACTGGGTTATTTGTCTTTTTGTTATGGAATTGTAAGGGTTCTGTATATATTCTAGATACTAGTCCCTTATTAGATATAGGATTTGCAAAAGTTTTTTCCCATTTTG
This sequence comes from Balaenoptera borealis, assembly GCF_965194805.1. Classification (NCBI taxonomy): domain Eukaryota; kingdom Metazoa; phylum Chordata; class Mammalia; order Artiodactyla; family Balaenopteridae; genus Balaenoptera; species Balaenoptera borealis. The sequence continues at coordinate 6,400,233 of NC_138871.1, forward strand.
TGGGCTGTCTTTTCACTTTTTTGATAGTATCCTTTGAAGCACAACATTTAAAGTTTTTGATGAAGTCCAATTTATCTATTTTTTTCTTTTGTTGCTTGTGCTCTGGGTGTCATATCTAAGAAACCATAGTCTCACTCAAGGTTATAAAGATTTATGCCTATTTTTCTGCTAGTATTTTAGTTTTAGCTCTTGCAGTTAGATCTACAATCCATTTTGAGTTAATTTTTCAATATGATGTGATGGAAGGGTCTAAATTCATTCTTTGGCACATGGCTATCAGTCATCTCAACACCATTTTTTGAAAAGACTATTCTGTTTTCATTTAATTATCTTAGCAACCTTGTGTTACTGAGTCCAGGCTCGTACTGCTCACTGCATGACAGGCCAATCTATGGAGAGTCCAGTTGTTGAGGCAAGGAATAGCGACTTTATTCGGAAAGCCAACAGACCAAGAGGATGGTGGGCTACTGTCCCAAAGAACCATCTTGCTCGGGTTTGGATGCTAGTTTCTTTTATAAAAGAAAGAGGGGAAGGTGAGGAGGTAAAGTAAAAAAGGCAACAAGTTGTTGCAAATATTTCCTGGTTCTGGCCAGACTCCGGAGGGGGTGTGTTAATTTCTTCTTTTCCACAGGTGGGCCTGGTCAGGATGTTTCCTGTGAACAAAGGAAAACAAAGATATTTTAGCTTAACCTTCAGACATGGGAGACAGGCTTCCTGGAGATGGGCCATTATGCATACCTTAAGCTATAGGCAACATCCCTTTAGTGAATAACTTGTAGCAAAAGCAATAGAATACAAAGGTTAAGGAAACACGTCCAATACGGAGTCAGGGTTGTTCTTCCCTGTTACACTTGTTGGAAATCATAAACGTGAAGGTTTATTTTTGGACTCTCAATTCTATTCCATTGATCCATATGTCTCTTCTTATGCTGGTACCACACTCTCTTCACTACTGTAGCTTTGTAGTAAGTTCTAAGATTGAGAAGTGTTATTCCTCCCTCTTTGATCTTATTTTTCAACATTGTTTTGGCTACTTTGAGTTTCTTGAATTTCCCTGTGAATTTTAGGGTCACATTGGCAATTTCTTCAAAGAAACCAGCTGGAATTTTGATGAGGATTGCAATGAATCTGTAGATCAATTTGGAGAGTACTGCCATCTTAATATTAAGTCTTCGGATACGTGAACATGGGATGTCTCTACATTTATTTAGGTGTTCTTTAATTTCTTTCAAAAATGTTTGTAGTTTTCAGAGCGTAAGTTTTGTACCTCTTTTGTTAAATTTATCTCTAGAATTTTATTCCTTTAGATGCTATTATAAATAGAATTGTTTTCTTAATTCCATTTTTGGATTGTTCATTGCTAGTTTATAAAAATACAATGATTTTTGTATTATATCCTGTAATTCTGTTCAACTAACTTATTAGTTCTTTTTAGTAGACTCTGTAGGATTTTCTGTATGCAATATCATGTCATCTGAAAATAGAGATAGTTTTACTTCTTCCTTTCCAATATGGATAATTCATTCATTTTCTTGCCTAACTGTCCTACCTAGAACCTCCTAGCAAACTGTTAAAAGTGATGAACGTGGACATCCTTGTCTTGGTCCTGATCTCCGGGGAAAGCTTTCAGTCTTTTACCATCAAGTATGATATTATTTGTAGAGTTTTGTAGATGTCATTTATCAGGTCGAGGAAGTTTCCTTCTATTCCTAGTTTATTGCATGTATTTATCAATAAGTGGAGTTGAATTTTGTCAAATGCTTTTTCTGCTTCTATTTACTCATGTGATTTGTCCTTTGTATTCTATTGATATAGTGTAATACATTAATTGATTTTCAGATGTTAAAGCAACCTTCATCCCTGGGATACATCCCACTTGGTCATGTTGTATAATCCTTTATATATGTTACTGGATTCAATTTGCATGTATTTTGTCGAGGGATTTTGTGTCTTTTGTATACAAGATATGGGTCTGTAGTTTTCTTGTGATGTCTATGTCTAGCTTTGGTGTCAGGGTAATACTGGACTCATTGAATGAGTTGAGATGTGTTCCATTCTCTTCTATATTTTGGAAGAGTTTGTGAAGGATTCACATTAATTCTTCTTTAAATGTAGAATTCAACAGTGAAGTCACCTGGGCCTAGTCTTTTCTTTGTAGGAAGTTTTAAAATTACTAATTCAATCTCTTACTTGTTTGTTATAGGTCTATTCAGATTTTCTGTTTCTTCTTGAGTCAATTTTAGGTAGTTTGTGTTTCTCTAGGAATTTGTCCACTTGTCCAGGTTATCTAATTTGTTGGCATACAATTGTTCATAGTATACATTTATAATCCTTTTTATTTTTGTAAGTTTGTAAGTAATATCCCCCTTTTCATTCTGATTTTAGTAATTTGACTCCTCTCTTTTTTTCTTGGTCAATCTAGAAAAAGATGTATCAATTTTGTTGATTTTTTCAAAGAGCCAATTTTTTGTTTTGTTATTTTCTCTATTGCTTTTCTATTTTTTCTTTCATTTATTACCACGCTAATCTTTATTATTTACTTCTTTTATTCTTGCTTTAAGTTTGCTGTTCTTTTTCTAGTTTCTTAAGGTGAAAGTTTAGGTTAAATTTGAGATCTTTTTTTCTTTTTAATGTTCTCATTTATAGCAATAAATTTCTGAATATTCCATAGATCTGGAGATGTTGTGCTTTCATTTTCATTCATTTGTAAGTCTTTTCTAATTCCTTGTGATTTCTTCTTTGGTCCATTCCTTATTTTAGGATTTTGTTGTTTAATTTAATATAGTGTATTTCCCAAGTTTCCTGCTGTTACTGATTTCTAATTTAATTCCATTGTGATTAGAGAACATACTTTCTATAATCTCAATCCTTTTAAATTTATCAAGGTTTGTTTTACAGCTTAGCATATAGCATATATATCCTAGAGAATGTTCTGTGTATCCTTGAGAAGGATGTAAATTCTCCTGGTACTAGGTGACTGTTCTATAGATGTCTGTTAGGTCTGATTTTAACAGATGAGAAAAATGAGATTCAGATGGGATTATTGGATAATTCAGCGTCACATATCTAGCTGACCACAAAGGTGGAACTTAGAGTTAGTCATGCGAAATTGCCGTTCTTGAACATCAGAAACTATTGATTATCAGCTATCTCTTACAGTTCAACCTCAATGAACCTAAGTCTCCTGACTTTCAGTCCAGTGTTCTTATCACTAAACTAGAATATTGTATTAGAATAGGCTGTGCTGTATAAGGCATATGCCCTGAACTCTCCTTGGCTTAACACAATGAATGCTGATGTTTTGCTCATGTTATGCTATGTAGGTATTAAAACTTTCCTCCAGATGGTGACTCCATTCTGTGTGTCTGACTTCTGGAACACCCAGCACATGTCAGGGGAAGAAAACTTGAGGATCAAATGGCATGTTCTTAAGGGTGAACCCTATAGGTGGCTTAGATCAATTCTGTGTACCATTTACTGGCCAGAACCCAGTCACATGGCACAAACCCAGGTTGTGTGGTCACCTTACTTCTGATATAATTTTCTATCCTTAGCCAATTACATTGGGAAGGTAGTCTAACCTGATAGTGGGATGTGTCTGTGGTCTCTTCCCATCTCATGAGTTCCGCACCTCTTTTGGTTTTCTCATTTTAATAATATTTCAAATATATTTCCAACAATTCAAAATGTAGATCTTAAAAATGCCCCCAACTTAAAATATGAAATAAATCCTTCTGGTAAATCTTTCCAAATATGAACCCCTATCATATTTTAGCTAATATAGGATATATTATTAATAAGACAAAACAGCCCCCGACAAAAACCATAATAAACTCATCAGAGGTTTTCTGAGGGCTACTGCATGGAACCCAGCCTGTTTCACCTGGCTATCTCCTGGTACATAAGACTTTGAATTATACATCCAGCTATAAATTGGAAAGGGAAATCAACATAGGTGGATTTGTATAATCCCTACCGCCAGCAGCATGTCTACTGAGAAGAGCCCTCTAATTAACTGAACATTTCACAGTTCTAGAACCACATAGAGATGCCTGGCCGGGACCACTACAGCTCCTCTTAACCTTGACAAAATCTCATTTCAACCCTGGAAAGCATCTCCCCATATGCCCACCAAGGGAGCCAAATATAATTTTTCAGTGGGCTTCAGAAAAGGAGCTGGGGTATGCACACTGTGTATGCAATTTTCCGTTACCTTTACAGTCCAGCTAGCTGAGAAATGATTTCCAAAACCACTTCTTTTAAAGAAACTCCAAGGAAGCCTGTGAGGGGCTAGTGTCCTCTAGAGACTAGTGTCTACTTGTATATATTGAGATGTGAGTTCAGGAACGGGAGGGCCAGTATTGTGGGAACTGTCTCCTGCCCTGGCTGCTACGGGAAATGCAGGGGCCTCTCTGTGGCACACCTAGGAGTTGAGGAGGAAGGAAGCAAGAAGGAAAACAATGTCAATTTCTAGCACCAACACTAAAGACTCCAAGTCCATACATACTTACGCAAAATGAAGAACTGGAGAGAAATTTACAAAATCTTAATACCACAGAATGCTTAGAGGAGCTGGCAAGTTCCTACTCTCATAGGATGATTGTTCTCCATATAACCCATACCCCCTGTAAGAGGCGTCTAGGTTTCTCTAAATGTATCTATTGATTATTCCACCAGTTTGATTCCAACAGATGGAAATAGGTTTTGGTCAACTTGGTTGACCAACTTCGGTTGACTTCTGTCATTCCTCCAGCCTTGACTTTAAAGATAAACATTTGGCAATTATGGAGGCTAAAAGAATCTGGTGTATTTTTCTTTTACTTTTAAGAATGAGGGTTTCTTTTAGAACAGCAGTTCTCAAACATTTTGATCTGAGGATCCATCAATGCTCTTAAAAATGATCAACGAACCCAAAGGGCTTTTGTTCATCTGAATTATATCTCTCTATACAGACAATATTAGTAACTGAAACTGAGAAATTTAAAACATTTATTTATTAATTCATTGGAAAATAACAATATTCCCATTAAATGTTACTATAAATAACATATTTGAAGGAAAAATAGCTATATTTTCCAAAACAAAAATTCAGCATTACTTACCTTTCTGCAAATCTCTTTAATGTCTTGCTTAATAGAAGGCAGCTGGATTCATATACTTTTTCTGCAGTCAATCTGTTGCAGTGTTATTTTGGTCAAAGCATATGAAGAAAATCCTTCCTTGTGCAGATAAGTAGAAAAGGAAGAAGTACTTCAATCATCTTTTCAGATAATTTTTGGTGTTTTTCTTTAATATTACACCCAAACTCAGCAAGTGGTAGTTTCTTAAAGTTTAGTACAACATAGAACCCAAAACCCTATCAATAACTTTTCATACTCTGTGATGTTAAAATTCATCAGCCTGGGGTGTTTCCAACAACCAACTCTAGGATTCTCCACACACCAACTAAATGTCCTACAATTCTATTCTGTCACCACCTGGAGTTACCATCAGACTCCAAAGGTTTAACAAGCCTGCTCCCACTTCAGATGCCAGTCACACATGTTGGTCCCCAGGTTACCACTCTTCCAGCTGACTTGGCTACAGATCAGAGTTCCCACGACTACCCTGTCCTCAGTTTGGTTTTGCTAGAACAGCTGACAGAACTCAGGAAAACAGTTTACTTGCTATGACCAATGTATTACAAAGGATACAACTGGGGAAGAGTCAGATGCAAGAGATGCACAGGGCAAGGTATGGGGGGTGGTACGTGTAGAGCTTCCAAGCCCTCTCCGCACGGTCACCCTCCCAACACCTCGATGTGCTTGCCAACTCAGAAGCTCTCCAAACCCTGTCATTTAGGTGTTTTATGGGGGTTTCATCACATAGGCATGATCGATTATTAACTCAATCTCCAGCCCCTGTCCTCTCCCCAGAGGTTGGGGGAGGTAAGACTGAAAGTTCCAGGCTTCTAATCAAGGTTTGGTCTTGTGGTGACCAGTCCTCATCTGAAGCTACCTAGGGGCCCACCCAAAGTCCCCTCATTAAACAAAAGATGCTCCTATCGACCAGGAAATTCCAAGGGATTTAGGAATTTTGTGTCAAGAACCAGGAACAAAGGCCAAATATTAGAACAAAAGATGCTCCTATCACCTCTATTATTTGAGACATTTAAAAGGTTTTAGAATCTCTGTGTCAAGAACCAGGAAAAGGCCAAATATATATATTTTTATTGTGCCACAATTGGTCTATCAGTATACAATATCAAAAAAAAAAATGCCCTTCAGCATCACTACCGATTTCATCAGAAAGATCTTTAAATATTGGGATGCTGTCAAACTCATAGTGGCAGATACAGGTTTTCCAACCAAAAGTTTGAATTTTCACTTGAAAGCCTGAATTTTATCATCAGCAATAAAAACTATCTGTGTTTTCCTTGAAGTGACAGGCTCATTTCATTCATTTTGGAGGAAACGTCTGCCAAATCCTCAAGTCTGTGTAATCACAGTTTGTCTGTCAGTTCTTCCTTCCAGTAAAAACGGTGTTCAATGAAAAAAAGCAGCTCAATGTTTTGCATTGCAAACCATGGCCCCAGAGCTTTGGCTCCAGAGAACCACCATACCTAGCAATACTTTTGTGCACTTTCCAACCCATTCCAAAAACTAGGGCTGCTTCAGTCTTCAGTGGCACTTTTTGTTTGTATGTTTGTTTTTACTGCACGTGCACCATGGTGATGAAAATACAATGAGTACCAGTTCAATCTTGTGCCACTGCCTGGATTCACGCTATTTGTCATCAGTTTTACCCACCATTTCTTTTGTACCATCAGAGCAAATGTCTAAATATTGAAGACAACTAGACATAGTAGCAACCTAAATGTCCATCAATAGTTGAATGGATAAAGAAGGTGTGGTATTTTATATATATATATATATATATATATATATACATATACGTGTATATATATATATACACATGTATATGTGTATATATATATATACACGTATATGTGTATACACACACACACACACACACACACACACACAACAGAATATTACTCAGTCATAAAAAAGAATGAAATAATGCCATTTGCAGTGATACAGATGGACCTAGAGATTATCATATTAAGTGAAGTCAGTAAGAGAAAGACAAATATCATTTATCACTTAGACATGTAATCTAAAAAAAAAATGATATAAATGAACTTATTTAACTCATTTACAAAACAGAAATAGAGTCACAGACTTCGAGAACGAACTTATGGTTGGGGGAAGGGTTGGGGGGAGAGATAGTTAGGGAGTTTGGGATTGACATGTACACACTGCTATATTTAAAATGGATAACCAACAAGGACCTACTATATAGCACAGGGAACTCTGCTCAATATTATGTACAATCTAAATGGGAAAAGAGGGCTTCCCCGGTGGCGCAGTGGTTGAGAATCCGCCTGCCAATGAGGGAGACACGGGTTCGCGCCCTGGTCTGGGAAGATCCCACATGCCGCGGAGCGACTAGGCCCGTGAGCCACAACTACTGAGCCTGCGCATCTGGAGCCTGTGCTCCGCGACAAGAGAGGCCGTGATAGTGAGAGGCCCGTGCACCGCGATGAAGAGTGGCCCCCACTTGCCACAACTGGAGAAAGCCCTCGCACAGAAACGAAGACCCAACACAGCCATAAATAAATAAATAAATTTTTTAAAAAAAAATAAATAAATGGGAAAAGAATTTGAAAAAGAATAGATACATGTGTATGTATAACTGAATCACCTTGCTGTACACCTGAAACTAACAAAACATTGTTAATCAACTATACTCCAATATAAAATTAAAAGGTAAAAAAAACCCAGAAATAGACTCATAGACATAGAAAACAAACTTCTGGGGGACTTCCCTGGTGGTGCAGTGGTTAAGAATCCTGCTGCCAGGGCAGGGGACACGGGTTTGAGCCCTGGGCCGGGAAGATCCCACGTGCTGCAGAGCAACTAAGCCAGTGAGCCACAACTACTGAGCCTGCGCTCTAGAGCCTGTGAGCCGCAACTACTGAGTCCGTGTGCCACAGCTACTGAAACCCGCGTGCCCAGAGCCCGTGCTCCACAATAGGAGAGGCCACCACAACAACAAGCCAGAACACCGCAACGAAGAGTAGCCCCTGCTCGCCGCAACTAGAGAAAGCCCGCGTGCAGCAACGAAGACCCAACGCAGCCAAAAATAAATAAATTTAAAAATAAATAAATAAAAATAAAAATGTTTAAAAAAAAGAAAACAAACTTCTGGTTATCAAAGGGGATAGCAGCAGAGGCATAAATTAGGAATTTGGGATTAACAAACTACTATATATGAAATAGATAAACAACAAGGACCCACTGTATAGCACAGGGAACTATAATCAATATCTTATAATAATCTGTAATGGGAAAGAATCTGAAAAAGAATATATATATTCAGGTATACATATATAACTGAATCACTTTGTTGTACACCTGAAACTAACACAAACTGGTAAATTAACTATACTTCAATTTTAAAAATGTTTAAAAAAATAGTGAAGACAACTAATGTTCTCGTGTTATTGTGAAAGTGGTTTTGACATCCACTAAACCACTAAAAGGATCCCCTAAAAGGATCTTGGAGATTTTCAGGGGTCCACAGATCACATTTTGAGAACTGCTATTTTAGAAACTATTCTGCTGGTATAAAGACTGAATACTAATACTTTCCTTAAGTTCATTTATAGAAACAAAAAGAAGAACTAGAATAATTTGGAAAAACCCCAACAAAAATATTCAGCTACCTTAGTCACCAATGTGTAAGCCCCTTGAAAGAACCGTATCTTTTAATATTTGAACAGCATCTTAGGAATGCAATAAATAATAAATAATAATAATGAAAGTAGTTTATGTTTACTGTGATTTTAACTACTGGGGGAGAACTGTGCTATGTACTTCAAATGCATTATCTCGTTTATTCTTTAGTATCAAACTCTGGGGTGAATACTATATAATATCCCTACTTTATAGATGAGGAAATGGGAGCACAGAGAGACAAAAGAACTTGACGGGGTCACGAGCCTTCTGTGGTGGAATAAAGATTTGAACCCACAAGGTCTCATTCCCAGAGCTCGGACTCTTAAACTCTGCATATTATTCAGTGTCACATCTAAGTTCCAAATTTACTTGCTGTGCCCTTCTCGTGTACGTGTGTCCATTCAAACCCCCAGGGAGAAAGCAAATGTCTCTTGTCAACCATAGTGCCCCCAAAAAAGGGCTTAATAAATATCCGAATGTGTGATCAAAAGACGGAGTAAACGGCCCTTAAACCGCCTTGCCATCTTCAAGTCATGGTGCTTAGTAACCACGTTAAAAGTGAAATTCTGAAATGCTGAGCCCCACCGGTATTATATTCAAGTCATTAAAGAGGAAACCAACAGGGTAGACCAAAAAAGAAAAAAAAAAAGCTGGTTTCTTGAAAGCTTGACAAAAATTATATGTGTTCATGTGCATAAGTGTGTGTACACACGTATCTATATTACCTTGTTTGCTAAGTACATATATATTTAGGTAGTTAACAAACATGTAGGTTAGATCAAAACAAAACTAGTTCACGTTTTCTAGGGCAATAAAACCCCCATCACCGTTGGGAGTGACTCCACCCACTCTACCTTGACAAGGGGGTTACGTCCTCCAGACTGTCAGCCAAGGGTGGGTCTGTGGAAAGGGCCCTGTTGAAAGCTCTGTTTTTACCAGGTAGGCTGATTAGGAATGCTGGGAGGTACCCCAAACTCAAGCAATTTTGCCTTTTTCCAAGCTTGGATTTTTTTATTTTTCATTTTTCCAAGTTTGGGATTTTTTTTCGTTCTCAAACACCCAACCTGTTTCCTGGATGGAGACCTAGTGGGATTAGGTTTGGCCACAAGTCCCTCTGTCATTTCCCGGGATATAATTTGGTGGGTGTTTTTTTTGAGGGGTGTGGGTGGAAGGGAGGCTCAAGGACCCGGTGATCGGGTTCCTGGGGTCCTTTGGCTCCGCCCCCTCCCACCTCCCCTCGGTCCCGGCGCCGCGCACACGCGGGGGATGGTGCGGGGGTGGTGCGGGGGGGGTGGTGTACGGGCGGCGGGGACGCGCACAGCCGGCAGGCGGCGCGCACGGCGGGGACGGCGGCGGGGACGCGCACAGCCGCGCAGGGGCGCGCACGGCGAGGACGGGCGCTAGGGGCGCGTGGGGCGGCGGCGGCCTCGCCCCCCGAGAGGGCGTCGCGCGCTCGCTTTCCTTCTTCCGGCGCCGCCGCCGTCGCCGCCGCCACATCCCGGGCCGGGCGGGCGGCGGCGCCGAGGCCTCCGGGCGGGCGGGCCTCCAGCGCTCCCCGGACGCCGGGACCCCGCGCGCCTCGCCCCCAGGCCCGCGAGGCCCGAGCCGAGCTTCGCCCCTGGGGCCGCGGAACGGCCGGAGGACCGCGACAGGCTCCGGCTCCTCGGAGGGTGAGCTCGGGGAAGGGCGGGGGGCGTGGGGGTGAGCGTCACGTACTCCCGGACCCCGACTCCCACAACACCCCGGGTGGACGGGAAAACGGGGGGAAAACCGGCTTCTCTTTGCTAGCGACATCCCAGTGTGTTTTGGCGACTTGAGGGCCTCCCTAGTTCGTGGGGTTAAAGAGGAGAACCTTCATCACGTTAATTATGCAATGAGGCGGCGTCCTTGCTGGGCATGCTGTGATCGTGGCATCATTGATATTCGGTGATCCATAGTTCATTTCTTTCATCCTTGCCTGAGAATTTGCATTTGTAATTGGAGGCGGAAAGAGGAAGAAAATGTTCCACCTGGGTGCAGGGAGCAGGCAGACAGAGGAAGAGAGAGGCCAGGGAAGAAGGACCATGTGCAGCTTCCCTAAGTGCCCAATTAAGCACGTCTCTGGCGGGTGGGAGGGGAAAGGATGGTTGGAAATGCGTGTGTCCTGCCAGGTAGGCTCCCGGGTGCCCTCAGCTCAGATTTGGACAAAAGAGAGGCCTGTCAGAAGTTGGAGGTGGAGGCATAAATTTCTGCACTTCTGGCTGGGAAGATGAACCAGATCTTCCAAAAGCTGCCTTGTTATTTTCCACGTCTGCAAAAGGCAGGAAAGGGCCGGGCGCTGAGTGCAAAGCAGCGCAGTCAGGTTCTGGTTAGCTGAGCGGGAGGACTGTCATAAAGGGGTGTTTTGTCTCAAACACCCCAAGTCTGGGGCCTTGGGCCATAAAGAGTTGGTTATTGGTCAGTTTTCACTGCCAGAGTGAGAAATGTCTCAGGTATTCTTAAAACCAGGCAGCTCCGTTTAGCTCCAGGCTTATTCACTCTTTTCATTGACTGGGTTAAGAGGAAGAGACACGAAGAGGGAAATGGTCTTCTCTCTTTTTTCCCATTATAATTAGGGTAAAGTCCATCTTGGGTCCAAATGGGAATTTCAAGATGGAAAGAAAAAATCTTTCCATCTTTGCTTTTGACCCTCAAGGATAGAGTCTCCAAGAAATACCTAAGAGAAAAATTCTCTCCTTCCCTGGAATGGAAACTGGAGTTCTTGCAAAACTGAACAAAGAAAGGGAAGAATTAGTTACTATCCTGGGCAATTTGCAATTATATTCAGATCATTTTTCAAATACTTGAGGTTATACAGTAGAATAGAAACGGGGGAGAGAGGTGAATGCAGGACCTGAGAGATCCTAGAAGCCAAGAGAGTGTTTTGTCCTGATACAGGTCTGGAAGAATCTGCATCTTAATCTTTCCGTCTTTGTAACATGAAATTGCTTTTCTTTTTAATATTGAGTTCATAAGAGTAAAGGGAAGCATAGCTAGACTGCTCCAAGCATCCCAGACAGCTCGGGCTCTATTGTGTTTTAAATGAGTTGGATGTTTATTTTGCCAGGTAACTCTATTAAATCTGTGATCTCTCTAATTCCATGAGTTTGGCTTGTTTCCAGTTATTCATTCACGATATGACATTTGGCTAGAATTTACCAGGGTGTTAAAGCTTGAAGAAATACAAAACCCAGTGAACATCTTGCATTGAAAGATTTGATATCTTATACAGGAATCCTTTACCCAATATCAAACATATAAAGCAGGTATAATAGGATCTGATTATTTTTGCTCCAAAAAAATTTCATTTTTTCATACTAAGTTACAGGAAGAATCTTTTAAATGGCTAGCCCTTTTGGTACGTTTAGAATATTTATTCATCTGCCAAGCCATCCAAAGATAACCCCCCTCTGTAAGAGACCTGGCGTGCGAAATATACTTGAAAAATCAAAGTGGTTAACTGTTTCCCAAGTATAAAGCAAGTTGTGTTCAGTAAGTTGATCTCATAACCTTTAATGGTGCTTATTTGTTTTTTCAATCGTCCCGTACAGAGACAGGAGGAGCCAGGAACCTCCAAGGCAAAGCAGATACTGCAAGGAAATGTGGACCAGGCCTGAGAAGGTACGGAAAGGAGGTTGTGGACACCTCACTAGTTATCTGAGATCCATGTCACATGGCATTCTCCTTTCTTGCTCATATGGAGATTTCCAGAAGCTTAAACTCATAAATAGGAGTATGTACACGGATTCTTAGAAATGTTTTCTTAACCATGATCATGATAGGAGCACCCGCTTAGGCAGGGGGTTAGGTGAGCTGGGTACCTGCCGAGTGCAGTGCCTGGCTTGCAGCGACCCCCGAAGACGTGTTTGCTGTTCGTCACTATCACTCCTGAGAATCTGTCTTCACCTCCAGTTCATTCCCCAGCTGGCCAGAGTGAGGAGTGGCTTTCCATTCTGGTCACTAAAGGATGAGCAGTCATTCTGAGGTGGTCAATTGTAATGACGACGGCCAAGTAGACAAAGGAAATTTCTGAACTTAGATTGAGAGAAACCCTTACTATGAATTTAAAGCTCACAGTGATTGTAATAAGACTTTATATATTTTATAAAGTCATACGCAGCATTTTATTTTCGTAAGTGGTGATTTAATAGTTTTGTTCATTAGGGAACACATTTTAGTTCAAAATCGAAAGGGCTGGTGGTGGAGGGTCCCCGCTGCTCCAGCCTCAGCTGTCTCTTGTTTCCCTTCTCCCTGCCTGTCCTCCCAGGGTTACCGGGTCCTTGTGCATGACCAGATTCTTTTCGTGAAGTTTCCTTTGGTGTCTGGATAGGTTTTGAATGAATGTTTTAAAAACTGAACGCTGGGCAGGTAATCCTTTCCCCGGGGCACATGGGTGATGGAGGGCGGGGGTCCAGGAGTTTCCAACTCAGTAAAGGGCCCCTGACAAGGCTCTTCATCTGGGCCACTCCCCCGCCGTCCTGTTCACTCTGCGCGGGAGATGCTAGCCTCCTTGCTGCTTTGGGGATTCTGGGACCAAGCTCTTTGCCAGGTGCCGCGTGATGAGTCCCCTCCCTCTGTTTGAGCATCTTCTCAACATCGTCTCCTCCGAGGTGCCCCTGCCTCCCTTACCCTCCTGTGTTATTAACCGTGTCACTTAGCGCCTGCCTGGTGTGATCCTAGGCGTTAATGGCTCTATCTGTATATGGCCTGTCTGCCTCTATTAGAAGCAAGCACCATGAGAGCAGGGCGGGTAGGTTGCTGTATCCCCGGAGCCAGGAACAGCTCCTGGCTCAGGATAAGCCCTTGGTAAATATGGCTGAATGGATGAATGACATTTGGGGAAAAGCTGTTTTTTGGTTTTTTAAATCTCCTCTCCTTTCTCTGTCTAGTTGTCTGTCCCTCTGTCTCCTTCACATTCAAGGAGTTGAATGGAGGTTAACTCCTCGGTTACCATTACCGATGTCTGCAGGGCCCCTCGTTTTGTTTACTTGTGGATGCCTTTTTAATTCCCTTTCCTCAGTCTCATTTCCTCTCGTCCACCCACATAAGAAATCACTGGAAAGGTCATCCTTTTCTTTCTTTGTGTTTCTGTAGAACGTGTATTTTTGGTTTCAGTGCCTGCGTTTTTAATCTACGTAAACGGCACTGTGTCATATATCTCATTCTATTTTTGCTGTATTTCCTTTGCACCACGGTTGTGAGATTTATCTGTGTGGTTGTGTGCACACTAGACCACGTCTAGGCCAATTGCTTTTAAAAAATTTTTAACTCTGTTTGAAACAGTTAAATGGGCTTATTTCCCACAGGAGGCGTGAATGTGCACAGTAAAAGGAGAACTAGGAGAAAAACAAGTGGAACTAGGCAGGTGGGAGTCAAACTCTTCTGCACAAATTCAGAAGGATTGTGCTCTTGGGTAACAACTCGAACACGGGCAGCTGAGCAAAACGGATGCTTTCAAAAAGCATCTTTTTGAAAGCGCAAGGGAGGCCGAATTTGCACCAAAAGTTGGTAATAGTACCAGAGTCACTGTTAGTCATTACAAACATGTCAAATGTCTGCTGTCTTCCTTACAGTTTAGAGAGGGAGAAGCAGCTTAGGATTTCTTGCATGGTTAGTGGTCTTCCTGCATACCTGACCCTGCTTTCCCCATATGTCCATCAGTTCTTTAACCACCGCTTCTGCCTTGTGGGTTTTCAAAGAGCCAACCTTCTGGCTTAGTTTCAGAGCCTGACGTCTTGACAGGTGCAAATCCCACGTAACGATCAGGAGTAGGGAAGCTCTGCAAACCGCCAGGGTGCACGCTCAGGTTCACCCCTGTTAGCTGCAAGAGGGACGCTGGGAGTTGTCTTGGCTCCTTGAACAAAGGAGAGTTAATTACAGAAAATGTCAGGCTCTTTAAAGGCTGTTTGTCACCTGGCTGCAGGGAGAGCAGTGGCCCTTCCAGAGCCGAGGAGGGAGGACCGAGGTGTCAGGCCCCAGACTCTCTGCAGACGGAAACAGTGCGCCTCAAGGCTGTCGCCCGTGGACGGGAGGCAGACCCGTGGGGAATGTGCTCAAGGAAGCACTGCAGATGGCAGATGGCGGGCAGGCCGGGAGGCGCTGGGGCTACAGGAATTCGGAATGACTTTCTTTTTGATGAAAAAAAAAAAAATGGGGGAAATTTTCCTGAGTTTTCCAACGTCTGCCCAAAATTCTACAGGGGCTGGTTACCTATAGATGGGAGGGCTGGAAAGGAGAGTAAATGGGAACAGTGATGGAGGTCTTTATTCTAATCAGGCCTCTTGAAGCTGTTTATTCAGAGCACATGTAATTCAGATCCTCAGTAGACAGTCTCAGTTGACAGACACCCTTTTGCTACGGGTTTTCCTTCTCATACTGTAAAGAGGTGGTGGGAAGACAGCTGTTACGCTAAAAGGCCTAGAATCTGCATTTTACCGAGTTCCCCAGGGGGCAGCGGGGGCAGTAAAAGCTGAGGAGGCCTGGGGGCTGGACCAGCAGCTCAGCCTGGCCGCTCACTGGCATCCTGAGCAGAGCTTTTCAAACTCGCCCAGATTCAGCCTCACACGTTTGCCTAGATCCTCCTCCACAGGTTTGCATTGTCTCTGCTCAGGTGTTCTTGGGGCCCAGGGTGTTGCTGTAGTTTTCAGAAGCTCCCCAGGTGGTTCTGATACACAGCCAGGACTGGGAGCCACTGCCCTAAACCTAAGGTCGGACCCCTTAGCCGATGATCGCAGAGCAGAAACCCTGCCTGGCCAAGTGGACACACCCCTCCGTAGGATTCGTCAGAGCCTAGCCCGTCAGGTACTGTGGCTCTTACTGGTTCATTGGCTGGTTTTCAGAGACCTAGAGGGTGATGTGATGGGGAGCATTTAGCCCCTCTGCTTGGGCCCGGTCGGAACACCACCTGCGGCCCGTGGAAGTGACCCTGGGGCTGGGGCGTGGCTGAGCGGATCGCTGTGCTTGACACCTCTGACTCTGCTGCCAGAGAAGTAGTTTCAAGATGTAAGTCAGATCACCGTACCCCATCCCCGCTCGCCCCCAAGGCGACCGCTCCCCAGGGCCCAGCCTTGTCTGACCACGTCTGCCAGGGCTCCTCCCTGGCCGAGCTCGGGAAGCTTGTCCCTGCGCCTGGGCCCCCGTTTGTGGTGCTCTGCAGCCCGGTGCCTGGGTCCCCGCCCCTCTCCCCGTAGGTCTCTGTGCTGCCCCTGCCCTCCCTCTGCCAGGTCGTGGCCCTTGTGCTTTCCTCTCACGGCACCGCGTCCTCTGCCTCATCTCACGTCTTAGGTAGAGTATTTGGTGGCTGTGGGTCCCCCCGGTAGCCTGCCAGCTCCACAGGACAAGGAGCGTGTGCGTGTGCATGTTGGGGGGTGGGTTGGGACTCAGTGCTGTGTCCCTGCGCCTGTTTTGTAGGATGAATGAGGACACCTTTTCGTGATGAGCTTGGTAGATGATCGTTTCTCGGTTATTGTGTCCTTCGAAATATATGCAGGTGCACGTCTCCTCGTGTGTGTGTGTGTGTGTGTGTGTGTGTGTCGGATGTCGTAAGTGTAGAGATAGTGGCCCTGAGGGGTGGGGCTTGTGGAGGGGGCCCGGGCTTCAGTCTCACTGGTTCTGGTCAGCATGGGACTTGGAGAGCAAGTCCTGGTTCGTCTAACTTTTTAACCAGCTTTTACCTTGACAGCTTCTTCACTTGAGTCTGTGTATGATTTGTGAATTTTCTCATTATAGACCACGAGAAAAAATTAAGCGCTTAAAAACGGTCCATCTCTCCACCCGGCCGTACCACCGCATGTGCCCCCCTGAAAAGCATAATAAATAATGCAGTGTTTCCTCGCAGCCCGGGGGAAACTCGCCTCCCCTCTCCCCAGTCTGCCCTGCCTTCATCTGGGCTGGGACGACCAGCCTCCCAAACCCCTGCTGCTTCTGTGAGAGGAGCCGTATTTGATGTAGTGAAAGTGTCATCACCCAGATGGAGGGTATCTGGGGAGGGAGGGGAGCAGGGCCAGGCAGGGGCTCCAGCTCATTTGTAACCCTTTATTTCCTTTAAAGACTCAAGTACGTACAGCAGAACTATTAGAACTGAGCATCTGAAAACAAGTATTTGTTATATTATTCTATGTTTTAAATATTAAATCATTTTAAAAACTGAATTAAAAACTAACTAGTGAAGACAGAGATGTATTTCCTAAACACTCAGATACATATTGCCTGTCCATTCACCACATTCTTTCCTGGCTGGAAAAGTATTTACCATCCTTTGCCCCATTTTACAAAGTGGTAAGGAAACTGCTGTTGGTGGTAGTCAGGTAGGAAAAAAATTAAACAGCAGAAATAAAAACACCTGGGTCCGCATACGTAGGTGGTATTTTCTGTATTTTATTGGTTTTTATTATAAAATGGATATATGCTTATTACAATAATGTTTTTAAAATACAGAATTGTACGAAGTAAAAAATGACTCCACTCATCCTCTCAAGATTTTATTCTGTGCATCACACATATGTATGTGTTTGCGCGTATATATAGTCACATACATTCACAGGTATATATATATAATCCTTTTTAACTAATAGGATCATACATTCGACTCTGCAACTTGCCCTTTTTTGTTTACTGATGTATCTTGATACTTTGGAGCTATGTAATTGGCTTACCGCCTTTCAGCATTGTTTTATCTAAAATTTAGAAAAAAATTTTTTTGGACTGCAGCATTATTTCTTTATCCCCTGGTCAGTAGATTGTAGACATAGAACAGTAGTTGTATGTCTATTCAAATGCATGTGAGCGCATGACTTATAAAATACAATTTTATTTTCAAGTAATAGTGAGGTCCTAGTAGCTTTGGGTTGTTTTCTAGTCTCAGTTAACGCATGTTAAATATATAAGCACTCACGTGGAGACTGGAGAAATACTTTGAGGTTGAACGGGGGCCTCATACTTTAGGGAGTTTGGACCCTGGGGTGGAGAGTTGGGCCAGGTGTCTTCTAAAGCACCTGCCAGCTCTCCTAAGTCTTCCCGGTAGTTTCTTGGTTGATGTCGTCATCCAGCAATAGCGAAGGTCACCTTGCGGTGCGCTGGGCCCTGTGCTGGCCGGGGTGCTCCAGCACGAGCTCACATGCCACCAGGGGAAGCAGAAGATTCAGGCTGTGGTGGGTGCCGGGAAGGAAGTGAAACTAGGTGAGGACGGAGGGCAAATCAGGGTGGCCAGCAGGGAGGGTTGAGCCTGCATGTGCCGTGCAGCGGGGGGAGCAGGCCCTGCCTGGCCTTTACAGGGGCCCAGTGGTTGGTTGGTTGGTTGGTTGGTTGGTTGGTTTGGCTGCACCGCACGGCTTGCGGGATCTTAGTTCCTCGACCAGGGATTGAACCCGGACCCCGGCAGTGAAAGCACCGAGTCCTAACCATTGGACCGCCAGGGAATTCCCTCCGGGGCCCAGTGGCTGGGAGAGCGCTCCACCCACTCCCCACCCCCTGCTACCCGAGCGCAGGCCCCCGCAGTGACCACCACAGGCTGTGTGGCCTGGGCGGGGACCGCAGCGGGGCACCGGGGTCATGGGCAGGCCTGAGTCTGGTCTGCACTCTAAGCGCTGGCCGTATACTCTGCTTCCCAAGAGCTTTTGGCAGGGGCTGGGGTTTACGCACGCGGAGCTTTCCCGATCTGCAGCCCCATCACAATCCCCACGTGTCCTGGGCACCCTCCCTGCGCGGCCCAGGCGGGCCGTGAAGAGGGTGAGAGGCGGGTGGGTGCCTTGCAGACGCCCCCCCTCTCCTGACCCCGATGCCGTGGCCGGGCTTGGAAGGGGAGAGGGCTCTCTGGATGTTTTAGTGCAGTAGGAGTTTAGCAGAAGTCACTTTAGAAGTGGAACGTTTTGGAAATAAAATTGCCGTCTGGAAGAAGAAGCGGGCTGATACATTGTACGTTGCAGCCGAGGTGCTTTGGCAGCCTCTGTCTCACAGGGGCCTCCCAACACACTGGTGGGTATGCAGGCAGCTGTTCTGTCCTAATCTAGTAGGGGGCCCAGAGAGCTCTTCTGTGATTAACCCCCAGACACCAACACGGAGAAGAAGGGACCAAATCCTGCCCCTGCCTCATCCCTGCTGCCGGGTGAAAGTAGCTGTTGCTTCTGACTTTAAATGAAAACCCAGGGTTAGGAAGGCAGGCGGAGCTTCACGACAGCGCAGGTCTCACTTTCCAAGCAGCCCAGAGGTAGAAATCCTGCCCCTAAGCCACCTGGCTTCCCGGAGGGCAGATGGTGGGAGCCGCATTTTCATGTCAGGCTGTTTATTCTTTGTCTTCCTACCTTTATCTGGAGGTGAACCAGCTCGGTGGGTGGACTCAAATTAGATCCCTTTAGAAGACTAGCTCGCATTGGAAAGATCGGATCCTTAAATCACAGAACCTCCCAAGCGCAGTGCCGAGTGCTGGCCTGATGCCTGGGTGGCGCCCAGGGGCGGGAAGCCCAGAGGTCGGCTGGTTGAGCCAGGAGGGAAAGCTGAGTGCCAGTGCCCAGGGCTCTGCCCTGCAGGGTAAGGTGTCTGTGTGAGGGGGGCAGCCCCCAGTGACTCCCCTGTGTCTGTGCTCACTCTGCCACAGCACAGTGTGAATCACCAGCCCCGGGCCACGCAGCACCAGGGCCTCTTCCTTAGCCTCAATCTTCCCGAGAACTGGTGCACAGACACAGATGCCTCTGGGCACGCTGTGTACCACCCACCTGGTGCTTGTCCGCTTTCTCTTTACCCGCTCCCCAGCCCACACTGGTCCCTCCCCCTGTTAGAAAAGGCCTGAAGCCGGGCTTCCTCGGTGACCGGTGGGGATGGACCCCACCAAGTGTCCCCATCTCGGAGAACCCAGCTCAGCGGACTCAGCCCTGAGGGGCCCTGTGCCCTCTGGGCCGTCTGTGCCTCCCTTGTCTCTAGAAGAGAAAAGCTATTAGCCTGGGCTGAGGGTCTGGCCTTTCTTTTCTTCTCTTCTTGGGCAGTTCACACTGTTAGGTGAATTTCTAGGTATGTGTCAGTTAAATAGGAAGGTCACCAATTTCTGTTTATAGAGGGTCTGCTCCAGGCCAGGTGGTCCTTTTGGTGCAGTCTCTCATTTAATCCTCGTGACCATCCTGGAGGGAGGAGGGTCTTGTCTCAGGGACGGAAAGCCACAGCTTAGGGTAAGTGACGCTGAGTCCCAGAGCTAGCGAGCGGTGGGGCACTCCTGGGCTCCGCTTTGTGCCACGTGGCCCCAGACGAGGCGTGGCAGAAGGGGACGGGGAGACTGCAGAGACAGGCCAGCTGCTTCAGGCAGTTAGAGGGGGAGCGGTGTTCCCCTCATTGGGTAGTGTTGCCAGATAAAATGCAGGACACCCAGGTAAACTGGGAATTCAGAGAAACAGCAGATAGCTTTTTAAAGTATAAATGTGTCCCACGCAGTACTGGGGACATAGTTATACTAAGTACTAAAACATGATTTGCTTACCTGGAATTCGAACTTCACGGGGCACCCCGTGTTTTCATGTGTTTAATGTGGCAGCCCTACCAGGGGACCCCGGGAAACATGGTGCACCTGGTGCGCGGAGACCTGAGAATGCAGGTGCAGGTGTGGGCTGGGCCGCGGGGGGAGCTCCCCGTCGCAGGCCGGAGAACCCCTTGCGGGAGGGAATGCAGGTCGCAGTGAGGGCCTCAGAGGCAAGGATCTGGCGTTGAGGCAGGAGGAAGGCCGACGCCGGGGCCCTCGTGAGTCCTGCCCGCCAGGTGCACGCAGGCTGCGAAACTGTCTGCCGTCAGCGCACGTGCAACAGACCAGCTCCCTGCTGCCCGGGGTGCGGGGGGGATGGACGGGCCGGACAGCCGGCGGACACCAACCCAGCCCAGCATGGCCTCTCTCTCCAAGTGGCTTGGTTTGGCTTCAGGAAGCCCCGTGTTAAAGGTGACACGAAGCACTTTTTTGTCTCTCTTGCAAAGAATCGAGTGCGACTTCCGGTTCTTCTGTGTCCCCTGCAGCAGAGTGTAACCGTGTGACCCGCTGAGGACCCAGGTGCCCCACGTCACTCCCGGACAGCGACAGCCTGAGAAACGCCCACCCCCGAGGTTCCGCGCAGGCTCTGGCCGGCAAGTGGGCGGAGCCGGGACGCTCCGGGGTTCGTTTCTCGGGTTTCACAGATTCTCTACAGCTCAGTGGGTGTGGCCGCAGCTTGTCAGCGAGTCAGGATTTTAAACCCAGCCTGCTTGGAATCGCCTCAGGATGGCGTCTGCCATCTGAGGATTACCCAAAGGTCCGGCCCGCGGCAGGCCCCCTCCTGCCCCGGCTTCCAGGCCCTGGCAGGTGCCAGATGCCAGGGACACAGTAGCCTGGGCCAGAAAGAGTCAACAGGCACCTCTGCAGAAGTGAAGTCTTATCACGTGTTCCAAGACCAAATAGAAATGGCTCCTTTCCGGTAAAGTGTTTTAAATTTTATTTAATTATCAACTTGATAAGTTGCTATTAATTAAAAATATGATGTTAAGTTAAATAATAAGTCAAAACATCCTCGGTATCAATAGAAAAATTTTCAGAAATATTTGTATTGAGGCTATTAACTGAAACTGCCCATTCTTTTATTACCTTCTATTTAATTGATTTATTTGTAAGCAGCAGGGCCATTTTGCTTGTGTTTTCCAGGAAGAATCACTGAATGGCTGACATTTGACAACATGCACCACCAGTGGCTTCTGTTGGCCACATGCTTTTGGGTGATTTTCATGTTCATGGTGGCCAGCAAGTTCATCACGCTGACCTTTAAGGACCCTGATGGTAGGTACACCTCCTCATGGAGTGGATTTTGGCGAATTCAGACCTTTCTGTGGTACTGTTCCTGGGTACCTGCTCGGATGAGTGGTGACGCAGAATCAAGTGACTCTGACCCAGAAGGGACTTGGAGGTCATGGCGTCCAAATCCTTGATGTTGCAGAGGTTCGGGAGAGGAGGTGGATGGGGATGAAGGGGTCTTTCCCCTCGCAGTCTGTGGGTTTGGGGACCAGCCCTGCTTGGTGTCGTTGAGAGATGCTGCCTGTGTGCCCGGTGATGCTGCCTGCTGGTGGCCACGTGTTTGAGGGTCACCTTCAGCGCCCCGGAAGGAAGGTGGTCTAAATATACGTGTGTTGGGTTGTCCTCAAGGATTTTTTTTAACTCCCCTTGACCTGATGTAGGCGTTCAGATGAGGACATATTAAGAGCACGCAACCCAGCCTCAGAAGAGCTGCGTCTAGTTCGTGCCCTTGCCCTTTGCTCACCAGGGCCTTAGTATTTTTTCTGTGGAACGGGCGTGCTCCCTGCTCTGACAGCTCCAAGCCCGACCTGGGCACCGTGAGGCCCTGTGAGTGACCTGTGAGGTGCTGGGCACGAGTGAGGAGCTGCGGGGACGGTCATCTTGAACCCTGAGGCCACTCCTTCAGGGGCAGCATGAGGCAAGGCGCACGGGAGATGCTGAAAAGGCTCGTGAGTGGCCTTAGTGTGGCCTGGCACCGCCATCCTGATAGGGAGGAAGCGCAGAGCATCTTTATCCTGCACGAGGCTTGGCATGTCCACCTGCAGGCGGTGGCCCTAGAGGAAGGGAAGTAGAAAAGGATCACACCAGTCGTTTTGCTGATTTACGCCCGGGGACTGCACAGCCCGTGCCATTTGTGTGGCCAGCGGGCTCCGGGCCCTGCTCGTCCTGGAGAGCCCCCGGGGGTGTCCTCGGCTGTGCTGAGGCTGCCCAGTGCCCCACACCCCCTGCTTCCATCCTCCCCGTAGAGGGGCAAGGTTGGAAGGCAGATCTGCAGGCAGAAGAGGGAGGCGCTAAAATCAGCCCCCAGGGTGGTTCTCAGCGCCGCAGTTTCAGGTCAGTAACGTTATCGGGGCCCAGCTGGCTGTCACCTCAATCCTACCCTCATCTTCCAGGAGCCCAAGAGGCTTTCACAGCCCGGGGAGGGTGGAGTCACAGCTGCAGGCATCTGGGGTGGCCAAGAGCATCACGGGGTGTCACGGCTAATCACGGTCACACGGGGGACCAGGGCCGCTGTCAGGACAGCACAGGCCAAGTCTGGGAAGGTTGTTGGAATTTGAGCTGAGGATCTCAGCCCAGCCGTTTGCTGCTGGGCTGCTCCCCACAACAGCTAATGTCACCGATAGTGGAGACCCCTTGTCAAGAGTCAGAGCAGTGGTTCTTGTCCCCAGGGCACTTTATAATCCCGTGGGGACTGTGTATACCTTCTGCTGCCCAGGCCCAGCAGAGACCAGGGGGCAGAATCTCTAGGCGGGGGGCCCAGGTGAGGACCACCAATGGGAACATGGCTGGGAAACTGCACAAGAAACAAAGCTGCAGAGAACATGAAATGGTGTCACTAAGTCTACACATTTCACTCGTGATTCCTTTAATGTCACCTCCTGGTAAGGGAGGCACTTGAAAGGCGAGCCATGAGGTTGAATTGTTTGTGGTTTATTTTATTGAAAAATGAGGAGTATATGTAATATATTTTATATTCCACACAAAATAATTAAATAAGACGTGTGCCTCTGAGTTTGTATATGATCTGGCAGTAGGGCCTCTGAAGAGCACCTCGCGTCTCAGGGGCATCTGATAAATGAGGTGTCGCTGCTGTGATGGGGCAGGTTTTATGCTGAGTGTTTGCAGAAAAGTGTAGAAGCTTGAGAAGGTTCGGGGAAGGGGAGCAGAAAGTGAATGGGTGGCAGGTGACCCTACAGAGAAGGATGAGAGGCCTTAGGGTGTTAAAATCTGCAGAGAGGGTCTGCTGCTGCCCTGGGGGCTCTCACCAGGGTCTCACCAGTGGCTCCAGCCCCATGAGGCGCGTGGTGGTCCTCGTGCCCTTGGGCGTCCCGCGTAGTTGCTGGGGTCCGTGCGTGGGAGCGCGGTGGCGGGGGGGTCCGTGCGTGGGAGCGCGGTGGCGGGCCGCTCCTGGAGGGAACGTGAGAGCCAGAGCTCACCGGCCAGCTCCCCTTTCCCCCTCGGGCAGCACGGAGGAGCCGGTCTTCAGTGGGGATGCAGTCAGCCCTGCGTCATGCTGTGGACTGAGAGTGAGGACCGTACCCCTAACCCCTAACCCCTGACCCCTAACCCCTAACCCCAAACCCTAACCCTAACTCTTTGTTGTTGGGCTCAAACATAACCCAGCCTTTCTCGACCACACAGCTCTTACCTAATTGTCCCCAAGTCCCTGGCTGCGATCATGAAGGTGGGTGTCTGCTGGCTGGGTTCGGGTGCAGGAAGCGAGCTCACATGTATGGCGTCTTGCTGGTCTGGGTGACTGAGCAGGGAGCGGCCCCCCCAGAAGTTCAGGCCTCAGTCCCCTGGAGCACTGTGGCTCAGGCTTCGGCTCCCCTCTGTCTTGAGAGGCAGCTCACCCCCGCAGTGGATCTCGGGCTCCTGCAGGAAACCGAGGGAGGTTGGTCAATGTGTGGCCATGAGAGATTTCCTCATGTGTTGGAATCTATTTTACTCGCGTTCAGTGCTTTTGCTTTGGAATCAGAAGCCCACTGTGAACTGCCATCACAAGGAAGTAACTAGCACACAGTGGTGTCCCGTGCGGGGAAGTTCCATCCCTGTAAGCGGGCGGCACATCCATGGCCTCAGTGTTCAGGGAGCTGGGTGCCCACAGTGTCCACGGGCAGCTCCTTCCAGCGCTGTCCCCTGGGAAGTGGGCTCTGTTCCAGCAGCCAGTTCTCACCTACCTGTTCTTAGTGAGTTCCCTACCACCCAGTGGGTAGGAAGAGCACATTTGTCTTGAGCTGCTGTTTAAAGCCGTGTGTGCGTGCGTGTGTGTGTGTGTGTGTGTGTGTGTGTGTGAGAGAGAGAGAGAGAGAGTGATGGTCTCTCTTCGGCTCAGCAGTGAAGCCACAGTGAATCCTTCTTTAACAGATTTCAGTGTCGTTTTGAACTAGACTTTGTCATAGGGAAATAAATCCCATTCAGTGGTGGGAATTTGATGGCATGGTGTGTTGAGACTTGAACTCAGAATTGACATCCATGTGAATCTGGTGTGTATGCATAGACACTGATTTTCTTCCTAATCTTGTGCCTCAGCTCAGCTGCCAGCTGCTTAAGGTCAAAACCTGTGACGCGATGTCTGCACGCCCCCTGCCCAGCGTGTGATGCAGCGGTGACCCTGGGCAGCTGGACACACAGGTCAGGGAGCTGAGGGGATGCGAGCCTGTCTAGAAAAACAAGGCAGTACTGCACGTGGCAAATTTAAAGACATTTTGTAAAACAAATACAATGATGTCTATAAGGAAAGCAGCTCATATGTTATGAAGACAGCTGATGGTACCTACTGAGCAGAATCCTTGGGCCTGAAGCTGGCGTCTCGCCCCTGGGGGTCAGGGTGGGGTAGGGATCTGCTCTTTGATCACAGTGGTGACAGCGGCACCCGCTGAAAATACATGGTTGTCAGCAAAGCAGTGGAAAAGCAAAACCAAACCTAAGGTGTGCTGTCAGTTTTATTTGAATCTAGTTGAATTGGGTTCGAGGGGAGTTGGGGAGCAAATACCAGGATGTTCAAGGTAAAAAAAAAAAAAAAGAAAAAGTTAAAACTTGGCGGACGAATGGCCGGCACGTGTGGCTGGAAGGTGAGCTGCCCCACAGCTCCCAGAGCCCGTTCTGGATGCTTCCGAGTGTGTGGAATCAGCGCTTTTCAGAAATTCACTGTTAAGTCAGTTGTTTAGAATTCAGGCTGCGTTGTCCATCTAAAATGTCAGTAAGGAAGCTTAGGTTTCTGGGAACCCGTGCGGCCTGTGGAAGTGCTGCGCATCGCCGTGCTGGTCAGGGACGTTGGCACCTGAGGTGACCAGACAGGAGTGGGAGGTGCCATTTCCTGGAGCACGTTGGCGCTCGAAGGTGAGGCGGAGGAGGAAGTTGGACGCTGGCCTCTTGGCCCTCGGGGTGCGTTCCGGAGCCTTGGGGCCAAGGGCACTGCTGCCCCGTCTGTCTTCACACGGTGCATGGTGCCTCCCGTCCTCACGGCAGGTGCAGAGCAGCTCCTGTGCGCACCTGTGGTTAGGGCTGCATTTCAACTCAAACACAGGAAAAAGGAAAAAAGATTTCCGTGGGATTCACAGAGGTGTGCGGCCGAGATTTCTACTGGAGTCGGAGAGCTCAGAGGCATGAGAGATGGGTTATTATTATTATTATTATTATTATTATTTTAATTAATTAATTTTTTTGGCTGTGTTGGGTCTTCGTTTTTCTGTGCGAGGGCTTTCTCTAGTTGCGGCAAGCGGGGGCCACTCTTCATCGCCGTGCGCGGGCCTCTCACTGTCGCGGCCTCTCTCGTTGCGGAGCACAGGCTCCAGACGCGCAGGCTCAGTAGTTGTGGCTCACGGGCCTAGTTGCTCCGCGGCATGTGGGATCTTCCCAGACCAGGGCTCGAACCCGTGTCCCCTGCGTTAGCAGGCAGATTCTCAACCACTGCGCCACCAGGGAAGCCAGTTATTATTATTGACGGGGCTCTGGGAGGATGGGTTTCTCCCCTCTGCACTGGGAGGACGTCAGGGTGGGGCTCGTTCGTGGCGGGGCTGGCTGGGGAGCGCGGGTGTTTAACAGCCAGACTGAAGGCGGGCAGGTGGCAGTGGAGCCTGCGAAGTGTAGGTAGTAATGACCCCAGAGGAGTTGGTTTTGATGTTTCTAACAAAGTGAAATGTGCCTCTGCTTGTGCTTTTTTATGCTGATTTCTATGCTTTGCTTTGATAACTACTTTTTTATTCAAATTATGTTTCTAGGCTGTGCAAAATTTTGAGAGCAGTGTTTCTTTGATTGTAGAGATCTGACAGTTATCTTCAAATTCTGCCCGAAGGTTTTCCCCCAAATCAGTTTGTTGTAAATGATTACTCTGGTCTAGCGTTTTGTAAGACTCCTCTAGTCTAATTTCAGTTCCCATAAATTTCAAAAATAATGTGTAAGCACTAACTTGACTGCTGACTTGGTTTTTTTTCCCTAATTAAACTTTTAATTTTGAGATCGTTGTAGAGTCACGTGCAGTTGTACATAAGAGAGTCCAATGTACCCTTTACTCTTTTGCCCCAGTGTAACACGTTGCAAAACCACAGTGCAGAGTCACAAGAAGGGTATTGACAAGGATGCAGCCACGATGCACAACATCTCCATCACCACCAGGATCCCTGCAGTTGCCCTTCTGTAGCCACGCCCACCTCCCTCTCCCCATCCCCCATCCCCCACCCCTGCCCCCTCCCCCCTTGACAACCACTAATCTGTTCTCCTCTCCATCATTTTGTCCTTTCAAGAATGTTATATATGGTATATGACCTTTGGGGATAGGCCTTTTAAATTCAACATGGTCACCTGGAGATGCATCCAATTTATTGTGTGTATCAATAGTTTGTTCCTTTTTAGTGCTGAGCAGTATTCCACGGTACAGATGTACCAGTGTTTGATTAACCATTCATCTGTTGAAGGATAGCGGAGTTGTTTCAGTTTGGGGCTATCATAAATAAAACTGATGTGAACATTCGTGTATAGGTTTTTGTGACATAATTTTTCATTTCTCTGGGGTAAATGCCCAGGAATGCAATTGCTGGGTCATATTGTAGTTGAATGCTTAATTTTTGAAGAAACTGCTTCTTCTAGAGTTTCTGAGAGCTGCTGTACCATTTTATATTCCCACCAACCATGTATTAGTGATTCCTTTTTCTGCATCCTCACTAGCATTTGGAGTTTTCACTGTTTTTTGTTTTAGGCCTTTTGATAGGTGTGCAGTGGTATCTCACTGTGGTCTTAATTTGCATTTGCCTGATGACTAATGATGTTGAACATCTTCTCATATGTTCCTTTTCCACCTCTAGATCCTCTTTGGTGAAATGTCTGTTCCTATTTCGCTCATTTTCTAATGGGATTGTTTACATTTTTTTTTTTTTACTGTTGAGATTTAAGAGCTCTTTACATATTCTAGATATGCCAGTCCTTGGTCAGACGTGTGGTTTGCAGATAGTTTCTCCCAATCTGTAGCTTGTCTTTCCATCCTCGTCATAGGGTCTTTGCCGAGCAAAGGTTTTAAATTTTGATGAGATTCAGTTTATCAGTTTTTCCAAAGATTTACTCCTATGCTCTTTAAGACGTTTTATAGTTTTTTGTTTCACATTTACGTGCTAATCTCGAATAAAGGGTGAGGTTTAGGGAAAGGCTCCTTCTTTGTCTGGGGGCATCCAGTTGCTCGGATACCATTTGTTGAAAAGATGCTCCCCCACCGCATTGCTTTTGCGCCTTGTCAGCTATCACTTGGGTGTGTTTGTGCGGGTCTCTTCCTGGGGCCTCTGGGCTGTGGCACTGATCGGAGTGTCTGCCCCTCCACGGGAAGACGTTTTAACCTCTCTATGTCTCCTAGCCTACAGCGCCAAGCAGGAGTTTCTGTTCCTGACCACTGCGCCCGACGCGGGGAGGTCGCTGAGAGAGACGCACTTCCCTGAGGAGCTGAAGGTGGGCACAGCCAGGCCGGGGCGCTGACGCCTCTGCCCATTCTTCCCTGGCGTCTCCCTCTCACCTGCTCACCCCTCCGGCCCCAGCGGGTCCCCCATCACAGGGAACAGCCTCCCCTCCCTCCCTGCCCTCATCAGCTGGTTTCCACTTACTGTCGTGCTCGGCTTTAGAGTCGCTGCTTCTGCACCTTTCCGCGTGTTTTTAGTGTCTGGCCGGGAGAGTCACGGTCGGTGGGCCTTGCGCATCGTGGGTGCTCTGTAGCGTTGACTGTGTTGAGTTCCCGCCCAGCCGAGAATGAGCTTTGTGATGGGTGGATTGGGGATGTTGGGCGAGTCGGGAGGAAACCGGGGGAAAAGATCTCTGCCCCCGAGTCCTGGGAATCCTGGAACTTGAGAGTTACGGGGCAGTGAGTCCAGCCTCCGGGCGGTGTGGATGAGAGCACTGAGGGTAGGAAAAAGGCTGATCATCCAGGGTCACGGGGCAGTTAGCAGCAGAGCCCAGGGCCGCTGACCTTCACCCCGTGCTCACCTTCCTTGACACTCTGACTCCAATTTCTCCCCAGGCTCCTTTTGCACGTAAATTCCTAATCGTTCCCCAGCCAAGGTGAGGGGCGCACTCCTGAGACCCCCTCCTCCCCCCGCTGACCCCTGTGCCGGGTCTGGATGGAAGGTTCAGGTTGCCCTCGTGCAGGAAGAAATGAGGTGAGGAGAGCCAGCTCTAAAGATGTTTATCAGCCCAGAATTAAACTCAGAGAAGGGACAGTCCTGCCCGTGAGCTGCACGTAAGGTCAACAGAAAGAATCCAGCAAAGTCTAGAGAGCACACACCTGGGTTTCTGACATCACAGCCTTCCCCCCACAGTGCACGTGGATCTTCTCACCTGGTCTCGTGACTCCTTAGAGCAGAACCAGTGCTGATGGGCTCCCTCACCGGCTCACAGCAGCTAAACCACTGGTACCACTGACCTGACTGCCAGACAGAGGCCCTCTCCGCACCTGCAGCCGCATGTCAGAGAAACATCATTGTGTGCTCAGCCCTGAGGAAGTGGAATCATGGTTCCTGCCTTTCTAAAACCCATACTGAATGACCTAAGCTGTTTTCTTAAATGAATAAACCAGATACACCAATGTACCAGGTTATCTTCAAAACGGCCACCGTCTGTGTAGACAGTGGGTTCTGAGGTACAGTCCACATTCTTACACTCAGGTTACATGGAGGGAGAGCGAGGGGGCAGAAGCTGGCCTTCCCTGAAATCGCTGAATGGAGGATATCCTGCCGTTGCCAGGAAATCGTGGGCCATCGTGCCATCAGCACAGCGGCAGGCAGACAGCCCAGCCGCCCCGCGGTTTGTCCGAGCTGAGGATGAGGAGACAGGGTCAGCCGCCTCTGGCTGCACTGTGGTCCAGCGCATCCACGTAGCCTGAGCCCCGGGCTGCCGCGGTGACTCACGCCCTCCGTCCTGCTGCTTCTGGGGGGACAGCCCCCAGGCTCCGGCCTCCGAGAGTTAATGCCCGGCACGCCCAGTGCTGCCAATGAAGCCCTTGTGCCCGTTTTGTCTCCACTCCCTGCAGCTGACCGGGAAGGTGCTGCCGGGAGGGCGGCTCGTTCACCCCTTGGTCTATACGCAGCGGCTGGAGCTCGTCAGAAACGTGTGCAGGGAGGACACCCTGAGGAACCTCTCACACACCGCCGTCTCCAGGTTTGTCCTCGACCGGATATTCGTCTGTGACAAGCACAAGATCCTCTTCTGCCAGACCCCCAAAGTGGGCAACACCCAGTGGAAGAAAGTGCTGATCGTGCTGAACGGTGCGTGCAGCGCCCGGCGGGGTCCGTCCTCGCGGGACCTCAGGGTCTGCGGGGAGGGTGGCCGGGGCCAGGGCGGGGGAGTGGGGGGGGGGAGGGCGGCCGAGACAGGAGCCCAGGGAGGGCCGGTGACTCACAGACAGCGGGCTGGCGTTTTTCCCGTTCGTGTCCACGTTAGAAGTTGGCGGGGTTCACCCAGGTGCTCCGCACCCACGGTCAGGGCCTCCTGGCTCCCCTGTCTCTGCCTGCCCGGTTGGTCCCGTTGCTTCTCTTCAGTCCCTGCATTGATTCTCACGAGTCACCCACTCTGTCCTGGGAGGTCAGGGCTCCACACTCAGTGGGCCGTCCAGCAGCTGTCCTCACAGCTGCCCTCCTGTGCCGAGAAGGACCCGCACGCAGACACCGGTGGGTCTGGGGGCCTCCCCACCTGCAGTGGTCCCCGTCTTACACAGAGCATCCATATGCGGAGGTTTAATCCGCCTGCTTCAGGAAATCTGGTGTTTACTCGGGAACAAATTAGGTCATTGGAAAGCGCCCTCATGCACCACAGGCTTTGATTCCTCACCACTCTTTTCAGACACTGTGTTTGTTTAAACTCCGATTACCCTGAATTGACCCAAGATAATTATGGGCTCTGTCTTAAATTCAGCTTCGAAAGAAACATAGTTCCAATAGACAGCTGTGTGACTCCTGGATCAGGAATCAGACCTCGGAGCCCCATGGGACATGGCCCTGGGCTCTCCATCCCCCAGCCCCCCAGGCCTGCTGCTGCTCTCAGAGGTGGTGTCAGGGTTGGCTGTCATTTGGCCTCTTCGCTGGTTCGTTGGGGAAGAAAAGGGAGACACCCGCCTCATCTTCTGGTTATAATCAATGCACTTCTTGAGTAATCAGACAGTATGTTGGATTTTTGACATCGGCAAATGAGCTTACAAATCAGATTTAAAACAACAAATGTACAAAAGTCTTACAGATTTGCTATCACTGTATGACGCATCAGACTTTGAAGAAGAAGAACCCGTTGATGAGGGCGGGATAGAAACGGGAGCGGTTCGCCAGGCCGTATGATAGGAAAAGGACAGTCCCGGGGCTGCCTTCAGCTGTCCTTAGATGCACCTGCATGGCGACAGGTACCAGAGCAGGTCCAGGTGCAGATCCACAGAGCTGGCTCTTCTGTTGGCCCCTTGAGAGCAGATGTGCATCTTGCTTGTTTTATAGCCATCCATCCACTGTACTTAGCACAGCGTTCTGGATCGGGGCTTAAATATTCTGTGGAGGCTGTGATCACTGCTTAGATGGCCCAACGGAGATGCTTCCCTGCCAGACTCTGAGTTTAACATGGCAGGGTTAACACAAAGATGCACATGAAGGGTTGCAGCGGCTTGGGTAGCACCCCAGCACAATGATGCTTTATTTCCATTTGTCTAAGTTGAGGAAAGAGTGAAGCACCTGCCCAACCCTCCAACCCTAGGATGGGCCCCCCAGGTTCCACTCTGCAGGCTGGACCAGGAGCTGTGGCTCTCGGTCCTGCCCTACCTTCTCCTCAGACACTCCTTGTCCTCCTGTGAGCCGTGCTTCAAATACATCACATCACTCCCACAGCATCAGCCTGACTTGTCCAGCACCAAACATCTTGGCCACTGCCAGTCTGGGATGCTGTGAGGTTACCTAGGAACCTCTTAGGCTTGGGCAATGTCACGCTAGGAGTGATGGGCCCGAGCCGGGGCTGCGGGCGTGAATCAGCAGTGTGTTGTTGTTTTGGTTTTTTTTAATTAATTTTTATTGGCGTATAGTTGCTTTACAATGTTGTGTTGGTTTCTACTGTAAAGCAAAATGAATTAGCTGTACGTATACATGTATCCCCTCTTTTTTGGATTTCCTTCCCATGTAGGTCACCACAGAGCACTGAGTACAGTTCCCTGTGCTATACAGCAGGTTCTCACTAGTTATCTATTTTATACGTAGTATCAATAGTGTCTGTATGTCAATCCCAATCTCCCAGTTCATCCCACCCACCCCCGCTTTCCCCCTTGGTGTCCATACATTTGATCTCTACCTCTGTGTCTTTATTTCTGCTAGCTGTGGGTTTCATGGTCCCACTTCTCTGGCAGTTTCCCCCAGTTCCAGAGCAGAATCAGTACTGCAGGTTTCGGGCATTCTGCTTGCAGGCACTGATCTTTCTTTTGTGGCAGATTGAACCCGATTTAGGTGCTCGTTGCTGTAGCCGTTGGCTCCCTCCCTCTCCCTCCTCCTAACTCGTCTGTTCCCTCCAGATGGCCTGTGGATCACCAGAAGCTTTCCTTCACTCTCATCCTGCCCGCAGAAGCAGTTGAAATTCAAAGACCTAAACGTGGATACTGGGATGGCCCGTGGGGAACGCGGGCCCGGGCTTCGAGACGGGCATCTGTCTTTAGAGGCAGCATCCCCAACACGCCCTCTCCCTGTTTGCCTCCCAGGAGCCTTTCCTTCCATCGAAGAGATCCCTGAAAGCGTGGTGCACGACCACGAGAAGAACGGCCTCCCACGTCTCTCTTCCTTCAGCGATGCAGAAATTCAGAAGCGGTAGGAGCAGGGGCGGGGGATGCCGGTAAAACCCCCCGGGCTCGGCTCTGTGCTTGGCGTGGTTCCCAGGTGGCGCCAAGGGCTACTGGTTTGTGTTGGTGAGAGGCAGCCGGGCATAGGCCCAGCGTTCAGCGCATTTAAATTCACGTCTTTGTGAGAACTTCTGAATGTCTTCTCCACCCTAACCTTCATGCAGGCCATTAAAATGAAGGTTGCGTAACCGTCTTATAGAAATGAGTGGTCGTTTTTGTTCTGCTCTGATTTTGTTAAGTTTTATGGAGTTCTTACTGAATATGACCTTCATTTCATAAGAAAGGGATTTAGGTTGCAGGGAAACCCCACTTCATTTTTTCATTTTCTCCCAAGGTGTTACGCCTGCCTTCGCGGCAGCTGCCCCCGGGGGGTGGCGGGGTCGGCTGGACCCGGCAGAGGTGGAGAGAGACAGGCCTCACCAACTACAGCGAGGAGGGAGACTGGCATCGGGAAAATTCCTTAGCTGATTGGACAGTTGTCTTGGCAGCTGTGACATGGCCCCATAGATCGAGGTTTAAAAGGAACAGGTACATAATACGCTCGTCAGTGTCAGAGCACCGAATGATCTTTGACCTCCCTTGCTTTTCAGCTACTTGATTTTCATTGCTTCCGGCGTTGGTTACTCACTCTTGCCAACGTGTACAGCCTTAGAAGGCAGGTGTCAAATGCCAGGTCAGAGACCCTCCCGGGGGAGGGCGGTCCTGTCACCCCCGTAAGCAGCGATCCTGCGGGGCTTTGTGAGAGTAGACGCGCTGAGACCTGCAGCGCTGAGAGGGTCTGTGGCCTGGGTGAGCGCACGGAATCACAGCAGTGCCGTCGTCGCTCTGTCACTGTCGGTACAGGCCCTTCACGGGGGTGCCCCTGCGCCGCCACCCCCACACTGGCAGCTCCCCCAGACCCCCTTCCGCCAGCTGGAGCCTGGAGCCTCACTCTGCCTTTCCTCTTCCCCCCCTACTCTGCCCCCCATTTTCCTTCCCCTGGAAATTTTGAATTGAGTTTTTAAAGATGTACCCTTAGAGTCATTCTCAGCCCTCAGCTGTTCCTAACTCAGTCAGGGTTCCTGCCCTTAACGGTTTTCTGCACAGGAACAAAACTTTTAAACATTCTTGAAGTTTCAAACTACTCAAGTGAAACAAAACATGGGTTAAATAGATGTCTTCACAGCAGCCCCGAGGGTGATGAGTACTGTGGTCTTGGACAGTTAAGGTCTCTGAGCCTCCATTTCTTCACCTGTAAAATGGGTTCATAACAGGATCTGCTTCCAAGGGTGGCTGTGCGGATTAAGTAAGAGCCACATGCAGTGCACTTGGCACAGGGCTCAGCCTGGTGGCTGCCACTGCTCCAGCCATCACGCTTCACTCTTCCTCACAACCCACAGCCAGCACCACCAGGAGCATCAGGTTAACTTCTTCATCTTCATTTTTTTCCCTTAGCTTGAAGACATACTTCAAGTTTTTTATCGTAAGAGATCCCTTCGAGAGACTGATTTCTGCATTTAAGGATAAGTTTGTTCACAACCCCCGCTTTGAGCCTTGGTACAGGCACGAGATTGCCCCTGGCATCATCAGGAAGTACAGGAGGAACCGAACGGAGACCAGGGGCATCCAGTTTGAGGACTTCGTGCGCTACCTGGGTGATCCGAACCATAGGTGGCTGGACCTTCAGTTTGGGGACCACATCATCCACTGGGTGACATACGTGGAACTGTGCGCACCCTGCGAGATCAAGTACAGCGTCATCGGTCACCACGAGACCCTGGAGGACGACGCCCCGTACATCTTGAAAGAGGCTGGCATAGACCACCTGGTGTCTTACCCCACCATCCCCCCGGGCATCACCGCGTATAACAGAACCAAAGTCGAGCACTACTTTCTGGGCATCAGCAAACGAGACATCCGGCGCCTCTATGCACGGTTTGAAGGGGACTTTAAACTCTTCGGGTATCAGAAGCCAGATTTTTTGCTAAACTAATGTGTAGGACTGTGAGTTCAAGTATCTTTGTTAGACCAGAGGCTAACCAGGTGGAGATCTGGGCACAGAAATGACACTTTGCTCTGTCACGCTCCCCCTGAACACTCCTCAGTTCCCGTGGACCTGGGTGTGCCTTGGCCAGTGAAGCTGGACCCTGACCGTTATGACCTAGTTTGGACAGAAGGTGCCCGGCGGGCCCTGCCCCCCTCCCCCCCCCAGCCCCAGTGCCATCAGGCCTTTGCTCTCCTCAGAGGGGAAAGAGACTAAACATTTGCAGTCGCACAGACGGGAGGAAAAATCATACAGCCTCGAGTCACCTCCCTCGGTTGTCAGACGCCTGCAGCTCCCCCAGACGGTGGGGCGGTCCTGCCTGTCCCCAGGGGATTGTAGACATAGCACCCAGCGCTTTCAGGAGAGATGGAAGAGCCAGTGGTCTGCACACATCCCAGGGGCCGAGATAGGGTCAAATCTGAGTAATTACACCTCTGGGTTTCATCTTGGCGCCACTATAATCACAGAGGCAGACCCTTCTTTCCATGACTGTTTTGTTCTGAGAAGTTCAGGGATGACTCGAGGGCACTCTCAAGTAGTCCATCTCTTCAGAATACATGCCTGTATGCTGCTGGGCCAGACTTCCAGACCTCTGCCTGCCAAGTGATTATCTCATTCAGCCCAAGAGATCCAATTTTGGAAAGTGAGGGGAGTGTACATTCTTCCCACCTGAGGAAGGGAACATCTCTGGGGACCTTAAAGGGAGCCTGGGAAGAGGCAGAGCTGGCCGGGTGCTGGAGCTCAGGCTGCCCTGGACTTGGGCACGTCCGCCCTGATGACTGTCTGCCTCTTGTCTCTGATGGTCCCGCGTGGATGGGCACGGGGGGGGGGGTGCCCGTGGGCATGGGGGGGGGGGTCTCCACCTGTCTCCCCCAAGGCCAGGCCCTCCTGGGGGCCAAAGGCAAGCACAGGCAACAGGCCAGTATTGCCCAATCAGTGCAGCTTACACATTTCAGTCTCCTTGTGTCTCAGCAAAATGCGCACCACTGGACCCATTTCTGATGATGCCGTCATCCTGGACTGTAAGTTGGATAATCAAGTTCACCAGCAATAAAATCCTGGGCCGAGGCAGCCCCAGTAACGCACCTTCCAGGCGCTGAGGAGCAGCCCACGGCTACCATTTCAGATGCCGTCCGACAGCGAGGCCCCTCGAGATACGGGAGAGCTTCCCCGCGAAAAGCCCCAAGCGCTCAGGCTGCACTGCGCCCAGGAGCCCGGCTTTTCCTCGGGCAGCCTCCGCCGTCCCTCTCTCAGCGTGGCTTCCTGAGTCTGTAAATGTGAAAGTAACATGAAATTAAAAAAAAAAAAAAAAAACAAAACACGTGCCAACCTGACGTGGGCCGCGGTTCCAGGGCAGGTGCTGCGTGGACGCGACGTCCCCGAGGCCTGGCGACGGTGAGGGGCACGCGGGCCTGCGTGATGGCTGCGGGTGAGCCGGCGGTGGAGGAGCGGGGCTCACGTGCCCGCCCGCCACGGCGACCGAGGGGCAGGCTGCGTGGTGGCCCGTCACGCTCTGCTGACACGCGGAGGCTGCAGGATCAGCCGTTCTTCCGTCACGTTTCAGCAGGGTCTTGTTGAAATCATTCCGCACCGGATGCAGGAGTGCCTCTGTGGGGTGGAGCGGAGCTCATTCCCAGGGGAGACACCTGGCGGGGCAGGGGGAGGAGGAGACGGCAGCTAGAAAGGGCGACCCCGCGGGAAATGGGCAGGTGAGCACTCAGAAGTAGCGTCAGCCTGGTTCAAAAAGAAACAGGAGAAGCAACTCTGCCTCCAAGAAGCGGTCTTAAGGCAGGGAGGGCAGTTCCTGAATTCGGAAGTTTAATAATATTAGGTTGACTTAATAGGCTTGTGTCTTAGGTCGCTTTTCTCTTACTGGATTTCTTTTCTTCTCACACATTTTAAGTTTCGTGGGTCTTACGTTGGAAACCGTTAACAGTGAAATGCCCAGAGCCGAGGCGAGATTTGGTTTCCCTAGTGCTGAGTGCACACAGAGATGGCAGATCCCCACATGCCAGGGGCCCAGGTGGCTGTTTGGGGGGTGGGGGGGGAGGGCGGGGAGGGGTCCCGGGAAAAAGAACCGCCGACCGGGGACAGGGTCCCAGAGGGTTACTGGGGGATGTTGGTTTCCCGTCCGCTCACACTCTACCCCTCACCACACCCCACCCCCACTTCCCCACTCAACCCCAGCTTAGCCCATTTAACTGGAACCTCCGGAAGCAGGTAACAGCAGAAAGCGGGACGAGAAGGGGAAAACGATCAAGATGCAGCCAAACTTTGGACAAAGAGCCTTGCCACCTCTTTGATGAAATTTAAATTGTTCTAGGTACTGCTGATGAAAGATTAAATCAGTCGATCTAAGAAAGAAATGGAAAATTTTATTTGAGACAAATGGAGGATTATAACCCGGGAAGAGCCTCTCAGAAAACTCCGAGAGCTATTCTGCCCATTAGAAGTCAAAGCACAGTTAACATAAGTTTTTGGAGACAGAGGGCTATACATTAAGTGATGTACTGTTGACAGTTTACACAATCCAGATCTTCAGGTACAAAGTGGTGGGTCCTTGTGACCCTTTGCAAGATTAAGAAAGAACGTTATCATTTAAGGAGCTGTCTTGTTGGTGCTAGGAGAACGTTGCTCTTTATGGCTGAGCAGGTATTTCTGCCGGTGGGGAGGTTTGGTCAATGCCTAATGCAGAGACACAATGCACAGTAGAGGGTAGGGAAGAGGCCAAAGGGCAGAGAAGATTTTTCACGTTTAAGTTTTTCTTGTCTTGCCATAAAATGTGTTATTTCACAGTACCTCTTCCAAGCCCCTTGGACATGCCAAGCGCTGCATCCGTCAGGGTTCTGGGGTTCAGAGCTGAGCAGAGCTGCGAGCTTGCGGCGGAGGAGAGGCTGGCAAGTGCTGAACCGGGCCGCCCAGGCCTGGGGGTGGCAGGTACACAGGAAGGACGGGGGAATTACATGGTTGTTTCCTTGCCCTCAAGCCAATCTCCCTGTCAGTTTATTAGCAGTTATCTTGAAGCTGTCTAAAACAAGACTTGGACAGCAACATCACATCCATCATCTGTATTGTCCTCAAAACTGAGTTGACCTGGTAAGTCTTTAACGGGCCTTTTTCAGTCTTATTTCCTATTGTCTGTAATCTGTAAACTCTCCATTGTTGTAACACTGTAAGGACCCAAAATTCTGGACTTTTCCTTTGTGCTTGCCAATTTCAACTAGCCAATCCTCTCTCTCCAGCTGTCTCTCTCTCTCTCTCTCTCTTTCTGTTTGTCCCTCCCTCCCTCAGAAAGTAGAGAGGAACAGTCAATACACGCTTGCACTTTGCCTCTTTCCCTCCACTTTCCCCACAGTCTCTGTTTTCTCTTTATCACTCATATTACTGCAGGTAAGTTTCACTCAATACCGCACTGCAGCATCACAGGAGTCTCCATCTTTCCAGCCCACAGTCTCTGTTTTTTAGCCACCCAGCTCCTAACCAGTCAATAAGAAATTTGAAAACCACGAATTTCAGGTTTCTGTAACTGCAGCTCCAATATCAGGATAATGATTTCTTTGTTAGATAGGGTAACATCAGCTTCCCTAACAAACAAAAACCAAGGTTTCAGTGATTAAAGACAATAAAGTGATTATGTCTTGCACACGTAACAATCCAGTGGTCTGTTCCTCGTAGGCAGGGAATTTTCCATCCTGTGGCTCCATTATAGCCAAAGGTCACATGGTCCTCCGCTTCCGGAAGGAGGGAGGACCACTGGGGACATTACTATGAGCCAGTTGTGGGATTGGGACACATGTCTTTCACTGCATCTTTCCGGCACAGAGCAATCTCATGGGAGCTGGGAAATGTAATTCCTGGCTTGACAGACATTTCCTGGTGACAACTCCCAAATTCGTGGTGAATGTTGACAAATCCATAATAATCCTTATGGAAGTATAGTGCTTTACCATTTACAAAGCATTTCAATGTAAATAACGACATGAAGTAGGCCTAAAAGATTTATTATCACTATATCGTAAAGGGAGAAATGGCTTCAGAGGAGTTAACTTGCTCAAGGTTGTATAGCTAGACTTCTGGTTTCAGGCCCAGTGTGTAAAAAGGGCTTGGAAGTTGTCGTTCCTATTGTTACAACAAGAAAAATGCTGAGAAAAACTGAAAATCAACACCTTTCCTTAATACTCGTCAGAGAATCATGAGATGGGTGAATATGGAGATTCTCAGCTGAGATCAGCTTACCTGTAGCAGAAACCACCAGAGCTGTGGACCGTAGGATCACTTACGTGGTAATCTTGACAAATTGCTGGAGGTTGAGTGTGAGCTACCAGGCATTCTTATGATGAAGAGTCAAGAAAAATCTCCTCCTGGCTCTGCAGACAGAGGAGAAAGGTAACCATTTTGAACTATGCCCAGAACACCCTCCATAACAAAGGGCTACTTGCTAGAGTGAAAGACTTCACCAGAGCCTTATCCCACATGAGAGATGGGCATTTACCCAATTCCAGCCCCCTCAAGCCTTCCTGTCTCACCTCAGGGGTAAAAAAAAATAGCTAAGAAACACCTGTAAAGGTGACAGCCTGGAGACACAGGCCCACTAAAAGACTGAGATTTAAGGCTACAATTGTAGAATGCCACCCCCTCCCCACGCCTTGCCTCCGCAGCACCAGAAATCAAATACAATGACCGTGAGTTACAGCTGGGAGAGCTGCAAGGCACCAACTCTGTTTAAGGAGTAGTTCCTAGGGAAGCCCAGGGACAACAGAGGAGGTAGCAGCAAGGACCCTGGAGGAAGCTGGAGCCTCCAGCACCTATGGCTGCAGCAAACATTACCCACAGCCCAGGCGCTCACAGGTTAACATACATCCTAACATGAAAGGCCTTCTACCTCAGTTCCTATTACCTGATGTACATGATGTCTGGATTTTAACCAAAAAATTGCAAGGCATGCTAAAAGACAAAAAAAAAAAGAAAGAAAACAACAATATGAAGAGCATTAGAACCAGACTCAGATATGACACAAATGTTGGAATTCTCAGGCAGGGAATTTAAAATAACCAGTTAATATGTGGAGGGCTCTAATGGAAAAAGTAGACATCATGAAAGAACAGATAGGTAGTGTAAGCAGAGAGTTGGAAACTCTAAGAAAAATCAAGGAAATGCTAGAAATCCACAGAAGTGTAACCGTGTAACGCCTCTGATGGCTTTTACCAGTAGACTGGGCACTACATATGAAGCAGTAGAGTGTTATTTGAAGGTGGACTCAGATTAGTTTTACATGTATATTGTAAACTTGAGGGCAACTGCTAAACAATATAAAAAGAAAATGTAATTGATATTCTAAGAGAAGAGATAAATCGGAATCACATAAAAAATGTTCAAAACCAGAGGAAAAAAAGAAAGAAAAGCACAATGAATAGAAAAGTTACAAACATGATATTTATCCAACTGTGTAAGTAATAACTATAAATGTGAATGGTCAAAATACACTAATTAAAACACAGGGATTGCCAGAGTGGATACAAAAACAAAGACCCAGCTACATGTTGTGTACAATAAACCCACTTTGAGTATAAAGATTATACAACTAGCGAGTGTCTGAACCAAGCAGACTCTCATTCTTTAACTTCAATCCACTTGTCCTCTTCCCACAGCACATGCCACCAATGAATTACAGAGGCAAGTACAGTTTCTAGGAAAAGCGGAGCCTCCCCACACCTCCGACGTTTACGTCAAGGGGGATAAACTAGGCCCTCATTCTCCTGAAAAGTCCTTGAGGGCTTGCTGTGATTGCCAACAGAATAGTGGATTAAATAAACCAACTCCTGCTCCCCCCTGCAAGGAAGCCTCAGGTCAGTTACCTATTATAGGAAAGAATGTTTTAAATGGATCTATCTCCTCATATCTCCTGCTCTCCTTCACCCCCTACTACTCACTCCCCTC
This sequence comes from Balaenoptera borealis, assembly GCF_965194805.1. Taxonomy (NCBI): domain Eukaryota; kingdom Metazoa; phylum Chordata; class Mammalia; order Artiodactyla; family Balaenopteridae; genus Balaenoptera; species Balaenoptera borealis. The sequence goes on from NC_138871.1 coordinate 6,440,831, forward strand.
CTCCCACCCAAGACCGAGTGACCCTCAAGGGCAGGAATTGTTTCCATTTATTTCCGTAGCTCCTGAGCCTGAACAAATACTTAATGAATGCTGCCTTGACTTAGCACAGTCATTCTGAGCATGGCGTTCTTCTACAGGAACGCTTGCTGACCCCCTTGGCTACCCATCTATTGCACGCCTGGCACCGCTGCAGCAGCGTTGGACCTTCCTCCTCCCCAGCTGCCAGCATTCACTGGGAGTCAGTCATGAACTAAGCTGCTTCTACACCACCTCATCCCAAAGACTCATGAGCACCTTTTCTCCTTCCCACCCTCCCCATCCCATAACGTGAGGACAGGGATGCTAAAAAAGGAACGTGTCCACACACAAGAAAGCTGCCAATTTCTCAATGCATGTTCTTCTTGGCTATTTGTTACCTTCTCCTTAGGAAAAGAACAATAACAATTTGCCCTTTCTTTCATCTCTTAAAATAACTTGAGTGTAAGATATACTTTAGAGCCTCCTGTACATGATAGCAGAACTGATCTGTGAACGTTTGACAGTTCAATTAGTATCAGGTGACACTGCTTTGGAAATAAGAATACGAGAATCTCATCTTGAGCCAGGCAGATCGGCTGCTCCACCTTAAGGTCCGGAGGTCCAGATGAGCTCCTGCAGGTCCAGAGGTTTAAGGGGGAGAGATAGATATACCTCTGAGCTGAACAGGAGGAGCCGGGCACAAGCAGGAAGAAGAAAGGAAGTAGGGCCTCCTGTTCCCACCCTTGTTCCTGGTAATGAGCGCCAGCTGCCTCAGATTAAAGTAGTGCTTTGTGGCTGGTGAGGATACCCCTTAAAAACCATTGCTCAGGGCTTCGCTGGTGGCACAGTGGTTGAGAGTCTGCCTGCCAATGCAGGGGACACGGGTTCAAGCCCTGGTCTGGGAAGATCCCACATGCCGCGGAGCAACTGGGCCCATGAGCCACAATTACTGAGCCTGCGCGTCTGGAGCCTGTGCTCCGCAACAAGAGAGGCCGTGATAGTGAGAGGCCCGCGCACCGCGATGAAGAGTGGCCCCTGCTTGCCGCAACTAGAGAAAGCCCTCGCACAGAAACGAAGACCCAACACAGCCATAAAGAAAGAAAGTCTTTCAAAAAACAAAAAACAAAAAAACCATTGCTCAAGGCCTTCACAGAAAACCCTGAAAATCCAGGTGCTGAGGAAGAGTATTCCTTTTACCACCTCCTACACCCCCGATACAAGAAATAGATTTGAACCCTTTGGTTCTCTTAGGTAGATACCTCAGCATAGAATTTCTGGGCCACAGATATTTTTTAATGAAAAGAAAAAAACCAATGTTATGACTTCAGGGAAGTTTCTAAAAGGCAAAAAAACTAGAACCAACCTCCATGTTACATAGAGAATATAAGTAAAGAGTTGGCCATAAGCAGACTACACTGCAAAATTATTTGGAAACTAGAAGGATGGTAGTAAAAATAGCAGCCATATATTCTCTAGTCTTCAGTTGGTTAGATATTAGGTAATTATGACCAAAAGCTGTAGTCTTCTGAGCCAAGGACCACCCCATAAAAAGGTGTGGTTACCCTGCCCAGACCAGGAGGGCTGGGAAACCCCAGGACATCAGGGGTTTTTTTCTGGAAAGAAAGAACTGGCAACCTGTTCCCTTCTCCCCCAGCATATCTGCATGAAACCTCATGATTCATTTTAATTTACTTTCTGATGTTTCACAATTTTGGCATTCCCGTTGATGGTGTCTCTCACTGATCTTAAAAATAGCCAAATATGAAAACACATAAAATTTTGGATAAATTGAAAGTGCTTTCTGAGGAGGGAAGTGTGGAGGACCTCTGACCTGAACTTCCAAGCGTAAGAAGATGGACAGAATGGCAGAAGTGAGAATACCCAATTTACAGTTGGGAACGTCAAAGGTGCACAAGTTAAGGGGGTCCTTGGGCCACTGCTGACTCATAAGCCGTCCGGTTGTAGCAGTTTCTCTGCCAGCTTTGTTCACCAATTTCCTCCAGGGGGCGCTGTCTCCTATTCTAGTGACCGCCAAACCCAGGTTCCCTTTGTGTACACAGGGAAGCTCACCTAAGGTGGTCTTAGAAGCTACAATGAAGACGGTTACAAAACAGTACTGTTCTGAAATTAGGCCCAGGATGTACATGGTCAGATTTTCTCTGCTGAAGAGCAGGTAGAGGATAGGAAATCAAACTAAGTCTACAGAGAGATTGCCAAAAATCTCTGAGCCAGGGGAATGGAAATTTTGTCTATTTTATTAAATCATAAGCTCTAAAAACAAATGGACAGCTTCCCTTCCAGGAGATAATTCTTAGTAAAAGACTGGAACCCCTTGCTTAGGTCTTTGTATGATGTCACCCAATTTTACTCTTGCTGGAATTTGCCTCAGTGATAGTTGGAGCGAATCCAGCCAACTCTGTATGCCTTGTTCTGAGGGGAATGGGGACCTGCTGTGGGCCCAGGGAGGCTGTTGTGTTTGCCAAGGGCTGTCCTCACCAGCAACTGTCAGCCTGAAAACACTCCCTGGGACTTTGGTGGGAGTTTCAGAGAAAGAAATCTTCTCTATTCCCGTCCAACATCAACGAAACCCAGGTGAATAGCGTTCATTAGCACGTTCTCTATTCCACAGCTGCTCAAACTTGCAGGTAAGTTAAGTATTCTACAGAAAGGTTTTCCCGCTTAACATTCAGAAAAATATAGTAAAATCAAGATATGCAGAAAAAGCGTTGGGTGCGACAGGTTTCTGTGTACGTGCATGTGTGTCTACCTGTACACACATACTGTTAACAAACAAAAATTTAACCGAGTAAAATTTAAAGATCTAATTGGCTTTATTAAACGATTCATGAACTGGGCAGCATCCCATCTGGCAAGCAGACAGGAGCTCTGAGGAGCTGTACAAAATGGAAGGCTTTTATAAGCAAAAGGAGGAAAAGAGTGGCTTGCTTCAGGCTTAGGTAAGCTACCTATGGCGGACAGAAGGGAGCTGTGTGGTAGACTCCCTCACTGGTGCTGACCAGAAATTTCCAGACTGACCAGTTAAGACAGGGGTCCCCAAACCCCGGGCCGTGGAACGGTAACAGTCCATGGCCTGTTAGGAACCGGGCCGCACAGCAGGAGGTGAGCGGCGGGTGAGCAAGCGAAGCTTGATCTGTATTTACAGCCGCTCCCCATCACTCGCATTACCGCCTGAGCTCCGCCTCCTGTCAGCATTATGGTGAGTTGTATAATTATTTCATTATATACTAAAATGTAATAATAATAGAAATAAAGTGCACAATAAATGTAATGCACTTGAATCATCCTGAAACCATTCTCCCCCTCCCCCATACTTTCCATGGAAAAATTGTCTTCCATGAAACTGGTCCCTGGTGCCAAAAAGGTTGGGGACCGTTGGGTTAAGACTATATTCCTGGAGGAGGTTGTAACTGCAATTAGGTTAGGTATTAAGTTTGGTTTGCTGATGTGGGACTTAGCACAAGTGATTCCATTTTGTTGTTTCTTTGTAACAATACACAGTCCATTTATCTTTATCTATGTGTAACTTAGGTTGATTTCAATAAGCCTACAGCGTCCATTCTTGGCAAACAGGAACAAAATGTATGCTTTATTTCTATGTGCCTCACTGGCATTCTCCTTCCTTGAGAGCTTTGTACTCTATACATTGATTTTTTTTGCTCCCCTCGTTATCATGTACACGTTTCAGTGACAGCCTTCAACCCTTATCGCCTGAGATAATTGTCCTATGCAGGGAAGCCACAACATCCTGTTGATTCTGCCTTCCCCGTATTGATGGAAAACGTCATTTAAAATGTAGGTGGGAATCCGCATGTGAACGCAGTCACCTGGGGAGGCCTTGGTGGGTACAGTCCTTTACAGCCACAAGTGAAGGGCAGGAACGTGTATAGTGGCAGAGCCTAAGAAATGGGTAGTAGGCCCCAAAAGAGCTATGATTGCAGATAATGCACAATGGGTGGGGTTGTTTTATGTCCAGTTTCTTTTTAGCCTACTCGCTTGTCTTTTTACCAGATGATTCTGGACAGTGGAAATCAACAGCTAGATGATATATGAAACTAAGTTATATATTTGAGGACTACTTTGTGAAGATTCACCAGGACATGGTGGAAAGGGTTTGTTGAGGGAAATTTCCATTGTAACGCTGCACATGCTCAGTTCAGGGAGTTCCAAGGGGAAAAAGGGCCACAGAGCTTTTGTCTGATCAATAGCCTCATTACCTGTCAGCCAGCAACTCCATTAACACTAATGATGGCTTGTTTCCACTTTTGGCAACAAGTTCCAAGCTGGTAGAATGACTGATGGTCATTTTCTGCAGAAATGCACACCATCGCCTGCCCACTGTGCATCTATGTCACAGACGGCTGCAATGTTTCCCATAGTTTATCTTTATCCCCATGAATCCTGAAGAGTCTGTGCCTGATTTTTAAAAATTGTCTGACAAAGGCCAGTATATAGGCACAGGGATCAGTGATGTCTCCTACAGTTTCACTTCACCGTCCTATAGGAATTCCTCATCCATCATTTACCTTTAATGCTTAGAGAGTCCTGCTCATTTGAGCATTACCATGTTTTCTCAGTATAAGTGTAGTGTGAGTATAATTGTGAAAATAAGGAACAAGCATACTCAGTGCCCATCAAGGGCTGGCATCAGAGTCTATCAGTTAGTATGGGGGTTTCCAAATCCAAAACATTTCATTTTGGTTCCTTCCCTGTCTTGGCATATGATTAATTACTTCATCCTTGTATGTTCCCTAGTTTTTTTCTGTGGGAATAATAATATTGGGTGGGCCAAAAAGTGCCTTCGGTTTTTTAAGTAAAAATAAAAGACATATTTTTCATTTTTACCAAGAACTTTATTGAACAACATATTCACCCTTTTGTTCCACTACCTTCTGCCATTTTTCAGGCAACTTCATAATTCCATCTTCCCAAAACTTTTCATCTTTTTGAGCAAAGAACTGTTCCAGGTGCCTTTTACAGTCTTCCAGGAAGTTGAAATTTTTTCCATTAAGAGAATTTTGTAAAGACCAAATTAAATGGAAATCCAAAGGTGCAATGTCTGGTGAATATGGCAGATGAATCAGAACTTCCCAGCCAAGCTGTAACAGTTTTTGCCTGGTCATCAAAGAAACATGCGGTCTTGCATTATCCTGATGGAAGATTATGCGTTTCCTGTTGACTAAGTCTGGACCCTTTTCATCGAGTGCCGCTTTCAGTTGGTCTGACTGGGAGCAGTACTTGTTGGAATTAATCGTTTGGTTTTCCTGAAGGAGCTCGTAATAGAGGACTCCCTTCCAATCCCACCATATACATAACATCACCTTCTTTGGATGAAGACCAGCCTTTGGTGTGGTTGGTGGTGGTTCATTTCGCTTGCCCCACCATCTCTTCCGTTCCACACTGTTGTACAGTATCCACTTTTCATCACCCGTCACAATTTGTTATAAAAACTGAACGTTTTCATTACGTTTCAGTAGAGAATTGCTGCAGAAATACGGTCAAGAAGGTTTTTTTCACTTATGTGGAACCCAAACATCAAAGCGATTCACACAACAAGCCGGTGCAAATGATTTTCAGCGCTTGATTTGGACATTTTGAGTATGTCGGCTATCTCCCGCGTGGTATAACGTTGATTGTTTTCAATTATTGTTTCGATTTGATCGCTATCAAGTTCAACTGTTCTACCCGACCATGGAGCATCGTCCAGCGAGAAATCTCCAGCACGAATTTTGCAAACCACTTTTGACACGTTCGATCAGCCACAGCACCTTCTCCATACACTGCACAAGTCTATTTGTGTATTTCAGTTGCGTTTTTACCTTTCTTGAAATAATAAAGCATAATATGCCGAGAATGTTCCTTTTTTTCCTTCCGTCTTCAATATTAAAATGGCTACACAAAAATTCACCAATTTTGATGTATTTTTTAAATGCACGCTGATATGACAGCTGGCACATTCAATCTAACAAAATTGTTTTGAATGAGGTGAAAGACAGCTAAGTGCGTCTAGAGCCATCTTACGGAAAAAAACGAACGAACCTTTTGGCCCACCCAATACAAGCTACCAAGATGGGATGTTATGCTACAAAACCTACTGATGTGTCCTCAAATCTTAGTGTCCAGGAGGTGATACAGGCTAAAAATGTACGTAAGAGCAAAAAGACCTTAGATGCTTTAGAAAATAATAAAGCTCTAGAATTTAATAATGGAAGTAGAATATTTTGGTTTTATTTTTCACTTTGAGGTTGATAAATAAATACAGTGAGACCCTCCAAAATACCATTACTCAGTGCCCCTGTCAGAAACAGAAGGATGCTTTGAATACAGCGTTATCATTATTCTCATCATCATTACTATCAAAAAATAACCACTCTGGAGTGCTTGTTGTGGAGCGCGGGCTTTAGTAGTTGCAGCACACAGGCTCAGTGGTTGCAGCATGCGGGCCCTTAGAACACACAAGCTTTAGTAGTTGTGGCACATGGGCTCAGTAGTTGTGGCTCATGGGCTCTCGAGCGCAGGCTCAGTAGTTGTGCATGGACTTAGTTGCTCTGCGGCATGTGGGATCTTCCTGGATCCACATGTGGATTGAACCCGTGTCCCCTGCATTGGCAGGCAGAATCTTAACCACTGCGCCACCAGGGAAGTCCCTCTTCTCTCTTTTTATTATTGTCAGTCTCACTAGAGCTTTATCAATGTTAATAATTTTTTTTCAAAGAAACAGCTTTTGGTTTCATTGATTTTTCTCTATTGTTGTCTTATTTTCAATTTCATTGTCTTCTGCTCTGATCTTTATTTTTACCTTCTTTCTGCTTTCCTTGGAGTTATTTTGTTTTTTTTTTCTAGCTTCTTGAGATAAGAACTTAGATAATTGATTCGAGAACTTTCCTTTTTCCTAATGTAAACATTTTAGTGCTATGAAAGTTCCTCCTGGCACTGCTTTCATTGCCCCCCACATATTTTTATATGTATTTTAATTTATATTCACTTCTAGGTATGTATTTTATATTTTCAGTTCTATACATGTATTTTAAATTTTCTTTGAGACTGCTTCTTTGACCTATCAATTATTTAGAAGTATATTGTTTAATTTCCACCTGTTTAGAAAATTTTCAGTTGTCTTTCTGTTACTGATTCGTGGTTGATTCCATTATGGTCAGAGAATATATTCTGTATAATTCAATTTATTTTAAATTTGTCAAAGTTTGTTTTATGACTCAGGTTATGGTCTATCTTTGTGAATATTCATGGTTGCTTGAAAAAAATGTGCATTCTGCTGTTACTTGCTGGAGTGTTCTATATATATCAATTATATTTGTTGGTTGATTGTGTTGTTCAGATCATCTGTATCCTTGCTAATTTTAAGTCTAGTAGATGGAGCGAAAGGTTGAAGTCCCCAACCTGTGGATTTGTCAGTTTCTCCTTCTAGCTCAATACATTGCTGCTTCATGTATAATATTTCAAGGCTCTGTTGTTTGGTTGACACACTTTTAGGATTATTATGTCTTTTTGGTGAATTGATCTTTTTATCATTATATAATGCTTGTCTTGGTACCTAGTAATTTTCTATGCGTTAAGTCTACTTTATCACTTATTAATAAAGTCTGCTTTCCAAAAAACTAAATATTTAAATTAAAATAAATAAATTTTAATAATTTAAATTTAATGACAGTAATGAAATGGGAGGTATCATTAAAACAAATTTTTAAATAATTTTAAACATTAAATTTTTACTTTTTAAATTAATGTTCACATGGTAGATATATTTTTTCCCCTTTATTCCTCAAGGATTATCTCATTAAATGCTGAGTTTGCAGTTGACTGTTTTTCTCTTTCAGTGCTTGAAAATAGTCTCCATGGTATTAGATGAGATCCACTGCTGTTTTAATTGGTGTTCACCTATAGGTGATGTTTCATTTATCTCTGGCTGCTTTCATGATTTTTTTTCTTTTATTTTAGTTTTCAGAAGTTTAATTATGATATATGTGGCCAGCAGAAATTATGACCCCCAAAGACGTCGGGCTCTAAACTCCAGTACCTGTGAATATATTACCTTACACGGCAGAAGGGACTTTACAGATGTCATTAGGTTAAGGTCTCTGAAATGGGAAGATTATCTTGGTTCACATGGATGAGTGCAACCAGATTTTCCCAGCTATGCTCAGAGAGAGAGATGTGACACCTGAAGAAGGGTCAGAGAAATGTGACATTGCTGGCTTTGGAGATGGAAGAAGGGCCCATGAGCCAAGAAACGAGCAACTTCTAGAATCTGGAAAAGGCAGAGAACCACACTGTCCCCCAGAATCTCCAGAAAGGAATGCAGCCCTGCTGATTGTACTGGTCTTCTGATTTATAGAACTGTAAGGTAATAAATTTGTATTAAGTTTGTGGTGATTTGCTATGACAGCTATAAAAACTAATACAATGTCTCTTGATGCCATATTCTTTGGGTTCATTTTGTTTGGGGTTCATTCTGTGTCCTAAATCTATAGGATTATATCTTTCACCAAACTGGCAAGTTTTCAGCCATTATTTCTTTGAGTATTCTTTCAGTCCCACTCTTTCTTTCTTATCTCTTTTTGGGACTCCAGTGATATAAATGTTAGATCTTTTGTTATTTATTACAATTCTGTCCATTCTTTTGAGAATGACACTGTCCATCCTTTTTCCTTTTAAGTCTCTTCTCTCTGTTGCTCAGATTGGGAGAATTTTATTGATCTGCCTTCAAATTCACTAATTTTATCCTCTGTCATTCGCACTGTTGAGCCCATCCAGGAAGTTTTAAAAATTTCTGTTGCATTTTTCAGTTTTATAATATCCATTTGGTTCTTTTCAATAACTTCTATTTCATGACTGAGATTTTCTATTTTTTCATTTTTTTAAGAGAGTTTGTAATTGATGTTGAAGACCCTGTGTTAAGGCTGCTTTAAAATCCTTGCCAGATAATTCCACCCGTTAAATCATCTCGGTGTTGGTGTCAGTGGATTGAGATTCAAGCTGAGATTTTCTTTGTTCTTTCTATAACAGGTGATTTTTTAAAAATTGTATCCTCAGCATTTTGTCTGTTATTTTAGGAGATCCTGGCTCCTACTAAATCTTTTTTTTAGTGGGAAGCCACCCTGTTTATAGCATGCTGCATCTGGCCTATATTTGTGGGCTGTGCTTCCAATAACAATGTAATTTTCAGAAGCTTCTGGTGCTGTTTTCTTGACCTGAGTGTCTGGCATGCCACCTAAGATGCAGAAGCGGTCCCCCAGGCCCTCCATACTGCTGTCTGTCTCCTGGGGGAGGGAAGGCTCAAGCCCAGCAGAAAAGTAGGGCATTTCCCTTGTCTGCTTATTGTTTGCTGGGCTCCCAATCCATCCCCTTACTGGTGTTGCTGGGCTCACCTGATGGCCGTGTCAGATTGGCTCCCATTAGATGTGGGGGAAGAATTAGCCTACCTGGGCTACCTTCTGTTGCCGGGTCAGGGGTCAAAACATACCAGGTCCAGGCCACTGTCTTCTGGGATGTAAAACACCCCGCCAAGTGCTGTTCTTCCCGTCCTCAGTTCCCAGACCAGTTTGTCTTCTTCTTACCACATTTGGAGTATCTCCTTTGGTTGCCTCTTGCGTTATTTTCAGGATGTATAGTTGTGCTTAGTGGGTAGGCCCAGGGAAAGATGATTCTGAACCATCTTGTCGGGACTGCAAGGAGATAGTATAGTTTCAATTACAGCTTTTATTCCTTCTTTACAATGCAACAGTGTTATTTTTTTTTTTTACTACCATCTCTCCTTTTTGTTATTGTTGTTACATATTTAAATTAGACACATTTTAAATTACACAAGCTATTTTTATTTCAGTTCTGTCATATTATTGTGCGTTCTATTTTTATTCATAAATCTTTACATAAAATTGAATCGCAATTCTTTTTCATGTTGATTTTTCAATAAGGAGCATTTTCCTGTATTTTTAGGAACAGATTTCAGTGTACAGGGTGGGGTGGACCAGGGTAGCTTTCCTAGCTTCATGGCTTCTTCCTCTGCTGTTACCAGGGAGTTATAAAAAACGACATCTGGCTCCTCTGACCCTTCCGTTTCTCAGTATTGCTGCCCCAGTTCTTACCAGCTCAATCTGAAGTTACTGCTGGCAGTTGAACCATTGTCCTAGTAGAAGGGAGATTTTGGTAAAGGTGTAGGCCACTCTTTCATCTTCCCACTGCCCCTCGGTGGGACCCTGTGGTCCTTCTGCTCTCACACCAAACGGGAACCTGTAGACCTTCTCCCATTCTGCCTTTTATGTTCAGACCCACTTGCAGAGGTTCCCACACAAGTTGTGGTCCATTGTTGGGATCTTCTCTTCCGTCCACATGGCTGCGTATCTCATGTGGGACCTGTGAAGGTCCTACTGCTGGCAGATGGTTTTGTCTTCTTGTACATATTTGTGTCTTGTGGAATATCGAGTCACTTAGTCTTTTCTTCTGCTGATTTTTCTTTCTGTCCTAATTTTTCTGTCCATTTTTAGGAGGAGATATAATGGAAAGTTAGAAAATTATGATGCCATCCTGTGTTCACCCCAACTCCCTTATAATTTTTCCTCAAACTGTATTCCTCCTGAACTTAGTCTTGAGTTGGAGTCCTTGACGCTGAGGATTCAAACCTTCCTCCTAGCTCTAGTTCTTCAGACTTGGTATTTGTATCGGGCTTTCTAGAGCTTGAATGTGGCCGTTCCAAATAGACTTGATTTGCCCCTTATTCTGGATACTTCACTCATCCGTGGAACCCAGCTCTGACAGTGGCCATCCTTTCCAAGGCCAACTTCCCTCTGAGACTCATAGAAGAGAATTCAACCATCAGAGAGCATTTTGTCTATCCTCATTGTTTTATAGATGAAAAACTTAGGCTTACATAAATTAGGGGAAATATCCAAAGTCTGAGAGATTTTCTGCAGCAGTATGAACTAATAGACTGGTTTATCTAATCTCTACAAGCAGCTTATGACAGAAAGTCCTGCCCTATTTCCCAATCAGCCTGAACAGAGCCACAGGATCCTCGTGAACATAATGTGCATGGCAGTCACTTCTAGAAGCTTCTGACCCCAGTCCAGTGCTCTTCCTAAAACACACTCAGTTCCTGCTCTTAGCCATGGCAACAAATACACTTACCTTCCATCTACATACACCACAATGCTGCCTTGAGTTTTGTTTGTGGTTCACTATGATCCCTAGATCCTTTTCTCTTGTTATCTCAAATAGAAGGAAATTTCCAGTTGTATTTTTTATTCTATTTTTTATTTTTTTGGCCGTGGCTGTGAAAGCTCGGAATCCTAACCACTAGGCCACCAGGGAACTCCCCCCAGTTGTATTTTAGTTTTTCTTTCTCCTCCTTCTCTTCTTTTTTGTGTGTAATATCTTTCACTTTGTTCTCCAATACCTGTTACTTTTGTTTTCCTGAGCGTTTCTCCCCCGACCATTTTTTAACAATAAGGCAAAAGATTTAGACAAGGACTAATTTTAAACTATAAATGAGTACAAACTTGCCCACCAACATCTGTGAGTAGATCAGCATGTTTTTTCCCCCAAGGCATTTCATAAAATCTTTTTTTTTTTAATTAATTAATTCATTTATTTTTGGCTGTGTTGGGTCTTCGTTGCTGCGCACGGGCTTTCTCTAGTTGCAGCGAGCGGAGGCTACTCTTCGTTGTGGTGCGCGGGCTTCTCATTGTGGTGGCTTCTCTTGTTGCGGAGCATGGGCTCTAGGCACGCGGGCTTCAGTAGTTGTGGCTCGCGGGCTCTAGAGCGCAGGCTCAGTAGTTGTGGCGCACGGGCTTAGTTGCCCCGCGGCATGTGGGATCTTCCCGGGCCAGGGCTCGAACCTGTGTCCCCTGCATTGGCAGGCAGATTCTCAACCACTGCACCACCAGAGAAGTCCCCATAAAATCTTTTAACAGAATCTGCAGCATGATTTATATGGATCTGAGTGCTTTTGCTACCCACTTGTTTAGCCATAGTATTTATGAAATTGCACATCTTTATGCTTCAGAACCTCTTGTACTGACCATTCAATGGGAAGAGCTTTTTAATGTTATATGAATGCCTCATTCATTTGTAGCCCGTACCTTTCTTGCTCTCACTGCCATTGCACTACGTGCTACATGACTGGATATTCATTTCATTATAAATTTATATTATAAATTATAAATTATAAATTTCATTATAAATGAATGGAACCTGTAAATCTGTAGTAGTATCTGTATATCTGTAGTATCTGTAGTTACTGGAACCTATAAATCTGTAGGGTTATAAAACGTGCTATCTAAAAGTCTTACTTTGTAATCAAAACTTCTCTCAGCATCAGACTTCCTTTTATATGATCAGGTTAGCTGTGAAATATAATTGAGAGGAGTGTGACCTAGGCACCTTTGGGCTAGGAGAAGGCAAGGTCTGCATAGTAAACAAATTGCAGAAAACGTATAAATACATGGAGAAGACCGATTTCAAAATCAGCTGGGAGAGATGATTCTCACTGTTGTTGTGGATCTTTCTGGCCAGTACAAGGGCCGGAATGGGTTCCTCGTCTTGGGCCCATACACCAGAACTCCACCCAAAGACCTGCAAATGGCTCCTCTCTAAAAGAGAACGTGTGATTCCACCGCAGGGGGAGGTTCACCCTGCAGCCTCCCCACGTCCAGGAGTGCAGCCCCTTAATCCAAGGTGCAGCCAACCCCAGGCCCTGCCAAGGCCAATGTCATCTGGGGTTGAGGAATGAGGGAATGAATGATACACTGCACTGACTCAGGTGCCAGAGAAGACAGGTGCTTTCCAACCATCCTGCTGATTCCCACAATACTCCTGGAGACACATACTGTGAGCCTCGTTTTATTGCATACTGTCAACAAAGTTAAAGGTTTGAAACTGTTAAGGTTTAAGGTGGAACCAGAGTTCAAACTCAGGTCTTCTAATTCCTTATCTCAGACTCTTTTCATGATTCCTCTCTGATGGCATCTTCTCATCCATCCTCCCTGGTACCAAGGGGACAAAGAGCTAACCCCATAGTAATTTATACAACTATATAAGTCTTATAAGTATCATTTATTTTAACTTGCTCTTGTCCCCAGATGTTGCCTGGGTTTAGGGTTTTGTTTCTGGCTTTTGGCTTTTTTGCATAAATTCTTGGTTCACTCTGTTCATTCTTGTTCAGTTTGACCTTGTTTTAGGTGTGTCAGATGAGTGTTGCTGTTTTGAAGTTAGGATTATCCAGAGACCAGGATTTAGGCTTATTTAATCCGTCTCTAGGGCTTACTTGGGTTAGGTGGGCCACCCCACCGCTAAGAGGGACTTGCCCATGTCGAGTCAGAACCCCCGGCCTCAAGGGCGATCCAGTGCCTTCCCCTCCTTGCAGGTGGTATAACTATATTCCCCTTCACTCCTCCAATTCGGTCTTGCTCATTCGGTCTCCTTTTCACTCCAGAGGAAATGTTGTCCCTGAATGCCCTCAGGTGCCTCTGGCAACTCTTCTGCTCTGGTTAAAATGCATGTTCTGGGTGGGGCCTGAGATCTTTCCTTCCTAATCAGCTCTGGGTGATGCCAGTACTGCCGGCCGTCAGAGCAGCAAGGTCTGGGAGCTGTGTCCTGCCCACCCGCCACACAGCAGAGCCTACTCCCAATTATCCAAGTGACTAAGCGGAGGACAGCTAACCAAACGTCATGTGAAAACGAGACCCGAGTCAGCCCTTGCTTATCCAGGGACAAATTAACTGTGACAGGTCCGGCAGGAACCTGGATCAGAGGGGCCGATTTCCCCAGCAGGTGCCCCTAATTAGGCTGATAATTAGGCAGCAGTTCATTAGAATGGGTTTCTGACATCACGGTCTGGAAGAAGCAAGCCAGCTGGCTGGGTGTGCAGCCCAGCGAATGGCACTTCTCCGCAGCAGAGGGATGGGGAGGGCGGGGTGAGACCTGAAGCCCAGCTAGCCCAGGCAGCTCTCAGAGGGAGCTGGGACTGGCCCTGAGCACAAACCAGGAAGGACAGAACTTACCAGGTCCTTCTCAGCCTCGACAAGAGATAATCTACAACATGTGGTCCCCAAACGATGCAGAGATGATGAAACTCAATAGAATGATCTTGAAGGTGGGCTTCTGAGGGACCCATGGTGACAAAATAAGAGCTCCTGCCATCTGGCCCTGGGGTGCTCACCGTCTGCAGGGGTCAGGCCCACTGACCCCTCCTATGGTCACACTGTGTAAACTGAGTGGCTTCTCCTAATTGGGAGCATCCACTATGATGCCTTAAGTCCCTGTCAAACGGGATGGGATCTTGGTCGGTCTAACATTGCTAATCCTTTTATCTGGCCCTTTATACTCTATATAGCACTTCCACGTACACTAGCTTGTTTGATTCTGAGAACAGCTTTGGAGATTGGGTATTTTACTGGTCATTGCCTCATTTACAGGTGAGGGAACTAAAGCCCCAGTTCACATAGTAACAGCCACAATCGAGACTAGAATCCACGTCTCCTCATTCCCAGGCCAGTCACTGCCCACCACGTTGCATGGGTGGTCCACGGCTCCTGCTGTCCCCTGCAGGGCACCGGAGGAGTCTTCAACTGACCTTGCTGAACGAAGCTCCTGAGGAAAACTTAAAACACCAGTTTCTTTTCTTTTCTTTTGGAATGCCTGGGGGGAGAAACGCTGTTTGCTTTAGTAGTTTGGTAGTAGTTTAGTAGAGCACCCAAATAATGCAGATGACAAAAGCACCGTAAAAATAGTTTCATAGGAGGTACATTTCAGGCCAAAAAAGTTGAATGGAGGGAGATCAGGGTCAAGGAACATTCCAACACCTGGAGGACCACAGGCCCCCACTACAAAGAGGGCTGCCAATGCCCAAGTCCTAGAGTTGAGTACAGAAGGCAGCAGGGCACGCATGGGGTCAAGGGCCGAGAACAACAGTCCCGGTTGGCCTGGGTTCGGATCTCAGCACTGACCCTTCCTGGGCCAAAACTCTCTCTGCCTCAGTTTCCTCATTTTTATTTCTACCGTAAAATAGGAGAAGAAAGGGGAAGGTTGGGAAACTACTGACTATTTTTAGCGGGGAGGGGTGTGCTCCTTTTTTTTTTTTAAACATCTTTATTGGAGTACAGTTGCTTTACAATGTTCTGTTAGTTTCTGCTTTATAACAAAGTGAATCAGCTATATGTATACTTATATCCCCATATCCCCTCCCTCTTGCGTCTCCCTCCCACCCTCCCTATCCCACCCCTCTAGGTGGTCACAAAGCACCGAGCTGATCTCCCTGTGCTATGCGGCTGCTTCCCACTAGCTATCTATTTTGCATTTGGTAGTGTATATATGTCCATGCCACTCTCTCACTTCGTCCCAGCTTCCCCTTCCCCCTCCCCGTGTCCTCAAGTCCATTCTCTATATAGGCATCTTTATTCCTGTCCTGCCCCCAGGTTCATCAGAACCTTTTTTTTTTTTTAGATTCCATATATATGTGTTAGCATACAGTATTTGTTTTTCTCTTTCCGACTTACTTCACTCTGTATGACAGACTCTAGGTCTACCCACCTCACTACAAATAATGCAATTAGGAAGAGAAAAAATTTATAAACCTGTACACATTCATTGAAAGTATGCATGTGTGTATGTAATTAATCTATACACTTGTAACTTTTGGTGTTTCCACAATTCTAACTAGATAAAACTCATGATTGAAATGATGATTCCCCTTATGAAATGCCTATATTCACCCTTTGAATAAATACCACGTGTATTAATACATAAACTTTTCAGGGTGACAGATGAACTTGCTTCCTACTTGTTAATTAATCTAATCTAAATTAGATTGCCAATAATGCTATTTGCAGGAGATAATTTTTCTGTTCTGTTCTACATTTTGTTTTAATAACACTAACAGTAGAGAAACCATCTCACAGAGGAATGTTGATAAAATTTTTAACTTTAAAAATTTACATTTTAGCGGGCTTCCCTGGTGGCGCAGTGGTTAAGAATCTGCCTGCCAATGCAGGGGACACGGGTTCGAGCCCTGGTCCAGGAAGATCCCACATGCCACGGAGCAACTAAGCCCTTGCGCCACAACTACTAAAGCCTACACGCTCTAGGGCCCGCATGCCACAACTACTGAGCCCATGTGGTGCAGCTACTGAAGCCCATGCACCTAGAGGCTGTGCTCTGCAACAAGAGAAGGCACCACAATGAGAAGCCCGTGCACCGCAACAAAGAGTAGGCCCCGCTCACTGCAACTAGAGAAAGCCCGCGCGCTGCAAGGAAGACCCAACGCAGCAAAAAACAAACAAACAAAATTAAATTTTAAAAAACTTTCCATGAATCCAGAATGAGGCAAGTGGTATTGCACTATAATTTCAAAATTAATCTTCAACCCTTCATTGGTAGCCAGTTCCAACAATTTGCCCAGTAAAGTTATAGTTGAATTTTTTTGTTTATAAATTTATTTATTTATTTATTTTTGCCTGCATTGGGTCTTCGTTGCTGTGCGCGGCTTTCTCTAGTTGCGGTGAGCCGGGGCTACCCTTTGTTGCGGTGCGCGGGCTTCTCAT
This sequence comes from Balaenoptera borealis, assembly GCF_965194805.1. Taxonomy (NCBI): domain Eukaryota; kingdom Metazoa; phylum Chordata; class Mammalia; order Artiodactyla; family Balaenopteridae; genus Balaenoptera; species Balaenoptera borealis. The sequence continues at coordinate 6,457,420 of NC_138871.1, forward strand.
TGTGGTGGTTTTCTTGTTGCACAGCACAGGCTCTAGGGTGCGTGGGCTTCAGTAGTTGTGGCACTCGGGCTCAGTAGCTGTGGCTCGCGGGCTCTAGAGCGCAGGCTTAGTAGTTGTGGCGTACGGGCTTAGTTGCTCCACAGCATGTGGGATCTTCCCAGACCAGGGCCTGAAACCATGTCCCCTTCATTGGAAGGTGGATTCTTAACCACTGCGCCACCAGGGAAGCCCCTATAGTTGAATTTAAATTACCTTTTGATGAAAGTAATTATTCCCGCTTTTTTAATATCTTATAAGTTCTTTTGATGAAAAATTACATTCAAAGCATTATATCCAATGTGTAAAATGTGTAATGGTAGCTTTTTACAGATGTGCAACATCAAGAACATTTCCTAAATAATTGATAATTGTGGTTAAGGCATGGAACACATCCCAACAATCTGTAGACACTCTTCCTCCAGGCTTTCTCCGCTCTGCCCTCAATCTTATCTGAAATTGATAAGATTGCTCGAGTGGAAGTATTAAGGTCATTAAAAATACAAAAGTATCAGACAAATAAGCACAATTTACATATCTAAAAACTGGAATCCAACTGGCTTCTTAAAGAGTTTCAGCCCTCTGCATCTGCAGATTCCTCAACCAACTGTGGATGGAAGATATTCAAAAAAAATAAATTCTACAACATTGTAAATCAACTATACTTCAATTAAAAAAAAAAGAAAAAAAAGAAATTCTAGAAAGTTCCAAAAAGCAAAACTTGAATTTGCTTCGCACACTGGCAACTATTTACATAGCATTTACATCGTTTTTTACCAACTATTTACATAGTATTTACATTATAATAGGTATTGTAAGTAATCTAGCGATGATCTAAAATATATGGAAGATGTGCATAGGTTATATGCAAATACCATAACGTTTTATATAAGTGACTTGAGCATCTGCAGATTTTGGCATCTGAGGGGTGTCCTGGAACCAATCCCCCACTGATACGGGATACAGAGGGACAACTATACTGCAAAAGCTCTAAGCGTTCATTCTGTAGTTCAAACATCTTCAGTAGAACTTTTCCCCTTGACATACCTCCATAGCCAATAATAGTTCTTTGTGATTAGCATTTGTATTTTCACATAATAAAGAGAATAATCTTAGGGACTTCCCTGGTGGCACAGTGGTTAAGACTCCACGCTCCCAATGCTGGGGGCCAGGGTTCGATCCCTGGTCAGGGAACTAGATCCCACAAGCATGCCGCAATGAAGAGTTTGCAAGCCACAACTAAGGAGCCCACCTGCCGCAACTAAGACCCGGTGCAACCAACCAAACAAACCAAACAAATTTATTTTAAAAAAATAAAGAGAATAATCTTGAATTAACACATTTGCGTTTACGCATTTTACAACTTTTGTGACGTCACTAATGACACTTTAGTTTTTTTCATAGCAAGAGTTTCTCGATGAAAGAAGCAGTGCGTTATTTTATATCCTGGCACATGCTTCTTAACCTGGGTGACAATTTCAGGGTATTTTCCTGTCATTGCACCTTAACTTTCAGATCACACTTTTTCAAGAATCTTTCCTATGAAATCCTTCCCTGTGTTACACTGTTTGGAGCTAGCTGTGTTTGTCAGCAACAATGCTGAAATAAGGCATCCTCCTTCATTGACCATCACGTTCAAATTATACTAAAAGAATTGCCTTGTTGCTGATATTTGTGTATTCATCAAGTTGCAGTGAGCAGTGCTTTGCTAGTTTTATTTATTCTGTGAGTTAGTTTTCCATAACATTTGCTACTTCCTGAATACTTTGAGCTGCATGTCATTCACCTACTTTATTTTTTTTAATTTTATTTTTTGGCATTTAAAAAAATTGAAGTATGGTTTATTTACAATGTTGTGTTAACTTCTGCTGTACAGCAAAGTGATTCAGTTATACTATATATATATATTCTTTTCCATTGTGGTTTATCACATATATTAAATATAGTTCACATATATTAAATATACAGTAGGACTTTGTTGTTTATCCAAGATTCTTCTGTTTTAAACAAATATCTCTGATACACACTTATATACTTTACTATTTCCAAGTGTTACTTTATAAGATACACTTGAAACACTAATGTTATATGTAACATATTAAACATTTCTTCTGTTAACTTTTTAATTCCATACCCATTCTTTCAAAGAGTTATTTTAGTTTGACTCTTACTTCTCTCTAGTTTACTCATAAATGCCAGTTAGGTTTTGATGACTTTCTTGGTCCGTAACCCAGCACATTCCAAACAACAAAGCGGCCTTAGCCTTTTACCATCCATCATGGCTGCAAACCCAAACTCGGCATGGGAGAAATCACGCTTCCAAGGAACACTAACAATTTTGGTCTTCACTTCTTGACATCACTTAGACCATCATCATTAGGTTTACCTCTGCAGCTGCATTCAGAAAATGTGTGTCTTTACTAGGAAAAAAAAAAGGCCAGTGAAGTTTTTTTTCCCATCTGTACATCAAGGTTTAAAATAAATAATAGAGATTTTACTTCTCTCTTTTACCTAACAATGGTCAATCATAGATTTAAAAAATTGACTTCTTGTAATGATTGTGAAACTGGCAAATTATAAAATAACATACATTTTCTTGGAGTTTTATACACTTTTAGGACACATGTGGCAGATATCACACGTTGTGCTTTTATTCACACACTGCAGGAGCCACAGGCAGCTCACTGGGTGACCTTGACCACAACCCCTCCCGTCTGTATGCTGTTCCCTGAGAGACCCACGGCTCGGAAAGCCCAGACATGTCAAATTGTACTTACTTCAGTCTGTGGACTCACCTCATCATTGGCTGGTAACAAACCGTTGGAGGACCAGCATTTTCTGCTCTGGCACTTTGGGCAGCTGTGCTGGGACACCCTGCTCTACTGTTGCACACTGTACAGCCAGGTCCAAGGAGGGTGAATGGACAGCAGTTTGTGGCCCTTCGTTTCCAGAAAATACCGCATGGAGGTAACTACCAGAAAAGCAGGGTGGTCTAGGATGCCCAGGGTTATGGCTGCATAGATTTGCAAAGGAGCCTCTGTGTTTCCGAGGGGACTACTGAGCATGCTCAGTGGGGGGAGGGAGCACACAGAGGGGTCCTCCTGACTCAGTGTTTCCAAGCATCTGTGTCCTCTGGGGGTTTCGACTGTTACACACAGTAAAATTCTATTTACTCTTAGGAATGTATTATTTAGTCCATTCCCATAGAGGACTATTGGGTTTTTTTTTTTTTTTTTTAAAGTGATGTTGAAGTACAAAAAATTAATAAGGAGCTTTAAAATTTGTTTCAAGAGGAGCTTCATTAGATCAGTAAGCTGTATTCTCACCAAAATTCTAATAAAGAAAATCAAGAGGTCTAGTATTTCAAAAATCAATGTTAAAAAAGACAAAATAGAGTGACCGTTATCTCTAATTGGCTTTTCATTTACTGGGGGAAACTAGCTACATCTGTAACATTGTTTTTCAGATTAAGGTTCTAATAAAAAGCTGTCTGAAATTGTCTTACCTAGTTGTTTAATAACAAAACATAATTTATAAGCAAAAATCTTGTTTTTTTTAAGGTACAAAATTAAAGAATTCCAAATATTTAGACATAAATGCAGTTTTTGAGTATTTGTATGCCCAAACATGGATTTGGGCTTTGGTTGGGTGATTTTGGAAACGATCTAAGGAAGTGGGAATTCACTCTAGATTGGATCCTATCAGAAAGCAGGTGCAATTCTATGATTGGATATCCCAGTAAACCTTATTTATAAGGAGGGCAAATCAGAAGATAAAGCTGTACTTGGTAAAGAAGTAGTAGTCTTTCGTTTTACTGGGAGAGGGTTAGGCTTAGGCTTAGGCTTAGGCTTAGGATTAGCTGAGAGAGGAAGATGGTTGATATTTTGTGGGTTGCACAGTGACCTTGTTTTTGTTTTACTTTATTGTGGGCTCAAGATGACTTTGTCTGATGTTGGTATTCTATGAGATTGTTTATTCCAACAGGAGAACAACATTAACAACATTAACTAATTGTGAGCATCAGGCCAGCTTTGTAATAATACTTAGGTCTCCCCGAGAGCGTCAGACCAGTTCCTGGAGGTAAGGCACTCCTTTTTTCTTTCTTGTTTTTTCTCTTATGGGTCATGATTTCGTTGTTATATTTGAGACCTATGTAATAAAAGTTCTCTCCCATGCATTTTCCCCCTAGAAGTTCTGTGGTTTTACTTATAAGTCCTTTTTGAGTTAATTTTCAATACGATGCCAGATATCGATCAAAGATTTTCTCTTCCTCCTCCTCCTCCTCCTTCTTTTTCTTTTGTATATAGATATCCAATTATTCCAGCATTGTTTGCTGAAAGTAAACATTATCCTTTCTCTGAATAGCCTTTGTAGAAAATCAACTGCCCATAGATATGTGTGGGTCGATTTTTGGAATCTTTATCCTATTCCATTGATCTACTTGTCTGACACAAAACCCACACTGTCTTGAAGGCTGTAGCTTTATAATGAGTCTTAAAGACTTTGTTCTTTTTTCAAAGTTGTTTTTGGATATTTTAGATGCTGTGTATTTTCATGTGAATTTTTAAATCAGCTTGTGAATTTCTACAAAAAGCCATTCTGGGATTTTGATTGACATGGAGTTGAATCCATAGATCAATTTGGGGAGAATTGGCATCTTAACATTGAGTCTTTCAATCCTTGAACACAGTATATCTCTTCATTTGTTTAGGTCTCCTTTGATTTCTCTCAGTGGCATTTTGTAGTTTTTAGTGTACATGTTTTACACATTTTTATGATATTATAAATGGTATAGTTTCTAAAATTTCAATTTCCACTTTGGCTACTATACAGAAATCCAATTATTCGTTCCATGGGCTAATTAGAGATATGTTATTTAATTTCTAAATAACTGAGGATTTTCTAAATAGTTTTCTATTATTGATTCCTATTGTCAATCCACTGTGGTCAGAGAACATTGTTTGTATGACTTGATTTCTTGAATCCTTTTAAATTTATTGAGACTTATTTTGTGGCTCAAATATGTATTGTAATATTGATAACTGTTCTGCATGCACTTGAAAAGAATGCATATTCTGCTGGTATTGGGTGGAATGTTCTACAAGTGTCAAATAGCTCAAGCTGGTTGGTAGTATTATTCAAGTCTTCTATATCCTTATTGACTTTCAGTATATGTGTTCTATTGATTGTTGGGAGAAGGGTATTAAAATCTCCAAGTGTAATTGTGAATTTACCTATTCCCCCTTACTGTTCTATCAGTTTTTGAGCTTACCTATTTCCTTTTACTGTTCTATCGTTATTTTTCCCCGTACATTTTGAAGCTCCATTATTAGGTACATGCTTGTTTATGATTGTTATGTCCTCTTGACCAATTGACCCCTTTATCATTATGAAATGGCCATCTTTTCTCCTAGTAATATTCTTGGCTATGAAATCTCCTTGGTCAGATATCAGTGTAGTCACTATCGCCTTATTTTGATAAGGGTTAAGATGAAACAAGTTTTTGTATCCTTTTACCTTTAACTTATTTGTATCTTCTTATTTAACTTTTACCTTTTACTTATATGTATCTTATTTTTTTTTTGGAAGCAGCGTATATATGGACCTTCCTTTTATATACAATTTGACAATTTTGCCTTTTAATTATAGTGGTTAGACCATTAATATTTAATTAACATTGATTGATATGGTTGAGTTTCAATCTACCATCTTGCTATTTGTTTTCTATTCATCTCCTCTGTTTTTATTCCCCCTTCTCTTTTTCTTCATTCTTTTGGGTTAATAGACTTTATTTTTGTAGAATAATTTCATTTATCTCCTTTGTTGGACGTTCAACTATAAATATTGTGTTATCTAGGTGGCTGCTTTAGGGTTTGGAGTATGTATCTTTAGCTCACTACAATATTCCTTCAAGTGACTACACCATCTCACATGCAGTATTAGAACTTTGTAGCCCTCTGTTTTTCTCTACTGGCCTTTGTGCTATTTCTGTCACGCACTTTATTTCTGCATGTTATAAATCTCACAATACATTGATATTTTTACTTTACACACTTCTTGCTCTCAGCAGGCATACCTCCGATCAGCGTCTCCTTTCTGTTCTCTTGCTAGAAATTTGTCTAAAAGAACAAATAAGATCCGAGATCATAAGGTTTCATAGTCCTTAGTGTAGAGTCTGTTGCAACAATTTTAACTATTCAAAAGCTGCCCCCCACCCCCCGGCAGCTTCCCAGTTGTTGGTGGTGAATTTGTTGGATAAGCAACCTTCAAATCCAAGTGAATTGTTACTACATAAAGAGAGTAGATGAAAACCCAAAGAGTGATGAAAAAGAGAGTTTGGACCCATTCAGTAATGAGGAACAGATCAAAACCTAGTTTGACTACAACCGTTGTCAGTCAAAATAGAAAGCTGAGGAGAAAAATCATTCTTGGAAAGGTGGGAGGTGGCGGATGGAGGGGGTGGCAGGGGGATTTGCTCTGCATGTTTATCATGGGACTAGGAGGCTGGCCAAAGTTGTCTCCGTTTCCGTTTTACGAACTCATCTAAAATTTTCTCACCTCACTTAATGAGGCATTTCCCTTCTTCCAAGCCAGATTTGATGGGAGTATTTTATATTTTCTTTAGCCAGTTTTAGATGTAGAAAAACTTCACAAATTTAGAATGAAGACATTTCGACTTGAAATAATGAACAGTACAGATTTTGGAATACTATAATGCATTTTATTGCATTCAAATACATAGCATGAAACAGATGGCGGAGCACTAGGGAGAGAAGAGCAGGTTATGTGTAGTTTTTAACTCCCTCCTTCCAGCAACTTCTCTCTGTAGTACTGCACGGTAGGAGACAGTTTTAGAAATTCTATCTCTACTTTCCTATCAAGGACACAATACAATTTTCCATGTCTCAGATCCTTTCCAGTACTTAGTCTGGTATTTCCTCACATGCTGTGTTAGAGTTCTGTCTAAATTAGAGCTCTAAAATGTCTCTAACATCTAGAGTTCCGTTAAGAGAAGCTTACTGATGATGGGATCCGATCAGCGCCCACTTCAGGCTTCCTGGTCATTTAACACAATTTCCTAAGTCAAAGCTAGGGTTACAGTGATATGCTGGATAACGTTCCCTCAGTTTTCTCTGTCTCTTTCTCTTTCTCCAGTTATATTAAAAAATAATTGACATACATCATTATATAGGTTTAAGGCATACAGCATGATGGTTTGATTTACATATATTGTTGAAATGTTTACAATAGGTTCAGCTACCTTCCATCTTTTCATATAGATGCAAGAAAGAAAGGAAAAAAAGAAAAAACGAATTTTCTCCTTGGATGAGAACTCTTAGGATTTGCTCTCTTAACAACTTTCCCGTATATGGTACAGCAGTGTTAGCTATAGTCCTCATGCTGCACCTTACATCCCTGGTACTTATTTATCGGTTCTCTTTTTAACCACAACCGCAGGTGGGCTTGGCCAGGCCTTGGAGCCAGGCTGGCACTCGGTGCGGGGACCAGGGGGCACGGCGGGCCGAAGACACCTGCTCCAGGCGCGGGGGCGGCAGCGGACGGCCGAGGAGCTGCGCGGGGCGGGCAGAGAACGCGCGGGACGAGGGCGCGTGGAGACGAGCGCGCACGCAGACGCGCGCGCGGGGCCGCCCGGGGCGAGGAGGGAGAGGGTTTGCGGAGACGCCGAACGGGAAGAGGTCACCGCCTTCCCGCCTGCGGCCCGGCTGCCTAAGCCAGGGGAGCGAGGAGAGCGTTCCCCGCGGGCCGGGGCTCGGCCGCGCCCACCGTGCCCGCCCCGCCCCCGGCCGCCCACGCCGCGTGGGAGACGCGGCCCCACCCTGCGCCCGCCCCCGGCGGTGGTCGCGCAGCCCGCCGCGCACCGCCCACCCACAGACGCGCGTGGCTCTCGGCGAAGGCGGCGCCCGCGCTGCAGCCGCCGGGCCCGGGCAGCGAGCATCCTCCCTTCTTCGTCATTCCCTCCGGCCCTAGTCGCCGCAGCCCCGCGGTGATGAGCCCCGAGCCGGTCCCGCCGCCGCCCCCCTGTCGCGGTTGCGACTGCGGGGAGCCGCTCGCCCAGCGGGTGGAGAAGGGCGACGAGGCCTTCCGCGCGGGCGAGTACGAGACGGCGGCCGAGCTCTTCCGCTCCGCGCTGGCCGGCCTGGCGCGGCCCGACCGCGGCCTGTGCCTGCGGCTGGGGGACGCGCTGGCCCGCGCCGGCCGCCTCCCCGAGGCCCTGGGCGCGTTTCGCGGCGCCGCGCGGCTCGGGGCGCTGCGCCCCGACGAGCTGGGGGAGCTGGCGAGCGGCCTGGCGTGCGTCCCGGGCCCGCGCGACCGGCGGCCGCCGGTGGGGAAGCCAGGCCGCGCCCCCGGGGAGGCGCCGAGCGGGGGGCCGTCGGCCTCGGTGCCCGCGGCGCCTCGGGACCTGCTGGACTGCCCGCGCTGCCAGCGGCTGCTGCACAAGCCGGTGACGCTGCCGTGCGGGCTCACGGTGTGCAGGCGCTGCGCTGAGCCGGGGCCGGGCCGGCCGCCGGCGCGCCGCGTCAACGTGGTGCTGAGCGGCCTGCTGGAGAAGTGCTTCCCGGCCGAGTGCCGGGCGCGCAGGCTGGCGGGCCAGGTGCGGAGCCTGCAGCGCCAGCAGCAGCCCGAGGCCGCGCTGCTCAGGTGCCACCAGGCCCTGGACCTCGGTAAGCGGGCGCGGGGGCTGGGCCGCCTACACGCTCGCCTGTTGAGGGGCAGGGCCGGGACGGGAGAGCTGGGTTCGGCCGGCGGGGCTCTTTTGCTGTCTGGAGGCGGTGAGGCGAAGAGTAGGGGCCAGTTGCACCTGCCGGCTGTCTTTTCCAGGACCTCCGTGGCCTTCCTGAGCCGCCCTGTGAGGCCAGGACTGCTTTTCACCCTATCTCAGCCGTATAGGAGTGGGACGGTGGCCAAGGGTTTTCATTCGTCTTGTAGGGAAATGCAAATAGCTAACACCCTCGTGTGTTACAAGAAGGTAACACTCCCGGGCTATCACAAGAAGATAGCCTTGTGATGGGGCAGGGTTTGCTTTGGGGATTCTTCTGCTGGTGCATCCAGGAAGGATGCTCTTACACTCCACTGTTTGGCTCTGACCTCCCTTCTCTCTCAAAGGCCATTAGATGTTGTAATGGTGTGATTAGCTTTTTAGATGGTTATATACTAACTAGTAGTCTGGTTTATTTTATGTTATCTTTTAAACTAGAGTCTGTGACCAGCACCAGCCGCTTCCCGCCCAACCACCACCTATTAAGAATATATAATTTAAAGGAAGCCCAAACTTCGGTCCTGGTCATTGCGTTTGACTCTGAATGAGTATGCTCTATTGACAGTTGTTTGGGGTGGAGAATGTGTGGATGGAGGGTGATTTGTTTTCTGAATTCGCTGGTTTTGAAACAGGGTTGTGTGTGCATGACTTAAATCTCTAGTCAAGAAGACTTGCTTTAATGTTTTGTTACTAAGAGTCTTCTTGTGTGCTCTAGTCATTATGCATTTTATTGTAAACTAGGGTAAGGTTTTCTCTTTTAGAAGGCACACCTGTATCCAAATTGGGAGATTCTCTGCTGGAATAGAGCAGTTAAATTGCTTTATGTAACAAATAATTGGTACCATATTTGAAACAACATATCCGTACTTTAACAGGCTGTGTATTTTTTAGTTTTCAATTATTTATGTATCAGTATATATGGTGTAGAGCCACACTATTCAGTAGAGATATTGTGTAAGCCACATATGTAACTTTACTTTTTCTGTTAACCCATTTAAAAAAGGTGAAAAGTAGCAGGTGAAATTCATTTTTAAAATATTTTTAACCTTATACCTTCAAAATGTTATTTCAACATATCTTTAATGTAAAAAAATCCAGATTTTACTTTCTCAGTAAATCTTGGAAATTCATTGTGTATTTTACATTTGCCACCCACCCCGATTTGGATACTAAATTTTCATCAGAAGTACTTCCTCTATGTTTAGATGCCATAAAATTTAGAGTTGAATAAGTGGATTCTCATGTTGGTGTCGTTCCAAATTAACTTAAAAGTTATCCACTAACTGAAGAGTATCCACTTTTAGAAATTCTATTAATTAAAATAAAAAATAACTCAGTTCCTTTGTTGCACTAGACCTCTCTCTTGTTTTCACTAGCCACATGTATCCAACGGCTACTGTTGTAGATAGCACAAGTACAGAACCTTAAAAAACAATTGCTGGAAATGTAACAGATCACAATACCAACTCTTGGAGAAGATTTAGAAAATGAGAACTCTTGTATGCTGCTGATGGGTCTGCATAATTATACCCCTGGTACGTTGTTTGGCAGTATCTGAAAATGTTAATTATGACCTTTGGCCAAGCAGCTTCAATGAGGTACAAGCATATGTGCACTGAAAAAATGTATACAAGGGTGTACAAGAGTGTATGTACATCATTAGAGATAGCCCTAAAGTGGAACTCAAATGTCCAAAAAGAACAGAATGAATAAGTAAATATATTATGATGTCTTTATGGAATACTACATAGAAAGAAAATAAGCCAACTTCAGTTACGTACCACAGTGTGGTTGAATCACATACATAATGTTAAGTGAAAGCCGGACTCAAAAGCATTTTTAGTACATGATTATATTTATCTGTAAGTCCAAACAGGCAAAATTACTGTGGCCTGTTAGAAGCAAGTAAGGGCAGTGATTACCTTGGGGAAGAAAAAGGGGAATGTTATTGTGAGTAAGTGTGGGAGGGACCTGAGTGGTAGTGGTAATGTTCTGTTCCTTGACCTGGAAGATGGATGGACAGGTGTGTTCACTTTGTGACAATTCATTGTATTTTCCGTTTATATGTTAGACCTCAATTTAAAAGTTGTAAGAACATGGATTATTGCAGTCAGTTCACCATGAGAACTTCATTCAGTATATTCAGTATCCATTTTCCACTCAAAGATTGGAAAAGAAAGCCAAGTTTCCCTAGTTTAAAAATTTATAGAAAAAATTTAACTTAGTAATAAATTAGCTCCCAAGAGAGGTTTTGTTATAGTAAAAAGGTTACAAATATTTGGATTTGGAAATGCCTGTGTTTAGACACAGGCTGACAGTTATTTTGTGACCCTAGCCAAGGGTGGTAATCATTAATGCTGTTCCCCAAATATTTATATCTTTATACCCTCTCCAAACAAGTACGATTGCATTCCTTTCCTGCTTGTGGTTGGGTAGAGCCATGTGACTAATTTTGGCCAATAAGTTGCGAGTGGAATTCAAAATAACTGTATGTTAAAACAGAAATAAACATGTGAAAAGATAACTCAATAGATAACTGTCTATTAAAAAGAACCAAATGGGTATTCTAGACCTGGAAAATACGGTATCTGAAGTTGAGAATTAGACGGATTCGAAAACAGGCTGGACACATCAGAAATCAGGGTGGGAACACTCAGGAACAAGTCAATAGACAATATCCAAGCTGAATCACAGAGGAAAAAAACAGAGCATAAGAGAAATGTGGGACACAGAGAAAAGTTCTAAAATCTGTGGAATACGAGCCCCCGAAGAGGAGAGAGGGAGAAGGGGCAAGTGAAATATTTGAAGGAAAAATGGCTGAGAATTTTCTAGATCTGATGGGAAACTTTAAGTCACTGAACCAAGAGGCTCAGTAAGCCCAACAGGATAAACACAAGCATTCACTTCACCCAACAAACAAAACGTATCTAAGTATATTACAGTCCAGTTACTGAAAATCAAACATAAAGAGACATTTAAAAGCACTTAGAGAAGGCAGGATATATTTCCTTCAAAGGAGCCAGAATAAGACTGATAGCTGACTTTTCAACAAAATTATTAAAACTAGAAGATAATGGAGTAACATCTTGAAAGTGATGAAAGAGGGGAAAAAAAACCCTACCTGGCATTCTTTACCCAGATGAAAAATATCTGTCAGAAATGAAGGCAAAATTAAGATGCTTTAATCCAGGTAAATAATAGGAAGGATTTTTATTGCCATCACAGTTGCCTGAAGTACTGAGGGGAATTCTTCAGGTTAAAGGAAAATGATGCGGATGGTAGCATGGAACTAAAGGAAGGAATGAAGATCACTAGACAGAGTAAATACATGAATAAATATAAGAGAATATTGATTATTTCAAACTCTTTCCCTCTTCTCGGGACTTCCTGTTCTCTGACACATAACAATATTGAAATTAGGCCAATTAAGAACCCTAAAATGGCCTCTAAGTGTTCAAGTGAAAGGAAGAGTCATGCATCTCACTTTAAATCAGAAGCTAGAAATATTTAAGCTTAATGAGGAAAGCATGTTGAAAGCTGAGACAGGCCAAAAGCTTGGCCTCTTGTGCCAAACACCTAGCTAAGCTGTGAATGCAAAGGAAAAGTTCTTGAAGGATATTAAAAGAGCTACTTCAGTGAACACATGAATGATAAAAAAGCGAAACAGCCTTATTGCTGATAGGCAGAGCGTTATAGTGGTCTGGATAGAACAAACCAGCCACGACGTTGCCTAAAGCCAAAGCCTAATCCAGAGCAAGGCCCTAACTCTCTTTAATTCTTTGAAGACTGAGAGAGGTGAGGAAGCTGCAGAAGAAAACTCTGAAGCTAGCAGAGCTTGGTTCATGAGGTTTAAGCAAAGAAGCCACCTCCATAACATAAAAGTGCAAGGTGAAGTGTTGATGTAGAAGCTGCAGCAAGTTATCCAGAAGGTCTAGCCAAGATCATTAGTGAAGGTGGCTACACTAAACAACAGATTTTCAATGTAGGCGAAGAAGGTGCCATTTAGGACTTTCATAGAGAGGAGAAGTCAGTGCCTGTCTTCAAAGCTTTAAAGGACTGGCTGCCTCTCTTGTTAAGGGCTAAGGCAGCTGGTGATTTTAAGTTGAATCCAGTGCTCCTTTACCATTCTGAAAATCCTAGGGCCCTTAAGAATTATGCTACATTTACTCTGCCTGTGGTCTATAAGTGAAACAACAGACTCTGGATGACAGCACATCTGTTTACAACATGGTTTACTGAATATTTTAAGCCCACTGTGGGTACCTACTGCTCAGAAAAAAGATTCCTTTCAAAATATTACTGCTCATTGACAATGCACCTGGTCACCCAAGAGCTCTGATGGAGATGTACAAAGAGATTAATGTTGTTTTCATGTCAGCTAACACAATACCCATTCTGCAGCCCAAGGATCAAGGAGTAATTTCAACTTTCAAGTCTTACTATTTAAGAAATACATTTCGTGAAGCTATAGCTGCCAGATAAAGTGACTCCTCTGATGGATCTGGGCAAAGGAAATTGAAAATCTTCTGGAAAGGACTCACGATTCTAGGTGCTGTTAAGAACATTCGCAATTCATGAGAAGAGGTACAAATGTCAACATTCACAGGAGTTTGGAAGAAGTTGACTCCAACCCTCATGGATGACTTTGAGAGGTTCAAGACTTCATGGAGGAAGTAACTGCAGGTGTGGAGACAGCAAGAGAACTAGAATTAGAAGTGGAACCAGAAGATGTGACTGAATTGCTGCCATCTCAGGATAAAACTAGTAGATGAGTTGCTTCGTAAGGATGAGCAAAGAAGGTGATTTCTTGATATGGAATCTACTCCTGGTGAAGATGCTGTGAAGATTGTTGAAATGATAACAAAGGACTTAGACTATTATGTAAACTTAGTTTATGAAGCAGCAGCAGGGTTTGAGAAGATGCCAATTTTGAAAGACATTCTGCTGTGGGTAAAATGCTGTCAAACAGCATGGCATGCTACCGAGAAATTGTTTATGAAAGGAGGAGTCAATCATTGTGGCATACTTCATCGTTGTTTTATTTTAAGAAATTGCCACGGGCACCCCAACTTTCAGCAGCCACCACCCTCATCAGCCAGCAGCCATCAACATCAAGGCAAGACCCTCCACCAGCAAAAAGATGATGACTTGCTTAAGGCTCAGATGATGGTTAGCATTTTTTTTAAACAATAAAGTATTTTTAAATTAAGGTATACACATTTTTTTTTAGACATATTGCTATTGCACACTTGATAGACTATAATATAGTGCAAACAAAACTTTTATGTGCTCTGGAAACCAAAAAAATGTGTGACTTGCTTTATTGTGATGGTCTGGAACTGAACCCACAACCTCACTGATGTATGCCTGTATGAAAAACTATGGGATGTCATTGCAACAATGCTTAGAGGGAAATTTATTGCTTTAAATGTCTCTACTACAAAAGGAAAGTTGAAAATCAGTGATCTCCAGGCTTCTATTTCAAGATACTAGAGGAAGAAAAGCAAATCGAATCCCAAGGAAGTAGAAAGGAGGAAATAAAGGTGAGAGCAAACGTCAGTTGTAAGAAAGGAAAAATACAGTCCAATATTTCTTATGAGCATTGGTACAAAAATCCTAAACAAAATATTAGCAAATTGAATCTAGTGATAGACTTAAAGAACAATACATCATGATCAAGCAGAATGTTACTTTGTTTATTCATTGTAAATCAACCACATGTACAGAATAAAGGAGAAAAGTCATATGATCTATGTTAAAATCAGGAAACTAGGAATAAAAGGCAACATTATTAATATGTTAAAGAATATCTATAGAAACCATCCTAATTAAATTTTGAATGTTTCTCCATTCGCTAGGTGACAGGGTTCACTGTCATCACTGCCACTCAACATTGTACTGAAGATTCTAGTGAGTGTAATGAGGAGAAAATAAAAGAGCATCAAACTGGAAAAATAAAAGTTATTATTTGTAGATTGTGTGTGGGAGTACATAGAGACTCCAGAATAATAATTGGACTATTATAAATTATAAATGAATTACCAAGAGTGTTGAATATTGGGTCAGTATAGAAAGACCAATGATAATTATAAATACTTAGTAAAGAACAAATAGAAAACAGAATTTGAAAACAACCCATTTATTGAACAAAAAATTTCTTGGAATAAATCCTGAAATATCTGAAGGATGTTCACAACCTCTACACTGAAAATACAAAACATTTCTGGGAGAAATTAAAGTGGACTTAAATAAATGGAAAGATTTTATTTTCATGACTTGCAAGTCTCGGTATCAATAAGATGTCTGTTCTCTACAGATTGAACTGTAAACTCAATGCAATTTTAAAGTCTCAGCCAATGGTTTTGGTGGAAATTAATGAATGACCAAGGCAGTATTGAAGAAAAATAACAGCTGAAGAGTTTACACTATAAAGTATCAAGACTTACCATAATGTTGCAGTGATTAAGAGTTGTATTGGCCCAAGGATAGACACACAGAAACTGACACTTGATTTACTACAAAGATGCCAGTGGAATTCACTGGGGAAAAAAGTATTTGAAATAGTCTGAGTCAGTTGCTTATTCATATGGGAAAAAAATGAACCTGGACACTTACCTCACCTCATACATTGAAATTACAATTAGATTTCTAAAAGAAGTCATAGGAGAATATGAACTTGGGACAGGCAATTATTTCTTAAATAAGACACTAAAAGGATGATGAAAGAAAAAATAAATTTGATTTGATTAAAATGAAGAACTTTTTGTTCCTTAGAGACCCCCTAAAAGAGTGAAAAGGTGGTGTGTATATGTAATATGTATCTTACTGAGAATGCAAATCCAGAATATTGAAAGAATGCCTATGGTTCAAAAACAAAGTCTGTCCAAATAATAGGCAAAGACTTCAACAGATGCTTTATAAAAGTAGATCTCAAAAGGGCAATAAACATATGAAAGGGTGCCCAACATAATTAGTGATCAAATGCAAATCGAAAGTAAAATAAGATCTTACTGTATACCCGCCAGAATGGTTAAAATGAAAGTTTAACCATTTACATGGTTAAACATTTACATAGTTTGGGCAAGTATTTGAAGGAATTGGAACTCTTATGTTGCTGGTGGAAATGTCACTTGGTAGAAGTTAAATATGTTTGGGAGTACCTACTAAAGCTAAGCATATATACAACCTCTGACACAGTGTTTCCACTTCTGAGTATATACCGAATAGAAATGAATGTCATGTCCACCAGAAGACACATGCAAGAATGTGTCAGCTTTATTTATTTATTTATTGCTTCTCTTCTTCCATTTATTTTTGAGCAATTCCTCAATAAATTCTCAGTTTTATTAAGCTTAAGGCTTGATGCTTAGAAAATGTGTTGAGATCTATTTTAAATGTTTTAATAGGTTAAATTATGAAGTGCTGGCTTCATAAATGGGTTGTCAAATGCTAGAAGCCAGCAAAGAAAATAGTTTGATTCATTCAACGTCTGGATGGGAAGTGAATTTTATTGCCCTTGGACTTCTGTAAAAGCAGCCTTTAGAATCTGAGGAGCGGAGGCTTAAATGCATTAGAAAAAGATTAAAAATAAATGTAATGAAATGTGTTTTTCACTCAGGAAACTCAACATCAATTGAGCTAACACAAAGTATAAGCAACAAAATAGTGAAAAAACAGAAAAATTAGTGAAACAGGAAAAATTGAGCTGGGTAACAAGTCAAGCTGGTTTATTATAAAACTGGTAAAACAGACAACGTTTGGCAAGTGTGATGAAGACAAATGCAAAGCACAAGTAGCATCAAGAATGAAGAAAAGTATAACTGCAGATATAAATACAACAGATTTTAAAATCAATACGAAAAGAACAATTTTAAGGAAACTATAAATTATCAGAATTGATCCAGGAAGAAGTAAAAGACTGATATGGACCAAAAACCTTAAAAGAAATTGAACTCAGGGATTTTCTTCTGAGCAAAGGCACTACTGTCAAGCAAGTTCTAACAAACTTTCAAGGAAGTTTAACTCCCATCTTATTTTATCTATAGCCTATAAAAAAATTTGGAAAGATTTCCATCTCATTTTGTAGGGTTAGTATAATCTTGATACTGTAATCAGGTAAAGCTTGCACAGGAAAAAAATGTATAGGCTGGCCTTACCTATGTACATAGATGCCCAAACCTTAATTAAATTTCTTAGTAATATTTTGAATCCAGCAGTGTAATAAGAGTTAAGGTCAGGAAGGAAGGCTTATCCAAGGAATGTAAGGATAATTCAACATTAGACAGATGTTTCAATGTGGTTCACTGTAATAACAGGGAGGAGATATACTTACATGTAATAGATGCTTAAAGAGCATTCTATGAAATTTAATACCCGCTTGTTTTAATGCCTTCGTAGGTATGTTTCCCAAGCTCAAACTGTACTTCCAGCAGCGGTTTTGTTTTGTTTTGTTTTGTTTGCCTTAGATTTCCAAAAGTCTCCAAGGAAGATTTCTGTATTTCAAAATGCATTCAACCATGCAATTGAGGCGCTTTCATCTAATATTCAGTTGAAAATGATTAATCTGCAGTTATATTTAGTGTATATTGACATACTAAAGGGGCAGATATCATGAGAAGAATCTAAAAGAATTCTATAAACACTTTCCAGACAGTGAAATGCTCAATTTAAAATTATATGCGTGTGGATTGACATCAGTATTCCATAGTACCTGTGTGCCTTTTCAAAGGTGAATATGTAAAATCTCATTACAGATCAATAAAGGTGAACATTTTCAATCAATTTTGATGACAGGGAACACTAACTTTGAACCTGAATTGAGGAAAATGTTGTCTTCTCTAAGAGAATTCCATTTTTCTAATTAGTAGACCTATACTACAAAAAAAGAACTAAATTATTATATTTTGAAGTTTGTCAATAAAAAAGGTGTAAAAATTTGTTTTCTCTCTTGTTATATAAATACCTGCATAGTATCCTCAAGTTGACCTCTTTCCCTGCAAAGCCTAAAATATTTAATGTCTGGCCTTTTACAGAAAAAGTTGTTCATCTCTGCTCTAGCCAGTCAGTGTCTTTTTTAAAAATTCAGCTTTTTTTGTTTGGCTTCTCCATTCCTGCTGTTACTTTTCCCTTCTCCCACTTTTTTCCTTGTCATACCTTCTCTATATTATACACTTGCAGCAATAACATAATTAATACCTGCTCCCCATGCCTTGCCTGCACCTTTGACCAGTTAACTCTGTAAACAAAGAGGAGATGTGGTAGCCTTTGGAAAGTACTAAGTGGTTACTTTGAGAAAAAGGTCAAGATCAAGGATTTGGAGCAGGCCAAAAATGCGTCTTAAGTGGAGAGATGAGAACACATTTTAGGCGCCCAGCATTTTATTGATGAACTAAAATGCACACTTCAGCCCTACTTCAAAGACCCTACAGTGAGTATGGGTAGAGTGAACTCTGTCCAGCGGCCTAAAAACATAGCCATGATGGTTCTGCTTTCTTGAGCTCTGGCTTTGTCACGTTTCCGTGGTACCCTGCCTAGTCAACAACTTCATATACTGTCATCAGTTCATAGAGCACTGTTAGCTTCTGTGTAAGCTGTACTTAGGTCCTTAGTAGCATATGAGTACTGTAATTCTCAAGATCTCTTCCGTTTGAAGAATCTAGGGAAAAGGAAGATTTTTTTTCCCTTTTTTTCCCCACTTACCTGAACATATTATGGGTACGAATCTGCAGCTGCTCAGTTGCATAGAAAAATGAATTATGTTTTACTTTTCTGTTTTTTTTTTAACATCTTTATTGAAGTATAATTGCTTTACAATGGTGTGTTAGTTTCTGCTTTAAAACAAAGTGAATCAGTTATACATATGTTCCCATATCTCTTCCCTCTTGCATCTCCCTCCCTCCCACCCTCCCTATCCCACCCCTCTAGGTGGTCACAAAGCACCGAGCTGATCTCCCTGTGCTATGCGGCTGCTTCCCACTTGCTATCTATTTTACATTTGGTAGTGTATATATGTCCATGACACTCTCTCACCTTGTCACATCTCACCCCACCCCCTCCCCATATCCTCAAGTCCATTCTCTAGTAGGTCTGTGTCCTTATTCCCATCTTGCCACTAGGTTCTTCATGACCTTTTTTTTTTTTTTTCCTTAGATTCCATATATATGTGTTAGCATACTGTATTTGTTTTTCTCTTTCTGACTTACTTCACTCTGTATGACAGACTCTAACTCCATCCACCTCATTACAAATACCTCCATTTCATTTCTTTTTATGGCTGAGTAATATTCCATTGTATATATGTGCCACATCTTTATCCATTCATCTGATGGTGGACACTTTGGTTGCTTCCATGTCCTGGCTATTGCAAATAGAGCTGCAATGAACATTTTGGTACATGACTCTTTTTGAATTATGGTTTTCTCAGGGTATATGCCCAGTAGTGGGATTGCTGGGTCGTATGGTAGTTCTATTTTTAGTTTTTTAAGGAACCTCCATACTGTTCTCCATAGTGGCTGTATCAATTTACATTCCCACCAACAGTGCAAGAGTGTTCCCTTTCCTCCACACCCTCTCCAGCATTTATTGTTTCTAGATTTTTTGATGATGGCCATTCTGACCGGTGTGAGATGATACCTCATTGTAGTTTTGATTTGCATTACTCTAATGATTAAGGATGTTGAGCATTCTTTCATGTGTCTGTTGGCCATCTGTATACCTTCTTTGGAGAAATGTCTATTTAGGTCTTCTGCCCATTTTTGGATTGGGTTGTTTGTTTTTTTGTTATTGAGCTGCATGAGCTGCTTGTAAATCTTGGAGATTAATCCTTTGTCAGTTGCTTCATTTGCAAATATTTTCTCCCATTCTGAGGGTTGTCTTTTCGTCTTGTTTATGGTTTCCTTTGCTGTGCAAAAGCTTTTAACTTTCATTAGGTCCCATTTGTTTATTTGTGTTTTTATTTCCATTTCTCTAGGAGCTGGGTCAAAAAGGATCTTGCTGTAATTTATGTCATAGAGTGTTCTGCCTATGTTTTCCTCTAAGAGTTTGATAGTGTCTGGCTTTACACTTAGGTCTTTAATCCATTTTGAGTTTATTTTTGTGTATGGTGTCAGGGAGTGTTCTAATTTCATACTTTTACATGTACCTGTCCAATTTTCCCAGCACCACTTATTGAAGAGACTGTCTTTTCTCCACTGTATATGCTTGCCACCTTTATCAAAGATAAGGTGACCATATGTGTGTGGGTTTATCTCTGGGCTTTCTGTCCTGTTCCATTGATCTTTATTTCTGTTTTTGTGCCAGTACCAAACTGTCTTGATTACTGTAGCTTTGTAATATAGTCTGAAGTCAGGGAGCCTGATTCCTCCAGCTCCATTTTTTATTCTCAAGATTGCTTTGGCTATTCGGGGTCTTTTGTGTCTCCATACAAATTGTGAAATTTTTTGTTCTAGTTCTGTGAAAAATGCCATTGGTAGTTTGATAGGGATTGCATTGAATCTGTAGATTGCTTTGGGTAATAGAGTCATTTTCACAATGTTGATTCTTCCAATCCAAGAACATGGTATATCTCTCCATCTATTTGTATCATCTTTAATTTCTTTCATCAGTGTCCTATAATTTTCTGCATACAGGTCTTTTGTCTCCTTAGGTAGGTTTATTCCTAGATATTTTATTCTTTTTGTTGCAATGGTAAACGGGAGTGTTTTCTTAATTTCACTTTCAGATTTTTCATCATTAGTATATAGGAATGCAAGAGATTTCTGTGCATTAATTTTGTATCCTGCTACTTTACCAAATTCATTGATTAGCTCTAGTAGTTTTCTGGTGGCAGTTTTAGGATTCTCTATGTATAGTATCATGTCATCTGCAAACAGTGACAGCTTTGCTTCTTCTTTTCCGATTTGGATTCCTTTTATTTCTTTTTCTTCTCTGATTGCTGTGGCTAACACTTCCAAAACTATGTTGAATAATAGTGGTGAGAGTGGGCAACCTTGTCTTGTTCCTGATCTTAGTGGAAATGGTTTCAGTTTTTCACCATTGAGGACAATGTTGGCTGTGGGTTTGTCGTATATGGCCTTTAGTGTGTTGAGGAAAGTTCCCTCTATGCCTACTTTCTGCAGGGCTTTTATCATAAATGGGTGTTGAATTTTGTCGAAAGCTTTCTCTGCATCTATTGAGATGATCATATGGTTTTTCTCCTTCTATTTGTTAATATGATGTATCACGTTGATTGATTTGCATATATTGAAGAATCCTTGCGTTCCTGGAATAAACCCCACTTGATCATGGTGTATAATCCTTTTAATGTGCTGTTGGATTCTGTTTGCTAGTATTTTGTTGAGGATTTTTGCATCTATGTTCATCAGTGATATTGGCCTGTAGTTTTCTTTCTTTGTGACATCTTTGTCTGGTTTTGGTATCAGGGTGATGGTGGCCTCGTAGAATGAGTTGGGGAGTGTTCCTCCCTCTGCAATATTTTGGAAGAGTTTGAGAAGGATAGGTGTTAGCTCTTCTCTAAATGTTTGATAGAATTCGCCTGTGAAGCCATCTGGTCCTGGGCTTTTGTTTGTTGTAAGATTTTTAATCACAGTTTCAATTTCAGTGCTTGTGATTGGTCTGTTCATATTTTCTATTTCTTCCTGGTTCAGTCTCGGCAGGTTGTGCATTTCTAAGAATCTGTCCATTTCTTCCAGGTTGTCCATTTTATTGGCATAGAGTTGCTTGTAGTAATCTCTCATGATCGTTTGTATTTCTGCAGTGTCAGTGGTTACTTCTCCTTTTTCATTTCTAATTCTATTGATTTGAGTCTTCTCCCTTTTTCTCTTGATGAGTCTAGCTAATGGTTTATGAATTTTGTTTATCTTCTCGAAGAACCAGCTTTTAGTTTCATTGATTTTTGCTATTGTTTCCTTCATTTCTTTTTCATTTATTTCTGATCTGATCTTTATGATTTCTTTCCTTCTGCTAGCTTTGGGGTTTTTTTGCTCTTTTTTCTCTAATTGCTTTAGGTGCAAGGGTAGGTTGTTTATTCTAGATGTTTCCTGTTTTTTGATGTAGGCTTGTATTGCTATAAACTTCCCTCTTAGAACTGCTTTTGCTGCATCCCATAGGTTTTGGGTCATCGTATCTCCATTGTCATTTGTTTCTAGGTATTTTTTGATTTCCCCTTTGATTTCTTCAGTGATCACTTCGTTATTAAGTTGTGTATTGTGTAGCCTCCATGTGTTTGTATTTTGTACAGATCTTTTCCTGTAATAGATATCTAGTCGCATAGCGTTGTGGTCGGAAAAGATACTTGATACTATTTCAATTTTCTTAAATTTACCAAGGCTTGATTTGTGACCCAAGATATGATCTCTTCTGGAGAATGTTCCATGAGCACTGGAGAAGAATTTGTATTCTGTTGTTTTGGATGGAATGTCCTATAAATATCAATTAAGTCCATCTTGTTTAATGTATCATTTAAAGCTTGTGTTTCCTTATTTATTTTCATTTTGGATGATCTGTCCATTGGTGGAAGTGGGGTGTTAAAGTCCCCTACTATGATTGTGTTGCTGTCGATTTCCCCTTTTATGGCTGTTAGTATTTGCCTTATGTATTGAGGTGCTCCTATGTTGGGTGCATAAATATTTACAATTGTTATACCTTCCTCTTGGATCGATCCCTTGATCATTATATAGTGTCCTTCTTTGTCTCTTGTAATAGTCTTTATTTTAAAGTCTATTTTGTCTGATATGAGAATTGCTACTCCAGCTTTCTTTTGATTTCCATTTGCATGGAATATCTTTTTCCATCCCCTCACTTCCAGTCTGTATGTGTCTCTAGGTCTGAAGTGGGTCTCTTGTAGACAGCATATATATGGGTCTGGTTTTTCTATCCATTCAGCCAGTCTGTGTCTTTTGGTGGGAGCATTGAATCCATTTACATTTAAGGTAATTATTGATATGTATGTTCCTATTCCCATTTTCTTAAATGTTTTGGGTTTGTTTTTGCAGGTGTTTTCCTTCTCTTGTGTTTCTTGCCTAGAGAAGTTCCTTTAGCATTTGTTGTAAAGCTGGTTTGGTGGTGCTGAACTCTCTCAGCTTTTGCTTGTCTGTAAAGGTTTTAATTTCTCCATCAAATCTGAATGAGATCCTTGCTGGGTAGAGTAACCTTGGTTGTAGGTTTTTCTCCTTCATCACTTTAAGTATATCCTGCCACTCCCTTCTGGCTTGCAGAGTTTCTGCTGAAAGATCAGCTGTTAACCTTATGGGGATTCCCTTGTGTGTTATTTGTTGTTTTTCCCTTGCTGCTTTTAATATGTTTTCTTTATATTTAATTTTTGATAGTTTGATTAATATGTGTCTTGGCGTGTTTTTCCTTGGATTTACCCTGTATGGGACTCTCTGTGCTTCCAGGACTTGATTAACTATGTCCTTTCCCATATTAGGGAAGTTTTCAACTATAATCTCTTCAAATATTTTCTCAGTCCCTTTCTTTTTCTCTTCTTCTTCTGGGACCCCTATAATTCGAATGTTGGTGCGTTTAATGTTGTCCCAGAGGTCTCTGAGACTGTCCTCAGTTCTTTTCATTTTTTTTTCTTTATTCTGCTCTGCAGTAGTTATTTCCACCATTTTATCTTCCAGGTCACTTATCCTTTCTTCTGCCTCAGTTATTCTGCTATTGATCCCATCTAGAGTATTTTTAATTTCATTTATTGTGTTTTTCATCGTTGCTTGGTTCCTCTTTAGTTCTTCTACATCCTTGTTAAATGTTTCTTGCATTTTGTCTATTCTATTTCCAAGATTTTGGATCATCTTTACTATCATTATTCTGAATTCTTTTTCAGGTAGACTGCCTATTTCCTCTTCATTTGTTAGGTCTGGTGTGTTTTGACCCTGCTCCTTCACCTGCTGTGTGTTTTTTTGTCTTCTCATTTTGCTTATCTTACTGTGTTTGGGGTCTCCTTTTCACAGGCTGCAGGTTCGTAGTTCCCGTTGTTTTTGGTATCTGTCCCCAGTGGCTAAGGTTGGTTCAGTGGGTTGTGTAGGCTTCCTGGTGGAGGGGACTAGTGCCTGTGTTCTGGTGGATGAGGTTGGATCTTGTCTTTCTGGTGGGCACGTCCGCGTCTGGTGGTGTGTTTTGGGGTGTCTGTGGCCTTATTATGATTTTAGGCAGCCTCTCTGCTAATGGATGGGGCTGTGTTCCTGTCTTGCTAGTTGTTTGGCATAGGGTGTCCAGCACTGTAGCTTGCTGGTCGTTGAGTGAAGCTGGGTTTTGATGTTGAGATGGAGATCTCTGAGAGATTTTCGCCGTTTGGTATTATGTGGAGCTGGGAGGTCTCTTGTGGACCAGTGTCCTGAAGTTGGCTCTCCCACGTCAGAGGCACAGCCCTGATGCCTGGCTGGAGCACCAAGAGCCTTTCATCCACACAGCTCAGAATATAAGGGAGAAAAAAATAGAAAGAAAGAGGATAAAATAAAATAAAATAAAGCTATTATAATAAAAAATATGAAAAAAATTATTAAGTTAATGTATTCAGAAAAAAATTTTTTTTAATTTTTAAAAATAGATTTATTAATTTTTTATAATAAAAATAAGAAAAAAATTATTAAGAAAAAAATTTATTAAGAAAAAATTTTTTTTAATTTTTTAAAATAAAAAATATGAAAAAACTTATTAAAATATTTTTTTAATTTCTAAAAATAGAAAATAAGGAAAAAATTATTAAGAAAACATTTATTAGGGAAAAAAATTTTTTTAAGTTAAAAAAAATAAACGGACGGACCTAACCCTAGGACTAATGGTGAAAGCAAAGCTATACAGACAAAATCTCACCCAGAAGCATACACATATACACTCACGAAAAAAGGAAAAAGGGAAAAATTAATATATCCTGCTCCCAAAGTCCACCTCTTGAATTTGGGATGATTCGTTGTCTATTCAGGTATTCAACAGACGCAGGCACATCAAGTTGTTTGTGGAGCTTTAATCCGCTGCTTCTGAGGCTGCTGGGAGAGATTTCCCTTTCTCTTCTTTGTTCGTACAGCTCCCAGGGTTCAGCTTTGGATTTGGGCCCGCCTCTGCGTGTAGGTCGCCTGAGGGCGTCTGTTCCCCGCCGAGACAGAACGGGGTTAAAGGAGCAGCTGCTTCGGGGGCTCTGGCTCACTCAGGCCAGGGGAAGGAGGGGTACGGATGTGGGGCGAGCCTGCGGCGGCAGAGGCCGGCGTTTCGTTGCAGCAGCCTGAGGCGCACCGTGCGTTCTCCTGGCGAAGCTGTCCCCGGATCACGGGACCCTGGCAGTGGCAGGCTGCACCGGCTCCCAGGAGGGGCGGTGTGGAGAGTGACCTGTGCTTGCACACAGGCTTCTTGGTGGCGGCAGCAGCAACCTTACCGTCTCATGCCCGTCTCTGGGGTCCGCGCTGATAACTGCGGCTTGCACCTGTCTCTGGGGTCCGCGCTGATAGCCGCGGCTCGTGCCCGTCTCTGGAGTTCGTTTAGGCGGCGCTCTGAATCCCCTCTCCTTGCACGCCGCGAAACGAAGAGGCAAGAAAAAGTCTCTTGCCTCTTCGGCAGCTGCAGACTTTTTCCTGGACTCCTTGCCGGCTAGCACCGAAGCCCGAGCCTCAGCTCCCAGCCCCCGCCCGCCCCGGCGGGTGAGCAGACAAGCCTCTTGGGCTGGTGAGTGCTGCTCGGCACCGAGCCTCTGTGCGGGAATCTCTCCGCTTTGCCCTCCGCACCCCTGTGGCTGCGCTCTCCTCCGTGGCTCTGAAGCTTCCCCCCTCTGCCACCCGCAGTCTCCGCCCACGAAGGGACTTCTAGTGCGTGGACACCTTTCCTCCTTCACAGCTCCCTCCCACTGGCGCAGGTCCCGTCCCTATTCTTTTGTCTCTGTTATTTCTTTTTTCTTTTGCCCTACCCAGGTACGTGGGGATTTTCTTGCCTTTTGGGAGGTCTGACGTCTTCTGCCAGCGTTCAGTAGGTGCTCTGTAGGAGCAGTTCCACGTGTAGATGTATATCTACTGTATCTGTGGGAAGGAAGGTGATCTCTGCGTCTTACTCTTCCGCCATCTTGCCCCCTCCCTCTACTTTTCTGTTTTTAAGCGTGAATTTCCTTGTGTACTTTCAAGAAAATTATTCTAAATCTTTTCTTTTTAAATACCTAGTTATAACATTAAGATGATTCAGCATCTACTCAGTGGAGATTATGTTGTAGTTAGTGTGTGTGTAGCAGTCTGTTTTTTCCTGGTGCATTTTGAAATCTTACTCATTCTCTTTCTGATTTCCTGAGAAAAGCTATGTAAAGTATACTTATCAAACTACTAAACTCTACATGTGATTAGAGGAGGTGTTATTTATTTTACCTTTATGTTTGTTTTCTAATTTAATATTTTTAATGACTTAAAGGATCATTTTTTAAAAATGCAGTAAGTTTTATTTATTACCATTCCTCATGCCTTTCAGCTCCTGGTGATAATTCGTTATTGCTGCTGAGAGCAGAGTTGTATTTATCCATGAAGAACTATGAACAGGCTCTGCAGGATGCCAGTGCAGTTTGTCAGAATGAACCTCTCCTGCCTAAGGTATTTATTTGTATAGGTTGGCTTTGGAGATAATAAATGTAAATTTATGGGATTTTTAAAAATTCTATTGAAGTATAGTTGATTTACAGTGTTGTGGTAATTTCTGTCATCCAGCCAAGTGATTCAGTTATACGTATATACATTCTTTTTCATATTCTTTTCCATTATGGTTTGTCACAGGTTATTGAACATAGTTACCTGTGTTTGGGATTTTCTGAAGAATAAAGTAAGATCATTGTGATTAGTACCTACGGACAGAGTACATTTCCCTCAAATTGTAGATAGTCTAAATGTAGCAATCCACTTCATAATAAACCAACTCAGTTTAAAAGACCAAGTTTCCAACTGGATCTGGATAGGAAACACTAATTTAGATTACTATTAGTAGATGATTAGCTGAATAATATGCCTTAGGCACTGAACAAATATATAAACAAACTAATAGAATTTTATGAATTGGTGAATAAAGAGGAAATGTTTAAAATTACAGTTTAAGTAGGAAGATACTATATTATTATTATAATCATAATAATAGTGATTAGCAGTTGGGCCCTAATATGCATGGTGCATATAAATGGTGTTAGTAAAAGGGTGAATGTTTTGTATGTATTTATTTTGTAACAATTTTAATCTCTGTGTCTTGGTTGGAAAGGTCTAATATTACTTCCTCTAGTGACACGAAATAAGGTTTGCTAACCTAATAAGAGTAGCTTAAGTTGTCCTTGAAGAAGATTAAGGAGCCAAAGAATAAAAGTTGTAACTTTTTTCATGAATTTTTGAATTTTAAACCCCTTAAGAGATTTTAAAGTTTTAAAGAACTTGTGATGAGATTAATGCCTATGGCATTCTCTATTATCTAATAAAACTATTTTTTTCTCCTGCTGTATTGCTTTTTTAATCATCTTTGTTTCAGAAACACTGAAGAAATTAACCCAGGTTAATAGGATGGATGTAGCTTGCCCTTCCTTTCTTCCTTCCATCCATCCATTTATCCAACCAGTCATCTTTTAAAACAAAATGTTTTCATATTAGATTGAGTATTAAGATGGGTGTGGGGATGAGTCCAAGAATGGGAAGCCAACGTTTGTTGGACCAAACCCAGAAATTTATTTTGTTGCTTGTTTGCTTCACTAAATACTTTTCCTACTCATATTTCTGATGCTTTTTCTCTGATCCTTTGATCTTTTATTCTTCTGAGGTAATTTCTATCAGTAGTGATTGAGCCTTAAGGACTGTGAATTACAAGTCTAGTATTTCTGATTGACAGTAGACCTACGTTGCCCTTTGAAGCTAGATTCTTCTCCATGGTATTGATCTTTGTGCTAACAACCTGGCAGTGTGTCTCTGACAAAAGACAAACTTAATTACTACAAAGTTACATGTCAGGGAGGCAGCTAATATATCTCTAGCCTTTGGGATTTTGCTTTTATTTTCAGGGTTTATTGTAAATCTGTGAATCTCAGTTCTTGATATATGTCTAGTGAAGAACAGCTCCAGCAGAAGTGCAACCTTGATAATCACTTTAAGATAGTAAAGGGCAAAAGTTTATTTCCAGGTTACTATTGCAACTAAAGGAAGTGCTATTGGAAGGTGAATTCAGAGGACTGAAGGGAGGATGAAGTTGGCCAACTGTGGTTAAGATGAGATGGAAGCTTCAGTTGGGGCTGGTGCAGCAGGTGTTTTACCCAAGCAAAACCATCCTTTCAAGCAAGCAGTTGTGGCTGATATTAAGTCCAAGCTTTTGGTGCAAATAGAGATGGGCCAGTACTAGCAAATGATTTGCCCATATTCAGAAATATAACCCAGCAAATGATAAGTTGATGCAGCTGAATCCAGGAAAGTTAACTGCCTACTAAAACAAAACCCAGTAATCCTCAGAAGAATACAACAAAATGCAAAGTTGATACAACATGTTATGTAAAATGTCCAGTGTTAACCAAAAATACTAGACATGCGAAGAAAGAGGAATTGTTGACTTTTACTCAAGATAAAAGATAGTCAATAAAAACTGTCTTCCTGTGGGCCCGGAAGTTGCATTTCACAGAATAAGACTTCAAAGCAGCTATTATAAGTAAGTTTAGAGAATTAAATGAAATTATGTCCAGAGAATTGAAGGAAAGTATGGTGTCTTTGAATTAATAGACAGTCCCAAGGGGGAAATTGAAACTATAAAAAATGGAAATACTAGAGCTGAAAAATACAAATGCTGAAATAAAAAATTGCTATATAAGCTCAATAGCACATTACACACGGCAAAAGAATCTGTGAAATTGAGGATAGAGTGATAGAAATTACACAACCCAAAGAACAGAAACACAAAAGTTTAAAGAAAAATGAATCTTAGAAACATATGGTACAATATATGTGTAATTGGAATCCCAGAAGGAGAAGCTAGAAAATGGCAGAAAAAATTTTGAAGAAATAAGGGCTGAAAGCTTTCCAAATTTAATAGAAAATATTAATTTCAGATCTAGAAGCTTAATGACCCCAAAGCAAAATAAATACAAATAAATACACTCCCTGACACATCATAATGACTGCCGCTCAGTAATCCAAAGATAAAAAGAAATTCTTGAAAGCACCAAGAGAAAAATGACATGAAGTGAGAAAAACGACATACAGGAAAATAATAAGATCATTAATGACATATCATCAGAAACTGTGGAAGCCAGTTAACATTGGAATAGCATATTCAAAGTGCCAAAAGAAGAAACCTTTCAACCAAGAAGTCTATATCCAGTAAAAATATATTTTTAAAATGAAGCTGAAATAAAAACATTTTTAGGAAACATGTCTTTGTTGCCAGCAGATGTGTACTACAAGAAATGCTAAAGGAATTTTTCAAGTCTGAAGGAAAACAGTAAATTGTAACTCAAATATAAAGGAAGTGATGAAGTGCACCACAAATAGACCAAAGCAAGAACCAGCTAACTACATGGTGTCTACCTACAGGAATCAATTTTAAATGCAAAGATACAGACTTAAAAGTCTGTAGAAATATACCCTCAGAGGGATTTCACCCCATGGGGAAAGGAGAACAGGAGGACCTCAACAATCCTTGTCACCACCATGGACCTCTGCAGCCTTTGCTTCTAAGGACGTTTACAGTCTTCACCAATCCTGAACCCAGATGATGGAGCTGCCCAGGATCCTTCCCCAGGGTCTCCTTCCCAGTGCTGGAGCTCTCACTGTGGTGAGACCTGCTTTCAGGAACCCAGGTTGCTGCTGTGCCCAACTCACGAGGATTAGGGTGCCACAGGGCCTCACCACCTGTGGGAATCAGAGCTGCCTCTGTGCTGTGACCTTCCCCCTGGGGCCTAAGTGAGTTAGGGACTATGCATCTGCTACTCTGCCATCACGGGACCATGAAGCTGTTGCTCTGTGCCCCACCCCCTGGGTCCGCAGTTGGGACTTTGACTCTCTGTCACCAGACTGTGCAGCTGTTGCTCTGTGCTCCATCCCTTCCTCCTCAATTGGGACACCTCTGTGCCCTGTTATCCCTGGGCTTTGCTGCTGCTGCATCTTGCCCCCTCTTGACCCCCTTAAATACAAATCACTGTAGGGAGACCCAGACCCCGGTTCCATGGGTGATGTACACACACTTGCACCTCAGATACTGACTCCATCATCACAGCAAGTGAGCCTGTGTCCCAGGCCACAGGGGCCACAGTAGTTCTGCCTGCCACTGAGCTCGTGACTCCTGCTCTGCTGCTGCTCTGAATGCAAGTGCCTCAGGCCTGGTACCACAGAGGGATCCCCTCAGCTAGAACATCCCCCCACATATAGAAAAGAAGAAGAGGAGGACCCCAGCAGCCCTAGCTGCCACTGCCATTGCAGATACCCATGGGAGGCTGGCAGTCTCGGCTGCTGAGTGTCCCCATGGTCTTTGCCAGTGCTGAACTCAGCTGGCAGATCTGCATGGAGATGGTGGCACCGCACCCCTACCCAGTTGGTGCCCTCACAGCCAACTTCAGGTGAAAGTGAGTTTAGATGATCCACTGAAGCCAGGTCATGCAGATGGAAAATCAATAAGGAAATGATGGACTTGAACTTGAATAAGGAATAATGGACTCCTGGATCAAATGAGTCTAGTAGACATATACAGAATATTCCATCAAACAGCAGCAAAATATATGTTCTCAAGGGCACACAACATTCTCCATGATAGATGATATGCTAGGTCACAAAGCAAGTCTTAATAATTTTAAGATGATTGGAATTTTATCCAGTATCTTTTCCAGACACAATGGTATGAGACTAGAAATACATAATAGGAGAAAAGCTAGAAAAGTCACAAATACATAGGAATTAAACAACAGGCTTGTGAACAACTGCTGAGTCAAAGAAGAAATCAAAAGGAAAATAAAAAAATATCCAGAGACGAACCAAAGTGGAAGCACAGCATACCAAAATGTATGGGATGCAGCAAAAGCAGTTCTAACAAGGAAGTTTTAGCAATAAACTTTTACATTAAGAAAAAAGTAAGATCTAAAATAAACAACCTCAGGGACTTCCTTGGTGGCGCAGTGGTTAAGAATCTGCCTGCCAATGCACAGGGCACGGGTTTGAGCCCTTGTCTGGGAAGATCCCACGTGCCAAAGAGCAACTAAGCCCATGCACCACAACTACTGAGCCTGCGCTCTAGAGCCTGAGAGCCACAACTACTGAGCCTGCGTGCCACAACTACTGAAACCTGCGTGCCTAGAGCCCATACTTCTCAACACGAGAAGCCACTGCAATGAAGAGTAGCCCCCGCTCACTGCAACTAGAGAAAGCCTGCATACAGCAATGAAGACCCAACACAGCCAAAAATAAATAAATATAAATAAATAAATAAAGATACTAATGCTTTAAACAAATTTAAAAAAAAATAAACAACCTTAAATCTCAAGAACCTAAAGAACAAACTAAGTTAGCAGAAGGAAGTAATAAAGATTAGAGCAGGAATAAATGAAATTGAGATGAGAAAGACAACATAAAAGATTAACAAAACTAAGATTTGGTTTCTTGAAAAGTTAAAATTGACAAACCATTAGCTAGACTAGGGAAAAAAGAGATGACTCAAATAAATAAAATTATGAGTAAAAGAGAAGACATTTGATACCACAAAAATACGAAGGTTCAAAGTGACTACTTTGAACATTTATAAACCAACAAATTAGATAATTTAGAAGAAATAGGTAAATTCCTAGAAACATACAGCCTACCAAGTCTTGAACCAAGAAGTAATTAGAAAATCTGGACAGACCAATAACAATCAAGGGGATTGAACCAGTAATGAAAAATCTCCCAGAACAGAAAATCCCAGAACCAGGTGGCTTCACTGATGAATTCTATCAATCATTTAAAGAAGAATTAATGCCAATCCTTACCAAACTCTTCCAAAAATTGAGGAGGATGGAACACTTCCAAAGTCGTTTTATGAGGTTAGCATTACCCTGATACTGAAGCTAGACAAGGCCACTGCAAGAGAAGAAAAGTATAGGCCAATTATCTCTAATGAATGTAGATGCACAAATTCTCAACAAAATGCCAGCAAACCAAATTAAAGAGCGCACTAAAGGATCACTACAACATGATCAAGTGGGATTTATCCTTAGGATGCAAGGATGGTTCAACATATGCAAATCAGTCAATGTGATACCCCACATTAACAGAATGGAGGGTAAAAATTATATGGTCATCTTAATAGATGCAGAAAAGGCATCTGACAGAATTCAGCCCTCTTTTATGATATAAACTCTCAACAAATTAAGTATAGAAGGAATGAACCTCAGCATAATAAAGGCTATATATGACAAGCTCACAGCCAAAATCATGTTCAGTGGTGAAAAGTTAGAAGCCTTTTCTCTGTGGTCAGGAGCAAGACAAGCAAGACAAGAAAAGCCCTCTCTTTTTTTAAATTAATTTATTTTTATTTTTGGCTGCATTGGGTCTTCGTTGCCGCATTGCATCCATAAGCCAAAAACAAAATGCTTTTGGAAAATATTGACCTATATTGCATTTTGTTCGTTTCTGTTGTGGGACTTTGTATATTACACTTTGTGTCTGTCCTGTCTGTGTGCTCCCACAAGACTGTATGCTCCTTGAAGACAGGAACATGGTAGTGACCTGTGATTACTGGGTGAGTGAAGGGTGGTAGACAGTCAGTTCTCTCTTAGCATGTCCCTTGGAGCTGCTTGGGGCTCACATTCCAGGTATGGACTCCTGTGTTCTGATCGTGTGTTGCACTTGTGGGACATTCAGGTTTGCCCAGTTTCGAAGACAGTAGAGCTAGAGCCATCCTCGGTGGGCTTGTGTTTATTCTACTTAATGTGCAAATAAAACAGTTCCAGTGATTTTTTTTTTTATTTCAGGGTTGTTTGTACAAAAGTATATCATCACACTGTTTTTTCAAATGTATATCTTTGGATGAATCCAGGGACATCACGTGAAAGCTCTGGCTCTTTCTGGACTGGGAAGAAGTAAGGAAGTGTTGAAGGAGTTTCTCTACTGCCTTGCTTTGAATCCTGAATGTAACTCAGTGAAGAAAGAAGTGCAGAAGGTGTGATTTCCTTTCAATGACTTTCTTCTTGAAGTCTTATTTTCAGCCTTTGTGTCCATGCTGAGTAACTGCTACATGTAAAATGAACAAGAAATGTAGTTCTGAATATTCATGACAGTGTGATTTAAAACACACAGTGGTAATGATGAGTTCATGCATTTGATAATGCAGCGTGTTTCATGAGACCGTGTACACATACCTCAATTCTGCTGAAATAATGACACGCATTCGTGAGGCAGGGTAGATGTGTGCAGCTGGGGAGGCAAAGTGATTTATCCTAGAGTTTGTAATTCAAGGACTGTAGTTTGTGCAGAAGCCCTGTAAGAGACATCATGATATATGCAAAAGATATCAATTCAGCTACATAGATTGACTTGAAATTTTCAGCGAAACTTCACCAACACGGAGCAGAAACACCTGCTCTTTTATGCAAATCTTTAACCCAGTTTTATTAGAGGTCATCGAGTCACACTTGATGTAGGGACCTGCCCTATAAAAAAGCCTGTACGGTAGGTACACAGTCTTAGCATTTCCGATGACGAGGAGTCCTTGTTTTTACATCTACATTTCCATATTTTAACACTGTTTATTTTCAACTTGTAGGGTACACTTACCCTGTAATTTCCACTCTACAGTTGAGTTTTAGTCTCTGGAGCAAGAGAAAAGTTTTTCCTCCTTAATTTAAACCGCCTTAGATATTAGAGAAGAGCTGTCATCTTTGCCTTAACTAGTTCTTTGAACCTAACATCCTCTCCCCACAGAACAGGGTTGTCAGGTTTCCTCCTGTGGCTGCCTAGCTGTATACTCCGAACTTTAGCCCCTACATCCAGTGGCTGCAGGTGGTGAACTTTCATCTTCCCTGTGTTCACTGGGAGTTGATTTTTAGCCTGATACCATCACACTGTTGGCTTCTATTAGAACTGTAGTTAGCCAGAATAGCCAGATTTTTTTTTTTAAATGAGAACTTTCTAGCAATATTTTTTATCCTTTTCTTGTGTAGTTGACTGGTCTTTGTTAATCCTGTTAAATTGTCACTCATTGGTTTTGATCACTGTTTCAACTTGTCAAAATAATATTGAATCTTGAGCTGGCTATTTTTAATGATTCCTGCCTGCTTTGTCTCACCTGCAACTTTCACAAGAATTGTAAAACGTATGTTACCCCAACTGATGCTTACAACAGCATCATGAGAAGTTCAGCCCGAGCTCAGAGAGATGAAGCAGATTCACGAAGGTCCCAGGACCGGGATTTAGGTCTTGTGGATTCTTGCCTGTTTGGTGCTTTTGCATGCAGACATGATGTTTTCCCTCCAGCATTTTACGGGTGCTAGGTATCTTCTGTCACAGACGGCGCCAAACAGTGCCAGCCTCCTGATGCCCATGAGATGTGGTACCCTCCCTGGCAGCCTCCTGCAGCTCTGCTGACCCCTCAGGGCCACTGCCGAGGACACTGACGTCCCTGCTGGGATGCTGGTCCTCACTGCCGCAGAGGTCGTGGGTTCTGGTGCACTCATCTGTCACCTGCAGCGCAGTGGGTGGATTCTTTGTTGAGGTTTCAGTGAATCCTTTACACCTCTCTTTTTTTTTTAATTTATTTATTTATTTTTGCTGTGTTGGGTCTTCATTTCTGTGCGAGGGCTTTCCTTAGTTGCGGCAAGCGGGGGCCACTCTTCATCGCGGTGCGCGGGCCTCTCACTATCATGGCCTCTCTTGTTGCGGAGCACAGGCTCCAGACGCGCAGGCTCAGTAGTTGTGGCTCACGGGCCCAGTTGCTCCGCGGCATGTGGGATCCTCCCAGACCAGGGCTTGAACCCGCCAGACCAGGACTCGAACCCGAATCCTTTACACCTCTCTTAGGCCCTTGGGTTCAGCTGAGTCCATGCGGTTGGGCAGGACCATCGAGGGGCTGGCCGGCACTTCCCACCACCACCGAAAGCTGGTGAACCAGAATTGAGCCCCTTCACCTTCTCTTCCTCTGAAGTTCTTACTAGCTGACTCTTCTGGTGCTCTTGTAAATTAAGCAGCCCTCTAGAACTATCTTAATCCTGTGGGTCATCACAGCTTAGGTTCAGTCTGGCACCCCCTGCAACCGATACACCCGACGTTTCTCTCTCATCCCTGAGACATTTAGGGGAGATTTTCTGTAGCAGATGTGTAAGGACCAAACTGAAAGAAACTGCAATGCTCATATTTTGTAATTGGTAAGAGTAAGATGGACACGGACTGGGGGCTAAAATGCTTAAGATGTTGACTGTGGTTTCAGAAACACTTGAATTTTAAAACATTGGCAGTTGGAATAGGGTAATTATTCTTGTCAATGTTTTAGGCCTGTTTGGCCTCAAAGTTTCCTCTGGGTCTTTCAGGTATATGATGTATTTTTCAAAAGTGTCTTAAAATATGTATTTTTCTTCTTGGCAATTTTACAGGTAATGTGTGAGGTGTTTTTCCCTGCTTCAGAAAACGTGCCTCAGCATTTAACATCTTCCGTCCAAATCAGAATGTTGAACACAAGATTAACGGCTCAGTGTCAGAACCACGTAAACAGCCAGCCTCCTGTGGAGGGAGGTGGCAGTGCAGGGAGTTCTAAGGTGGGAAGTGCGCATGTTTGTCAATGTTATCTTGATTAAGCTTTATGTAATTTTGAACATCTACAAGTTACTCACACGGTTGCATTACGTTAGCTACAAGTACTTCTTAAGACCAGTTCTGGCTTCTCAACCTGAGAATTGACACTTTTAAAGGAATTTGATGGAAGTAATGAAAATCGCTGAAGATTGAAAGACACTTTTAGAACGTCTCCAAACAACCCACAACATCAGGAGACTTGATATTATTTTGTCTTGGAGAAAAGATAGCAGAGGGATGGTTTGAATATATGAAGATTGGTGTTAAGTTGATCTGTTTCAGGAAGAAATTATCTTTATATTTTACCATGAAAAGTGTAAAGTTCATCTTAGAAGTTAATAGATGAAACCAATTATGAGGGAAGAGTATATGCTCTCTTTTTTTTCGAGAGATTTCTAAGAAAGGCTACTGCATGATTTTTTTTCTCTGATGCTATGATTTCTTTAATATTCAGGATTCTTTTTTCCTACTTAACCAGAATCCACCTGAGAAACAGGATGTGTTTAGAAATACCAATTCTTCGGTGTTATATTTTATACTGGGCCTACACTGTGAAGAGGATAAGGAAGTGTTAGAAAGTTTTCTTCCAGCGGCACTGAGTACTGGTTTAAAGAGACAGTTTCCGAATGATTTGGAGGATGCACACGATGTGAACGCCCCTGGAAAAATTCCCAAGAAAGGTCAGTGAGGCTATTTTGTCACGGAGTGTGTGACCCTAGAGTGATAGAATGTTGGCTGATGCTCAGTATACTTAGAAAAATTTTATATAGGTGGTTTAAAATTAATAATGAAATGAACATATCACCTTCAAGATTGTAGGACAGTTTAAATGTTTACCCCTACAAGGACTTCATAGTCAAAAATAGCAGAGAAAATTTAGGTATAACTTTGACTTTTATTCATACTTTACAGATAACTTATGGCTGTATACAGTCAGCCCTCAGTATCCACGGATTCAACCAACCACGGATCAAAAATATTCAGAAAAAAAAATTCCAGAAAGTGCCAAAAAGCAAAACTTGCTTTTGCCCTGTGTAGGAACGATTTATCAATACATAGCATTTACACATATTATTATAAGTATTATAAGTAACCTAGAGATGATTTAATGTACAGGTACACCTCATTTTATTGTGCTTTTCAGATTTTTTTTTTTTTTTTTTACAAATTGAAGGTTTGTGGCAAACCTGTGTTGTCAGAAGATGGTTAGCACATTTGGCAATAAATTATTTTCAATTAACACATGTACATTGTTTTTTAGACATAATGCTAGTGCACACTTAATGGACTACAGTATAGCATAAACATAACTTTTATATGCACTGAGAAACCAAAAAAAAAATTTGTGTGATGCAGTTTATTGCAATATTCACTTAATTGCAGTGTACTGGAACTGACCCTGCAATATCTCTGGGCGATGCCTGTATGTGGGAAGATGTGCTTAGGTTATACGCAAATACCACACCATTTTACGTACGGGACTCCAGCATCAGGGGTCTTGGTATCTGTGGGGATCCTGGAGCCAGTCCCCACGGGGATACGGAAGGACAGCTGTACCGCTAATCCCATCCAGCATGGTTTGTTACATTGGTGTAACATACTTTATCCAGAGGAAATACAGTTACCGCATGCTCTTACCCAGATGTGCAAGTGTTAATTATAGCATTTAACTTTTTCAGAGGCTGATTCCTCACCCCAAAGGAACGTGAGCTCTAACGTAGGAGAAAGTGCAGAGCTCCTGATAGACGTGGCTGATTTTGAGTGTGCCCTTTGCATGAGGTAGGATGACATAGAATCTACGCAACTGTGAAGAATTCAGCCTTTCTGAATTTTGTATCCTAAACGTAATGGGCTTTTTATTGTCAGAGAAATTACATATATCTCAATAACAATTGATTTCTATTCCAAAAATATGATTAAGGAAGTTATAAATGGAAAATGGATATAAGTGATTTCTAGAATTCTTATAAAAAGGTTATTTGAAAATGTCTTCTGGACATTTCTTGCTGAAAACCCAGATGTTTTCTCCAGGTTGCTCTTTGAGCCTGTCACTACGCCCTGTGGACACACGTTTTGCCTAAAATGCCTCGAGCGCTGCCTGGACCATGCCCCGCATTGTCCTTTGTGCAAAGAAAAACTCTCAGAAGTAAGTATTTCTTGGGAACTGACAATTCCTGGCACTTTTTTATTCGGTCTCCACCTACTTCCCCTTCACATCCAGCTTTAATTCCTCAGTCCGTCAATGCCCTTTCCCAGTCCAGATCAAGTCAACTCTTTGCCTTTTGTGTGCGTCTGTATAAGTAACATCGCAATGCTAGAGTAAACCCACAAAATAGGGAAGATTAAACTTCACTTTAAATTCATAATCTTAAATCTAAGACCCAAAACCTTATTAGTCATTCTTTTTTTTTTTTTAATAAATTTACTTATTTATTTGTTTTTGGCTGCGTTGGGTCTTTGTTGCTGAGCTCAGGCTTTCTCTAGTTGTGGCGAGCGGGGGCTGCTCTTCATTGCGGTGCGTGGGCTTCTCATTGCGGTGGCTTCTCTTGTTGCAGAGCATGGGCTCTAGAGCGCCAGCTGAGTAGTTGTGGTGCACAGGCTTAGTTGCTCCAAGGCATGTGGGATCTTCCCAGACCAGGGCTCAAACCCATATTGGCAGGTGGATTCTTAGCCACTGCGCCACCAGGGAAGTCCTTATTAGTCATTCTTACTGTGCTTCTCTGGTAGCTTCAGCTTTTCACTCTCCAAGGTGGTTCTTTCATATCTCTCTTCTCTCCCACCACCTGCTACCCACCCTCCCTGACATTATGATACTCATGGAAAGCGTATATGCCAGCAAAATGGGAATTGCCTCTTCCTTCCTCCAAGGGAACCCTTTCTTTTGCGCTTCTCTCATGGTTGGGGGGGGCGGGGGAGGGGGGCTGGGGACACCCCTCCCCTCCCCTCCCCTCCCTCTCAGGGCCGACCCCCCTGCTCTCACCTCAGTCCCTTTTGTCTTCTGAGACCACTCCCCTCCCCCCACCTCCTTGTTGACCCTTGACTAGGAAGAGAGCTCTTTGTCCTTAAGAATTAATTACCATGTGGTATTATTTAACTTTTTCTTTTGTTCCAGTTGTTGGCAAGCAGAAATTTTCATATAACTACTCTGGCTGAAGAATTAATATTTCGATATTTGTCAGACGAACTGTCCGACAGAAAGAGAATTTATGATGAAGAAATGACGGAGCTTTCAAAGTAAGTCCCCGTGCTCCAGGTACTTGGTGTTGAGTTCAGGCTAAAGAAGAAAATCCTTGTTAATCTCACGGCTTTATCTCATTCTTTTCCCCTGCCTTTGGCAGAGAAATTAGCCTCCAAAAAAATTAATTGCAAAGAGTTTATGTGAATTTAATTGAAAATGTTTGTAAGAAATATTTCAAAAGTGTGTTTTGACAATATTATATGGTTGCTTTTTGTATCTAAATAAGCAATGCTGAATTTTTCAGAATTGAAAAGGCACAGGACATAGAAACAGAAGGGAAAAAGGGATTACCACTCAAAATAGGCTTGACAGTTATTTTTTCTCTTTTAAAGTGGTTAAAGTGTTGTGTTGTAGTGACCTGTAAGTATTGAGACCTTATCATTCTTCTACTCTTTTTTTATTTAGAACTCATTACCTTTGACTGCTTTCATCAGGAGTTTTTCTTACTTATTTTTCTTGAGATATAAGTGACATCTCACATTGTATTAGTTTCAGGTGTACAACATAATGAGTTGATATTTGTGTATATTGTGATATGATCACCACAGTAAGTCTAGTTAACCTCTGTCTCCAGACATAGTTACAAAAATTTTTTTCTTGTGATGAGAGCTTTTGAAGATCTACTCTCTTGGCAACTTTTAAATATGCAGCACAGTGTTATTAACGATAGTCACCATGCTGCACCTTACATCCCTAGGACTTATTTATTTCATAACTGGAACCTTGTGCTGTTTGACCCCCTTCACCCACTTCACCTGCCCCCTCCTCTGGTAGCCCTGTCTGTTCTCTGTATCTGTGAGCTTGGTTTTGTTTATTTTTAGAGTCCACATATCAACGAGTCCCTACGGTGGTATTTGTCTTTCTCTGTCTGACTTATTTCACTTAGCACAGTGCCCTCAAGGTCATCAGAATGTTTTTATAGTGATCATAAGCGTGGTCTCATCAGATTAAATAAGAGGGCTTGGCAGGGAACCTGGGTCAGCTGAGAACTTTCTCAAGCTGTGGCCCTTGGCTTTCTTTTCCCACCTAAGCCTGAGGCCAACCTGAGGGTTTTGTAAATGAGAGAGCTGAGGTTGGCTAGCTTTTGCTATTTCACAGTGACTCTCACTCCTTCTGTTTCTAACAGCTCCATCTCTAAGTTAACATTTCCCTCACCCCGCAGTCTGACCAGGGATGTGCCCATCTTCGTGTGTGCCTTGGCCTTCCCCACCGTGCCCTGTCCGCTCCACGTCTTTGAGCCCCGCTATCGGCTTATGATAAGAAGATGCATGGAAACTGGCACCAAACGGTTTGGCATGTGTTTATCTGCTGAGCACGCAGGGTAAGAATTACCAGTGTTCAAAGAAAGGGTTCTAATTAAATGTATTGTTTGTCATTTTTCTTGAAGAACAACTTAAGGTGATGTTGAAAACCTCTAGTGGCTCCTGTTATGTAACAAAGTATAAGTTCAGAGCCATCCATGATGTGGTCCCACCCTTGGGTTCTAGCCTCATCTCCTACTCCTTCCTTTGGAACATCATACCTACTGGTCCATTGCCACATTATTCGCCCTTCTCTAAAAAAATGTTCATGTTTTCATGCCTCCATGCTTCCCTCTGCCTGTAATTCTCTTCTAGCTCACCGTTATACAAACAAATCTGGTCCAATCTTTTAGGTCTAAAAAAATTGTTACATCCTCCATGAAACCTTTATCCACACAGCCAGAAAACTTCCAGTCTTATAAGAACCCATGGTGCTTGGTTTTTTATCTCTTTTTGTTTTGCATCATTTTTCTAGGGAAGATGTTCCAAATCAGCAGGCAGCTCCCCTCCAAAGACTGCTCTGGGGACCCCGGGTCCTGCCCACGTCCTGGCTTCCTGATCCTCTAGGGCTTTGTCGTTAATGCATGGTCCTGATGAGGTCATTACATCCAAGTTCTAGCTGGTGGAAGAGGCCCTGGTGCTTGTAGGGGATCCTGGAGAAA
Source organism: Balaenoptera borealis (assembly GCF_965194805.1). Lineage (NCBI taxonomy): Eukaryota > Metazoa > Chordata > Mammalia > Artiodactyla > Balaenopteridae > Balaenoptera > Balaenoptera borealis. Next base: position 6,498,162 of record NC_138871.1, read on the forward strand.
AGGGGCCCATATCAGTCACTGCTGCTCACACCTCCGGCAGAGGAGGCTGGGAAATGTAGTCCATCCAGGTGCCCAGGAGGAAGGGGAGAATGGATGTTTAGGGCCATCCGCTAGTTTCCACTGTATATACCTAGGAACATATCTTTCTAAAGATGTATGTAGAACATTTATGGAGAAAATTCTACAACTTTATTGAAAGATATTCAAGAATGGACAGAGATGCTGTGTTCATGGGTACATAGACTCAGTGTCATAGAGAGATGTTCTTTTTACCCCAGTTGGTCTATAAATCCAAAGTAGATCCGCTCAGCATCACAAGAGGGTTTTTCATGGAATTGCTCAAGCTGATTTTAGAATCATTATGTGAAAGACCAAGACCGTGGTAGTTTTGAAAAACCAGCTGAGCAAGATGGGACAACATCCCTGCAATAAACTTACAAGTCCAAGTAAGTAGACCATTGAAACAGACTGTAGAGATAAGCAGATCCACTCATATTTGGACTCCAAATTTATATGTAATTTTGTGAGAAAAGGCAGAACTCCTCAATAAAAGGTAGTCAGACAATTAGTGGGTAGTCCAAATGGGAAAAAAAAAATCTTCTCTCTGCCCTATACTATACACAAAAAATAACACATTTACATCCCCAATGTGAAATGTGAAAAACAAAATATTAAAACATTTAAGAGAGAATATTGGGAACTATCTTTACAACTGGGAACAGGGAGAGATTCTTTTCTTACACAAGATGCTGAGAGCATTAGCACAGAGGAAGAGATGAATAAATTTGAATTATTAAGATTTGATTCATCACAATCAACATAAGCAAAGTGAAAAAACAGTTTCGTAAGTTCCACTTCCACTGGCAACATGGAACATTCAGAAGAGATTTACTACAGATAAGCTACTGAACCTAAGTTTCCTGAACCCCTCGAAGTGCAGGTTGCTCAGGGTAACCGAGGAGAGACAGGTCCTCCAGGGAGAGAGCAGACAGGAGCCCTGGCTCACCCATGGCCAAGCCCAGGAGAGGGGAGAGTTCAGCCGGTCTTTTGGACAAATTTCTAACGGCCTCGTGTGGACAAACGTGAGAGCCCCGGTCCCCTGGGTGCTGCAGGGTTGGCAGCCGAGTTCCTGGCCACAGACCAGGCGAGATGTTTATCGCAGGAACAGGTTTTGTGGCTGAGACCGACTTTGGAGGAGCTGACACGTGAGCTGGGCCACCGAGGCCTCCTTTGAAGGGGCTCTTCAGGGGGCTCCGTGCGCACTGCAGCTGTGGATAAGACAGACCCTTAGGAAGGAGGGCGCTTTATTGGCGGTCCAGGCAGAGGTGTTATAACTCTACGCAGGTGTGTAACTTGGGAGTCCTCCCTCAGCATTAGTTCGGAGGTGTGTAGTGCAGTTGTTCATTCACTTTAGCATCAGATACCCTTGGGTTCAGAGCTCGGCTCCGAATCTTCCTGTGGCCCTAGATCAGTTTAATTTTTCTGAGCCTCCATGCTTCTGTGAGGCTTGGATGAATACATATGATAAATTGCTCTGTGTAATGCTTGACACATCGTAGGCACGCTCGATACCATCAGGACGTGGAGGACGGTTAGAACCGTGACTGGGGGTAGGGTCACGTGGGAGGCTTTGGAGTGAGGATACGGTGTCCCGGGCAGCCCCAGTGTGTTGGGGACACGTGGAGGACGCATGTGGTGAAGGGAGGGACTGGTCAGGGAGGGCGAGAGTGCTGCGTCAGCGACAGGTCAGCTGGGGCGTGCCAGTGTCACGTGTGACTCCACTGGGCTCGTGTCAGTAGAACGGCGGGGTCTTGAGGTGTGATGGGGAGACAGGGAGATGAAGACAGTGCTTTTTTTTTTTTTAATTAATTAATTAATTTATTTTTGGCTGCGTTGGGTCTTCGTTGCTGCACGCGGGCTTTCTCTAGTTGCAGAGAGCGGGGGCCCACTCTTCGTTGCGGTGCACGAGCTTCTCATTGCGGTGGCTTCTCCTGTGGAGCATGGGCTCTAGGCACGTGGGCTTCAGTAGTTGTGGTACATGGGCTCAGTAGTTGTGGCTCACAGGCTCTAGAGCACAGGCTCAGTAGTTGTGGCGCACGGGCTTAGTGGGATCTTCCCAGACCAGGGCCTGAACCCATGCTCCCTGCATTGGCAGGCGGATTCCCAACCACTGTGCCACCAAGGAAGTCCCGAAGACGGTGCTTGTAGATGCCTTTCCGAGGCAGTTTGTTGGGGAGGGAAGCAGCATGGGGGAGGGGAGCAGAGTCTGAGGGGTGGGGCGTGGGGACAGTGTGCTAGTGCCCTGGCCAAGGGGGTCGAGGGGCCACATTTCAGGTCCACCTGTCCCCACCCCACTGGTTAGAAGGGCTGAGGCACAGGTGCCCCGTCCCCGCCGGCCCTTCTCTTGCCATGTCGCACATCAGTGTGTTTCTCATCGGCTGCTGGTCTCTTGGAGGAAATAATCTTGCTGCTCCGGCGTGGAGATGCTCTTTGTTTCGTTTGGCTTGTTATTCCTTTAAGACCCAGGATTGCATCTGGGGAGAACTGAAGACCCTCCTGCATTTTTAAAGTCAGGGTCGTTTCTCCTGCCTGTCCCGCCAGGATCTCAGAGTACGGCTGCATGCTGGAGATCAAGGACGTCAGGACGTTCCCCGATGGCAGCTCCGTCGTGGATGCCATTGGGATTAGCCGCTTCCGGGTTTTGAGCCACCGTCACAGAGACGGCTACAACACGGCGGACATTGAGTATCTGGAAGATGAAAAGGTGAGTAGTCACACCCACGGTGCCAGCTCTGTCCCCTTGCCAGCTGCTGTTTCTGGTCATCTGTGGGCACCGGGCCTCGTGGGGCAGAGGGCAGAGTGCAGCGAGGTGAGCTCTTAGGTCTTGGGCCCAGGGAGCTGAGTGTGAAGAAGACCGAGTGCGGTGGCTCTCAGGGTCCCTCTTCTATGCTGATAACACATCTGATGAGAGGGTTTATTGACTATCATTGTGGATGATGACTTTTGGGGGTGTACGTATATATTTTAAAATGGTAGCTTAAATAGCTACAACATGAAATAATTTTAGTATTTTTTAAAAGAAAACTCTCCACTACATATGAATATTTGATTTGTATTATATAAATCAAATTGAGAATGGTCACGTGTGTTATAATCTGATTCCTCAGTTTACCCCAATTTTCATAAATGCTGTTGTTTTATAACCAGGAAGGACCTTAGTGCTTTATTCCCATTTTACAGATGAGAAAATTCTCTCCTAAGGCGGCTAAGCAACTGGCCGAAACTTGCACACAAGAGGCAATGATGAAGCCAGAACAAACCTGGGTCCCCTGGTCCTCAGCCCAGAGCTTCTCCTGCTCAGTGTCCCTACTTAGGACTGAGCCTTGATGGGCAGTGAGAGGGGCCCCGGGCAGCAGGGCGCATCCGTCTGAAGCCTACAGGCCTCCCCCTGGCATCAGGCTCAGGCCGTGAATGCACTGTCGCTGTAACATATCTATTGGAATATAATGTGGTGACATGGAATATAATTTTTAAAATGTTATAACTCTTTGACTTGGTAATCCTACTTCTGGGAAACTATCCTGAGGAAATGACAGCCCCTTCTCTCACACACACGCGCAAAACCACTTTTGCGTAAATACTTATATTACTTGTATTATTTTAAAATATATCTTACATGAATGGTTGAGTAAATTATGGCACATCTCCGATATAGGATTGCATGTATTCATTAAAAATGATTCATGATAACATCGGGTATGTGCTTATATTAAGAGAAACATCTGGATGTTACAGACGGACAGACAGGGTAGATAGAGCTCCACTGTGTAAAAAAAGTGAAGATTTCTATGTTGAGCATATATCGTGTTTATAAAACACTAATGAATTACTGAAGTGTTAAATGCCGGGAATCCACTCAGCAGACGTGGCCGCAGTCACTGTGTGATGGACACGCGTGTGATAATGAATTGTTGAAAAGGTTGTCTCTTCTCCTTGATCAGGTGGAAGGTCCAGAGTATGAAGAACTCACCGCACTGCACGATTCAGTTTATCAGCAGTCTGTGTCCTGGTTTGCTTCACTTCAGGATCACATGAAAGAACAGATTTTAAGCCATTTTGGGTTAATGCCCGACAGAGAACCTGAGCCTCAGGTATACTGTCCTTTCTTCTTTTATCGTGCAGTTATTTCCTGCCGTAATGTGCTAAGACACATTATGCTGAGGGGAAACTTGGCAGTACCCGCTATGCTATTTACTCCATTATGGTCGCTTATGAACCAGTTTATTTATCAGCAGCCCAAAGAAGCACCTGGTATAGTAGCATGTGCCTTTTGGAGCAAAGCGATAAATGCTTTCTGCTTAATACTACATGAAGATAATCTCTTTTCTCTCAGAAATCAGTTTATTCTGATCGGCTGTCAGCTTTTGTACTTCTCCCACCAACATGGGAAGATTTAGTAGTAATTTTAGTGTATTGGCAGGAACACTTTATGTTTTGCGTGTAAGATTGCCCTGCACCCAATGAACAGGCGTTGGATAAATGTAGAGAAAATCCCCTAACTCTGGTTAGATCGGAAGCTCTCCTAGCCCTCGATCCCATCATCATGGGCTTTCTCTCTGCTCTCAGGAGTGCTCTCAGTGACCCTGGTTCTTTAAGTGATGCACGGGCTTCAGGTCTGTGAAGCACTTCTAAGTGCAGGTGACTCCACTCCTCCACATTTGGGTGGCACAGCCAGGTGGGCATGGTGTGGGCTTGTGACTGAGAGTGTATAGTGCGTCCTACTGTGCCCGCTCACCTGTCCTGGAGAAAGGGGGGCAGGGCCAGGTCTCAGCAGGTTTAGGGTCAGATGAAATATCTTTTGTATCTTTTCCATCCATTTTTATGTTCTTTTTCTGTCTCTTGGGAGCTTCTGTCTTTTACCCCCACTTGAGTTCTGTCTTTTCCAAACCCAAGACAGTGCTTTCAGCCTCAACTCACCTCTGAGTCCTATCTCACCCTCCACTCTGTTATAACCCCTCCTCCTCCTCTGTTCTGTAGCCTGGTTTCAGAAAGCAAGGTGATTAGACTAACTTGATTGAGGTATGAATCATTCTTTTTTCTAGGAGTTTTTGCTTATTAACCCAAATTAATCTCTAATTGTAACACATTGCATGATGGGAGTGGCTTAAAAACAACAGAAATTTATTACTGTACAGTTCTGGAGGTCAGAAATCTGACACAGGTCTCACCAGGCTATGACCAAGGTGATGGCAAGACTGTATTCCTTCCTGGAGGCTCTAAAGGAGAATCCATTTCCTGGCCTTTTCTGGCCTCAAAAGGCTGCAGCGTTCCTTGCCTCTCACCCGTTTGTCCGTCTTCCAGGCCGGCAGCTTGCACCTCTGACCCCTCTTCCATAGTCTCACCTGCCCCTGACCACAGCCCAGAACAGCTCCCTGCTGGAAGGACCCTTGCGATGAGGCTGAGCCCACCGAGGTGGGGGAGATCCAGCCTAAGCTCTCCATCTCCAGGTCCCTGACTCACTCACACCTGCAGTGTCCCTTCTGCCGTGTAAGCTGCCATAGCCACGGGCTTCAGGAACTGGGGGGTGAACACCTTCGGGAGACCATTAGTCTTCCTACCACAGAGGATTTTAGGTCCTTTGTGGGAGATATTTTTATGCCAAGACCCTTCCCATTAATCATGCTACTCAGTTTCTCCCCACTCTGTAAGATGAGTAGGGAAAGGGAGGGTGTGAATCATACAGAAGGTTGTTTTGTCCAACACTTGTGCCTTCTTCCCTTGGAGAGGAGACGGGTGCCTTCCGCACAGTGACATGGGCTGCCCCGTGTACTTTGGCCTCCATGTTACTCCTAATCTCTCACCCTGAGCTATGGTGAGTCTAGAGCCGCCCTCCCTGGTTCCCGGTTTGGATTCTGAAGTCAAGATGTTAGCAGCAGGGTGCCTTGGATGTCTTGGTTCCAGTACCAGGACTATTGAGAACAACTTTGTGATCAACTTTTGCTTAGAGCTCATTCCAGAAGTGCCTGTTTGGTTATGTGAAATAAAGGCTATCAGGTAGCTTACTAGTTCATATATATGTATATGTATAATTAATAGTAACTATTAATAATATATAATTGATAGTAATTTCTTATATATATATTTAACAATAACTCATATATAGATGTTTCATATAGAGGTACATTTGTCACTGACTGTATTATAAGGTTTATCTTACTATAGCACTCAAACTTGTACACATACTGTTTGCTTTATAAACATTGTGCTGTATATAACGTATTTAAAACTTAAAGAACAGTAACAGAACATTGGAAAGTAGAGGTAAAAATGATAGTCTCCTTTTCTGGCTGGTCCTATGTTCTGAACTAGAGCTTTGAGAGAACAGGGGTGACTAATCCATAGCGTTTCCCTGTGGAAGATGCTTCTCTTGACACATTCTTACTTTTGTGAGTTTCCTCACATTTAAGTGTGTAACATGAAAGGAAGCTTTGTGTTTTGAGGGCTGAATGAATTGTGCAGTAGACCTCAAAGAGAAGACGGCATTTAATTCTTGCCCACGTGCCTGTGGGTAAACAAAAGACAATTTGGGGGGAACAGGCTTGTACTGTAGGCGCTAATTTTGTGTTGCCCTTTGTTTTGCAGAGTAACCTTCATGGTCCTGCCTGGTCCTGGTGGACCCTGGCAGTGCTGCCGTTGGAGTGGAAGGCTCAGCTGGCCATGCTCAGCATGATCTCGCTGAAGGAGCGTCTGCTCGCCATTCGGCGAATACTAGCCATCATCACGCGAAAGATGAGCAGTCGGCAAGAGCTGGTTAATAATAGCCGGGAGAGAAATAATTGATTTTCTCTCTCAGGGTTTCTGCAAGCCCTTGTCTTTTTATGAGGAGTTCCAGGCACGGACGAGTAACATCCATCCATCGTGCTTTGTAAAGTGCTTGTTGATACGGTTACAGAATGGAACACTTAGCACACGTTGAGCCCTACTCAAAAGTTGCAAGTCTGTGCCTGGTGGAATCTGACTCTGTACGAGGTTAGCCTGAAATTTGAATGGATCCCACGGTTGGAAAACAAACTAAGAAAATCTCTCTGAACCAGATGCTTTTGGTGTGTAGCTCACTGACAACAGGGGACAGCCCAGATGATTGACAAGTGGTTTAGGTTTTGCAAGAAAGAAGACTCCCTTCCCAGTAAAGTGTCTTGCTCGTCCAGATGGGAACAGCATGCTTTGGAGGGAAATCACATTTTTATCTGGAAGCGTATTTCTCAGAGTACAGGCTAACCAAAAACGTGCTTAGGCTTTGTGTGTCACTGTGAAGTTGTCTGTGAGGTGGAGGAATCAAACAGTTGTCTAGTGGCAGGGCTGAAGTGAGTCCTTACGCAAGGAGTAGTATAGAACCGGTTAGAACTGTGTTTTGTGTCCTGCAGTAGATCAGATGTTGTAAATTGCATGTTTTAATTAAATGAATATCAAAATACAAGAAGGGTACCTTGGATGTAGAAAAATCTGAAAACAGTATAGTTGGTTTGAGGATATGTACTTACACACACACACAAAACAAAGAATGAATAAAGGGAGCTAAAACTGTACATGCATTGGGATGTTCAGAATACAACCAAAGTAGTGCAAAGAACCCCTTGAAAACATAACCCTGTCTCATTAATTCAGTGGATGTGAAGCATTTAGGAAATGTCATCTTTCTACTCAGATTGACATTAGAAACTAGGCCCATCAGTAAATTTGAGTTCACCATCCATCCACTAAGATATGAAGACATTAAAAAGCTGCTATGAAATGGGTATCTGTCTATTCCAGGAAAACACATCGGGACAGTATACAGGGAGAGGGAGGCAGGTATGGGATGTAAACATTTAGCAGGTTTTTCTCCAACCCCAACCTGAAAATTATCTTTGTTTGGTTTTTTTAAATAAGTTTTACAATGATCAGACCAGATGTTATCTATTAAAAAGCAGTGGTATAAATCCCAACCTCTAGTGCATATTGGTGATGTTAATTGGAATAACCATTTGAACCTGGGATACCGAATTGTTCTCGCTGGCCTAACAGCTGGTGCATTTAGTTGGCTTCTTGGTCTGTGAGGTGGATGTTCTTTTTTTTTTTTTTTTTTAAGATCTTCATTTTTCCTCCCCTCCCCCACATCTTGTGTATTTTCTTTTTTTAATTAATTTTATTTATTTTTGGGTGTGTTGGGTCTTCATTTCTGTGCGAGGGCTTTCTCTAGTTGCGGCAAGCGGGGGCCACTCTTCATCGCGGTGCGCGGGCCTCTCACTGTCGCGGCCTCTCTTGTTGCGGAGCACAGGCTCCAGACGCGCAGGCTCAGTAGTTGTGGCTCACGGGCCTAGTTGCTCCGCGGCATGTGGGATCTTCCCAGACTAGGGCTCAAACCCGTGTCCCCTGCATTGGCAGGCAGATTCTCAACCACTGCGCCACCAGGGAAGCCCAAGGTGGATGTTCTTAACGAAGAGATGATGAGAACCAGACTAGAGAATAAATTGCAGCTTTAAGTTTTGCTTTACTTATTCAAGGTATGTGATGTTTTAGTTTTTTTAAATATATTTAATGATACTGAATGTTGGTTTATCAATCCATGAAGCATTTTAATAGAAAGACTTTATAATTGTGTTTGTTTTTACATTGTAGGAGTTTTCAGTAGCTAAAACTCAGTTTCATCGTGGGAATGAGCAAACACTATTCTTGTGTAACTTAGAGTCATAAAGAGAAAATTTGAATGTATTTTCCAGTGCCTCTCATATTGTGAATCTCAAATCTCATTATGATATAAAGGCAATTTGGCCAGGTGACTTCTAAACTATTTGATTAATTCATGCATTGACAGTAGTATTCATTACATCCTAACCTGATCATCTGAAAGGAAGCAAAACTGCATCTAGTGTGCCAGAGACCTTTGTTAGAAATGGTTAGTGACAGTGGGTATGCATTGACCATGCTCGGTCTTGAAAGATCTTTTTCTACCTTAAAACCGTATAATTGCTCTTTCCATGTGAGGGTGTCCAAGTAACCACAGTGTGATCATAATTTCTGCGGGAGCCTTCCTGAAATTAAGTTTCTGTGCTCAGAGCGTTAGGGCTTCCCCATAACAATTGGATGCTATTGCTTTCTAAACCTCACTCTTTAAATATCATAACCTGCATAGTTCTTGAATCATTAAGTCATCCCTTCCTGATTCTGTCTGCCCCTTTCTGAGTCATCTCCTCATCCTGAGTGTTCTCGCGTAAAAGCCTGTTCAACAGTGGTGATGCGGACTAGAGCAGCAAAAGTTTTTATTGTTTCTGTTTTCTGACACCAGAGGGAATGGACCGTGCTCACGCCATGCTCTGCCCGCATCACACGTCCGCATCCTGCAAAACAGGAGAGGTTGGTACTTCCTGAGCATTTAGATTACATTATTTTTCATGAAGTCAAACGAAGGAAACAATATCCCAAGTCATATTAGGAAGGAAGCTTCCTTTTAGAAAGTTAAAAAAAAAAAAAAGAAAGAAATCCCAACTCCGGTTTGCTGTAAATCTAGCTAAAGCAGAACAGTCCCCTTTCCCCTCCCCCTTCCTACCTTTTTTCTGTGATAGAGATGTCATTTCTAAGGATTTCTCAGGAAATAATGTAATCTCTCGTGCAAAGTCAGAGTATTCCAGTTTAATTTTACTGAAAGTGTTCTGACCCTAATGCTCTAGTTACATCAGAATAAAAACAGAATCTATTTAGAGTAATAACAGTGTAGGGGAGTCATTTTTCTTCTTTAAATTTAGCACTGGAAGTACAGTACACTCTGTTAGGTATTTTTCCGTTCACTCTCCTAAGTGGCTTGACTCCGAATTCCATCCCTGCCTGTGTCTTTGAAACGCAGCTGACATCCTGACAGGCAGTATTCTGAAAGCCCAGGAGATTTTGGGGGTATCTTGTTCCCTGTGTGTCCCTGTCTTCTGAATTGAAAGGATATTTTTGTAAGTTCCAAATTAAAACAGTTAAAATTTTTCAGGTTTATCCATGCAACCACCATAAGTTCTAGCCAATTCATGTGCCAAATTTTGGATGTGATCTCATTTTTATAACCAAAATAATGTCTTTTCTTAAACTGCTCCTCCCACCCAAACCAAGAAACCCCGAATGTTTAATAAGTTATATCTCAACTCTTAACATACGTCAGGTCTTACCACGGGACTTTCGAATCATCAAGGAACAAATTTATAGATGGTAAAATTGCTGTGACCCATATTATCATTTTGTCATAAAATTATTTGAAAATTGGCAGTTGATAAGATCAAAATACTCCATTGCCTGACCTAGCTGTATAGTCATTAGGATCTGTAAGCTGCTTTTAAAAATTATTCATCTGAGGGCTTCCCTGGTGGTGCAGTGGTTGAGAATCTGCCTGCCAATGCAGGGGACACGGGTTCGAGCCCTGGTCTGGGAGGATCCCACATGCCGCGGAGCGGCTGGGCCCGTGAGCCACAATTACTGAGCCTGCGTGTTTGGAGCCTGTGCTCCGCAACAAGAGAGGCCACGACAGTGAGAGGCCTGCGCACCGCGATGAAGAGTGGCCCCGCTTGCCACAACTAGAGAAAGCCCTCGCACAGAAACGAAGACCCAACACAGCCAAAAATAAATAAATTAATTAATTAATTAAAATTTTAAAAGTTATGGTTAAAAAAACATACTGTATAAAAATTATTCATCTGTTTTTTCTCCTTCCTTTCTTTTTTTATGTTTTCCCTCACCACTTAAATTACTGTTTAAAATTTCGATGCTGTCTTTCAAATAATAAAAAAAAAGAAATATCAAAGATATGAGGAAGAAAGATAGTAGCTCATTAGGAGGAAAATAAATGTGGGTGGTTTCTTTCTGTGTAAAGCACGAGGTTTTATTTTTCCCAGATATGCCTGTGGAGTCAAGTAGGGAGGTCCCTATCTCCCATTTTAACGTGGGTAGCAGTGGCAACTTACAGAAAGAAGCTCTTTGTCTTTAGCACCATCCCTACTAAAAGGCCCTGTTCTGATTCTGTGGTTCACCAAAACCTAATTCCCAAGGAAGCTAGATTTGAATGGGTAGGGGGGTGTCTGTGCCAGCCACACAGGGGAAGAATTGAACCCTGAATGTTGCCAAGTATCACCTCCTCTCTACTAGGCCTAGATGCTTAAGTCTAAGCCATTGACTTCAGTCTCCTAGAAGAAGGTTTTTTCACCCTTACAATTGCTCACGTTAACTTCACCTATCACTTACCCACTGCTAAAAAAAATTACCAACATCTGCTGGATCCTATAAAGTAGCTTTTAGTAGTGGATCTTAGGTGTATATTCTAGTAGTGCATATTGGAATATTAGGATATTTCAGCAACATAAAATAAAGAAGAAATTACAGTGCCACCATTGTACTTGGCCACGTTGGGAACCGTATCTCTGATTTATGCCTGGGTCTTAATTTGTAACCGTGACTGAGTAACAATGCAGAGAGGTCCATGCCATTGAAAGAAGAGTTTACTGTTATTCACAGTTCTGTTAGAAATGAGAGGCATGGCACTTGGGGCCACTTGGGGAAGCACCCAGCGTCCGGAGGCAGAGACAGGAGTGAAGGGAAGGCACGGGGCGTTGTATTTTGGCAGGAAAGGGGAAACAACGCGGCTACTTTGTATAATGTCGGTGGGCTGTGGGCTGCAGGGTGGTCTCTAGTTGTCTGGTACCGGCCCTGGGTGATTCAGGCAGAGGAATATTGCCTCTTGGAGGGTAAGAGCCATCAGAGGAGGTGCTCAGAATGTGAGCGCTGGATTGTTGGTTTTTGTATGAAAGTCGTGCTCCCTTGTGAGCCCTTTGCTGTCTCTTAAGTATTGGCTACCCCAGGAGGGGCCATCTCTCCCCTGTGAGGGGGACCCTCAAGAAGTCAAAATATCATAAAAATATTTTTTAAAAACATGATTAATACAATTAGTCCTCATGTTTTGACATCACATTAAGGAAACTTGGGGTGATAACAGAGACAATGGAGACATTTAGAGAATAGGGCATAAGTTACCTTAAACAGCATAGAAAGCGTTTTTTATGAGAGTAAAATAAAACACAGAGGAACACTGGTGAAGGTATAAGGAGTCCTTGAGGCCAGCTTATAATTAAGTTTCCCATTTATATGGCATTAGCCAAGATCACAGATCTGGAATTTTTTTGGGGGGGGTGTTCTTTAATAATATTTTGGGAGAGTTGTAAAGTGTGTTAAAAGTATTAGTCTGATAATAATATCTTGGTGTATTTCTTGGGTCAAGATGGCAGGTCGAGCAGTTGTGCTATTGGAGGGTATGATCTGGTAATTTAGTAAAGTATATTAGCGGTTAGTGGTGTCAACCTTTTTGGAAAAAAAAAAAAAAGATCAGTTCAGCCAGCAAAATTGAGCTTATTCATAAATAGCAGAGGAATTGCAATTTGGGACAAGCAAACTATGGTGAACCACAGGCAAGTTTGGAGAGCAAAGGCAGAGAGTGTTCCTTCATAGAGGAAAGGAGGAAGTTGGGAGGGATTTTTTTTTTTGAAGTATTCTATTCTATTCTGTTCTATTTATTTATTTATGGCTGTGCTAGGTCTTAGTAGAGGCATGCGGGATCTTTAACTGCAGCATGCGGACTTCTTAGTTGAGGCATGCGGACTTCTTAGTTGTGGCATGCAGACTCTTAGTTGCGGCATGTGAACTCTTAGTTGCGGCATGCATGCAGGATCTAGTTCCCCGACCAGGGATCGAACCCGGGCCCCCTGCATTGGGAGTGTGGAGTCTTACCCACTGGACCATGAGGGGAGTCCCAGGAGAGGTTGCTTTGAGCAAAAGTTCATCAGTGGAAAATGAGAGGTTGCAGTGGTGGCGCCTTTTCATTGACTGCAAGGGAGGGCAGCTTGCTGTTGCCAGGCCAAGGGGGCAGTCTTCCTTCTTCCTGCAGTGCTGTTCAAGATGTGATCTTGTGGATTCCTAATTCCAATTCTGAGTTAGGGTTCGTTAAAGCATTTTCACAGTGGTATGTGTGTGTAACTGAGGGAAAGGAGTGGTTATGGGGAGAGACACAGGGCAGGAGGTTCTGGTGGAAAGCTGGAGGGCAGTAGTAGGAGAAGGCAGTGGGGAGTGAGCGGTCCTCTCCTAGGGGCTTGAAGGGTTGACTTTGGTAAGACAGCAGATGCTTCCTGAGGAAAGTAATAATCGCCATTAATTTTTGGAATGGTGTACAAATGGTATTGATAGTAACATCTGCCAGATTTCCCTTTAGGCATGGGAGTGTAGGGGGCTATATGTGTTGCAGAGAGTAAGGAATATATATACCAGGATTATGGGCTAAGCAGACAGCAAGCTGAGAAACATAATAGAGTGCATAATTTTGAAGGAAGAATAGCAAAAATGTCTTGTGTCCAATTTGTACCTTAGGAAAGGCAGTCCGTGGGCGGAGGTCTTAGTGCCCAGGGTGTAAAGTTGTCTCCAGTGGCAGACTTGTGGTCTGAGATGTCATCTGAGCAGTGAGATTCTGGGCCAGGGTGATGTCTAGGATGTGGGATTTGGTATCAGTTTTAAATGGATACCCAGTTGGGTTGATGTGGGTTTCAGCACTTGCTATGTTTGGTTGAAACAATGGCTTACTTAAAGAGTCTGCAAACCAGTGAAAGCTCCCAATTCAGTAGTAATAAGATTGACAGTGAGCAGAATGGTGTGCAGCTGTACCTGGCAGAGTTTTTGTTTTTGTTTTTTGGTGGAAGTTTATGTTTGGTTGGGTCCCATATCATATGAGTGGCTGTCTAGCATGTGGGAATGTCTGTGATTAATGGGTCCTATTAAAAAATAAAATTCAACTGAGTACATTTGAAGACCTAATTGGCTTTATTAAATGATTCATGGATCAGACAGCATCTCCTCTAGCAAGCAGAGTGATACCCTGGGGAGTTATACAAAATGGAAGGCTTTTATAAAAAAAGAGGGTGGGATGAGGAATACATTAGCAAAAGAAAAATGAAAGTTCATTGGAGAAAAGTAAGGGTTCAGGGTGTTGACAGCTTCTCATTGGCTAACTTGCAGCATTTTCTATTGGCCGGGCTTGTTGCTAGGCAAGGAGAAAATCTCTTCCTGCTGGGGTAGTGGAGATGCAAGGTAAGTCTCTTCCTGCTTGAGGTAATTGACAATGAGTGGTAGGGTGTGAGAGCTTCCTCTGCAGGCCTCCCCAACTTCCGACATTGGTTGACATTTTCTTTACTAATTTTCACATTTTCCCCTTTTTAACAAGATTTTTGTCCAGAAGCATTGCTAATCAAAAGTCAGGTTTTCTGAGTTCAGTAGCCTTCATCCCTTGAGGCCAGGAAGGACCTTTCCTGAGTGTCATGTCCCATGTTAGATGGACAGTGTGTGGACTGGAAACCACTTCAGGCCCATTTGAGTAACAAGGAAAGGTAGTAGGGAGAACTCTCAGGTGTTTCTTTTCCAAAGGCTGTATTTTGTCAAGGTCATAAGCATTGGAGATCATCTTGAAGTGCTGAGCTAGCAACACCTTATTAGGTATGTCATTTTTAGGGACTGCTGCCTTTACTTGTTAAGCCAGGAGTAAGTCAGTTTTTTAGTGCCTGTGGGGAGAGAATCTCCTAGTTTAAAGAATTATTCTAAATGCCTTGCAAAGATGGATGCTGCTGGTGAGATTTCTTAGTGAGTGGGGACAAATCTGATGTAGATAACCATATGACCATGGAGGTGAAGAAAGGGCTTTATCTTTCCAGGCCATTGTCAGAGTAAGAAGAGAAAGAGGGTCTCATGTTCAGTTAAAGTGTGAAATATTGATCCATATTTTTGGGGCAGAAGCAGTCTACCTTGTTGACCTAAAACAATAAAACAGCCAGTTATTTTACCAGCAAAATGGGTTTATTGGGGATCAACAAAGAATTGCAATTTGGGACATGCAGTCTGTGGTGAACCACAGGCAAGTCTGGTGAACAAAGGGGTGGAACATTCTTTTATAGAGGAGAAGGTGGAGTTGGGAGGGGCTGTTATAAACAAAGAATCCACTGGAGGAACCTGGAGTTCGAAGTGTAATGGCTTTTCATTGGCTCAGTCATGACAGTGTCTCATTAGCTGGGTTATTGCCAAGCAAGGAGAAATTCTTCCTTCCTCCTGTTGGGTAGTAAAGTAGTCACCTTCTTCCTGTTGGGTAGTAAAGTAGTCACCTTCTTCCTGTTGGAGATGCAAGGCATGTCTCTTTCTGTTGGGTGTGCAATTGATGTCAAGTGGTAGGACATGAGAGCGCCCCCTTCTGGCATCACTACTCCATTTTAAATGAGGTTTCTGTTTATTAATTTTCACATTTCCCCCTTTTGATCAAGATCTTTCTCTGAAAGCATCACTGATCAAGAGTCAGGTTTTTTTCAGATTTAGTGGCCTTTTGTCCCTCGATGTCAGGAAGGACCTTTCCTGGGTGTTGTGACCCATGTCAGAGGAAAAGTGCACAGATTAGAAACCTATCAAGGTCATATTCAAGTAACAAGGAGGGGTAAGAGGGAGATCTCTTGGGCATTTCCCATCTAAAATTTGTATCTTAGAATAGTGATACAAGTGCGCCCTCAAAACTGAAAGAATTAAACAAGCTCTTTGGGAAGACACAGTGCAGGAATAAACATGAAGCAATAGCTAATGAACTTTTTGCAAAAATAGCAAAACTTCAAAGAATTTTTTTGTTGTTGTTATCTGAGAAGAACTGTTTGGAACCAAGTGTTTTATCAGTAATACAGCCTGTAGCTTGCAAATTCAGAGACCATGAATTTGAATAAGAAACTAGGCTCAGTTAATAGTCCAGATGAAAGAGAGAGACTGTGAATCCTGAACTTTCTGATGGGGCTAGTCTGGACATCTTGGGAAAGCTGTCTCATCAGATGTCATCTGTTTCAATTCTGGGGTATCTTTACCTTCAAGTCACCAGGTGGTGTGCAGGTCCAGCCAGAGTTTGGTTCTTTTTTTAGATGTGTCACATGAATCCAAGAGTCTGTTTTCTGGAGTTTTGGCAGTACCAGCGTTGGTTAGTGGTACCTGATACAGGCATTTCCAATGAAGTTGAAGAGAGTTTTTCCAGAGGTGTCTTTTTCAGTAGACAAAATCTCCAGGTTGCAAGGTGTTACGCTAAAGGTCCTTGTCTCCCTGGAGCACACTGTGAAAAGATTGCTCTATCAGAGCATGGTTGTTTTTTTTTGAACATCTTCATTGGATATTGGAGTATAATTGCTTTACAATGGTGTGTTAGTTTCTGCTGTGTAACAAAGTGAATTAGCTATATATATACATATATCCCCATATCTCCTCCCTCTTGCGTTTCCCTCCCACCCCTCTAGGTGGTCACACAGCACCAAGCTGATTTCCCTGTGCTTTGTGGCTGATTCCTACTAGCTATCTATTTTACATCTGGTAGTGTATATATGTCCATGCCACTCTCTCACTTCGTCCCAGCTTCCCCTTCCCCCTCCCCGTGTCCTCAAGTCCATTCTCTACATCTGCGTCTTTATTCCTGTCCTGCCCCTAGGTTCTTCAGAACCAGTTTTTTTTTTCTTTTTTTAGATTCCATATATGTGTTAGCATACAGTATTTGTTTTTCTCTTTCTGACTTACTTCACTCTGTATGACAGTCTCTAGGTCTATCCACCTCACTACAAATAACTCAATTTCATTTCTTTTTATGGCTGAGTAATATTCCATTGTATAAATGTGCCAAATCTTCTTTATCCATTCATCTGTCGATGGACATTTAGGTTGGTTCCATGACCTGGCTATTGTAAACAGTGCTGCATTGAACATTGTGGTGCATGTCTCTTTTTGAATTATGGTTTTCTCAGGGTATATGCCCAGTAGTGGGATTGCTGGGTCGTATCATAGTTCTGCTTTAGGTTTTTTAAGGAACCTCCCTACTGTTCTCCACAGTGGCTGTATCAATTTACATTCCCACCAACAGTGCAAGAGGGTTCCCTTTTCTCCACACCCTCTCCAGCATTTATTGTTTGTAGATTTTTTGATGATGGCCATTCTGACTGGTGTGAGGTGATACCTCATTGTAGTTTAGATTTGCATTTCTCTAACGATTAGTGATGTTGAGCATCGTTTCATGTGTTTGTTGGCAATCTGTATATCTTCTTTGGAGAAATGTCTATTTAGGTCTTCTGCCCATTTTTGGATTAGGTTGTTTGTTTTTTTGATATTGAGCTGCATGAGCTGCTTGTATATTTTGCAGATTAATCCTTTGTCAGTTGCTTCATTTGCAAATATTTTCTCCCATTCTGATGGTTGTCTTTTCGTCTTGTTTATGGTTTCCTTTGCTGTGCAAAAGCTTTTAAGTTTCATTAGATCCCACTTGTTTATTTTTGTCTTTATTTCCATTTCTCTAGGAGGTGGGTGAAAAAGGATCTTGCTGTGATTTACGTCATAGAGTGTTCTGCCTATGTTTTCCTCTAAGAGTTTTATAGTGTCTGGCCTTACATTTAGGTCTTTAATCCATTTTGAGTTTCTTTTTGTGTATGGTGTTAGGGAGTGTTCTAATTTCATTCTTTTACATGTAGCTGTCCAGTTTTCCCAGCACCATTAATTGAAGAGGCTGTCTTTTCTCCATTGTATAATCTTGCCTCCTTTATCAAAACTAAGGTGACCATATGTGCGTGGGTTTATCTCTGGGCTTTCTATCCTGTTCCATTGATCTGTTTTTCTGTTTTTGTGCCAGTACCATACTGTCTTGATTACTGTAGCTTTTTAGTATAGTCTGAAGTCCGGGAGCCTGATTCCTCCAGCTCCATTTTTCTTTCTCAAGATTGCTTTGGCTGTTCAGTGTCTTTTGTGTTTCCATACAAATAGTGAAATTTTTTGTTCCATTTCTGTGAAAAATGCCATTGGTAGTTTGATAGGGATTGCATTGAATCTGTAGATTGCTTTGAGTAGTATAGTCATTTTCACAATGTTGATTCTTCCAATCCAAGAACATAGTATATCTCTCCATCTGTTTGTATTATCTTTAATTTCTTTCATCAGTGTCTTATAGTTTTCTGCATACAGCTCTTTTGTCTCCTTAGGTGGGTTTATTCCTAGATGTTTTATTCTTTTTGTTGCAGTGGTAAACGGGAGTGTTTCCTTAATTTCTCTTTCAGATTTTTCATCATTAGTGTATAGGAATGCAAGAGATTTCTGTGCATTAATTTTGTATCCTGCTACTTTACCAGATTCACTGATTAGCTCTAGTAGTTTTCCGGTAGCATCTTTAGGATTCTCTATGTATAGTATCATGTCATCTGCACATAGTGACAGCTTTACTTCCTCTTTTCCGATTTGGATTCCTTTTATTTCTTTTTCTTCTCTGATTGCTGTGGCTAAAACTTCCAAAACTATGTTGAATAATGGTGAGAGTGGACGATCTTGTCTTGTTCCTTATCTTAGAGGAAATGGTTTCAGTTTTTCACCATTGAGAACGATGTTGGCTGTGGGTTTGTCATATATGGCCTTTATTATCTTGAGGTAATTTCCTTCTATGCCTACTTTCTGGAGGGTTTTTATCATAAATCAGTGTTGAGTTTTGTTGAAAGCTTTTCTGCATCTATTGAGATGATCATATGGTTTTTCTCCTTCAATTTGTTAATATGGTTTATCACATTGATTGATTTGTGTATATTGAAGATTCCTTGCATTCCTGGGACAAACCCTACTTGGTCATGGTATATGATCCTTTTAATGTGCCGTTGGATTCTGTTTGCTCGTATTTTGTTGAGGATTTTTGCATCTATGTTCATTAGTGATATTGGCCTGTAATTTTCTTTCTTTGTGACATCTTTGTCTGGTTTTGGTATCAGGGTGATGGTGGCCTCGTAGAATGAGTTTGGGAGTGTTCCTCCCTCTGCTGTATTTTGGAATAGTTTGAGAAGGATAGGTGTTAGCTCTTCTGTAAATGTTTGATAGAATTCTCCTGTGAAGCCATCTGGTCCTGGGCTTTTGTTTGTTGGAAGATTTTTAATCACAGTCTCAATTTCAGTGCTTGTGATTGGTCTGTTTATATTTTCTGTTTCTTCCTGGTTCAGTCTCAGAAGGTTGTGCTTTTCTAAGAATTTGTCTGTTTCTTCCAAGTTGTCCATTTTATTGGCATATAGTTGCTTATAGTAATCTCTCATGATCCTTTGTATTTCTGTAGTGTCAGTTGTTACTTCTTCTTTTTCATTTCTAATTCTGTGGATTTGAGTCTTCTCCCTTTTTTTCCTGATGAGTCTGGCTAATGGTTTATCAATTTTGTTTATCTTCTCAAAGAACCAGCTTTTAGTTTTATTGATCTTTGCTCTTGTTTCCTTCATTTCTTTTTCATTTATTTCTGATCTGATCTTTATGATTTCTTTCCTTCTGCTAACTTTGGGGTATTTTGTTCTTCTTTCTCTAATTGTTTTAGGTGTGAGGTTAGGTTGTTTATTTGAGATGTTTCTTGTTTCTTGAGGTAGGATTGTATTGCTATAAACTTCCCTTTTAGAACTGCTTTTGCTGCATCCCATAGGTTTTGGGTTGTCATGTTTTCATTGTCATTTGTTTCTAGGTATTTTTTTACTTCCTCTTTGATTTCTTCAGTGGTCTCTTGGTTATTTAGTAGTGTATTGTTTAGCCTCCACGTGTTTGTATTTTTTACAGTTTTTTTTCCCTGTAATTGATATCTAGTCTCATAGCCTTGTGGTTGGAAAAGATACTTGATATGATTTTAATTTTCTTAAATTTACCAAGGCTTGATTTGTGACCCAAGATGTGATCTATCCTGGAGAATGTTCTATGAGCACTTAAGAAGAAAGTGTATTCTGTTGTTTTTGGATGGAATGTCCTATAAATATCAATTAAGTCCATCTTGTCTAATGTGTCATTTAAAGCTTGTGTTTCCTTATTTATTTTCATTTTAGATGATCTGTCCATTGGTGAAAGTGGGGTGTTAAAGTCTCCTACTATTATTGTGTTACTTTCGATTTCCCCTTTTATGACTGTTAGCATTTGCGTTATGTATTGAGGTGTTCCTATGTTGGTTGCATATCTATTTACAATTGTTATATCTTCTTCTTGGATTGGTCCCTTGATCATTATGTAGTGTCCTCCTTTGTCTCTTGTAATAGTCTTTATTTTAAAGTCTATTTTGTCTGATATGAGAATTGCTACTCCAGCTTTCTTTTGATTTCCATTTGCATGGAATATCTTTTTCCATCTCCTCACTTTCAGTCTGTATGTGTCCCTAGGTCTGAAGTGAGTCTCTTGTAGACAGCATATATATGGGTCTTGTTTTTGTATCCATTCAGCCAGTTTATGTCTTTTGGTTGGAGCATTTAATCCATTTACATTTAAGGTAGTTATCAATATGTATGTTCCTATTACCATTTTCTTAATTGTTTTGGGTTTGTTATTGTAGGTCTTTTCCTTCTCTTGTGTTTCCTGCCTAGAGAAGTTCCTTTAGCATTTGTTGTAAAGTTGGTTTGGTGGTGCTGAATTCTCTTGGCTTTTGCTTGTCTGTAAAGATTTTAATTTCTCCGTCGAATCTGAATGAGATCCTTGCTGGGTAGAATAATCTTGGTTGTAGGTTTTTCCCTTTCATCACTTTAAATATGTCCTGCCACTCCCCTCTGGCTTGCAGAGTTTCTGCTGAAAGGTCAGCTGTTAACCGTGTGGGGATTCCCTTTTATGTTATTTGTTGTTTTTCCCTTGCTACTTTTAATATTGTTTCTTTGTATTTAGTTTTTGATAGTTTGATTAATGTGTGTCTTGTTTCTCCTTGGATTTATCCTGTATGGGTCTCTCTGGGCTTCCTGGACTTGACTGACTGTTTCCATTCCCATATTAGGGAAGTTTTCAACTATAATCTCTTCAAATATTTTCTCAGTCCCTTTCTTTTTCTCCTCTTCTGGGACCCCTATAATTCGAATGTTGGTGCGTTTCACGTTGTCCCAGAGGTCTCTGAGACTGTCCTCAATTCTTTTCATTCTTTTTTCTTTATTCTCCTCTGCAGTAGTTATTTCCACTATTTTATCTTCCAGGTCACTTATCCATTCTTCTGCCTCAGTTATTCTCCTACTGATTCCTTCTAGAGAATTTTAAATTTCATTTATTGTGGTGTTATCATTGTTTGCTCTTTAGTTCTTCTAGGTCCTTGTTAAACGTTTCTTGTATTTTCTCCATTCTGTTTCCAAGATTTTGGATCATCTTTACTGTCATTACTCTGAATTCTTTTTCAGGTAGACTGCCTATTTCCTCTTCATTTGTTTGGTCTGTTGGGTTTTTGCCTTGCTCCTTCATCTGCTGTGTGTTTCTCTGTCTTCTCATTTTGCTTAACTTACTGTGTTTGGGGTCTCCTTTCGCAGGCTGCAGATTCGTAGTTTCCGTTGTTTTTGGTGTCTGCCCCCAGTGGCTAAGGGTTGGTTCAGTGGGTTGTGTAGGCTTCCTGGTGGAGGGAACTGGTGCCTGTGTTCTGGTGGATGAGGTTGGATCTTGTCTTTCTGGTGGGCAGGACCGCATCCGGTGGTGTGTTTTGGGGTGTCTGTGAACTTGGTATGATTTTAGGCAGCCTCTCTGCTAATGGGTGGGGTTGTGTTCCTGTCTTGCTAGTTGTTTGGCATAGGGTGTCCAGCACTGTAGCTTGCTAGTCGTTGAGTGGAGCTGGGTCTTAGCGTTGAGATGGGATCTCTGGGAGAGCTTTCGCCATTTGATATTACATGGAGCCGGGAGGTCTCTGGTGGACCAATGTCCTGAACTCGGCTCTCCCACCTCAGAGGCACAGGCCTGACACCCGGCCGGAGCACCAAGACCCTGTCAGCCACACGGCTTAGGTCAGGATAGAACGTTAACTTCTCATAATTTTCCAAGTTCCTTATGTCACCTACTCTGTTTAAAGCACTGAGAAATTTTGGAAAGCACAAACTCCTGCCCCCAGTCATTTAGGAATGGCCCAGTTTCAGCATTTCTGCCAGCATGATTATTTTTAATAGAAGAAATTAGGCCTTTACCATATTGACATATATGTTCTTTTAACAGCTGCGGATCAGAAGAGGCAGGGGCCAGTGCATTGGGTGTCCTGTGACTGTCTCAAAGGGTGAGAGTTTATGAGTTGCCAAGGCGGTGGATCTGAGATTCAGAAGGACCAAAGGCGATGCTTTTGGCCAAGGTATTTGGACGGTCTCTACAAATTTTGCCAAATGAATTTTAATAGTGCTATTAGCGCTTTCAACTAACCCTGAGGACTGAGAATGGTGAGCCCAGTGAAAATGTTGTAAAACTGGCCAGACAGCACAGACTTGTTGTAGCACTTGACCTGTAAAATGAGTTCCTTCTATAATGAAGCTCGAGAGGGGGTCCCCAGGAAGGGATAATCTTTTATAACAAAATTTTAGCCTTAGGAGCAGTTGTATATCTACAAGGGAAAGCTTCACTCCGGTGAGAAAACATACAGACCATGATTAAAACATTTATATCTATGAGATGGGGGAAGCTGTATGAAATCCATTTGACAAACCTTGGATGGTCCATCAGGCAATTCAAAATGTCCAGGAGTAACGTGAACACGTTCCCCTGGATTGTATTTTGGACATGTGGGACAAGCAAGGTTGGTACGTCTTGTAGCTTTATTATTTTCCCACCAATATTAGTTCATGAGTGCTTTGTCACTGGACCAGTGGTTTATTGCATGTACAGTGGCAAGGAATGCTTATCGGCTACAGATCAAAATGTTTGTGGTTTTGCCTTTGACTAAAGAGTGAGAGTGTATAATTCAGCCTGTTGGGCCAAAGTAGCCAAAGGTAAAGGTGCTGTCTCAGTGACTTCAAGAGAAGTTGTAATAGCAAATACAACATGATATTCAACATGTTCATCTTTTAAATAGGAGCCATCAGTAAACCATGAAAAACCTGCATTGGTCAGAGGAGTCTCCTATAAGTTAATATGGAGAGTCAAAAGGTGGTCTGTCAGTGTTAAACAGTCATGAGGAGTTTCATCAGTGAAGAGGGGAGAAGAAAAACAGGATTGAGGTTATCACAACATGAAAGAGTTATGTGAGGAGCAGTTAGCAAAAGGATTTCATAGGTGTTATGAGAATTCAGGAGGGCTTCACTGCATGGGTACAGAGATGGTTAAAGGGGATCCCATGATTCTTTCTTTGGTGGCCTTAACCAGAAAGGTAGTGACAGGAATGGCTCTGAGGAAAAGGGAGTATCCCAGTGCCATAAGTTACAGCTGTTGGCTATAATACCCTATGGGTTGATGACGGTCCCCATGTTTTTGGATGAGTACTTCAAGGCTGTTCTCTTCCTTCTCACCTACAAAGAGGGAAAAGGAAGCTGATATTGAGGATGTCCAAGGGTAGGTTGTCTCATTAAACTTTTCTTAAAGACTTCAAAGCTATGTCATCTTGATCTCCTCTAATGGTGGGATCAGGTTTGCTGCTTTTTAATAAAGCGTGTAGAGGCTGGGCCACAAGAGAGAAATTTGAAATCCAATTTTGATAGCAGCCAGCTAGCCCAAGAATACCTTGTAATTGGTGCAGAGTTTTAGGCTTTGGGAAGTTCAGGATGCCATGACTCCTACCTGGATACAAATGTAGTCCTTGTTCTGAGATTGGGTGCCCAAAATATTGAACTTGAGTTTGGGCAGACTGCAATTTTTCTTTGGAGACTTTATGTCCCTTAAGCCAAAAGTTTCCACAGGTGGATGCTGTCCTTCTGTGAAGAGGTTTGAGAAGGAGAGCATAGAAACAAATCATCTATACAGTTGACCCTTGAACAGCATGGGTTTGAAGTGCCCGAGTCCACTTATATGTGGATTTTTTTTGTTTTTCAGTAAATACGCACTACAGTGCTACATAACCTGCAGGTGGTTGGATCCCTTGATGTGGAACCATGGATATGAAGAGCTGTAAAGTTATACTCAGATTTTCAACTGCATTGGGGGTCGGCATCCCTAGCCCCCACGTTATTCAAGGGTCAACTGTATATTGTAACAGAGTAGAGCCTGCAGAAAACTTTATTTCACCCAAATCAGGTTTCAAGATTTGTGAAAAGTAAGAGAGACTTTCTGTGAAACCCTGGAGCATTACTGTTCACGTGTATTATTGTCCTTCCTAGGTGAAGGCAAAAAGATATTGGCTAGTTTTTTCAACTGAAATACCAAAGTACACACTGCATAACTCAGTTACAGTGAAAAAGTTTGCTTCCAGTGGAAATGGATGTCAGTTGTGTGTGAGGGTTCGGAACAACAGGGTTCGAGGGATAACAGTGTATTGCTTGGAGAACCTGGGTAAACCTCTCTCCTTGGCCCTTGGGTTTTCTTACAGGCAAAATAGGAGTGTTATAGGGATCAATGCAAAGGATAATGAGGCCCTGAGCTTTGTAATCTTCTACTATGGGCTTTATACTTTGAAGGGCTTCTTTACCTACAGGGTATTGACCAATTCCCTAGGGAGAAGTTCTGAGGGATCTGTCTGAATCTTGATGAGAGGTACACTGTGGATTTTGTCAGTATGAGTTGGAGATTTTCCCTGTAAGTAAGGTGGTAGCTGATGCAGATGATCAGTCTTCAGAATCAGCTTCAGTGCCCTCAGAGACAGAGCAAATGAAAGATGCCTAAGGGTCATTTAATTCACCTGATTGGCTATTTGGATTTCAACTGTGTCAAGTTCTACAATTATTTTCCCCTTTTGGGAGAAAGAAATTTCAGGATGATCCTTTTCTAAGAAATCTAGGCTTAATAAATGAATAGGGGCAGAGGAGCTAAGGGGAAAAGGATGAGTGTCTCTCAAAGAGCCTAAACAAAAGGGATTAGGTTCAGAGACAGGACCCTATTGATGTTAGAGATCCTCACTATTTGAAGTTCAGGGACTGAAACTTTAGTTAGTTCATAGAGTGGAGAAGCCAATAGAGAAAATTTAGGAACCCAAGGTCTGCAATAACCAACCAAACCTAGGAATTCACCAAGCTGTTGCTTAGTAGTGGGTCTAGGAAATCCTGTGTTAGCCGAATTCTTTTTGGAGATAGCGGAATCCTTCAGCGCTTAGACGGTGACCTAAGTAATGAACAGTGTCTGGAGATAATTGTAATTTTTCCTTAGAGACTTTGTCCTTTTCAGCTCTCGGTTGGAGCAAATACAAGGAGTCTTTTGTGGATCCTCTTGGGTAGCTGAGCACAGCAGGGGATCTTCTACATACCGTGAAAGGGTTGATTTCCTGGGAACTATAGAGCGCTTATGTCTTGGTGGAGCATTTGGGAGAAATAAGAAGGGGCCCCAGTGAGTCCTCGAGGCGTGAGTGTCCAGATATATTGCTGATTGTTCCAAGTAAGGGCAGGTAGATATTGGCTTCTGGGCTCTAAGGGATGTTGAAGAAGGCTGAACAGAGGTCTACGGCAGTGAAGCATTTCAAATCAGGTGGAACCTTGACAGAGGGTTTTGGATTCAGGACAACTGGAAAAGGGGTTACCTGCAGTTGACCTTTGAACTTCATGGTCTGAACTGCGTGGGTTCACTTTTGTGTGGATTTTCTTTCAGTAAATAGTACTACAGTGCTACACGCTCCGAGGTTGGTTGCATCTGGGGAAGTGAAACCACGGATGCGGAGGGCGGACTGTGAAGT
Source organism: Balaenoptera borealis (assembly GCF_965194805.1). NCBI lineage: Eukaryota > Metazoa > Chordata > Mammalia > Artiodactyla > Balaenopteridae > Balaenoptera > Balaenoptera borealis. Next base: position 6,523,777 of record NC_138871.1, read on the forward strand.
TATATGCACATTTCAACTGCACAGGGGTTGGCGTCCCTAATGCCCACATTGTTCAAGGGTCACCTGTATCTTACTAGTAACTCTCAGGGCATGGACAAATCGCCATCCCCGTCCATTAAGTTTCCAGACCAGTAAGATGGGCGTGTTGCAGGTCTGGTGCAGGGAATGGTTAGCTCCTGGTTGCTTAAGTCTTCTGCTTTGGCTGTATGGCCTTGTATGGTCTCAGGCTTCGATGGATATTGAGGTAACCTAGGGAAAGGTTTAGCTACATCTATCTGAACCTTTATATTAGGTTCCACACTTTTTATTCTTCCAATGTCAGTATTACAAGCAGCCCACAAATGTTTGGGTATGTCAGTTAAATTAGGGGACTTTTGTTGAACTTCTTTTCTCTGTCTTGGAAACACTACAAGGAACATAAAAGATCAGGTTCAGGTTGGTCAGGAAATTCTAAGGTGAGATTTCCATTGGAAGCAAAACATATTAGACCTTCTAATTTGGAAAGGAGATTTCCAGCTGATAGAATGACGGGGGCTGGGTCGCATAGCACAAAGGAAGTTTTTTCAGTAAAAGGTCCCAGAGTCATTTGTACCAGTTGAGATAAAAATTCTCTGAACTTTATTAGATACCACCACTATGGAAACCTCCTTTTTACTCCGAGGAATTTGTCATCCTGTGAGGGTGGGATTTAAAGTAGAAAATGCAGCTCTGGTATCAACTAAAATTTGGCACGTTTTCCCATTAATTTTAATTTTAGTTTCCCCTTGGAGGTTTATGGGAACTACTGGTAATAGTTTGAGGGCAATCTGTTTTTTTAGTGTCCCAGTTGATTACAGCTGTGACACCAGTCTTTGGACCAACATATTTCAAAAACTGGACCCTTAGGGGACTGCAATGCAGGTGTTATTTTGCGTCTCTGGCCCTGGAGCTGTTGTATCTGTAAGGCTGTTAGTTTGGTGGATTTCTGTTTGCATTGTTGCTCCAGGGTCCTTCCAGAGTGTTCAGCTGTAGTCACGAGTTTAGACAGGCCTGTGGCCTCCCATCCTATTTCCTGCCTTCTTGTCAATCCATTAATCTCATGAGATAATCCATTTACAAAGAGGGCACCTAGAGCAGGCTGTCTGGGTTATTTATTGTATGGAACCCTGAATGCCAGAAAAGGAGAGCTTCCAGATGGGCTATAAAGTCTGCCACAGTTTTATCTTTCCTTTGTTTGCATGACTGGATAATAGACAAAATCGGTGCAGGCAGGGAAATTCTAGGAATGGCTTGTTAACTGGGCAGTTGCTGTTTTGTGAGCCCTTTCTGGTTAAGGATCTCGAATATCATCCTTGGGGTTTTGCCATTTTGTTTCTTTTCTTTTCTTTTTTTTTTTTTTTGCTGTGCTGGGTCTTTGTTGTGTGCGGGCTCTTGTAGAGGCTCGCGGGCTCTTTGTTGTGGTGTGTGGGCTTCTCTAGTTGTGGCACACGGGCTCTCTAGTTGTGGCATGCGGGCTTCTCTAGTTGTGGCACGCAGGCTCAGTAGTTGTGGCACGTGGGCTCAGTAGTTGTGGTGCGTGGGCTTTAGTTGTGTGCGGGCTCAGTAGTTGTGGCTCACGGATTCAGTAGTTGTGGCGCATGGGCTTAGTTGCCCCACAGCATGTGGGGTCTTAGTTCCCCAACTAGGGATCGAATCCACGTCCCCTGCATTGGAAGGAGGATTCTTAACAACTGGACCACTAGGGATGTCCTGCTGTTTTGTTTCTTGCCTCCATTTTGGGGGCTGCCCCAGGTCCTACCACACATGTACAAACTGATAAAGATCTGGCAGTCCAAGGTCACAGGCCCAGACAGTGACTCTAAATTCTTCAAAAAAACTTTTGGGGTTCCTCTCTAGGTTTAGAAAATTCTTTATAGTTCTTTGTTCAGTCTTAGACCAAGGGATGAAGGACACCTGAGAGGGTTCATCTGCAACCTTGGGTAGTTTTATTTTAAATGGTAATTGTCTGATAGTCTCTCTGTAGTGAAAAGGTATCTTAGACGGAAAGTTAGTAAAACGTGAGTACTCAGGTGAAAAAGGATGGGGGGGGGCAGTAAGAGTCACATCAGTCGTCACGTCCGTCCTAGCATCTTTTGTGTTAGCTACCTTTTTTGTCTTTAATTTTTCCTTAGCCTTTTTTTTTTGGCTGCATCGGGTCTTCATTATGGCATGTGGGATCTTCATTGCGGCATGTGGGATCTTTCACTGAGGTGCATGGGCTTCTCTCTAGTTGTGGCGTGCGGGTTTTCTCTTCTCTAGTTGTGGCACGTGGGCTCCAGGGCGCATGGGCTCTGTACTTTGCAGCATGTGGGCTCTCTAGTTGAGGTGTGTGGGCTCAGTTGCCCCGTGGCATGTGGGATCCTAATTTCCTGACCAGGGATCGTACCCATGTCCCCCGCATTGTAGGACGGATTCTTTACCACTGCACCACCAGGGAAGTCCCCGTTAGCCTTTTGTAACGAGTCTGTTAATGAAGCTATTTTGGAATCTTGAAGTGTTTTGTAATCTTATGCATAGCAATTAAAATAGGTATCCCATTCTGTCTGTCCAGTTTGGGATCCTTTGCTCTCCAATGTATTTCTTTGAACAATCTTGTCTAATTGGAGCATTCCCCATAATGGCCATTGTCATTCTAGGTTGTTTTTAGTAAAATTTTGCCAGCTTGTTAGATAATTGCAGCTTCCAGGATTATAGTTGTTAAACATAAAATAATCAGGTGGTAGTATACTCAACTCTCTAGATATAAAGGATCCCCCCCTCCCTTTTTTTAGCCAGGCCTTTGGGTTTCCTGGAGCCACGCAAATCTGGAAAGTGGGAAAAGGACTGAACTTGCAGGCCCCGAAGAATGGGGACTGTGGACTGATTCCAAGCAAACAGGAACCTGTAGCTGCCACCAGCAGTTCCCGATGTGGAATCTGGGGACAGGGCTTTGTGGTTTTGTGGTCTGAAGGGCTGCGGGCTTGGCCCTGAGCAGAACTGTCTGCCAACTCAAGTGGCTGCAGGCAGAATCCTCTACCAGTTCAAGCGGACCCGCCCTGTAAAGGAAAGCCAATTATCAGGAGCTTGAATGCAAGAAGAACCGAGTTCAACCAAGAGGAACTTACCAGTGGTCCCCAGAAACAGTGAGATAGACAGTAAGCTCAAAGGGTCCATGGATGCCAAGCTTGTGTGTCTAGTTGTCCCCAGATGCTGTCAGAAGCTCACTTCAGTCCCACCACTGTCGCCATCTATGGTCGGGTGTAAGAGCTCCCTCTGCAGGCCTTCTCAACACCAGTTTTAGTTAAGGTTTCCCTTGTCAATTTCACACCTGGGTGCCAAGTCCCACATCAGAGGAGGTACACAGATTGGAAACCATGGAGGCCACATTTAAGTAACAGGGAAGGGGAAGAGGAAGAACTGAGGCATTTCCCACCTGAAGTCTATCTTACTAGAGTTGTAAGCTTTGGAGATCACCTTGAAGTACTGAGTCAGCATCACCTTATTGGGTACATCCTTTCTACAGAGGTTTGGCAGGCGCATCAGGTACAAAGCTTAAAAGGGATTATACAAAATAAGATGAGGAGCAGAATAATGACCCCAGGTTATATAATAGTGCTAAACTAGGAGCCCAAACCTGAAGGTAACCAGCTGAAGAGATAAAAGAACCATGGATTGTCAGGTGAAATTTGTCTTAGCCAAAGTGCTCGTTCTCTAATTTTATGTCGTTGGGTTTCTCCTGCTCCAGAGGAATTTGTCTGTGTGCAGCAGGTGGTGTTTGCTCTCCCACACACACCTTCTCATTCGACAAGCAGGTAACAAGGGCTCTGTGATTGACAAAACTACTTTAGCCAATGAGTGAAGTGATCGTTGTTGAGTTTCTATTGCATTAGCAGTGAAATCGGCAAATTTTCCCAATTCCAGAGAGAGATTTCTAATGATTTGTTCCTAGATGTGAAAGCCCACAAAGGGATAGGTGCCCTTTGATGGAGGCACATCCAGCAGCATGTAGACCTACTGGGGTTTCCCGCTTAAGGCGGCGGCGATGAAGTTTTAATTGGGAAGATCAACAGGAGGCTTCTCATGTATTGTGATGCTCATGGCGAGACTTAGAAATTCTAGTAAACATCAGCATCCAGTCCGCCAACTGTCTGAATACCCATAGGCCCCTTTAAGGCTTATTTGCCGCAGACAAAGATAGAACCTGGTGGTGCACACAAGACCCCTGCTAGGGTTTGATTATTAATAGTGCCATTAATTGAGATTATTTGGTTGGCCCTTTTGAGCCAAGGGTCGATGGTGTTTGGGGAACAGTTAGGGAGAAACTGTCCTGTCCTGTGGACTTTGTTCTCGAAGGCCCTACAGAGGGGGATTGTTTTGCTATGGCAAGCAGACCTAAGGTAGTAGTGAGAACAGGGAACTATAAGTGGTATAGATACAATTAATTGCATTGAATGTTACGGCAGAGGAGGGGTCAAAGCAAGGTACAAACCTGGCTGTAGAGGTTTGACTTGGTAAGAAATACCCAAAGGGCTGTGGGTATAGTTAACGGTCACATTGGAGATGAAGGAAAAGTTTGCTACAGGGAAGACTAAAGGGTCACGGCCATCATGGGCAGATTTAGGTTTCTGATGATAGACCCAGCAGGCAGAAAGGTTTCCCCCTTTTGCTAGGGGTTGGGTAATGGGAATGAGGGCATTGTTTATCCAGGATAGAGAAGGAAACAACAAGGTGAGAAAAGGCAGAAAGGAGAGAATATATAGGCCTGATCCTGTTGTCTTGGGAAAGCTGTCTGCTTTAGCTGTTATGTGCTTCAATCCTTAGAAGTCTTTAATTTGAGGTCACCAGTTGGTGTGCAGGTGCAGTCAGGGGTGGGGCTTTCTGTAGATGAGACACATTGATCCAGGAGTCAACTTCTTGGAGTTTGGAGGCACAAGTATTGGTCGGTAACACTTGATAAGGGCCTTTCCAGTTTGGTTAAAGGCTTTTTGGAGATCCCTTTTCCAATAAACAAAATCCCCGGGTTGCGGGGTGTTTGAGGTCTTCATCTCCTGGGAGCACTGTAAAATGATTGCTCTACTAGAGTGTGATTTCTTTCAAAGGGTTTAATTAGACCTTGCTACACAGAAGTATATCTCCTTTTATTAACTGTAAGTCAAAAGAGGCAGAGGCTAGATGCATGGGGCGCTCAGTTATTATCTCAAAGGGTGAGAGTTTGAGTTCCAAAGGGGCTGGATCTGAGATTTAGGAGGACCAATGGCAATGCTTTTGGCCAAGATACTTGAAGAGTTTCCACAAATATTGCCACTTGAGTTTTGATGATGCCCTTTGTTCATCTGATTAGTCCTGAAGACTGAGGATGATAAGTGAAAGTGTTGTAGGACTGGCCAAACAGCACAGACTTGCCGTGATATTTGACCAGTAAAATGGGTTCCCTAGTCACTGTGAAACTCAAGTGGGGTTCCCTAGGGTAGGGGTGAGTGTTCCCAATAAGATTTTAGCTACTGAAGAGGCAGTAGCTTGTCTAAATGGAAAAGCTTCAATCCAGTGGGAAAACATAAAAATCGTCACCAAGACACATTTGTATCATGAAGTAAGGATATCTGAATGAAGTCCATTTGTCAAACCCCGAATGGCCCAATAGGCAATTTAAAGTGCCCAGAAGCAGTGAGGACAGGTTTCCCTGGATTGTATCTTGTGCAGGTGGGGCAGGCAAAGTGGGCACTTTCTGCAGCCTTGTTAATATTTCCCCACCAGTATTGATTCATAAACGCCATCATTTTATCTCTAGACCAGTGGTTTAATGCATGTACAGCGATCAGTAGTGGGGATTTTAGAATTTCTGGTGGGACCAGGTTTTTATTTGGTCCAAACCAGAGGTTTTTCTTCTTATCGTACCAACAGTCATTTGACTGCCAGTAATGTTTTTCCTTCTCTGGTCCTGACTGTTGGGTGTCTCTTGTCATTTTCTCCAGACTGTCATCAGGAGATGCGTTCCCTTGGACTGTGACAGAGGTTTGACTTTTGGACTCTTTGAAGACAGCATTTGTGTGTGTGTGTGTGTGTGTGTGTGTGTGTGTGTGTGTGTGTGTAAATGTCAGCAAGGTGATTTCCTTTAGCTTCCATAGTCAAGCTTAGAATGCCTGGGGACCTTAATAATAGCCAAAGCAGCAGATAAGAGTATGGCATCTAATAATTCCTGAACATAAGGGCCTTCTTAAATTTGATCTCCGCTGGAAGTAAGGAAGCCATGTTGTCTCCATAACATTCTGAAATCGTGAGCCACTCCAAAGTTATATCTACTATTGGAATAAACTTTGAAAGTTTTGCGCTTGGCTAGGATACAGGCCCCTGTGAGTGTGTACGGTTTGGCTTGTTTGGCCGAAACAGCCAAAGGCAAAGGTGCTGCTTCAGTTACTTCAAACGGAGTTGATATTGCATATCTTGCACAATATCTACCATTTTCATCTTTCCAATGAGAACTATCAGTGAACCATGAAAAGTCAACATTATCCAAAAGAGTTTTCTATAAGTCATCATGGGGGGTGAGAAGGTGATCTGTCAATATTAAGCAATCATGAGGGTTTTTTCAGTAGAGGTGGGGAGAAAAGAAGCAGAGTTAAAGTTATTACAGCAGGTAAGAGTGATATACAAGGGACAGTTAACAGGAGAATTTCCTAGGAAGTGAGATGGTGTACTGAAAGATGTTGAGTATGATGAGAGTTAAGAGCTTTGACAGCATGTGGCCCAACATGGTTAAGGGCGATCTCATGCCTGTTTCCTCAGTGGCCTTTGCAGGAAGGGCAGTAGCAGGTATAGCCCTGAGGCAGGGGAGGGGAGGTATCCCAGGCTATGGGATCTAGTTGTTGGCTGTAATATCCTGTGGGTTTGTGGTGATCCCCTTGCTTTTGGGTGAGTACCCCAAGGACATTCCCTTCTTTTTCATACAAAAAGGAAGAAAGGGAGTTGATCATTGGGATGTCCAAGGGCAGGGGGGTTATTAAACTTTAAGATTTGAAAAGTCATGCCATCTGAATCTTCCCAGAAGATAGGGTTAGGTTTAGTAGTTTTTAACAAGGCATATAAAGGTTGGGCCATAAGGGAAAAGTTTGGGATCCAGTTGCGACAATAGCTTGCCAATCCAGGAAAACCTTGCAGTTGGAATTTGGTTTTGAGCGTTAGGACGTTCAGGGTGCCATAAAGCCTGTCTGGATCTAAATGCAGTCCTTGCTCTGAGATTAAATGTCCTAAATTTTGAACTTGTGTGAACAAATTGTAGTTTTTCCTTAGAGACTTTGTCACTTTTAGGCTAGGAGTTTAGCCAATAGATGCTGTGTCTTCTTGTGAGGAGACTTGTGAAGGGGGGCAGAGAGATAAGTCATCCACGTGTTGTATTAAAGTGAAGCTTCCAGGGAACTTGATATCATCTAGATCAGCCTTTAAAGTTTGTGAGAAATCAGTAGGACTTTCAGTGAAACTCTGGGACATTACTATCCAGGTGTACTGCTGTCCCTCCCAAGTAGAGGTGAAAAGATATTGACTAGCTTTTTTTTTTAAAAAAATATTTATTTATTTATTTTTGGGTGGTAGCTGATCCAATAGGGATATATGATTAGTGTCCTTGGAATTAGCTCTAGTGCCATCAGAGACAGAGCAAATAAATGATGTTGAAGGGGTATTTGATTCACCTAGTTGGCTATTTTGGTTGCTTCTGTCAAGTTCTAGAATTATTTCCACCTTTTGAGAGAAGGATATTCCAACAGGATATTTTTCTAAGAAGTCTTGGTCCAATAAATGAATAAGAGCAGAGGAGCTAAGGAGAAAAGAATGGGTATCTCATAGAGGGACTAAGAGAAGGGAATTTAGAGCTAGGAACTTGTTGAGATCTATTAGAGACACCCACTAATTGAACTTTTTAGAACTCTAAAGCAGGAGCTGTTCAATGGTGATGGAGTTGAGCACTGAGAGTGTAGCTCTGGTGTCAGTAAGGACAGGAAGATTCATTCCCAGCCTGGAGAGTGGTTTCTCCAAGTCAATCCCTCCCACGAAGGATTGGGAAAAGCCCCTGTAGTCTCTTGGGAGTCCTGTCACTGGGGATAGGAGGACATTGGAAAGGCTGGCGGGAGGGCTGAAGGTACCTGGAGTGCTTAAGCTTGGAGCAGTGTTTTTTCCAAGGTCCTGGCTTTTCACAGTAATGACAGAGACCCCTTGGAGGACATTTGGTCCTGTTCAAAACATCCCTTGAGACATTTGGTCCATGATTTGTTAAATAATACAAAACTTAAACTTTGTTAAAATTTTATTTATTTTTACTGTAATTCCTGATGAATTTTGGATTTCACATTTATTCTTGTTCTTCCTCGCCATGAAGTTCAGCGGGGTTATTCTTAAGTGGATGAGCACTTGCTGCTCTCATGTATACATCAGCCTGATTGTTGGCTTTATATTAGTTATATATGTGAACAGTTTTGGTTATATGAATTTGATTTTGTTGGTATCATTATGAAGTTGGTGGCCATATTTGAGTGTGACCACCAAGAAGCTGGGTGATGACTTGCTCATTGCTTTGCTGTTCATCTTTTAAACTTGAGTAAATCTCCAAATTGAAGGATGATGTACTACCATCGGCTTTTGAAATGTGCTTTGCCAGCCTTCTACTGCATTGTTCATCCTTTGATCACCGTTCAGTCCTGATGTAGAAACATTCCAGGTTTCTGGTGGAAATCCTGGAGCTGTGGTCTTCTGCCTCTGTCACACCTTCCACCGACACATACCCTTTCAACATAATCCATTCGGTCATTTTCTTCTGCATTCTCCACGGTGTACTCAAAAGTTCATTTACATCTTCCAAAGTCATAAATGGAAGTCTCCAAATGCAGGTGTGGCTTTCTGTTGTCCTATATTCCTGTGTTAGACCCAAAGAAGATATTTTTCACCACCGTGATTGTGAAAGTGAAACAAACATCCTTTTACTTCTGTAAAGGAGGCCGAAGGGTTTTCTGAGCTCTAGGAGACCCATCTGGAACCATTAACAATCTTTCTCTGATGGTGAAGTACGCCTTTTGGCATTCTCCAGCCCAGTCTAGAGGATCACTCTCTCTCCCTTTAAGGGTCTCATACAAAGGTTTGGCAATGAGCCCCACATTAGGAATCCAGTCACAGAAGAATCCTGCCATACCCAGGAATCCCTGTAATTGTCTCTGAGTTGTTGGTATCACCACCCTCTCCAAGGCTTCCCTTTGGTCCAGGAGCAAGATCCTCTGTCCTTGAGATAATTCAAATCCGAAATATTTAGCATTGGATTGAGAGATTTGGGCCCTTTTCTTTGATATTTTGTATCCTCGATCAGCCAGGAAATTAAGAGACCAAATTGTGTTTTTGTCTGAAGCTTCTTTGGTTTTACTGGTAATCAAAATGTTACCTACATACTGGAGTAAGGTTCCCCCTGTAACTGTAGATCCCTTAGGTCTTGGCTAAGGCTTCCCCCAAAACGGTGGCGGCATCCTTGAATCCTGGGGGAAGCCACAGTCCAGCAATACTGCCATTTCAATTTGGTTCTCTAAGTCATCCCTCCCATTCAAAAGCAAATAATTCCCGAGATTCAGAATTTAAGGGTGTGCAATAAAAGGCATCTTTTAGGTCCAAAACTGTAACTAGCAAAAGTGCCCAGGTAAAATGGTAAGCAAGGTGTAGGGATTGGGTACCACTGGGTGAATGTCCTTGAGCACCTGACTTACTGCTCTCAGATCCTGTACAAAGTGATATTATTGGGTCCCCGGCTTCCGGGCCCGTAGGAAGGGGGTGTTGTATGGTGACTGGCAAGGGCAGATGAGGTTATATTCAAGGAAGGCAGATATTACTGGTTGGATTCCCTTTCTGTCCTGTTCCCTTAAGGGATGTTGTCTTAAGTTTGGGATCTTAGACCCTGGGCGGAGTTTCACCTGTACAGGTGTTGCCGTCTTTACTCTTCCTGGCTGCCCATCCGCCCAAACATCCGATTGATCTTACCCTTCTGCGGGGTCTCTTCAGGTGTTCCCAGAGCCTCCATCTTTCCCAGGTGTAGTAACGCCGCTTGAAGTGTGCAAGCTTGTTCCAGGGGTACCTTACTTTCCATCCTTTCTTGGGAGAAAGGGACTCTGGCATTTAGTGTAGTCAGGAGGTCCCATCCCAGCAGAGGTGTGTTGCACACTCAGGCATGTATAGGAAACTATGCTTCAAACAGGTTTTTCCCATCTGACATTGCAGTGTTTTCTGGGCTTTTGGAGAGGTTCTCCAAAGACACCAGCGACAGGCACTGTCTCTGAGGAGGCTTTGGCCAGTTCAGAGTTTAGCACTGAGCAGGTAGCTCTGGTATCAACCAAAAAATCAACAAACTTATTTCCCACTGCCATTTTTACGGGCTCCATATGGGAAATACCACTGGAGCCAGAGGTTTCTCGGGGAGCCCCTTGGCCCCGTCATCTGGGGTGTCTGAAGGCCTGGGGGTCCCTTATTTCTCCAGTTCTGTGAGGACGTTCTTTTTCCTGTTTACGGTAGGCGCACTGACGGGGCCCCACAGTGGGGTGACTCTCTTGTTTTGATGCTGAGGCCCTGGAGGCCTGACCTTAGGACGGGCTCCTTCTCAAGGTGGCCCTTGCTTGTCCTCAGGTCGTTCCTGGGCCGGTGCTGCAGCCAGGAGGGCGGCCTGTTGTTTCATCTTCCGTTGCTCCTTCTTTTCTTGGGCCTCATCTCGGCTGTTAAAAACCTCAAAAGCAATCTCAACTAAAGCTGACATCGGCATTCCGAGTACGCCATCCACCCTTTTTTTAATATTTATTTATCTATCTATCTATTTATTTATTTATTTGGCTGTGTTGGATCTTAGTTGCAGCACGCGGGCTCTTCATTGCAGCGCGCGGGCTCTTCGTTGCAGCGCGTGGGCTCTTCGTTGCAGCGCATGGGCTTCTCTCTAGTTGTGGTGCTCGGGCTCCAGAGCGCGTGGGCTCAATAGTTGCGGCATGTGGGATCTTAATTCCCCAACCAGGGATCGAACCCGCGTCGCCTGCATTGGAAGGCAGATTCTTAACCCCTGGATCACCAGGGAAGTCCCACGCCATCCCCTTTTTGCAGTTTTTTCTGGATGTCTGGAGCACTCTGGCTAATAAAAGTCGTATTTTATTACCTTTGCTAGGATCTTCTGGATCTATATCAGTCAACTGCCTGTATGTCTCAAAGATTCTCCCCAGGAGTTCTGAAGGGTTTTTGTCGGGTTTGTGCCTCAGTTCCTGAACTTTGTTAAGGCACCCCTGCTTGGAAACCCCTGTCTGCAGTCCTCTAAGATAATGAGGTCTGTGTAGCGGTCAAGCTTATTTCTGTCTCCAGGCTTGTTTGGATCCCATCCCGGTTCAGCGAGGGGGACAGCAAGGGCAGCTCCTGCCCTCACCGGCTTGCCTGGAGTGGCCTTGTGCATCCTGTCGGCCTCCTGTCTTGCCTTTCCCATGACCATTCTGCCTTCCTCAGAAGTGGAGCATGTTAAGGAGGGTCTGAATATCTCCCCAGGTTGGCTTATAGGTAGCAAAACTGGGGGGAAAAGATGTTCCATTTTCTTGGCATCGTCCTGGTGTGCAGGCATATTATTCTTCCAGTTACGCAGGTCAGATATTGACAGCGGGGTGTGGAGATGTACCAGGCCTTGAGGCTGGCCTGCTGTGTCAGTTCCTCCTATGGGCACTTGCTTTTTTTTAAATCTCTTCAGTGACCCTGTGAGTTAGTGATTATTATTTTTTTCTTTTTCTTTTTTAAAATTTATTTATTTATTTATTTTTGGCTACATTGGGTCTTCGTTGCTGCACGCAGGCTTTCTCTAGTTGCGTCAAGCGGGGGCTACTCTTGGTTGCGGTGCGCAGGCTTCTCATTGCGGTGGCTTCTCTTGTTGCAGAGCACGGGCTCTAGGCGCGCAGGCTTCAGTAATTGTGGCATGTGGCCTCAGTAATTGTGGCACGTGGCCTCAGTAGTTGTGGCTTGCGGGCTCTAGAGCACAGGCTCAGTAGTTGTGGCACACGGGCTTAGTTGCTCTGTGGCATGTGGGATCTTCCTGGACCAGGGCTCGAACCCGTGTCCCCTGCATTGGCAGGCGGATTCTTGACCACTGCGCCACCAGGGAAACCTCTCTTTTTCCTTGTCTCGCTCCAGCAGCACGGGGTTCTTTTAGGGTTTCTCCCATTGCACCATGACCGTACATTTCTTTTGAATTACCTTATCTTGATATAACATGAAAGACTACACATAAGGAAACTAATGCCATTTTTCTTCCTTTTTTACAAAATAAGTCTAACTGCAAGATGGCATTGTAGTTCAGAGATCCATTCTCAGGCCAATGCTCCCCCAGTTCTAGAGTATTGCAGCCAGTCAGTGTTACAAAAGAATATCGTCTTTTTCCTTTTCATAGGCTCATAACTGAAAGTGCCCCAGTTTTGGAGAATGCATCTCAATGGGCTGTATTTCGGTGTACCATTTGCATTTCCCGTTTTAGGGGCTTTTTCCATCTGGCCACAGCAAACAGAGGCTCTCTAAGAACCCTGACTGTGTGGTGTTTGCAGGAACTATGCCTCACCAGTGCCTGGGTTCAGGCAAATATCGGCTTGAAACAAGGTGACTGCTTCACCATGAAAATGAAGGCCTGAAAAGATGTTGTTCCTTTAAAAGGGGGCCCCCGTGAAGCCATTACATGTCATGAGCAGATGCTCCAATACCCCTGTAAATTTCTTAGTCACTTGGGAACATCCCAAAGGATCAGAGGGAATGGTGCCTCTTTTCTTGGAATCAGAAAACCCTCATGAGGTGAGTTCGTAAAGGGAGTTTTGTTACCGGATGCAATGAGTCCGTCGCATGGGGCGCGTAGCCAGTGAACACAGCAAGTGTTTTTGATTAAAGCAGAAGCAGTTAATTACTTGTGACAACTCAGGAGACAGGGAGATAGCTCTCAAAGTGCTGATGCCCCAAAGAGCTGGACCAGGGGAGTTTCAAGTCTGGGGAGCATGCATATTCATGAAAGCGTAGATGTGATCATTGTAATGAGGCAAAGGTTACTCTAGGTTGCCAAAAACTGTGAGCAAGTAGGTGGTTGGTTGTTTTTTGGTTGTTTGTTTGCACTGTGGTATCTTGTTGACTGGAATGCACTGTAACATTTTTGGAACGTCTGGTGCCTGGAACTTTCTGCAACTTAATGGTTAGTTTCTGCAAAACAAAACACACTTTGGTTTAACCCCATCCTTTCCCTACTGCTGCCTCACTAACAGTTTGTCATGATCACTGAGAAACTCAGTCCCCAAATAGCCAATTCAGTTTAAACAAGTAACAGTAGCTGACGATAATACACATCACTCACTCACATTCACAAACCTCACTTCCAGACGAATTTGCTCTGAGTCAGATTCGAGACCAAATTTAAGCTAACAGTTTCCAGGAGTTTCTAGACCACATTCAAGTTTCCAAGTATCAAGAGCATCTCTGAGAATGATCCTTTCACTTCCTTTCTCTCCTGCCAGTGGGGTCTCCCCCTAATACCAGGGCCCTCCAGCAAGGGTCAATACCAGCGCCCTCTCACTGTTACCGAATCAAGTCGTACGGACCCCTGCTCGGGCCCTAGCCCGATCGAGGCCCTCTGCCTTGGTGGGGAAGGTTCTCTTTCCATTTGGGTTCGTGCAGCCAAAAATGAAACCCAAGGTGAGGTTGAAGCAGCACAAGCTTTATTCAATGGCCAGAGACTGGAGAAGCAGGAACTTAGTTCACAAGTCAACTTCTCACTTTAATGGTGAGTGGGATTTGCTTTCAAGGAGGAAGGGCAGTCGGGGGAGGAGTGAGACCAGTGCTGGGGAGCACTGTGTTAGTTTCCTAGGAAAGAGGCAGAGCTCTCCCGGAAATGGGGTGCCACCCCTTTATTGTTCTTTTTTGGTCTGTGGCTTCCGGTCTTGGCCACCGGTAGGTGTATCATTTAGTACACTAATGTATCAAGAGTAAAATCAGCATAGAATGAGACTCAGGGTCTGTTGGAGGTCAGATTCGTTGCCATCTTGGTTTCAGCTGGTTCTATCTGGTTTTGTTTCTCTCTTCCTATAGCTTCCTTTCTTTGTGCCCAGACCCTGTGACTTAAAGATACGTTAGTTCCTATTCAAGGGAGGGGTTAGTGGGTTCCTCTTCAAGGGAGGGGTTGGTGGGTTATGAGCAAGGGTCTGATGGCAACTCTGCTAACATAGTGAGGAGAGAAAACAGGTTTCAGACCCCTGTACTGAGACACCCAGAAGAGATCTTGTTCCCGGGCCTTTCTTTCTGCAGAAGTGAACCTGCCATGTGCCAAAGGTTGTGGACGCTGTGCCAGGGCAGAGGTTCTGAGGATGCGTCTTCTAGGCAAAGTCGCCTAGGCAGCTGCTGAGACAGGTTGTCTGGACCCCATGCCCGATGCAGGGCCAAGAAGCCATGAGCCATTGTCCAAACAGGATATAGGGTCCCATCTGGGGTGCCAAAATTTGTACCCGAGTAAGTGGGCTCCTTGCCCGCTGCACAACAGAAAGACCAGATACTGAGGGGACAGTCTTTTGCAGAGAGCAGGCTTTACTGCAGGGCATACAAGCAAGGAGACAGGAGGCAAAGGTCAGATCTGTCTCCTCGATCAGGTTTTGAGTGGGGTATCTATTGTGGACGTAGAGAGCGAGAGGGGGAGGGGGCTCGGAAAATGATTGGCAGGAAGTAAGGTGTAAGTGTCGCGAGTTCTCTACACGGGCACGATTGTCCTTCATGCCTGTTCATGGGTCACGTGTGCAATTTGGGGGGGGGGGTCCATCTGTTACCTGTGGTGAATTTTTAGCCAGTGACATCTAACGTTCACTGTCGGTCATTCTAGTTCCTCAGGGCGTCTGCTCACCCGGGCAATGCTCAGTTGAAGGGGCCTTTAGCAAGTTGTTTCCATTCCTGGAGTTTCCCTGGTACTCTGCCGGACAAGCTTGGGGGGCTCAGTAAATCGTTCTGTTTCCATTTTATGGGCCTTCTAAGATACAGGGTGTGGTTTCAGTGCCATCACTGAATAATGTGGTACTGGTACTTCAGTATTGAATATTGTCATAAATTGTATAAATAAGAATTCTTTCATCATCTTGAGCCCTGGAATTGTGCATAAGAAATTGTTTTCCACGTCTGGTTGTGTTATACTCCTCTGGAAATTCAATTCCATGCCACGAAGTTGGGTTTGGAAGTCGACGTCTGTTTTGAATTCTGTTTACTTACCTCGGTAATGAGTTCTGTTCTAACAGGCCCTCTCCATCATGAATGTCATGGGAGTTCTTCTAAGGACCTGCAATAGTGTTGCCCTTGGTTCTTCTTCTGCGTGTCATTTTAACCTATTCAGGGTTTTCCTTAGTTCCCCTCAACACCGACGTTGTGCTGGTGTTTTCCTGTCCCATCTTGAATGATTGTAGTGTTTTCTGAATCCTGAGGAGTTGTACAGACATTGCAGATTTTCCTCTCTTCACAGCGCTGGTACCTTTTACTCCCATCTCTCTTCAAGGAATGGAAACGATAGCAAAGATGTTGACAATGTAGCCTTGGCTTTTCTTTTTGCGAGTATACTATTTCTGTCATATTCTGCTGAGAAATAAATATGTCATATTACTAAGCAATAGAAGAAGGTTTTTTTCCCCCCCCTTTTATAGCTGTCTGACCAATGGTCATTGGTTTACTGGTAGGGGGAAGCCTCACTAATGTCTTAGGGATTTGACATCTGGGTTCAACCAGGCTGGATCAGCCAGTCGATAGGTACCAGCCAAGGGTGTGGTGGTCCATGCCAATTGGCAGATAAGTCTGGGAGTCACCTCTTCAGATAGCGGCGGATGCTTCTCATGGGTCTACCGTGATTGTATCTCTGTAGCACATCGATTCAAGGGGAACATTATCCATTAACCCCGGGGACAAGATGGTTGTAGGGAGGTTAATTAGATGCCTGGTATCCGCCCCCATGATGGCTATTACACCCAAACCCTTGGTAGTAGGAGAGCCACACCTGCTCTCACTTCTCCCAAACAGGTGAGATGCTCTATAAAGCGTTCATGTCAATGCGTTTGCTGCCTATTTTACATAGTACTTTGACCAAGCTCCTCCTTTCAAGCTCCACCGTTACGGAGTGACCCAGCCACATCCACCCACATGCCCGGTGACTTCCTAACTTATTGACTCATGTATCACGAGATCCCAGCCTCCGCTTTTTGTCCTCTGTGCGTTTCTCTAGCTGTAGGACTGGGCCTTGGTGGTCCCGCTCTTCTGCAAGACTCGAGTCCTGACCCCATGTGCTGTTACCAGCTAGGCTACCAGGGCAAGAAGGGTTATTATTGGCAATACAGCAACACACATTATTGGACCAATAAAACACAAGAGCATTTTAATGTATTAATCCTGTAAACCAAAAGTATAAAGAAATGTTACTGGCTGTTTGAACCCGAGGACGTTTCCTAATAAGCCTGGATGTTTTTTGACAGGGCCAAATATCAAGGACCATTTGGTGGGGACCAGTTGTCTCAATGGATGTTTTGGACAGGACCAAATATCCACTAATCATATAATTTGTGATATAAACTTTTAGTATGTAAATTTTGGATTTCCAATTGGATCAAGTTGTGCACCTTTGTTTTAGTGTAGTTACACGTGTATATGTATTGGTGACATTCAAAATAAAATAGTCAGTGATTTTTATCAGCCAAGATGGGTTTATTCAGTAGTTGATTTCTGGTAGGAGATGCAGTGTGCATCTTTCCCTGTTGGGGCCTGTAATTGATGGTTCTTTCTCCTTGATGGTTCTTCTTTTGAGGTCTGTAATTGACAGTGCTTCCTGTAATTGATGTTGGAGTAGTACTGCATGAGCAGCCCTTCTGGCCTCCCGACTCCATTTTAGTGAGGTTTTACTTTTTAAATTTTCACTAAATCTATTTTTATTATATTTGCATTAAAATTATATATATATATGTACACACATATATATACACACACATATAGATAGATCTATTTAGTTACCTTTTATTTTCTCCCATGTCTACGGGGATTTTTTTTTTCCTTTTAAAACTTTTTTTCTGTTTCAAACTTTTAGCCTCCTGAAGCTGAGGTTTTTAGTTTCTGTCTGATTGGAGGGAGAGCGGGGTGGAGAAGGAGCCTGGTGCCTTAGGCAGAAGCCTCTCCCTAGGACGGCCGCTGACTGTAGCATCATCTGTCCCCTTTACCCCTTCTTCTTTTAAATTTTTTCAGAATGGCTTGTATCTCTGGGCTGCTAAAAATGTTCCTTATTTTTTCTTTCTTTGTCCCTTGTCTGTCCATGACCCTTTCTTTTCTTTTTTTTTTTAAATGGTTTGTGAAGTTTTGTGCTGGAGATTTCTTTTTTTTTTTTTTTTTTTAATTTTATTTATGGCTGTGTTGGGTCTTCGTTTCTGTGCGAGGGCTTTCTCTAGTTGTGGCAAGCGGGGGCCACTCTTCATCGCGGTGCGCGGGCCTCTCACTGTCGCGGCCTCTTGTTGCGGAGCACAGGCTCCAGATGCACAGGCTCAGTAGTTGTGGCTCACGGGCCCAGCCGCTCCATGGCTTGTGGGATCTTCTCGGACCAGGGCTCGAACCCGTGTCCCCTGCATTGGCAGGCAGATTCTCAACCACTGCGCCACCAGGGAAGCCCCTTTCTTTTCTTTTCTCCTTTGGTGTTATAGCCTGGTCAGCTCCTGGTGGCCTTGAGTGACCTCCTCCTGGGGTGTCCCAGGCAGCCTCACAGGGCGTGGTCTTGATCCAGGAAAGCAGTGGTGACAGCATCCTGATTTGGGAGGGTGCCTGTAGCATGTTCACAGGTAGCGACACTCACAACGCCCAGACACATCGGCCAGGAGATTTACCATCCCCTGTGAGCTGAGAAACTTCCTTGGGCCTTGGGGGATTGGGGACAAAGTACTCCTTCCCCGTATCCTTTTCTTTCTTTCTTTCTTGTTTTAAATTGAGTTATAATTTACATAGAACACTGGACCTTGAGCTGCCGGTCTCGGTGGAAGGGGTCTCTTACATCCCGCGGGGTCAGGAACAAGTCGCGACAGCTGCAAGGCAGGCATCAGCAAAGAGCTTTGCCCTGGAGGCAACACTGAAGCCTTTAGGTGCCACAGTTTACTTCAGGAGGCCACCCGTCACTGTGTCACCTTTTAGCACACGGGGGACCAACACCTGGACCCTCTGCCGGGGGCAGCCTCTGAAAGGGCAGGCCAGTAGGGCCCGTCACTCACAGGACGGTGGCGAGGGTGACTCGGGTGGGCTGTTGGCTCGGTCGATGAAGCTCAGATTCTAGCACAGACTGTCGGAGGAGGTCATTCCTCACTCCGTTTTGGGAGGAGGCTCTGCCTTGTTAGCCAGTTATCCTGGTCGCCCTCAGGGTCACCAGCCCGGAGACTAGGCTTTCGGGGTGGGGAATCAAACAGGACGCGTAGATCTTACTGCATAATCCAGAAGGTGCCAGCGAGGGATTACAATTAACATCATCCTGGGCTACAGCACCTAAGAGTTAAGGGAGGACCACACAAGACTGCCCCCACTTCAGACACCAGCCACACTGCACTTCTGACCGACTGTCTACAAACTGGGGGGTTCTCATGACCTCCTCAGGTGCGACCATATGCTAGAACAACTCAGGGAACTCAGGAAAGCTCTCTACTTAGGGTCAGAGTTTACGCTACAGGATATGAAGTGGGACCAGTCGAAAGAAGAGACCCACAGGGCCAAGTCTGGGAGGGGCCCCAGCGCAGAGCTTGGAGGAGGCTCAAGCTTGAGAACCGCTGCTCTGGCCGGCTGAAACCCCTGCAGCGGGCTCGAAGGGCTAAGAAATGCAGCTTGTTTACTTTCTAAAGCAAACAGACCAACAGAATACCCCAGGACAGAGTAATGAGAAGTATGTTTCTGTGCTGAGTGGACAGGAAATAAACTGTGTACAATCTAGATTTTCTGGTGTCCCACTTCTGCCCCAAACACAGCGTATTGACTGTCTTGTCCCAAAGCCTCACATGTGGAGAATTAAAATAATTTTGGTGGAGAGGAAAAAAAAAAAAAAAGAGTAAGTGAGGACCACAGAGGGTGCAGGCCTTTGAGGTCTACTTATAATTCAGGCTGGAAAACCATGGCAGCATATGGCAGACACAGCTGAGTTGTGGCCATGGAGGTGCCAACAGCCAGCTGGGCCTTCAGAGGCAGCGTGTGGGCTATTTGGTGAATCTGTTTAGTAAGTCAAGAGCAGTCACCCCGCTTGCTGTACCAACTGTGCTGAAATATACCCACAGGATTTTAATTTACGGAGGTGACTGAGTGACAGGGAGATGCCGGTGCCATGCCACCCTGGGCCGCAGGGAGAAACACCAGACCCAGTCAGGAGGCTGGAGTGAGGGGAGAGCGTGGGGCAGAGCCTCTATTGTAAAGCCAGGGTATGCGGCGAAGGACTGGCTAGTTTGGATAATGTCGGTGGGCTGTGGGCTGCACGGTGGTCTCTAGTTGTCTGGTACCGGCCCTGGGTGATTCGGGCAGAGGAATATTGCCTCTTGGAGGGCAAGAGCCATCAGAGGAGGTGCTCAGAGCGTGGGCTCTGGATTGGTTGGTTTTCATGTGAAAGTCATGCTCCCTGGGGGGCCCTTTGCTGTCTCGGAGAACTGGCTGCTACCCCAGGAGGGGCCGTCTCTCCCCAGTCTGGGTGGTCCCCACGATGTCAAAATGTCCCAAAATACGAAAAAACATCATTAAGCAAGCTCATTGTAGCATTCTGGCTACAGCCTCTGTAAGAGGTGTGTACTCTGGAAATGAGTAGGTGTTTTCTGCAGGGGGTGGGCCTGCGGGCGCCCCACGCTCCGTGGCTGCAGACCCACTGCTGCAGTCAGGCAGCAAAGGCACAGCTCCGCAGAGCAGGGGGCTCCCAGGCCTGTGACAGTCCCCAGGTAGGAAGATCGAGCCTAATCACAGCAGAAGACACTGAGGAAGTTGGCCTGGGACGTCAGGCTAAGTTGGCCTTCAGGACAAAAAGGGAGTTTGCGACTTGGATTATCTCTAACCTTTTACTTCCAGGGATCATTTTAAAACCTTGCATTGGAACCTTCGTTATTTCATATACTCTTCTAATTTGAATGGTTTGGTCAAGTTTTTCGCTGGCGTATATTCTCTCTCACACTGCTTACCCACCCCTTCACCCCATACACACAACTGTCCATGGAACTCTGGAAAAAAAACAGGCCAGAGAGTTCTATTTTTGTATATTGCTCTTTCATGCTTGTAGAGGGTGGTGTCATTATAGCATCTTAATTTTATAGTTGGGAAATGATTTTACTAGTTAAGAATTTGATGTGTATTTTTTTTCTCTTTAATTAGAAGGGCAGGTGTGGACATAAGTCAATGGAGATAAACTTAAAAATCATGCTTTTTCCTATTTAGAGATAGGCAGTGTGTCATCACACTCATAGAATGTAGTTGATTCCTCTGGCCTTGCTTTTATTTCCTAAGTTCAAGTCAGGATTAAAGGTGTAATAACAAGATTTGGCATTTCTTGTTGCTTAAGTGAGGCCAAAACTTCAATGTTGTGATGTTTACTTTGTGTATTCTTGTACTGTTTGCTTTCTTTCCTTGGAATTGTATATCTAACGTTTGGTATTTGGAGTAAATAAAAGTGTTGTAAATGTTCTTTAATAAATAATTGCACACAAGTAATAGGGTAGAATGACTGGAAATTAGATCATTGTGTAGGATATTGTATTAATTTTCTGTGGCTGCTCTCCAACCAGTTACCACAAACTTGGTGGTGTTAAACAATAGAAATTTATTATTTTGAAGTTCTTGGGGTTAGAAGTCTGAGATCAAGGTGTCAGCAGGGCTGTGCTTTCTCCAAAGGCCCTATGGAAGAGTTCTTTCCTACCTCTTCTAGCTCCTGGTGGTAGCCAGCAGTCCTTGGCTTGTGGCAGCATAATTCCATCTTTGTCATCATGTGACTGCCTTCACTGCGTGTATCTGTGTGTCCAAATCTCCCTCTTCTTGTATAAGGGCACCAATCGTTGGATTTAGGGCCAACCCTAATCCAGCGTGACCTCATCTTAACTTGATTACATCTGCAAAGACCCAGTTTCCAAAGAAGGTCACATTCACAGGTTCTGGTTGGACATGAATTTTGGAGGAACACTATCCAACCCAGTACAGATGTGGAATTACTCCACCTTAATTCAGGAGTAGAAAAATAAGGGAAGTCAGCGGCTTTGCCTTAAAAACAAAAATTACTTCTTAAAATCAGATCTGTCCAAGGCAGATAAGATTTTATAGGAGCTGAAGCTTATATAGCGGTTTTTTTTTTTTTTTAGGGGTGGGGGTAATGCTTCTTAAGAAAAGGAATGTAAAATTCCAAATACAGAGTTAGGTATGAAAACGCATATTGATTTAGAATTTTTAAAGAAGTAAATTAAAAAGTTTTAAAGCTGGCATACCACACTCATCACAGAATACTGAAAGCTATTTTTATTAACTGTCTGACACCTTTATGATACTTTTCCTTCCTTTTTTTTTTTTTTGTTTGGTTGCATAGGCTTTGATCACCTCCTCCTATGACAATTTTGTACTGTATTAGTTTCTTAAGAGATAATGATATTTAAATTCTGTCTCTCGCATGGTTGTTGAAAAAAATTGTAATTTAGAAGTTTCAGTTTTCACAAGTTGTTATTGGTAATGTCATTTAAATTGTTAGGATTGTTGTCTAAATTTGGGAAAGCCTAAACTGAGATTCTTTTATATATGAGCTGTAAAATTCAGGCATTTTCCAAGATATCGCATATAGTGGTGACTAATCTTAAATCCTTCATCACTGTCCAGTAGAATTTTCTGTGCTGATGCAAATGTTGTATATTGGAGCTAACATGGTAGCCGCTAACCACAGGTGGTTATTGAGCGCTTAAAGTGTGATGAGTGTGGCTAGGAAACGGAATTTTTTATTTAATTCCATTTTAACCCTTGGCTTTTCACCCAGAAACCTGCCCACTCCCAGCCCTGGGGCCAACCTCAGTGCCCTCTTGTGGGCCCCCCTCCAGGCCCAGTGACTGTGTCAGCAGACTAGCGCCTGAGCCAGTGAACTTGGTGAAACCATCTAAGGATGTGGAGGTATGAAAAAATCTGTCTCCCTCACTCACCTGCGTGAGCTCAGAATGACTGTTGAATCAGCATGTTTAAGAAGGGAAAGGCGTGTGGTTCTGGAGCACACTCCTTTTTATGTTCTCGAGGCTTCTTTCAGCATGAGGTCCCATGTGTCAGTCAGGATAGACCACGATGCTACAGTAACAAGCACACCCCCAAATCTCTTGGTTTTCAGATGGTAAAGGTTTATTTTTTTACTTACATGACATATCTATGCATGGTGGGCACCAGGGATGCATGGCCCAGATCCCCTTCAGTGTGGGACTGGTGGCCTTCTGCTGGAAGAGTGTTTTGCTGTCAGCCCCTTCAGATGACACCTCACACCAAGTCTCACCCCTTCCCAGAGAAACTCACATTCAGTGGTTGATCAAAGTGATAGCGTAAAGGGTGCGGCCATCTCAGCCCAACATAGGACAACTCCGAAGGGTCCTTTTAGTTCCTGAGCTGCCTGTGAGCCCAGCTGAGGCTGCTGTTGCACCTGCAGTCTGGCTGGACTTCCCCCTTTGCGCATTCCCCCTTCCTGCCTGAGGTGTGAATCTCACAGGTGTTATTCCTAAGGGCACGCTTTAATAAATATCCTGCAGGATGAACGCTTGTCTTAGAATCTGCTTCCCTAGAGCCAACCTGCAGTGGTTTAATACCAGGAGTGGGCCAAGAAATCAAGTGGTAAAGTGGGGTTTTGGAGCTGGATTACTCATCACTTTCTGGCAGTAACTTCCCCATCACTGGCCAGAGGGCCTCTTGCATGAAGTCACCATCTAATGGTTAAAACTTGCACTGGTGGTGAACTGGTATGGTGTACTAGCAGAAGGAAATGCACTAGTTCATGCAGTGTGTCAGGCCTTTGAGAAATGCGTGTAAGTAGTTATAAGGACAGTGGAATTGGGTAGCTATTGCTAAGACTGATCGATGCTCTAGAAAAAGATAAAAAGCTATGAACAATTTATCACCAATCAAAAGCCCTGGGAAATTTTGAATACCCAGGTTCCCCTGAACCTTCTGAAGCTTAGAGATGATGTCAGGGCTCCTTCCTGTAGGGCGAACACCATGGGCCCCTCGGAATCTACCCCCACCTACCCTCCTGGTCACTAAGCTTATAACTGGGGTTAAATCATAATAAAACCCATGCATAGACGTTCTGAGCCTGATCAGGGGTAGGGGAGAGTGCTGTATCCCAAAGGAACGACAAGACCTCGCCCATGTGTACCAGCAGAAGGCAGAAGACTGTGCCTAGGGTGGGATTCTGTAGGTGCTTCATCAAAGGGATTGGAACGTAAAGTTGAGTAAGAGAGAGCTGGTTGATGTGGGTGCAGTCTCTTGGGACTCCAGATCTAGTTAACACACTGGGAGGACTCCAGGAGATGGGAGAGTGCCCTGGTGAAAGGGGTACCAGAAACCCTAAAATCCGGCCCAGAGCTGATGTGGGAAAGTGCATTACAGAACCCAGCCCACTCCTGGCCCTCGGGATTGGAGAATTCCAGAGCAAGAGAGGCCACGTGACAGACATAACTGCCAGAAGCAGGTGAGCCGTCACAGTGGAGGGAGGGATTCTGCTGACCCACACATGGTTACAAGGATGGTTATTACAGCAAAGTGTCCCTGGGCAGAATAGATGCACAGCCGCCAAGGGAGCTGCTCAGTCCGTACCACTCAAAGAAATCAAGGAGCTGTGACCAAGAGGTCAAGGGGAGTTACTCCAATAGAAAATTCACATTCCTTTGCCCAGTTTCCATATCTGAGTCTGTTTCAGACTCAGAACCCACTGCCTGAAGAAGAGACCAGCTCCCCAGGAGGAAGGGGACGGTCACACCATGGTAAGTGTCTCTTGGGCCTTCTGCAAAGGTCCCTTCAGCCAAGTCGTTCAGCTAACAGCACACCAGGGGAAGAGGAATATTTCACATTTCGAAGACTCTTGGACATAGGATCCAGGTCTCTGTTGTTATCCAGGCACATGAAACATCACCCTGGCACCCCCGTTAGAGTGGGGTGTGTGCAGTCCTGGTCAGGATCTAGCTGCCTCTGGGTCCATTGGTTCACAGACTCACCAGCCCTGGTGGTCATCTCGCTGGTCCCTGAATGTGTAATCAGACTAGGCCTACTTTAGGGTCTTTGGCCTGAGAGGTAAGAGCTGTCATAGCGGGGAGGGGCAAGCAGAAGCCTCTGACACTGTCCCCCCTCCTCAGCCAGATGGTGAATTGAAACAATACTGCGTCCCAGTGGGATGGCAGAAGTTAGTGTTAAGTATCAAAAGGGTGCAGCGGTAGTGGTCCCACCATTTCCCCTTTTAATTTACTAGTCTAGCCCTTGCAAAATCCCAGTGGATCCTGGAAAATGAGAGTAGATTCTCCTAAATTCAACTGAGCATTCACCCGGGTCTCAGTCTGCCATACCAGATGTTATGTCTTTGCCAGGATATATTAACTTACTTGAGGCAAAGGGTGTACAGACATAGATTTAGCAAATGCATTTCCTATGAGAAAAGAGGCAGTTTGCATTCACATGAAATAAATACATACACTTATAGTTTTGTCCCAGGACTAATGTTGACCCTTCTGCCCACCGTCATAATATAGTCTGAAGAGATCTGGATCACCTGGAAGTTCTGCAGAGCATCTGATTAATCCACTGCACCACTTGATACCATCCTAACCAACCTGGATTAGCAAGAAGTGGCTAGTGCATGGAAGGCCCGAGTGGTAAAACATGCATTGCAGAGGGTGGGAGATAAACCCTACGAAGATTCAGGGCCTGCCACCTCAGTGAAGTTTTTCAGGGTCCAGTGGTGAGAGGCATGCAGGAGCAGGATATCCCACCGGAAGGAAAGGACAGATGATTGCATCTTGCACCTCCCACCATGAAGAAAGAAGCACAGCATCTTGTAAGCCTCTTCAGATTTGGGAGGCAGCATGTTACATGTCTGGGGATTCTGCTCCAACCCACATATGAGATAAAACAAAAAACTGCTGACTGGCGGCAGCCCAGGCTGTGGTACAAGGACCCCTGACATTTGGAGCATGTAACCTGGCAGATGTATCGTTGGTGGGAAAGGAGCTGTGTGCTTCTATGGGCAATCACAGCACATACCCCTTTGCCTCTGCAGAGCAAGACTATGCCTCTTCCACTTTTTTTTTTTAATTTTATTTATTTATTCATGGCTGTGTTGGGTCTTCGTTTCTGTGCGAGGGCTTTCTCTAGTTGTGGCAAGCGGGGGCCACTCTTCATCGCGGTGCGCGGGCCTCTCACTATCACGGCCTCTCTTGTTGCGGAGCACAGGCTCCAGACGCGCAGGCTCAGTCGTTGTGGCTCACGGGCCCAGTTGCTCCGCGGCATGTGGGATCTTCCCAGACCAGGGCTCGAGCCCGTGTCCCCTGCATTGGCAGGCAGATTCTCAACCACTGCGCCATCAGGGAAGCCCGCCTCTTCCACTTTTATAAAACACTCCCGGTACCCTACGGGGCCCTGGTAGAGACAGGACCCTTGACCATGGGACGTAAAGGGGCTATGCAGCCACAGATGCCCATGATGAGTTGGATTCTGACACACACCCCCACGACAAGGCTGGGTGGGCCCACAGGGTCCATTTTAAGATGGAAGTGGTATGTCTACAGTCTCTCATAAGCCAGAGCAGAGGGGCAGCAAACTACACAACTCGTGGCCCGAATCTCTATCATCCACTGTTCTTACTCCAGCGCAGCTCATCAGTTCCTTCCTGTGACTGGGAAGTTGTGTACGACCAGACGAAGGAGGAAGAAAAAGTCCAACTCTAGTTCATGGTCAGGTGGGCTTGGTACGTACTTGGAAGCTCAAAATAGATGGCAGCTGTATACACCCTCAATCAGGGGTGGTCCTGAAACGGTAACAAGGCAAAACATCACACTCTTAAATCTAAGCTCTGCAGGTTGAGACGTCTTGGTTCCCAAAGGTAGACTTGTGCCTGGGAACATGTGAGACTCATTGAATTACAAGCTGCCATCTTCATCTGGGCGTGTCAGAGTCACCAGCAAGCAGGAAGAGTCACCATCCTGATGGGGGTATTTGCCCCGAAGGACGAGGCAGGGCTGCTGTACACTGGGAGGAGGGGCATATGTGTGAAACCCAGGTGATGCACACGGCTGCCACTTGGTTCTCTTGCTCAGTGTTGATGGTAAGTGAACAAGCAACGACTCCAGCCTGAGAAGGGCATGTAGACCAGCGTTCATACTTCTCAGAGCTGAGGTTCTGAGTCATCACATGGATTAAGCCACTGAGACCAGCAAAGGTGCTAGCTGAGGCAAGGGGAGCCTGGAACGGATGGTCCAGAAGGGAGATAATGTTATCAGCTGTGGCCTTGAGACCAGCAACAGAGGCATCCTATTAACCTCCTTTTAAGTGTCCCCCAGGAAGAGGAGGAGGCCCCCGGGAATCTTGAAGGAGCTGCTTCCAGAACATATATGAAGAAATGTGTCCAAGAGGCACAGATCGGTTTATTGATTATTTCCATCAACAACCTCAGAACTGAAAGATAATTTGTGGTAATTTGTGATAGAACAATAGGAAACTTGTACACTCCAGAAGGGCTGTTTTTCTAGGACCTGGACCACCCCCTTGCCAATCCTCTTCAGCAGGAGGGGGCAGTGACAGCTCTGTCATGAGAAAGAGAGGAACACCCCCACGCCCCCGGTTCTTCAAACCAAAGGTTGCCATGGAGATGCACAGTAGGCTTGACACTGTCAGGGGTCCCTGTTTCACGTGAAACCTCAGAAGCCGACTTTGGAAAACACAGCAAGTGATTGGCCATTGTTTCAGAAAGAAGAAGAAACTGAGAGGCAGCATAGGAAACAGTAGCAAGTAATAGATTTATTCCTCTTGCAGCAGTAACATCAGACCAGACTGTGAAGCTGTAGGTCAGATGCTGAGTGCCTGGGCCGTGGCTTCCCTAGGATGCCCACAACACGGGCAGCAGCACAGGAGAGCGGGTCGAGCTGTGTGTCCAGATCCCTCCTCCTCTGTTTCTTCACCACTTCAAGACAGTTTCAGAAATGCACTTTGAGGAAAGGTCTTATATCCAGTAAAACTCTGAGGAGCAAAGACAAGCAATTAGCGATTGGCATAAACACAGCCCTGGCAATAAGTAGCAGTAAGTAGCAGGACCCTTATAAGCTCAGCTTACAACTGAGGGCCACCAGATGGATGTTGTGGCTGCAGCCAGGGCCTTGGAGCCAGAGGAAGGGAGGGGGATGAGGTGGGGGGGGGGAACACCCAGTTTGCACCAGAGCTGATTGTATGGTGCTTTCCTGTGCTTTCTGGCTGCCCACCTCTGGACACAGCTGGGCATACCCTCAACTCCGGCTGCCGTTCACATGAAAGGAGGCTCTGAGAGGCCCCCAGGCCCCTGCCGAGACTGAAACCAACATGAGAATAAAGCTACATCAAAGCAAAATGTAGCACCCAAGTAAGTTGTTATATTACAGGACTGTTTTTAACTCAAACGTGTGGCATTTTGAGCCGTATCTGTGCAAGTTAGTGAGGGGATGCTTGTGGAAGGCAGGGATGGGGGAGGGTTGGACTCTAGCAAGGACCTTCTCTAATTCAGTGGTTCTCAAGGTGTGGGCCTGGACCAGCAGCTTCACACGGCCATCTGGGAGCGTCACTCATCTCAGCTTAATTTACGTCCCCCAGCAGGAAGAGGGAAGGTTTTCTCCTCGCCCAGCAACAGCCTAGCCAATGAGAAACCACAGCAACGCCTAACTCTCGCTCTCCTCCAATGAACTTTCATTCAAAACAGCTGCTCCCAACTTCCCCCTTCTCTTCTATAGAAGAATGCTCCTCTCCTGTGTCCCCCAGCCTTGCCCATGTTTCACCATAGTGTGCACGGCCTGAATTGCAATTCCTCTGCTATTCCCGAATAAACTCAATTTTGCCGCCGAAAACACCTTGCGTGTACTCTCACTGGCATGTAGCCTAAACAATAAGATGTTTGCCCAAGTTGTTTTACAGGAACTCGGAGTCAGCTGTGTCTAGTTTGAGCTGAGCTGGTTGAGACCGGAATGGACCACCAAGCCTCCAACTGGACGTGTGCGAGTGTCCACTCAGTGACCTTTTGGTGTCAGAGGGCCCCTAATTCCACCCTCAGATGTGCTAAACACCTCAATTTTCTAAACGTACAGAGGCCTGTAGCGTAGTCACACCTGGGCAGAAGGATGGTTACTGCACCTTTTCCCAGTCGCCTTTCCCCGTACCCCCAACGCCCCTCATGTCTCAGACCTGCCCTACTGCTTTATACTTTATCCCATAAGCACCCCTTGCTTTCGGGGCCTGTTCTCCCTTCTCCTCCCTTGGCTGCCTCGTGAATAAACCCTCTCTTTGTTGCAAACCTCCGGGTCTCACCATTTGGGCTGGCTGCCTGTGGAGCAGGATGAACCTGGTTGGGTAACAGAACTGGGACCTGAAGACAGACAAGGCAGGTCTAACGCCAAAACCCATAGGCTGAGATGATGGAGCTCCTGAATGGTGCTGCTGTCTCAGCAACCTGTGTCAGCCTCCTGGATTTCAATTGTCTATACTTTTTATTTCCCTGCCCCGGGCTCTTCAAAGGCAGGGACCCAGTCCTAATTCATCTCCCCAGTATGTGCACAGAGCTCTGCTTTAGGCTCTCCTAGATATTTGGTGTCTCAATGAATAAAGGAAGAAAGAGAAGAACAGGAAAGGGAGGGGAGGACAGGATGGGGGGAATGTGGGAGGGGCAAGTATTTTGGAGAAGTTCCTTCTAAAGGACGGGGTGTTTGGCGCCATCTGCGTTACTGCAAAGGACTGAGGCTCAGGGGTGTGAGCCGTGGGCAGGGCGCCCCATCAGGGGCTCAGCAGGTCTTAGCTGAGATCCCAGGACAAGTGCCTTCAGGAGAACAAAGCACAATCGCCCTTGCACAGGCATTAGTGGTGGAGCAGAGCGCTTCCATAGGCCCACTCTCGGCATTTCGCCTCCTCATCCGAAATGCTAGGCAGAGGTGGACTTCCGTTTATGGGAGAGGCAAGCGGGATAATTCTGGCTATAAATGCAGCTCCCTCTTCCCACTGATCTATATCATGTATGCCATTTCTGGTTGATCTTCGATGGGCAGCCTGTCACACAGTCTAGTTTTAAATTCCTCTCTCCTTGAGCCATTTTGCCAACTAGTTAATACTTGAAAGTATCTTATGCTTAAAAATACTTGAGAGCTCCAGTCAAAGGAACCCTGGAGTGAGTTCTTTTATGAAGCCAAGAGCCTTTTTACAAAGCAAAAGGATTTTTCTGTTTTACACGTTTAAATGATTTTTTAAAAATTCTGACCCAACTGTACAAATAATACAGGATGACGCTTTGATGGGATGTTAAACCGAAACAGCCCAGAGTCACGTGGAAGTTTCACCTGTGGCTATAAAGTCAGCAGCAGGTCAGAAAAAGGATGAAGGGTCTCCATGAAATGTACCCGGCAAACTTGCTTATTTTGAAACAGGCCGTTCTATTTAATGTTTCCCCACGGTGGAAACGGCAGCAGCAGTCTCCTCCTCCTCAAAAAGTGTTTAGTGTTGTTTCTCTCTATTTACAATCAAGAATCGTTAATAACTATGCCAAGGGAGCAGGTTTGAAAGGTAGCCCTTGGGGCAAAATACATGGCTGAGTCCTGTGCTTCTTCCCCTTCGAGTGGTGCTAGAGTGTTAAGACCATGGAATTTGGAGTCAGATCTAGGTTCAGTTTTTGTTTCCATCACTCACTAGTTGTAGGGCAGGTAACAACCTCACTAAGCTTCATTTTTCTCACCTGTGAAATGGGAATAAGACACTCTTATCTGGCAGGATTATTACGAGAATGGATGAGACAGTGCATGTAAACACAGCAAGCACTGAAGAAATAGAAGCTATTATCATCACCACTAGTTACAGATGAGGCTTCTTTCTTTTTTCTGCCTGGAACTCAGAAGCGATGGGTGGAGCTCTAGCAACCCCATTGGGATCATGATGTAACTTTGTGAATAGAAGTCATGCTTCAGGACTGATGAAGCAGAAGGCAGAAGAGTTGGGGTCTCAGATGACATCATGGAGCCCTGGATCATAGCAGTCCTGGGCCACCTACTTCTGAGGGACATTAGGTTGTATGAGAGAAAACACCCCCTACCTTGTTTAAGCCATCATGACTTGACACATGTTAGTAGCAGCCCTATGCAATTCCTTGCCGGGTGGCTTTAAGGAGAGACCTCCTAAAACTTCTGGCCCTCACTTTCATTTCTAAAATAAAGGAGGGGCTCAGATAACCCCTCTGGACTTGCCCGTCTCACATAACAGGCTCCTATTTCGACCTCCTGAGTCTGGGGGTTACACTAAAGCAGAGTTTCCTTGGCTTCACCTGTTTGCCTTGATCTTTTTGCTTAGTTGCAGCAGCCTGGTTTGGGGGTGGGGCGGGGGATGGGGAGGAATGGGGCAGGTGGAGGGGCCAGTAGAAGGTAGCAGTAGACCTGAGGTTAGCTCAAGATTAGATTAAGACCTTGAGGTCCTCATCAGCGTGTTGCTGTCCCCCCAACACTGCCTACAGGGGGGCGCCCTCAGCCCACTTCCTGAGCTCAAGTGTTGTCATGGTCAGCATACCAGGAGAATATTTGTTCCCACAAGCTCAGCCGACCTCTTCCCAGTCAGAGTTGCTTCGGTTGCTTCTCAGCGGGATGAAAGCAAAACCTCTAACAAAAGACATCAATCTCGTGATTTTTTAAAATGAGGAACTAGAGCAGCAAGCAGCCGTATTGGGAAATGGCCACAAGGGGTCTCTGCGTGCTCAGTAATGAAGGGATGGACGCCAGCCGGTGGGGAAGGGGAGAGTGTCTAGGAGAGTTCGGATTTGAGGAAGGAGCTGCCCGTGGAAGGGATGGAAGATGCTCCTTTCTGCACAGCTGAGTCCCCCACCGCAGCCAAGAGGGAAGAGCCTTAGTGTTGTCTTTGACCCCGAAACCAGGCTTGCAGAATATTACTGTTATTGTTTTCATCGTTATAGGATTTTGGAATATTCAGGTAATGTTTTCTGGCTCACAGCTGATGAAAGCTATAGATCCTCTCTCTAAAAAGGTCAAATACCCACTATGATAAATCAAGGCCAAAGCCTGGGGCCCAGAGGGTCCTGGTGGTAAGTTAAGCGTCTAGCTCCCCTTGCTGGGCGGATGGTAAGAGAACTTCAGGGCCGCCCTAGTCACAGGTTTGAATCCCACTCTGGCGGGGTGACCTGCTTTACTTATTGGGCACTTGCTTTGCTTACTTATAAAATGGGATCTCTGAGTTCCGCCTTGGTCGGGAGTTAATGTGGATACAGCACACGGAGGGCCGTCAGCAGGTGGCCATGTGCCTCCCAGGTTGGAAGCACAGGAAGGAGAGGCCTGGGGAGAAGCCAGTGGGCTGGGACATTGTTACCAAAAGTGGGGTCCAGCGGCTCGACGCGCAAAAGCCAATAAGGTGGCAAGGTTGGTGGAAAGGAAAGTTTGCTTTATTGCGGAGGCCGGCAACTGGGGATGGGGTGTGGAGGAGTGGGGGTGGGGAAGGCAGACTCGTATCCAAAGGCCGGCTCCCCACACTGGTAATCAGCGAGCAAGAGTTTTTATAGGGGGAGGGAGGGTGCTACACGCAGAAACGGCACAGCCAGCTCTGACCATCATCTTGAAATTGGTCATGCGGTGGTCTGATCAGCGTCGTCATCTTGATTGTTTTAGGTACAGTTAGTCTTCAGTTCCAGGGCCGGTTTGTTCCCATTTCTTTGAGGCTGGTTCTCAGAATTGCGGCAGCTTGTGTCATGGCTACAGTCTGGTCATCATGTAGTTCACTTCTTCCACCTGGAAAGGGTTTTAGTATCTGTAAGACAGCTCACAGGATATGGCTCAGAATATTATCCATAGCTTCTAAGGAGGAACTAAAGGTCCTTGACTTTGCTTAATGACTCAACTATTATTTTTGTCTCGTTGGACTGTTTGCCTTTGTTTCTGCACTGTCTCACTTCTCTAGTTAAACTTATCCTTTGGCTAAAGTTTTTCCACAGACAGAAGGCAGGCGGAGGACGTGGGCAAGGACCACAGGGCCCTGCTCCGTTTCAGTGTGAGCTTGGATGTGTTTGCGCTTGGCCGGGAGAGGCAGGTGGAGCACACCCCAGAGCTCAGGGGAGCTGGCGGGCTCTCTGGGTGGTGCACATGCACGGGGTGTAGACCAGTGGCTCTCAAACTTCAATAAGCTCGGAAGCACTGAAGGCCATTGAAACACAGATCGCTGGGTCGGCGGACCCTGAATAGCGTGCACTTGTAACCAGCTCTTTCAGGATCCCCAGCAGGGCGTCTGGACTCCCCGCTTTTCAGTGGTTGGTCTGAAGGCAGGGATGAACTTCAGAATTTCTGGTCGGCTTGGAATTGTGCCTTAGGAGGTGTCTGGCACACCATCTTCCTGTTCCTTTATTTGTGCCCCCAAAAGATTTCGTTTGACCAAAGGGTTCCCCGGCTTTAAAACATTGGAATATCATTGGTCTAAACCAATGGTTCTCAAAGTACGTTCCCCGGATCTGTGACATCAGCGTCACCTGGGAACTTGTCACATAGCCAGTGTCTTGGGCCCCACCCCCGACCTGCGGATCAGAAACTTGGGTGGGAACCAGCAAGCTGGGGTTTAACAAGCCCCGCAGGTGATCCTGATGTGATTGAAAACCTGAGAGCGCTGGTCTAAAGGAAGCGTGGGCCCGGTGCTTGGGCGTCGGCCATTCTCCCATTGGCACATTTGCTCCTAGCATCCTTCTCCTTAGCGGCCCTGTCCTCTTTGGCACCCCCATCCCCTACCTTTCCCACCTCCCCTCATCAGACTCCAGGTGTCTAAAGATGCTCGCCCCTCTCTCTGCTCCCTGAGCTGGCACCTTGCAGTAGATAGTGAAGGGCTCACCAAGTACACTAACGTCTACCGGTCCCATAAAGGGAGTAATGAAGTTTCTGCCCAGATTTCCACTTGCAAAAATGCATGCTTCCTTAAGAAAAAGAGAAAGTAAGAATCCCAGGGCCAGATGGGGATGCTGGGATATTTTGTGGGCTTTGGGCACCCCTCAGATGGCTAATGATGACGGTCACCACTGGCTGAGAGAGTATAACAGTGTTACTGAGTCCGAGCTCGTACTGCTTGCCGCACAACGGGCCGATAAATCAAGAGACGAGTTGCTGGGGCAAAGAATAGCGACTTTATTTGGAAAGCTGGCATGCTGAGAAGATGGTGAACTCCTACCCCTAAGAACCATCTTGCCTGAGTTAGAATTCAGTCGTCTTTTATACGAAACGGGGAGACAGTAAAGTCAAACATTTCCTGGGTCTGGTCAGACTCCACAGGGGACCTGTTACTTTCTTCCATCCTGCAGTCATTCACAGGTGGGCCTGATCCGGATGTTTCCTGTGAGCTAAACAAAGGTATTTTTAGCTTAATGCTCATTACTTGGGAGGCAGAGTTCCCAGAGATGGACCATGATGTATAATTTAAGCTTATAAGCAACGTCCCTTTAGTGATTAACTTCTAGCAAAAGCAATAAAATACAAAGGTCAACGTAAAAGAAACACATCCAATATGGAGTCAGATTTGTTCTTCCCTATTACAGTAGCAGCCTTTGCACACAGCCAGGGTGACCCCTGCCCCACACTGCCCCCCCCACCCCCCAGCTCTCTTCCCACCAGGCTGCTGGGTCCCTAGGAGACAGGGCCAATAGGACAGCTTGTTTGAACTGAGCAGGTCTACACCCCTTGAATTGTCGAGACACTCCTATCGAGTGGGCATCCTCCCCAGATTCTCAGACTGAGGAAGGAGTCCATGTAAGTTCTGATTTTCCCTGTTGCTTCAGGAGGCAGAAGCTGTGGCGAGTCAGATCAGGGGCTTGGCTGTTTCTCTTGGCATCAGACGGCTTCTTGGTTTCTTCTGTGAAATAGGGATGAGAGCAGTACCTGCTTTCCAGATAAAGCACTCAGCACAGAACCAGGCGTCCTGCTGTTACCATGGAAACCAGGAAGCCAGAGCATCCATCCTTCCTGGACAGCCCCGTGCGGGCACCCCACTCGGGGCCGTGGGTGCCCCCAGCCCAGGCAGAGCTCGGAGTCTCATCACCCCTCGGGGTCCTTGTCTGTGAGCAGAAGCCAAGGGAGGAAAGCCCCTCCGCTCCCCCGAGCAAGTCGTAGTGGGTGGATGTTTCCAGCCTCCGCAGGCCTTGGGGTGGACCCTTCTGGAGCCCACCCTTGTCTCCCTGTGGCTGAGCTCGAGTGGGCAGTGGGTCCCTGGGCACGTGGGGCTGGGCCGCCGCTCACAGCTCAGCGTCACCTTATTGGCTAAGCCCAGGAGGAAGCAGCCATCAGCCATGGCACCTCATGTGGACTCTGTCCAGTGACAGCCATCCTTCTGGCTTCGTGTCCTGGGAGCTCAGGGCCGGGAAGCCTGGATGAGGGGGGAGGGGAGTGGCAGCCAAGGGCGGGGGGAGTTGAGTCACGGTTCTGTGCAGGGTGGGCCCTGACCACCCGGCGTGATCCCAGGCCTTGGGGAGGGAGACACTCCAGGTGCCTCCATCCACAATTTCATGTCATTCTGCCAGCAATCCAGGGGAAAGAGTGGGTGAAAATCAGTGACATCTGGGATCCCCAAAAGGCCATCCCTGGCTGCTGAGCTCCAGTCTGTGCAGCCTCGGGTGTGACACCCTCCCTGCCAGCCACGTCCTTGACCTGGTGACACTGCAGGGGACATCCGATCAGCTGGTCCGGTGCAGAGCTTCTAGCGGGGGCAGAATGTCTCAGCTCCACTCTGGAAACAAAGCTCTGGTTTTGTTTGCACCGCCCACGTGGAGTGGAGGCCACTGGGCCTCTGTTTGCCCCTCTGGATCTGTCTCTTTCATCCCCGGGGCCCAGAGTGGTGCCTCACCAGAACAATGTGGGGTGCCAACAGTCACCCCAGAGCCAGAGAAAGGCCACGCAGGCAGCAAGGAAGAGGGTGTTAGCCCCGCCTCTGCACCAGAGCCGTCCTGGTTGTCTGCCCGGTTTCCCCAGCCTCACGGCCACGTGGGTGGAAGGACGTGTGAGAAGGACGGGTAGCCTCTCTCCCCGCAGGGGAACTGGTCCTGGGCCCCTGCAGGCACAGTCAGCATGGGTCCAGGGGCAGAGGAGGGGGCGGGAGCACAGCCAGAGCTCCTGGAGGAGGGTGCAGGGTGTGCTTTTCTGGAATGTGCAATAGTTAATTTATCTAATCTATATTGGTGGCATTCGAGTTCTAATTTTTAGCTATCATCAACTACATGAAAAAAT
Source organism: Balaenoptera borealis (assembly GCF_965194805.1). NCBI lineage: Eukaryota > Metazoa > Chordata > Mammalia > Artiodactyla > Balaenopteridae > Balaenoptera > Balaenoptera borealis. Next base: position 6,559,242 of record NC_138871.1, read on the forward strand.
ACCCCATACCTATACCTTTGTATATTTGTCCAATCACCTACTTAGGATAAATTCCCATTAAAATGGAAACCCCATGTGAAGAAGAGAGAGCCTTAAAAATCTTGGTCATCTTTTTATCTTCTATAAGTGTCTATAGTAACTGGCATATAACACAATCTCAGTATATATTTGTTGATAAAATAAGATTTTTTGAAGTGGATTTTTTTTCAAATAACTCATATTTGTGGGGTGATAGGGATTTAATGCATTTACCATTTGAAATGCTTCACATAGATGAGGTTAATTATTTTTTTATAAATGTATTTATTTTTATGTATTTATTTTGGGCTGCATTGGGTCTTCGTTGCGGTGCGCGGGCTTCTCGCTGCGGTGGCTTCTCTTGTGGTGGAGCACGGGATCTAGGCGGGCGGGCTTCAGTAGTTGTGGCTCGCGGGCTTCAGTAGTTGTAGCTCGTGGGCTCTAGAGTGCAGGCTCAGTAGTTGTGGCGCACGGGCTTAGTTACTCCGTGGCATGTGGGATCTTCCCGGACCAGGGCTCGAACCCGTGTCCCCTGCATTGGCAGATGGATTCTTAACCACTGCACCACCAGGGAAGCCCCTGAAGTGGAATTTTTGAGTCAGAGGATATGCATATTTTATATTTTAACATACATTGTCAAATTGTATATAGAAAAATTATACAAATATAACCCCATCAACAGTATCTGGAGATATCTGTTTTTCTTTGCTCTTGCCAGCCCCAGCCACCGGTGGACGGGACCCAGTGGATGCCAAGTTCTAACCGGTCTGATGAGGAGCCGGGGAGAGGATGGGAGATTCCTTCCTCCCCTGAGCCTAGAGAAAGGAGAGAGCCCCCCACCGGAGTACCCTGTGTGCAGTAGGTGCCCCATACACACTGGACCCACACTGCTCCCCTACCCATGGCCCCCGGGGCCTGGGTCAGCTTTTCCTGCTGTGTGGTTTCTCAGGACTCTGCTTCCTCTGGCCGTGAAAAGGTCCCTGTGTTTAGCGTCAGTGTGTGTGTGCAGCAGCTCTCCTCCGTCGGGTCTCCTCAGATGCTCGGCCGGAAAGAGCTCACGTTAGAGCCGGGAGAGGAAGCGGGCTCAGCAGCCCCGGTGTAGACACAGGTTTGGAAGGACCTGGGCCCCAGGAGGTGTGGGAGCAGCAGGAATGCCTGTGCCTGGTGGAAGAAGTGGCACCCAGCCTCCTGGGTATCTGACCCATAGGAGTGTAGTTGATCCAGGAAAAGCAGGTTTTGCACACATTTTTGTGATCTGATGAATTTCTACCTTCAAAAGGCCCTAAATCTAAAACCCAAGATGCAATAAGAGAAAATAAGCCCCAACGCCACGGGAAGTGATTTTGAACTTATTCAGAATGTCCCCCTCCCCCGAGGAGCCTTCCCTGGTTTACCCCTCAGTCCTTCCTTGCTCCCAGCTCCTCAGCCCCTCGTGCCACAGTTCCAGCCACACTCTAAGCTCACAGTGGCCACATCTAGGGTGCCGAGGATGGGCCTGAGCACTTTGCAGGTGCTTCCCCACAGGTGGGTGTGGTCGGTAGGAGGGGGCACCAGCCCTGAGAGGTTGTGCAACGGGAGTGGCTCAGCTCAGGATCTGAGCCCGTACGGCTGCCTTTTCCTTTTCTCATCTCTTCCCTGGCGTTTGCCTGTCAGGAGCTGTGAGGGTTAATTTCATGTGTCACTTTGGCTGGGTCATGGTGTCCAAACATTATTCTGGGTGAGTCAGTGAGGGTGTTTCTGGACAAGATTAACATTTGATTGGTGGACGGTGAGTAGAGCAGGTGGCCCTCCATCCTGTGCGGGGGCCTCATCCAATCAGCTGCTGGCCTGAATAGAACAAAAGATGACCCTCCCGCAGTAAAAGAGACGCCTCTCACCTGAGGTCTTCAGATGAGAACATGCGCTCCTCCTGGTTCCATGCAGCTTCCAGCCTTTGGACTTGGCCTGGGACAGTGGGTCTGCAGATTTTAGTCGTGCCCACCTCCATGATCACGTGAGCCAATTCTTCATAATAAACCTCTTTCTCTTTATATAGATACACATCCTATTCGTTCTGTTTCTCTGGAGAGCCCTGACTAATAGAGGAGCCTTTTGTAGATGCTATGCTTTGGGCAGCCCCGGGGCACTCAGTGTAGCCCCCAACCCCTGGGGGCAACAAAAGCATTTTTGAAGCCAGGGGTCCCTGTGTAATGGACCCTCACCCCCGAGAAGGGCATTCGCTCCTCCCTGACCCCTGCGGGGCTATGGGAGGAGGTATAGGCCCAGCGAGTGGGCAGGGTGGTGGGGTGAGCAGAGCCAGGACTGCAGGACAAGAGTGATTGACCAGCGTCAGGTCAAAGCAGAGAGAATGTCAGCCTGTGGCCCCCCAGTGGGCCCTAGACTGGATGCCAATCCTTGTCGCTTTTGGCCAAAGCAGAGGGCCGGCTGCGTGGCGTGGGACCCGGGGGAAGCAGCAGACCTGGGTGTCCCAAAGGTAAGTCCCAGCGTGTACCTGGGGGAGGGGGCCGGGGGCTGTAGGAGCCGTTCATCACAGAAGTAGCGACTTAGGTGATAATAAACAGCAGACTGATCTTTGTTTGGATTTTGTTATTGTTTTTAAATTCTCCGCAGACAGTGTACGTTTTATGGCTGGCACCAGGGCCGCCACTCCCACTACCCTTGGCGGGAAACCCTTAGACTATCAGGATCATTGAAGCAAAGTGTTTAGTTTGGTTGTTATTAGTTTGGTTATTTTTAAAGCCTGGATTCCCTTGGCTGTAGGGAAACGTTCCCTTAGAACGACTGAAATAGAATGTCAGCCCCAGTGCAAGTCCTGGATAGTCCAGTGGTCATATTTTTTAAAAGTAGAAAGAAACAAGCAAAATAAATGTTAACAAAATACTTTATTTAACCTAATAGGTTAATTCAATATATAATCTGTAGAAAATTACGAATAAGTTATTTCACTTTTGTGTGTGTGTGTGTTTGTGTGTGTGTGTCTTTGAAATCCAGTGTGGATTTTAAACGCAGCACCCATCTCCGTTGGGACCTGCCACCCTCCCCGGGCTCAATAGCCACGTGTGTGGTGTGGCTTCTAACGAGACAAGCCCTATAGCCTTGACCCGTCGGTAAAATGAATCTCCATCAAGCTGGTGGCCACTCAGAACACCTTAGCACTAGATGTTCTGTTTGCTTGGTTTTGTTTTTTAATAGGATGCATGGATGTGCCATTTAGCTCTAAATGTTGATAACACGTGGCCGTTTTCCCCAGGGGAGCAAATTCTCCTTATTTCAAAAGCACAGACAGAACTCTGGCCTCCTAAGGTGGAGTAGTAAATGCTGAGAGAAGGGGAGCTTTCTCTACTGTATCTCGATGTCCGTAATCAAAAGGCAGGATTTTGCTCCCAGCACAGTAGCATGAGCGGGAGGGGAGGGAAGAGGGGGAGGCCGGTGGAGGTGGTCTTATGGAGCTGGCCTTCCTCGCCAGTGGCTCGGCCGCTGGCAGGTGCCTCTCGGCTTTTCTACGTCTATGGTTGCACCGTTCAATTTTCAAGCACACACCGCTTCATTCTGCTAAGGGAACTGGCCTTAAGGTCAGCACTGGAACGAGGGCTTTAATAGATCCTTGGGGCTGAGGTTCTACAGGGATGAGCAGCGCTTTCCCAAGATGGGTCCAAGCCAGCTGAGCCTCTGGGCAGCCGTGACACGGGACCTCAGGTCTCCTTCGTAGCTAGAGGTGAGACCCGACCTCGTGGGACAACCGCCCCCTTGCCCCCCAAGACCCACATTCTGGAGAGCAAGGGCTCTGCTTGCTCAGCCCTCCCACCTGGCGGACCCTCCCATCTGAGGACCTGCCCTGACTCTGGGAGGACAGACGAGGTCAGCCGTGGAACCACGTGGCCAGAGTCCTCCCCACGGTTCTCTACCCTCCTGCCCAGGTGAAATATGAAAAGGGGGACACAAGAGTGTCCAGTAATCATTTTCCTGGCCACTTTGTGCCCCCCAAACCCTGGCCTGGGAATCTCCTTCTGAGATGTGGATGGAAGGCGGGAGTGGAGGTGGGATCCTGAGGGTCCCAGCTGGACTTCTCCCCCGAGGGTCCAGGTAGCACACCCTCACCCAGGTAGCCTCTGCGGCAGGTGAACGAAGCCTGAGCTCCCACTCAGCTGACTCTGCTGATTGCTTCTCCACGGACCCTCTGCCGCCGCGATGCCCGCCCCTTACGTCTGGGCATCCTCACTTCATGGCTGCCCTGGAAGCAGCTGCAAACTGCCCGGAACCCTGGACCTGGGCGCGGCTGTTATATTCTTGAGGAGAGAGGCAGGTGAGGGTCAGATGATCACCCGATCAGGTAATCACACAGGATACATGCCTCTGTGCCTGGTTCTTCCACTCACGACAATCTGCGATTCATTCGTGTCGTTCTGTGCCCAGGGCTTCCTGCCCTCTCAGTTGCTGGTGGTATTCCATTGTATGAATATATATATATATATGCATTGAGGAATATACTTAAGATCAATGTACTTTGTGTGATTACTGTATTTGTGTTTTCCTTCAGTGTAAAAAGTTTTAAAATGCACCCCAGGAATGTGTACCACCCTGTACGAAGTCTGGCAGCTGCACACAGCTGAAATGAGTTCTCACACTACTCTTTACTGTAAAACCTATATAGCCAATTGATTCGCACAGACTTTTTTTTAAATTAATTAATTTATTTCTTTGTTTTTATTTTTGGCTGCGTTGGGTGTTCGTTGCTGCGCGTGGGCTTTCTCTAGTTGCATCGAGCAGGGGCTACTCTTCGTTGCAGCGCGTGGGCTTCTTATTGTGGTGGCTTCTTTTGTTGTGGAGCACGGGCTCTAGGCACACGGGCTTCAGTACTTGTGGCACGTGGGCTCAGTAGTTGTGGCTCGCGGGCTCTAGAGTGTAGGCTCAGTAGTTGTGGCGCATGAGCTTAGTTGCTCCGTGGCATGTGGGATCTTCCCGGGCCAGGGCTCAAACCCGTGTCCCCTGCATCGGCAGGCAGTTTCTTAACCCCTGTGCCACCAGGGAAGCCCTCGCACAGACTTTTAAAAATGTTTTTCTAGAAGTCTTGTACCCTTAGCCATCCTATGGTCACATCTCAACAATGATTTGAGAAATGGAGTGGTTTCAGTGCTTTGCATGATTCTTGTTCTTGCTATTTTCTGTGTCTGTTTTCATCTTGCTTGCATTTACAAAGCTTAACTGATTACTCTGTCATTTGATATTTGGGGGATTAGGATCTGAAAAACAAATCTACATTGTTAGTGAAATTCATGAGACCACTTGAGGATTAACAAAACTTTCTGTCCGTGATTTTGTTATTTAAGTTTAGAAATGACATAGATTTTAAATTAAATACCTTATTTTTCAGTTTATACCTATAACTTCAGTGCGATTTGCTATTTCTTGCAAAATCTGTTGTCGGTACTCTCAGTCTTTATAATCTTATCCCCAACAACAGGGTTGCAAAACCAGACCACAAAGAAACGGCGCGATGCTCTCTCGTTTGGCAGAGAACTCAGTCGCGTCATGTTGTAAATGACGAAAGCTTCACCATAAACGTCTATTGTTCATAAGACAGAGCGAACCAACGAAGATGTGAGTCACTCATCTGTCAATGATGTAAGCAAGTTCTTTGCTAGGTTAGATAATAGTTTACAAATACTGGAAGAACATTTGCTCAGTTTTTGAGCTATTTGCAGTGTAATTGTTACAGGCATAGCACTCTTAAATTTAATCTGCATTATTAACATGTTCGTCGGTATGTTCTCAAGTCTAGACAAGCATCCAAACAATAAGTCAAGCCCTGGTGTGCAGTATTTGCCAATTTCCTTTGTGTAAATACTCCCGGCACAGTCTATTTCAAGCTACTGACATGTCGTCATAAAGAAGTGACACCTAGGCTCATTTTTGAAGGTCAAGTCTGGGTGAACTGGATGTCCAAAGGAGGGGATGTTCCAGGCAGAGGGAAAAGCATGAGAAAATGCATGGGGGCTCCAGTGGCGCCTGAAGGACCACGTGAGACCGTGGAAGACTTTGTCTACCCAGCAGAATTGATAGTAATGAGAGCTGATATTCGTTGAATGAACACACTGTGCCTGTTTCTGAGCTAGGCATCATCTCATTTCATCCTCCTCAGAATCCTATGAAATAGGACTTTGTATTACCCCCTTTTACACATTAGGAAACTGTATGGCTTAGAGCAGTTGAATGACGCACCTAAAGTCACACAGTAAATGGTAGAGCTGGGATTTGAACCTAGATTAGTCTGATGCCAGAACTCTACCTACAGCCTCTTAAAGGGCTCTCCTTTCTTATGGAAATCCAGGCAGAAAGTGACAAGGCCTGAGCCAAGGCTGGCTGTGTGGGGCGAGAGAGAGGAGGGAAGTGGTAAAGTGGAGACTGGGACAAGATCCCATAAGCAGCTGGGTGTGGGAAGTGAGGAAGGGGAGGAAATATGTCAATGGAACTTTTAACGTAAACAGTTGAGTGATTGTTGTTGCCATTAACCAAGGCAAGGAATAGACTAGAAGGAGGGGTTTGGACACAGCGGGTTTGGATATGCCAAGTGGAAGGCAGGCTGAGGCATCCAGGTGGAGAATTCTAGGAGGCATCAGAGACACGGCCCTACTTGTGGTTGCCAAGGGGGAGGGGGGATGGGGGAGGATTGGAGTGGGAGTTTGGGGTTAGCAGATGCAAACTTTTACATATAGGATGGGTAAACAACAAGGTCCTACCGTAGAGCACAGGGAACTCTTCAATATCCTGGGATAAACCATAATGGGAAAGAATATGAAAAAGAATATATATATGTATAACTGAATCACTTTGCCGTACACTAGAAACTAACACAATATTGTTTCCAATCAACTATGCTTCAATAAAATAAATTTTAAGAAAAAGAAACATGGTCCTGGACATTAGGGGGGAACCTGGCCTGTTGGTCCAGGTGTGGACGTCATAAACCTGTGGGTGGTGGTCTCACCTGTGTGCCTGTGAAATCAGTCAGCGGGATGACAGCATTTGGCTTCAGTGAACCAGACGCTAAGAGCCAACAGGGAAGGAGGGTCTTCATGTTTGGAGGTGTTCCCACTTGGTCAAGCGTTCCTGGAAGGCTGGTTTTGATTACTGCAGATTCTAGTCAATAGGAAGGAAGCAATCCTTCTGAAAGTTGCCACAATACCTTATTTTCAGAGATAAGCCATCTGTTACCTTCCACTGGGAGGCCCCGCTTGAATGGAGAGCCAACCCTGCAGACCCCAGGCTGGGGCTGCCCTGCCCGGACTAGACCAGGAAACTGCTTTCCTGGAGACCCCATCCTGCTCTCTTTGGGTGAAGGAAGGCAGGGGGAACAGGGGACTCTTGAACCTGCTGACTGAGAAAAAGAGAGGCTGCCAATCCCTGAAAGCTCTCTGCTGGCCACGAAGCTCAGAAAGAAGAGCAGGTGTTTTCATTCACAGGAGAGTAAGAACCTGCTGTGGTGCCTGCAAGATGCAGATTCCAGGGCACCTCCAAAAGCTTAGATTCACTAGGTCTGGGGCAGGGCCCAGGAATCTGCATTGTAATGACTCCCTGTATCAGGGTTCTCCTGTATCAGGAATTTTGACTAAATGTCTGGACACCCCATGGCCCAGGCAGGCTGGCATAAAATCATCCCTCACCTACCCCAGGTGAGGTGGGCTGAGGCTGGGCAGGCCTGAGAGGACCACGCTGGGAACAGGGAAGGTAGAAACCGGGACGGAGTTTGAAGACGGGCCAGCTGAAAGCCAGGGAAGGGTCGCATCCTCAGAACCTTGGGGGGTTCAGAAAGGAGGGACGCTCAGCTGTGTCAGGGAACCTGGGTCAGGCAGGGCTGCAGAGGACCCTGGGCTCTCCCCTCAGAAGGTCACTGAAGGCCTGGGTCAGAGCAGCCTTTGTGGAGTGGTGGGCGGGCCGGCTGCGCCGGATGCAAGCTGGACCGAGGATGCGGAGGGGGCCAGCGGGTGGAGGTTGCACAGGCCAGCCGTGAAGGCGGGAGAGGCAAGGCAGAGGCTGGTTCCATCACCGTGCATCCATCGGAGGTGAGCCTGGGGCCCAGCTGCCCGGCTACGATGGGTGTGGGTCTCCCCTTTCTGCAGGTCTTGGGGACTCAGTTTTCCTCCATCACCTCGGGGATCTGTCTTCTCCAGGCCTGGCTGCGGAGTGGGGTGTGGGCCCCCGGGCACTCTCTCCCTTCTGCTGACTCCAAAACATGTATGCAGGTCTCTTCTGCTTCCGAAACTGCTGTGAGAATCCCTGTGACAAGAGTCAGGGTTACAGAAAGCACAAATGTGGGCACTTTGCAAAGATTCCTAATTTTTGCAGGTTCTTGTAGTTCCTAACTGCTTCTGGGGATGGCAAGTGGAAAGGTGACAGGACCTAGGGCCAGGCTTTTGAAATGAAATATTGCACAATACAGAAAAGTATCGAGAATATATTCCACACCATCGACCCCACTGGCAACTGTCTCAAATTCTAACAGGTTTCCATGTGTGATTCATATTTATGTATCTTTTTTTTTTAATTCTTTTTTCTTTTCTTTTTTTTCATATTTATTTTTAAGAAATGGGAAATGGTAAGAGATAGAGTAGACTTTTAAGTGCTGGTGTATCCTCCCTCCAAAGCCTGTGTGTGCACACGTGCGTACAAACACAGATCCACACGCACACACACACAACAGGCAGGGAGCGCTGGGATCTCAACTCCTCTCGCCTGGCAGAATCCCCGCCGTGCAGCCTCCCAGGACCATTGAATGCGGGGCTCCTTGGAGGAACTAAACAACTAAAAAGGAATCTCAGTCACTCACTTCATCCTTGAACTTGGGAACATCCTTTGCACTGTTTCCTGTTCCTCAGTAAAACAAAGTCATCTTAACCGAGTCATCAAAGTCATCTTACCCGGGCCACCCTTCCCACTGTCCTGTCCATCTGAGCTGCTGTGCTCACTCTACAGATGCTCTGTATTGCGTGACTGTGCCTTGGTTTACAGATCTGTCCCCCTCTGATGTCCATTTAGGTTCTTTCCTAAATGAAAGCTCCAGTTCACATCGTTTATCAGCACTGGGCGTTGTGGGACATTTTCCGTGTCAGGCAGTTGGATGTGATTGAAACACATCAGTCGAAACTGATTGAAATATGGTGCCTCATTGTGGGTTTTTTTCAACTCTGTCCTGGGAGTTTTTTTATTTTAATTTATGTTACTTTATTTTTTAAAAATTTTATTGGAGCACAGTTGATTTACAACGTTGTGTTAGTTTCAGGTGTACAGCAAGGTGAATCAGTTATACATATACATATACTCACTCTTTTTTAGATTCTTTTCCCATATAGGTCATTACAGAGTACTGAGTAGAGTTCCCTGTGCTATACAGTAGGTCCTTATTATCTATTTTATATATAGTAGTGTGTATATGTCAAACCCAGTCTCCCAATTTATCACTCCCTGCCTTTTCTCCCCTGGTAACCATAGATTGTTTTCTACATCTGTGACTCTGTTTCTGTTTTGTAAATAAGTTCATTTGTACCATTTTTTTAGATTCCACATGTAAGCTGTATCATACGATGTTTGTCCTTCTCTGACTTACTTCACTCAGTATGACAACCTCTAGGTCCATCCATGTTGCTGCAGATGGCATTATTTCATTCTTTTTTATGGCTGAGTAATATTCCATTGTGTATATATATACATACCACATCTTCTTTATCCATTCCTCTGTTGATGGACATTTAGGTTGCTTCCATGTCTTGGCTATTGTAAATAGTGTTGCTATGAACATTGGGGTGTATGTATCTTTTTGAATTAGAGTTTTCTCTGGATATATGCCCAGGAGTGGGATTGCTGGATCATATGGTAGCTCTGTTTTTAGTTTTGTAAGGAACCTCCATAGTGTTCTCCATAGTGGCTGTATCAATTTACATTCCCACTAACAGTGCAAGAGGGTTCCCTTTTCTTCACATCCTCTCCAGCATTTATTGTTTGTAGATTTTTTGATGCTGGCCATTCTGACAGGTGTGAGGTGATACCTCCCTGTAGTTTTGATTTGCATTGCTCTAATGATTAGTGATGTTGAGCCATCTTTTCAATGGCTTTTTGGCCATCGATCCTGGAGTTTTTAAAAATTTTTATTGAAATATAGTTGATTTATGGTTGTTAGTTTCAGGTTTACAGTAAAGCAATTCAGTTATACATGTGTATATACATATATGCCTCGTTGTGGTTTTAATTTGCATCCCCTGCTTCTGGCGAGGCTGAGGATCCTTTCTTATGTCATTGGTCATTCTGCTTTCTTGATAGGGTCGTTTCTTCATGTGAGACAGTGTCTGTGGACCATGTTTATATTCCCACTGCTGGGAAGGAGGGATTAAAGACACTGGCTGAGGGTGATGCAAAGGACCTGGGGAAGCAAGAGGGGATGGGACCCAGACACAGGGATGATTAGACTCAGATTGGAGAGCGGACGGGTCCTCTGACAGGAAGGGAAGAAGGACTGACCATTCATCAGGTAGAGGCGGCTGACAGAATGTCGAGGAAGCTCATGCCGCAGGGCCTTTGTTTTCCCCATTGGGGTGGTGGCAGGCACGTGAGGGAGGCTGTGGGCCTGGAGAACGATGCTCTGGGGAACAAGAAACCAGACCGTGTAAGAGAACCATCAGGTGGCTTTGAAGGGCCTGTGGAGGGTTTGCCTGGACCAGCCCTTGGCCGTCGAGCACTCCTGGAGCACGTGCCAGCTGCCCTGGATGGGGGTGGTTGATCTGGGGGCTACCGGCTCTGACATGGAACAAACGAGGGTGTGACCACCAACTGGGATGGGGTGCTTTTAGGCTCTGAGGTGCATCTCTGCCCCTGATATGGTCTAGAGATGTTCAGGAATCTTCCAATGGCAACGTCTCACTGGCAGAATGACCCCAGCAAAGGGAGCCTTCGGTGAAGGTGCGAACAAACTCAGTAGCCAGAGGGATTTGTTCAGTCACCTAGTCCTTTTACTGGAAATCATCTTCAGGTGTTCTAACAGGCCATGGCTAATCTTGATTTCAGTCACAGTAATTCCACTGAATAGTTGTGTTTTGAAAGTGAAAAGGTATATCCTCAGTTTGTGTTCATATCAAATTCCTGGTATTCATTTCCTGAATGGCTCCCATAACCAATCACCCTGAAATGGATGGCCTGAAACAACGGGAATTTATTCTCTCATAATTCTGGAAACCAGAAGTCCAAAACTAAGGTGTCAAGGGGCTGGGGTCCACCTGGAGGCCGTAGGAGAAAATCTCTTCTTTGCCTCTTCCAGCTTCTGGTGGGGTTGTCAGCGTCTCTTGATCTGTGGCTGTACCTCCATCTTCACGGGGCCTTCTCCTCTGTGTGTCTCTTATAAGACACTTGACATTGGATTTAGGGCCCCCTTAGGTAAACCAGGATGATCTCATCTTAAGGTCCTGAAATTAATTTATCTGCAAAGAACCTTTTTCTAAATAAGGTCACATTCACAGGTTCTGGGGATTACAATGTGGACATATCCTTGGGGGAGTGGGGGGCACTCTACTACTTGCTCAGGCAAACCTTCTAGAAAGCACATGAAACCTTGAGCATCTAAGATGTGTGGCTCAGAGACCCCTGCAGAGGAAGGGCCCTAGGGGTCCTGGAGCAGACCTCATCCAGGCCCATTGCACAGAGGAGAATACTGAGGCCCAGAGGGGAAGTGGCAAAGCCCAGGATAAACTGGTGAGACTTCCTCTCCTCAGACACAAATCCTTGTACCTAGAGACAACATCCCCTCACCCTTTCTGCAAACAGCAAACCTTGTTTGAACGTCTTCTCTTCAATCCAGAAGTCATGGCCATGAGCAGACTCAATGGTACTTATTCAGGGCAGAATATAGGTAGCAGTAACCTTTTGATTTTGGCTGAAGCTCTTAATGCTTCTTGGCTTGTGTAAATGACCGTCCTTTTCTTAAATTGATACCTGGAATCCCTATGACTTTTCTTAAGGAGCACAACTGATCTTAAATGTCACCTGTTGTAAGCCTCCCTGGCTAACCTGCAGTATATTTCAGAACAAAGGTTTAGTTGTCATTGTGAGGTTTTTGTGGGGGGAGATGGGGCGGGGGTGTGACAAGCTGGAGGAAGGGCCTGTGTTCGAAATCATCCCTGATCTTTTAACTATTAAGCTGTGTGGCCTGGGCCACTTAGCTAACCTCTCTGAACCTCTTCTTCTCCACCTATGAAACGGGTCGATGACCCCCAGCGCTCAGAGTTGGCTTGAGGATTGGCGAAAAGTTGGTTGTGAAAGCACCTGGCACGTGGTTCCTACTCAACACATAACTTTGAGCTTTGCCTTTTAAAGGAAAGGTGCTTACAATCTAGAAAGGAAGGGGAGACGCAGAACTTAAAGTAACAGGTAACACGTGTGTGAGACCCGGCTCCAAGCGCCTCACGTGTATTTACTCATTTCATCTTCTTAACGACCCTACGGGGCATGCGCTGTTACCACTCTCATTTCGCAGATGGGCAAAGGGAGGTTTAGTGCAGGGGAATGACCTGCCCGAGGTCGCAGAGCCCTCCACGCCAGAGCTGGGGTTTGCTGGGGTGAGAATCTTCCAGAGCCTTGATGCTGCCTCCCCAAATTTTCAGAAGGGATGTACCAAGGCAGGGGAAAGGAGTTCAGGGTGGATTTGCAGGTTCAGAGAGAGGGCACCTACGGCTGGAAACACGCAGAAGGGCTCCAGGACGCCGGTGGCACTGAAAGGGTTGCGCTGGATTTGAACAGACGTGGGCTTCTCAGGTGTCTGCCCAGGGTGGCGGCCTGCTCTCCTCACCTCACAGCGGCTCGTCCAGAGCTTCGGGAAGGGCAGCCGGCCCCTCTCCAGCAGGGGCGGAGACGCTGCAGGCTGGCCGGACTTCAGGGGCCGAGGAAACGCTGCTGACCTTCGAGTCTTCTTCCCCAGGTAGGGTGACAGTAGTTCTGGTCTAAATCGTCACACTCTAGGGTGTTGTTAACCATTCATCCAGGACAGGAGGTGTCAGCCAGGGCTGTCCCAGCAAACTGGGTCATGCAGTCACGCTGTCTTCAGGACACATGCAACCAGCCCAGCACGGTCCCTGACGGGGTTCAGGGCGGGTTTGGGTGGTAGGGCTCAGGTAAAGGCGTCCTGACCAAACAGAACGTGAAAGGCAGGACCATCTCTCGAAGCCCCGGGCGAAGCGGGGTGGGGTGGGGGAGGAGCCAGCTAGAGACGGAAACATCTCACTTGCCTGGACGCACCTGGACCACACACCCTGCAGCCCCCGCTGCATTCTGGGAACAGAGAAGAAGCTTCAACTTCCCACCCAGAAGGGACTTTCTCGCTCATGAAAGGAAGACACCACTGGAGTTGTTATTTGAGTAACTTGGGCAAGAAAACACAGCGTCTGCTCCAGTCACTAGAATTACCCGGTCAAAAATAGCCTCGAGGGTGGTTTTTCTTCTTTTCCCCAAGCCAGCCTTTGAGAGGGTTTGTGGTGTGTCCCACGTAACCACGTGTCCCAGAGCTCTCAGTCCCCCTTCTTATTCTCCCCGGGGAGCGGAGGGGCCCTGGGGGGAGATGGGGGCCCATGCCCAGACACCCCCCCCTCCTTGTCCCGCCCCTGCAGGAGGCCCTGCCTGCAGGAGGGGATTACGACTCACCTGGTCCCTGAGGGGAGAAGCAGACACAAAGCAGGGCCCTAAGGATGCGGGGTGAAGACAGGTTAATTGGGTTGGAACACAGGCAGCTCGGGAGGGGCAACAAGGGGAATGAGGACGAACGTCCCCGCTCCCCGCCGGGGCCCTGGCCAGGGGGGCTGTGGAGCCGGCCGCTGCCTCGGCGAAGGACTGCAGGCGGGCAGCGTCCCACAGCTGCAGGGTTTGCGAGGCGGAGGGGGAGCAAGACCAGGGACCCTGCAGTGACGACCCAGGCCTCCCCCTGCGTCCTCGCCCCCGGCTCCACCCCGTGTCACCCAGGCCTTGCGGGGACCACGCTGCGGTGTGGCTAACACGCAAGTGCCAAGCTTCTCTCCGGAGCAGAACCTACCCACTTACCAGTGGCGTCCCACGAATTTGCTTTGCCTCCAAGGGAATAATCAACTAGTGTTCGTATGATATCAGAGAATTGCTAGTTATGGCGATGGCGAATGTAGCCATGCGGGAACTTGTGGAGCTATAGTTAGTGATGGCAGAGAAGGCAAATATTTGGCTGTTTGGTGCTGCACTCAGGTTCTCTGGAGGAGATGGGAGGTGAGGCTTGGCCCTGAGCCAGGCTTCGAGCCCCGGACCCGGGACTCTGCTCCCTCCTGCGAGTGCGGGGTGGGCTGGCAAGTTCACGGCGGCGTGAGGACCAAGGACGGCCAGGGGGCTCGTGTCACCGGGCCGACTGCCCCAGGGACTGGGTGTTGCCTGTTCCCACCCCAAGCTCACACACTCTCACACACTTGCACATGTACACACACACACTCGCACACACACTCATGCTCACATATTATCCTCGTGCACACACCCATACATAATACCAAGTTTACACACCACATTCACAGACACACACTCACTCTCAATGACACACATACGCCTGGTCTCACGCACACTCTCACAATCCACACACACACGGCTCTCACATGTTCACACACACTCCTGTATACACACACAGCACACACACAAACACGCACAAATGCACTTTAATCCCAATTAGAGCTCTCTTCTTGGTTCCAGAAAGAAGGTAGTCACGTTAGTGTCTTGGGCTCAGATGGCCTTGGCTTAGATCCTGACCCCCCTTATTACCTTGAGAGAAGAAGTCCTCACCGTCCACGTTCTCTGGGCTTTGAGAGGAGGACCAACCTCCAGGGGGCGACAGAGAGAACGTTAGCAGTGCCTGGCTTAGTAAATTCTGCTAAGATACTTCAACTTCAGTAAATGTTGGTGGAAACAGTACTTGCAAATGACTGCAAAGAAAAAAATGTCAAGTGAATGCATATCTTATCCGGTAAATAATGTGTGATGTGCAGAGGGTGCTGTGCGGTGTGGAGCCTCAGAAACCTGTGAGGAACCACATGCCCTGCTGCCGTCAGTGTACAAGGTGCTTCTCGTGTGCGCTCAGTGTTGGAAACCACTGTGAGTTTAGATCCAGAATTACAGATCCTGCTGCCCAACCAGGCACCCAGATCTTGGGTTCTAATACCAACCTCAACTAAAAGGAACCAGGGCTTGTTGAAGAAGTGGTTGATTCCAGGGCTGAGGCAGGAAAGGTACAAGGTGAGACTGGAGCATCTTACAGTGTCAGAGAATAAGGGAGTGCTCAAAGAACACAGTGATGGGGGCAGGTCAAAGGGACAGAGAAGCCAAATGCAAGCACTTTCTGGTGGCCAAAGCTGGAACAATTTGAGCAATAAAATATTGGACTATAAGCAGTGTATAAAATAAATATCCATGAGTCCATTCTGACATGAATAAATGATAAATAAATAAATGGGGGATTACAGACAAGTGTCTCATACAGAAGAATTCCAAATAATTTATGTGGATACTTCTCTCTCAAGGAGGCAGAACATAACTCCCCAGTCCTTAAGTGTGGGCTACACATAATGACTTCCAAAGAGTATGGTATGAAAAGAGGGGGAAAAGAGTAACTTTACAGTGGAGAAAGCTGACAAACCCAGCCTCAGCCAGGTGGTCGAGGTCAATAGCAACAGTAATAAGTCATGTACCCTTGATTGGTAACCACTTCTGGGGTCTTCCTCCCCAAAACCCATTACCCCAGTTTAACCATGAGAAAAATATCAAACAAACCCAAATTGAAAGACAGTCCAAAAAATACCTGAACAGTAATCCTCAGACCTGCCAAAGTCAGCAAAAACAAGGAAAGTCTGAGAAACTGTGGCAGTCTAGAGAAACCTAAGGAGACATGATGACTAAAGATAACATGGTGTCATAGGTGGGATCCTGGGCCACACATTCTTTGCTCTTCCACTGAAATATGGAATTTAATTCTTCTCCCCTTGAATCTGAGCTGGCCTCATTTGACCTATAGAATGTGGCAGAAGTGACTCTCTGGGTCTTCTGAGCCTAGGTCCTCAGAAGCCTTGAATTTTCGCCCAGACCTTCCAGAATACTTGTTCAGGAGGAGGACAGATGCCAAGTAAGAAGTCCAGCCTCCCCAAGACCACCATGCTGTGAGGAAGCCCAAGCGAGCCTCGTGGATTAGAGTTGCAGTCAGCCCCCCGCTGTTCTGGCCAGCCCAGCAGATTCCAGACATGTGAATAAAGGCTCCTTTTTGATGGTTCCAGCTCCAGCCACTATCTGACTGTAACTGCATGAGAAACCCTAAGTGAGAACCACCTGTATGAGCCCAGTCAGCCCACAGAATTCCAAAAAATAACTGGGTACAGGGAGTGGCAGAGAGTTCCAGGCAGAGGAACAGCATGTGCCAAGTCCAAGACTGTTTCCTTAGACTTTCTTTAGAGAATGAGGCTTCTAAAAACAGCTTAGAACCAGCCCTTTGGACCAGGTGTAGTACTTGGCCTCACACACTGGACAGATATAGAGGGATATTGAATCCATCCATGAACGGACTGGGGAGAGGGGTGATTCATACACCCCTTGAGACTGTAGCTAAGTTAGCTTGGGTTTGGGTGCATTACATTTCTCCTGGGATTTAAAAGGAGTCTGAGAACTCTTTCTAAGAACTGGGGCAGTGTTTTAGATTTTTAAAATGGTGTTTTCTAAGCCGACCATAATTATGCTGAGAACTAAAAAGACACACCCCTAGTTGGGTATAAAGTAGATTCTTTAAAAGAATCAAGGGAAACAATAGCATTTGGTTTAAGAAGTGTGGATTTTCCCCTTCTTCTATGTTGACTTAGTTTGTAAAAATAAGCATCTCCCGCTTGAGTTCTAAGAGTCTGTAGGGTTGAAATGCATTTGGTAAGACTAAATGTGAAATAAAAACCAACACCTAGGAATTCCCTGGCAGTCCAGTGGTTAGGACTCTGTCCTTCCACTGCAGGGGGCACAGGTTCATTCCCTGGTTGGGGAACTAAGATCCTGCAAGTGGCCGCATGGTGTGGCCAAAAAAACAAACCAACCAACCAACCCCCAAATCCAGAGGAAGCTGAGAGAACTCTGGGGTCGCTGGCCTCTCCCTGGGTCCAGAGTGCATTAAAAGGCCCTGGCTGTGCATGAGCCTGTCCGGGGCCTGGGGGGTGAGGTTGAGGCCCCCAAGCCTCCCTGGAGCAAACGAGTGAAGGTGGGTTTTGGACTGAGGCCCTCTGAGTACTCAGCCCCCTTGGTCTGCAGCTGGCACTCTATAGCCACCATCCTCTTCTACCTTGGAAAGAGCCTGGTGACCGTCCCCTCCACCTCCCAGGCCTTCAGAGAGTCAGCCCCTACAGAGACACCCTCCGCCGACCCTCCCTTGCCAGGCAATTAGGAAGCTCCACGTGGAGCTTTCTAGAAGTGAGACGGAGACGAGGGTAGGAAAGCATCCCGCCTCCTTCAGGCGGGATCCCTGACTGGGTTTTTCTCTTACTGAAGTAAAATAATTCACATCTTACGCTCTTCCTAGCCAACAGAACTAGAATATTTATAGAAGTGTCAGGCCTGTCCAGCTTTGCCTTCCGCTCCCCGCCCGTCCCATATTCTAACGCCTGCACAAGGCTGTCTCCAGAGCCAGAGGGGAGCGGCTGACCACCTGGCGGATCCCCAGCTTTTGGATTCCCTTTTATCCCACCTCAAGTTGTTTCCAACAGGTCACATTCTCCTGGGGCCCAGAGGCCCATGTGCCACCAGGAGGGCTACCTCTGTCTCTCTGTAGCTCACAGGACTTTGGGCAGGAGGTACTGAGACAGTGAGTCCACAGTGCTGCCTGGAGGGGGGTGATCTGAGGACAAGAAGGGAGAGGACAGATTGTCCCTGCTCCCTGGGGGGAATCCCTCTTAGCTCAGACCCCAGCTGGGAAGCCACTGTTCTCTGCAAAGAGGCAGAGGATGAATCTGGAGTCTTGGCAACAGATCAGCTGGGGAGCAAGGGGTCTGAGACCAGGAGACCCAGGGGCCCAGGCTGTGCAGGCTACAGGGGCACCACTGCGGGGCGCTCCACACGGGGGGAGGCACTTTGCAGAGTCCCGGGGGGAACCAAGCCTTCTCTGCAGTCCCCCCAATAAAACCTCCGGGGCTCAGCTCTGAACCCGATCCTAGAAATGGTGTCCCAGTGCAAACTTTGCAGAACAGGCAAAATCCAGAGAAGAGAAAATGCAGAAGCCGAGGGATCTGGCTCAGCACAGAGCAGAGACCGTCTCTTCTCCACGTGCCATTAAAAATGGTCTCACTTTTGGCGGTGCGGAGAATTGAAATTAATGTCAGAATCTGTTTCTATTACCTGGAGATAGTTTGATGCATTTATGCTCAAGTTAACTGTATGATAAATTGCCTTTTGTCCTCATTCTACAGCAAGGACCAGCTCTTCCTTTGATTGTCTTTATGGACCTTCATGTTCATGGAAGGTCTTCTGGGGTTTGTCACAAATATATTTCTGGTTCGGGTGCCCAGAGCACCAAAATGAGCCACAGTCATGCTTACAGAAGTTGTGTTAAGAAGTTGCCTTCCTGTCTGGTTCCCCAGCTAATCCACCTGTGTAGTTGGAAGCGTTGAGAAACAGCCTGTCTCCATTGGTTTCCTCACAAAGGACATCCTGAGACAAGGTCTGATGTGACTGGTTTATTCAGGGATAAATAAACAGACAAACAAACAAATAAATAAATAAACTGGGTGGTCCCAGGGAGCAGACAGGGGAGAGACGTGTTATCCAGCTGGACACCGCAAAGGGTCACTGGATGTTGCTCCTTGGAGCTCTGAAGAATCTTCTGGAGTAAAGACGCAGAACCCTCTACCTGAGCATGGAAGTGGGGAGCACTGACTCCCCTGCCATCCTCACAGGTGTTAACTCTGCACTTGCGGGTGATGCGTGTGTGAGACATTTCCCCCGGGCATCGCATCTCACCATCAGAAGACCCGAAACGGGTGTGGTGAGACAGGAATCCAGCTGTTCACACCTGTGTGAAGCTGGTTGCAGCCTGCAGCGACCTGGTCCCCAGGACAGTGGCTGAAACAAGAGGTGAGGCCGACAGGAGCTGAGGTGATGCACCAAAGGTGCCCCCCACCCAGGCGTGGGCCCACGCG
Source organism: Balaenoptera borealis (assembly GCF_965194805.1). Classification (NCBI taxonomy): domain Eukaryota; kingdom Metazoa; phylum Chordata; class Mammalia; order Artiodactyla; family Balaenopteridae; genus Balaenoptera; species Balaenoptera borealis. Next base: position 6,578,450 of record NC_138871.1, read on the forward strand.
GCGTGGGGTCAATGGTTGGTACTCAGACCACGCTTCTCCGGAGAGAGCGTGTTGCACGTAAACGGAACTAGATGACCCTGTAGACCAGTCCACAGACAACTCAAGCCGCATCTGGATGCACCGCTCAGGGGAAAACAACCACACCATCAAGACGCTCTCCGCGGAGGACGACAGAAAAACCATCACATTGAGGAAAATCGTGTTTGGGAAGTTCATCTTGAAAGCTAGTGCTTGAGGAAAGCGGGTTTCCTTGGAGAAATTGGATGAGTAGTTAGAGGTTCATGGAGATTGAAGGGCACTTCTGGGTACTTTCCAGAGCTTTCGAAACAGCATTGGAGTGTCATTGCACCTATCTCCACGGCAAAGGCGGGTATGTCTCTTCCCGGGTGGACCTGCATCCCCAGCACCACTTTTTTTCTTTAATTAATTAATTTACTTATTTTTGGCTGCGTTGGGTCTTTGTTGCTGCACGCGGGCTTTCTCTAGTTGTGGCGAGCGGGAGCTACTCTTCGTTGCAGTGCACGGGCTTCTCATTGCGGTGGCTTCTCTTGTTGTGGACCATGGGCTCTAGTCACATGGGCTTCAGTAGTTGCGGCACCTGGGCTCAGTAGTTGTGCCTTGTGGGCTCCAGAGCGCGGGCTCAGTAGTTGTGGCGCACGGGCTTAGTTGCTCTGCGGCATGTGGGATCTTCCTGGACCAGGGCTCGAACCCATGTCCCCTGCATTGGCAGGTGGATTCTTAGCCACTGCGCCATGAGGGAAGCCCTCCAGCACCACTTTTACATCATTCATCCCTAATTCTGGTTCACATTTGGCTCCCAAATGGAAGGGAAAGAGGGTTAGGAAGTGTGTACAGAGTTTCCTGGAGAAACTCCAGTGAGTTTCAAGAGAATAAGGAAGAGGAGTAGGTTAGAGAGAATATGGGTGGGCGTGTGAGAGAGAGTGTCTCTAGTAGAATTAACTCATTCTCTACACGTAAATGTTTACCATAAGTGCCCGGCATACAAACAAGTTCTGTTCCGAGAGCACGTTTGTAAGTCTAATTTGTTCATAAGTCCAACAAAGTTAGCCTAGGTACCCAACTAACACAATCGGCTATATAGTACTGTACTGTAATAGGTTGATAATACTTTTCACACAAATAATACATAAAAACAGAAAATAAAGAAAACATTTTTAATCTTACAGTACAGTACCTTGAAAAGTACAGTACAGTACCAGCTACATCACCGCTGCTTTTTGGGTTGCTTCCAGACATCCTGGGCTTGAAATAAAGACACTGTACTACTGTACCCTATACAGTACTGTACAGTAAAGTACACCAAAGCACAACCACTTGTAGAAGATGCATGCACGTGACAGCGTACACCAGGCACGTGAACTAACTTATGTGACTGGACATGCGAACGCACGTTCGCATCTTTGAAAGCTCACAACTTGAAGGTTCGTATGTAGGGGACTTCCTGTATTGGATACTTGAAGACAGAAGGACCATGGCGGGAGGCCGGGAGTGGGGGGAGGCACGTGCCTTATACTGACCGTCTTCTCAGCAGGAAGCAGGGCAGCATGTGGGAGCCAGCTGCGGCACTGCACTAGGGGATGCCGTGGGCCCAGGAGGGCTGGGTAGCTGCCTGGCAGATGGAACCAGCACGGAGTGGGGATGGCGGGGGGCACAGGTAGGTACGGTTCATGCAAACGGAAGCACATGTTTCCGAGGGTGAAGGTGCAGGACATGGGGATCCCAAAGGTGAACGAACTTGCATTAAAAAAAAAAGTGTGTTGCTAATATCTCACTGCAATGGAAAAGAAGTTTCGAGTGTTTCCTGGAGTCTAGGTGATAGCCCTGCAATGTTCTCGCAGGTAAAGATTTGTCTAAAATGCTCAGAGGAGGCTGTCATAGATTTTGATGCATATTTCATAGTTTCTGGCATACCGCTTGATCTCACAAACAGATTTATGAAAATGCAGTATTTATTGTACCATATCCATGTTTTAGTAAACGTGGTTACATTGCAAGGAAGAGAGAGGTCGTGGCCGCAGCCTCAGTGACCAAGCTGGAGCTGAGTGTCCAAGATGCAAGGATGAGACCCAATGTGGTTGGCCTGGCTCTGTCAGTAGTTGCCCTCTTGAGTTTGTAACCTTGGGGTCACCCTGCCTTGGGGAAGCCCCTGCGTCTTCTGACTCTGCAGGAAAAGAACAGCTCTCTCCCCTTTCCGCCCAGGCAGGCAGCAGACCAAACTGAGTATTAATAACACGTTCAGAGACGGGCCTCAATCTTATCTGAGCCCGAAAGGAGTCAGGCTCATTATGCTGTCTGCCACCCTCAACTTATCTAAGGAAACACACAGCACGGATTCATCCTTCAGTCCCAGCTCCCCAGCAAACCTTCGCTCCTTGGAAACCTGAGAATGTTTGCTTCAAACGTGGCCCTCTGGGCCAGGCATCAGATGGGCTTGGCTCCCCCCTGACCTCCCCAAGTCTGGGAGGCGGGGGTCCCGGCAGCTGGAGTAACTCTACCCCTGCGCAATCCAGCTTCTTTTCTTTTCCTGGACAAGATTTATAAGGCAGAGTGTAGTCTTACCACAGACATTCCCAGGAGAGGCCCTGAGCTCCTGCATCACGACGGCCCCGTTCAGCTCCCTGCAAGTTCACGTTAAGATGGGTTTTTAGATAAAGTGGGATTGATACTTGAGGCAAATCGAATTTGCATGTGACTGAGAGACCACCCTCCACAACTCGATGGATTGTACTAACCCTTTCGCGGGAGAGGAGCGGGGAGAGGGGTGCTTTGTCTACCCCCAGGCTGTGTGCAGCGGCAGGCATGGGCTTGGAGTCAGAAACAAACCAGATTGGAGTCCGGGCTACCTGCCTTGCTGGCTGTGTGACTTGGGGCCGGTTACTTAGCTTCTCTGTGCACAGCTTCCTTACCTGGAAAAGGACGGTGACCACAGCCTCACAGGGCTGTTGTGAGATAATGATTATGAAGCACAGTCCCGGGCACAGAGAAAGAGGTCAATACAGGTTAGCTATTATCACGAGGTCATTTCCTTAATCCATTTAAGCCATGGAGCCAACGGCTTTGCTGTTGTTGTTTGATACAGGGCATAATTGATGAGTGGCCAGTGTCCCGTGCAGAGAGGCCACCACCCAGGAAATGAGTGGAGGGACCGAGAATCAGACCCCGGGCTGTGATCCATTCCCACCTGATGCTACGTCCCAGTGGTCCAGGTACTTGCCGGCTAAGGATGTTGGGGATGACGGAGTGCTAAGCGACACCGAATAAGAAATTACATTGTGCACAATGCATGGTCCCTGCATTTGGGAGGGCTGGAGGCATTTCCACAAGGGGCCACAAATGCCATGGGTGCAGGTGTGTCCCCTTTCCACAGCGGGATGTGACAACGTGCTCCGTCTGTAGTGAATGCCCTTATATTTACCTGGCGATGTCAGTTCCAGACAACCTGGGCCTGGCTGCCGATCTGAATAGTAATCAGCTTCTCATGTCTCCCTGTCTTTACGAGAAGCCAGGACACTAATAGCTTCCGCGGGGAGGGGCCGCAGCCTTGCCGAATGAGCGTCTGCACCGACGCACAGCCTCACGCGCCCTCATAGGCGGCAGCCGGGGATGAAAAGGATTTCTCAGCTAGGCTGACGGTTTCATTTAAAAAGCAAAATAGAGTAAACACCTGTTTCTGTTGGCCACGGCAGAGTGACGTTTGTACTTTCGAACAATTACTCCAAAGTACTTTCTAATGGAACCTCCATTTTATTTTGTTTGTTTTTAAAGTCTAAATGTTTCAAGTCTCTTGATTTGCCATTCGGTACCCCCAAGAAATCATGACCACAGCCCTATACCCCACTCGAGTCCTCTATACACAAATGGGTTTGCGTTGGAAGAGCCCCCTACGTGTGCAGGCACCCAGAGAAAGGACGTGGGCTGTTATAAGAATGGTTTTCTTTTAATGTTCTTGAAATTGGATCCAGCCATTCTTTCATTCGGTATTTACTTGCTCTGTGCACGGTTGGATGGACTGAGGTCCTGCCCTTGGGGGCTTCCATCCAAGGCAAGAGTCTGGAAGCTTCAGCCCAAGGATTGTTTGCGTCGTTCCTGCTGCCCAGACCCCGCTGTTCAGCCCTCCCTGTTGCCTCTGCAACCCCCACTCCAGGTTGTCTGGGGATGCAAGGCAGGAGAGAAGGTGCAACGCCCAGCGAGGAGCTGGTAGCGGGTAGGTCCCCCTGTCCCCAACTCAGAAGCTCGGGCCTCCCTGTGGACGTCCAGCCTGCACCATGCCTGTCACCCAACCCCTGGGAGGACACAGATAGTTGCTGGAGAGGTTTCCATTGCCACAGCTAAATTTATTCCATCAAGAGTTTTTTCTTTGCTTAAGTCTAATTGGTGCAGTCATTATGTCAGAGTGAATGTTGTTATTTTAGTCAAAAGCGGTAAACTAGAGAAGACATTCTGTATTACAGCTTTCCTCCCCGTCCTAGGGCTAGGATCCTTAGGAAAGAGCCAACGAGACCTATGTCCTGTTGCCACCAACCCAGACCTTCCAGGGCCCTCAGAGAACAAATAGAAAACTGGCCTGCTGGGTTTGACCCAAATAATCTTAAACAAGGTGGTGAATCTACATGTGTATAGACTACGTCTGTGTAGATAGAAAAAAATAGCTCTGCACTGCTTTCCTTCTAGGATGTGTTATCCTATCCTGCGGGATTCCTCACCATCCAGGATGCTGGACACAATAATGGGGGAAGTGTGTGTGTTTGTTGAATGAATGAATGAATATGCAGAGTCCATGTGTGTGACACTGTGCCATGTTGCATGAGGCAAATTGAAAACCACCTCTACCTCTGGTGAGCTCGTGTCCTGACTGTCTGTGGGTGTTGGGTGACAGTTACCAGTGATGAGAAGAAAACCCAAAATGGAATTCATGTTTATGCTTTCACCCAGCAAAATGCATATCAGATGACAGAAAAATCAGAATGTCTGTAGGTAAAATTACAGTGCAAAGTTTTATAAAGTCATCAAGGTAAATCCTATTTTGCAAAATTGCCACAAAATTGTGAATGTTCTCATGGCCCTAATTCAGAACACGTTCCTTAAACAAAGAACATCTTGGTTTGATTCCATTTGTTTTGACGCCCATATTGTACGGATTTTTTCTTCAGTGTGTTATAAATATCTAAGGATAGTAAGTGAAAACTTAGATCATTTTTCAGATGCACAGATTTCCAGTCGACAATTATACAGAGGACTAAAACACGTAATCAACATGCATATAATCTAATTCTCATCTAATATTTAGGACTTTGTGCTTAGGGTATCCGCTCTCTGTTTTTTTGTGTGTGTGCATATTTACAATCTGTCAATTAAGACACAAATATCTCCTGCAGGTGACACAACACTGCCCTCGATATGTAGATGGTTCTTGGAAGGTTTCCTGAGAAGTGAGGGAAATATCACGGAAAGTCCATCATCCTATTTTAGGCTGAAAGCATGTAACTCTGACTTTGCTGTATTTTAATGTGTAGCCTTACACTGAGAACTGTGGTAAACAGTCCAGGTTTCTCTTTGTAGAATGTTGAAAATGAGCTGTTGTATTTGTTTGCTAGGACTGCCGGAACAAAGTATCACAAACAGGGTGGCTTAAACAACAGAAATGTGTTATCTCCCAGTCTGGAGGCTGGAGGTCCGAGATCAAGGTGTTGGCAGAGTTGCTTCCTTCTGGGGGGTGTGAGGGAAGGGTCTGCTCCAGGCCTCTCTACTTGGCTTGAAGATGGCCATCTTCATGTTCACATGGCCTTCCCCTTGTACCTGTGTCTGTGTCCAAATTTCCCCTTTTTATAAGGACACCAGTCATCTTGGATTAAGGCGCACTCTATTCTGCTATGAGATCTTAATGAATTACATCAGCAGTGATCATATTTCCAAATGAGCTCATACTCTGGGGTACTGGTGGTTAGGACTTTCACCTGTAAATTTGAGGGGGACACACTTCAACCTGTAACAGCTATGGAGGGGTCTGCCCCCCCTCATCCTCCTTCTCCCTGTTCCCCCCTCTGCCTCTTCCCAAGCCTGTCCCCGGGGACTGAAACACCCTTAGAGACCTGTCCTTTTGCATCTCGGAGATGACTTGGTCTTCAGGGATCTCAGCTGATTGCAGTCATGCCCAGGAGGGGTAGTGACATACCGATTTCAGTTAACTCTCTAGCACCGTGGACCTCCACCTGTGTGCCACCAATCTGCTCTGCCAAATTCCGATCAGTGCGTGAATTGTTACAGGCCTTCAGCCTGTCACCCTCCCATGCTCAGAGACGTTGGATATGTGGGACCACGGATGGGGTGAGAGCTGGTGTACCTTGCAGCGAGTCAGAGACGAGAGGCAGGGTGTCGGCTCCTGCTGGCACGCTCCACTGCCGAGCGCGTGACAGCAACAGTCGGAGCTTGGAGCAGGGACGGTCCCACTCACGCAGGGGATGCAGGGCCGAGACCTGAATGACCGCAGATGCTCTTTTAGGCAACATGACATTGTAGGCGTGATGGCTTTGCAATTATCGCTGAGGTTTCTTATTGATTTTGGAATATCTTTTGAGGTTAACCTTCTAATGTATTCAAAAGGGCATCACAAACAGAGACAGAAGACAACCTGCTTTTGGCATGTCATGCTTTCTGTCTGGAAGGGATAGGAGACATCCCTGGAAAGAACCAAAGGCAAAAATGAAAGGCAGCAATATCAGAGGGAGGGGAGTTGGGCAGAGCTGGGCTTGAACCCTGCCCTCGTCTCTTTCTGGCTGGGTGACTTTGAACAAGCTGTCTGACCTTTCTGACCACCTGCTGACCCCTCATCTGTTCAATGCACATCACAGTGCCTGCCTCGGGGAGCTCTCATGAGGGTCAGCGTGCCCACAGAATGCATTGTAATGGCTCCGGTATCGTTGGTGACTTCATCTTTCTCCCTGGGCCCAGCCCCGCCCAGCAGGAAAGGCATAAGCCCTGAAAGACTGTCTCAAGTTAACGCGATGGCTCGTCTTTGCCACAAAAGCTGCTCTCAGGGTGAGAATGGGCCTGCAACTGTCCCCCACCTGCCCCCCCTTTGCTCCCTGGGCTCCTGACCAGCTGCTGAGTTCTGCACGCACAGCCGGGACGGCGCAGCTTCCTGAGCAGCGGGGAGGCCTCGGGCAGGAAGGGGAAATGAGGGTGGCCACGGCTGCGCACACCTGGGCTGGATCAATGGCCACGTTGTGGAGCAGGCCCCCCGGGGCTCTGGGCTGGGTGTCCGTCATCGCCTGTTGGGGCCCTGGTTTGTTTTTCAAACACTTGTTCATGTGATCTGCACCTCCAGTAACTCATCTGTAACTGCCCTCCCTCCCGACGGTCCCCGTCACCACTCGTGTTTTCTTCTTCCTAATACATTTCTCCCTGGTTGTCTGTCTGTCTGTCTGTCTGTCTCTCTTTTTCTGATTTTCTTCAGTCAAGTATAGATGGGGAAGCAGAGGCCTGGGATGAATGAAATTACTGGAATGGGAAAGGCTACCTAGGTTATTCTAGGCTAACTCAGTGTTGGGTGGCCAGCTCTCACTGCCCCGGTCCCAGCAGATGTGATGGTGCCTGCCATGGCCAGCAGAAATCACTCACCTGTACTCCGCTTACCCGCCCGCTGAGCCCAACTCAACCAGTCCTTAAAAAGGACACCTCACCCAACTGCAAGTTACACATAAGAAAACCGAGACTTCAAGAGACTTAAAAATTCCTCGCTCGAAACCCACAACCAACTGCAACTCTTGATGCGATGTGGGGCTCGAAATGAACCTGCCACGTGGCCTTGGCCGTACCTCCCCTTGTTTATTCACACAGGAGATCCATGTCCTGACGCCTTTGTGAAGTATCTCTTCATACGCTCAGGTGTTTATGAACGTCATGAATAACTCTTGCGAATATTCACTGGATGGAAATGGGTTTCAGAATTACACTAGGATGGGTCCTACCTTTGTTTTCATTTCTTTTTTAAAAAATTTTATAGAAGTATAGTTGATTTACAGTGTTGTGTTAATTTCTGCTGTACAGCAAAACATGTCAATTATACATATATATTCTTCTTCATATTCTTTTCCATTATGGTTTATCACAGGATATCGAATATAGTTCCCTGTGCTATACAGTAGGACCTTGTTGTTTATCTTTTTTTTTTTCTGATTAAATGATACAAAGTTACTTAAAATTCCAAACTTTCCAGGAATGTACATCATTTCATTTCTAGAGATGCACGGCCAAATATTGGTGCCTAATTCTCCACCTTCTTTTTTTGCACTGATATTAACTCTACTATTGTTGCTATTGATTATTTTGGATGTGGACTCATACCATCAAAGCTGCTCTGAGCTTGCATTTTTCACTTTCCACATCAGGACAAAGAGGTCTGACTCATTCTTAAGACATGTATAGTATTCCACTGTGTGAAGGTCCCAACATTTATTTAATCTTCTTCAGAGTTCATCTGGGTTACTTCTATGTTACAAAGCCACAAGGAACATTCTGGAGTCTTTGAGCACTTATAGAAGGGTTTTGGAGTCTTAAATCTTAAAAGTAGAAATACCAGCTCAAAAGGTATGACCTTGAAACATTTCAGTAGATATTGCAAGTCAAAAAGGTGTACTGATTTACATGCTCACCAGCCACGGACCTGAGCATCCGTTTATTTCTTACACCCTCACCAATGCTGATTCTCAGTGGCCCATTTTTGGCTTCACCAATCTGATCAATGAAACAATATGTCATTGTAGTTTAATGTGCATGTTTTATCTCCTGAGGAAAGCTGTGCCAGTGGCTTCCCAGGCTTGGGCTGGTTCCTCCTCCTGGCAAGTCTGCTTCTCGACTCTTTTCTCACCCCTTCATGTTTATTTGATTGGGAAATGCCCACCAATTTTAGTGGGCACCTCAGCAGAGCCTAACCAGAAAGACAAACCAGCTTCAAAGTGGCATGGGCATATATACACTACCAAACGTAAAATAGATAGCTAGTGGGAAGCAGCCGCATAGCACAGGGAGATCAGCTCGGTGCTTTGTGACCAACTAGAGGGGTGGGATAGGGAGGGTGGGAGGGAGAGAGATGCAAGAGGGAAGAGATATGGGAACATATGTATATGTATAACTGATTCACTTTGTTATAAAGCAGAAACTAACAAACCATTGTAAAGCAATTATACTCCAATAAAGACGTTAAAAAAAAAAATTCATGCCCTAAGTTCAGAGCAGCGATTGTGACGTTTAGACCTGAGGTACCAGTACACGATTCCAGCAAAGAGTCAGTGCACCGTCGTCAGATCTCATCACCAAGACACTTTCTGCTGTCTTGATATAACAGAATGATGGCAAGGGGGATGCCAGCACTCAAGGGTGGTTCTGTTTCATAGGAAGGTGCCTTTTCTCCAGCCAGTCAGGCAGCCTTCTCGACAAGCTTTCAGAGGGTGATGTCCCACTGAAAGTCAGCTTTTGGGGACAAAGGTGTGGCCATGGAGTCTCAGCCCTGCTACCTGCTGCCACCTCCATCCTTTCCGATCTGTTTCCCCTGTTTCCAGCGATTTCTCATCTCAGCACAAGGCATGTGCAGGTTGATTGTTTCCTTTGTCGCTTACCTCCCCACTAAGATTGTAAAATTCTTGGGGACAGAGACCAGATCTTATCCTCCTTTGCTGCCCACCCAGCTCCAACAAGACTCACCCGTGGTGGGTGTGGATGTGTCTGGTGCTGCCCTGGGTTTGAAGGGCTCCGGTGAGCACTGTCCAGATTCCCCAGGGGGTTTGACCACTCCCCTTACGCCTCCTCCCCGCCCTGGCTCCAATTTAACCTCACCTAATGAGGCCTGGAAATGAGCCAGTTCCAGAAGTAGCCAGAAACCTGACTTGTCCAGGTGGCCCTCAGACCACCCCCAAAGCCAGCCTGGACCTCTGTCCCCAAGTGAAACTTCTCATAAAACATGTGCTATGTTTCTCCTCTCAGACACACGCTCCTGCAATTAACTTGTCACCACTATCCTCAACAGGGTCCCTGACTGATGGAAGGCAAAACTATACCTACTCGTGTACCCATAGCTGATTTTTTAAAAAAGAAAAATGCTTCCATTTGCAGCACTATGTATATTTCTTTAATTTCTGAAGATTAGTGTTTGAGTACCATGTTGCTTTCACAGTACTTGGCCTAAACGTCGTCAAGCTTGCTTTAGGTAAGCTTCACACCTCCCAAGTGTGAATAATATAACTCATTCAACCCCACTTATAAAAAGAGGAAACATGCAAAGCTCATTAGAGGTTCTCAGGCATTCTTTCAGGAATTAATTGCCAGATTTTATACCCCATTAGAGCCTTTTCAGCTCTCTTTAGGAGCCATTCCTAAAATCGAGACTTTATTAACACTTTTGGACACATTTGCTTTCTGACACCTTCTATGAAAGGAAAAATTCCTTTCCTTAAATTTTCCTACCTGCAGAAGAATATGGTGGATATAATATGAATGAAAACTTGCAGAGGGCTGTGATCTGGGAGGAGAGATTGCGTTACAAATGACCAAAAAATGATTGAGGGGTCAGGAAATGGAATGGTCAGGCACACTGGAATAACTCAGCCTGGGAAAGAAAGACACTGATGAGTGACTTAGAAAAAGAGAGCTAAGTTCTCTTCATTGTAAACCTTTCAAACTTTTAAAAATTGGTGAGCATTTCCATGCAGTTCTATGTGTATTTTAAATTTCCCTTTGAAACTTCCTTTTTGACCAATGGATTTTTTAGAAATATATTGTTTAATTTCCAAGTGTTTAGAGATTTTCCTGCATTCTTTTTTTTTTTTATAACGTTAACCATTTAAAAAAATTTATTTATTTTTGCTGTGTTGGGTCTTCATTGCTGCGCACGGGCTTTCTCTAGTTGCGGCGAGCGGGGACTACTCTTCATTGCGGTGCGCAGGCTTCTCATTGCGGTGGCTTCTCTTGTTGTGGAGCACGGGCTCTAGGGGAGCGGGCTTCAGTAGTTGTGGCACGTGGGCTCAGTAGTTGTGGCTCGCGGGCTCTAGAGCGCAGGCTCAGTAGTTGTGGTGCACAGGCTTAGTTGCTCCGCGGCATGTGGGATCTTCCCAGACCAGGGATCTAACCTGTGTCTCCTGCTTTGGCAGGCGGACTCTCAACCACAGCACCACCAGGGAAGTCCCTCCTGCATTCTTCATCTTACTGAGGTCTAAAAATTGATTCCATTATGGTCAGAGAACATAATCTTTATGATTTCAATGCCTTTACATTTTTTGAGATTGTTTTATGGCCTAGGATATGGTAGGTCTTGATGAATGTGTCATGAGCACTTACAAAAAAATGTATTCTGCCCTTGTGGGTGAAGTAATCTGTATGTGTCAATTAGGTCCTGTTGGTGGACTGCATTGTTTAGATCTTATCTATTCTTGCTGATTTTTTTTCTAGAAATTCTCTCAGGTGCTGAGAGGAGGTTGTTGAAGTCCCCAGCTATAAATGTGGATTTGTCTATTTTCCCTTCCAACTCTATTGTTTTGTTTCATGGATTTTTAGGCTCTGTTATTTGGTGTGTACCTACTTAGGAACATTATTTTTTCCTGGTGGATTGATCCTTTTATTATTATGTAATTCCCTCTTGACCCCTGGTGAATTTCTTTGCTCTAAAATCTACTTTATCAGATATTAATATAGCTACTTCTGCTTATGTATTATTAAAGTTTGCATGTTATACCTCTCTCAATACTTTTGCTTCCAACCTACCTATGTCACTGAATTTAGTGAGTTTCTTGTAAGTAGCATATAGTTGAAATTTTTTTTAAATTGAAGTATAGTTGATTTACAGTGTTCTGTTAATTTCTGCTGTACAGCAAAGTGATTCAGTTATGTATACATACATGGATTTTTTAAAAAATTCTTTTCCATTATGGTTTATCACAGGATATTAAATATAGTTCCCTGTGAGTTGAAACTTTTTTTAATCCCCTAAAGCAATCTCTGCCTTTTTAAAAATTGAAGTATATTTGACTTACAATGTTATATTTTAGGTGTACAACATAGTGATTCAGTATTTTCATAGATTATACTCCATTTAAAGTTATTATAAAATATTGGCTATACTCCCTATGCTGTACAATATATCTTTGTAGCTTATTTATTTTATACACAGTAGTTTTTACCTCTTAATCCTCTACCCCTATCCTGCCCATCCCCCCTTCCCTCTCCCCACTGATAACCACTAGTTAGTGTGTTCTCTGTGTCTGTTTCTGTTTTGTTATATTCATTCATTTGTTTTACTTTTTAGATTCCACATATAAGTGATAACATACAGTATTTGTCTTTCTCTGACATTTCACTAAGCATAATACCCTCTAGGTCCATCCATGTTGTTGCAAATAGCAGAATTTAATTCTTTTTCATGGCTGAGTAATATTCCATTGTGTGTGTGTGTGTGTGTGTGCATGTGTGTGTGTGTATACACACACACACACACACACACACACACACACACATCTTTTTTATCCATTCATCTGTTGATGGACACTTAGGTTGCTTCTATATCTTGCCTGTTGTAAATAGTGCTGCTAAGAACATTGGAGTCCATGTATCTTTTTCAATTAGTGTTTTCGTTTTCTTCAGATATGTACCCAGAGGTGGTATTGCTGGATCATATGATAGTTCTATTTTTAGTTTTTTGAGGAAACTTGGTACTGTTTTTGGAATAGAATAGCGGTTGTACCAATTTCCATTCACACCAACAGTGTACTAGGGTTTCTTTTTCTCCATATCCTCACCAACGTTTGTTATTTGCAGACTTTTTGGTGATAGCAATTCTGACAGGTGTGAGGTGATATCTCATTGTGGTTTTGATTTGCATTTCTCTGATGATTAGCGATGCTGAACATCTTTTCATGTGCCTATTGGCCATCTGTATGTCTTATTTGGAAAAATAATTATTCAGCTCTTCTGCCCATTTTTTTTTTTAAACAGGGAACATTTTTATTTATTTATTTTTACTTATTTGTTAAAACCTTGGTTTTATTTATTTTTTTAAATTAATTTATTTTATTTATTTATGTTTGGCTGTGCTGCGTCTTCATTGCTGCGTGCAGGCTTTCTCTCGTTGCAGCAAGCGGGGGCTACTCTTCGTTGCAGTGCACGGGCTTCTCCTTGTGGTGGCTTCTCTTGTAGTGGAGCATGGGCTCTAGGCACGTGGGCTCAGTAGTTGTGGCGCGTGGGCTCAGTAGTTGTGGCTCACAGGCTCTAAAGCACAAGTTTAGTCGTTGTGGCGCATGAGCTTAGTTGCTCCATGGCATGTGGGACCTTCCCGGACCAGGGATCGAACCCGTGTCCCCTGCATTAGCAGGTGGATTCCCAACCACTGCGCCACCAGGGAAGCCCTATTTTTTTTATACAGCAGGTTCTTATTAGTTATCTATTTTATACATATTAGCGTATGTATGTCCATCCCAATCTCTCCCAGTTCATCCCACCACCACCCCACCACCCCCACTTTCCCCCCTTGGTGTCCATACATTTGTTCTCTACATCTGTGTCTCTCTTTCTGCCGTGCAGACCAGTTCGTCTGTACCATTTTTCTAGATTCCACATATATGCGTTAATATATGATATTTGTTTTTCTGACTTATTTCACTCAGTATGACAGTCTCTAGGTCCAGCCACGTCTCTACAAACGACCCAGTTTTGTTCCTTTTTATGGCTGAGTAATATTCCATCGTATATATGTGCCACATCTTCTTTATCCATTTGTCTGTCAATGATTCTGCCCATTTTTTAATTTTTTTTTTTAATATTGAGTTATATGAGCTGTTTACGTGTTTTGGGTATTAACCCCTTATTGATCCTATCATTTGCAAGTATTTTCTCCCATTCAGTAGTTTTTTTGTTTGTTTTGTTTTGTTGATAATTTCCTTTGCTGCACAAAACCTTTTAAATTTAATATAATTATACTATTTATATTTAAACATTGATATGTTAGAGCTAAGTCTGCCATTTTATTATTTGTTTCTTTCCTGTGTTTCTCATTTGTCTGTTTCTTTTTCCTTGTCTTCCTACAGGAAAGACCCAAATTTTAGAATCCAATTTTTATTTGCTTTTAGTGTTTTTGAGTGTATCTCTTTGAATAACCTTTTTAGTGATTGCTCTGGTAGATGTGACTCACCACAGTCTACTCTTATCAGCATTTTACCACTTGAAGGACCTTACTTCCAATGAAGTCCCTTCATCTCCCCACATTGACTTAAGTATCGGATGGTGTAATTTTTGTTTCCATAGTTAAATATGATTTATGAAACTCATAAGGAAAAGGATAGTCTATTGTATGTACCCATAAATGTTCTCTTTCCATTGTTTCTTCCTTCCTGATGCTCCAAAATTTTTTCTTTTATTATTACCTTTCTGTCTGAAGAACTTGTTTTAGCCATTTGCTAAGGGTAGGTCTGCTAACTGTAGATTTTGTGTTTGTTGTCTGACAGTATATTTATTTCCCCTTTATTCCTGAAGGACAGTTTTGCCAGATATAGAATTTGTGGATTAGCAGTTCTTTTCCTTCAGCTCTTGAAGAATATGCCACTTCCTTCTGATATCTATGGTTTTAGGTGATGAGAAACCCACTGTCACACAAATGGGTGTCCTCCTATAGGTAATGTATCATTTCCCTCTGACTGCTTTCAAGATTTTGTTCTTTTTCTTTATTTTCAGAAGTCTGTTAATTATGATGTGTCTTGGCATGGATTTCTTTGGATTTATCATGTTTGAGATTCACTCAGCTTCTTGAATTTGTAGGTTGATGTCCTTTGCCACATTTGGGAAGTTTTCAGCTATTATTTCTTTGAATCCTCTTTCAGCCACAGTCTCTTTCTGTGTCCTCTGGGACTCTGATATAACAAATGTTGGATCTTTTGTTATTGTCACACAGGTCCTTGAAGCTCTTTTGCTTTCTTTTGTTTTACTTCAGTTTATTTTCTTTCTCTTCTTCAGACTGGGTAAAATCTATTAATAATTCCTCAAGTTTACAAATTCTGTCCTCTTCCATCTCCACTCTACTATTGAGCCCATCCAGTACTTTTTTTAAAAAATTCCAGGTATTGGGTTTTTCAGTTCTACAGCTTCCCATTGGTTCTTTTTTTTTAATATATATATATATATATATAACTTGTATTTCTTTGCTGAGATTTAACATTATTTTTTCATTTGTGTCAACAGAATTTGTAATTGATTGTTGAAGCATTTCTATAATGACTGCTTTAAAATCCTTGTCAAATAATCCCTATGTCTGATTCATTTCAGTATTGGCATTAGTGGATTGCCTTTTTTCACTTGAGTTGTGGTTTTTCTGCTTCTTGGTATGACTGGTGATTTTTTATTGTATCCTGGACATTTTAGCTATAATGTTAGCAGACTGTCTTTTTAGGTTTAGCACCCAGGCTACTTTTGTGAGCTATGGTTACAAAAACAATTACATTTCGCAGACTTCACGGTGCTATTTTGATTTGCTTGTTTTATCTGGTGCTGAGGCTCCCACCGGTCCTTCCTCATGCTGCCACAGCGGGTGGAGGGAATTCCTCTAGGCTGCTGCCTCTAGATGAGGGAAGGGACACTGCAGAGCCTGGAAATAAAGAGTGATTCTTGGGCAGGATCCCCCGTGCCTTTGGGGGCAGAGAGCACTTCCTGGGACAGGTGCTTTTTGTGGCAGGTTCCCTCTTGCTGATTCCACCCTGCCACCTGCTGTCTCTTAAGCCTTTGTCAGGAGACAAAGAGGCTTCCTGGGCTCGGGACTTCCTATGGCAAGATCCCCCTTGCCTGGACTGTCCAGTCTCCTGGTGTCTCTCAGTGGGGGAGGAGGGTCTCAAGCCAGTAGGAAAGGAGAACACTTCCCTTTGCCATGTTTTTTCGGCAGGGTTCCTGATCCATCCCTTTTGGGGGCAGGACTCCTGTTCTATCCAGGGGAGGAATGAGCCTACCCGGGCTATTTTTTTTTTAATTTATTTTATTTTATTTATTTTTGGCTGCATTGGGTCTTCATTGGTGCACGCGGGTTTTCTCTAGTTGTGGCGAGCGGGGGCTGCTCTTCATTGTGGTGTGCGGGCCTCTCATTGTGGTGGCTTCTCTTGTTGTGGAGCACGGACTCTAGGCATGCGGGCTTCAGTAGTTGTGGCTCGCGGGCTCTAGAGCGCAGGCTTAGTAGTTGTGGCGCACGGGCTTAGCTGCTTCATGGCATGTGCGACCTTCCGGAACCAGGGCTCGAACCCGTGTCCCCTTCATTGACAGGCAGATTCTTAACCACTGTGCCACAGGAAGCCCTACCTGGGCTATTTTCTATTGCAAAGTTGGGGGTTGGAAAATAAGGGGACTGTGTCACTTTCATCTTGTGGTGGAGGGTTGGAAAAAAACAACACAGCCATGATGCCTAGTTGTTTCTCCAGTTTCAGCCTCTTTGTTTTCCTCTTTCCACCTCTCAGAGCTCTCCTTGGTTGCCTCTTACATTAAAGCAAAAATATTTGGGACTTAGTACCAGACAAAGAGTTGGTAAACACAGTCCAGTTGGTAATTCGGGCCTCAACAAAATTAAAAGCTTTTGTTCTACGAAAGACCTTGTGAAGAGGATGAAAAGGCAAGCTACAGACTGTAAGAAAAGTAAGATTCTAAACCACATATCTGATGAAGCAATAGTATCTCAAAACTCAATAGTATCAACATTGTGAGAAGACAAGCCACAACTTGGGAGAAAGCATTTGCAAAAGTCACATCTGAGAAAGGACTGTTATTCAAAATATACAAATAACTCTTAAAACTCAACAAACAACCCAAATAAAAATTGGCAAAGACCTAAACAGACACCTCACCAAAGAACACATACAGATGCCACAAAAGCATACTAAGAGATGCTCCACATCATATGTCATTTGGGAATTGCAAATTAAAACACCAATGAGACACCACTACATTCCTATTAGAATGGCCAAAATCCAAATCATTGTCAACACCAAATTCTGGTGAAAAGGTGGGATGACAGAATTCATTCATTGCTGGTGGGAATGCAAATGGTACAGCCACCTTGGAAGACAGTTTGAAAAAACTAAACATACTTTTACTCTATATTCCAGCAATCTTACTCCTTGGGATTTACTCAAGCGAATTGGAAACTTACGTCTGTACAAAAACCTGCACGTGGATGTTTATAGCAGCTTTATTCATAGTCACACAGACTTGGAAGCAACCAAGATATACTTCAATGGGTGAATGGATAAATAAACTCTGATACAGCCAGACGATGGAATGTTATTCAGTGCAAAAAAGAAATGAGCTACCAAGTCATGAAAAGACATGAAGGATCCTTAATGCATATTACTAAGTGAAAGAAACCAATCTGAAAAGGCTACCTGTATGATTCCAATTACATGACATTCTGGAAAAGGTAAAACTGTGGAGACACTAAAATGATTAGTGGTTGCCAGGGGTTAAGGGGGAGATAAGGATGAATAAACAGAACACAGAGAATTTTTAGGGCAGTAAAATTATTCTCTATTATACTACAATGGTGGGTACATGTCATTCATCATACATGTGCCCAAACCTATAGAATATACAACACCGAGAGTGAACCTAATGTGAACTATGGGCTTTGGCTGGTGATGCATCAGTGTAGGTTCATGGGTGGTAGTAAATGTACCACCCTGGCGGGGCGTGTTGATAGTGGGGAGGCTGTGCATGTGTGGGGACATGTACTTTCTGCTCAGTTTTGCTGTGAACCTAAAACTGCTCTGAAAATAAAGCCTATTTTGAGAAAAACCTCGACAGTAAAACAATAGCAACAACTCAATCAGAAAATGGGTGAAAGACACAAACAGACATTTTACCAAAAGGTATACAAGTGGCAAATAAACACATGAAAAGATGTTTAGCATCATTGACTTTAAGGAAAATGCGAATTAAAATGATTACAAACTGATCAGAATCGCTAAAATGAAAACATAGTGACAGTACCCAATGCTGGTATGGATGTGGAGAAACTAGATCACTCACACATTGCTGGTGAGGATGTAAAATGGTCCAGCCATTCTGGAACATCGTTTGGCAGTTCCTTATAAAACTCAACATGCAATTACCATATGACCAAGCAGTTGTGCTCTTGGGCATTTGTCCCAGATAAATGAAAACTGAAGTTCATAGAAGAAACTGCATAGATGTTTGTAGCAGCTTTATTTGTAATAGCCAAGAACTGGAAACAACCCAAATGTCCTTCAATGGTTAAACAAACTGTGGTGCATCCACGGCATTGGAATACTAGCCAGCAATAAATAGGATCCAAGAATTGACACATGCAGCTATTTGGATGAATCCCTTGGATGGATGGGTCTAGAGGGAATTATGCTGAGTGGAAATAAAAGCCAATCGCCAAAGCTTACACACTATATAATTCCATTTATATAATTTTGTTGACATGAAAAAATATAGAAACGGAAAACAGGTTAGTGGTTGCTAGAGGTTAGGGACAGACGGGGTCAGGAGAAGGAAGTGGGTGTCTCTAAAAGGTGAACAGAGGGATCCTTGTGGTGAGGGAACCTTTCTGTGTCTTGATTGCAGTGGTGAAAGCATGAACCTACACAGGCAATAAAATTGCATAGAACTCAACACACACACCCACACACACGAGTGCAAGTAAAACTGGGGTGATGTGAATAAGATCAGTGGATTGTGTCAACCTCGGTCACTATGCCAGTTGTGGAGTTGTACTATAGTACTGCAAAACGTTACCGCCGGGGGACACTGGGTGAAGCTGTCTCTCTGAGTTATTCTGAATCTACAGCAATTTCAGAAGTTTCAAATTGTTTTAAAAAAAGGCCAGGGAGCCATTCACTTCTTTGGGTGAACTGAAACTCAGCCCTGCCTCGGCAGGAGCCCATGTGTGCAACAGAGGACAAAGCCTCTGGTTTAGGGTTTATGATTTGGGAGTTCCATGCACCTAACCGGCAACTCTGCTGTCCCTCTTGAATCCTCCTGGGTTCCGAGTAGTAGGTGATGAGGACACTAGATGCAGCCCCTCTTGGTCACTCCTCCTCCTCCAAGTACCACTGATTCCAACTTTCCGCACACACAGCTATGGTGCTAATGAGACTTTCCCAAAAAGAGAGAACTTGTTAAAGGTGAGGTTTTCCTATCGGTAATACTTCCCTGTTGTTGTTTATTTTGATGAGAAAAACAGATGCATTGTGGTAAAAAATAGTTTATATATTAATATTCATTAATAGATATGAAATGTTAGGACTTATTAAAAATGCTAACAATTCTTTATGGTTAAAAATTAAGCATAAAACCTCTAACATGATAAACTTGAATAATTGTGTGTAGTACTAATGGAGGTTAGCAGTAGGGAAGGCATAGTGAAATCTTTATGGTAAGTCCCCTACATACGAACCTTCAAGTTGCGAGCTTTCAAAGATGTGAACATGCGTTCGCGTGTCTAATCACGACGTAAGTTAGTTCACGTGTCTGGCGTACATTGTCACGTGCGTGCATCCTCTACAAGTGGTTGTGCTTTTGTGTACTTTACTGTACAGTACTGTGTAGAGTACAGTAGTACAGTATCTTTATTTCAAGCCCAGGATGTTCAGAAGCAACTATAAAAACAGCAGTGAGGTAGCTGGTACTACTGTACTTTTCAAGGTGCTGTACTGTCAGATTAAAGAGGTTTTCTTTATTTTTTGTGTTTGTTTGCTTTTTATGTATTATTTGTGTGAAAAGTATTATAAACCTATTACAGTACAGTACTACATAGCTGATTGTGTTAGTTGGGTACCTAGGCTAACTTTGTTGGACTTAGGAACAAATAGGACTTACAGATGCGCTCTCGGAACGGAACTCATTTGTATGTAGGGGACTTACTGTATTGTTATTTGTAACTTAGAAGAGCTCAGCCAAAGCATTATCTGATGAGAAGCTTAATTAAACCTTTGGAAATACAAATAGAAAATATCAAGACAGTAATTCTGTGCAGAAGTCAAAGTTCTCCCAGTTCCCAAAGGAACTCTGTGGACCTCTTGCACTCTTTATGTAGATAACCTGGTGTCTTCCCCAGGGCTGATTTTTTTAAAAAATTAGTATCATGTTATGTTATAAACATTTCTCCAAGACAGTAAAACCCTTAACATCATTTTAGTAGCTTTATAATATTCAGTGGGGTAGATATATCATCATTTTCTTAACCATGAGACATGTAAATTATCTGATATATATATATATACACACACACATCATGGTACATATATATATATACATATCTCCATGGTATTTATTATTGTCTTATGTGATATTCCCAGCAGAATTACCAGATGAAAAAGAATGAACATCTTGATGTAATATGATGCATTTTGGTCCAAAAAAATTTTTTTCCAAAGGTGTTGTGTAAATTTACATCCCCTAGAAGAGAGTTCACCACCAGAAAGCCTTTCTAGAATCTGGTGATGTACATTTAAAGAGAAACATGTGCTAATTTAATAACGGGAAAATGGTATCCCGTAGTTCTTTTAAATTGCTTTTTCTTGGTTGCTAGGTGGTAATACTTTTCCCCTGTGGGTCTGTTAACAATTTGAAGTCCTTTTTGAAAATTGTTCATGTCCTTTGAGTAATACCTATGAGTGATTCCATCAATTTTACTGACTATGTCAAATTCCATTGAGAAGTGAAACTGTAATTTACTTAATCATTTTTTTGCTATTGGACACATTGTTTCTGAATTCTACTATTATAAACTAATTCTTTTATTCACATAGAAGATGTTAAAATGTGTTCTTTGTGTCAATTACTGTTTATGTAGCAGTGAACCAGTCAGACAAAGGAATTTGCTTCCAAAGGGATTTGCTTTCCCCTGTAGGTAGGGGAGACAGACTCTAAACAGATAAGCATATGATATGTCAGTAGGACTGAAGTGCTAGGAAGGGTGAGGGGAGTAGAGGGGGTGGGTCGCTGGAGTCTATGCTATTTGACAGAGAGTGTTCAGAGAGGGTCTGACCAATAAAAGGCCAGGAAGAAGTAAGGGAGCAAGCCAGGCAGATATCTGGCAGAAAGTATTCTGGGCAGAGGGTAGAGCAAGTGCAAAGGCCCCGAGGCATGTATTAGAGAAAGGACCTGGAGGCCAGCATGGCTGATATGCAGCGAGTTAGGAGGAAATGAGGGGATATGAGGTCATAGTGATTGCCAGCAACCAGATGTTACTGTACGTGAGATGGAAAGTTAGTGCAAGACTTGGGGCATGTAAGTGGAAGGATACAGATGATTATGGCTTATATATATTTTAAAGGACCACTCTGGCTACTGCATAGAGAATAGATTATAGAGGGGCACAAAGGGAAACAGGGAGAGACCAGTTGGGCCATTGAAATATTCCTGGTAAGGTGATAGTGTAGGTGGTAAAAAAAAAAAAAAGGTTGGATTTTAGACATAGTCTGAAGAATTGGGTGGTGGGTTGAGTGTGCACGTGAGAGAAGGGAAGCCAAGGATGACTCAAAGGTTGTTTGGCTTAAAGTACCATTCATTTAGAGTGGAAAACTGTCTGTCTGCCCCAGGGTTCTGTTTGGATGTAGTGAGTTTGAGATGAATGCTTAGTCTGCAGGTGGATGTCACATGGGCAGTTGACTATGAATCTGCCTCTCCTGGGAGAGGCCTGGGCTGGAGGTGTGAATTCCACGGTCATGAGCAATTAGGAGTAGTGAAACCTCATAGGGAGTGGGTGTAGAGAGAGAGGGCCAGAGATCTGAGAACTGAGCTCTGGGCACTCCAGGTTGGATTGGTAAAGAGGAACCAGCCAAAGAATCTGAAGAGGCGCCTTGAGGTAGGAGGAGAGAGGATGGTTCCTGGAAACCAGGTAAAGAAAGAGTTTCAAGGAAGACAAGGCAAGTAAGATGAGGGCTGGGAACTGAGAGCTGGGTTTGGTGTGGGGACGTCAGCAGAGACCTTAACTAGAGCTCTCAGTGGCGTGGTTAGAATGAAGTTGAGGATGGAGTGAACTGATCTTTTTAAAAGGAAAGGTAATCATTCTCCGGACGTGGAATTTTGTTTATTTCTCTACTGGGGAAAAGAAGGAGAAAAAGTTTCCCTTGAAGCTGCCTAATCAACATGGTGGCCTTGGCTTCACTCAGCCAGTTAAATTGATCCAGAAGAAACTCTGTTACAGGGTCAACCAGGTCTTTAGGTACAAGTGGTAGCTGCTTGGGTGATGGGATGTCAAGCAGTGTGAAAGGTGTCCTTACTCAACCCCAATCCCTTCAGTGAACAAATAGAAAACTTCTGCCTTTGTGTAGCTTACAGTCTAGCAGAGAGAAAGACCCTAACGGAATTCATACATAAAATGCAAAGAAAATAGAGGTTTTAGGGGGTAGGGATGGAGATTAAATTTTAAAGAGTAGTCAAGAACAACCTCACTGCTTGTTTTTTTTTTTCCTTTTTTTTAAACTGAAGTGTAGTTGATTTATAATGTGTTAATTTCTGCTGTACAGCTAAGTGATTCACTTATACATATACACATTCTTTTTCATATTCTTTTCCATTATGGTTTATCACAGGATATTGAATAGAGTTCCCTGCGCTCTACGGTAGGACCTTGTTGTTTATCCATCCCATATATACTAGTTTGCATCTGCTAATCCCAGACTCCCCGTCTATCCCTCCCCCACCCACCCTCCCCCTTGGCAACCACAAGGCTGAAAAGCAACCTCACTTTGAATGTGATGTTTGGGTGAATACCTGGAGACAGTAAAGGGGTGAACCTGTGACTCTCTAGGGGAAGACTGTTCCAGGCAGAGGGAAGAGCAAATGCACAGGTGTGTTTAAGGAGACTACTGACACGGAAGCAGGTGGACAGACAGACAGAGTACAGATATGAGAGCAGAAAGACAGGTGAGAAGCCATATCAGGGAGGGCATTATAGGTCACAGTAGAGACTGGCTTCTATTCTGAGTGAGAATGGAAGCTGTTGGACTAATTTTAGCAGAGGAGTGACATGATCTGACTCATGTTTTAACAAGAGCACTGTGGCCCTGGGGTGAGGGTAGACCATGGTGGGTGAGGTGGAAGCTGGGAGAGCAGCTGGAGGTCCTGGAGCCACCTAGGCACGAGGTGATGGTGGCCTGGTCCAGGAAGGAAGCTCCACAGCTGTTCACTCCCCTTGTGGGGTTCTCATTCAACCCTTGCAGACTCCGTGGAGGAGGCGACCTCGAATATACCTTAGAGACAAGGGGAGTCTGATTAATGGGAGCAGTTTGACAAGCTCTCCTCTCAGGAATAAGAGAACGAATGAAAAATAAGAGCCTATGGGTTCCATGCAGGAAGGAAGCCAATAACTGTGGTCCAAGAATGACTGTGAGAACTCGGTTGGACTTCTTGAGCCTATCCAGTTCTCCATATGTATTACTTTTGCACATTAATTCCATTTCTAGGTAATGGTCATCAACAACAATGAAAATGCCTCTCAGATACAGCAAGAAATGAAGTCTGGGAAACTAACTTCCTTGTAGCCGGGCGGAAGTGGAAAAGAAATCACAGGAAACTGAGTCCATAGTGGCAACTCTGAAGGACTCTGGTCCTATGGGGTGAGGGAGGTTGTTGTTGATAATAACTCTCCAGAGGCCTCTGAGCTATCCAAGAGATAGAGGAAGAGAAAACAAGAGCGGTTGGTTCTTTTTTTTTGGATGCATTTCCTGGGGGCTGACTCTAAGAAGCCATCTAATGTCAGCCAGCCTTCTCTAGCTTTAGAGGAGAGCTACAGGCATCTCAGTTAACACCTGCCACATTTTGTGCTGGACCGCAGAATGATGGAGATTTACTTCCATCATGCTTTTGCTCACTCACAAGCCTGCGTTTTGGACCAAATGGCTCAGGAAATTAAACTGGCTCAAGAAAAGTTTCTAGATGCTGCGGCCACAATCTCCTTGCTTGGAAGAAGAAAAAGGACTCAGCTACAAGTGTCAACTCTGTAACGTTTCTGAGATTGTTCACTTTATGGTGACTTGATTCTGTTAAGAGCTCCCTGTCGTGATCTGAATGCGGGTTGGAAAAGAATTTCCAGACACAAGGCAGAATGAAAAGAAGATAGAATTTATTAAAGGGAAGGGTCGCTGCCAGAACAGCGGGCCGACTTCCTGATAGCCAGGGAGAGTCGACCCTGAGCAAGGGTTACTGGTCTGTTTTTATAGCCAGGGAACAAAGGAACCTGCGAGTCATCTGCTGATTGGGCAGGGTATGTATACTTGCAGTGTGCAGAGCGTGAGAAGAACGGGACAAATACCTTTCTTTGTATGGGACGGGAAAGGGAAAGGGCCTGCTGCTTGGGAGGGCTCTGGGACATTGTAATGGTCGCAGAGTGACAGAGTGATAGAAGTCCTGTAACTCTTTGTTCCGGCAATGTTGGCCCTTTGAGTTTATCTTGTTCTTTGTCCTTGGAGCAACACATTCCGCAGTTGAGAGAGAGAGAGAGAAAAAAAAATAGAAAATCTGAATAGACCTATAACAAGTAGAGAGATTGAATTAGTAATAATAATAATAAACACTGAGAAAAGCCCAGTCCCAAATGGCTCCACTGGTGAATTCTACCAAACATTTGAAGAATTACAAGCTCTTTTAAAAAGCAGAAAAGGAGGGAACACTTCTCAACTCATCCTATGAGGGCTGTATAACCCTAATCCACAAATCAAAGACATGACAAGAAAAGAAAGCTATAGACCAATATGTCTTATGAATACAGACGTAAAAATCCTCAACAAAATACTAGCAAATCAAATCCAGGAACATATAAAATGGATTACACACCATGACCAAGTGGGGCTCAACCTAGGAATGCAAGGTTGACTTATCATCCAAAATGTGATCAATGTAATACACCGTATTAATAGAATAAAAGACAAAACCCACGTGATCATGTCAATAGAGGTGAGGAATACATTTGACAAAATTCAACACATCTATTATAAAAATATTCAACCAGAATTAGAAGGAAACGTCCTCAACCTGGTAAAGGGCATCCATGAGAAACCTTCAGTGAACACCACACTTACAAGTAAGACTGGATGCTCTCACCCTAAGATGGGAACAAGACGAGTCTGTCACTTTCACCACTTCTATTCAGCATTGTCCTGGAGGTTCTAGCCAGGGCAGTTAGGCAAGAGAAAGAAATAAGAGGCATCAGACTGGAAAGGAAGAAGTAAAACATGTCTCTTTGCAGATGACGTGATGGTGTATATAGAAAACCCTAAGGAATCCACTCAAAGACCCAGGAAAGCCAATGGAAGAGTTCTGCAAGATTGCAGATAAAAGATCAAGATGTAAAAAGCAGTTATTTCTATACACTTGCAATGAACAACCGGAAAACAAAATTCAGAAAACAATACCATTTACAATAGCATCTGAAAGAAGAGCCTCCTACCATATTCTCAGCGTTTGGGTATTAACATCAAGGTGAGGAGCCTGGGTCAGGACTATCGCTGCAAGTGAGCCCAGGAAGGTGATTATTCCTGACAGGTTTGTGGAGGGGCAGGTTCAGAGATTGGTGAAAGTTACCTTGGGTTCTTGTGGAAGACGACTCCTTTCAGAGCACACCCCTGCCACACATGGGGCGTCCTTAACTATCCGCAAGCAGACAGGTTGTGGAGTCCCCAAAGCCAGTGTTTCCAATGACAAATAGGATTCCCTGTTGGTGGAATTTGGGGAATCCAATACACCTCCCTATCCCCAAATCAGCCCCTCACTTCCTCACTCATAGAACTTTGCAATTCAGATTAAAGTCTTGGTTCCTGCAAGAGACATTTACACTTTAGTATGAATGAATTAAAATCCATTTCATGCCATATGTGGAGATAAAAACAGAGATTGAATACCTCTCAGGACCAGAAGATAAACTGGAAAGCCAATCATAATAAAAAAATAAATTAAAAAAAAAAGAACTTTACTTTTTTTTTTTTTAAGTCTTTATTGAATTTGTTACAATATTGCTTCTGTTTTATGTTTTGGTTTTTTGGCCGCACGCATGTGGGATCTTAGCTCCGTGACCAGGGATTGAACCTGCACCCCCTGCATTGAAGGCAAGGTCTTAACCACTGGACCGCCAGGGAAGTCCCAAAAGGAACTTTTCTTGATTCTCAGTGTTGACTTTCCCCCTTCTACTAGTGAAGCAAAAGTAGAGGATGATGCCTTATCCTCGGATAAAGTTTTATAGTTGATAAAGCACATGCATGACCTTATTTGGTCTTTATAGTAAATAACTCATGAAGTAAGCATGAATGTGATGCCCATTTTTCAAGAGAAGCAAGTAGAACATAAAGATAAGGACCACCCCAGGCCACCCTGCTATTAGACGGCAGAGCCAGAATTTCAGCCTAGGTCTCTGAACTCCAAATCATGTGTTCTTTCAACTATGCTGATGTGGACGGAGCCTATTCTGTCCCCTTTTCCACAGACAGAGAGTTTAAATCTCAGCTAGTACCCTTTAAAGCGACACAATAATTCTTTACAAATAATTTCAAAAGAGTTTCTTAGATCAACTGAAAAATGAAGGGAAGAAAAATGACAAGCACTCTTTTTTATAAAGTCATCACTACAGTACTTCAGCTCATTTTTTTGCCCCCAAACACCCCATCCTGTAAAGGACACATAGAAGTGCGGGGCCGTGAGCCTGTGTTTGAGAATTTACTGTTTTAATTCAGGCCCTTGATGCAGCAGCCATGTTCTGACAAATAAATCAAGGCACGTTTCAGAATTGGCCCTTGCTGGGTGGGGGGAGGGAAGCTTTGATTGAATTACTATAAACCCTAGGAGAAATGCTAATGATGTTAGCATCCGTGAGGCTAGGAGTCAACAGGAATCTGCCTGGCCCAGGAGTACCTGTGTCAGTGGCCTGAAAGTGGGTCAGGGGTTTTTTTTGAAGATAAACATTCTTATATTTCCACGTTAAACGCTATGTAGGTCATTGCCTACCTAAGGGCTCTCCGTTGATATTGAAGCTGTGAGAATCAGAGTTTCTGTCACACAGGGGTTTGGTGGCTTACAAGTGGCTGCCTTTGTTGCAGGGGGAGGGGGGCGGGATGGGAGAGAGAGGAGGGAAGGGCAAACCTGTCCCAGGTCCTCCCCTGGGGGAGTGGGAGTCTTGGGAGATGCTCAGAGAAGTACAGACGCCCCCGCCAACCCACAGTGGGGCACTTTGGTAAAACAGGGACCTCCCAGGACTCTAGGAGGAAACACGAACCACACCCCCACGTCAGGAGGCCTTGGTCACATCCATCCTGTTCCTCTGGCTGGTAGGGGGCCTCCTGGGGCCAGGAGCAGGTCCCCAGGGAGCCTAGAGCGGTGTCCGTCGAGTTTGGGGGTGCTGCTGAGGGATGGCCCAGCGCTGTGTTTGTTCAGCCATGTGATTTGGCATCTCTGCGCCTCGGAGCCCTGAGGCGAAACCTGGAATCCTCCAACCTAGGTAGGACTCTGGCAGTGAGGACGCCAGAGGGGCTGAAGGATGTCACCGCCACAGCTGCTCATTAGTCTTTCTGTGATCTTGGGGTTTCCCGCCTGCTTCTATTAAAACATTCCAGTTAGAGATTTCTTCTGGGAAAGAAAGGAACGTGTGTGTGTGCGTTACATTTTTATTGAAGCATCTGGATGTTTTTTAAAGATACACCTTAAAGGAGTCAGACTGCCAAGGAGTGGAAAAGAACAATCGTATAAAGTGATTTTGGCCACGTGATGTCATTTCCCTGGGCCTCAATTTCTTCACCAGTAAAAGGAAGAAGGTTTAGGCTGGTTGATGGCATATCTGGGGGATTCCCTGAAGACCCTCTTCTGCGTAGGAAAGCCTGGGGTGTGAGGAGGGCACAGGGAGAATGGCCAAGACCTTGGCTGAGGCTGTGTGGATGATCACAGTGAGGGCTCTGCATCCAAGTGGGGCATCTGAACTCCCAGCTGCCAGGAGGGTATTTCACCAACACCATCTCCAAAGGGAGTGCTTGGTTCTCTGCACCTGATTGCCCTTCCCAGATAGTGCCCGGGACCCAGCTTTCAAAGTGAATATATCTAACACTGGTGAGCAGCAAGTCAGGGGGACCTGAGTTTGCATTCAGGCTCACCCACCGACTGTATGGGGACATCGGGCAACTTACTTAATTTCTCTGAGCATCTCAAAATCTCTTTATCAGTAAAACGGGAACAATGATTTTGTAGATCCTGCTTTATGGGTTTGTTGTGATGGTTAAGTTCATGGGAACGTTCTAAGCAGCAGGCCTGGTGTACAGAAGTTTTTGCGATGAATGATTATCACAAGAGTGACAGGCCTACATCTGGCACATCTTGACTCCGGCCCTGTATGAAGGTCACTGCCTTCAAATATCCGCAGGCCCGTTATATGGCAGAACCGTGAAAGCCCATCTGTATGCCTTCAGAGAAAGGATATGATCACGGGCTAGAGAATTCCTCAGCTGAGTGTTCGCTCAGCATGGGGAAGAAGTTATATCAACAGTGTTTAGTTGTGAAAAGTCCAGGAGGAGGAGGAGGACTCGTAGTCGAGAGAGCCATGGTGGACCATGGGGGACCAACCAGATCCCCGTCAAGACTTGCTCCCCCAGGTGCTGGAGTGCTGCTGAAGACGGGCCCCGGCTGTCAGCCCTCTTCTGGAATAACTGCTCAGTGCGGGGGTAAAAAGGCCCAGGTCTGTCCACTCACCTGGCTTGGGACACCTCTGAATGGTCCTGCCTGCTGCAGGGCCCCCGTGGGATTGGCCAAGGCCTTCACCGAGTCTGTAGTGCAGCCCGGCTTCTCACCTGGCTCAGTCCTGCTTCCTTCCCCTCCCTTTCCTTCCACAGAGGAGCACAGGGGAGCCCTGATGGAGGGGGTGGGATGGGAGGGAGTCAGACAAAAAGAGGAGGTTGGGGGCTTCCCTGGTGGCGCAGTGGTTGAGAATCTGCCTGCCAATGCAGGGGACACCGGTTCGAGCCCTGGTCCGGGAAGATCCCACATGCCACGGAGCAACTAGTCCCGTGAGCCACAACTACTGAGCCTGCGCATCTGGAACCTGTGCTCCGCAACAAGAGAGGCCACGATAGTGAGAGGCCTGGGCACTGCGATGAAGAGTAGCCCTGGCTCGCCGCAACTAGAGAAAGCCCTCGCACAGAAACGAAGACCCAGCACAGCCATAAAATAAATAAATAAATAAGTAATGAAAAAAAAAATGCTACCCACGGTGTCACCGTTTAAAAAAAAAAAAAAAAAGGAGGAGGTTGGACTGAATGACCTTTGAGGCGTCCTGGGTCTGTGCTGTTAAGCCTGCACCTCACAGCCCCAGGGAGTCTGGGCTGCTCACTCATACGGCAGGTTCCTGAGCTGTCCCTTGGCCCCAGCTGGACCCACTGAACCAGACCCGCTGGACTTCATTTAGAACAAGCTCCAGAATGATCCTTCTAACCGCTGAGGGAGAACAACATCCTTAGAGGGTGGGCCTTGTCCTCTTGGCTCCAGCAACAGGTACAATAAGGCAAAAAGTTCCAAGTCATCTGAGGCCAGCGTGGGATTTGGTGGATGCTTTTCTGCATAAAGGAAGAGGACACAGACCAGCCTGGACATAGTAAGTCTTTCACAGGTGCACCCACCGCCTGTCTGCTCTCAGGCAAGCATGCCGTCCTCACACCCTCACAGTGAAATGACCTCCAGGTTAGAACGGTTTCGCTTTTCATATTTCCCTCCAGACCTTTTACTCCAAATAGATTTTTTTCCGAAGAGATAATTTACATAGGTTCTACCAAAAAACATGGGGTTCAGAGATTATTTGCAACTTTCAAATGCAATTAGCAAAGGATGTTGATTCCCGTCCAAAAAAGGAAAACCTTCTAATCAACGATTAAATGTTTATAGGTCACCTTATTATTAATTTATTTCCTCAGGAACTCAGGAAAGCACCCAAATTTTATCGCCGAGTTAGTCATTCGGTTCTCAGCCTGGCCACACAAAGTAAGTATGAATCATATCAGTAACGTGTGCAGTGAAATTCGAATCTCGGTTTTACTGTTCTCTTAGTCTCCACTTGAGCTGGCCTCCAGCCTTGTACCCAAACACTTTCTCTCTGATCAGCCTTTGCGTCAACGGGACCATAGTCGGGGCGGCCTCAGAGAAAAGAGCGTGCTTTGGAGCTCACCGAGCTTCGTGGACGTCCCAGCTGCAGCACTGGGTAGCTCTGTGACCTCAGGCAAGCTGCTGCACCTCTCTGAGCCTCACCTCCCTCACCTGTAAAATACGGGTAAACCAACTCCTTCTCTGGCAGACGTCTTAACATCTCATGGGGCTTCTAGCATGGAAGCTCCTAGCATGTAAAGGGCTGCACAAATGGCGGCTATTTCCCATCTTCCAGCGGGATTAGCTGGCCCTGGGTACACAGCAGACAGCTGGCTACATCTCCTGCTCACAGCTGGAGGTACATTTAAACACCAAGAGCAGGGGGAGGATGGGGAGGGTGTGAAGATACTCACCACTTAGCCTGGGAGGCAGAAACAGAATGACAAACGACAGTACAAGGAAGCAAACGCTAAGCACCAAATGAATGGCCAAGATGAGTATTCCAGGATCAACGTTCCGAAAGTACAAGACCTGGGAGGCGCAGTATGGCTTTCCACGATGGTGGTACCCAACCTCGGCTACACAGCAGCGTCATTTGAGGAACTGAAGCCGAGGGCCCATGCCTGAGTCCCGCTCCCAGGGCCTCTGATTTAATTGTCTTGGTGTAGAATCCAGACATCTGTACTTCCCGAGATTTTCCCCTTGATTCCAATGTGTGCCAGGTGGGGATTCTCTGTGCCAGGGAGCAAGGCCTGAAAAAGGCAGGACATGTTTACCCCGGACATTTGAACAGCGCTTTTTTGTTCTAGGCACTTTCACCTACATGGTTTCAAGAGACCCAGGCAGGTGGGGGACGGGGCGGAGTCAGAGCCAAGGCCAGAAGGACAGTGATGTTTCCATCCCAAAGAATACGAGGGTTGCACTTGGGCTCCGTGCTCTGAACGCTGTCATTTCCCCCCGTAGCACTTCTTTCTTAAAGAGAAAAGGTTGTCCCTTCAAACACATAAATGGCCCATAGTAATGGCAGAAGTGCAGCCAAGTGTTTGGAGCTTGTGCAGTGCTCTTACCAAGTCCAAGCTTGTACTGCTCGCTGAATGACAGGCCAGTAAATCGAGAGACGACTTGTTGGGACAAGGAATAGTGCCTTTATTCGGAAAGCCAGCACACTGAGAAGAGGGTGGACTCGTGTCCCAAAGAACCATCTTGCCTGAGTTAGAATTCAGGCTTCCTTTATGCTCAAAGGGGAGGGAGTAAACTCAAGCACTCCCTGGTTTTGGTCTGCCTCCAGAGGGGATGTGTTACTTTCTTCCTTCCTGCAGCCGTTCACAGGTGGACCTGGTCAGGATGTCTCCTGCAAGCTAAACAAAGGTATTTTAGCTTAATGCTCATTACCTGGGAGGCAGGCTTCCCAGAGATGGACCATTATGTATAATTTAAGCTTATAGGCAACGTCCCTTTAGTGATTAACTTAGAATACAAAGGTTCTTCCCTATTACAGTTTGAGGGCGCCCCCTCCCAAACAAGTGACACAAAACTACAACTACAAAAAAGTCTTAGGCTTTGTTGCTTTAGGCTAGATGGGCCACTGGGATGGGGTACGTGTATAGTCTCTCATCTGGTTAAATAGCTGTGGCCAAGATCCCATGGCTAGTAACCCGTAGAACTGGCATTGGAATCCAGGTCTAACCCCATAACCTCTTAGCTACTGTTGGAAACCCTGGTGTCTGCCCTATCTAGATTCATTAAAATGTTCTTATTTGAGGGTATCCCTGGTGGCGCAGTGGTTAAGAATCCGCCTGCCAATGCAGAGGACACGGTTCAAGCCCTGGCCCAAGAAGATCCCACATGTGGTGGAGCAACTAAGCCCATGCGCCACAACTACTGAGCCTGCACTCTAGAGCCTGCGAGCCATAACTACTGAGCCCACGTGCCACAACTACTGAAGCCCATGTGCCTAGAGCCCTTGCTCCCAACAAGAGAAGCCACCGCAATGAGAAGCCCGCGCACCACAATGAAGAGTAGCCCCCGCTCGCCGCAACTAGAGAAGGCCTGCATGCAGCAACCAAGACCCAAGGCAGCCAAAAAAAAAAAAAAAAGTTCTTATTTGAGTGTTGGTCCCGTGGTGGAAATTATTGCTTGCTCACAGTATTTCAGATGAAGCTCCCCGAGCAGAGTCCTGAGTAGTAGATTCTATTTCCATCCCAGGTTCTGTCCCAGGCAGAAGTGTTTCCCAGGACAGATGCCAGGAACCTCCCCGCACAGGGCAAAGCCCCATCTCCACACTGAAGCCCTCCCTTAGAGAGCGGTCCAGGAAAAGCTCCAAATTGTGAGAGGGAAACCTCAGTGTGGCTTACTGCTGCCTTCAGCCAAGCTGGGACATTTACGGGCTGGCCCTGCCAGATAATTTTCAGGGATTTAAAAAGCTGAGAACTGGAACTAAGTCCTTTTTGGGGAGGCAAGAAGCCAATGAAGATGCTGCTGCTGGGGACGGGGGAGCCCGAGGCCCCACCTGAAGAGCCCGCCCCGGGCTGGGGATGGGGGGAGAGGGAGTCCAGTGCAAGGGGGGCAGGGCCAGGGGGACGCCCCCTCCTCAGATCACAGGCTGCCTGGCCCCGCACCTCAGCCTTTCAGCCTGTGACACCCTTTGCGTCCCTATGGAGCAGAAGCTCCTGCTTCAGAGTCTGTGGGTCAGGAGGGCAGACCCCAGCCGGCTCACCTCCACACCCTTCGTGTGACCTTCAACGATGCCGCTGAGCTCTCTTGCTCCAGGTTTTTCCACTGAAAAATGGGAGCTACTTATAGCTTCCTTGCAGGGTGTTTGTGATGATGACAGAGGAAGTATGCAAGAGACCGGGCCTGGAGAAAGGTCTCAGGAATGCACAGCTACACTCGCAACTGGCTTTTTATCAGTAGAAAATTATAGGTATTTACTACTTTTTAATGAGTAAGGAGTAAGACGGCTTACTCTTGCAGTGAGACAGACACTGCAGACCTCAGGGTAGAGATGGGGACATTGCCCCTCCCTGAATCCCCGCAGTCCCTAGAGCAGAGTGCCCTGAAGGTAGTCTCAATGGTCAAGAAAGGTTTACAGACTGGCTTGGAGCCAGGAGTGTGCATGCTCAGAGCTTGCAGTGCCTGGAGTGGGGGCTGACTTCACCGAGCATGTGTTGCTGGTGGCTTGTAGTGAAACCCGTGACCGTGATACCGGGAGTGGCCCCCGGTGTGGGCTTGGGCAGAAGACACACCTCCCAGGCCAAGTCACACTAGAGCAGTCACGGGTGAGGCTTGAGAAAACCTTCTCTGTTGAAAGGATTCTTGGGGCTTCCCTGGGGGTGCAGTGGTTAAGAATCCACCTGCCAATGCAGGGGACATGGGTTCGAGCCCTGGTCCAGGAAGATCCCACATGCCGCAGAGCACCTAAGCCCGTGCATCACAACTACTGAGCCCACGAGCCACAACTACTGAGCCCGCGTGCTGCAACTAGTGAAGCCCATGCTCCTAGAGCCTGTGCTCCACAACAAGAGAATCCACCTCGATAAGAAGCCCGCGCACCGCAATGAAGAGTAGTCCCCGCTCGGTGCAACTAGAGAAAGCCCGCGCGCAACAACGAAGACCCAACATCAGCCTAAATAAATAAATTAATTAATTAATTAAAGAGGGGAAAAAATTTTTTTTAAGAATTAAAAAAAAAGGGAAAGGATTCTTTTTGGTACCTCATAACCGGTGGTTCTGCTGAGAGGTGTGTGACCTGCAGGGCTCGGAGCTGGGAGGGCTGGAGTCCAGGCCTGGCTCTACTGCTGGCCCAGCGTGTGACCTGGAGATGGCACTCCCCTCACTGAGGTCCCAGAGGCCTCGTTAACTGAATGGAGGGGAGGCCTGGATGATCTCCAAGCTGCTCACGCACTGGATTTTACCTATTGCAAAAGTCCAGGAAAATGCATCTAATAAACTAACTTCAGTTCTATTATCAAACAATAAATGTAGTCAATGGATGGATAAATCAATCGACCAGGTATTTATAGAGGACCCATTAAGGGTCTAGTGTGGCTCTAAACACTTCAGGGCAAGAGACAGGCTGCCTGCAGTGGGGCTCTTGGACTCTAACCCTACAGCACCTCTAACCCTACAGTGGACATTGTTCCACCCACTGCAGTGGCCTCTCCAAGTTCTATTGCCCACATGTTTATTTGAAAGCCTGTCATGCACACTGATCTTGGTTTCTAAATGCCATTCTCCAATACAAGGAACCAGGGCTCCTGGGAAAAATGCCTGATTCCAGGGCTGAGGCAGGAAAGTACAAGATGGGCCTGGATCTCTTTGTTATGCCAGAAAGTAAGGAAGCGCACAAAGAATGATGGGGACGTGTTAAAAAGGACTCAGAAGTTAGGAGCCAGCATGAAAGTGTTCCCACTGACCAAGTCTGGGACAATTTGAACATCAAAATAAATAAGGAGAGTCATAGATCTTAAACCACTAAAATAATAGGAATCCATGTGTCCACACTGACATACAAACACACATGCAAACATACTTAGGTACCCACATACATGCAGGAAGAGGGGAAGCAGAATGCCAACTAATAAAAGTAAAAAGAATGATGGAATTGACAGAGCCACCAATTTGCAAAAATCCTGGCAACAGCTGAATCAGGCAAAGATCATCAATTTTTCTAAAATTATTGGGTGAAGATTTGGTGAAGAACAGGTTATAACAATAATTACAAAGGGAAAATTGGTAAATTTACTACAGATGAGAAACCTAGTAGACTCTACTTTCACCAAATGATTAGAGTTCACATCATCAATAATGGGACAAACTGACATCAGGCGCTGGTCCCCTGAGAAGAACAGCATCAATGTTAACACCTTATTGACCGGAGACGTATTAATAGGTCTTTTGCTACCTGAACGTTATTGATCGGAGACGTATCAATACATTTTTAGAGACTGATACAATTAACATCACCGTGTGAAGTTGTTAGAGCTTAAAATTGATCAAGGTTCATTGTACAGCTTATGATTGTCGTTATCATTCACATTTTGCTCCATTAGGTTTTTGTTCCAACCTCGTGTATATGTAAAATTTTCAAAAATGATGCATCACAAAATTTTGAGTGAAGAATTTTTTGGTGAATTTTATGCAGATACTCTCTCTGGTTGTCCAAGCGACATATATACTAGTGTCTCAGAAGATGATAGTTCTTCAGAATATAGTTCTGATTCAGACGATGTGAATATTAGACCAACAAAAAGACAAAAAAACCTTAGTGATTGATTCTGATATGGAAAGTGAAAATGAAACTCATGATGGTGGAGAATGCTCCTTTACTTCTACAGAAGAGTGAAGACAACATTTCATGAAAATTAGAAGCCTTCATAGGTGTGTCAGGTGTAACTATTGAATGTAATAACCCGCAAAGTGTTAGTGAAATAACAGAATTAATTTTTGGTAATGACTTTTCTCGAATTGGTCACTTCTCAAACAAACTTGTATCACTACAGAATGAAAAATCATATAAAAAGTATGATAAGGCTTTAAAATGGACTGAGGTAACCAATAGTGACATGAAGAAGTTTCTTGGATTAATAATTTTGATGGGACAAATAAAGTCACACTGGAGGGACTTCCCTGGTGGCGCAGTGGTTGAGAGTCCGCCTGTCAATGCAGGGGACACAGGTTAGATCCCTGGTCTGGAAAGATCCCACATGCCGCGGAGCAACTAAGCCTGTGCACCACAACTACTGAGCCTGCATTCTAGAGCCCGCGAGCCACAACTACTGAGCCCACGTGCTGCAGCTACTGAAGCCTGCGTGCTCTAGAGCCCATGCTCTGCAACAAGAGAAGCCACTGCAATGAGGAGCCCGTGCACCACAACGAAGAGTAGCCCCCGCTCACCGCAACTAGAGAAAGCCCCTGCGCAGCAACGAAGACCCAATGCAGCCATAAATAAATAAATAAATAAATAAATGTATTAAAAGAAAGAAAGAAAGAAAGTCTCACTGTAAAGAATATTGGTCGACTGATCCCTGACTTGAAACCCCTGTCTTTCCAAAGATTATGACGAGAAGAAGGTTCGAACAAATAATGACATTTCTTCACTTTAACGGTAACTCCGAAACTCCACTTCCTGCAGACAGATTTCAAAAGTTAAATGTCTTTTGGATTATTTTCTACGAAAATTTCAATTGATCTATATACCCAAACAAGAGCTATCACTTGATGAGGCAATGATAAAGTGGAGAGGATGACTCAGACTCAAAATCTATAATCCCAGAAAACTTACAAAGTATGGAATTTTGGTCAGCATGGTTAGCAAAAGTGAAACTGGATATCTATGCAACCTTGAGATTTACACAGATGAAGGAAAGAAACTGCAAGAAACAATATTATTGGTCCTACAACCTTATCTTGGTTCATGGCACCATTATTTACCAAGACGATTATTACAACACCGTGTCCACATCTGAAATATTGTTGAAAAATAAAACCAGAGTTTGTGGGACTCTAAGAGAGATCGTGGTCTACCAAACCAATTGAAGGAGAAATCTAAAAATCTACAGAGGGGAAAAATGACATTCTTACGGAAGGGAGAAGTGATTCTTCTTATATGGAAAGACAAGAGGCTAGTCCGCATGGTGACAACTATTCATGGCGCCTCCATAGCACCTACAGGAAAGGAAGACAGGAGGACTGGTCATCAGATAACTAAACCCACTTGTATATTAGAGTATAACAAACATATGAAAGGAGTTGATCAATGTGATCAATATCTGGCAAACTTCAACATCCTCTGGAAAACTGGAAAATGGTATAAGAAAGTGGGTTTCTATTTGAGTAATTGCAGTTTATTCAATGGGTTTAAATTTTATTATAGCCTTAATGCACAGAATAAAATGACTTACAAGCAAGTTTTGCTAGCAGTAGCTAGAGAATGGGTAAGTGACCATTCTGGGGAATGTAGTGGTAGTCCTGCACCTGGTCCTTCTTGTGGAGTTTCTAAAAGAGCCTCCCCACAAAGATCTACCTTGTCGATTATCAGGTAAAATAAAAGAACATATTCTAGAGGAAATAATACCCACAGGACTAAAAAAAGTGCTGCCAGAAAGTGTAGAGTCTGCTCTTTCCAGGGGAAAGCACAGTGAAACACGGTATGTTTGTAATAGATGTTCTGTTCCCCTGCACAGAGGTGCCTGCTATACTGCCTATCACGCTCTAACGAAATATTAGAATGCTTTAGTAAGACATGTACAGAGTTTCAAATAAATACATTAAGTGAAAAAAAAGTTGTTGATATTTACTCAAAAATATTCACTTTCATAACAAATCGCCGGCCACAGGCGTTAGTTTCTGCAGAAATCCCCCAGTCAATTATGTGTTAAATTTCCGCATTTTGGTAACTGTATGTTATGGCAGGAAGACACATAAGGTGTCCCCCATGAACCTCACCCCCCCTTGGTGTTCTCGCCTTGTATGATCCTCTCCCTCTGAGATTGGGCAGGACCAGTGTCCTTTTTCTTTCTTTTTTTTAAATTGAGGTATAGTTGATTTATAATTTCAGTTCACTCACGCTGGGACCCAGCTTTGTCCATCAGTGAGCCGGCACTAGCCCCTGGGTCCCTGGGGGCTCTGCAGCCAGCCCCCTGGCTCCACCCACCAGCAGCCGGCAGCCTTCCTACAAGGCAGAGCCTGACAATGACGAACTGGACCTGGGTGCCAACCACACCTACCAGACCACACATAGTAGTCAGCCCGCCGCAACAGAAGGACCCACGCGGCCCACATAGGAGGTACCCCTAGAGCATATAGCTCTAGTGACCAGAGGGGAGTGTGCTGCTGGGACACATAGGACATCTCCTACAAAAGGCCACTTCTCCAAGGTCAGGAAATGTAACCAACCTACCACATACCTAGAAATAAAAACAGTTAATTAGGTAAAATGAGGCGACAGAGGAACATGCTCCAAACGACGGCACGAGATAAAACCCCAGAAGAAGAACGGAGTGAAGTGGAGATAAGCAATCTACCCAAGAAGAAGTTCAAGATAACAATCGTAAAGATGATCAAAGAACTTGGGAGAAAAACGGATGCCCAAAGTGAGACGTTAGAAGTTTTTAACAAAGAGTTAGAAAATATAAAGACCTATGGCCTTTTTCTAACCCACAGAATATGGTAAAGTGGCTGGAAGGGCTTGATTACATATCCACCATGATGCGACTGCATCACGTAAAATTGTAGCCCCACCTCGCTGGAGTCTCTCAGGCTCTTGTTGGTTTCGAAGAAGCAAGCTGCTATGGTTTTGAAAAACATGCTTTTGACTTAATCATTTCCTATCCTTTCCTGCAGTTGAGGGAAGTTACTCTTATCCTGATCTCCTATTTTCTGACATGTTGAACTTGGGTTTGCCTTGACTCTCCATTTGTGTTCATGTGGGTCGTGGGTTGAAAAGTTCATCCGAGGCATCATGGTGCAACTGGAACACCTCGCTATTGCAGCATCCCCAATTCATTGTTTTTAAACTCATGATTTCTGTAAAGAGTCAGTTGGATTTTGCAGGGATTAGGCTACTTAGTGCCATGACCTGTAATTGCGGTGACGCATCAGGCCACCTGCTGGCTCAAGTCTCCTGGGGGGAAGCCGTCCTCTGCCAGACTTGCTCTGGATGGCCCCAAACCCCAATCAGAGTATTTTGGATCATCTGTTGATGCAAATTTTGCTCTTGCCAGCTTCTAATA
This sequence comes from Balaenoptera borealis, assembly GCF_965194805.1. Classification (NCBI taxonomy): domain Eukaryota; kingdom Metazoa; phylum Chordata; class Mammalia; order Artiodactyla; family Balaenopteridae; genus Balaenoptera; species Balaenoptera borealis. Next base: position 6,617,284 of record NC_138871.1, read on the forward strand.
TGAAAGCCACGTTGGGGAATTCTCTGGCGGTCCAGTGGTTAGGACTTGGCACTTTCACTGCCGTGGGCCTGGGTTCAGTCCCTGGTTGGGGAACTAAGATCCTGCAAGACACGCAGCGTGGCAAAAAAAAAAAAAAAAAAAAAAAAAAAGCCATATTGGTAAGGTGATGACAATAACAGCAGAGGTCTTTTGAAACAGCTGCGAAGTGAAAGTCTAAAGAGGAACCTTGTTATCATTGGAATTGAGGCAGAAGGGGCTGGAACCCAGCCTGGAGTTTCCTGACCAGTGAACAGAAAGTCATAGGCACACATCTGCCTCTCAGTAGGACACGGTATAGTCAAATAACTTCGTGAAGATGGCAGCTGAGGAAGGAGAGACTCTGGAGAGCCAGAGGGGCCGGGATTTGTGATAAATTAGCTCCCCCAGGATTACCTGTGCCTTGGCGTGTCCATCTGCAAATGGGCCTCTTTCCTAGAAAGGGAATAAAGACGGACCGAGGCGTTTGTGCTGTTCCCAGGTCATTCAGAGCAGAGACAGCTGGGCGACGTGGCCCAGCCTCACCCCTGCTCTTTGATCGGTGCCATGTCCACACAGCAGCAGCTGTGGGTCTAGAACAGCAGGCCTTCAGGGTCCCCGAGAAAGGGTCATTGCCCTTTTAGCCCATTATGAGCCTATGGCTGGTCGTGCTTTTCTCATGGAAAGAATTCCTTTATTCCCCATGCTCCAGTGTTCTGATAACTTTCAGTACGTGGTCCTTTCTTTTCCTGGACAGACGATGGCATCATAACACTTCTGCAGGAAACAAAGCCCCAGCAGCATCTTCCCTTGTTTAATTGAATCCAACATTCTGGAAGGGCCTGAGGTTTTGCCTTTGAGTCCTGGGTGAAGCAGATGAATGCCATCCTTTCTGTGTTTTCTAAAAGAAAGACAGGAAAATCTTGCATTTATGCTAAAAAGTATTCCCACCTCATTGAAATTCAGGCTTGAACTATCCACCCTGAACACGTCCAGAAGCCCTTTCTCTAATTTTGGAAACAGTGATCTCGGGAGAGAAGTTTTCCATCTGTCTCCTTATGACGCTAAGCCGTTAGTGCTGTTTATTATTTATTACATTTTCCACTTTATGTGAAACTCTGATTTTCTTTTTTGCTGGGTATTAAGAATTCAATCGGGTTGGTATAAAAATAGGGTTGGCATCCGCTCCTGCAGACTGATTTTTCGAATAGCATATTTCAGGGGAGGTTTGTATTTATTTATTCCTGAACTGCTTTCATTCTCAGCTGGTACTTGATGACTACTCTGGCTGTCTACACTCGTGCTGTGTCGTATCAGAGACGTCTGAGTGACGAATGTGCTCAGTCAGCAGTAAAGAGATAGGTCTTCCAAGGCTCTGCGCACGTGGCTGGGGCGCTGGGCTCTCTGCCCCCAGAGGGGAGAAGATGACACGGGCGCTTGGCCACATACAGATGAGTGGCAGGGCGGGGGTCTCACGTTCACAGCAAACCCACAGCCTCAAAGGAGGCAGTCTGTGGCATGTGCTTTTAAAAACAAGCACATTGGGACTTCCCTCGCCGTCCAGTAGTTAAGACCTCGCTTTCCAAAGCAGGGGGTATGGGTTTGATCCCTGGGCAGGGAGCTGAGATCTCACATGCCTTGAGGCCAAAAAAAAACAAACAAAAAAAACACCGAAACATAAAACAGAAGCAACATTGTAACAAATTCCATAAAGATTTTAAAAATGGTCCACACCAAAAAAATCTAAAAAAACAAACAAACAAACACATTAACAGGCTAAACAACTGACTTTAGAGACATCTCCTGGTCCTCCAGGGCAGCCAGGGCTGTGGCAATGATGTGTGCTATCAGGTGAGGTTGCCCAGGCCAAGGTGGAGAAGGGAGATGTGTTTCTCAGACCTGGGGTCTCCAGCTGGCCAGCGCCCCAGAGGGGATCCTGTCCCTCCAGCCGGGTGGGGACACAGCTGAGAGCCGCCCGGGGTCCTGCACACCTCAGTCACACACTGACAGACAGCTCAGGAGCCGGAGGAAGGAACGGGAACCACGGTGCCAGCATTCTTGCAGTTAAAGCTTTATTATTCACTCCCACAAACGAGGGAGTCCTCTCCGCCGCAATCCCTGGCCGCCCATCTCATGCTAGCAGAGGCTCAGGGGCGGTGAAATAGCTGTGAAGAAGGCTTATTTCATTGCAGCCGAGTTGAATCATTTTCCACCCAGCATCTTGTTTATAGAAATATCCTATCAGACACGGAAAGGAAAAGATTGGTATCTTTTGCATCGTAATTAAAGTGTCGTTTTTCTCCATAAAACGTTATCTAGATTATCCCCAAAAAAATTGTCATTTACAATAGTGAGTATAAATGTAACATTACCAGCGAAAATAGTATAGAAAACATTACTTACTGGACCATCTCCCCACAGTTCTTTTGATGTCCTAGTTGGAAATAAACAGACTTATCTTTGCTGTCATCCAATGCTGTCTTTAATTTAATGGAGATGTTTTAAGATAAAATCTCTATCCAATTCCATATTGTATCATATTAACACACACAATTAGTAATGCTTTACCCGTTATGAAGAAAGATGATGACTGCTTTTAAGCTAAATTACCTTTATTATGGTAGCACAGGCTGGAAACCACAAAATATTTACCCAGTGTATGTTCATTCTTATTTAATTTTAACACTGATTTTATCAACCAAATTAACCAATGAATTTTATTAAAGGGAACGTTATCATAGAAGAGCTTCCCATACTGCATTCCATCTGCTTTAATTTATATAATTTTGGTAGTTTCATTTCATTTTTAATTAAGAGGAACACGTGGGAAATTGAACATTGGGGTCTAATTTTAGCAGAATTTGGAATCGTTAGACCTATGTTCTTGTTAATATAAAGATTGTCAGCGTTGGGACTGCAGGGCCTGAGTCTGTTCACTTGAACCCTCACAAAGGATGTTCAATGAAAACGATGATGTGGTGATGGTGGACACATTGCTACAACCTTGAAACTCCAGAAGACAACCCATGGCGAGGAAAAATAAACTCACCATGGTGATTTCACACTGAAGGAAGCCAAGCAGTTCCTTTCTATACTTTAAGAAATACAACTTGCAGTATAAAGGAGGAGAATGTTAGGCATGAAACACCATGCAATTCAGGTTGGGAGCGTGCATCCCAGCAATATGTAAACAAACCTTGCTTCCTTTGGCTCTGGAACTGCCCTGGGTCCCAGGATTCTCTGATTCTCATTGTGGGTGTGTAGACAGAGATGGGAGAGATGGCAAGAAAAGAAGAGCTTGTATTGAGGAGTTTCTTGACCTTCTTGAGCTAGAATTTTCTTTCTTTCTTTTTTTGTAACCATTCCTTAAATTGAAGTGTGGTTAATTTATGATGTTGTGTTAGTTTCAGATGTACAGTGAAGTGATTCAGTTTTATATATATATATATATACACACACACACACACGTATATATTCTTTTTCACATTCTTTTCCATTATAGGTTATTACAAGGTATCTAATATAGTTCCCTGCACTATATAGTAGGTCCTTGTTGTTTACCTATTTTATATACAGTAGTGTGTATATGTTAATCCCAAACTCCTAATTTATCTCCCCTCCCACCCCCACTACCCCCTTTGGTAACCATAAATTTGTTTTCTATGTCTGTCTGTTTCTTTTAAATTTATTTTATTGAAGCATAGTTGCTTTACAATGTTGTGTTAATTTCTGCTGTACAGCCAAGAAGTTATACAGTATATGTACAGTTATACATATGTATATATTCTTTTTCATATTCATTTCCATTATGGTTTATTACGGGATATTGAATATAGCTCCCTGTGCTCTCCAGTACTAGGACCTTCTTAATCTGAACTTTCCTGACCATTCCCCCACCCCCCAAAAATATCAAGTGTAGTAGCAGCGTGTCAGTGGGAGTCAGTACATCCTGGGGGTAGCAGTTTGCAATTGGAAGATACAAGCTCAAATCTTGGCGGACTTGAGAATTTGAATTATGCTAAATTTTTAATTTACTCTTTGGAAACGTCCTGGGAGACAGAACTTATGCCCACTTTAATTGCTTTCTTGGGGGGAAAACCAGAGTGATTGATCTGTTTGAGAGGTGCATCTTGGTGCAGAGTCAGTGAGCAGAGAGGTGGTGCCACTGGTGTCGTCGCAGCCACTTCACGTGTGCCCCAGTCCACAAGTGCTGGGGCAGGGCAGCTGGCTGTCTCAAAACTGCTTCACATGGATCTCATGGTACCTGTGCAAAAAAATAAGCCCCATACGATGGGCCAGGCCCTTGGCATTGGCCCAAACTGGCAAGTTCTACCACGAGAGTTTGTGGGTTAATGTAAGAATCACTCTCAGGGAGATTGTGATAAAAGTACATTAAAAAGAGTGTGTGTGCATTTCCCATCATTGGCATCTCATGTCCTATGGCTGAAAGGCTATTGATCAGGACACCTGGCTCCTTCTGTTCTCAATGTGGAAATCTACTTGTGTGACCTGGAGCAAGTCCCTTGATTTCTCTAAGCCTTGGTTTCTTATCTATAAAACAGGGAAATACCTGCCTAATCCGTAACGTGTAACAAATAGCATGTGTTCAACTAATGCTCAGGATCTTCTAAAGAGAGTGAGAGAAGAACATTGTTTTTAAATAGTTAAAAACATTACACAGGCAAACTGTCACTGTCGTTATTTTCTTTCTACTGAAATCTGAGTTATTTTTCATTCCCACTAAGCCAAAAAATTCTGAACATATTACTGAAAAATAGGTTAGAAAATGTCCATGGATGAAAGGAAATGATTTCCAATTGCAAAAAACCCAAAAGGATGTCTCTGACAACCCAGGTCTAGCTTGGATGCTCAGGGCATTACTGATCTTATAAACATGAAAGTAACCAAAGGATATTTTATCAAATTGGAAACAAATAATTTGAATCTATGTTCTTGCCAATATTCAAGTAGCAATTTGCCAGTAGTAGTCGCAATAGTAGTGTCATTGTTTCCATTGAGTTATGATAGCCACTGAAAGCCAAGGTTGTAATGGACAGCCTTACAAAACTTTATAGCAGGCTTAAATAAAAGTAGAATGTATCAAAAGCATCTTTACACCTCACTTAAACTAGTACTTCCCAGCTATGGAAGTCTCATAAAATTCAGAACCTGGCAATTTATACTTAATCTCTATAAAGACCATGTGTTGGGGAGACCCACGCCCCCACCCCTGTGAGATGGCAACTAGACATCAATATTTTCTGCTGTATAAAATGGCTTGTCAGGAGTACACATATCAATTTGACCCCAAGGGAGAGGAGGTGAGAGCAAATCAACTAGAGTGAGCCATTTACATTCTTTATTTCTAAAGATGAATCCTCCATTTATTTTCATCTTCTAATCAGGCACTTGCCAAATATATATAAATCTAATTTTCTATCTCTGTAGCCTATGTGTCTCCTTACTTTGATAGGCCTTGTTTTTAGGAAGTAGCAGTGTTTTAAAATTACATATTAAACAGGAAAAAAAAATCAGTCTGCATATAATTAGTGAATATAAGCAGATTATTTGCAATCAACATCTACTTAATGCCTTATTACCCTAATGGAAGTCATTGTAAGTGATGATAAAATTGTCAGAAAGAAGTTATGCTAAGTGATGATAAAATTGGCATTATTAAGTAGTAAAAACCTTTTACCTTCTGCTTGGATTAAAAAAAAAAATCTCTACGCAAATTCAACCCTAATGAGAGACTCTGAAGGGCCCATTGATGGCCTTTGGACCAATGAAGGTACTATGGATTGAATGATTGTGTCCCCGCCGCTGCCCAAATTCATATGTTGAAGCCCTAATCCTCAATGTGATGGTATGTAGAAGTGGGGCCTTTGGTAGGGAATTGGGACATGAGGATGGAGACTTTGTGATGGGATTGGTGCCCTTGTAAGGAGAGACAGGAGAAAGATGATATCCTTCTCTTCTGCCATTGTGAGGACACAGCAAGAAGGTGGCCATCTGCAAGCCAGAGAAAGAGCCCTCATCAGGAAATGAATTGGCCGGCACCTTTATGGTGGACTTCCAGCCTCCAGAACTGTGAGAAATAATTGTCTGTTGTTTAAGCTGCTATTTGTTACAGTTTCCTGAGCTAAGACAGAAGGAAAGACAGCAGCTCTTACCCACAGCCAGAGGAGATGTCGGAGGGCAGAGGTGAGACGGACAGGTGGAAAAGCTCTCATCCTGTTGTCGGGACACTTTGCTTGGCTTTGCCCACCTGGTGCCTTTCTCTCTGTTCCTAATCTGTGGGTTTTGCTCTTGATCTGTGACTCCCAGGCTTGGTGTTGGGGAAGGAATCTGACATGAAATGATCATTCTATAGGCAGAAGTTAGACAAAAGCAATGGTGGGTGTGCACCCTGGGAAGGAGGGAGAGTCCTGGCCAGGAGAGAGGGCTTCCCTGCCTCCAGAGAGGAACCAGGAGTGGGCAACACCTGAGGAATTGCCCTTTCTGGGCCGGGTGACTCACTCACACCCGTCTGGTACCCACGTGACTCCTTCATCTCTTTTTATTAGCACTTACTGGATACACCAAAGGGGAAAATAAATAAATATGGATTTCTAAGTTAGTGTAACTGACTCTGGCTTCTCCCCTAAAAGCCCTGATGCTATCTTCATGTCAGCAAGAATGAGGTTGATGAGGCAGATGCGAATGTGTTTTCAAGGATGAAAAGAACAGCAAGTCACTGGAGAAGGGCATGCGGGTGAGTCTTTGGCCTGCAGCTCCTGGCTTATGAGGCTCCTTAAAGAAGGAGCAGTATGTTTTGAAACATCTTCTGCACTAGGATATAAGCTCTGGGGCCTGGGAGGTGCTCAGCAAGTCAATACTAGTGGAATAAAGGCATATGTGATGATCACTAGCACCCTGATTTGAAAAAGAAGAAGTGAGGAAACCAATTATCCCCCTACTTCCAAACTTCTCCTCTTTATATCACTCTATTCCTGCCCCTGTCTTTGGAGAGGCTGGCGTTTGGAAGCTCTGGTCATTTTCGTTCTTTTTCCCCTGCCCATCACATTCCATTGGTTGGCAAATCTGGCCCTTTCTGATCTACAGTGCTCTTTTTATTTCCTCCCTGCGTCTGGCCCTCTGGCCTCATTAACTGCTCCAGCCTCCTTACAGGCCTCCCTGCCTCCACAATGTACTCCGGAGTCCAGGCCAGATCCACCTCCCTCCAGTACAGCTGTGATCACTTCCTCTCTGCTCAGGAGGTGGCAGAGGTTCCCTGATGTCTGCAGAATAAAGTCCAGGTTGCTCGTGCGGGCACAGAGACCCTGCATTCTGAAGCTCAAACTCACTTCCTCAGCCTGGCCTTTTCTGGGTACATGACATTTTGGTGGGGCTTCTTTGAAGCCAGGGATATTTGGCATGGCTCTTTTAAAATATAGGTTTTATTACTATTCAGGTATGGGAGGCCAACAGATTAGGAGACCCATTGAAAAGATAGTTTGTTACTCACGGTTCCCAAGAGGAGGGGGCACGCCATGCCAGGCAGGGCCACAGGGGAAGCACCAGCGTGGGTCAGGAGGCAGAGAGAGGGAGGGGAGAGTGTGGGCTGGGCGGGTAACAGTCTTCGCGGTGGTTCCTGCAGGAAGGAACAGACCAGGCAGGGAAAGCTGCGGAAGCAAGTTTAGGATTGACGAGTTTGAATAATTTCAGCAGGCTCTGGGACTTAGGGGCTGTCCCTCGTTGTCTGGTACCCTGCCTTGGGGTGATTAGGGCAGGGGAGTAGTGGCCCTCAGTGTAAGAGCCTGAAGAGGAGGCAGTTGGAGTGTGGGATCTGGATGGATTGGTTTGCATATGAAAGGCGAGCTCACAGGCCTTAGGAATTGGTGAGCCCTGGGGAGGGGCCTTCTGTCTAGACTTATCCACTCCCCAAGGTGTCAGAGCATCAGGAACACAGAAAATAAAAAACATAATTAATACAATGGTCTAACAAAGAACCCCAAATTATTAAGCTATTGCAAAATGCCTAGAATTGTCAGCCTCGCCCTGTTACTGGGCGGTTCCCGTTCCTAAGACCCACTCCAATGCAGAACTCCCCTCCATCCATTTCTACCCCCAGTTCCAGACTTACTCGTAATTTGCAGAACTCCCCTCCATCCATTTCTACCCCCAGTTCCAGACTTACTCGTAATTTGCTAGAAAATGCTCAACAACTGATGGGACGTTAGACTTGGCTTTTCCTGTTTGCTGCGCAGGGAATCACTGATCCTCACGTCGAGATACCCCACACCTCCATCTCTGCGCCGACAGCCACTTCTGTGTCTGAAAGCCTGTCGTGGTCCATTTCCTTCACAATTGGCTATTAAGAATCCAAACCAGTCATCTGTTCAGCTAGGTTATTTGCCATTTGCCAATTCACAGTGCTTAAAATAGTCTTCCAAACTATTTTGTTAATTTTTAATGGGCTCTGTCTGTGCGCCCAGACGCCAGTTCCAGAGTGCACCCACTCTCCTCAGCCTCCTGATTACTGAAGAGCTTGGCCAAGCCCCCAAAGGCTTTTTTTTCCAACCCATAGACTTTTATTCCAGCTTTAAAATAACATAAATTCCACCTGATTACTCACTTCCCTACTTTGTTCACACGTAGTCATTAATCAGTTTTATTAAAAATGATGACTGACCCAAGTTGCCATCACATGTGAAAATAGTTACCTTCAGGATTTGCTTGAGAAAATCCTCTTTGGAATATCTTTAAATTTTTTTTTTTTTTTAATGAACAAAATGATGAGAGTGGGAGATTGCCATTTCTCTTAAATTTTTCAAAATCTTTCTTAAAAGGGACGTATCACTCCATCTTCTTAATCTATTTTACTGCATTTTAGTAGCTTTTACAAAACTTCCTAAACACGTATATGAAACAGAGGTCAAGCATACTTATTACACACTTTAATTAAAGTCTATTCTCTAATCTGACATTTAAGTGAATTAGTAGATATAAAAAATGTCTTTACGATTGAGTGTTCTCCCCAAAATCTCTTTTGTGACTCAGGTTGTAAAAAACTCTCAAACTATAATTTTGCTCCCTGCTGTTCATCGTGATGGTGATTTTAGTGCTCTCCGGATTTCTAGTCTGTGTATAGATGCGTATGTAGGAATAAAGGACATCCAACTTGGAGTAGTTAATTGCAGTTAATCCCATAGGACCCAATCATTGCACAAAACATGTGGCATCAGCTAATGTCGAATTTGCTTATTACTGAAGATAGTCAATGTGGAACAGAGCTTGCTTGAGTGGATGATATTGATAATTTTGGACACGTGCTAAATATCTTACCTAGATCTTCTCATTTAATTTTCAGAATGACCCTGTGAGGTAGCTACTCTGATGATCCCCTTTTGACAAATAAAAAGCTGAGCCGAGGCTAGGCGAGCCTGGGCACCTTGCCCAGCAACAGAGCCTGGTCCCCTGACTCTGCCTGGGACTGAGGGTCCCCTCCACTGGACCACCTCCCCCGCCACGTAGAGACTCAGTCACCCTCCTTTCCTCACTGCAGCCTCATGCACGCTGGCCAGAGGGCACAGCTCACCATCACGATATGCCCTTGAAGAAAATAAAAGAATTCCTTACAAGATGCCCTGGAGATTTGAGGAATACATGTTGGCAACCCTATAGACCAGGGACTGCAGGACTTCAGCTGTCTCCGTGTAGACTGGAAGCTCCCCGGGGGCAGGACCTGTGTGACTTTTCCTTTCATTATGCCCACCAGCCGTCAGCCTGGTGCCGGCCACATGGCAGCGCTCAGCTGAGCAAGCCCTCGGCTTTGGGGACAGAGCTCCCGCCTGGGAGTTCACACGGGAGTCAGAACGTCCAGTTTTGACTCTTGGCTCCTCTTTGCTGGGTGACGTTAGCCAAGTCCCCTAACCTCTTTGAATCTTAGCTTTCTCATCTCTAAAGATAGGGATGAAGTCTGCTCCCTGTGGCAGTTGTGACAACAAGTGAGAAAACTATCGTGAAGGTGTTTTGTAAACTGTAATTACTACAAGTGGAAGCAATTTAGCAAATTCCAGCTGAATTATTGTGACACACTTATGCCTTGGCTTTCCAGGCAACTTTGCCGTCCCAGGGACCCCAATTTCCGAGTCCATTTTGGACAGGTGCCCTGGGAAGGGTAGGAATAAAGGTGGGTATAGTTGGAATGTAGGAACTTCACGCCAAAGCTCCTCACAACCAAGACATTCTGCTGGCCGTGCTCCAAGGTGGCTGGAACCACAAACTCCAACATTAACTGTCATTGCTACGCAGCCCGTGCTGTCCACTTCTCATGACCAGATGACGCAAGTCCTGCTCTGATCCCTATGTAGTGGTGCAAGGACCAAAGCGCACAGAGGCTGGAGGGTCCCTCAAGGTCAAGGAGCAAGGAAGAGGCAGAGGCAGGCTGTTGACCAGTGCGTCTGACCACCCAGCTGTGGACGGCCTGTCTGTACCCTCTGAGAGCTTGAGAAGTTCTGTAGGGCTAGGAGAGCTGTGTATCCCGCCCATGGGGCCGAGTTCCGTGCGGGGTTTGGAATGTCACAGATGCTGCTGGTCATTAAAAAGCACATCTTCCTCTAGCACTCACGGGCTCCTCACAAGCCCTCACTTAAGTCAGCGGAACAGAGAGAAACGTCACTCTTTTCCTCTGACGGACCTTTCTGGAAGATGGATGGGTCCAGACCAGGCCCTGGAAAGCTGATACCCTGGAGGTATTTGCGAGGGCAAGTGTCAGCGCCTCGGTGGACAGGGAAGGCTGGCCTGGCCCGAGAGAGGGGAGGGGAGGGAAGAGGGGGCTGGTGGGGGCGGTGTTTGGTTTGGAGTTTTTTTGGTTTGTTTTTTCCTTTATTTATTTATTTTTAAATTGAAGTATAGTTGATTTACAATGTTTCAGGTATAGAGCAAAGTGATTCAGCTATATATATATATATATTCTTTTTCAGATTCTTTCCGTTATAGGTTATTACAAGATATTGACTATAGTTCCCTGTGCTAAACAACAGGTCTGTGTTGATTATTTATTTTAGATATGGTAGGGTGTATATGTTAATCCCAAGCTCCTAATTTATCCCTCCCCACCTTTCCCGTTTGGTAACTGTAAGTTTGTTTTCGAAGTCCGTAAGTTTGTTTCTGTTTTGTAAATAAGGTCACTGGTATCATTTTTTAAGAGTCCACATGTAAGTGATATCATATGATATTTGTCTTTGTCTGTCTGGCTTACGTCACTTGGTATGATCATCTCTAGGTCCGTCCACGTTGCTGCAAACGGTTTTTGTTTTTTATTGAGGTGAAATTCACAGAACAGAAGATGATCCACTTCAGAGGGGCATTTAGCGCATTCACAATGGTGTGCAACCATCGCCACCCTCTACTTCCAAAGCGTCTTCATCACCCCCAAGGGAGACCTTGTGGAGGAAGGTTTTGATGTTGTGAGCAGGGAAGTCCATGATAGAACTCCCCAAACGCGTCCCAACCTCAACCTCCAGGCGGGTTGGATTACGATGCTTTTGTGTAAGTGGATTCCAGTGGGGGACCCAAGAGGAGTCTGGGTCTGACCCCCCATCAGGGCAGAGGATGTGGGAGACACAGGGGGTAGGGTCCAGAGTGAGAGTGAATTGGGGGTGTTCAGGAGTCAGCAGGGGGCTGCTGAGGACTCGGGAAGCCGAGGTTCCCTCAACTCCAAGGTTAGCGAGGCCCCAGCTGGCATCTGGGTTACATCAGCGATTTGCCGAAAAGGCAGCGCCTCAAACAGGCACAGAACATCTCTAGGACATGAAATGCCTTCCTCAGAGCTGTACCCACTGTACCCTGCATCACAGAAGCCACTGTGCTTCAGACAGCCGCCGTAAATTGTCCATGAAGCGGAGGCTTCTTTCCTATTGGCTCTGGAATCCTCTCCAAGGCGTGGCCCCATCTCTGGCTGTTTCTGCCTTGGCCTGATAATGGTGCAAAGCCGGCCAGAAGGGAAGAGGGGAGGGGAGCCTGGAGCTCCTGGCCCTGCTGGCAGTGACCCCCTTGGGAAGCCAGGGTCTCCGGCTTCCTGGAGCCACAGACAGTACCAGCGACGGAGCAGCCGGCCTCCTTCCCCAGCCGGGCTGAGGCTGAGCCCCTGAGCCCCTCCCCCACTGCTCCTGCTGCCGGCCCCCCTCCCTCCTGTCTGGAGTCTCAGCCACATTTTTCATTTCCCTTCTGGTGCATTTCTGGTATTTCTTAGTTGCTTTACCGAAAAATCACTTTGAAGAACATCTCTATTCTTGAAAGCAAAGCATACCTATGTCCTCCTGAGCTCAAATTGTATTTTATTGAGGATTCCCTTATATTGTGATTATTGAATGGACGATCTGCCCTGCTGGGAACGGCAGCAAATATAACTATTGACAGGAAAAAAAAAAAAAAAAGATGCACTTTCTGAGACACATTTGGCAAAGTAAATCCAGCTTCTTACAAGAAAAGAATGTAATGAATTTTTCTCTATTTTTAGTCATGCATAAATCCCTTTAATACGGTTGAGCTCAAAATTCCATATTTGTCTTGGTCTGAAGTGAAATCTACAGGATAAGCTTAAAGGACAGCGTATTTGTCCACCACTGTGTATTGAGGTTCCCCAAGTGGAGCACAGGTTTCCTGGACCCTGGGTGTCACGGTGATGCTGAAAACTTGGCCCCTTGTGTACCGGTGCCGAACTGAATCTCGGAGACAGAGTTTTGGGTGAAGTAGAAAAGAAGAGCTTTATTGCTTTGCCAGGCGAAGGGGGCCACAGCGGACTCGTGCCTCTCAAAACTGTGTGTTCCAACCCACGAGGATCTGGTGAGGAGTTTTATAGCAATGGTTCAAGGGTGGCCGGGCTCGCTGATAAGGGCCAGGGTGTGTGCAGGGCCTGACCTCCTTTTATCTGGACTTAGGTGGTCTCTTGAAGAACTTCCCTCTGGAACATCTTCCATTTGTTGGGGGTTTTAGTTCTGCAGAAGAGCTTAAAGATACTGTAACGCGTACCCCTGGAGGGGGACCCAGGACCCTGCCGCGAGGCTGCACTGTTGTCTCTTGGCTGCTCCTCCCTTGTCTCTGCGTCCCCTCCCTTCCCAGATGAGCAGCTGTTTGAAAGGCTTCCGTGCCCAGGAGCCCCACAGGGTTCTGCTCAGTTTCACTCGCAACCCTAGAACTGGGGCCCTCAAACTCAGGTAGGATGGGAAAGAAAGGGCTTTCCCTCAGCTTTCCTGGGAGGACACTGGATGGGGACAGAGTGCCCACAGAGGGCCTGGGAACACCAGTTTTGATGTCCAGTCAGCACAGGTGGGAGGGGATGCGTTTGAACTTGGCCCCTAAGGCATTTAAATGAAGGCCCAAGCGGCAGGGGAGAGGAGGTGACTACTGAAATAAAAAATGAAGAGAAAGAAAAGCTGTAGTCCTAGGGTCATTGTAAGGCTCTAAGTCTCCTTATTTAAGGAGTTAAATTTTTTTTGTTAGTCACAATTAGATGGCGAGTGCCTGCCTGACCCAAGGGGTGCGGCCCGGCTTACGTGGAGGGAAGGAGCGGGGCCTGACACTGATCATCAAAGGCGACTGAGTGGACTTCACTAACAAGGGAAGTCAAGACCACGAAACCTAGAGCCGTGCAAGGGACACACGATATCGCTGGTCCCACGGGGCCAGAGGCACTGGGGCGGGGACAAGTGAACAAAGAGGAGGGGTGCTCCCGACTTAGGAGGTAGACGTCCCCGGAGGACACACGTGTGAGGGTGCACAACCCTGGCGGGACTCTGAAGGGACTGCGCGTGTGCATTGGGGGGGAGGCGGAAGTGGCCGCCTAAGGACCCAGGGGGCCGCACCCCCTCGACCACGCCTTCCCGGGGGCTGTGGTTTCAGAGCCTCACCCACACCTTCTTACATCAGGCAATCCCCCTGGAATGGAAGCCCAGCTTTGCAGCACAGGTTCCTGCAGTCCAGAGGACTCGCCCGTCCTTACCACGTGCCAGCTTTAGTGGGTAACGTGTTCAGAACATCTCAGACCCTGGAGGTACAGGCATCACTGTCTAGGGAGTGCGCCCACAGCTCACCTCCTCTGACACCCACCAAACCCAAACCTGCTGCCGTCACTGCAGCAAATGCGCTGTTGCTGAACGGCCCCACCCCCTCCCCTCCCCTCCCCTCCCCTCCCCTCCCCACCCTCTCCCCTCCCCTCCCCTCCCCTCCCCACCCTCTCCCCTCCCCTCCCCTCCCCACCCTCTCCCCTCCCCTCCCCTCCCCTCCCCACCCTCTCCCCTCCCCTCCCCTCCCCTCCCCACCCTCTCCCCTCCCCTCCCCTCCCCTCCCCACCCTCTCCCCTCCCCTCCCCTCCCCTCCCCACCCTCTCCCCTCCCCTCCCCTCCCCTCCCCTCCCCACCCTCTCCCCTCCTCTCTCCTCCCCACCCTCTCCCCTCCCCACCCCTCCCCTCCCCTCCCCTCCAAGGACCAAACCAGACTGTAGCCCTGAGTGCTTGGCGAGGAGCCAGAAAGGCAGGCGAGTGGTACTGCGCTTTTGTATGATGCTCTGTGCTTCCTCAAGTGCCAGAACAAGTTCTCATTTGTTCCCTGTCGACCTTCAATGAGGCAATGAGGCAGAGGTGTTCATCTTTGTTTACTCACTGAGAAATCAAGCCACAAGAGGTTCAGCCACTTGCCGGGGGTCAAACGCCCTGAACTAGAGCACAGGCCCCCAACTCCCCTTCTGCCCACCCTAACCACTGGGATGTAGACATCCTGTTGGAATGATTTTAAAAATATCCTTTTGAAATGGACACATAACTCACTTTTTTTTTAAATCTCCATAAAGTTTAAGGTGACAACATACAGAGGACATTTTCCATGAGGCTGCCCGGTATTGACAGCACAAATCAGTGGAGGGCTGGAAATCCATCAGCTTTCTGGGTCAAAACACTTTGTATAAGCTCCCATTAAAGCCTTTTGAAGAGGACCTTTGCTACCTTCCAGATCTTTAACTGCCTTTTGTCTCCTCCCTGAGCTTTAAGGTATAAGCAGCCCTACCCTGAGCTCCCTCCACTTGGTCGCCAGGTGTGTCTGTGATGGAGCCATTGCTGGGAACCTACACGACATCTGGCCTCTGGGTTTTCCTTAGGGAGACAACAAAATGCACAACTTTGTCTCGGTCTCATTTTTCAGCCAGATGTTTTGGTCCGTGTAGAGCAGACATGGAGTTTGAGAAATTTGTAACTGGATCACAGGGAAGAGTCTGCTCCAAAGATTTCATTCTAAACTTGCACAATCCACCTCCATTTTTATTCCCTTAAGGGCAGAAATTGATTGCCTGCTCTTCTTCCTGTAATAGATGGAGGAACCTAATCCTTCACAAATGTTCCTTCTTTTATATGAGCAAAGAGAAGGACCAAGCAGAGCCAAATCTCACTTTTTAAGGGAATTAAAATTTGAGATGAGGACACTAAGGCAAGTTTTCTGTTTAATTCAGAGCTACAGGGAAATCTAGATTGATCACAGAAGTAATTTCCAACCTTCCCTATTGTATTGAAAACAAAACATGCTACAGACGCCATTGCCAACGCCTGAACTCCAGCTAATGTGTTTGGTAATTGAACAAACAAAACAAAACCCCCCAAACTCCTGAGTATTTTTGTTTAGATTTTTATTCCCAAGGCCAGTTATTTAAGTGGAGAACTTCTGCCTTAGTGAATGACTAGGGTTTACGAAGGGTCGCTGACTCAGCAAACACATTTACCTGTGATAATAACTGCAAACAAGGCAGAAACATCCAGACATATAAAAATAATCAACAAATAACCAAACCAAAGAGACCAAGAACAGCAAAAAAAAAAAAACTAAAATAAATGAAACAAAATATCATGAAAACAATATTTTCCCTCCTGACTTTATCCTCAGCTCACAAGGGACCTCTTCTTGGACAATCTCTGCACCAGGTGTTTTCTGTTTGCCCTCCATCCAGATCCCTTCTCTCTCCTCCTCTGCCCTGTTCTGTGCCCTGGGAGGCTGACCTCTGCAGAACATGTCGCCTGGCACCCTGCCCATGCAATTCCTGGTGAGATTCAGCCAATGAGAGAGACTGCCAGGAGGTTGGAGGGCAGGAGGAAGGAGAGAGAGGTCGGGGTATTTCGTCCTTACTTGCTCCATGTATTGGTGTTTCCTGAAAACTGGGTTCACCTCTTGGTGGGTGTCGAGCCAATAGACACAACCAATCCAAAGATGGGGAGAAGGAAGGATTTATTACTTGCGACAAGTAAGGAGAACACCGGGGATCTTTCCCAAAGCAGTGTCTGCCCTAACAGCAAAAATGGGAAAGTTTTAAGCTAAGGTACATGCATATTCATGAAGGGGCTTGAGCAGAGAACTCAACATAGAATTAGGGCAAAGGTCGACAGAGTCCAAACTTTAGTTGATTGAAGTCAAGAGGGTCAACATCATCCTTCCATCCTCCACCAGGGGATGGAGGGGGGCTTAGTTCTTGCAGAACTCAGAGACTGTATCTGATTGTTATGTATATTCCTTGAGCAGGAACTAGGACTCAGTTTTATTGCTGAACTATTGTTTCTTGACTGCTTTTCCTCTGTCCCTGTGTTCCCTCACTTCCCTTAAGATCATTGATTACTGAGTCCTGTTCAAGGGCAAGCATTGTAGTCAGGCTTAGGTCACAAAATGGCTTAGATCAAAATGGCTTTTCTTATGTCAAGAAAACTATGCCTGGTTCTTTTTCTCTGGGGACCCCCTGCCCTATCTGCTTACATTGGTGCCAGGTTTCTCCTTTTGAACAGGCCCCTAGAACTCCAGCTCTTCTTTGCTCCAATGGTACCATTTCCTCTTCTTGCCCCTCAGCCCTTGGAGAACAATGGCTTCCAGTGTTGCAACAACAGTGTTCCTGAACTCAGGTTTGGCTGCTCACTGCTTGAAAGCCAATACTCGAGAGACTGTGTTGGTTGGAAAGGAAAGGCTGCTTTATTCAGGAGGCTGGCAACCTGGGGAGAAGGTGGACTCGTGTCCAAAAACCAACTCTGAAGATTCTGCTTGACCATGAAAGTTTTTAAAGAGAGAATCATTTGGGGAGGGGGTCAGAGTCTTCATTCTCTTCTGCTGTGTGTAGACTTTCTTCTGATTGGCTGGTGGTGAGGTGACAGGGCAGTGCTCCAGGAATCTGGTGCTCAGCCAGAAGTTACCATCCTCCACCTGGGTGGGGGTCTTAGTTCCTATAGAAGAACTCAAAGGTATTGTTACGTATAGTCCTTGAGGAGGAACCAGGACCCTACCCCATCACTGCACTATTGTCCTTTGGCTGCTTTTCCCTTGTTTCTTATTCCCTCCCTTCCCTGGTAAGCAACTTTTGAATCTGTCCTTTGGAATTCAGGGAAGGTCAAGGAAGCTGAATAAAGCCTATTTCCTACAAACAAGAAAAGGGGGACACAGAATGGATTTGTACTAGGAGGGCCCCACAAGGTCCTACTTTGTTTCAACAGACCCTTCTTTGTTTCTTACCCTGCCCACGGCTCTGTGACTGGTCCCTTCACTAAACTCTTCAGTTGAACCGTCTGGCATGATTTCTGTTTCCTGCTGGGACCCAGACATAGATTCTCTGGACCGCTGAAGATTAATTAGTCAACTACACGCCAGGGCCCCTCTACCTTCTTCTCTGATACAATTTATCACCTCCACTGTAATCTCCATATTTCTGTTGGTTTCCCTGTTAGACTATGAGCTCACTGAGGTTCAAGGCTGACTTCTTTACCTCCCACCTCCAGCCCTGAGCACACTATCAGACCTAAAATGGGCAGTCAGTTGATACTGCTTGAATGAACATGTAATTGCAGGTTAAACAAATAGGGTCTAAATGCTCTTCTGAGACAAACACTAGACTCTTTACTTTTCACTTTCATCTGTACGTTCATTAAGCACCTGCCGCTTGCCAGGCCCTGGGCCAGGTGATGGGGCCAGAACCATGAACAAGACAGACACACTCATGGCCTTTAAGGCAGTTCTAATCTAAGGGATTATTGAGGGAGCCAACAAGAAGATGGGTGGTTACAATAGTGTGTGATAGTGCTTTGACTAGGGCAGGGAAGAGGGCTTTGTAAACATCCCCCCAAAAATCAATCCAAATTAGGAGTGGGCTGGCAGGGGAAGTCTAAGCCAAGACTGTCAACCTCAAATGGCTGCAGGGCCAAGCAGGCTAGAAAAATGAGTTAATCCAGCCAGGTGGGTGCTGAATGAACTAGAGAGAGCATGCCTTATTTACCTACAGTGGGCCACTGCCCTTGGCTTAAGTGAATGGTGTCCTGCGACCACGGGAGACCAGTGTCCCCAATTTTCTAGAACTATTAAAAAGCTGGGTTTTTATTTTTATATGTCCAGAACTAATCCAAAAATATAAAAACACTAAGGGAAACAAACAAAACGTATCAGTAGACCAGATGCTGCCTGCTTCCCACTCCTGGCCTAAACTACTGCTCAAAAGAATGAGCCAGAGTTAGCCAGGTAAAGTCTGTGTGTGTGTGTGTGTGTGTGTGTGTGTGTGTGTGTGTGTGCACGTGCATGCATATTGGGGCCTGGGGGTAGGTGCTTCAGTGGAAAAAGGGTTCCAGGTAAAAAAAGAATAGCATGAGAAGATACCCAAAACAAAGGCAGAGTCTGGCAGGCTGAGAAATTTAGTGTAGCTGAAGAAGAGAATGGGAGAGAGACATGGCAATGGATGAGGCTGGGTAGGCAGGGCCAGACGATGGAGGGTCTCATAGGCTTGGGGTGGTGGGCACGGCTGATTACCTTGCCACTAGCCATCCTTCTTTACTACTGGAATCTCTATGTTGTTTAGCTGCTAGGCAGCATGTGGTTGAGAGGAGAGACGCCCCTCCTTTCTTGCATATATCTTCTCTGCTCATGTGCATACCCCATTGGACTTTGCTTGTAAAACACGAGTTCAAAGAATTACTAAGAATTTAAAGATGGTGAGAGCAGAGCATTAAATCCCAAGCCTGGGATCCATTTGAGAGTAGGGTTCCAAGAGACCTCACAGCTGGCACCCATGAAGCAGCACGTCTGGAGCCCAGGGCCTCAGGCTGAGGTTCACAGCAAGGCGAGCTGGGTGCTAATGGGGAGCGGAGCCCAGGGGTAGGTCTCTAGGCGGCTACCTAGATTCTAATTATTGACTTAAGCAACTTGATAATTACATTTACAGCAAATTTATGTTTTTATGTACTTCTACCAATCTATATGTATTATATTTTCCAATTATAAAAATTTAAGTAAATGATGAAGATAAATTCACTGTGAGTCTAATGAATTTTCTAAATTTCCCTCTTCTGGGAACTTTCTCTTTGCTTCCATGATTGTTTTGGGTGTTTCTACCTTATCATTCCCTTCTCACTTCTCAGGAGTAATTCAGACTTTCAAGTCCCAGATGGCATACTTCTTCATGATCCTGCCCACAATAAGGAAACCCAGAGAAGTATTCAGGGATGAATTAAAGGGTTAACCTTTTCCAAAAGTGTTATGTCAAGACCAAGGAAGAAACATATCACACATCAGAGAGCACAACCAAATCTCTTCGGCGTACAAGCAATGTCCATTCTGCCCCCTCATGGCCGAAAAAGACCCTCAGGGTTTCTTCCATAGAGGCCTTTTTTTTTTCAATGAAAGACCAGAAGAGCTCCCGCTCCTGGAATAACAGGATCCGCAGACACCCTAACCGCAGGATTGCGCATCTCCACCTCCCTCCCGCTGGTGTGAACCCGTTGTGCCTCCTCCAGCTGTTGGGACAGTACTATTATTTGTGCCCTGGGGGTCTAGGATGAAAAGGGCTCTAGTCTCATTGGATGGGTAGGCTGTGTATTCCTTGCTCACCTAACTGAGTTGTGAAATGGTAATTTCCAAACGAGGGGGCTAGACTACAGCAGAGTCTTCATATCAAACGATCCATGTGCAAAACATAACATCGTTATTCACAAAAGCCGAAAAGCAACCAAAGGGTCCTTCCACAGAGGAATGACTGAACGAAATGTGGTCTATACATACGATGGACTATTATTAAGCCCTAAACAGTAACGAAATTCTGACACGTGCTACAATGTGGATGAACTTTGAAGACGTTACGCTAAGTGAAATAAGTCAGTCACAAAAGGACAAACACCGTACGAATCCACTTATACAAGATCCTAGAGTAGTCAAACTCAGAGAGACAGAAAGTTGAATAATGGGAGCTGTGGTTGGGCGGAAGTGGGGAGTTACTGTTTAATAGGTACAGAGGTTCAGGTGGGCAAGATGAGAAAGTTCTGGAGGTGGATGGTGATCACTGCACAACGATGTGAATGTGTACTTAAATATGGTTAAAGTGGTAACGTTCATTTATATTTACCATGATAAAAATCTATATCTCATTAAACCTATTTAAACTCTACTAATAATTATAAAATAATAATTTTAAGTGATAAGAAAGCATTTGGCCCGTGTTAATTGACAGCATTTTTCTTTGTCCTTTTTCAGTGGTATGTAAAATAATAGTAGATCTTTCAGTCACGGACATCCTAGATTTGTGAAATATGGCCATACGCCTTCCTTTACCTCCTCCCTCCATATAAGAAAGGCCCATTTGACAGGTTCAAAAGGAACCTGTTTGAAGAGGAAAAGTTGTACCATCTTCACCTCTGATCAGTTGTTAGAATTTGTTCCGTGTCCAGCATTGTTCTAGAACCTGGGATTAGAGGCCTAATTCTTGACCTCAGTGAATATATAGCTTCTTGGTCAGGAAAAAATTATGTAGAATGCTTAGGAAGAATTGTGAGCTCTAGAGCAGGAGTTTTTTTTTTTTTTAAGTGGTTCTTAGAGGCCAAGAAGTTAGGGGAGGAAACAATGCAAAGGGGCCAGAGGAAACTTCTTGGTGTGATGAGAATATTCTGTATGTTGTGACTGTGATTATGTGATTATAGTCAAAACTCATCAGATGGCGCATTGTATGTAAATTATACCTAAATAAATAAATAACCCAAAGAGAAGAAGGAAGGGAGGGAGGGAGGGAGGGAGGGAGGGAGGAAGGAAGGAAGGAAGGAAGGAAGGAAGGAAGGAAGGAAACAAAGGATCTGGAGAGCAGAGTTCTTGGTCTAAACTCTGCACCGTGCAAGTCATTTTGCTTCTCTTGCCTCATCTGTGAAATGAGATACTTGAGTTAAAGCTCTGAGGTCCCTTATTACTTCTTTGCACCCTTGGAAATATAGAGACAAAATACAAAGTAAGGCAGCAAAGAATGGAGCAGAGCTAGTGCTTGTGCAAACCCCACTCCCGCCCCAGATGGGTCTCTTTTCTTCCTGGGCAGGCAGCTCAGCTACATTTCCCAAAGTCTCTGGCAGATAAATAGGGCCAGGTGATTCTGGCCGAGGAAAGATGGTCAGAAACAACTAGGTGTGCCCCTCTCAGGCCCGCCCCTGGAACATCCAGTGGGATCCTCCACGCTCTTTGCCCTTCCATGCTGCCCTTGGAGGCCACGGGTTGAAGACAGCTGTGCCATGAGGAAAGGTCCTTCGTTCCTGGGTCACCCTTCGGAGAAGTGCTGCCCGACCCACGTGGCCTGTGACATGGGCAAGAATTGCATCATCGTTGTTTTAGGCTGCTCAGATTTTGTTTTGTTTTGTTTATCTGAATAATTAGCCCACACTGAATAAAACAGAAAGCAAAGTATGAGTTCAATTCTTCAGATATAGGAAAGATCAGAGGAGAGATGGCTGAAGGCACAGACAAAATGGGAAAGGGTGACATTCCAGCCCTGGCAGGAGCATAAGGACGCAGAATTTGGAGATTTGGTTGTAGTTTGTTCTCAGAGCTGGAGAGAAACGTTCGATGTAATAATCCACCTCCATGTCTTACTGCGCCAACACAGACCCAAAGACCTCCATCATCCAATAGTATCACCAGAAAATATGCAAATGACTCAGTGGATCTGGCAACATGGTAACAAATCGTCATCACCTTAAAGAAGCCAAGGCCACACACAGCCTGGGTGTATTCACTTTGCAGGAGTTAACAGCGCTCACCTGAGATCAATCTTCAATAATACAAGCCCGCAAACCCAGCCCTAGAAGAGGAGGCAAAGCGGACGAGGGTGGATGGGGTCTCAGAGGTGCGTCTTGGAGGGTTCCCCCAGGAAGGAGGTGAGGACGAACTCGTGGACCCCCACTTGGCAGTTAACAGGTCACATTAGTGCCGGGGAGGGGAAGCCACACCCACCAAGCCCTGCTGGGAGGTCCCACCACCCCAAAGTTGGGTCCCTGGGTTCATCCCGGGGCACCAGGTAGGATGTGGGTGAGGAGACAGAGAGGGAGGGAGGGAGGAGGAGAGGGAGGGAAAGCTAGTCAAGAAGAATTGACTTGACTTGGTAGAGGGAAACGTGTTAAGACTCCTAGGGGCAAAATCTCCCTAAGGATTCAGAAGAAAATATCCAATAGGTCAGCTGGCCTCTTCTCTGTGACTAATTGAGCTCCTTGCATGAATAAAAAGGGTCAACATTCAGCCAGAAAGCAAAACAGGGTGTTGTTTCCCTTAATCTACATACAAGCCTCTGAATTCCTGCAGCCTCTGCGAGGGATTTCAGCTACAGAAGCAAGGCTTTTCGAGCACTTTATTGTAACCTCACGCCCAGAGACAACGGTGAGAAGGAACAACTCTTGCACAGGTGAGCAATGATTTGCAATGATTGGCGAGAGTGGAAAACGGAATAAGGGCGGTTGGGGCCAGGCTGTTGAACGGGGCTGGCAAATGGCTCGCTTGCTGGCTCCCAGCCCAGGGCCTTTGCACTTGCTATTCCCTTTGCCTCGAATACGTTTCCCCACACGTGTTTGCAGGGACAGTTCTCTCCCTCCCTTCCACTCAAATGTTCCCTTCCAAAGGTCAGAGATGGCCACCATTAGCAAAACAGCGCCTCCTCCTCACTCCCCCAGGAAACCCCATGTCCTTTTCTGCTTTAATCTTCCTTCAATGCATTATTTTCCCTGTCTGATGTTAAATTATATACCTATTTATCTGTCTCTTATGAGGGCATATCCTTTGTTGTGTTTTCTGCTGTGTCCCCAGGGCCTAGGAGAGGTACCTGGGACATGACAGGCTTCAACAAATACTTATTTGCTGAGCAATCTTGCTTGCTAACTCACAGCAGTAGCTAGCGGCCGCCGGGAGGGCTGTGCTGAGAAAGATTTGAGCATTGGCGTATAGTAATCGACAATGACTGGTATTTTGCCCAGCGTGGGGAAGCAGAGCCAGAGGGTAGGTTGGCACCGCTGCCGCCTAGTATTGGGGTTGAAAACGGTGCTGGGTTTGTACTTTCCTAACGTATTAGCCAATAAGTCAGTATTCTGGATTTATGGGTGGAACGAATGTCACAGTGAAGATCTGGTGGGGGAAGAGATTCCAGCTGGCAAGGCACACAGGTCAGGGCAGAGCGGGGCTGTCATGGGATTTAGCCTGGAGCTGGGAAGGCTGTGGTCGCAGGAAGCCGGAGATCTGGGCAAGGGAGGCCCTGGGCATTTGGAGCACGAGGAGGCTGCGTGGGGAGGCGGGGCTTGTTTGAGAAACTGCCCAGGGTCAGGGAAGGAAGCCTGAGACACAGAGGGGCTGGTCTATCCATTGCCACCCCCTGGTCTCAATGGCATCCTCACGTCACCCAGAGCTGTCCCACCACCTTGCTGGTTCAGAGCAGAGCTATGAAGAGTTCACGAAAGAGGAGTGAGCAGGGAAGAAATAAGCCCACAGATGAATGTCACTAGACTATATCCTTTTAACACTCCTTACATTTGGACTCCTTAAATACAGCGGGGTCACCGAGTATTCTCGTGTAGTCTCTCGGGTCCTTAAGCAAAACGACAAAAAGGAAACCTCCATCTCCTTTTTAGGTTGGTGAATTGGTCAAGCAATGTCAGGACTCTTTTTCATCGTTTTTTGTTTTTTTGTTTTTTAATTTTTATTGGGGTAGAGTTGATTTACAATGTTGTGTTAGTTTCAGGTGTACAGCAAAGTGAATCAGTTATACATATACATATATCTGCTCTTTTTTAGATTCTATTCCCATATAGGCCATTACAGAGTACTCAGTTCCCTGTGCTATACAGTAGGTCCTTATTAGTTATCCATTTTATATATAGTAGTGTGTATATGTCATTCCCGATCTCCAAATTTATCCCTCGGCGCCCCCTTACCCCCTGGTAACCGTAAGTTTGTTTTCTGCCTCTGTAACTCTATTTCTGTTCTGTAGATAAGTTCATTTGTACCCTTTTTTTTAGATTCCACGTACAAGCGATACCATATTTCATCATATGTTTAATGCTAAGTTAACTGTGAGCTCTTAAGCAATTGTCCTCAGTGCCATGCCAGGCCCAGTACAATACTGCCGGTTTCCCAGGGCCAAGCTGCTTCCTCTCTGTCTCTCTCTCCAAAGCAAAATAAAAGAACATCACTGAGCATCTTGGAACCACATTGCCCAGTTTCTGGGATAGGACACAGAATCGATGGGCCCATCTTTATTTTTCCCTACAAGATGTGTTCTTGTGTAATAATCTCCTTCCCGTTTCCTAGAGTGTCTTCCAGCAAACGATGGCAAACATAATATAAACACCACTTGCGGAAGAGATGGTCTTTTATTAGTTCTTAGAAAGGCCTTCATTTCCTTCCAGGCTCATCGCTCTAACTGGGAACCCGCTGATGGTGGGGAGTGAAGGAAATAGATCAGAACAGTAGACACCAGGTTTTCGAAATATGGTTATGCTTCTAATGGTAAAGTAATTATAAGCTGGGACCTTAAAGCATGCTTCCGTTTACCCCCAGGAAGAATTGTACTATTACAGCGTGATGCTAGATTAAGACTGGAGTTTTAAATGACTGAATTGTGTCTCTCTTGAACTGGTGCCGCTTTGTCTCTAGAGATCGGGAGAAAATAAAATTTCATTTCATATTTAGAATATTTTTTACCTGAGGAGCTATTTGGACTTCAGAACTGATTTCTCATGCAGAAGAGATGTGTAAATGTCAGGAAATTAGGCAGAGTTCCGTGTTAGTGATCGCCACTTGGGAGGATGTAATCAGCCACAACAACCAGAGTTTTGGTTCTGGTACACAGGTTCTTTTTACGCAAATGGAATTTTACACAAATGATCTCAAATCCCAGGCTATTCATTTCTCGATTGTTTATCGGCTCACTCTTAAGCAAGAATTGAGTTCAAAAGCATCCTGGTTACAGACCATCCATACAGTCCGTGCCACCTGCATACCCCTTTCTGCCTGAGTGTGGCTTTGTTGATGCCCCTTGAGATGATCACCCATTAGGATTTATTTTTGCCAATCTAAATGCCTCAGCCCAGACTGGGCAGATCATTAGCGGGTGTGAAGGGAGGCTCGGGGAATGAGTGCCCTCCAGCACTTGTCATGTCACTGTGTGACTGTTGCCTGGTCTGATAAAGCAGAAAGAGCAAGCAAGGGGTGCTTTTCTCCTGCCCAGGACGCTGAACTCACAGAAGATGAGACAGCACACGGGGCCGAGGCAGTCAGATCTCACCAGAGAGACTGGGATAAATGTGTTTCCCCTGTTGCTCAAGGAAAAGATTCCAGCGGATGGCAGGGGGCCAAGGGACAGAGAAAGCTAAAGGCATGATGGGAACGACCCTCTGAGGCCGCATGGTGAAGAGGTGGGAGAGCCGATGGCAATCAACCAATTACTACGAAGACGGCAAAGGCTCTGGCTGTGCACACTGAGTTTTCGAATCTCTTGCACAATGAAAGGCTAGCCCAGTGTGTACCGTCTGACAGATGCAGGTGGTACATGTGGGCGTCTTCTGGGCCTTGACTGATCTGTCCTCTCCCAGGCCTGCACCTGGAGAGCAACCCTGCAGGTCAGAAAGGTTGGACCTCCTGGAAGATTTCCACGATCCCTGGAGGCCTGTCCCTTCCAGGGGGAGTTCTCCCTCCACCCAGCTGTGCCTGCATTTCCCCTCAGTGGGCTAGGGGATCCCTTCGCCCCCTCTCCTCCACTCAACAACAAAGCAAGACCATCTCAGGATGCCTGGGAAGAAAGCCACTGCTTAATGAAAAAACAAGTGAGGGCCTATCTACCTATCAGTAACTGTTGTTTGATAGTTATTAATGGATGCCAGAGACAACATGTAAAAGTTACCCTGGTGACTTTGTTAAAACAAAGTAAAATTGGTCAGAGTCCATAGAGGTAAATTTATTCCTTTTAAATAGCATACTTTTAAGGATGACCAACCACCCTGGTGGCCAAACTGGGATGGTTGGTCACCCTACTTCTAGTTAATATCACAGTAGCTGGTTTAGGTTATTGAAAGATAAACCATTAAGTGTTTCAGACCTGGATAGCAAAAATCTAACAGGTGATTCACTCCCTTAGCTTTATCTACAAAAGTAAAAGCATTAAGAAAACCCAATGACTCGGGAGTCAGGAGCTTGAATCCTGGCACCCCACCTACAGACTGTATGAACTTGGGCAAGTTGTCACTCCTTCCCTCTGCGCCTTGGTTACTTTATCTATAAAATGGAGATGTTAGAGCATATCTCAGCAGGTTATCTGAATTCAGCGAGCTAATACATGTGTGATATCGTGATTTATAAGAAGAAATGTATATTTGGTCATCGACCTTTTTCTGGCACAGAGATCCTAAGACCTTTGGAATTTCTTGTGATGCAAGCAATAAAGGTGTCTTTTGTTATGTTAATGAGGTACAATTTGGACTGAACCTAAGGATGGGGGCTCGTTACTAGGGGAGCCAACCCTGTGCTTGGAGTGTTGGAACTTTCAGTCCCACTCCCTGGCCTCTGGGGAGGGGAGAGGGGCTGGAAGTTGAGTTCGGTCACCAATGGCCAATGCGTTAATCAATCATGCTTGTATAATGAAACCTCCATGAAAACCCACAAGGATGGGTTCGGAGAGCTTCTGGGTTGGTGAACACGTGGAGATGAGGGGAGAGAGTGGTCCCAGAGAGGGCATTTGAGCTCCGCACCCCTTCCCCATCCCTTGCCCTAGGGCATCTCTTCCCTCTGACTGTTCCGGAGTTACATCCTTTTATAATAAACTGGTGATCTAGTAAGTAAAATGGTTCTCCGAGTGCTGTGAGCTGCTCTAGCAAATTAATCAGTCCCGAAGAGGTGTTTGTTGGAACCTCTGACTTGCAGCCAGTCGGTCAGAAGCACAGGCGACAGCCTGGGCCTGGGATGGGTGTCTGAAGTCGGGGTGGTCCTGTGAGACTGGGCCGTTAGCCTGTGGAACCTGAGGCCGTCTCCACGTAGATAGTGTCAGAATTGAGTTGAACTGAAGGATACCCAGCTGGTGTTCAGAGAATTGCTGCTTGGTGGTGGTGGTGGAGAAACCCCGCCACACACAAACACACACGCACACGCACACGCACACGCACACACACACACACACACAATGTTATACACCACACTCCTAGTGAGCTGTGGTCTCCAGCTCATCCCAGGGAGCGTGGCGGAATGTTTCCACCATTTCCACACGGATTTAAAAGTAGGCTTTTTCCTAGTGAATCTTTAGGAAGGAAAAAAAATGACACTTATAAAAGGTAATTATATGTGGTTTTCTTCACTGTCACATTACAAATATTAATTACGTAAAAGATTATTTCAGATATCAAAACTTTTACGTGCACGCTGGTCAGTTAATTTATTCAACAAATAATCAAAATTGCATTTTGTCTCTGAGACTTTACAGTTTACAGAATGCTTCTTGACAGGTCATTTTATTTATTGAGGAACTTCTATGTGCAGTTTGGTGCTGTGAGATTGTCAGGCCTTGGAGAGAGAGCGAGAGTCGGGGGGCAGGGGCGGGTGTGCTGAGGGGCACACAATGTGAAATATTTGGGGCCAGGCAGAGGCCAAGACATAGCGGCCGGAAGTGGAAGGGACAGAGGCTGACCTGGCTCAGGAAGTACAGCTGGTGGTCGGGCATCGTGGTGGGCTGGGTCCAGTGGTTCTAGTTGTAGAAACAATTAGCTCTAAGTGACCAATCAGGCAGCCGAGGGGAAGCAGAGGGAGGCTGAGTCCTAGTTCCCAGACATCTGCCCGCGGCATCTAGAGCGGGAGATGTGGGCCCCTGGACCAAGGAGCTGGAGATGGAGGTGGTGAGAGGTAGGCAGGGTCTAAGAGCCAGGTGGGCTGGATCTCAGGGCAGGACACTAGTCATAAAGGGAAGCCAAGGATGGATAGGACCACAGAAAGAAGCTCTAGGCCAGATAGGAGGTAGGGGATGTGCGGGCTGGGTGGAGACCTCTGGTTCTTCAGGTCCTTGTCTGATTGGAAGGAAGGGAGGTGCAAACAATGGCAATGGCATTGGGGCTGCAGTCCCATCTACCTTACCTCAGACCCAAGCATCCCCAGATTGGGGCAGGAAACTGTCAATCTATACATCAGTTAGGGACCTGTCAGGACACAGAGAGCACATGCAAACTGGGTAGCTGGATGATTTAATAAAGGAGCTATTTATAAAGATCTGTGCAGAGTATAGGGAAATCAACAGAAGCCAGAGCAGAAGTACTAGAAATAGTCAGTTCCACCCTTAAGCCTGAGCAGAACCCAGGGAAAGCAGTGTTATGTGGAAAGGGCTGCCTGATAGACTATGTGGCCTTCCATGGAGGGGTACACCCAAGCCGAGGCAACACAGTATGCAGGGGGTTGGCAGGAAAATACCTCCACCTCACCCTTCTCCCACCTCCGATACCTTTTTGGTACCTCTCACTGGCCACATCAACCAGAAGGCAGAAGGCAGGTATGGCTGTTAGTGTAGTCTGTACAGGCCAGCCTCCCCGGGCACAGAGTGGGCAGAAGAAGGGTGCAGAGTAGATCTGGAGGGACAATGGGAAGTAACCAGAAGACTTCACCCTCTTTGTCTCTTAGCTTCCTCACTGTTTTTTATTTGAGGAATAATTGGTATCCTCAACCAAGGGCACATATAGTCCTCTTGGTGATGGTATCAGGGCCAATTTAGCCACACTCCCTCCAAAATCAAAAGCATTAGCACAGCTAGTAAATTTCATATGAGGACAGAAAACAAGGGTAACAGCAATTCATCAACAGACGCACAGATGCTACAGTCCCCATTTTCGTAGCTGGTCACAGGCCTGAGTTATAACATAGCTTTCTCCCCCCACCATGCATTCCATGTGCCCCCTTCCCTCTGCCAGCATCTTGGCTGGACGGCGGATGGGGGCAGCGTCAACAAGATCTTCATTTCTGCAAAATCTGATTCCTTGGTGGTCTTGCCTTGATCAGTTGACAGTTTCTCTTTTGTCCAGAGCTACTGGGCAAGTGAGGAGGACAAGGCACCGCAGGGCATCTCCTGGATTGCAGACATAATTCTTCTTGCCCCCGTTCTGTAGCGGTTACCCAACCTCCCTTTTGGTGATCAGAACCCCAGACAACACAGTGACCCCTTTCTTCTACTGGTTCAATGACAAGAGGAGGCCAAAACGACCAGAAGACCTTCCAACAGAGCAGAACCATGACTGTGGCCCCAGGGGAAGTCTTCCTCCCTTGAATACTATTAACTCTAAACCGTCTGGAACTAAAATTGTGGAAACAGAAAGTACAAATTCCTTCAGGTGTTGTCTGGTGTATCAGTGAGAGAAGCCACTTCTACCTCCAATCCTTGGTTTCCCAAATTCTGGAGGTGATGGTACCATATACTAGCAGCTGGTTTAAGGTTTATACTTCATCCTGAACGTGTCTGGGCCTTCAGCGGGCCATTGCACCATTCTATCAAGACAGCTCTAGCTAGGTAATGGGACATAGGGGAGACCAGTGAATTCTGGGCCATGATCCCATAGTCCCAATTTCTTTGCCCTGAAACGTGTCCTCTAGTTGTAGGACATCTTGTATGGGATACCACAATGTCAGATAAAATATTCTCTAGGGCCACAGATGGTGACACACACCTGAAGTGCTTCAGGTGAGGAAGGTAAATCTTTCCCTAGAACTACAAATGCCTGCCACTTCATGATATAGGTGGTTTAACACAATCAGTTTGCCGCCAAGGCTGATCCACTCTTAATACCCCACAGTCATTCCCTTTTTTCTTAAAGCCTCATTTTTTCCTAAGAAACCCAGCTTTACTGCGTATCAGCTCAACTACAAATTGAGAACAAAGTCAGTCCATATGACTTTTTCAAACCAGACTTGAGACAGTGGAAGATAACATTGACCATTCTTGTATTTCTGCTGGTGTCCAGACGCTGGGGCTTGCCCTCACATCCCCATCCTGGTAGAACGATGGAACAGGCATGGAGACTCCCCACTCGGACGAGTCACCTTCTTGTGTGTCCTTTTGCAGTTCATGATCTTAAGGTTTCCCCAAGCCACCTGAGAGACTGAAGTAACTTGGCTCTGTTGAAGCCTGGAAATAAAAACGTCCTTGAGAAGCGTTTGTGAAATCTCTCTTACTGGAATGTGGATTAAAAAGACTTGCTGTGGTACGCTGCTAAATCTTTACAAATGTTTAAGATAAAGCGCAAATGAGAAAAACATGTTCAGTGAGTCTTTCTGGTTTGGGCTAAACTGTGTTCTTAATTCTCTTCTACTGAAATGTGTTATGATCAGGGAGAATGACCGCAGGCCAGATGGTGAAACCATTGTCCTTTTGTAGTTGGGGTGACTTCCCCTCGAAGCGCTATGCTGTTTCTTTCTGACTCGGTCTCATTTTCTCTCTCTCTCTCCCACCTCACTCATGACACAGAAGTCAATATTTGGGGTACTTTTATTTAGTAACATTACAGTGACCATGAGTCACTAATACAGTGTTTTGGACCACTGGCAAACTTTTTAGATGGAAGTGGAAACTTGGGTGGGCTAAGTTTCTTACTAATTAAGATAACTGAAAAGAAACATAAAAAATGGCAATGAGAAGAAAGTAGATTGTGTGGGGAAAAAACTGGACTTCTATGATTTTGTAGTATTTTTTAAAAATTATTATTTATTTATTTTTGGCTGTGTTGGGTCTTTGTGTGCGAGGGCTTTCTCCAGTTGCGGCAAGCGGGGGCCACTCTTCATCGCGGTGCGCGGGCCTCTCACTATCGTGGCCTCTCTTGTTGCGGAGCACAGGCTCCAGACGTGAAGGCTCAGTAGTTGTGGCTCACAGGCCTAGTTGCTCCACGGTATGTGGGATCTTCCCAGACCAGGGCTCGAACCCGTGTCCCCTGCATTGGCAGGCAGATTCTCAACCACTGCGCCACCAGGGAAGCCCTATAGTATTTTTAAGTAAAATTATTCTGGAAGTATAACATACATACAGAAAATGATACAAATCATAAGTAGCTCAAGGAATTTTCCCCAAACGAATCATGTGTAACCACTACCCAGATCAAGAAACAATATTGCCACCCCCTCGGAAGCCCTATTTGTGTCTGCTTTCATCATTTTATTACTATTACCCCTAAGGGTAACCACTATCAAGACTTTTATCCGCAGCAGTTTGTCTAGAATTATACGTATGCACACGTTTGTGAATTGGTTCTCTCATGCAAAATTGTGTTTGTGAAATGTATTCATGTTATTGCATGCAGAGTAACACATTCATTGCTAGTGGTCTGGAGCAGGGACAGGCAAATTACCCCAGCCTGTCCTTGTATGGCCCACCAGCTAAGAATGGCTTTTGCATTTGTAAAGAATCATAAAAAAACAAACAAACACACACACAAGAATATGCAGCAGAGACAACATGTGGCCTGTAAAACCTAAAATATTTACTCACTACCCCTTGACAGAGAAAGTTTGCTGAACCCCGCCGTAGAGAATTGTGTTGTGTGACTATACCACAATTTATTGTTTTATTCTACTGCCGAGGGATATTTGGGTGGTTTTCAGTTTTTATCTATCATGAAGCGTGCAGTGCTTGCATGTGCGTTTTGGTGTCTATGTGTACACATTTCTGTTGGGGATATACCCAGAGGTAGAATTATTGGAGTATAAGGTATGAAGATATTCAGTGTTAGTAAATACTGCCAAACAGTTGTACAAATTTACACACTCATCAGCAGTGATTGGGAATTCTAGTTGTTCCACATCCTTGCCAATACTTGGTGTCACCCATCTTTTTAATTTTGGTCATTTCAGTGTATGTGTAGTGGTATCTCCTTGTGGTTTTGGTTTGTATTCACCTGATGCCTCATGGCATATGTACTTTTTCATGTGTTTATTGAACATTTGCGTATTCCTTTTGTGACATAGCTGCTCACATGTTTTGTCCAAAGTTTGTCTGTATTTGTCTTATTGATTGGTAAGAGTATCAAATTATTTGTTAGATAGGATTGCAAATACCTTGTTCTACTCAGTGATTTGTACCTTAACTCCCCAATGGTATCCTTCGATGAACAGAAATTCTTGATTTTAATAGTCTAACTTACCAGTTTTCCTTTTTGATCAGTGCTTTTTATATCCTATTTAAGAAGTCTTGGCCTACCCTCATGTCACACAGGTATTCTCCAATGTTTTCTTCTAGAAGTGTTATTGTTTACTTTTCACATTTAGATCTACAGTTCATCTAGAATAGGTTTCTTTGTATGGTGTGAGGTAGATGTCAAGATTCATTTTTGTCTCCTATAGTATCTAATTGGTCCAGCACTGCTTTTGGGAAAAAAAAGGATGATTTCTCTACTCTACTACAGTGTCACCTTCATCATGAATCAGTTGCAGTATATGTGCAGATCTGGTTTGGACTTACGAAGGTGTTTCGTAGGAATTCATCTATGGATGAGTAAGAACTTCAGCTTTCTCCTTTAAGAGTGTCTTGACACTTCTTGGCCCTTTCTGTTCCCATATAAATTCATTGAATTGAAGAGGAAAAATGAGATTTTTATAGTATAAAAAGCAAATATGATATATCCCTCCATTTATTTAGGTCCTCTTTAACTTCTCTGTATGCTATGTTGTAATTTTCAATGCAGAAGAATTACAGTTGACCCTTGAACAACACAGGTTTGAACTGCATGGGTCTACTTATTTGCAGATTCTTTTCAATAGTAAATACTACAGTGCTGCTTGGTCTGAGGTTGGTTGAATCCTCTCATGCAGAACCGCAGATTTGGAGCAACTGCTGATATAGGGGGCCGACTATATGTTATATGCAGATTTTGCACTGTTGAAATGACAAAATTATACAGTAGAAGGGAATAGCTGTTGCCAGAGGTTAGAGATAGGAGCAGGGGTTAGTAGTAAGGAGGAGGCAGCTGTGGGTATGTAAGGGTAACATGAGGGCTCTTTGCAATTGAACTGTTCTGTATCTTGATTGTGGTGGTGGTCATGGAAATCCACCCATGTGATGAAATCCCATAGAACTCAACACACACACACATGCACACATACACACAAACAAGTGCCTGTAAAACTTAAGAAATCTTAATAAGATCAGTAGATTGTATCAGTGTCAATTTCTCAGCTATGGTCTTTACAAAACACTAGTTAAGCTTTTTTAGTAAAGGCATTGAGAATTTGGACAAAAATGAGGACAGTAGAGTGAGAAAGAAGCAGTGTACGTAACACGCAGATAATAAAGGATGATAACCTGGGAAAATTTTTTCTTAAAAATTTAACTAGAACGTCGTCAGTTTTATTGATATTCTCAAAAAACTAGTTTTTTGTTTCCTTAATATTTCCCTATTGTTTTTCTATTTCACTGATTTCTGCTTTGATCTTGATTATTTCCTTTCTTCTGATTACTTTAGGTTTCATCAGCTCCTCTTATTTTTGTTTCTTAAGGTTTAGTCTTTGAAAATTTTTTCTTTTCTAATATAGGTGTTCAGTGCTATAAATTTCCTTTTAAATATAGCTTTAGCTGCATCTCAAACATTTTTGATAGGTTATGTTTTCATTTTCATTCAGTGCAAAATACTTTCTCATTTTGTGTATTTTTTCTGAGATCCGTAGGTTATTTGGAAATCTGTTATTAATTTCCAAATATTTGAGGATTTCCTAGGGATTTTTATTACTTATTTCTAATTTAATGCCATTCTAGAGAGCATACTTTGGATGACTTCATCCCTTTTTACATTACTGAGAATAGTTTTATGACCTGGAACATGGCTTATCTTGGTAAACATTCCATGTGCTCTTGAAAAAAATATGCATTCTGCTGTTTTTGGGTGGAGTGTTCTTTGATGCAAATTAGGTCAGCTACATTGATAGGGTTGTTCAAATCTTCTGTATTAATTCTGATTCTCTGTATACTTGTTTTCTCAATTGTGAATAGATGGGTGGTGAAATCGTCTTCCATAATTGTGGATTTCTCTGTTTCTCCTTGCAGTTCTTTCAATTTTTACTTTATATATTTTGAAGGTCTGTTTTAGAAACATAAATATTAGAATTGTATGTCCTTTTGATTAATTTATCTGTTTATCATTATAAGTGACCCTCTTGGTCCTTGGTAGTGTTTTTGCTCTGAAATTGACTCCATCTGATTTTAATATACCAATCCAAGCTTTCTTTTGGCTAGTATTAGCATGGTTTATCTTTTTCCGTTCTTTTACTTTTAACCTCTTTGTGTCTTTACATTTCAATTAGATTCTTGTAAGCAACATATACTTGGGTCTTGATTTTTTTTAATCCCATTTGACAATCTTTGCCTTTTTAATTGAGGTGTTTAGGTGGTATACATACATCTTCTTTATCCATTCATCTGTTGATGGACACTTGGGTTGCCTCCATATCTTGGCAGTTGTAAATAATGCTGCTAGGAACACTGGGTTCAAATTAGTGGGGATTTTTTTTGGATAAATACCTAGCAGTGGAATTGATGGGTCATATGGTAGCTTTATTATTAGTTTTTTGAGAAACCTCCATACTGTTTTCCACAGTGGCTGCACCAATTTCCATTCCCACCAACAGTGTAGGAGGGTTCCCTTTTCTCCACATCCTCGCCAACATTTGTTGTTTGTTTTCTTTTTGATGATAGACATTCTATCACAGATGTGAGGCGATATCTCACTGTGATTTTGATTTGCATTTCCTTGCTGATTAGCAATGTTGGCCATCTGCCTTTCCTGGAAAAAAGTCTGTTCTGTTCTTCTGCCCATTTTTTAATTGAGTTCTTTGTTTTTTTGGTGCTGAGTTGTATGAGCTATTTATATATGTTGGATATTAATCCCTTATTGGTCATATCATTTGCAAATATTGATATTTTCTCCCATTCAGTAGGTTGTCTTTTCATTTTATTGATGATTTCCTTTGCTATGCAAAAGCCTTTTAGTTTAATTAGGTCCCATTTGTTTGGTTTTGCTTTTTTTTTCTTTTACTTTAGGAGATAGATTTTTTTTTAATTGCTGTTATTTTTGTCAAAGAGTGTTCTACCTAAAATTTCAGTTATATTTTTAATTTCTAGAATTTCCCTTTAATATATTAGAATTTTCTATTGAAATTCTTCACCATATCATCTACTCTTACAAACTCATTCATCCTATATGTGAATGTGTATAGTAACTGAAATAGCTTGATCACCTTTGTTTCTATTTTTATTGCCTATTTTTCTCTTGACCTTCTTTTATATATACTTGATGTTTTAATTAAATGTCAAACATCATGTATGAAAACTGAGGAGACTGAGGATTTTTTTTCTTCCTTCAGAGAGAATTAATGTTATCTCTGATAGATAGCTCAAATATGGGCAGTTTACCTTAATCCTTGGTTCAAAGCTATGTTATAGACTTTGCAAGACTGAATCTATATTTAATTCAAGACTACATTTAGTATGTACTCCAGACCCTCAGCTGAGAGCATGGGTGTTTACTAGAGCTTAGAGGGTGCCAGACTCACAATGTTTATCTTCGCAGATATACAAGACCACTAAAACCTCTGCATTATTTTCCAGCTGGTTTTGTAGAGGTTTCTGAGCCTTTTGTATTGCACAAATTAAGAATCAGGAAGTGCCTCAAGGGGAAAACTGCTATGGAGTGTCAGGCTCACTTTCCTGGACTTCTCTTCCTTCTACATACTGGGACCTTAAAGTCTTGGCCGCCTTGGCAACCCCAAACTCCTCTTTTGCCTTTGCATCCCTGTGAGATTAGCAAAAGCTCTTCTGGCTTAACTGATTCTTGATAACCTTCTTCTGCCCAGTTCAACCTTACTTTCTCTGTATCAGGTATCAGCAAATGTCCTAAGAGGAAGAATGGAATGAAGATGGTTGCGTTCTCAATGGGTTTCCATTTTCTTGAGAGCTTTGGCCCCTCAGATGCTGGCATTTGTCCCAGCATCTCCCTAGTGCCCTCAAACAAATTTACAGTGTATTTAATTTTCTACTTCTTTTCAGCTGAAGCATTCGTCTACTACAAATCACTCCATCATAGCCTAGAGAGAAATACTCTCTGGGATTTTAATAAAAAACAAGTTTGAGTTGTGCACATGCAGATGCCAAAGATTCTATACTATTTTTCATTTGACTCTAGTTGGTCACATTTACTAGTACTAGTGTTCATGAGTCTTCTCATGATATTTTCTGTTGTGCTCATAGTAATGGAATAACTAATTTTGGTAGTAATAACAGTGGTGGTGTCTATGGAAGAGTAAAGTTTTGAGATGTTAAACTTTCCAATATTTCCACCTTTTGCTTTTACCCCTTTTACAAAGAGTTTGTTCTGTGTCCATTGTCCCATGTGAAAATATGACAGAATGGAGAGCGAAGAGGCCTATGAGTCTCTGACTTTGGTGTTCCAAAAGTCTAGGCCTTTAGGACGACTTAGAGAATGTGTGGCCTCAACAAAACTCTTGAGAGAAACAGGGTGGAGAGAGTAGAGGTCTCGCTGCTCCAAGACAAGAACATAATTCCCCACAGTTGATGGTGATAGAAAGTGACGGGAGAGAGAGAGCCGTGGTATAGCAGATGCCATTGGTGCCCTGCCCCAGCCCTCTGGCCCCAACTAACCACCTTAGAATATGCCCGTCTAACATCTAACTGCCACGGCCTACACTTCTATGCCTGAGGATTTTCTCTGGCTCCCAAATCTCATTTTGCCTTCATCTTTGGCAGACTGAAAGTATCTGATGACTAGTCCCTCCAGCAAACAGCTTTCAACCAATGACAGGAGTCGGTATATAAATACTCCAGTCCCCAACCCGACTTGTGTGTTCTACATGGGTTGTTATGTCATTTCCCCAGAAGGTTAAGTCCCAGTTAACCACAGTGGCTTGATAATTCCTTCTTCTGGCTGCTTCCCTTCCCTGTCTCTCTCCCCAACTCTCCTACTGGTGTTTTCTTCATCTCCCGAAGAAACCATTTGCACTAGAATCCTTATCTCGAGAGCCTACTTCTGGGGGACTCTAGCTAAGACAGGGCTTAGACTGGTGCAGATGCTCCAGGACCTGGTTCCCAGACAGTAGCCAGAGGGGACAACAGGACTCCAGAGATGAAAGGCCGAGGATTCAGGGGGGCTGTGGGACATGAGGCATGGTCAGCCTCGCAGAATGTTTGTTGAAGGAGCATTAAATTAAGAAGAATCTTCTGCATTAGTGAGTGGTCTGTTTCCTAGTTGGGTAGATAGTGGTAAGCTACGTTTTGAAAGTTAAGTAAATGACTCACCAGCTAAAAACAAGTACTTTTGTTTGCAAGAGTAGCCTGGCCTAGGCTTTTTATCAGGATGAAGTGTTCTGTTCCTTTTGCCCTTATTTGCCCCGTATCAACCATCAGAATGTTCAAAAACAGGGAAATTATTCTGAATGTATAGAAGCAAATGGATTTTAATGATTATTCTAGATGCCATTCATCTCAGATCTGAAAGTTTTCAAAGAGGAGCCAGAAGTAATTCTGTTTTTCAGATTTGTCTTAAGTCATTCAAAGTCTGATACAAAATGGAGTGATTTCCCTCTTAATTCCCTGTCTAAAACTTCCATTTTGCTCATTAAACATTGTCAATCCAGTGAGATTATGAAACTGGTGATTCAGTTAAGGCTTGAAAACTTAGATATGGCTTCTTGGCTTCAAAATACCAGAAAACATTTCCTAGCAATTGAAATGTTCATGATTGCCAGGTGACTCAATACATTCACTCAGGCTGTATAGGTGGCATTTTTCTGCGTGTGTATATGTATACACAAATTTGTCCCCAATACACACACGTGTTCAGTTTACTCCTCACTCCATTTCTTCTCTCTTCAAAGTAGAAGGAAACTTTCTTCGGCGTTCCTTTAGAAGGGAAACGGCAGGAGATCACAGTAACCCAGTACTAATCATCCAAATCACTCCAGTTATGATGTAGTACAGGAAACACAAGTTGTAAAACTAGAAGATCCATAACAAACTGAGCACCTTTAAAGCTTGTTATCAGTCAAACATTCCTCTTCACTTAACATCAGAATCTACCGAGTCAAGAAATCAACATGGTTTTGGTCAGCAAGACAGATATTTTTATTGGTCCCTCTATGTCCAATTTCTCTCTTCCCACTCTGTGTCCTGAGAAGCTGAACTCTATAAAGGTAATCAGTGGGCTCCCTTGCTCTCGGGATTCCATTTGGGTTTGGCTAGTGGGTGTCTCTGGTAGGAGACCAGAAGACGGTAGAAGAGTGATGTCAGGGTAATTAATCTCCAGGTCCCTCTCAGCTGGGTCACTGCAAATGGCTTGTGTCCTTCTACGTAAATCACCGCTCCTTCGAAGCATCCCTGCCTGCCAGCTACAGATACGCTCCCTGGGTCACAGGAGGCGGTTTGAGGAATGGAGGAGGCTGGTAACGGCTTCCTGATGTTACTAACCCAGATATCCTTCAGCATCCTTTACTGGTTTCCCCTAACCCTGTCCAACAACATTTTAAAACTTTTTTTTTTTATTAAACTCTCCTCAATTATAGCGTCTGAGTGAGTATGCCATCTGTTTCCTGCAGGGACCAAGACTGATACAGTTTGTCCCTCCTCGTTTGTCAGACGTTAAGCAGAACAAGACAATGCAATGCCGTGGATTTGCGATGCAAGTCAATTGCAAAGTGAAATTATACATTTTGCAAAAGACGGTAAGATTTCATGAAGCAGATAAAAATGGTGTTGGAGAGCTCTTCGAATCACATGTAAAACTATTATCTAATGCAGTTTAGCAGAATTTCTCTAGTTAAAAATTGAAGAGAAAATCCACGCTTAGGCATTTCAAAAGAGAGTGATTTTAATGTCAAGGATTAAGAGAGGCATTAGGGGCTTCCCTGGTGGCGCAGTGGTTGAGAATCTGCCTGCCAATGCAGGGGACACGGGTTTGAGCCCTGGTCTGGGAGGATCCCACATGCCGCGGAGCAGCTAGGCCCGTGAGCCACAACTACTGAGCCTGCGCGTCTGGAGCCTGTGCTCCGCAACAAGAGAGGCCGCGATAGTGAGAGGCCCGTGCACCGCGATGAAGAGTGGCCCCCACTTGCCACAACTAGAGAAAGCCCTCGCAGAGAAACGAAGACCCAACACAGTAAAAAAATAAATAAAATAAAATTAATAAAGAGAGGCATTAGGCAAACATATAAATCCTTTGCTGCTGCTGCTGTTGCTTCTTTTTTTTTTTCGAGACACTTTCTTTATGCTTGTGTCATAAAACTATCTGACGTGAAGGATGTCCTTATATGCCATCCTACTCTTATTTTAGGAATATTGCACCCAAAAGCCACCTAAAGAATACTCAGTGTATTTCTTGTTTGTCTTAAGAATTAGCATGTAATTACAATTATAACCTACACTTCAATAAATGTAAGATAAACTTACTTTCATAATTTTTCACTTTATTTTTAAAGATTAAGTCATAGTCAAACTTCTTATTTCTCTACTGAGTATCAAGTTTTGGTCCCCAGTTGAAGTGGATTCACTCAAAGTGGCTTTTTCCCAATGACCTTTGGCTAAGAGGACCTTCTGAACGTCCTTGGAGGAACTGCCGAAGGCCACTGGGGGAGAAGAGACTGTCTGTTCCTTAGGAGATTTCTGAGGGCATCCCTTTGGATTTGGGGTTGGCCTCCGGAATCACACAGCTTGGGGTTCAGATTCCAGCTTCAACTCTGCTAGCCCTTTGGCCTTGGCCGGGCCCTCAGTCTTGGGAATCCCATCCCCAGTCACATCGTTGAAGCACTTAGCCCAGGTTTCTAGCACGGGGTAAACACTCAGTTACGATCAGCTCCCAGCAGAATTACTGAAATTATTGTGCAGTTAGTAGTTCTATTTGATAGGCTGCTCTGTTAAACATTATATCCGTTTACTAAAATTAAAACAGTAAATATTGCTTATGTTTCCACCAGTTTCAAAACGAAGAGGTTTAGAGAAAAAAGGCAATGGAAACAGGATCTCTACCTTTCAAAGAAAAGAATCCATAATTTATACAGAAATATCAAAACAAGAGAAGTAGCAAGAAATATCAAAAAAGAGAAGCCTGAAAAATAACAGAAGAAAAGGCAATTAAATTAATTAAGACAATAAAAGTAAATAGGGGAAAAATCCTTTTCTAAAGGGCAAATACCAGCTGAAACATAAACTCTAACTAAGCTACTAGACTCCTAATAGATAAATCAAGATGACGTAAACTCTAACTAAGCTATTAGACTCCTAATAGATAAATCAAAATGACAAAGAAATATAAAAATTAAAAGAATAAATAAAGACTCTCAGGAATATGCAAAACGTAAAGGATGCAAGGGGGACAGTATTTATAGTCATACAAAGTTAAATTCACTGTAAAATGCATTGTAATTATAATGAGAAATGGAATAATTTTATAAATTAGTATAAAGTATAATCAATAACAAAATGAAAGCAAGCAGGAACATTTATGTGCCCCCAAACATAGCGTCAAAATATAGAAAGCAAAATTTTAAGACAATTAAAGAGTAACTAACAAACCCCAAATGCAGGGATATAGCAACACACGTGTATCAGCCAAGGGCCTACTGAGTATGAAAATAATAACCCCCTCTTAGCTTCCATACCTTAGAACAGAGTTTCCCAACCAACCAATAAGCACTCTTGGGCCATAGGACCTCGTAAGTCCTTAAGTTGTATAAGGAGCTTAGGGATGCTGAAAACTTCAGTTTGGTCACCCCCAGCCTTGCGCAGCTTTTCCTGGTACTTCTCAGAGAACTGCTTAAACAGACTGTCTGACCGCATGGCCTGCAGTCCCTGAGACCAGAGAGAGAGAGTAGGATAAGGGACATCCCTCTGTGCCACTGCCGCCCAGTACACTGAGCTTGGCAAGGAAGTGTCTGCCACCTGGGCATCTGATTTGGTAGCCACCTGCTGAGAGGTTCCTGTCCTGGGGCAGGTAAGTCCAGGTAGGGGGACAGAGGGGCAAGTTACACAGCAAGCACGTGGCTGGGAGTTAAGGAGGTTGAACTGGTACCTGGCCAAGCCTCAGGCCTACGTCTCTGTCGTGTGATTTGGATGCTTTGTGGCAGGCGGCTGTGCCTGTCTTTTTAAAAATTTTTTATTGGAGTAGAGTTGATTTACAATGTTGTGTTCATTTCAGGTGTACTGCAAAGTGATTCAGTTATACATACATATATATCTATATTTTTTTCTGATTTTTTTTCCCTTATAGGTTTTTACAAAATATTGAGTAGAGTTCCCTGTGCTCTACAGCAGGTCCTTGTTGGTTATGTATTTTGTATATAGTAGTGTGTTTATATCCCACACTCCTAATTTATCCCTCTCCCCAACCCCTCGCCACCTTTTGGATATGCCTTTCAATGCTAGCAGCACCGTGACTCGTCTGACAATGTATGTGCAAACTGAAAATGAGAGTTTCCTCACTATTTAAAAATATTCCTATAAAGTTTCATTTGATACAAAAATCCATTTGCATTTCACAATTTATTTCACCAATACAACTTTCAGATGTAAGGTGTCAGATGCTTTAAATACCATTTTCACTGTTGTAGAAGTTTTTGTGGTTATTTATAAAGTTTAAATTTGTCTTACCTATAAAAGAAACTTGTGTCAATAGCAACAATGAAAGACTGACAGAAATTATTCTTTAAAAGTCTCGTTTAGGAATTATATGCCGCATAGAACAAGAGAATAAAAAAGAGTGTTTCATGAAAGTTAAAAAAAATGCAATGATTACACTTAACCAGTGGGAGAACTGACACTTCAGTATTTATTCTAAAATATTTGTTCCTAAAGTAATACTTCAAATATATGAGGCCAAGAATATATATACATATATATGTATACATATATATATATACACATATATATGTATGTATAACTGAATCACTGTGCTGTACACCTGAAACTGACATGACATTGTAAACCAACTATACTTCAATTTAAAAAATAAGTAAATAAATAAAATTTTTTAAAGAAGAGAAAAAAGAATAAAATGAAGGAGATAGACCTACACAGAATATCAGTTAGCATTCTGAATTGAAAGCCACATGCCTGTTTTGAAGCCAGGGACACCATTTAAAATTTATTTTGGTCATGCAATGTAGTTAAACCTACATGGTATCAATTGAATGATTTTTTTTCCCACTGGCATGCTTTAGTAACATGTATGAAGTCTTCTCACTGTCCCATTCCTGTGCTTTCAGCATCTCATTTATATGCAAATTCTCGTGTATGCAACTTATTCTCTGGTAAACGGTGCCAGTGGATTGAGTGGCTCTGTAATTACGTTCCATCCCCATCTACACTATTTGTTTCTTATTTTCTCCCTGCCACAGTCCCTGCTTCGTGTTCCAGTCATGAATTACTGAGCAGCTCCCGCAGCAATTTTTCTTGTGCGTGATGGGATGCATACCTCCCTCCCCTTGATCTGTTACCCATTTACCTGTACTTTCTAAACCCAGTGCCTGAGACTTGTCCCTTCTTCCTTTGGATTGTTTCCTTTGTTATTTCCTTTTAATCTGGAAGTCTTTGGTTCTAATAGAGATAAGTCGTTCCACTAACTATCTTGGCCCCTTCCCTCTCCTCCCTCAGTGTGCTTTATGCGCTACTGAAATTTACTACTACCAGTAAAATGATTTTATATACGTGTGTGTGTTTGGGGCTGCTCAGGAAAATTTCATGTGGGATGGTCATGCCAGGAATAAACATTATGCTTACAGATTTACATATAAATATAAACACAATGTGTAGACTTGTTTTTACACATACGTACAAAGGTATGTGAATAAAGTGTGTATGTGTGTGTGTGGAGAGTCTACATGGGCCCTGGAACAGTAATACTTGTGTTTGAACCCTAGATCTATCATTGATGATTTGTGCGACCTTGGGCAATTTCTTAAACTTCTCTACTTCATGTGCCACACTGGTAAAAATAAGGATAAGAAAAGTATCTATTTCACAGGGTTTTTGGAGGATTAAATAAATAAATAAATACAAAGTGCTTCTTGGGGCATTGTAAGCATAAATGCAATAAATGTCAGCTATTTTTCATTATCACACAGGACAAACAATAGATATAGACATACGCAAAGAGGTGTCAATTAGATTAGATCCTTCTGTTCACTCAACCAAAATTCACAGCACCTGCTGAGTACAAGAGGCCTTGCTAGAGTGCTC
Organism: Balaenoptera borealis; assembly: GCF_965194805.1. Classification (NCBI taxonomy): domain Eukaryota; kingdom Metazoa; phylum Chordata; class Mammalia; order Artiodactyla; family Balaenopteridae; genus Balaenoptera; species Balaenoptera borealis. Next base: position 6,660,809 of record NC_138871.1, read on the forward strand.
AGAGGGGTGTGGAGATGGGGAAACTCTCACCTGTGCATCTGTGATCCTGCACAGTCCTCCTGGGTGAGGACCGAGATGAGCCTCCTCCCTCTGTACCTAGTCTCCGTACCTAATCTGGTAACCTGGCAAAGGAGGCTGCCCACACCCACCGTGTGGTTGGGAATGATGGTAAAGCTCCAGCTGGCACTAACCAGCCCATCCTCACCCATTTACCACCTGAGCTGTTCCATTTGCCCAGCAGGGAATTGCAGGATTCCCAGACACACCTTCGCATCCCACCTTCATGGAGAGGCTTCCTCATGCAGCCCCTCGTGGTCCAGCGCGTGCTGCCCACATGGGCTTGTTTCCTGGTCCCGGCAGACAGGACCAGGTGTGTTTCCTGTGCTCTCGTTCCCCACTGTGGGGCATGAGGATGTAGGATGCATCACTTCCCTGCAGGGAGGGCTCGAGAACTTTGCCAAGTACACAGCCAATTGGCTCAGGGGAACAACAGCTCCACAAACACAGTCCTTCCCCGGGGTAGAGGTAAAGCCCTAACTTTCTCCTCCTGGAGAAGCAGGGGGTGGTGGTGGTGGTGTTTGGGGTCGGGCATCCTGCCGCTGACCCACTGGGTGCAGAGCATTTGCCCCATCTCTTCCGTCACCCTCGCTCATCACTTCCTGCTCCCAGCTCCAAACACACCCGGCAGTATCACTTTCACAAAGGGCTTTGCAGTTTGCAGCCTGCTTTGGAAACTGCCCCGTACCTATGGGAGGATGTGTCCTGTGCTTCCCAATTTATAGATGAGGAAACTGCAGCTCTGAGATATTATAACTTGCTCCAGGTTGCACAGGAGGACAAGGTTAACACATGACAGAACTTGGGCTCGTAATTGGTTTCACCCAGCTGCAGCGTAATGACCTTTTCATTCATGGACTCCCTCAACAAATCCTTATGGAGGACCTACGATGTGCCCAGGTCATGCAGAGACAGGCGTGGACAGGGCTGGCGCCACCCCGACCTTGCAAAGCCTCCAGCCTCCAGGAGAAGATGCACAACAAAGTAACTGACTGTAACTGAGTGTAATGGGTGTTGTAGCAGAAGAAGTACTTTTATTAAACAAGGTGCCAGGGACCTCCCTGGCTGTCCAGCGATTAGGACTCCGCCCTTTCACTGCTGAGGGCCTGGGTTCAATCCCTGGTGGAGGAACTAAGATCCCGCAAGCCGTACAGCACGGCTGGAAAAAAAAACCAAACAAACATCGTGCCAGATGTTTTACCAGAGGATGGAAATAAATCTGGATGAAGGCATCTGTGACTAGCCCCACCTCCAGGGACTTGTTTTTTGTGTTTTTAAAAAAATAATCATAATTATTATTTTTATTGATAGTTATCGATTTTTTATTTTATTATTTATCATTTTATTATTTTTTCCTTCTAGTTAATTTACAATGCTGTGTTAGTTTCTGGTGTATGGCAAAGTGATGCAGTTATACATATATGGGTATTCTTTTTCATATTCTTTTCCATTATAGTTTATTACAAGGCAATGAATATAGTTCCCTGTGCTCTACAGTAGGTCCTTGTTGTTGGTCTATTTTATATATAGTAGTTTGGACTTGTTGCTGCTCACATCCCAGGCCCGGGGTGGGGATGTCTGTACGGGGAACACAGGGATGCTGGCCAAGAGGGGCAGGCAGTCTCCCCCCGGGTGCCCCCTGGCACTTGGGGAGCTCATACAAAAGCACGGTGACAAGATGCAGCCCAGAGCATTCAGCATCCTGCCGGTGGTGGGTTATTGCTGGGTGGGCGAGCAGTGGGAAGTGAACGGAAAAGGGAATGAAGGAGGCCTGGCTGGGGATGTTCGCACAGACCCACCCTCAACAGCTGGCAGAAAATGCGTTCTCTGACCTGCTGCAAGTGTACACTAAAGGATTAACCTGTCTTTTGTGTTTTTTGTTTTTAATGAAGGGATTCTGCCTTATCAGGAGTAGGTCTCCTTGGTATGAAATTGATGCATTTTATAAGGAGTTTTCTGAATAGTAAGGTAAACAAACAAAATAGCCATAACGATAATCCCCACCACTTACCGAATACTCTTTACATCCTGTTCAGACACGATGTGGTTGAATTTATACCATCACTCTGTGTCGTGGGTGTTGCATAGATGAGGAAGCTGAAGTTAAGTTTCGTGCTCAAGGGGCCAGAGCCAGTAAATGGCAGAGGCAGGATTCAAACCCAAGTCCTTCTGATGTCAGATCCCACCCTCTTAACCACCAAATCGCCCATCGTACCATCCAGCACAGAGGCAAATGCTACAGTGGCAGTGCACAGGCATAATGAATTCTGCCTCAGAGAGGAGTAACAAGGAAGGGTTTTTAGCATCCACGGGGTCTCGTCAGATAGCCATTGGAAAGAAAGACAGCCCCCAAAGAGGAAATGATGTGGGAAAAGACAGAGTGGTCTAGCGTAGCCTGGGTGTTCAGAAAATCACCAGTGGTTTGATGGTCTTGGGTAGTGAAGAAGGAGGTAAGTCATGAGGGTGGCAGAGATGGTGCCAGAAAGAGCAGAGACTACTGCATCAAGCACCTTTCCCACCCAGCAATGGGACTTGGGGATTTTCCTGGAAGGAATGGGGAGCCATTGAAGGGTGTGAGGTCTGGGAGGGGGGTGAGGAGAGTATCACGTTATCATTTTTGCAGTCTTGACAAAGAAAATGTGGAAGCAGTTGGGAATATACTCTGGAGCCTGTCCCCTGGGAGATGCGTCAGGCAGCCAGGTGTGTCCACCTGTCTGATCATACACCTTCCTTGGTGAAGAAATCATCACAACATATTCCCAGTAGGTGTGTGATTATTCACAAATGATCACAGTACAATGGTATTCATGCATTATGTGCATTAAAACATGACTGTGGTCAATGCCACTGGGTGGTACCCGTCAAAATGGTTAATGGTAAATTTCATGTTATGTGAGGCTTAACCTCATAAAAACAAACAAACAAGTAAGTGTGAGTAGATATTCTAGTCTTCCCCTTCTACACCACAGCGAATTGCTTGCACATGGGGTGCACGTGTCCCTTTGATGTCGAGGTCTGGAGGAAGAGCATGGCTGTGGAAAAGGAAAAGAGAGAGAGGATTTGAGGTGTGGTTTAAGAGGTAGAATTGATAGAGCTCGGTGTTTGGAGGTTGAGGAGTGTGTGGGAAAGAGAAGAAGGCAGAAAGATGCCCCATTTCTGGTTTGGATATAGGAAAAAAAAAAGTTTTCCCTTTTTTGGGGACTTGGTGTGGCCAGTCCTGGGATCATTTCCCAGGGGTTGGCATAGGATTGGGTGGGGAGTTTCTAGGCATGTCCAGAAGTGAATCCAGCCTGAGGGTATGGATGGATGGTCCTGTTTAGATGAGGAAACTGAGAGTCTAGTCTGAAAAAGCCTTATTAGCCAAGGGCCAAACAAGAGGTCAGAAGGAGGCAAACTCAGGAGTGGGAATCAAGGGGCAAGCTGGGAACAAGGCAGGAAGGGTTTCACAGGCCACATGGAAAGTGATGCAGGCCAGGGGAGGGGGGGGGGTCTTCCCGACCAGGGTTTCATTCTGGACCATGGAACCTGATACCCAGGAGATGCCCGGGGGGAAGCAGCAGACACTTGGGAATAGATGGATGTGGGCTTGGGTAGCAGCATCTGGAGTGCAGAAGAGGCTGCTCGGGAGAACATGAGCCACTGGGCTGAGAACAGAGCCCTGGGGAAGATCAACATTTAAGATGCCGGCAGAGGAGTGGAAGCCTGACAATGAGAGAAATCACCTGACCAAAACCAGGAGAGTTCGGAGTCACAGGGCCAAGGGGAAATTTCCAGAAGGAAAGAAGTGGTCACAGGTGTCAAACACTACAGGGGGACAAGTAAGACAGGAACTGAAAAAGTGTCCATTGGCTAAGCTCCCTGGTGACGTTAGCGAAAGTAATTCTGGAGATGAGTGGGGTGGGTAGGGGCAGGGGGGAGGCAAAGGCATGGAGCAGGGAGCCCTACTGGTGGATGGAGATGAGAAGGTAAAAACCCTTCAAGCAGAGCAGGCTTGGGTTGTCTGACTTCTCATCTAAGGCTCTTTCTCCCCTCCCAGTGCAGCTTGGCCCTAGAAAGTTCTAGAAGTCTTATTACAGTCCAGAGGCAGGATGAGCCTTTTGGTTCTGATCTCTTGGATTTCCAGGCAGTTTGGGAGAACCAGCAGAGTTTCGGACAAGTCAAGTAGCCCATCAAAGTCAGTGTACCTGATGATAAGAATATATTTAAGGGATTCAGAAACTTTCCTGGGATTCTTTTAAAGAGTTTGCACAGAGTTAGGGAGAGAAGCAGAGCAACAGAAAACTTCTCTTTGGCCTCCCTGACCGCATTCTTCTGGTTTGTGTCAGGTGGTCCCCCAGAGTGGAGTGAAGGCCGCTGCCTCCAGCCTTCTGGTAGACCTCGCCCTGCTGCGGGTGAGAGGCGGCAAGCTGGGTGCCTGGTGGGGAAACGCCATTGGCTGGGTTAGTCACTCGCCTCCACACTTTCACATCCTCTATCAACACCTGCACACTTCAGTGGTGACCACACGCGCTCTTCCTGTTTATACGGAAAGTGCCATTCAGAAAGCTTGCCAGGGAGAAGGGAGCTGCACCCTCAGCCTCCAAAGAAAGACGTTGCACAACTTATTTGGGAGAGGAAGAAAAGGAGCCTGTGAGTTGAGAGGTAAGGTCAAGCCAAAGATCATCTGGGCCCTCCGGGCTGCCTTGGGTGGAAAAGAAGTGACCCTTCCTTTGTACCCTTCAGGGGGTGACTCAGAGGAGCCTGACCCAAGCTCCTCGGGGCCGGGCAGCGGGGACTCTCAATTTGCTCCACAGAGAGAACCCAGGCTCGGGTGAGCGGCCGGGCCAATTGGGGAGGCAGATTTGCAAGGTGGTCCCGAAAGTTCACAGCATTCACGTGGGAATAGCTTGTAAAGAATGCACAACCTGGGTCTGAGCATGTGCACACACAGTTGCGATGGTGGCTGGCCCTGTAGGCCTCCGGAAGAGTGTGTCTGAACTCCATTTAGGCCATTGGCTACACCGCACATAAAGAGCCCATGATATATACGGTCACAGACTGGACCCCAGTGCATGGCTCCGGTGAGTGATCTCAGAGGCCTGGGCCCCGGAAGGAGAGAGTACGCAGGGCTCACCCTGAGGCCACCGCCGCTCCTGCAGAAGTGGCTTAGGACACACGGCCTCCTCGTCGGCAGGGGCTGACAGCACTATTCGTATTCCTTGCACAGCACATTATGTCTGTATGTGTGTGTGCATGTGTGCACACACATCATGCACATATACATGCTACATTATGTGTACAGACAGGCATGCACGCGTGATACATAAAGACCCATATATAATACAAAATAGCAATAGTGACCATATTTTTGAAACTAGAGAGTTAATGGTATGACAAGAGATTTTTTTTTTTCCTAAAATGGGAATTCCTTGCTATTCAAGTTTTACAAATATAAAAGTGAAATCATATTTGGATATGTATTTTATAACCCCTTTTATTCAAAGGGGTGAAAGTCCCAGGGGATGGGAACTGTTCAGGTAGTCTGGGACCTGATATTGCAGCAAGAATTAACTAAAGGCCAGATGTTAACTCACACCCACATCAGCAAAGAGGTAGCAGTACGCTTATTCTTTGAGTCTTGAGTGTACACACTGAATCCTCAATTAAAAAAAAAACAAAAATTATGGTCTCCGCTTTTGCCCAAAGTATTGGGCTCTTGGTGCAAAGTTAAGGAAGAGCGCCTTCCCTTACTTAAGGCTGTCAAGGTTTCCCATCTCACTGAAGTGAGATTATTAGAGTAAAAGTAGCACAAAGACTCAACATTCTGAGGTTTTGGTTTTGTTTCTGTCACTGCTGTTCCCTTGCTCTGGACGTTACCTGCACTTCGTGTTCAGATATGCCATGCATATTTTTATTTATTTTGCATTTGGAAAATGGAAAACATGTCCATTGCTTATTGGCTAGACCTCTAGGTTCAAGTCCCAACTCTAACACTTCCTGTGACTTTGGGCAAGTCACTACACCTGCATCTGGGGTTCCGGTATCTGTAAAATGGGTACAACAATAGTCTCTACCTCTTAAATTGGGGTTAGATGAGCTAATACATGTAAAGTGCTTAGAAGAGTGGCACGTTGAAAGGGCCCCATAAGTGTTAGCGGCCATTATTATTGTTATTGTTGTCATCATTTTTTGTGCAATTAAGCTGTCAGATTTGAAGGGAAATGGTAGGAGGCAAAGATTAAAGGTGGGAAGTGGGGCTACGTAGATGAGTGTTGGGGAGACACATAAGAGGTCAGAGCCATGACACCAACATGCGGTCCTTTACGCTGCAGAGGTGTCGTGAACAGGAGATGGGAAAGCAGCAGGGGTGCCCCTGAGATCTTACACATGTTGTACATCCATGTGCACAGCAATCAAAGGCAGATACGTGTAACCGTGACATCCGAGTGATGGTAAATGGCCTGTGTTTAGTGCCTCTCATGTGGAAAGCATGTGCTCGCGTGTTACATGCCTTCTCTCGTGTCTTGCATCAGATCCCTTGTGTGATGGTGCCTATTTTAGAAGAAAGCTGAGAGCTGGTCTAAGCGTGCGGAGCTGGGGTCTAACTATCTCCAGACTCTGCTCCTAGCCCCTTGCGTCGCCTCTACAATCTGAGCTAAGTGGTAATGGAATGTGCCAGATGAGGAAGCTGAGTTTCAGGAAATTAAGAAACAAGTTCAAAGTCACACTGAGAGTTAAAGGTGTGGCGGGGAGCTGGATGCTGACCCCTGATTTCCAGACCCTCTATTCTGCTTTGCAGTTCAGAGGAAGAACCCCTAGGTTTGCACTCTGCCTCCTGAGGTTGACAGCCGTGGGACTCCTTCAATAAGTCACTTTATCTTCCACGCTTTGGTTTCTTTATCTGTAAAGTGGGTAAAATGAACTGCCCTACGTAGTTTACAAGGTTTTATGAGATTTCAGTGAAGCTACATATGTAAAATGCTATTATATTGAAGTCCAGTTGACTTACAGTGTTTCAGGTATATGGCAAAGTAATTCGGTTATCTATCTATCTATATTCTTTTTCGGATTCTTTTCCATTATAGCTAATCACAAGATACTGAATATAGTTCACTGTGCTATACAGTAGACCCTTGTTGTTTATCTATTTTATATATAGTAATGTGTATCTGTTAATCCCAAACTTCTAATTTATCCCTCCCCCCTTTCCTCTCTGGTAACCATAAGTGGTTTTCTATGTACGTGAGTCTGTTTCTGTTTTGGAAATAAGTTCATTTGTATCATTTTTTTAGATTCCACATATAAGTCTTATCATGATATTTGTCTTTCTCTGTCTGACTTACTTCACTTAGTATGATAACCTCTAGGTCCATCCATGTTGCTGCAAATGACATTATTTCATTTTCTTTATGGCTGAGTAATATTCCATTGTATATATGTACCACATCTTCTTTATCCATGCATCTGTTGATGGACACTTAAGTTGCTTCCATGCCTTGGCTATTGTAAATAGTGAAGCTATGAACATTGGAGTGCATGTATCTTTTCATATTAGAGTTTTCATCTTTTCTGGATATATGCCCAGGAGTGCGATTGCTGGATCATATGGTAATTCTATAGCTATTATATATTTCTGATTGTAAGAAATATGTAAGAAAAAATGTTGAAAGTGACTCTCAGTAAAGGCAAGTTAAAAAGGAAAGGAAAAGTACAAATGATGTTGGTTCTTCATGGCATGTCATTAAGTATGACTTAACTTATTCTTTCAAATGACTGCTTTGCACTGCCTGGTACTGATATTCTATAATTCGTTTAACCAGTCTCATATATGGAAAATTAATTTATTTCCATTTTTAAATAGTCTAAATTAAACTGCAGTGATTGTTCTACAAATCCTTTAGTGCCATCATTTTGTCAGTGTTTTAAATTTTCACAGACCTGATAAGCAAATGGTGTTACCCCATTGGTTTTCTTTTCTTGATTATTAGTGAGTTGATTCCCAATGTTTTAAGACATAGCTTTGTAAAAGACTAAACACATTATCCCTCGTCTAGCAAACAGTCAAAATACGTGTTCCTTTTAAAGTGAAATAATCCCATTTTTCTCATGATTAAAATACGAGCAGGTATTTGTGTACAAACATAAACCTATTAAAAAGCACCTTGCACAAATATTTCTCTTTATAGCTTTTATCGGTGCTAAAATGGGGGGTTATCATGAATACAAGACAACCAGACTCCTGTAATAACTAATAAACATGACAATTTGATTTATCACTGTTCCTCTACTGTAGCCCATTGACAGATTTTTTTTCTTTCTGGAAAAATTACCAGGATTTAAAGCTCTATCATATGGCACTTAATTCCATCTACAATATGTTACCAATTAGATTCTGCTTAAACTACCATCAGCTGGCAGACCATGGAACGCGTTAAGTGGGATGACAGTCAGATAACTAGTAAGACACTTTGTGGCAGCTTTCTCATGGCCAAGGAGCAATGCTGAGACAATGGATAATAAGAGAGAAAGGGCAAATAGAGCATTTTCTGTCCCCCAGCCCAAAAAAAGAAAGTGTTTCAAGTTCTCCTAAAAACGTACAAGTTTGTGTTTGAGTTGATAGTTACATCAATTGCTATTTGCTACCCCTATTCTGCCCCTCCATTCTGCTGCCCCCTTTGATGATAAAAAGGCATTCTACTCCCTAATCCTAACATGGTGATGCCTAACTTCAGCTCAGTGGTCCTGTCCCGTTTAATGATGTGTTTTAAGATTTCACCTTCCTCCCAAGCCCTGGATGTTGACCACAGTAAGAGAGAATTCTTGTGAAGTGGAATGAGCCTCATTTTCTTATTTTTCTCTGGGAATTTGGCCTCATCAGACCATGCTCGTGTTGCAAGGGAAAGAAACCACATGGAGCTGTGCTGAACAAAAAGACCAACTTTTGGAACAATCTGGGGGGCTGACCAGGCTTAATGAGCAGCAAGCAAGGAGATATGAAGTCCAGGCAGCCAGAACCAGTAAGAACACCATTAAGCACCACAGCAGTGGAAATGGGGGCACAGGCTGGGCCACGTAATGTGGCCACCACTGTAACAGATATGACCTCAACTGTTCCCACATTGGGGCATCACTTATGTAAAATACAGGATCCCAGAAAGAAGGGAGAGAGTGAAGAGCTGCGTCTAGGTCACGTGCCTGTCCCCAGGGAAAGGTCAGATCCATCCATGTGACTTCAAGCTATGCCTAGGGAGGCCTCCCCCAAAGGAAGACTGTAGCGGTGATAGGAAGGGGCGGACGGTTGGAAGGTGACGGCGAAAAGCGACGCGTGTCTTCCACATGGTTCCTGCCCAGCAGTCTCTGAGTGGAGGCTGGTTGGTTATCACTGGGAGAGATCAGCCTTTGATGGTTGTTTGTACAGATAGATGTACACAAGGGAGAATCAGGAAACTGAGCCCCCGCTGCTTCCTGAATCCTTGTCCTGGTCGCTTTGCTTCTACAGCTGAGAGTAGAGTAGGAGGCCAAGGGATTTTCCTAAGGACCCGAGCAAGAAGACGGACCCTCCTTGCAAATCAGAGGAATCGGTGCTGTCTCCGTAGCTCCTACCCGTGTCGAGCATTTCAGGGTCATTTTTTGAGTCCCCCAGTGTAGATATTACACACTCCTTTTACATACGGAGGACAGAGACTCCAAGAGGTTAAGTGACCTGCTCGCCTAGTTCATACAGTTAGACATGGGGCTCAAACCCAGGCTCCCCAGCTCTGAAACCTTCCACTCCAGCCGGCCTTAGGGCGACCCTGAGTCTAGGCTAAACAGAAGCAGCACATGTGCTAATATTTGAATGAAATCATTTTCTTCCAGGACACCACTGTGTGTGTCTGTGTGTCTGTGTGTGTGTGTGCGTGCCCCACACACACATAACCAGTAAGAATTCTAAGAGGAAAGTTAGGGGTTCAGAGGGAAAGCATCCCATATGTTATAACTTTGCCTGGGCTGTCCCTGTTTCTAAAGACCGTGACAATATTTTTTGAAGCAAAGATCAAAGGACATATGGTCTGACTCAAGGGTTAACAAAGGGAAAAATATTTGAAATTGGGACTCTCTGGGACAATTTGAGATGTATGGCTACAATCATTCCCAGAGCACCTGGGAATCATGGAGTTCTTTGGGAAACACTTTGAAATACTAAAACATTAAATCCCATTCTCCAAACTAGGGATGATTTTATCAACAGAAATTGGGACAGTCTTATACATTGGCTCTATGATTCCAAAGCTGGGAGGCCTCATGCCCATGACAATAGCAAACGTGTTGAAATCTGTTTGCATCACCTGTAAAATCATTAGAAATAATAAGAGAATTCTTCATACAAAAATGAATAGATTTCTTACAGCAAAAATAGCCAGTAAGAAGGGATATAATTCACAAAAGCCACTGCAATGTAAATATCTAGAAAAGAACTTAAGAGGAAACACATGAGACCTTTACGAAAAAAAAAATCTACTTAGGGATGTAAAGCATGTAAATGGAAACACACCAAAAAAGAGGAGAAATATGTATATGTATAGCTGATTCATTTTGCTATACAGTAGAAACCAACACAACCATGTAAAGCAACTATACTCCCATAAAAATTAAATTTAAAAAATTTTTTTAAATGGAAACACATGGCATATGGAAACTAGATAAGTAAATATGAATTCTCACCAACCTAATTTGTATGCAAAAAGTGTGTAAAATAAAATTTCCAATGCATTGGGCGGAGGGGAACTTGATAAAATTCCAATCGAAAATTCTAAAGAATAACAAGGATATTTTTGAAGAAAAGGTGGAGGCAGACATGGTGCTTGCCTTTTCAACTATGAAAGTTTCAGTGGTCATATCGTTCCAGATGGATAAACAGATGAATGGGAGAGAAGAGAAAGTACACACACACACGCATTCATGCACATGCAAATGCAGTGTGTGAAAAAAGCACCTTTTGGAATCAGTAATAGCAAGAATGAGGGCAGTCATATCGAGAATGAATGGTCAGTCCTCATTTAGCTTGATTCTTCAGCAGCTTTGACACAGTAAACTCTTCCTTCCTTCTTGAAATACCTTCTTTTCTGCCTCCGGAACATGCTTCTCTTCCTTCTCATCCTATCTCACTGGTCTTCTGTTCAGGTTCCTTTTCCAACTCTTCCCTGTGTCTAGATGCTAGAGTGCCCAGGGCTCAGTCCGCCAACATCTCTGCTCTATCTGCATTCACTGCCCAGGTGATCTGGTCCAGTATGACCACTGAAACACTAACGATGTGCAAAATGACTTCTCCTAGCCTCGACCTGTTTTCTGACCAGACACCCCGCTGTCCAACCCCACTCGGCATCTCCACTTGAATGTGTGTTCAGCCTCACAGTCTTAGCACGTCCAAAACAGAATTCCTGATTTCTCCAACTCCAGTTCTGCTCCTCCTGTGGTTTCCTCACATGTCAGCACAAGATCCCTTCATTCTTCCAGGGTCAGGCCAGCCCCCTGAAGCCATCCTTCACTTCTTTCTTTCACAGCCCACATCTAATCCATCAGTAGATCCCATTCACATGTCATTTGAAATATATCCAGAGTTGAATCCCTTCTCAGCACTCAACCTCCTGGGTCTCTCACCTGCTCTGCAAACTGGTCTCCTTCCCACATGCTCCTTCTTCACCCTGTTCTCGGCACAGACCCAGAGGCATTCTTGTAAAACTGAAGTCAAATCATATCATTGCTCAAATCCCTCCAATGGCCTCCTTACCTCAGTATTCCAGTTATTTATTGCTGCATAACCAAGTACCCCAAAATATGGTGGCTTAAAACAAACTTTCAGTTTTGCTCAAGATCCCATGGGTCAGTTTAGTTTTGGCGGGGCTGGAGGACCCCTTCTAAGGTGGCTTCTTCCCTCACATCCTGGCATCTTGTGACTGCTCATCTTCCAGGGCTCTCCATGTGGCTTGGACAGAATGCTGGTCTTGAGGTTTGTGCACTTCTTCCATTGTGATTGTCTCTAGGAGGCAGGAAGAGGAAGCTGCCACAAGAGGCAGGGGCTGGGACAGCATCCTTTCTGCTACATTTTGTTGGCCAAAGCAATCAGCAGGCCTGCCCAGATTCGAAGAGGTTGAGAGTCTCCTGACGGGGGCAGGGCAATGTCGTGATGCAGAAAAACACACGGGATGTTCCTGTGGCCATCTTTGGGAAACGCAGTCCGCTATACTCAACCATTAGCAAAATCCAAAGTGCTTACCATGACCTGTCAGGTCCTACAGGGTCTGACTCCTGCCACCCCTCACTTCTAGTACCCTTTCCCCTCATTAGTGGTACGACTTCACCTAGCATGGCCTCTTTGCTATGATTTGAACAAACCAAGTGTAATCCCACCTCATGGTCTAGTGCCTGTGGTTCCCTCTGTCTGGCATGCCCTTCCCAGGGTGCACGGGTCACCTCTCACCTCCTTCAGGTCTCTACCCAAATGTTACCATTTCAGAGAGACCTTTCTTGACAACCCTTGACTAAGAAAGCCATTCCAACCCCTTCTTGTCCGTTGTATTTAGCACCATCTTACTATTAATTGCTTAGTTGTCATTATCTGCCACTTCCTATTAGAATGTAATGTATCATGAGGACCTAGAAAAATGTCTATTCATTGAAGGTTCTGGATAAATATTTGTTGAATAAATGAATGATTGGACAAGTAACTTTTCATTAAATGATATTGGGACACTGTCTAACAGCTGGGGTGGTGGGGAGGAGAGGAAAGTTAGATGCATACCTAATACATTAAACCAAAATAAGTTCTAGAAAGATTTTAATGTATTATAATAAACCTTGAAAATTCAGGTGAAGATTAAATAATCGTGGGGTGAGAAAGGTTTCTGTAAGCCTGATACTAAATAAATGAAGTATAAATAAAAACACAGATTTGACTCTGTCAAAAACACCACACAAACAATGAAAAGATGAACAGCAAACTTGGACAAATACTTCAATATAAAAATGAGCACAGACAATCCTTAATATAGAGAGAGCTCTGTCAAATAAATTCAGAAAAGGAAAATATATAAAAGCCTAATAAGCATTTCAGAATAAAAATTCCACCAGCTGTGTAGTTGCAGGCAAGCTACCCAGTTCTGTAAAAGGGGAAGCCATGTGGATTCAACGAGCAAATATATGTACCTTTCTTAGAAAAGTGTCTGGCATATAATGGTGCTTAATAAACATTAGCTTTTAATATTATTATCTCCTAATGCCATGCATGACACATAGATGGGGTTTTAAATGTTTATTCATTATTTCATCCGTCCATCTATCCATCCATCCATCCATCCATCCATCCATCCATCCATTCATCCATCCATTCATCTACCCATTCATCCATTCATGCATTCATCCATTTGTTCATCCATCCATTCATCTATCCATCCATCCATCCATCCATCCATTAATTCCCTGGGGTGCAAGTGTTGCACCACTTCACAGGCTGCACTCTGCCTTCTTCCCACATTGACTCATAAATATAATGAAGAGAAGGTGCTGCAGGAGCCCTTTAATTCTTGAGAAATCTATTTAAAAAGGCAGCCTTTCCCAGAAAAACTTCTCTTACATCACATCAATAATACCAACCTGAAAATCATACTCATCTGAGTAGTTTAAGGGCTGAGAAAGCAGTCAGGGACACACTGAAAGGACACTTCCTCAGTTTGGTGAACAGTGTAATGAAGTGTGGCCGTGGGGTCTGAGTTTCACAGGAGTGGTGGGCTGCCCTCTTCTTAAAGGAACAGGGATGTTGGGGAACAGAGTTGTCGAGTCCATCTTTTTGTTTTTTAGATAGCATGTTTACCATCTGGGGTCTGAGAAAGTCTGGACTGAGAACGTTGCTGTGGAATGGCTGGCCATTGATGGTATGAGCTTGTTAGTCAATCTTTCTTGTCGTCTGGCCGGCAGTTATATTTTTGTACTTCAGGAGATGCTAGACAATCTTTGTTTGGCAATAAAGAGTGAGCGCGTAGCCTTCCTGACTGGCAGACGCCCTTCTGCCCTCTCCACTTGGCACTTTTGCTGTCCTGACGGCGCCTCAGTCAGGTTGTCCTATGGGGCAGCACACGCTTGGGGAAGCTGCCAGCAGCCCAGCAATCTCATCACCCCAACTGCATCAGTGATTTTTCTTACACGCCTCCTAAAAGAGCTCCAGAAAACTCTGTACTCTGAGGCTTCCTAGAAATCACTATTTGAAACTATTGATGGGCAAGGCTTTTATTTCCGAGGCGATGAACACGCCACTCGCTGTAGGAAGGTTTGTGTGGGCAGCCATCTGCACAGGGGCACATAGCCGAGTGTGTGATTAGGGGCTAAAATCCAGCCTATGCTCCGTTTGCCCGGAGGAAGGGACACCTTTCCTTCAGTTCTCACAGTGGCACCAGCATCTCACCAAGCCCTGCGCCCGTGGGGCTGGACCCTTAGGAGCAGGTGTCTCTCACGCATGTACCCAGGCCAGGCCTGGGTGAGGGCAGTGTTTGGGGTGGCAGCAGTCAGTGGTGCCAGGGAGGTGGGAACAGAGAGCTGGCATGGAGCCTTGCCCACACAGCAGGCTTGGGCACAGCAGTTTTAGGAAGGATGACATCTGCAAACTGAGGATCTGACCATGGATTCCATTAACACTGAATGTATCGGTGAGCTTCTAGAAACTTCTTTGTGCGCCCTATCCAAGTCGGGAGACTACATCTTAATCACTCGTGCTACATGCCCTTAACTGACAGGGAGCTCCTGAAAGTGTAACATCCACAATACGGCTCCCTTAGGACACAGATTCCGGCCAGTGACACATGGCCATGACCCACCTCCTCCTCAGGGACAGCACAAGTCATAAGAGGCAGAACCACAAAGAGGCCAAGTGTAAAGGCTTTGATGAGTGTACAACCTCGACTCAAATCCCAGCTGTACCTCCCAATATAAAAGGATATTAATGATCACTCATCTCACACTTTGCTGTATGACTGTGGGCAAATTACTTTCTTTTTTTTCTTTCTAATTTCATTGGAATATAGTTGATTTACAACGTTGTGTAAGTTTCAGGTGTACAAAAAAGTGATTCAGTTATACATATACATATATTCATTCTTATTTATAGATTCTTTTCCCATATAGGTTATCACAGAGTATTGAGTAGAGTTCCCTTTATACAGTAGGTCCTTGTTGATTATCCATCTCATATATAGTAGTGTGTGTATGTTCATCCCAAGCTCCTGATTTATCCCTCCCGCCCACATTTCCCCTTTTGTAACCATAAGTTTGTTTTCGACATCTGTAAGTCTGTTTCTGTTTTGTAAATAAGCTCATTTGTATCATTTTAAAAAATTAGATTGCACATATGGGTGATATCATATGATATTTGTTTTTCTCTCTGACTTACTTCACCCTGTATGACAGTCTCTAGGTCCATCCACGTCTCTACAAATGACCCAATTTCGTTCTTTTTATGGCTGAGTAATATTCCATTGTGTATATGTACCACATCTTCTTTATCCATTCCTCTGTCAATGGACATTTAGGTTGCTTCCATGTCTTGGCTATTGTTAGTAGTGCTGCAGTGAACATTGGGGTGCAGGTATCTTTTCAGATTATGGTTTTCTCCAGATATATGTCCAGGAGTGGGATTGCTGGATCATATGATAGTTCTGTTTTTAGTTTTTTAAGGAACCTCCATACTGTTCTCCATAGTGGTTGTACCAGTTTAAATTCCCACCAACAGTGTAGGAGGGTCCCTTTTCTCCACACCCTCTCCAGCATTTGTTTTTTGTAGACTTTTTGATGGTGGCCATTCTGACCGGCAAATGACTTTCCTTTCTGAGCCTCAGTCTATGCTTCAGTTAAAATAGGGATGATAACACATCTGGGTTTTTGTGAGGACTTAATGAGGTTGTATGCAACACATCAAGCACTCAGTAAAAAGCAGCTTTTTTATTATTTAGACACTGGACCCACATCAGCTTTAACATGTCTATTACTTGAAGAACAAGTAAACGAGACATGTTGGGAAGAGGATTAATTCCTCAGGTTGGTGGAGCATTTTGTGAATAACAATGGTAATTTTCTGAATGGCTCTGAGTAACCTGGAAAAGAGCATGCATCTAGTACAGGCCTTGCTGGTTTCCCGGAGAGTAAATTGCCCATTGGAATGGCCTGACCATTACTTGCTCATAATGTCAACTGTTTTAATATACACATCCACTTAGTGATAGCACATTTGCCAGGAAAACTATGAAGTTGATGTTTTTGCCTAAATAGCCAATCTTTTTTGGTCTTGAATAAAGTGTCAAATATATGATTTAGATTTTATGTTCAGCTGATTGTTTACATCAGAAAGCATCAATCCAGAGTAATTGGCAAGTGGGTACACATTCAAATGATATGATGATATCCCTGCCACATTTTCCTGTGATTCGAGGGGAGAAAATCATTAGGGATTCTTGTTTTAGAATCTCATCAAAATAGATCCTTTGAGTAGCTGCATAGCACAGGGAGATCAGCTCGGGGCTTTGTGACCACCTAGAGGGGTGGGAGAGGGAGGGTGGGAGGGAGACGCAAGAGGGAGGGGATATGGGGATGTATGTAAATGTATAGCTGATTCACTTTGTTATACAGCAGAAACTAGCCACCATTGTAAAGCAGTTATACTCCAATAAAGATGTTAACTAAACCGAAGGATCTATTTTTTTTTTAAGTGGTTGCCACTGCTCAGTTTGTCCATAGTGACACTGTAGCTGGAATTGGGGAGCTCTGACCCCTTAGCTTGTCTTCCGTTCAGCTGTTCTCTTTGCTGCCACAGCCCACACATTCCTGGCTGGACCAAGCAGACGAGAAGCTTGGGTTAGCCCAGGCGACAGATAGACTGGAGGTGCCTGACCATTGACCCCTGACCTCTGACCCAACTCCAGAAATGTGTCCATAGGAAGGATAAACAAATTAAATATCTCAGTGTTGAGACCTTAGAGGTCATCTCTTCTAACCATACTCTCCTTTTCCAACACATTTTGATAAGTAGCCATTCATTCTCTTTAACTACCTCTGACAATGGAAACCTCACAGCCCCTTGATACGGCCATTCCTTTTTTCCCAAAGAGTTTCAATTACTTGAAAATCCTTCCTTTCAAAGCAAAATCAGCCTCTTTGTAATTTTGGCCCTTGTTTCCCATTTTGCCTTCTGGTGTCACAGGGAATAGAGAAAAGAATATGAGATTGACTTAGGCAGACAGATCATAGTTCTCTGTATTCAAAGCATCCTTTGGGCCCAATAACAATAACCATCGTTTATTCATCTCCAGTGGCATGGGTTGGAAGAGGCAGGCTCTGGAAAACTCATTGCTTGAACTCCAAAATTAACCTTTCATAAGTGGGTCACTCCGGTTGTCCTTAACTAACCACTAAAAACATCGGAATCCTCTGGAGAGTTTTTCCCATGAGAGTGGGCAAGGGGAGGGGAGAGAGAGAGAGAATGAGTGAGAGAGAGAACTAGGGGTAGTATTGTTCGTACCTGTGATAAAGGAGTCCCCAGCTGAGAAAGTGAGCTAGCAAGAGAGGGTCAAAGATCTACCTGCTCCGTGACTGTCTGCCGACTAATGCTGACTCCTGCCTGAGCTGCACCGCATCCTGAAAGTTCTCTACACCTCTGGGTAACTCACCAGCATCAAGTTGGGAGCAGGGACCGCCTTGGGGCTGCTCCTGTCCAGCCTTGTTTATTCAGACGTTCAGAACATTTGTGCAGCGGGAGTGTAGTGCAACGGTTGAAGCTCAAGAGTCAGGCCAAGTGGGTCCTGGGGTCAGGGAGTCAGAAAGAAGTGCCCACCAGGAATCAAAGACCCTCCCACCCCCAGTGTGGTTCTGGCTCTGCACACCAACCAGCCGTGTGGCCCTGGGCAAGTGTCCTCAACCTATCTGAACCTGGTATTCCTCACCCATCATCACTAAACACCTGGCTGGGTGCATCAGGTACCTTTTCTCTGGCTTGATGAACTGTGATTGCAGACTTACCTCCTACAGAGGGTGGAGATGCAGCACTGGTGGGCCACCACCAGGATCGCCAGCAATATCCATATAATCTCCCAGAGCAGCCTGACAGCTCGTTGAAGCAAATTTATATGCACCAGCACTGTTTTCATCTTTGACTTCAAACAGCCTTAATTAATAATACTCTCCTTGCTCAGTGTGTCAACAGAACTCCACCTTTTCATTTGCAGAGAAATTAAATAAATATCAAAATAAAATATTCAATTATTGGAACCCAAAATGAGAAAATATAATTGATTTGAGAGGCTTTTGCTACAAAAATTCCCTGGGGCCACTGACTACGTCTTATTTAAAAAAAAAAAAAATCACAGACTTATATTTCTATATTTCTTATATAATAATTTTGAGTTTCTCGGGGGGAAAATAGCATTATGGAAGGAGAAATAATTATGACAAGTGTTAAAGATTAGTGAGCCAGAGTCCCCCGACGTGCAACCAACATCCTGGGAGTAAGTTAAGTGCCTTAGAAAGCACCGAGGAGTCTTGTCACTGAGTGAATTACGGCTTCAGTGCACTAACGAGGACGCTGGTGGATTGGAAGAGTTCACTCAGCTTCCCAGAGCACCAAGCCTAATCCCTGGGCAGCATTTGTGCTCTGTGAGAATCTGGATCTGTGTTCATCCACATCTATTTCTGTCTTCCAAGAATAGGCACTTCTTTAGGGTAGAGCTCACATCTGCACAGCGCTCCTTGGCGTCTGGCCCAGCCCCAGGCTCCGGAGAGCCCAGTAAACACGCCTCCAGCTTCTTGAATGGAGTGCCCTTTGCTGCTGATCAATGCCTTGACGGCCCTGAGACAGCTCCTCTGCCTCCCTGCTGAAACGGTTTCTCAGTGTCCTGACAAGTACCGTCACCTTGGTGATGAGGACATATAGCCATTTCCCTCAGCGTTCTCAGGTCATCTGGTTGGATGTCTGCAATAAGCACACAATGTATGGAATAAGTGGACCATATTCAATTCAGTTATCTAAAAGAGAAAACACTTTCTTCTTCTTTGGTAGCTCAAAGTTATCAGATACTACTGAAAAGCAAATCCGCAAGCTGGGTCCCTTTCTGATAGGTCAAGAACAGAGCTATTTGGAAACTCTGGTCCCAAGTGCATGCCCAGAGCCAGAAGTTCCCAGCCTCACGGTGATAATGAAATACAGACAAGTCACATGTCATTTCTTGAGTAAATCCCAGCATCCTAAATGTGGCCGACAAAGCCCTCTTAGACTTGGGCCCTTCTCTTCCCCAGACTCACAGGGAACTTCCCTACCACACCCCACTCTGCCCCAGCCACTGGGGTCTTCCTTCTGCCTGAAACCTCACATGTGTTTCCCAGCCTGGAGCTCTCTTCCCTCACCTGACGGGATCTTGCTCAGGTTCCTCTTATTGGTCACGTCCCCCAGGAAACCACCACTACGCACGGCCTGCTCCATTCTTCTGATAATTATTTTTACAATTATCATTTTGTTCATCAAATATCTGCTAACCATTCACTGTTGGGAAGGGACAGCCTCTGGCTCTTCCTCTCCCCACTTCCAGCACCATTTCCCAGAGTCAATTTCTTTTCCTTCACCATTTATCAAACAGGTGTGCCAGGTACTAGGTACCAAGGATACGACATCAGACAAATGAGACAGACAAGGACCCGATTCTAAGAGGCTGTTTCCATTTTCAATTCTTCTGCTTTTGCCTCCATATAGACACCATGATTATCACTCTATATTTTTCAGTTGAAGTATAGCTGATTTACAATGTTGTGTTAGTTTCAGGTGTACAGCAAAGTGATTCAGTTATATATACATATATATATATTTCAGATTCTTTTCCCTTACAGGTTATTACAAAACATTGAGTATAGTTCCCTCTATGGTTAAAACTTATTAATAAAAGATATTATTTACAGGCTCCTCAATGTGAAAGGAGAGGATTTATCTCAATACCACCACCCCTCTCCTCCCAGAACCCTGGACATATCCAGTGTTTGACATTTATATTATTATGTTTTTTCTTCCTGTGTTTATATTTGTAATTTGAAGTATTATACTAAATCTGTATTTCTCATTTCATCAACTTTTTTTTTTTTTAATTTTATTTATTTATTTATTTATTTGTTTTTGGCTGTGTTAGGTCTTCGTTTCTGTGCGAGGGCTTTCTCTAGTTGCAGCGAGCAGGGGCCACTCTTCATCGTGGCCATTTCATCAACTTTTGATAATATTATCTCTCTGATTCCTCACTTTAGAAAATGAAGGTGCCCCTGCCCTTTTCTCCACCTTCCACGTCCCACTTTGTGAGATAAACATTGACTGTACCCCTGGTCCTGTAGTTGCAGCCAAGTCTCCATGGCTCATCCATCCACTGGCCAAGTCACTTAATAAGTCTAACGTCATAACCCCTGGGCCAGTCAAGAGAGGATGTTCCAAGAATCAAGGGTCAATGGATCTTCTCTCTCTTTGTTTTTATCCTCCAATATAGCCACACTTTAGTTTGCTTCATGTGTGAATTATGGTTTTATTATACGTTCAGCTGTATTATACATTCCTCACCCTACCACCGATCCCTGGAGTTTCCACTGATCCCTGGCTGCTATTGTTTTTCTTGCATTATTTGCCCTTGTGGTTAATATTCCCAAGCCTGTCTTTTCTATTCAGTCTCCCTTTTCTCCTGGAGAACTCCATCCCTGATCTCCCCACCATCCTCCTGCTCAAATCTGTACTGTTTACCCTCCCTCTAAGCCTGCCATGCAATTGCCATGTTGCAAATTTTTCCACTGCTACCAGGGGTCTGGATTAGAACCACAGACTACTAGACCACACAATATCCTTCTTATTCTACCCTGTGTTTTTCTAGGTATATCTCCAAATTCCTTTAAAGGAAAGGATGTATAGGAGATAAACTCTCTGAGATGTTTTTGTCTGAAAGTATCATTGCTTTGCCTTCATGCTTGACTGATACCTGGCTGGGCATAGAAGACTTTAGGTAAAGTTTCTTTGTATCTTTGGTACTCTGACACATCAAAGGTGTATCTAGGTATAGCTCTCTTTTCTTTAATTGTTCTCAGCATTCAGAAAGTTCTTTTAATTCTGAAGAATTTTGTCCTTAAGCTTTGGACAATTTTCTTCAACTATTTTTTTAATAATTTTTTCATCTCCAACCCTGTATGTGAAATCTTCTAGACTGATCTTCTCTCTCATAGTTTTTAAGTTTTTGTCTTTTTCTCCCTACACTCTAAGAGAGTAGAGAGAGTCTTTGGGCTTATTTTCTAGTCTTTCTTTAGTTAAAATTTTTTTCAACCAGTATTATCTTTTTAATCTGCAAATACTGTCTTTTATTCTCTAATTGTTTCTTCTTCTTAGCGTTTTGTTCTCATTTTAAGGATATTATTATGTTTTCTCCAAAATCTTCTTGGCATATTAATTAGAGTGTTTTTAATGTTGTCTTCTGTTCCCTAATTGTCTTTCCTTTTTTTAATTTTTCTGGGTCAGTTTTTGTTTCCTTTGGTCTTTCTTTTTTATATCACAGTCCTCCTTGTATTCCTGTTGATTCTTAGTTTTGCATTTCCATTTCAGGCAGAAGGAAAAAGTGTGTGTATTTCATGTGTTTATTGTCAGCAGGTCTATTTTCTGTCTGGATCTCTCTCCTTTAAAACTGTGAGTGGGATGGAAGGGGTGCGTCTGCTAGGAAGCTTTGCTTGAGGACAGCAAGATGGTGAGCAACAATCCTCCTGAAAATTTCTAAATGCTGAAATGATGAAGGCTTTCTTCTAGTACACCAAGCTATTAATGCCATTTTACAAAGAGGAAACTGAAGCTCAGAGACATGCCTGTGGTTAAATAGCTAGTAAGTGATAAAGCCAAAATCTGAACTGCCGTTTGCTAGATGAACACTTTTATTCTCATTCCACAAAACCAAATAAATTTCAATGTAAATGGACAAATCATGTTATATGACTAAAAGCTCTATCTTTTCTGTAAGTATACGCTTTCACATGCTCTATAGTTAAAGCTTCCGCCTTGATGGTCATATCTTGAGCACAGGGGACACTGTACCTTTCCACTCATGTAAAAAGCCATCTTTTCCTCTTAAGCAATTAATCTACACTCTGCTATTAAAGAAAATGAGATAATTAAATTTCACTCACACTCAGAAGGCATCTAAGCAGAATTAACAGTTTCAGAGGAGCTATGAGCTGAGGAACTAGAGGGAATAATTTATTCCTGGGTTGGGCAGGCCATGAGACAGTAGAAATTTCTTAAATTATTTTTAGTGGATGTTAAGAAAGCCACATGCTTCCTAATTCTAAGGTTTTGTCCTGATTCTGAAGGTCACTACTACTTCACTTTTTAAAAATCCACTTTTTGGAAAAATATGTTGACAACAAATAATGACTTAGTTATTTTAAAAATTACTCTAAAAATTCAAAAATAAACATGTACGGATCACCTAGATATACCAGACACCCTGAAATTAAACCATGAATTTGTTTCTATTTTTTTTTTTTTTAATTTTATTTATTTATTTATTTATTTATTTTTGGCTGTGTTGGGTCTTCGTTTCTGTGCGAGGGCTTTCTCTACTTGCGGCGAGGGGGGGCCACTCTTCATCGCAGTGCGCGGGCCCCTCACTATCACGGCCTCTCTTGTTGCGGAGCACAGGCTCCAGACGCGCAGGCTCAGTAGCTGTGGCTCACGGGCCCAGTTGCTCCGCGGCATGTGGGATCTTCCCAGATCAGGGCTCGAACCTGTGTCCCCTGCATTGGCAGGCAGATTCTCAACCACTGTGCCACCAGGGAAGCCCCTCTATTTTTTTAATAGATAAAATCCTTCTATTAGACATCAGAGATTCTCATGTTGGGTGAGGACAATCACAACATATGTCACCCTATGCTTTTTTAAAAAAAATTTTGTGGAAGTATGGTTGATTTACAATGCTGTGTTAATTTCAGCTGTACAGCAAAGTGATTCCGTTGTACATATATATATTCTTTTTCATATTCTTTTCCATCATGGCTTATCCCAGGATACTGAATCTAGTTCTCTGTGCTATACAGTAGGATCTTGTTGTTTATCCATCCTATATATAATAGTTTGCATCTGCTAATCCCAAACTCCCAATCCATCCCTCCCCCACACACCCTCCCCCTTGGCAACCACAAGTCTGTTCTCTATGGCTGTGAGTCTGTTTCTGATTTGTTGATAAGTTCATTTGTGTCATATTTTAGATTCCACATATAAGTGATATCATATGGTATTTGTCTTTCTCTGACTTACTTCACTTAGTATGATAATCTCTAGTTGCATCCATGTTGTTGCAAATGGAATTATTTCATTCTTTTTTATGGCTGAGTAGTATTCCATTGTATACATGTACCACATCTTCTTTATCCATTCATCTGTTGATGGACATTTAGGTTGCTTTCATGTCTTGGCTATTGTAAATAGTGCTGCAATAAACATAAGGGTGCGTGTATCTTTTAGAATTATAGTTTTGTCTGGATATATGTCCAGGAGTGGGATGGCTGGATCATATGGAAACTCTATTTTTAGTTTTTTGAGGAACCTCCATATTGTTCTCCATAGTGGCTGCACCACATGAATTGGTTTTTTAATTCAACATTCCCCACACCTTCCTGGGTGGTGGTAATAGATGTTCCATGAAAAATGCATTCCCAGGTCAA
This sequence comes from Balaenoptera borealis, assembly GCF_965194805.1. NCBI lineage: Eukaryota > Metazoa > Chordata > Mammalia > Artiodactyla > Balaenopteridae > Balaenoptera > Balaenoptera borealis. Next base: position 6,684,578 of record NC_138871.1, read on the forward strand.
AAAAGTTTGATCAACTCTGGGTTAAATGAAGTTAATTTTCCTTTGTAGCTGTTCTTCTCAGAGCCTTTCATTGCTAATAGGCATTGGGAAAAGCACATTTTGGGAAATGCTCAATTTAGAAAACACACAATTTGAGAGACATTTACTTAATTTATTAAAGAGCCATTTTGCTTTGCTTTCCTCTGCAGAGACATGTTCTCAATTATTCCATCTTGGGCCACATCTCTGGCCATGTAGCTTTTCATTCCCAAGGCATATTCAGTCTTTATTTGGGTTGGGTAACCTTGCTCCTACATTCACCTTCATCCTTTGCATTTGGGCTATGACCACCTCTTAGTTTCACAACCCCACATCCTTGAAGATGCCGTATGTTAATGCCTTAATTTCCTCATCTGCAAAATATTAACCCACAAACACATTAGGCGTTAGCGAGACATGAAAAAGAAAGATTACAGCCTACCTATGACCTGAAGGTGATAGTAAAGCATTTGAAATAAAGTTCCTGCTTGTGGAGAGTTCTCTCAGGATGGATCATCTCAGCCTTTAGTAGATGATATACCATTGTGATAAATAATAAGATCGAAAATAAACAAAGACTCAAGCTCTGGGATAGCCACACATGTACCAACAAGGAAGGTTAGAGGAGGATTGCAGCTGTGTAATACGGAGAAGGGCAGTGTGCGCCAGTAACTCTCATCAAGGTCCACCAGTCTCTTGAACAAGGATTTCCCCAGTTCGTGGCCAGATGCCATGTTTGTTATGACTTTGACTGACATCTCCTCCTCCAACTGTCCTCTTGGCAGCACTGCCCACCTTCTGTCTGAGTGAGAACTTCAAAGTCATCCTCACCCCTTGACTTTCCTCTCTGAGTTGAAGGAACCACTTTTCCACTGGCCAAATCCATCCTTTAAGATCTAGCTCAAAGCCTGGATCAGCTCTGGCACTTTCTAAACAAAGGTATCCACCCAACCAGCATTCTTTGAGGACTTAGTGGTCCAGGCCTTATCCAGGATTGATGACTGGCAGGATACAGAGCAAACCTATGGGAACTTCATTTATTTATCTTCACTTGGGAAGCCAGTGTTATAGCCTGTATGACCACCCTTCCCTCATCTCCACCATCTTTGGAACACGTGTCATAGACCATTTCACCTTCACACCTGCACCTTGATATTAGCAGTTCCTGAGTCTATTTCTATCCATACTTAGACTCGTCGGATTAGGTTAAAAGGCTGAGGTGAAGTAAAGGACTCTTCAATCTCATGAGAATCTTCTGAAGCTACATTTTAATTGTCTCAAAAAGTTAAGGGGGAAGTTGATCTCCTCCCTGCAGATAAGTGGGGGTAGCCAGAACTATGTGGGTAGATGGGGTCCTCACACTTCAGGCTTCAGGCTTCTGGTTGGATAAGTATTCACAGGGCAAATACAAAACCTTGTATAAGTAGGCAAGGCAGCAGGACAACTAAACAATTTTATTCTTACTATAATTTCATTTCACCTCTGTAAAGGATCCTCAGGTGCAGTGATTTCTGTGGAAAGCCTTGGGCTGGGCTGTTAGAATCCTTAATGAGGGTAAATTCTGTAACCTGGTTACCCACTAAATGTTTCTAGTCAGACGTCTTGTGGAAACACAATTTCCAGTTGGGCCGAGAGGGTTAATGTTTCACAGGCTTATACAGTTGATCCTTGAACAATGCAAGGGTTAGGGGTACCAACTTCCATGGAGTCAAAAGTCCACGTTTAACTTATCATTGGTGCTCCATATCCACAGTTCTGCGTCAGCCAACCACCCATCATGTACTACTGGAGTATCTACTATTGAAAAAAAATCTACGTTTAAGTGGACACACCAATTCAAACCCATGTTGTTCAAGGGTCAACAGTACTTTCAGGAGTGTTACCTCTCATTTTCCACATTGGAGGTTTCTCTAAGAAGCTTTGTCCCAGGATCTGCTAACGTCTCCTCTTATGGATTATTTATTGAACATGACGACTTACATGGCCAGATGCTCTCCCTTTGCTGCCAGACTCCTCTCACACTGTTCTGATGGATTGGTTTGGATGTTTGCTAACCTATTTGTTTTAATTAGATCCTCAGTCTCTGTTCTCATCAGGATAGTCTTTAAAAGCACAATCTACCAAAGTGGACCTACAGTATAGTACAGGGAACCATACTCAATATGGTTGTAATAACCTATAAGGGAAAAGAATCTGAAAAAGAAAAATATATATCATATACATACATATATACAATATATTATACATACATATATATGTATGTATAACTGAACCACTTTGCTGTACACTTGAAACTAACACAATATTGTAAATCAACTATGCTTCAATAAAAAAAATTACGAGATTTCATTTTTCCTAATGTAAGTATTTAAGGGTATGCATTGCTCTTAAGTACTACTATATTCCTCATGTTTTAATACATGACATTTATATTATCATTCAGTGTAAACACATTCTAATATCATTGTGATTTTTTTCTCAATTCCTCACTGCTTAGAAAGTACTCTTATGCTTTCTTTTTTTTTTTTAACATCTTTATTGGAGTATAATTGGTTTACATTGTTGTGTTAGTTTCTGCTTTATAACAAAGTGAATCAGCTATACGTATACTTATATCCCCATATCCCCTCCCTCTGCGTTTCCCTCCCACCCTCCCTATTGCACCCCTCTAGGTGGTCACAAAGCACCGAGCTGATCTCCCTGTGCTATGCAGCTGCTTCCCACTAGCTGTTTTACATTTGGTAGTGTATATATGTCATTGCCACTCTCTTCCTTTGTCCCAGCTTACCATCCCCCCTCCCCATGTCTTCAAGTCCATTCTCTACATCTGCGTCTTTATTCCTGTCCTGCTCATAGGTTCTTCAGAACCATTTTTTTTAAGATTCCATATATACGTGTTAGCATACGGTATTTGTTTTTCTCTTTCTGACTTATTTCACTCCGTATGACAGATTTTAGGTCCATCCACCTCACTACAAATAACTCAATTTCGTTTCTTTTTATGGCTGAGTAATATTCTTTGTATATATGTGCCACATCTTCTTCATCCATTCATCTGTTGATGGACACTTAGGTTGCTTCCATGTTCTGACTATTGTAAATAGTGCTGCAATGAACATTGTGGTACATGACTATTTTTGATTTATGGCTTTCTCATGGTATATGCCCAGGAGTGGGGTTGCTGGGTCGTATGGTAGTTCTATTTTTAGTTTTTTAGGGAACCTCCATACTGTTCTCCATAGTGGCTGTATCAATTTACATTCCCACCAACAGTGCAAGAGGGTCCAATTTTCTCCACACCCTCTCCAACATTTATCGTTTGTAGATTTTGTGATGATGGCCATTCTGACTGGTGTGAGGTGATAATTCATTGTAGTTTTGATTAGCATTTCTCTAATGATTTGTGATGTTGAGCATCCTTTCATGTGTTTGTTGGCAATCTGTATATCTTCTTTGGAGAAATGTCCATTTAGGTCTTCTTCCCATTTTTGGATTGGGTTGTTTGTTTTTTTGATATTGAGCTTCATGAGCTGATTGTATATTTTGGAGATTAATCCTTTGTCAGTTGTTTTGTTTGCAAATATTTTCTCTCATTCTGAGGGTTGTCTTTTCATCTTGTTTATGGTTTCCTTTGTTGTGCAAAAGCTTTTAAGTTTAATTAGGACCCATTTGTTTATTTTTGTTTTTATTTCCATTTCTCTAGGAAGTGGGTCAAAAAGGATCTTGCTGTGATTTATGTCACAGAGTGTTCTGCCTATGTTTTCCTCTAAGAGTTTCATAGTGTCTGGCCTTACATTTAGATCTTTAATCCATTTTGAGTTTATTTTTGTGTATGGTGTTAGGAAGTGTTCTAATTTCATTCTTTTACATGCAGCTGTCCATTTTTCCCAGCACGACTTATTGAAGAGGCTGTCTTTTCTCCATTGTATATTCCTGCCTCCTTTATCAAAGATAAGGTAACCATATATGCGTGGGTTTATCTCTGGGCTTTTTATCCTGTTCCATTGATCTATATTTCTATTTTTGGGCCACTACCATACTGTCTTCAGTACTGTAGCTTTGTAGTATAGTCTGAAGTCCGGGAGCCTGATTCCTCCAGCTCCATTTTTCTTTCTCAAGATTCCTTTAGCTACTCAGGGTCTTTTGTGTTTCCATACAAATTGTGAAATTTTTTGTTCTAGTTCTGTGAAAAATGCCATTGGTAGTTTGATAGGGTTTGCATTGACTCTGTAGATTGCTTTGGGTAGTACAGTCATTTTCACAATGTTGATTCTTCCAATCCAAGAACATGGTATATCTCTCCATCTGTTTGTATTATCTTTAATTTCTTTCATCAGTGTCTTATAGTTTTCTGCATACAGGTCTTTTGTCTCCTTAGGTAGGTTTATTTCTAGGTATTTTATTCTTTTTGTTGCAATGGTGAATAGGAGTGTTTCCTTAATTTTTCTTACAGATTTTTCATCATTAGTGTATAGGAATGCAAGAGATTTCTGTGCATTAATTTTGTATCCTGCTACTTTACCAAATTCACTGATTAGCTCTAGTAGTTTTCTGGTAGCATCTTTAGGATTCTCCATGTATAGTATCACGTCATCTGCAAACAGTGACAGTTTTACTTCTTCTTTTCCAATTTGGGTTCCTTTCATTTCTTTTTCTTCTCTGATTGCTGTGGCTAAAAATTCCAAAACTATGTTGAATTATAGTGGTGAGAGTGGACAACGTTGTCTTGATCCTGATCTTAGTGGAAATGGTTTCAGTTTTTCAGTATTGAGAATGATGTTGGCTGTGGGTTCGTCATATATGGCTTTTATTATGTTGAGGTAAGTTCCCTCTATGCCTACTTTCTGGAGTGGTTTTATCACAAATTGGTGTTGAATTTTCTCAAAAGCTTTTTCTGCATCTATTGAGATGATCATATGGTTTTTATCCTTCAATTTGTTAATATGGTGTATCACATCGATTGATTTGTGTATACTGAAGAATCCTTGCATTCCTGGGACAAACCCCACTTGGTCATGGTGTATGATCCTTCTAATGTGCTGTTGGATTCTGTTTGCTAGCATTTTGTTGAGGATTTTTGCATCTATGTTCATCAGTGATATAGGCCTCTAGTTTTCTTTTTTTGTGACATCTTTGTCTGGTTTTGGTATCAGGGTGGTGGTGGCCTCGTAGAATGAGTTTGGGAGTGTTCCTCCCTCTGCTATATTTTGGAAGAGTTTGAGAAGGATAGGTGTTAGCTCTTCTCTAAATGTTTGATAGAATTTGCCAGTGAAGCCATCTGGTCCTGGGCTTTTGTTTGTTGGAAGATTTTTAATCACAGTTTCAATTTCAGTGCTTGTGATTGGTCTGTTTATATTTTCTATTTCTTCCTGGTTCAGTCTCGGAAGGTTGTCCTTTTCTAAGAAGTTGTACATTTCTTCCAGGTTGTCCTTTTTATTGGCGTATATTTACTTGTCGTAATCTCTCATGATCCTTTGTATTTCTGCAGCGTCAGTTGTTACTTCTCCTTTTTCATTTCTAATTCTATTGATTTGAATCTTCTCCCTTTTTTCCTTGATGAGTCTGGCTAATGGTTGTTTATCTTCTCAAAGAACCAGCTTTTAGTTTTATTGATCTTTGCTATCGTTTCCTTCATTTCTTTTTATTTCTGATCTGATCTTTATGATTTCTTTCCTTCTGCTAACTTTGGGGTATTTTGTTCTTCTTTCTCTAATTGCTTTAGGTGTAAGGTTGGGTTGTTTATTTGAGATGTTTCTTGTTTCTTGAGGTAGGATTGTATTGCTATAAACTTCCGTCTTAGAATTGCTTTTGCTGCATCCCATAGGTTTTGGATCATCGTGCTCTCATTGACATTTGTTTCTAGGTATTTTTTGATTTCCTTTTTAATTTCTTCAGTGATCTCTTGGTTAGTTAGTAGCATACTGTTTAGCCACCATGTGTTTGTATTTTTTATAGTTTTTTTCCTGTAATTGATATCTAGCCTCATAGCGTTGTGGTCAGAAAAGATACTTGATATGATTTCAATTTTCTTAAGTTTACCAAGGCTTGATTTGTGACCCAAGATATGGTCTATCCTGGAGAATGTTCCATGAGCACTTGAGAAAAACGTGTATTCTGTTGTTTTTGGATGGAATGTCTTATAAATATCAATTAACTCCATCTTGTTTAATGTGTCATTTAAAGCTGTTTCCTTATTTATTTTCATTTTGATCTGTCCATTGGTGAAAGCGGGGTGTTAAAGTCCCCTACTATTATTGCGTTACTGTCGATTTCCCCTTTTATGGCTGTTAGCATTTGCCTTATGTATTGAGTTGCTCCTATGTTGGTTGCATAAATATTTACAATTGTTATATCTTCTTGGATTGATCCCTTGATCATTATGTAGTGTCCTTCTTTGTCTCTTGTAATAGTCTTTATTTTAAAGTCTCTTTTGTCTGATATGAGGATTGCTACTCTAGCTTTCTTTTGATTTCCATTTGTATGGAATATCTTTTTCCATCCCCTCACTTTCAGTCTGTATGTGTCCCTAGGTCTGAAGTGGGTCTCTTGTAGACAGCATATATCCGGGTCTTGTTTTTGTATCCATTCAGCCACAGTCTATGTTTTTTGGTTGGAGCATTTAATCCATTTACATTTAAGGTGGTTATCAATATGTATGTTCCTATTACTATTTCCTTAATTGTTTTGGGTTTGTTATTGTAGGTCTTTTCCTTCTCTTGTGCTTCCTGCCTAAAGAAGTTCCTTTAGCATTTGGTGTAAAGCTGGTTTGGTGTTGCTGAATTCTCTCAGCTTTTACTTGTCTGTAAAGCTTTTAATTTCTCCGTTGAATCTGAATGAGATCCTTGCTTGGTAGAGTAATCTTGGTTGTAGGTTTTTCCCTTTCATCACTTTAAATATATCCTGCTACCCCCTTCTGGCTTGCAGAGTTTCTGCTGAAAGATCAGCTCTTAGCCTTATGGGGATTCCCTTGTATGTTATTTGTTGCTATTAATATTTTTTCTTTGTATTCATTTTTTGATAGTTTGATTAATATGTGTCTTGGTGTGTTTCTCCTTGGATTTATCCTGTATGGGACTCTCTGTGTTTCCTGGACTTGATTGACTATTTCCTTTCCCATATTAGGGAAGTTTTCAACTATAATCTCTTCAAATATTGTCTCAGTCCCTTTCTTTTCTCTTCTTCTTCTTGGACCCCTATAATTCGAATGCTGTTGCAGTTAATATTGTCCCAGAGGTCTCTGAGACTGTCCTCAATCCTTTTCATTCTTTTTTCTTTATTCTTCTCTGTGGTAGTTATTTCCACTATTTTATCTTCCAGGTCACTTATCTGTTCTTCTGCCTCAGTTATTCTGCTATTGATTTCTTCTAGAGAATTTAAAATTTCATTTATTGTGTTGTTCATCATTGTTTGCTCTTTAGTTCTTCTAATTCCTTGTTAAACGTTTATTTTCTCCATTCTATTTCTGAGATTTTCGATCATCTTTAATATCATTACTCTGAATTCTTTTTCAGGTAGACTGCCTATTTCCTCTTCATTTGTTTGGTCTGGTGGGTTTTTACCTTGCTCCTTCATCTGCTGCATATTTCTCTGTCTTCTCATTTTGCTTAACTTACTGTGTTTGGGGTCTCCTTTTCGCAGGCTGCAGGTTTGTAGTTCCCATTGTTTTTGGTGTCTGCCCCCAGTGGGTAAAGTTGGTTCAGTGGGTTGTGTAGGCTTCCTGGTGGAGGGGACTGGTGACTGTGTTCTGGTGGATGAGGCTGGATTTTGTCTTTCTGGTGGGCAGGGCCACGTCCGGTGGTGTGTTTTGGGGTGTCTGTGAACTTATTATGATTTTAGGCAGCCTCTCTGCTAATGGGTGGGGTTGCGTTCCCATCTTGCTAGTTGTTTGACATGGGGTGTCCAGCACTGGAGCTTGCTAGTCATTGAGCGGAGCTGGGTCTTAGCATTTAGATGGAGATCTCTGGGACAGCTCTCGCTGATTGATATTTTGTGGGGCTGGGTGGTCTCTGGTGGTCCAATGTCCTGAACTCGGCTCTTCCACCTCAGAGGCTCTGGTCTGACAGCTGGCTGCAGCACCAAGCCATGTCAGCCAAACGGCTCAGAACAAAAGGGAGAAAAAGAAAGAAAGAAAGAAAAATAAATAAATAAAATAAAGTTATTACAATAGAGAATTTTTTAAAATGTTATTAAAATAAAAAAGTAATAAAAAAAGAAGCGAGCAACCAAACCAATAAACAAATCCACCAATGATAACAAGCCCTAAAATCTAAACTAAGATAAACATAAAACCAGAAACAAATCAGATGCAGAAAGCAAACCCCAAGTCTACAGTTTCTCCCAACGTCCACTGCCTCAATTTTGGGATGATTCGTTGTCTATTCACATATTCCACAGATGCAGGGTACATCAAATTGATTGTGGAGATTTAATCCGCTGCTCCTGAGGCTGCTGGGAGAGATTTCCCTTTCTCTTCTTTGTTCGCACAGCTCCTGGGGTTCAGCTTTGGATTTGGACCCACCTCTGCGTGTAGGTCGCCCGAGGGCGTCTGTTCTTTGCCCAGACAGGACAGGGTTAAAGGAGCAGCTGATTCAGGGGCTCTGGCTCACTCAGGCCAGGGGGAGGGAGAGGTTCGGAATGTGGGGCGAGCCTGTGGTGACAGAGGCTGGCATGACGTTGCAACAGCTTGAGGCACCGTGTGTTCTCCCAGGGAAGTTGTCCCTGGATCTCGGGACCCTGGCAGTGGCGGGCTGCACAGGCTTCCGGGAGGGGAGGTGTGGATAGTGACCTGTGCTCGCACACAGGCTTTTTGGTGGCTGCAGTAGCAGCCTTAGCATTTCATGCCCGTCTCCGGTGTCTGTGCTGTTAGCCGTGGCTTGTGCCCATCTCTGGAGCTCGTTTAGGAGGTGCTCTGAATCCCCTCTCCTGTGCACCCCAAAACAATGAGGTCTCTTGCCTCTTAAACAGGTCCAGACTTTTTCCTGGACTCCCTCCCGGCTAGCTGTGGTGCCCTAGCCCCCTTCCAGCTGTGTTCACGCAGCTAACCCCAGACCTCTCCCTGAGATCCGACCGAAGCCCAGCCTCAGCTCCCAGCCCCGCCCGCCCTGGCGGGTGAGCAGACAAGCCTCTCTCGGGCGGTGAGTGCTGGTCGGTACCGATCCTCTGTGTGGGAATCTCTCCGTTTTGCCCTCTGCACACCTGTTGCTGCGCTCTTCTCCGTGGCTCTGAAGCTTCCCCCCGCCACCCCCCATCTCCGCCAGTGAAGGGGCTTCCTAGTGTGTGGGAACTTTTCCTCCTTCACAACTCCCTCCCAGAGTGGCAGGTCCTGTCCCTGTTCTTTTGTCTCTGTTTTTTCTTTTTTCTTTTACCCTACCCAGGTACGTGGTGAGTTTCTTGCCTTTTGGGAAGTCTGATGTCTTCTGCCAGCGTTCAGTAGGTGTTCTGTAGGAGTTGTTCCACATGTAGATGCGTTTTCAATGTACTTGTGGGGAGGAAGGTGATCTCCACATCTTATTCCTCTGCCATCTTGAAGGTCCTCTCCCCAAGGGCATCCTATGCTTTCTTTCTGCTTATCTCCTTGTTATTGGTTTGTAACTTTATTCCACTGGTGAAGTTCATAGTCACAGTTTGAAACATTCCATATGTACTTGAAAAATAAAGGTTTATTCTCCAAAAATAAAAACACCATCTACCCCATTCTAACAGAGCAATTCTGCAGAATAACTACAGACCTATTAATCTTCTGGTCATTTCTTCTAAACTTCACAACAGCTTCCTCTATGATAAACTGAGTCTGAGTTTCTCAGTCTAATATTCTACACGGATAGCACACAGACTCCAGGAGGGTTTTTTTGTTTTTTTTCAAATTAATTAATTAATTAATTTATTTATTTTTGGCTGTGTTGGGTCTTCGTTTCTGTGTGAGGGCTTTCTCTAGTTGCGGCAAGCGGGGGCCACTCTTCATCGCCGTGCGCGGGCCTCTCACTATCGCGGCCTCTCTTGTTGCGGAGCACAGGCTCCAGATGCGCAGGCTCAGTAGCTGTGGCTCACGGGCCTAGTTGCTCCGCGGCATGTGGGATCTTCCCAGACCAGGGCTCAAACCCGTGTCCCCTGCATTAGCAGGCAGATTCTCAACCACTGCGCCACCAGGGAAGCCCCTCCAGGAGTTTTTGACAGGAGCCCCGTTGCTGGTTTGTGGCCTCGGGTTAAATACTCTGCCCCCCTGTAAACCACATTTCCTCCCCCGTTAAACAGGGGTAATGACAATGCCTACCTCATTCAGTTGTTCTGTGCATCCAATGAGAGCATGTGTGCACGTTGCCTGCTGCATTGTAAACACTCATTACTTGTCAGCAACTATCAAGCATGTGATGAACTATTGTTAAACACTCTCATTGTTTTTCAAAGTCTGCCAAGAATAACATAACACTGTTTGCTACTTTTATTGACTTTTTCACAAGATTTTGTTCTGGGGTTAAGAATAGGTTAGGAATTAAGCAGCATGAGGTCAATGAAGACTCCTAGTTATTGATGTTTAAATGAACCTGCTTTCAAGTGCCCAACAGGCAGAATTGGCAGGAATAGTCTCCTGAAGAGTGGATAATCTCTCGATGTATAAAACAGGGCCAAGTGGTTTAAAGTGGGGCTAGAACAATGGGGTCCCTGAGGGTAATCATAGGGACTCTTGCTAATGTACCTTTGGTCTTACCTGTGGGTGAAGAGGGAGCTAGTAGAGACATTAAAACAACTGGAGCAATTGTAGAAAATTAGACACATAACCAGGAATCTCACACATCTCTGCATGGAGGTATGCTTTAATGCTACATGTAGGCAAAGCCAGATTTGCCTTAATTGGAGTTTGTAATTGACCCCAGAGTGCAAGGAAGTATTCCACCGGGTCCCTGAGTTCTACAGCATAAACATTGCTGAGATTTGAGTATGGAAAAATTACAAAGCAAGTATTGCCAGGACCCCAGAGACATGACCTAAGAGTTCCTTTCTGAAATACAACACCAGAAAAAAAATCCCATAACTATAACCATCTTAAATCTAAAATAGTTACATTTGGCTCATGTTATTAAATATTTAAATAATTCATATTGAATAAGACTAGTTGCCATTTGATGGGTCCTTACAGTAGATGCCAACTCTGTGTTATATCTTTGCAGTATTATTCTATTTATTTGTCAACAAAGGAGCTGTAATCGTCATTCACATTTTACCCATGAGAGAAGTGAGAATCAGAAAGTTTAATTACATTGCTGAAAATCCCATTGCTAATAGAAGCAAAACAAAGATTTGAACCAGATTTGCTGGATCCAAATCCTGTGCTCTTAACTAATACACAGGATAGTTCACAGCCACCCTGTGAAAGTCATTGTCAGAGCAAATTACCCAAATCCAAGCAAAACTTTGTTTTTCATAGCACATATGCATCTATTCAGTGCATCTAAAGAAGTTTTTGAATAATTAGGAGATCTAAAAGTTAAGTGAAGAATTGCAGAGCCAAGCTCCAGAAGAGAACAGAAATTAAAGGAAGTGAGTTTGGTGTCTAGGACTACTTTTGTCTGGGGATCAATTTTGAAGGCAGTGGTCAAGAGGCCAACACAAGCTGTTGGCAGCCCTCTGGGGCTCAGGTGATGACAAAAGTCCACAAAGGAAAATCTAAGCATAAGTAATCCACATTATTTGGATTGGAATCTTGAGGAGTGCACCCCAAAAGAAATGGGGACTTGAAAGTAGATATGCCCCTAAAGGTTTTTCATTATTGTTTAAAATTTCCCTAACCTGTGAAATTATATAAACGTAATCATGAATTGTGAATGAGCCTAAGAACCTGGCAGAAATGGATGTACTTCTCTGGAGAAAGATAATATCACCGTAGGCCTCAAATTAGTTCTGAAAATTATTTTGCAAATACAGTGTCCATCACATAAAAAAAAAAAAAAGTGATAGAAGGAGGTAAGACAATATGAATGACATGCTGTCAGCAGAAAAAATAGACAGTAGAAGTATACTCCTAGGGGCTCCAGATAAAGAAGTCGTTAGATACAAACTTTAAGATAACTATGCTTACATGTCTAAATTGAAAAAAAGATAAGATTGAGAATTTTAGAAGATGAGAAACTACAAAAATGAATCAGATGGAAACTCTAGAATCAAAAAACATGATATTCCAAATTAAGAGCTCAGTAAATGGCTTTAACAGATTACATACAGCTCAAGAAAGAATTGGTTAGCTGGAAAGTATATTAGAAGAAAATATTCAGAAAGAAGATTTAAAAGACAAAAAATTAAAATTTTAAAAGACAGAGTAAAACAGAAGACAGTGAGAAATTCTAATGTGCATGAAATTGGAATCTCAGAAGAAAAGGAAAGAGAGAATGAGTCAAAATCAATAACTAAAGGCTATTGAGATAAAGGCTAAGAACTTACCAAAACTGCTAAAAGATATCAAACTCAGATGAGAAGCCCTAAGAACCTCAAGTAGGGTAAAGAAAAAGGAACCTGCATCCTAGGCACATCATAGTAAAACTGCTGAAAGCAAAAGCAAGAAAGAAAATCTTAAAGACAGTCAGAGGAAAAACAGGCTTTACCTTCAAAGGAATAACAATATAATTGACAGCTGACTTTTAAACAGACAAGATAGAAGCCAGAAGATAATGATATAATATCTTTAAATTGATGGGGAAAAACCTGTGAACCTAGAATTGTAAACCTAGCAAAATATCCTTCAGTAATAAAGGTTGATCAAGATGGTGATATAGGAGGCTACTCTTATCCACCAAATGTACAGCTATACACAGAGCAATTACCTCTGAAGGAAATGTAGAAACTGTCTGAGAGACTCCTACATATCAGGCAAATGAGGAAATACCCACATTGAAGTGGGTAGGAAATGCCAAGACACACTCTTTCTGTAAACCCCAACCCTGGCACAGCATCATACAGTCTGGTGGGAACTCCAAACTCTTGGCTTCTTGCTAAGGAGCAAGCGGTTTGGACCCCAAATTTAGCACCCCAACTTTTAAGACTCCCACCCAAGGAACAGATCCCTCAAACACCTAGCTCTGAAAACCAATTGATCTTGTGTCCATGGAACCCAAATGAATATGGCAAATGAAGAGGTTATTAACGGGCACACAAGCACTCACTGTAGCTAATCACCCAAGGACTCAGCACAGATGGAGCAGGGAAAATCACCCATCTACCAGTCTTTGCCTGAAGAGGTCCGTCTGCTGAAGCTTTTTCCTCTAAGATCAGGAATAAGACAAGAATGCCCACTCTTACCACTTTTATTCAACTGGAAGTCCTAGCCAGAGCAATTAGGTGAGAGAAAGAAATAAAAGACATATAAATTGGAAAGAAAGAAGTAAAACAGTCTCTGTTTGCAGATGGCATGATCCTATATGCAGAAAACCCTAAGGACTCTACCAAAAAAAATATTATAAATAAAAAACAAATGTAGAAAAGTTGCAGGGTACAAAATCAACACACAAAATTCTTTTGCATTTCTTTATGCTAACCATGAGCTAGCAGAAAGAGAAATTAAGAAAATAATTCCCCTTAGAATCACAACCAGAAGAATAAAATACCTAGGAATAAATTTAACCAAGGAGTTGAAAGTCTTATACACTGAAAACTATAAGACATTGTTGAAAGAAATTAAAGAAGACACAATAAATGGAAAGATATACTTGGTCATGGATTAGAAGAATTAACATTGTTAAAATGTCCATATTACCTAAAGTAATCTATGGACTTAATGTAATCTCTATCAAAATCCCAAGTACGTTTTTTCAAAGAAATAGAATAAAAAATTCTAGAATTTATAGGGAATCACAGAAGACCCTGAATAGCCAAAGCAATCCTGAGGAAAAAAAAAAATCTGGAGATATCACACTCCCTGATTTCAAACTATATTACAAAGCCATTGTAATCAAAACAGCATGGTATTAACAGAAAAACAGAAAAATAGAACAGAAATTAGAGCCTAGAAATAAATCCACACATATATGGACAATTAATTTATGACAAGGAAGCAAAGAATATAGAGAATAGAGAGATATTCTCTATTAGAGATAGTTTCTTCAATAAATGATGTTTGGGAAAACTGGACAGCCACATGCAAAAAGAAGAAACTAGACCACTATCTCACACCATACACAAAAATCAACTGAACATGGATTAAAGACTTGAATGTAAGACCTGAAACCACAGAACTCCTAGAAGAAAACATAGGTGGTGTGCTCTTTGATACTGGCCTTAGCAATATTTTTCTATCTATGTCTCCTCAGGCAAAAATCATCATTAGAGATTAAGAGGGACACATCATCCTTTTAATAAGCTCAATTCACCAGGATGATATAACTATTCTAAATTTTTATGCACTTAATAAACATGGCCTCAAAATATGTAAAGCAAAACTTGAATTATAAGAAATAAGTAAATTCTTAATTATAGTGGGAAATGTTAACATATCTCTTAGATATGACTGACGACAGACAAAATATCAGTAAGGATAAAGAGCTTTGAACAATAATATTAGAAAACATGACATATATGTATATATATATACACACACATATATATATACACGTATGTGTGTGTGTGTGTATACATATATATATAATACCATAGCAACAGTAGCAGAGTACACATATTTTTCTAGCACAGGGAAGTATTTACGAAATTGAGCATATGTAGGACCAGAGAGTAAGTCTCAAAAATTTCAAAAGATCAAAATGATAGAGTATTTTCTGCAATCACAGTGCAATTGAACTACAAGCCAACTTCAAAAGGATAACTAGATAATCCTACATTTTTAGAAATAAAGAAATATGCTTCTAAATGACTACTATGTTAAAGAAGGAATCACAATGGAAATTAGAAAATACTCTGAACTAAATGATAATGAAAATTCTATACATCAAAACTTATAGAATGCAGCTAAAGTTGTGCTTACGTGAAAAAGTGTAGCACTAAATGCATATATTAGAAAAGAAGAAAGGCCAAATATCAGAGCCAAGCACCCAGCTCAAGAAATTAGGAAGAAAACAACAAATCAAAATAAAATAAATTAAAATGAAGGAAATGATGAGGATGAGAGCAGAAATGAATGAAGCAGAAAACAGACAATAGAAGGAACCAAAAAAGACAAAAGGTAGTTCTTTGAAAATACTAATAAAATTGATAAAGTGCTGGTGATATTGGTTTAAAAAGAGAGAGAGAGGGAGAGAAGCTATAAATATGCAGTGTAAGGAATGAAAAGGGGAATAACTACGGATCCTGCAGCTACTAAGAAGATAGTAAGTAAGTAAACATCATGACTTATGCCACTCAACTTGATATTTTTCATGACTTGGATATCGTTGTAGAAGCCATCAACTTACCAAAATTGTCAGAAAATAGACTTAAAACTATTAAAAATCAAATCCATAATTAAAATTTTTCCTTCAAAGAAAAGTCTAGGCTCAGATGACTTTACTGGTGAATGCCACTAAATTCTTAAAGAAGAAATCATTCCAAGATTACACAAACTCTCCCAGAAAATAAAAAGAAAAAGAGGTAAATGTCCCCAATTCATTTTCAAGGGCTTTCTTAGCAAAAGCTAACAAGATTACTTCAAAATAGGAAAATTCTACTCACTTATTCACGACCATTGGTGCAGAAATTCCCCTCCCCCACAAAAAAATAGCATATTGAATCTATAGCAAGTAATGCATTACAACTGAGTTGTGTTTATTCCATGAATACAAGGCTGGTTTGAGTTTTGAAAATCAATCAGTCTAATTCACTACATTAACCATTAACAGAAAAAAAAACCAGTCAGATAATAGAATCAGCTCAACAGGCCACAGAAAACATTTTATAAAATTCAGCTACAATTCACGATTTCAACAAACAACAACAAAATTTAATAGCTATAAGGTTAACAAACTAGGAATAGATGGGAAATTCCTTAATCTGATAAAGGATCTACCAAAAATCCCTAGTTTTGAAATCAGGAATAAGACAAGGATGCCCACCATTACTGCTTCTACTCAGTATTGTAGTTAAAGTTCTAGCTGGTAATTTAAGAAAAGAAATAAAGGTGTAAGGATCGCAGAGGCTGGGAAAAAGCAGCCCTTAATCACATGATGTTGTTGTTGAATTATTGTGTACATAGGAAATAAAAATAAAGCTACAGACAAATTATTAGAATGAATACGTTAGTTTAATCAAATGCTTAGAGGGGAAAAATATCTAACAAATGATATGCAAGATCTGTATGCAGATGAATATGAAACATTATTGGTATAAGTAAAGGGAAATCTAAATAATCAGGGGAATATAGCGTGTTCAGGTATCAGAAGACAGTATCTTTGATGTATTAGTTCTCCAAACTGATCTATATATTCAAAGCAATTTCTGTTGAAATTGAAACTAAGAGGTTTTCTTTGTGCACGTGTGTGTGTGTGTGTGTGTGTGTGTAATTTGACAAGCTGATTCTAAAGCGATAATGAAAAACAAAGGACTAGGAATAGAAGATTATCTGAAGGAAGAACAAGGTAGGAGTAACTGCCTCTACCAGCCGTCAAAGTTTATTATAAAGCTACAGTTATTCAAAGTGTGAAACTGACCCAAGAAGAGACAAAGAGACCAATGAAAATGACAGGGTTACCAAAGAAAAAGACTTGGACCAGGGCCAGAAGAGACACCTAACCTTGGCCACTTGTCTGATGGCTTCCCCTGAGTCAGAGGCTCTTCAAACTCACTTCACACCAATCACATCAGTATCTTGCTTGGGGGAGGGGGGCAGGTGGTGCAGGTAGGCGACTGGAACTTTTCCCCCAGTTCACTCTAATCTGCAGATGGGTTTGAAAACCACCTCTCCCAACACATGCATGCGCACACAGACACACACAGACACACACCTCTTTCTCCCTAAGCTTGGATGAGCAAGGCAGTTTTTATTTAAAACTCATTAGGAGGGGGGCTTCCCTGGTGGCGCAGTGGTTGGGAGTCTGCCTGCCAATGCAGGGGACACGGGTTCGAGCCCTGGTCTGGGAGGATCCCACATGCCGCGGAGCAACTGGGCCCGTGAGCCACAATTGCTGGGCCTGCGCGTCTGGAGCCTGTGCTCTGCAACAAGAGAGGCCGCGATGGTGAGAGGCCCGCGCACCGCGATGAGGAGTGGCCCCCACTTGCCGCGACTGGAGAAGGCCCTCGCACAGAAACGAAGACCCAACACAGCCATAAATAAATAAATTAATTAATTAATTAAAAAAAAAAAACAACTCATTAGGAGGATGGAGAACGCGATTATGTCATATCCCCAAAATTTTGAAATCCATTTAGATTTTCTGTCTTTCCCCCAAATTCTACTCCCTTAAGCTGCGACCCCTTCCCCCTCTAGCCACACTCTTTATGCCTTCCTGTACTCCTATTATTATTATTTTATTTTGGAGAACCATTTCTCCCTTCCCTCAGTTTCCCTAACCTACATCTCTATCATCACCTTGCCTAGCAAGCAAAGGCCTTTGTGAGGACTCACTCTTAGAAATTGAAGGTACTTTTAATTTAAGGTTTTCGCCATCGCATACTGCTGTGCGTGGCTTGCATCGTCTTCCTCTGTGTGTATTTTCGGTAGTGGCGCAGACTGTGTGAACGCGGGGCTGCGCTCCCCACGTGCTGCTCAAGCAGCCCCTGCGATGTGGGCTGCCTGACACGCGCCCTGTGAGTGAAGGTGTGCCCCATAGCACCGATAGCTCAGCAGCCCCGGCTTCGTGGGCTGTGACCTCGGCAGTCACACAGGGCCCCACATGGAGAAGGGTCTGCGCTTGGGTTAATGCTCTGCTGTCATCGTCTTGAAATTCTTAATCATTTGTGAACGAGGGGCTCCACATTCTCGGTTTGCTCTGGGCCCTGCAGACAATGCGGTCAGCCCTGTGCCGAGGAAAGGGCTTGCTCAATTTTACAGCAAAAAAAAAAAAAAAAAAAAGAAAAGAAAAACCTCTGGGCCAAGTGCTCTGTGCAATACTTTCTCTGGCTTCTCAGAAACCATTTCCTCTTTTCGACTCTCGGCTATCCCCCTGGGTTTAGCAGCTGGGTCTACACTTGCTGCCTTACTGAATCGCTGATGTTCATTTCCTGCCCACTTCCCATGTTTTCACAGCAGCCGAACGGGGCTCTTCACCACCTGGCCCCAATCTCTTGCCCTGGCCTTGTGCCTTTTTCTTCCCCCCCCTCCTCCTGCCTCTGCTCCCACCCTGAACATGACTCACTGACTGCTTCAGCCCTCCTCCCCGAGGCAACACTTTGACCACACAGAACCTGCTCTGTCAGCACAACAGGATGTGCTTCTTGCCTTTGTGCCCCATCGTGTGCTTTTCCTTCTGCCTGGAATGCTCTTCCATCACTGCCACCCATAGTCACTTTGGCTTTCATTCCCTTAGGCCCAGCGCAAATGTTAGCTTCTGCATTAAGAGAGCCTGAGACAGAAGTCATCATCCGCTCCCTCTTGCTCCTGTAGCTTTGAAGACACCCCTCTGTCATAGCAGGTGACACGGCGTGGCATACAGACCTCTTCCATCCTCTCCCACCCACCTTATTCTGGATAAGTCAGTTCTTGACTTAGAATACAAGTCAGTCATTCTTTCTAGAAAGATCTCCCTGAGTACTTGCTCTTCCCTAGTCATAGCACTAATCGTATTATAACACAATCTCTCCTTATTTCTTAACCCGCTGCTTGGCATGTACTAGATGCTCAATAATGTTTGTTCAGTTAAAAAAAAAAGTCTGAAATGATTTATGTGCTCATTGAGAGTATTGTCTTGGGTCCTGAGCCCAAGCCCTGGGCTTGGTTAAGTAACCCCATCCTTGACTTGAGGTTGCGTTCTTCAGGGGAGGGTGACAGGGTGTGGGGATCTGGGCTGCCACTCGCTCGGGCCCAAGATGATGAATCTCCCTTTCTGTTGTAATAAACCTCATCTGGTGTCTAGAGAGTGACAGAAAGTAGTGCTAAATTCATGAAAATGTAACTGTCTGTGCCAAGTGTATAGAATTATATTAAGCATCACAGGAGAGTTGGAACTTTGGAAAAACACTGGGAACTAGCTCTCGCAAGAGCTGCTGTCTTGACGTCAGGGTGGGAACTAGCTCTTGCAAGGGCTGCTGTCTTGACGTCAGGTGGGCCTGGCCCTGAGGCCTTGGTGCTTTCATCAGGCCTCCTTCCTGGCCTCATTCTTACCCATCTCCCATGATCTTGGGCCCCATTTTGCACCTCTCATTGTGTACCGACTTCCTGGAAAACCAGCAGGGAGGTCGCTTTCTTTTGAGGAGGTTCCTGCCTCCGTATCTTGTGCTGGGCATTTTCCTTCTTGTGGCTCCACCTGCTTTTTGAAGCTCCCTGCTTCCAAGAAACCAACCATCAGTTGGAAGAAGATGGGGTTTCTCTCACCCCCGTCCACACCCTCCTTTTAAGAGACTGGCTCCCCTTCTCTGTAAAGGATTCCCCACCCAGCAAGGAATTCTCTCTGCCAATGGTGTCAAGGAGATTACTTGAGCTCGTTAAATCTCAATGTATTGAGGACCAAGAGAAGTTCAGGGGAACTGAGCTGTAATTGAGTGTTTACTGTAAGCTAGTGATATGCTAGGAAGTTACAGGGAAATCAATTTGGGATTCATAAATATAAAGAAGGATGTTGTTCCAGGCAGAGCTAAGCTCCATTAAAAATGGAATAGGAAGCCTTTTGAGAGAGTGCTCTACCTATCATTAGAAGTGTTCATGAGTGGGCTGAACATACCAGGGCTAATATAGAGGGAATTCCTGCCTGGGGAGGAGGTTGGCGAGAGAGAGCCTCCATGGTTTCTCCCGACTTTCAAGCTTCTACTATTTCATTATAGGGTTCTAACCTTGTAATACAGTTTATATTTCAAAATACTGTTCTTAATTAGTTGTTTTTTTAAACTCCTTCTGAAGTGAATCAGCTTCATACAGTGGTAATTAGCTTATTGGTAGAAACAATGGCAGAGCCTGAAACATGCATATTTTTTTGTATATGTGGCAAGGACAAAAGAAGCCTGACTCTTATTGTTCCTGCACTATTTTCCAGAAATGAGATCTTCTAGTATCCCTGTGAGGATGTAACAGTAACTTAACCAGGTTAATAAATAACATGAAAATAAAGAAACAATTATTAATATGGAATATTAAAAAAATGCTGGAGCTGGATTAATCAGCCTTCAGACAATTGAGCATGGGTTTCTTGTTAATTGCTCTTCTTGCAACTGGAGTGAACCCAGAAGGCAAGATTATATTTAAGAGAGAAAACATAGGCTTTGCCTATGGGGGCACATAGTCTGGGACATCTGATAGACCTCACCGTATGTGGCCACGTGCAGGGCACACTGACTTCATTATGAGTTAGGTGTAATAATCAAAACATGATTATAGTGGCTCAGCCAAATAGGGTCTTGCTTTGCCCCCAAAAGTCCTGAGCTAGGTAGGTGGTTCAAAGATGGTACGACTGTGTGAAGAAACCATCAAAGACATAGCCTCCCTTTAACTTCACATCTGCCGATTTTATTTTGTGGGTTTTGCCCTCAGGGTCCAAGATGGCTGCTCCGCCTCAGGCCTTCAGTTGCATTCCGGAAAAAAAGAAGAAAGAAGTAACCTAGAGGAAAAAATGTTGCCCATTCCAGGAAAGTGAAACTTTCCAAGAAATTCCAGCTGACTTAAGCTTATGTCTCATTGGCCTGAGCTGTGTTCCATGCCCAGTTCTTGCTGAAATAGAGACTAGAAAATATAATTATTTCAGCTGGGCTCATCACATCCCCAAACTTAGGTTTTGTTAGTAGAGAAGAGGGCAGATAGATATTGGGTAGGCAACCAGCAGTGACTGACATAATGTGTTTGTCCCAAGCTCCCGATGAGGTACCCTGCTCTCTCTGTGTCTTCTATTTCTAGATGGGAGCACCTCCACCATGAACTCTGAGGTTTGGAGATGCTGTTACCTGATAGACTTTGGAAGGAACTTATACTGCTGTCCTTGGCCCATCAGTGTTTAACCATCAGGATATAATTTGGAAATTTCTCTGTCTTCAGGAAGTGAGCCAGAACTGGTCCACTTGCAACCTCAGTGTCCTTCAGGGGCTCTGTGGGGATCATTAGTTCCATGCGTGAAATCTCTCTGATGCCACAGAGAAAAGAGTCTGACATGCCAGTCACGTCGTGACTTCCTTCCCTCATTTCCCCTCAGACCTACGCTGCATCTCCTCCTACTGGATGCGTTGGTCTTGCTGTCTGTTAACACCTAACTGAATCACTTTGCTGTACACCTGAAACTATCACAACATTGTTAATCAACTATACTCCAATATAAAATAAAAATTAAAAAAAAAAACACCTAACATAACAGCAAGGGCTCCTGTTTGGAACAGACCAACACCTTGAGATTTGTTTAAGCCAAGGAGGAGGTCATACCTTTAAACAAGAACAGATTTATGGCTCTCCTGACATCCTCCAGAGATTCCTGTCTGGCAGTGCTCAGGAAAGAACAACTGAAGACTGAACTCCAACATTTTAGAACTGCCAGAGACCGAAACTGACAGAGACAAAAATATCCAACACAGCCTTGGTGGCTAGATCCAATCTCTGATCTGTCCTTCTTTGGTTTGTGACACATATCTTTTCTTTAGTTTACTCATCTATAAAAGAAAAACAATGGTAACATACCTCATGTGGTTTTACGAGGAATAAACAAAGTTGATAGTTAGAACAGTACCCAGTACATCATAATGTAGAAATGTTGGCTATCATTATGATTAGTTATCTCCTATTCTTAAAGGTTTAGAGTCCTTGCGTCTTGCATGATGGCCAGTGTACATCTCAAGAAGCACAGCAAAGAGCCAGTGGGAATATTAAGTTTTAAGTCAGGATGGTTGGTTCTTGTTACTAGCACCAAGGGCTCTTCTCATATCACATATAATGGGATTATCCCCCAAGTAGGTCAGCATGGCACGAAATACATGATCTGTGATAGGAATTACTTTTCTGATCCACTTTTATGAATCGCCTATGCCTTTTCTGCCTGCTTTTTCATTTTCAGTACAAGTGCTTTGTTTCTTTCCTTTTTAATAATGTGGTGAGCTTCACACACTAGTCTTTTGTAGCAGATGTATAAGGAGCAACTAACATCAAAGACATATGTACATAGAATTCTTCTACCAAATCAACTATTTTTTTAAAAAAAGGACTCTTTAATTGGACAATACTTTAATTCTCTAAACAATGTTATGGTAGTTGACCACATTTTGAAATTATCTTTGTCTTGTTTGGTAGTTGAATGGCATGAAAAATTTCCCTCTGCTTCCTTACCCTCTCCCAAGGGTCATTTTCCCCACTCTTTTCTCTGCCCTGCCTGGCCTCTGACCTGCCCAGCTCTGCTGTTTCTACAGACTTCTGAATCTAATTAATGTCTTAGTAGCTATATAAGTGAATTATGTAGGCAGGAGGATGTTGGAAACTTTGAGGAAGGTACATTCCTTAGGGAAAACATGGTTTTGTAAAAAAAAAAAAAAAAAAAAAAGACTCCTCACAGAGGGGGTGGAATGCCAGTAAAACATAAACCATCAGTAACATTGTTATACTCACTAAATATCTGTTGCCTGATGAGCAGATACAACCTTAGGAGTGTCTCTTTTGACATCTGGGCAATAATCAGTGATTATGGAATCCAGCTGAGGGGACAGAGGACAGATAGTCCAAATATGCCACCAGTGCAAATTGGCCTCAGCCATACAACTGGGGTATGGGCACCCCTCCTTCTCCCCTCCCTTTTCAAGCCAGTTCACAACCACGCTTGGGGAGTTATGTCCTTGGATGATCTCACAAATGACCCTGGCGGAACATTCTCAAACTCTCCAGAATGTGGGCAGGCAAGGGGGAGGGGCCAGAGTGCTGAAGTTCTCCGCCAGAGGATACTGCCAGAGAGCCCAAGGCAGAGATGGTCCCTATGCCCCACGTTTCCATGGAAACATAGGAGGAGTGATGACAGCCAGCACAGCCACACCATCTGCTCAGGACCTGGTGAATGATGAAAAAAATAGAAAAAGAAAGGCACCTTAGATCCCGGGCTAGAACCACTCTCAGAGAGCAGTGGAGAGGAAAGGGCTGAAGACTCTTGAACTCCTAGGTGGATTAAAACCCGTGCTGTCCTGGGGCTTGACATATTAGCATGTCATTTGCAAGCAGAAAGCCTAGAGGGCTGATCCTGCAATCCCTAGATACAATTATGAACACCCAAGAAGCCTCAGGAAGGAGAAGCAGACTGCATGCTGCCCGCAGTCTTGCTGGAACAGGAGGGAGGGTGTGGTGACACACAGTGCTGGCGGAGGTGGAGCAGGGCTCCCATCACCTTCCAGCAGGACCACCTGCACAGCTGTCTTTTGGCCAGGCATATCCTTCCAGGGGAATGGTGGGATTGTAAAAGGAAAATTCCCACTTGGTCACAAAAGACCTCTGAGTTGCAGCCAGGTCTTCAGAATAAGGCCTGAATTAATAAAGCCATGTAAGGTCTCTCTTCTCTCAATTCGTATCCACAGGGAGATCTTAGCTGGATGCCACAGATTTGCTTCTGGGTCTATTTAGGAGGTTTCCAATTCCAGGCTGGCAGAATGTGAGTGGGGCCCTAGCTAAGTGCACTTGTATATCTGCCTCAGACTGAGTAGGATTCATTTCTTAGTCCCTTTTCTTCATAGATGTAGCCTAAACAAACAAAGCTGACCTAGGAAGCCCAGCAGCCCCTCTGGTTTAGCTGACTCCCCCAGAGGCTCTCCAGAGCTGGGCACTTTCGTTCAGCTTTCTGTAGTATTGCCTTATTTATCCCCGGAGGGAGACAAGTCCCTCCAGCCTGAAGGCCTTTACTATGCACAGAAGCTACATCAGTTTCACAGGAAACACCAGTTTTTATTTTCATTTTTAACTCAGGTTGTCTCTTACTCCTTTAGCAAGAAAAAGAAAAATCCTCTCTTTTAGTTCTGGCCTTTGAATCCCAGGAAGTCCAATCCTCTTTTTTTATTTTGTGGTGCTTTTTATTAAGGATTTAAAATTTCGACATCTAGATTAACTGCTTGTTTTGGTATGTGTAGGGGCTGGAGGATAATGGGAACATCTTAATAAACCAGATAAATAATAATAATAAAAAGATCACCCTATAAAAGCTCTCATTAATTATTCTACATTTTACCTGTAAATGGTATTAGTTTAAATTTCTTCCCATGACAACTTAGCAAAAATGGTATCTACAATATTATTTGGATTTCTTCAAAAGGCCTTATTCTCCAACTGGAGACTATACACAAAAACTGAAAATAAAAGTATTCATGTAACTTCCCCTACGTTAGAGGCCCCGAACTGAAAATATGAGCTATTCCTGAAGAAAAAAATGTTTATTACCCACAGTGAAATTGCTTTAGGCTCGAGTATACTCATGCATTCACAAGAGGCACCGTGTTTACATTCAAATAGAAATCTACCCATTCCTACATGGCTTTGGGGGTGAGGCCTCTTATGAGCCAACCACTCTGCCAGCTCTGTAGCCCCAGGGCTTTCTCCCTTTCCTTTTCCAGGATGATCTATTTATCCTCAGCCTCCACGGTGAGGGCAAACCTGTATCCTGAGCTTAGGCCCAGGATGGGAGTCCCAGTAAACATGGTTCTGTTTGTTCTTCAGCCTTCCCGCGTTGTATAAACAGATGTGGTGGAAAGGGAAGGAAAGCCAGATCTCTGTGAGGGGGTGGGAGGTCTCCTTTCTGGAGAGGCTTCCCGGCCGGCAGCCCTGAGCACAGGGCCAGGACGCCTGTCTTGTTGGGGGAGTGGAACTTGCAGTTCTTCCGGAGAGGGGCTGTTCCTCTAGCTCTCCTTCACCCTCCGCCCCCCCATCCTTTGCTCCTGGGAACACTGGATGCCTCAGCCGTCTCACTTTTGCCGGAGCAAACATTTACAGCAAGGCTTATGCTAAGGAGACGTTAAGACAGATTTCCTCCCCACCCCCCAGTCTCTCCAAATACACCATAGACTGGGATTTGGGAAGACAGTCCTTCACACCTGTGCTTTCTCCTGTATCAACATTCCCTTTGTTCTTCTGTAGCCTTGTTACTACCTTCAACTAATGAGGGAGGTTTTTAGGGGCTGGGAGTTGCCAGCTTGTAAAACAACAACTCCTTTCCCTCAGACGGTGTTGAGGCAAATTCCCTTCCGTCAAACTCTGCCTTAATTTACTGTTTTATCTTTTGCACTTTAGTTATGGATGCTAATAAAGGAAGGACTGCTTCAGAGCTGGGGGAAGAAAGGGGGGGGGGACTGAGTGTTTTGTAATCCAACCCCAAATAGGAAAGAATTCTTGTTGGTCTTTTCTTCTCCTACATGTGCTCCAGACTTAGTTTGTTAATCCTCATTCAGAGGTCAGGGAGGTGAGGAGGGTAATTCGTAGGCTAGCCCCAGATGGAGGGATCCTGTGACTTCTACCCAAGGATCTAGATTTCTGGCAGCCCCAGGCAGTGGTTCTTCCTGCCTAGAATGAACAAAGGGGAGAGCACCAGAAAGGCCTCCCTATGGCAGGGACTTGGGGTTGGGTGCAAGGGATGGGATATTACACTGCCCTGTACTGCTCTCTCCAGGAAGTCCTTGGTATCCTGAGCCACGCTGCCAGAGCTGTGGCCAAGAGGACAAGGGAGTCAGGGGACAAAAGAGGGGTTCTGGGTTTTGGCTCAGCACTTACACAAGCAAGGGAGGGGGAAATGATCTTTAAACTCACGGAAGTAGTCATAATAAGAACTTAATTTTTAGGAGCCACAGTGACACTCTTTCATCCTTCTAGCAGACAATACGCCGCTCTCTAGACTTCCAGATAGGGCTGGAAGTTTGCATTCTACCCCCAGAGGCCTGTCACCCTTTCCTGAAAGAAACAGAAAGGAGGTGGGTTTCCAGGGTCCGGCCAGCTGGAGGACAGGAGGGGGGGGGGACCCCCACTGTAGGCCAAACTGGAGGTCCCGTCAGAAGAGGTTTCGTCCCTGATCCCCTTGATTTCACTTAACTTACTGGCTCCAGATATTTTAAACGGTTTGTTTACGGCGCTGCTGCAGGCTGCACCGCCAACTCTCCTCGCGCCGGGGGCAACAGGGGCATCTCCCAGCACCCACCCAGGTCGGCAGCCGCCTCACCGCCCGTCCCGCGGGGGCGCCTGGCCGCTCAGGAGAAGCCCGGGGCCCCCAAGAAGTGCGTGCACCCGGGAGAGGCCGGGCGGCGCCGGGGCAGAAGATGCGGCAGGCCGGGCGGGCTCCGCATCCCGGCCCTCTGCGCCGCCGCCCGACCCTCGCCCCCGCTCGCCCGACCGCGCTGGGCGCCCCCGGGAGGCCAGGGGCGGCGGAGGGGGGACGCGGGGGTCGCGGCGGGCGGGGCGGCGAGGCCTGCGAGCGGCCGGGACCCGGGGAGCGGCGCGGGGAGTGCAGGGGCGCGCGGGGCGGGCGCGGCGCGGGGCTCACGGCGCGCGCGCGTCTCGGCCTCGCCCGCGCACACGCGCCTCCCCGAGGAGAAAGGCGGGCGGGCGCGGAGCGGCGCGGCGGCGGCGGCTGCAGCGGGCCGGGCCGCCGCGAGGGCGGGAGGAGGGGCGGGCGCGGGGGGTGGGGGGGGCGAGGCGGCGGCGGCGGCGGCGGCGGCGGCGGCGGCGGCGGCGATCTCGCCGCTCTCTGCGGAGTGTGCCTGCGCGAGCCGGCGAGCGGGTGAGTGCGCCGGTCGCCGCCAGCAGCCCGGCCGGCCCAGAGGCGGGGAGGGGGGCGCCGGGAGCCCCGAGCCGGGAGCGGGCAGCGGGCGGGCGGGCGGGCGGCGGCCGCTCCGGAGCGGCCGGGATGCACCTTGAGCGGCGCCTTTCGTTGCAGCGCGCGGGCGGCCCGAGCCTCGGCGGCGGCGGCGACGACGGCGGCGGCGGCGGCGCTGACACCTCCCACCATGGACAGCTTCGACTTAGCCCTGCTCCAGGAATGGGACCTCGAGTCGCTGTGGTGAGTCCCCGTGCCGGCCGGGCGGGCGCGAGCCAGCGAGCGAGAGAGCAGCGGGGGGCGACCGCGGCGGCCCGCGCGCCCTCACCTGGGCGGGGGGCTCGGGCGACCGGCCGCCGTGGGGGCGGGGTGGGTCGGGGGCGCCCGCCGCGCCGGCTCCTTCCCGCCTCCCCCGGGGGGTGGTCCGGCCGCCCGCCCGTCTTCTCGCCCCCCTTTCCCGTCCCCTCCCCCCGGTGCTGCCCGCCCTAGCCCGGGGGCCGGTGATCTGGAGAGCCGGGGGCAGAGCGCAGCCGTGGAGAGAAAAGGAACCGATTTCTAGAACGTGTCACTAGTGCCGGGGGATCCACCCCTCGGTCCCCCGGCCCCTCTCACCTCCCTTCTCTCCATTCGCGCCCCCCCCTCTTCTCCGAGGGCCGCCGGTTCACACCAGCGACCCTCTGGAGTTGTGGCCGCTGCGAAGTGCCCTTAGAGGATGCTCCAGCCTCCTGCCTGTCTGCGCCGAGTCTTGGCGGCCGCATCCTTTCTGTCTCTCCCACTCGAGATGGAAAGTGAACCCGAGGGCAGGGGGCGAGTGCTTCTCCGTGCGGGAATTGTGAGGCCCTGGCCCTGGGAGACGCATTTCCTCGAGGTTCGCAATCCCTTTGAGCCCTTTCTTCACAGCCCGCCTGGCCACGGTTACACTCCTGTCCCCGCTCCAGCCCACCGGCGCCCCGTGTATCCCTTTATTCCGCGCTCAAAGCTCGCAGCCTGGGGAGCGGGAGGCTGTGGAAGAGCCCTCGGGGTTCTGTGGGCCGGGGTTCCCATATTGAGGAGCTACTGTAGGTAAAGCGCCGCTGGAAGCAGTTTAATTCTAGTTGCGGGTGTGTTAAAAATCCCATTGGCTGTTTCCACATCCCTCTTATCCACCCCCCGCCCCCCCCCCCGCCCCAATCTCCTAAATGTTTCCAACCAGCCCTATTCAGGTGGTAAAATTACCGCCTGCATATTCTTGGAGGAACTTGTGTTATGTTTAATATTTACGGGAATGAACATCTGTGGAACAAGCATATTAACTGCATTCTGTTCTGCCCCTGGTAATCGCTTATTGTAGAGCTGAGGTTTGGTTCCCCCCCCCTTTTCTTGAATTCAGTAAAGAGTTCACATGTGTCTAAAACTGCAAGTGGTGTGCACATGAATATGCAGTGGGCAGTTTTAAAGCTAAACTGCCTTTTGATTTACAGATCGTATATAATATGTGGAAATGTGTATATTTTCCATGCTGCAGGCTTCCAGTGACTGATCTGTCTAAAGCCAGGTGTAACTAACTAAACTGGACACAAAGCTAGTGCATTATCGAGCAGTTTCTTATAAAAGATCCCAGGATGAGTAAGTACAGCTTGCTCTGCATAATGCTGGTGCCTATAAAATATACAAGGATGGGCCCTAATGTAATAAAACTTTTATATATTACACTGGAAACTTCAAAGAGCCAGTGTAGAAAGAATATGGAACATGTTATTACTCTATAAAAGTCGCTAATTACTGTGTTGTTGCTGCTGGGGTTATTTCAGCCTTTCATTTACAGATACCTATGACTTTACAGGTTTACACTTAGAAATGTTGGTTTCTGGCACAAATTCAGTAGGTTTGCAGGTAGAAACTGTGCTTTAAAATTGACTTTTGCTTTTAAAAGTCACATTTTCAGTCAAAAGGAAGAACTTTTTGTTTTGGCAGGTTTTTAGGCTGCTTGTCTGCTTGCTGACTCAAAACTGAAGCCCTCATGACTTTTACGAGTGATATTTTGAAATTATCAGCCGTAATCTGTGGCTTTTCCAGCACAGGCCTGAGCTGTCTTTCCCTATGCATCTTTAGTTCCCAGCTGAGTTACCTGGAGCACAGTTACATAATAAATGCCTGTTGAATTGACTTGAAATTTACATTAGCTACGTACTTTTATTATTTAAAAAAAAATTTTAAAAAAGCGTTTTTAAAAAGCTACTGTACGTGCAGTCAGATTTTAATCAATCCATCAATTTGTCTTTGGCTTATGAAACTGTGCAGGATTTCTTGCTTACAATATAGTAGGACAGTTTGGCTTGACTGAGGGAGTGTTTCTAGTTTGCAGATGTAGAATTTATATCTTCTAAGAGCTTATATATGTCTCATCAGTTAAAGATAACCCAAACTCTTTGAGTATGCATTTCTAACCCGGACATTTTCTCAGTCATGGATGAATTTTTTGGATGGTATTTTCTAACTCAATTTTATGGTTGACTTTATACGTTTTTAAGTTTATGGCTTGTTTTTAAGCTTATAGGTGACCCCAAATAACTAACATTTGAGTGCTTTCTGTGGGTCAAACATTTTCATATCCATTGTTTTCTTATTTGAATCTCATAACAATCCCAGAAGTGGTAAGTGGTAGTAGTCCCATTTTACAGACAAGGAAATGGAGGCTTGGAACTGTAAAATGGCTTTACTGCGACCATAAAACAAATGACAGCGGAATTTTTAAACTAACATTTACCAAACATTTAGCCAGACACTGTTCTAAGTACAATGCATGTACTTTAGAATGTTTTAACTCTGTTCTAGTACATTACATGTCTTAGTTCATTTAATCTTCAGAGTAACCTTAGGAAACAAGCAATAACTATTGTTATTCCCATTTTACAGATTGGGAAATTGAGGGTGGGGAAGATCAGGTGACCTGCCCAAGGTCAAACATCTAGAAGTGGAGAAGCCATATTCGAACCTAGCATTAATTTCAAAACTCAGTTTTCTGACTTCAAATCCAGCGTATTTTCTATAGTATTGCAGATGTATTCCCAGTTTATGAGAGCAGCTCTGAAATTAATTACAAAACAAAACCTTGATGGACTGGAAATTAAGGTTCTGCTAAAATATAAAAGAAA
Organism: Balaenoptera borealis; assembly: GCF_965194805.1. Classification (NCBI taxonomy): domain Eukaryota; kingdom Metazoa; phylum Chordata; class Mammalia; order Artiodactyla; family Balaenopteridae; genus Balaenoptera; species Balaenoptera borealis. The sequence continues at coordinate 6,714,525 of NC_138871.1, forward strand.
GAGAAGGTCAGAGCCCTTAATTATATTAATTTAAAATTAAAGATTTGAAAACAATACCACGATTTAGGAAATTACGTCTGCTGCCCTACTTGAATTAACTTCTAAAATGTATATAAATTTAAAATAGAGACTACTAAAAACTTCTTTCTTTAATCCCTTTTAGAAAAACACTTTTCTTTGAGGGGGGGAAGGTACAGATGAATGGCAAAGGAAAATGGTATTTTAACAATTTTTTCTCATTGGTGGGCATCGTTTTCCAAAAAAACAAATTGCAGTTTGTTAGTTGTGACTGTGGCTTTGAATCTGAGCTAGCTTAGTCTAGTGGTCACTGGAAGTGTCCCCAAATGACTGTATAGACAATATGAAGAGAAAAGCTCAGTACTATTGGATTTAATCTTCTCTGCTTCCTTGCACACACCCTTACCCCTCCTTCCTTGCCCTCCAGAAACTCCCATACTTATTTTTCAAGGTGGAGGGGGAGATTTTGAGCCTGAATTATCCAGATGGCTGTTTCAACTTTTCTTTTCAGCCACGCCTTAAAATTGAGAGGGGTTGCCCTAATTCCCACCTCTAGTTCCACTTCCCATTTCTGGTTTGAAGTACGAAGGAAGAATTTGGACCAAGGTGGAGGCATTCATTCTATACCCGGCTCCCTAGTTTCATTCGGTAGAGCCAAATCCCTGAAGAGCTGGGGGGATTCAGTAAGTTTACAGGGGCGGGTGACCAGAGGAGCAGAACCCCTTCTCAGACTCCTCCTCTATCCCCTTGGCTCCTCTTCCTGTTCTACACCAGCTTTTGATCAGCTGCTGGGCATGTGTGCCCTTCCTCAGGGCCTTTAAAATAATGACCATCCCTTTGAACAGGGTAACAGTTGCTTTCATTTATTCACTTAACAAATTTTATTGATCATCTCTTAAATACAAGACCTCATGCTGGTTGCCACAGGGGATACAGAGAAGAGTAAACCATAGGTTGTGCGTGTTATCGTCTAGTGGGGATAAGACAAGGACACAAGTATAAAAACGTTTCGGCACTGGTAATTCAGAAGTGAAAAAGACCATATTTGGGACTGGGGTGGGTGGTGGAGGAGGGAAAGTGGAAAAATCGAGTTTAAAAAAAAAAAAGGCTTCCGTGGAAAAGGTGGCCTTTGAACTAAGCCTTGGAAGATGAATGGGATTTTTTACAGACGGTGGGGGTGGGGTATTGAGAGGACATAGCGGCATCTTGGGCAAAGAAAGAACTGGAACAAAGGCTTTCATGGTGTCTCTGAAAGATCCTTTTATGAATCATGGTGGAATTACCTATACCAAATATTTTAAAGATGCAGAACTTTGTAATCATGAGGTGGTTTCAGTGAATGAGAAAAGCTTTCCACAGTGAACTTGGTCAAAATTGTATTTAATCTCCCTTAAATATAGACACATGTTAGTTACTGGGGAGAAAGTCTGTTGAAATAAAATAGTAAATATTCAGATCCCTCTCTACTACTCCCCCGCCCCATCGCCCCATAGCTTCACATAGCCCAGAATCCATTTACTGTTGTTCCAGGAGGCATTATACTTTATATTCTTTCAAAGTGGAACCTTTGAAGTTGTAATAAGTGGATTGTATCATACTCACCAATTTGTTCAATTCAGTAAGCATTCATAGAGCATTAAGCATCTCTCTAGCTTAGGTACCAGAGAGCAGTAGCTTTCAAACGTTTTATACCATGACTCACAGTAACAAGTATGTTTAACATTGCAACCCACCACATCATTTGTGTGCACACATACTCATAACTGAAACAAGTGTCATGAAATAACACTTATCCATATTATGGGAAATGTACTTTGATATTTTCTATTCTATTTTTTTAAAACTTCCCCATCCATGGATTGAAACCTGTAGTTTAGGGGAAAAAAGAAACTTAACTGTAGCGATGCATAGGAAACGGAGCGTTTGCGAGGAACTTGTAGGAGAATAAGCCGTCCACATCCATATCTGCTGTACAAAGCTGACGCTGCCCATTTGAGGGGGAGGAGGGCGCATCCTGTTGGGAGGGGAAGAGACCTTTAGGGCTGAGGGGCCTGTGGAACGCCTCTTGGAGAAGTGGACTTTCAGAAAGAGAAAATAAAAAGGAGGAAAGTCCATGTGGAGCGAAGGCCGTGACTAGAAATAAGGAGGAAATAAAGCGTGGAGCTCGTTGGGTGAAGATGAAGTTATTAACTAACTCAGGGGGAAGATGTACTGCACTCCTGTGGGGGGAAGGGGAGCCAGGTGGAGGCACTAACAACTTCGTCTCCAGTAGTGCCTGCTGACCCCACTTGGTTCTCTGCAAGTCAATCGCCTTCTTCCAGACCTCCTTAGGCTCCCCGGGGTAGAGTCAGACAACTACCCGGATCCCTGATCTTGACCCTTATTAGCCCTTCCCTCCAGCCCCAACAAAGCAAACATTTTAAGGCCTACCCCTATCCCTTTCGTCAGCCCATAGGGGTGAAAGCAGTTTCCCAGAACACGGAGCACAGGAGAGACGCACCTGGGACCCATCACCTTCGCTGGGCGTGGCCTGAGCGCCGGGCGTCCTGGAGCCCATAGGTCTAGCCCCGTTGGCCCCGCTCGTTCTCATTGGCCCGAAGTGGTGGACTGGTTGGCTGCGGTGGCCATCATTGGCCGAGAGCCCCAGAACACGCCCAGGGCGTGGCGAAGGGCTTCCCCAGGTGCAGGGGTGAGAAAGTTTCCAGCAGAGTGGCTTCCAGGGCCGGGGCTGCCTCCGGGAAGGGGCTGAGGGCCGTCGTGGAAGAGGTAGGGAGGTGTGGATGGGAAGCAGTGGAGTGCTGGGGGCCGGGAGCTGAGGGGTGCATCCACTTGTGGCACTGTGGGTGGTGTGTTTTGGAAAAAGCTGGCGGGGGATTTGTTAATTCAGGGCCTCGAAGTTGAGGGCTCAAGCTCTCAAGCTCGGTGTCAGGATAACGGAGGATGGGCGCTGGATGTGCAGATGAGTTTTAACCAAGTGCCTTTTGATGACGATGAACATGAGTATTGTGTGTGGGGAAATAATTCTTTCCTGTGTTCCAGAGTCTCTTTTGTGAAAATGTAGGAGGCTTATAAAATGCTGAAAATCTATTTCGGGAGAATGTCCCTGTGAACCAGAATGGGTCTAATCTATGCCACTTTAAATTTAGCAACTTGAACAAGGCCCTTTGGCATAATATTGGTTAAAGTAACAGTAAAATTAAGAAAAAAAAACCTCTGAAAATGAAATGCAAGATTTTTTTTTTTCCTGTGTAAGTGGAATTTTCAACCTGGAATAAGTTTGCCTGTTTAAATTTTCTTTATTTCGGGAATAAAGCCTTGGGGGGCAAAATCAAGGACATAAAAGACGATTTTAAATATCATTTAATGGTAACATAATGTTTCCTTGTTTTGTTTCAAAGTGAAATCCATAAAACTTACTTTCAGTGTTGCCTGTTTTCATTTGTTTGGGAATTTAATTGAGGTTTCTGAATTCAGTTGGCTCCAGCCTCCCTTTCTGTTTGGCCCTGGGCAGCTCACCATCTTTCTCATTTCCTATTCTCAGTCTTGGCTTAATCACTTATAAAACAACAGCACTTATACTGGCCTACCTCATAAGGTTGTGATGTTAAGTAATGAAAGTGTCAATTGCTTTGTGAATGCCAAATGCAGTTCTTTTATACCCTTTGCTTCCTTCAAAACGTCTCTTTATCATAAACAAGGAAGGATACAGAAAGGTCACGTTGGGTCAGGTCATCCATCTGGTGTGGAGTTCTGTTCCTGGTAATGGGACCCAGGGACATTCTTGAGTAGAGGCTGGTAGTTTTTCTTAGTTGTACGTCATAGTTGAGCAGACAAATACGTCCTTGCTTATGGTTGTACTGGTAACAAATGTAGATATATTAACCATTACATAATCTTTGATGTTTCACCAAGAATGTATTGAATTACCACCCATTACATCAAATGACTTCATTTGGCTCTGTGGGTCTCATTAAATTATGTCAGGCTAATCATAATTTAGCTTCAACAGAAACAAAATAACACAGTTATACCAGGATGAGAGGATACCACACTATCCAAGAAACTTAATGGGTTTAGTCTATGGAAACTAACACCTGGGGATGTGATGGAGGCCCCCCCCCCAGTGTTTCCAGGTGTTTCGCTGGGTTTGTCCAAGGATATAAGTAAATCAGTGGGTGTGAGGTTATCTAACAGTGGTGTGACAAGGCTGTCTCAGAGGGTAACAATGACCTGTCTGTAGGAGGCTGTAGACCCCCTGCCGGGGACTTTGTAGAAAGAGCTTTCCAGAGTAAGTGGACCAACAGCAAGAAGTGATCTCTGAGTCCTTACAGCTTCAGGATTCTACGATCATCCCCATCACAGGGGAGCAGGAATCAAAGAGAGCCAAAGTCATTAATTGTATTCACTTGTGTATTTTTCCCCTCTGCAGTTTCTCCACTCACATGTGGAGAAAGGCGTGGAGGGTACTTAGGCTTCTTCATGTAATTTCTTCTCAGGAGGCTCCTTGTTAGCCGAGGTAAACAACGGTGACTGTAATTTGGAGACCACGCTATCATAGCAACTCAGTTTAGAGTTACATGCTTAACTTGAGCTGAAATAATTTTATTTTTCCTTTTTTTTTTTATGACAGGAAATTAGTTTCCAAAAATCCTTTGGAGTGCTGCAATAGGAGTCTGTTAGTCTTAGTTAAATTTTTCTTGTCATACCTGCATTTTTTACCTGAGTTACGAGGTGACAGACCAAATTTTCCAGCAATGTTCATTGAAATGTTAATTAGTTACCTGGCAGTTTAGATAGAAAAAGGCTTTACTCTAGTGGATCATCACCAATTCTGGGAAATAATCTGTCTGTTTTGTTTTCAAATGTCAAGATATATTTGTTTTTCTTTAAAATGTATCTTGAGAGGAAGAAAAGACTTAGGGCTTAGAAAACAGTTTTGAAAACAAAGGTCCATATGCTTACCTAGCACTCAGGCCAGCGTTTCTCAAACTTTAACGTGCATCCAGGTAACTTAGGGATCTTGATAAAATATAGATTCTGATTTAATAGGTGCAGGGTAGGGCTATGATTCTGCATTTTTAACCAGCTCCCAGGTATAACTGCTGGTCCATAGGCCAAACCTTGAGTAGCAAGAATTAAAAGGATAAAAATTCCTTTGAGAAGAAGCTCTTTAAAAATTCTGCATCATCTTCTTTTTATTTTGAGGAGGCTTTGTATAATAACATTACAATTCCACAGTGCCAGGAGGTTACATTTAGATGCAGCATTTATTTTATTTTTGTGAGTCTTTCTAATACAATTTTGATGAGTGAGGGGGTGGTTAATTGTATCCTAGTGGGGATATAGTGGGAAATAAACATAAAAACCTAAGTAAACAAAGTTTGTAATAAATAGGCTAATCACTTTTTATAGCTTTACAGTTCTTGTCAGCCCTTCAGAGACGGAGTCCTTCTTCTTCAGGAGCCAATGCTGAGAGTAACTGGATTCAGAGTCTTAGAAACACTCTGGATTTGTCGGGAATCTCACAAGCGCTCCTGTAGGTGCCCAGGACTCAGACCAAAAGTTCCCGTTCTCTTTGGCAGGGAACTGGGGGTAGGGTGGGGCAGGGAGGTGGCAGTGATGGGAGAGGGGGGTAACTATTTTGCAGAATTACTGCACTACCCTGTGGCCATAGCTGCAAATTGCAACTTTCCCAGTGTCCTAAAAGAAATTGCAGCTCAGCTCCTGGTGGAACCCACGGTGGGCTCAGAGCCTCCGATGGGGACCTTCTCTCCCAGCACTGCCGGCCACCTCTCCCTCTTCCCCACCACAGAGTGCCCCGAGTCCCTCAGGTGGTCAGACTTAGCCGCAGTTTCCACGTTTAATTTCCATTTCTACTTCATTAGAAGAATAAGTGCAGATGGGACTGATTGTGTGAGTAAATACAGCACGGTTGACTTTGTGCTGTGAGATTGGCGGGAAGTTTATTTATCTTCTTAATGAGGGTTTGTGTGTGTGTGCGCGCGCACACACACATTTCCATTCTCTGAGATAGGCGTGGAAGACTGTGGCTGCTAAGAGCAAGATAGGTTGGGCTTACACAATTGTGACCATTTCAGATTGGGAAAACAGAGCTGGCTTTTAAGGAACGATAGTGACTCCTTTAAATCTTGCAGTCTTAGGACACATGTGAACCCACAGAGGAAGTGTTCGCAATAGCTTTTTAGGCTGTTGTTTGGAGCAGTACTTTGCATTTGTGCTTTTAGTGGCTGTGATATTGCCTTCTACCTCATAATCCATTATGTTATCTGACTAATTGTGTTTAACCATTTCGTGAAATAGGTGATGTTGCATTCCATGTAACTTTTCTTTCTGGGAACAGGTGAGAGGGAAACTCTTGCCCTCAAGCATGGAGATAGATCAGACCCATTGTAAGGAAAGCATGTGTTTGGTTATTGCTTTGATTTTTACTCGTATCATCAAATTAATGTATTTTCTCTCACACTGGAGAAAACACTATTTACTGACTCTCAGTAATGATACAAATAACGGAATAGTCAGGTGATTTGCACAACTTCCCCCCAAAGGGGTCTCTCAGAGTTAGTGGTTTTCTCTGTTGGGTCCTAAGAAGGCACACCCAAGACTTCCTTCAGAACAAAAAAGCAACTGCTGGCCATCAGCTAAATTCTAAACTTCGTTATTCAGAATTGGGGCTTGACTAAGGAGATAGGCTGTCAACGTGGCCCAGCTTGCTCCCTCTCATAGCCCATTGGTGTCATTTCTCAGAGTTGCTGAGGAGGAAGGTGCTGTTGGAGGTGGAGGGCTTTACCTCAGGCTGAGGGGCAGGTGTCTCCACTGGCCATGGACTCTGCAGTTCACTGAAATAGAGGCTCTGGGTCCGGAATGGGTTGGTCCCTCCACCTTGTGAAATGCGCTGTTTAGCCACTCTCCTGGTCCATAGCAGTGGTGGAAACGAGGATTCCCTGGATGAGAGGGTGTAGCTTTAGAGACCCTCGGAACAAAATATGTTAAGCTGTCTGTCGTCCTGAGGAAGCAGGCTGCAGCATCAGCGGTGATGGGGGAAGCATACTACTTCAGCTAACATCCGTTTGCAGCAGCCTTCCCTCTTTGGTGGAAAATCCAGTGGTTTATACTGTATTACTCTGGTATACCAGTTGTAAGGCTGGCTGTGTAGGTCCAGGATGAAGTCTTCATCTGGCTCCCGTTGTTTGGGCTCAGGTTGGGGTGAGGCAGGAAGGCCCATGCTATTCCTGAGCGCCCCGATCATTTGGAGCTCAGGACAGATGTTGCTTGCAGGGCTGAGTCCTTCTCAGAAGAATGTCCGTGTGCCGGGGCCGGGTGGGGGGGGGGTTGCTGCTCAGCTGGAACCACGTGGACTCTCCCATTTGTGTTTTTTTCACTAAAGATAGATCCTTCCCTAGAATATGGCTTGGCTTCTGAGAGCTAAATCTTTTGGGTAACTTTCCTTTAGAGTGTGTGTTTGTTTTTCAATAAGTAGAGTATTAAACTTATTATTCTCATTGATACCTGAGAAAAGCATAAATGTATATCTATACTTATATATATAATAGTTACTTATAGATAATATATTTAATATTATAATTTATATATAATATATATAAATAATAAGTATGTAAACTTATTATTCTCAGTGATACCTGAGAAAAGTATCTTATGGGAAAGCGGTGAATTTTACCTACCACCTGGCCCTCCCCCCAACCGCTGCAACTTGAATTAAAACTCCAAGGCTGAGTTAACAAGTTCTGAGTATGGAAATTAAATATTTATCATCAAAAAAGGGAGGAAGTATGGTATTTTCGTTTCTAATATTTAGGTAGAAAATTAGTTACGTAAATTAATTTCTATTCTTTCCTTTACTGTTACCTCTCAGCAGGACAAAAATAATATTTTAGTGTCCTGAAATATTATATACAATAATGTAACACTGTATGGATGCCTTAAGCTGCTCTTCATAACCCTCCTTCTCTAGATTTATAGGTTTTTGGGTTGAGATGAGCAACTACTTATTAAGCCAGACACGGAAGTCAGTGCCACATTTTTAGCCTTCGGTGTCTGTGTATGTAAGCCTCAGATTCTTTCAAATAATCTCAGTAGGTTTTTTACCTGCTCTAATAGGGAATCCTGTGGAGTACATAAAAGGGTACCCTATCCATTGTGGAGTTTTAGGGAAGATTTCCTGGGGAACGTGACATTCGATTTGAATTTCAAAGGGTGAGCAGGAGTTAGGCTAGGAGTCGGGGAGCAGGTTGTGTGCCAGGTGCAACAATGTAAGCAAGGGCAAAGAGGTGCAAAATAGCATGTTGTGACAGTAGCAGCGACAGACACAGGTAGGTTGTGGGTCTGAAGCATTCCAGGTAGGCAGCAGCAGGAGAGGCGTTTGGGGTGTGGAGGGCCTCACCTGGCATTCCGAGGAGCTTGGACATTTTCCCTTAGGTGATGGCCTGCCGTTTGAGCAGGGGAACAAAATGGTCACACTTGCATTTTATTATTTATTTATTTATTTACTTATTTATTTATTTTTGGCTGTGTTGGGTCTTCGTTTCTGTGCGAGGGCTTTCTCTAGTTGCGGTGAGCGGGGGCCACTCTTCATCACGGCGTGTGGGCCTCTCACTGTCGCGGCCTCTCTTGTTGCGGAGCACGGGCTCCAGATGCGCAGGCTCAGCAGTTGTGGCTCACGGACCCAGTTGCTCCGCGGCATGTGGGATCTTCCCAGACCAGGGCTCGAACCTGTGTCCCCTGCATTGGCAGGCAGATTCTCAACCACTGCGCCACCAGGGAAGCCCCCCACACTTGCATTTTATTATTTCTAGAAGGCATTTGACATGGGTGAGTCTGATGGCTGTGATGGGCCACGTCTGGAGGATCAGGTCAGGCAGGGAGGATGGAGGGTAAGGGATGACTAGAAAAGTGTGTAGGGCAGAGGTCCCCAACCTTTTGGGCCCCAGGGACCGGTTTCATGGAAGACAATTTTTTCACGGACCGGGGAGGCGGGGGGATGGTTTCGGGATGATTCAAGCGCATTACATTTATTGTGCACTTTATTTCTCTTACTATTACATTGTAGTATATAATGAAATAAGTATACGACTCACCGTAATGCTGACAGGAGGTGGAGCTCAGGCGGTAATGCGAGCGATGGGGAGCGGCTGTAAATACAGATGAAGCTTCGCTGACTCACCCGCCGCTCACCTCCTGCTGTGCGGCCCGGTTCCTAAACGGGGTCTGCGTCACCAGGCTTGGGGACCCCTGGTGTAGGAGATTACATTGGAAAACTTGCTGACTGGTTGGGGGAATGATGGAGGGTGAGGGGCCAAAGGTGCTTTCAGGCTGTTGAGGTTGTGTGATGAGGTGGGGAGTATAGGAGGAGGAGCAAGCCGACTGGGGAAGGGTGGAGTGTTTAGATTTTACAGCGTTCCATTTGGAACGCCTGTGGGCCGTGCAGGTGGAGTTGCCGGCAGGAAGTTTGCTGTATGGTAGTGACCTTTAGGAAGAAGGAAGGGAAATAAAGATTTGGGAGTTGTCAGCATACGTAGTGACAGCCATGAGATTGGACAAGATGATCCAGGAAGAGTGAGGAGGGAGCACATAGGCTGAGGAGCCACAGGGGCAGTGGGAGGGAAGGCAGCCCGTGCAGAGAGGTGGGAGCCAGAAGAGAGTGGGGGCCACAGTCGACTGCTTTATTTTTTATTTTATTGAAGTATAGTTGATTTCCAGTGTTGTGTTAATTTCTGCTGTACAGCAAAGGGATTCAGTTATATCAATACATATATATATGTATATATATATATGTGTGTGTGTGTGTGTGTGTATATATATATATACTTTTTCCTTTTGGTTTATTATAGGATGTTGAATATAGTTCTCTGGGCTATGCAGTAAGACCTCCTTTTTTTCCCCACTGTGTATATACTAGTTTGCGTCTGCTGACCCCAGACTCCCAGTCTGTCCCTCCCCACCCACTCCCCACCATGGTCAGCTGCTTTAGAGGACTCTGGTTGAGGAGGTGTGGGGACAGGGCAGTGGCAGTGAAAGAGACTGAATGCTCTCACTGCGGAGGGGAGGGAGGGGGTGAGCTCAGGGAGGAAGGTCTCAGAGAAGGGCGTGGGCCGGCCGGGCCCAGGAGGAGAGGAAGAACGCAAGGTGGTTCCAGATGTCCAAACGTGGGGGGCAGCGGAGACTTAAAAAATCCCTATGAGAAATGGGAGTTTCAGAGAATGGAACCATGAGAAGAGGATAGTATCAAATATTAGACTCGAAACAGTAAATTATAAGTGTTTCATAGGTATTTTTGAAAAACTGACTAAGCCATGTTAGCGTAGACCTGTGTCAGATCCTCTGTCTGTAATTTAATTAGAGTGTTTTTAGAAGTAATTTTGATTCAGAAGGAATTGGGTGAGGCTACATTGTCAGGAAAAAATTAGTGGCCTTTTCTCATTTTGGACTGTTGAAAATGGATTTTTAAAAATGTTTTCAAACACACAAGACTGACAGAGTCAGGTGCCCCGGGATGTTGCTCTGACATTTAACGGCAGGATCTCCTTAGAAGGGCACTCAGCCCATTTGGCCTCAGAGTTTCTTGTATATCACAAAGTGTAGTGAGTCCTTTACATGTACTATATCTCATTTAATCTTCCTAACCTGTGAGGCGGGTTCTGTTATTCCCCATTTTATAGAGAAGGAAACAAAGGTATAGAGTACCTTGCCCAAAGTCCCACAGCCAGTGCAGGCAGAGCTGGGGTTTTAGCCCAGGCGGTCTGGCTCCAGAGTCCTTCCCTGTGGCCACCATCCTATGAGAAGTATCTTGGTGTCTCTCAGTAACAGAATTATAGGGCATGGGTTCTGAGGTCCCTTCCAATCTTAAAATATTTGTGATTTATACACATATGCATATATGTGTGTGTGTGTGTGTGGTCTCCAACAGGTGCAACGAGTACAATGTTTACTGTCAGCTTTTTAATTCGGAATGAATAATACATTGTGTCCAAGTTATTGTGTATTCCAGACTAGTGGAATTCTAATCGAACAGACTTTCCTGTGCAAGGATTGTCTGCAATTCATTGTCATTATAGGTACTACTCTTTTTGTCAGTATTTCAAATGTATAAAAATTTTGTATCCTCATAAAACCACTAATTTGACAAGTTTTATGGATGAAGAAAATGGTTGCAACTGTTCACCACAGCTGGTCCAGTCTACCCCAACACCTAAATGTAACTTTATTAATAACAATAGTAATGGTGCAGCACTCAAATTAGTAAAACTACCATATGAAAATAATCTGAAATTGTTTGCGAGGTGATTCTTTTTCATACAGATTTTCTTGCAGTTTCTTCTTTGTTTCTACATAAAGACAAACTGTCTCTTCTAGCTATGTGACTACTTCTATAAGAAGTGTTGCTTGGATGACATGGAAGGAGTAAAGAGGCTTAATTTGTGTCACGAGATATTTGGGTGAAGTAACAGTAATAGATTCTTGGCTTAAGGAATTGTGACATGTTGAAACAGATGACAAAAATAACTTTAAATGTCTTCTTTAAAAATCCTTGAATAAGACAATTTAAATATTAAGGAAAAAAATCTGCCTGGCTGACGAAATTCTAGAACGATGCATTTGATACCGGGAAGGGCAGGGGGTTTGGAGCCGGCATGCAATGGGTCCTGACTGCCGTATACTAGGGGCGCTACCTTAGACTAGTAGCCTAACCTCTCTGTTTCCTAACCTCAGTTTCTTCATGTATAAAATGGAGGTAATAATGCCTGTGCCACTGACTTGCTATGCAGATTAAATGAGGTAATATGCATAAATAGCCCAGCACATAGTAGGTCCTCAAAAAGTGGTAACTTTATTATTAATTCTTTTTTCCCTTCTCATGGTTACTTAATGTTTTGATTAGCAGTTGTATTCAATGACTGTATCCATTCTGTGGCTGAAAAGATATTTAGAAGCATGTATGAGTCAGTGTTTCAGTTTGTACCTTTAAAAAAATTTTTTTTAGCTGATATCTTTTTTTCCCCAAAGGTGTGGGCTTGTGTTTATTTAATGACTGCAGAACACAGGTACAGAAGATGGTCTCTAATACTTTCTTCTCTTGAGAGCAAGGATTCCTTCTTGTGGCTCCACAGGGCTAACATAATGAGCCCTGTGCATTGTAGCTGCGAAGAATTACCTGTTTTTAAAATTTATTCTGTGTGTTTTAATTAAAATAGAAAACAGTTAAAACCAGAACTTCAAAATTGGCGAAGCAATTAGACATAGGAGCAGTGAGTTTTGATAGCCCAAATGGCAAAATTTCTATTCCTTCTTTTCCGTCAGAACCAAACTGAGGTCATTATATTATTTCAGATGGATGATTATACCTTGACCTCATGTCTGTACTTTGGTCCATACCCATATGCTTGCTCCCCAGTCTCTGGACATGGAATGACCCCAGATTCTCCAGTGGGATGACAGCTCCTTGTGGTCTTGGTGCAGTGACCCTACGTCATGTAGTTATCGTACTTATAGACTTCCGATTTGGCTGCTTTCTGTTCTCTTGATTCCCTTCTTCTCTCATCTATGCATTAATTGCTGATACAGAACATAGGATAGCTTTGCCTCAAATTGCTTGATTCTGGCAAACCTGGAGCTGAGTCATTACATATTTCTTTCATACTGAAATGTGAAATCAGCCTCCCCTAGGGGTTGTTTATGACATCTGTTAGGTTTATCTACCTACAGATAAGTTAAAATGGTGAAGTGGGTTAAAATGTTATGGTTGCAGTTTGTATCAGCCAGCTTTTGTCGGGTGATGCTGTAGTAACAAAACACCCCCCAGATCTCAGTGGCTTACAGTTGCAAAGTGTAGTTGTCCATGTTATGTGGCAGTGGAAGGTCAGCTGTGCTCTAGTGTCTTTTTCATTCTCAGACCCAGGCTGACAGAGGGCACTATTTTGAAATATGCCATCCTCTTGGTGGAGGGGACAAAAGAGCTTTTGCTGGGTGTGGCATATGTCATATGGCTCCCATTTCACTGGCTTAATAAGTCATAACCTCAAGACTTATATTAGTAGGGAGGGAAACTACCCTTTTCCAAAGCAGTACTGCAAGTCACATGCCAACCAGCAGGGATGCATATCCTCTTAAAGGGAGGGCAATGAAAAATTGAAAACAGTGATACAGTCTGCCGTGTACTTAACTAGTGTGTGTATGTGTGTGTGTGTATGTGTATGTGTGTGTGTGAGTGTATATATATATATATATATATATATATATATATATATATATATACACACACACACACACATACACATACACACACATATAATCAGTGTTTTTAGGTTAAAGAAAAATAAGATTTAAAAAAGCTTACAGAACTGTCTGGTCGCATATTCTTTTATAATATATATTATAGAAGATTTCTGTCTTTTGGCCTGTGGTTTTCTTTTTACTGGAATTTATCACCTCTTGAATTTTCACTGCAAAAAAAGGGACAGATGAAGAACCTTGGTGAAATGTTTTCATCCAAAGGACCAAAGCTTCTGTGTGATAGGCTTACAAGATTAGAGAAATTGTTTTTAAAAGTATGTGTTTATTTAACATTTCATATATAAATAATTTGCCTTCACCATGTAGAAAAGAATACTATTATTCAGTTATTATGTCCTGATTCTTAAATTAATAACTTGACTTTGCTTATCACTGATTAGAAGCAAATTGTGAATGAGGAGCAAAATCCATATACATTGGAAGGGAATCAGGCAGTAAACTATCTGCTTTACAGAAAAAAAAGTCTTGTTAATGTTTTCTTTAGCTGAAGCTTTACGTATAACTTGAGCCTGGTTTTGATGTTTGAAAAAAATTTAAGCAACAAAAGAAGATGAGTGAACCTACAAATACATAGGGAACGATAATTAACCATTGATGTGAATTAATGAATGTGTGTTTATTGAGGTCCTAGGGTAGATGGTGTGAAAGGAATTTCCTGGAACTTAGCAGGACCTCTCAGAGCTTGGTCTTACCCCGAGCCCACTTTATTCCTCACAGATTTTGGAGTAGGCAGGGTCTGTATTCAGATCTTCAGAAAAGAGCTTTCTGAAACATAGGACGGTTTTCCTTTCTGTGTGTGTTTGGTTTATGTTATGTAAGGAGCATGCTCAATATTATTGGAATAAGATACCCCTTCTATGTTAATTCTAATGAAATTGAAGAAAGAAAGAGTCCACACCAATATTGTGAAGTGCTTAATGATATTTAAAATCTCTGGGAGACTGGGCCAAAGTGAAAATATAAACTTAATAAGTGAAAATGTAGTCATTACTTTGTATGAGCATCAAGATGCAATATTTTGAACTGATTACAACTGCTCTGTAGTACTTTGAAGAAGACCCATTAGAAGAGAATTAAAACTTAAGCCCATTAGTGCTCTGTAACGGGCCTAGCAGATGATCTTTTGTTGCTTCAAAATCTTTTCTAATTCTCATCACTTAACCTTCTTGGCTATATGAGCAAAAGTATCTATCCCTTCACATTTTCTAGAAGTGTGTGTATACCAGGAAACATTTCTCTTAAGTATCATAGATCGTTTAAAAAGCCAAAGTAAATCCTGAACTTTATATGTCTACATCTCAGGCTGAGATGAATGAAAATAAAAGAGCAACCTTTTTAGTTGCTAAAAATTATTTAGTGATGGAAACATGGATCACTGATATTTTTACTTTATTTTTTTTTTGTATGTTGATATTTTTCCTGCAACCTTGCTGAATGTATTCATTAATCCTAATAGTTGTGTAGCGGTGTGTACGTGTGTGTGTGTGTTCCTTCAGAGTTTGTATATGCAAGATCAGCTCACCTGCAGATAGAGATAGTTTTGCTTTTTTCTTTCCAATCTGGATGCCTTTTATTTCTTTTTCTTGCTTGATTGGTCTGTTGGAACCCCCAGTACAATGTTGAATAGCAGTGGTGAGAGTGGATATCCTTGACTTGTTCCCGATCTTAAGGGGAAAGCTTTCAGTCATATACTATAAGTATGATGTTGTCTGTGGGTTTTCATAGATGCCTTTTGTCAGGTTGAGGAGGTTCCTTTCTATTCCTAGTTTGCTGAGTGTTAGTATCATGAAAGAGTGTTTGATTTTGTCAGAGGCTTTTTCTGCGTCTATTGAGCTGATCCTGTGAATTTTGTCCTTTATTCTGTTAATGTGATTTATTGCATTGACTGGTTTTTGTATGTTGAACCAACCTTGCATTCCCAGAATATCTCACTTGGTTACAGTGTATAATTCTTTTGTACATTGCTGGATTCATTTTGCTAGTATTTTGTTGAATGATTTAAAAAAAAAAACAGAAATTTTCTGTTTATTCTTTATTATTAGAAGCTCATGAATACTGGGGAGAAGAATGAAGGTACATGACTTCCTAATGGAAATATGGAAGCTTCCTTTCTGCTCATACTCATGATGACTGTCCTTTAAGTGATAATCAGATTTCAAAATATGCCTACCTGAGGACTCAAGTTCAGAAACTTTGATGTGACGGTTATCTAAAGAACTTTACCTTGAAACTTGCTTAAGAAATTCCCACATAATGTTATTTCTTACATGACACATTCAAATTTTAGGTCCTGACCTTGTGAAAATCATCACTCAATTTTATTTTATTTTTTTTTAAAGAATCCAGCTCTAAGTAAGTGAGTTTTCTTTTTCTTTTTTTTAAAAAATTAATTAATTAATTAATTTATGGCTGCGTTGGGTCTTCGTTTCTGTGCAAGGGCTTTCTCTAGTTGCGGCAAGCGGGGGCCACTATTCATCGCGGTGCGCGGGCCTCTCACTACTGCAGCCTCTCTTGTTGCGGAGCACAGGCTCCAGACGCGCAGGCTCAGTAATTGTGGTTCACGGGCCTAGTTGCTCCGCGGCATATGGGACCTTCCCAGACCAGGGCTCGAACCCATGTCCCCTGCATTGGCAGGCAGATTCTCAACCACTGTGCCACCAGGGAAGCCCACTCAGTTTTTTTTTAAGCTTAGTTTTCTAATCAGGAAACAGGAATACGAGGAGCAAGTGAAACATGGTATGTGAATGTGCTCTTAAGATATTATGTGATGCTAAGATAGAATTATTTATATTCATATAAGTATGTAAATATAATTATTTAGCACAGGGTTCACAAACTCAAATACCTTTAAGGACGAAGAAGACCCAGTAATTGTCTGAAACAGTCACACAGTTGGATGTGATGGGGCCTGTGGCTAGCTGGAAGCTCTGCCACCTTGTTTCAGTGCCTTCAGATTCAAAGTAAAACAAACAAGATAACGTGAAGAAAACAAACCAACCCCCCACCGACCTGGCCAGACATCACACATCTTCCTCCTCTGTGGGACCCCTGATGTAGGGAGTCAGCGACGGAGTGTGAATCCTGGGCATCTGGTTTCAGCCCCACCATGGAGAAGGTTCGTAACCTCTCCGTTTCATTTGCTCATTTATAAAAATGCAGATAACATGCGCCTTGCCCGCTCCAAGGGCTGTTGTGAGAGGCTGAAACGGCATAACGTGTGAAAATGACCTGAAAACTATCAAGCCAATATAAATGTGAGGAATATTGTTGATTCTCTGCTTCTATAAATCTTAGCTTTCCAATGAAGATACTTTTCTTGTTAAGGAGAATCCACAACCAGACATTGGAAGACTCCAAAAGGCCCGGTAGAAAAGTCCCCTTTCAATAGAATGAGCTTGGTGTAATAGATGCAAAGCCCATTTGATATATTTACTGGACTTACCTGCATTATCGTGTTGTCATTGCAGTAAAAAGAACCATGGTCTTGTTTTTCTCACCATTACTTTCTCTTAGACATGTGGATTCTTTTGACAGTACAGCAGTATGGTTCATAATTCTCACAAAGTAGAGATGGTATTTGTAAGGATTTTCTGTGGTTTCCTTAACAAATAAACAGAAAGTCAGAACTTATGGTTTCTTAGTATTCTAGTATTTGAGAGAGTTCCACAGTTTTATGACAGCAGTGAATCAAGTGCTGACATCTTGAAGCTTCTGTAGGAGGCTCTTTTGGAGCAAAAGATGTAACTTGTAGATCAGCATCTGCACAAGCTTTGCCAAGTAGCCTGGCCACGGCAGTGTCTGTCTCTTCAGTCGGCAGGGCATAGTCATAGGGACTCGTGGTTGTGTTTATTAAGCTCCTACTATGCGTGGGGCACTCAGAAGAGGTAATGGGGCCTCTGCTCTGAAGAAGCATGAAGTCTGGTTGGAGAGAAACCGGTATCCACGATGTAGATCTAGAAGCTGGACTCAGACTGTAAGCTCTGTCTGACTTGAGACTTGGAGATCATCTCTCTAGCCCAGTTCCCTCTTTTTACAGCGGAGAAAACAGTGCCTGTAACAAAATGTTCACATCTGTGGCGTAGTCCAGGGATTCTCAAGTCTTGCTGCCTCCCAGAATCACGTAGGGATTCAGAGTCTCTGGGGTGGGTGACCAGAGATTTATACTGGGGTACAAAAGACCCACAGTCTTGGGCGATTCTGGCGTAGCCAGTTTGCTTAATGGATTTGGGAATGGGAACAGTCAGGCCGTGAGTGGTTTTGGAGTTTAGGGTATAGCAATCTCAGTGAAAGGCCAAAGAGCCTGATGGAGGACTTGCATGTTTGTGAAGGGTGGGCTGGGATCTTCTGGGATAGGGGAGCTATAAGGGGGGAGGGCGTGGAGATTGGGAGTGGCCTGAATAAGGTGGTGAGAAAGATGTTTACATCACGCGAGCCTCTGGGATAGCAAGGGGCTGAAGGGGATTTGCTTTGACAAAGAGCTGTGATATCCTCAAGACATTCTGATGTCACTTTAACCTTGTGTGTGTAAGGTTTTAAGAAAGTATTTGATTGCATTACAAGTAATTCTGCAAACCTGAATTCATTGTATTTGACTAAGCATAATTTTTTTCTAGTTATCATTAGTGTCATGGTTAATACAGTTGTCCTTTGGTATCCGTGGGGGATTGGTTCCAGGACCCCTGAGGATGCCAAAATCCACGGATGCTCAAATCCTTCTATAAAATGGCATAGTGGGTCGGCCTCCATATCTGTGAGTTCCATGTCCACGGATCCCAGGTTGGTTGAATGTGTGTCTGCGGAACCCATGGATACAGAAGATGGCCTGTATCTTCGATGTCTTCCCCAAATTGGTTTTAGACTGACACTGATAATTTTGTATGCTTAGTTGCTGTATTTCTTGGCAATAAAGTAATTGATATGCAGTGTGCTAATAAACATCTGCATAAAGAAGTGTACTATGGACAGTGAAAACATGAGCATTTATAAACTGTCCTTTGTTGAAAATCATTTTATTTCCTCAAAGTGAGACATCTTGATGACATTTTAAATATTAACTAAGATACATGATATCAGACAATATCTATACAAATCCTTCATAATAAATTAATGTATCTAACCAGTGTGTATAGTAAGAACCAATTTCCTTCTTTTGTAGAAAATCTGTCCACTTTATATTTATGTGTATTTTATAGCCATGTTCATTTCACTGTCAAAATGTTGAGCATATATATATATATATATATGTTTCGTACTGAAACAATTCCCCCTGGTGCGTGAGTTGGTGGAGGGCAGGAATCCCATAGTGATGCTGGAGAGCACAGCTCCAGACCAGGTGGTCTGAGTTCTGCCCACCCCCCCCCCACCCCGTGCTGCTGCTTGCTGGCCATGAAGGACTGTTTTGTCAACCGTGAACTCTTAAAAAGAATTATACCCACCGCAACGGATTGCTGTCAGGGTTAAATGAGTTAATACGCGTAAAGTGCTTTGAGGTTATCCAGTTAAGGCCCCTCATTGTACACATCGACGAATCTGGGGCTTATTCTAAGAGCTTGCTCAAGGTCGCTAGGCAGTGAGAACCTGGACCAGAACCCAGACCACCTGATTCCCAGATGAGGAGAGGAAAGAAAAGAGTCAGTAGGGAGGGTGGGAGGGAGGGAGACGCAGAGGGAAGAGATACGGGGATATATGTATACGTATAGCTGATTCACTTTGTTATAAAGCAGAAACTAACACCCCATTGTAAAGCAATTATACTCCAATAAAGATGTTAAAAAAAAAAAGAGTCACTTCTCTCTGCAGCACTCTTCATTGTCTGTCACTTGGTCTGACTCCCTCCCTCCCTCCCTCCCTCCCTCCCTCCTCTCCTCCACCCCCATCTCTCTCTCTCTATCTCTCCCCTGCCCCATCTCTCTCTCTCTATCTCTCCCCTGCCCCATCTCTCTCTCTCTCTCTCTCCCCTGCCCCATCTCTCTCTCTCTCTCTCTCCCCTGCCCCATCTCTCTCTCTCTCTCTCTCTCTCTCTCCCCTGCCCCATCTCTCTCTCTCTCTCTCTCCCCTGCCCCATCTCTCTCTCTCTCTCTCTCTCCCCTGCCCCATCTCTCTCTCTCTCCCCTGCCCCATCTCTCTCTCTCTCTCTCTCCCCTGCCCCATCTCTCTCTCTCTCTCTCTCCCCTGCCCCATCTCTCTCTCTCTCTCCCCTGCCCCATCTCTCTCTCTCTATCTCTCCCCTGCCCCATCTCTCTCTATCTCTCCCCTGCCCCATCTCTCTCTATCTCTCCCCTGCCCCATCTCTCTCTCTCTATCTCTCCCCTGCCCCATCTCTCTCTCTCTATCTCTCCCCTGCCCCATCTCTCTCTCTCTATCTCTCCCCTGCCCCATCTCTCTCTCTCTGCATGCTTGTCCCCCTCTCCCCCCATCTCTCTCACCAATCCCATTCTTCCTCTCTTAGCCTTGTAACCTGGAGGTTAGGGAACCCCCTCCTATCTTATGTGCATTTTTCTTTCTTTTCTTTTCTCTGAGAAGAGCGCCTATAGCTTTCATCAGACTCCCAAAGGCATCCGTGACCCCCCTTCCCTGAGGGTGGGTGTGGCTCTGCAGCAGCCCTTTTCCGTCGTGAGCAGAAGCTGAGTGAGTGGCGCTCGGAGAAGTAGAGGAACTACCTTCCTGTTAGTGGTTCCAGCTGCAGAGGAGAGGGTGAGCGCTAAGGGGGAGGCTTGGCCAAACTGTCCTGCTGGGTAAGAGTGATTGTATCCTGAAGACATGGCCGAATCTCTTCTGAACTGTCTAAACAAGCCGGAGGCTTGGAGTTACACAGCTGGGGCACAGGGACAACGCGGGCCACAGAAAGTAAGCCAGAAAGAACTCGGCGCCTATGGGGCCCTTGCGTCATCCGTCGTTTCCTTAGGGCACGATGGGAGTCAGGTGCCTTCGATTTGCCGTAATTGCAAAGGGGCTGATTACGTAGACTTTTTCATAGTGAGGCCTAACTCCTTAAAGAAAAATGCTGATGTTCTGTGATTAAAAGAAAATTAAGGGGACCAATGCTGTGTCTAAGGACTCAGGAATTCAAATGCATTGTTATAAGAGCCATTTTATAAGATTGCATATTACACTGTTTCCTAAGGGCTTTTCAAGTATTAATTGTAGCCTGAGTTATCCTGAAGGTCACTTACTTAAAGTCATGACCAAATAGCTTCCCGTGTCACCTTGAGATCTATAACGTGGCCCTCGATTTTTTCCTCCACGATGCAGTATTCAGATTTGTCACACAACAGCTTTAACATAACTGATGGCGATGCACTCTTTGTTGCCGTGGTGAGATCAAGGACTTTTTAATATAGTCTGGCTGGACACCAAGCGTACAGAAGCGATCCATTTTTCCCCCCGGCAGTTGGGTGGAAGACAGTTCATGTTGGGGGCGTTGAGTTAAGTATGGAGGGCCTTATCAGGATGACATTCTTTTGCCAAGTATGTGTGATAAAGCCAGGGTCAGACTTCGGGAATTCGGACACGGTCTGTATTTAGAATCCTGAAACCACCATGGGGCGGTCATTGTGCCAGCCGGCGTCCAGTCACAGCCCTGATAAAGTGACATAATTTAGGCTTCTAGGACAGTGGTGCCCTGTCTCTTCTGAAGTGTGTTTGTTCACTCATTCATTGGTTCATATTTCAACATGTCTCAATTTTTCCTGACATTGTGTTTACTTACAGGACATTTTTAGAAGGATCTGAATAATTTTTGATGAGAAAAACTCATAAAGAAAAATTAAAGAAAACATTAGAGCTTTTATACTTTGGCTAAACCTTCCCGAAGAGCTTTTCAAGGAAGCAGATATTAAAAATTACCGAATTAAGGAAAGAAATGTCAATAGGAACTTTAAAGTAATTAAAAAAAAAAAAACAACCCACATATACACAAGAGTTTTCTGTGTGATTCCATCTCAGTTTTACCCCCAGTAGAAATAATTTCTTTACAGAGGTTGCCTGTTGACTGTTATGGGAGAGCTTTTGGTCCATGAGAGGCCAAATGTGGGCTTACGTCTGGCCATGCCTCTGGTTAGCATCTGATTTTTTATTTCTGTATCTGTAAAGTGGGGATCCTGATACTGTCCTGTCTTACGAGAATTAAATGAGTGAATGCTGACAGTTAACCCAGGAAAGAACCTTACACTCAGCACTCAGTACATCATAACTTTTCCCCCAAAGATTCAGTGCATCCAGAGGAACAGAGGGTGAGTCACAGTCGGTTGCTGTGGCCCTGTATCCTCTTCAGAGTTCCCCCTGCCCTCCTTTCCTCTGGGCATCTAGAACGTGGGTGGGTGTGGGCACGCAGCTCCTAGGCCAGGTGAGGGAGGAGAGTGAGGGCAGTGGAGAGTCTGAGAGGCAGAGCAAAGCATGGATTCCCCAGAACCTGTCTGTGCGGGGAGCTCACTGGGTGAGCAGGTGGGGGGTTTCTTGCACTTCCAGCTCTGTTGACGGGGCTCCCAGGGACTTTCTTTCTTGTTGTCAGATCTGAATGAAGGGGAGAGAATTACTTTTAAGAATCCACTTGCTGAAGTTTGGAAACCACCTCATGGTTAGAGAGAAGACAGTTCTCTGTTTTCGTCTGTATCAGGATGTTTTCTTACACTTCACTGTCATCACCCTGCTTCCTGAGGATCGTTTACCTGGTTGCCCTTGAGGGTGGTGGGCTTGGCTCCTCCCCCAGAGAAACACTCAGGAGCATAAGGTCTTGCCGGTGTTGCTGTCTGATTGCTCTTCAGGCCGTTTTGCTGGTTTGGGAGCCCCATTTTTCCATGACCTCCGTGTGGCTCCCAGGTCCTACTGTTATGTAGCTTTTTAGCCACCTCCTTAATCTTGATGACAAGCTTCTGGGTACCTCCCCACCCACCTCTGCTCCTGACCCAGCAAAGGTCCCACCTCTGGTTTCCAGCCTTACCTTGACCATCATCCCCAGTTTCCACCCCCTCCAGAGGCCTTCTCTTTCGGCTTTGCTTCCGTTTGTCCCCAGAAGAGGACAACAATGCCCTTTGGCCCTGAAGTAGAGATCTGGCTGAGAAACCTCCAAAATGTACAGATACTTAATCTTTATCTATAATTGATCATGTAGCCCCAATTTTTTTTTTTTCCTTCAAGAAGATCTGAGGCCAACTGGTTAGTACTTGGTGCATGCCTGTGCTTTTTTTCCCCAGAGTCTTACCTCTCTCTCTCTCTCCTTTTTTTTCTTACATAACCTTCCCTCTCTCATTTCTTTCCTCCTTCCTCCCCTACCTCCCCTTCTTTATGAGCTGGGATGGTTGGCCTCTTGTCTCCGGGTTTCAGGGCAATGATGTACAAGAAGGGTGGCCCATCTACATAGAGCTTTTTTTTTTTTTTTTTTTTTTACATAGAGCTTTTTAAAGCTAAGGGCCTGTATAAAAATGTAAAGGAAAAGAAAACCTTCAATATGAACTACAGTCATGTTTTAATTAGAAGTCATATATTCTTTGACAGAGCTGAACAAACTTGTAGTAAACATCCGTGTAATACTATGCAAATAGCAATAAAAAAAATAAGAGCTACTCATCACAAACAGCATCTCATCCATATTCTCTCTAGTCTTCACAATAACCTACCCCGGCCAGCAGATGAGGAAACCAAGACACAGTTGGGTCGAAGCCCAGTTATGACGTTGGACATAATGCCATTCCGATTTTAAAGCAAAGCATGTTCTCTCTCTGTCTCTATCTTTTAGAGGATATCACAGCTCTGAAACTTTTTTTTTTTTTTTTGGTAAATTGTGGTTCTTATTCTTGGTCAGTTTGCTGTGTCTGAGTGCTGGAGGACTGGGAGGGGAGGGGCATGGTATTTTATATACCGCGTGAGTAGCATCAGCAAGCGCGTGGTTAGTTAAGAGCAAGGAGAAGTGAGACCAGGATGTCCTGTGTTCACAGCCAGGAGCTCAAGGAACACCCAACTTCAGGGAGGCTGACTTCTTAATCTCTTCTTACGATGAATCTGGAAACACCCCGTCCACCCAGCGCTCAGACACAGCGTCGGCAAATAAGCTGCGGTCCCAGCTGCAAATAAGCTTCAAACCAAGGAGCAAACACTGGTACAGGAACTAGACCAGCAGGAAAAGTTTAGATTATATCTGCAAGTGTTTATGAAGCTGGGGACTTCGAGTTCTTTTGAAGGGCTAGAGGAAGGCACAGTTTGTATTGCAAACTCTTGTGTTCTGGAGGGTCTCCCCATCTCTGAGGGCTGAGCAGGGACCATGCATGCCCGTGGAATTCAGTTTGTACCGATGGTGCACCTGTTACAAAATAAGGGGCGGCAGACAAGAAGAGTGTGGCAGACAGTGTCTGCCCTGAGGAGTCAGCAATGTAGTTGAAAAAGTTGAAATCTGCTAGTTTGCTAGTTTCTAGTTGGTTACTTAAAAAAAATTTATTGGAATATAGTTGATTTGCAGTGTTGTGCTAGTTTCAGGTTTTCAGCAAAGTGAATCAGTTATACATATCCATCTATCCCCTCTTTTTCAGATTCTTTTCCCTTATAGGTTATTACAGAATATTGAGTAGAGTTCCCTGTGCTATACAGTAGGTCCTTGTTGGTTGTCTGTTTTATATATAGTGGTGTGTATATGTTAATCCCAAGCTCCTAATTTATCCCTCCCTCCATGTTTCCCCTTTGGTAACCATAAGTTTGTTTTTGAAATCTGTGAGTCTGTCTCTGTTTTGTAAATAAGTTCATTTATATCATTTTAAAAATTAGATTCCACATGTGAGTGATATCATGTGATATTTGTCTTTCTCTATCTGACTGACTTCACTTAGTATGGTAATCTCTATGTCCATCCATGTTGCTGCAGATGGCATTATTTCGTTCTTTTTTTTAATGGCTGAGTAATATTCCATTGTATATATGTACCACATCTTCTTTACCCATTCCTCTGTCGATGGACACTTAGGTTGCTTCCATGTCTTGGTTATTGTATTAAATAATGCTGCAGTGAACATTGGGGTGCATGTACCTTTTCAAATTATGGTTTTCTCCAGATACATGCTCAGGAGATTTAAGTATACTCTCTGTACCTAACAGTTAACTTCATTTGACATAATATTATTCTTAATTTGATTGTTTAATCTTTTCACTGGGAGATGTTTGCAAGTCCACTTAACCCAGTTCAGTCTGCAGCACAGTGAGCCTGTGCCCTGTGTCATCATTTACGCCACTGATTAAAAACAAGACTTGATGCTGCAGCAGGGAGCAGGGCCCTCTGAGACATTGTTTGGTTTGCGCTTCTGGGTCAAGACCACGTCATATGTACATACTCCTGTCGAGAGAATTCTCTGACTCAATGAAAGATGGAACTAATGGTCTCTAAGTCTCTTCCAGCTCTATAAACAGATGAGTTTGGTTCAAAATAATAAAAACAAGCCTTGTAAAAGCTGTGAGTTTGAGGTGCTAAAAACTCTATCCAGTATGTTTTTTAAAATTTATTTTATTGACGTGTAGTTGGTTTACAATGTTGTATTAATGTTTTGCTGTACAGCAAGGTAATTCCATTATACATATATATTCTTTTTCATATTCTTTTCCATTATGGTTTATCACAGGATATTACGTAAAGTTCCCTTTGCTATACAGTAGGACCTTGTTGTTTATCCATTTTATATATAATATTTTGCATCTGCTAATCCCAGACTCCCAATCCATCCCTCCCCCATGGCAACCACAGTTCTGTTCTCTATGTTTGAGTCTATTTCTGTTTCGTAGATAAGTTCATTTGTGTCATATTTTAGGTTCCACATATAAGCTCTTTCGAGTATTTTGGATGGTATTTGTAGAACCTACAGCTTGACAAACCTGTACATTGATTTACAATATCTTCTACATGCCAGCAGAAGCTGAATGCACTTGGCTTTAAGATGAAGGCTTTGGTGACTTAGTACACCTCGTCCTAGCCTGTGACCTGACACTGTGATGTGCACTGAAGTTCTCTGAGCCAGTCTATGCTATTTCCTAGTGAGAATGTGCAAAACATGTACATTTTACTAATTGAAATGGTTATTTCAGAGAAATTTGCCAAGGGAATAACTTAGGGAAGGAAGACTGTGTTTCTGAGGGACAGAGTTGTTGACAGTACAAGCAGGAGCCAGGAAATTTGGAGAACTGGGTTAGAATATCAGCCAGAGTCACCAACTGACTGGGTGTCCATGGGCACTCCTTGAACCTCTCTAGTTCTTATTTTCCTCTTGGATAAAATTGGAGGTTTGGCTTAAATTGTCTATCCAGCCTTAAGAATTCTGCAATGCTGGGTAGTCTTCAAGGAAAGGAGATGTTTCCTCGTTGGTTTCTGTTAATGGAACAGATAATCTCAGCAGTAGAGGTGGTTGAGAATAGAGTTGGGAGACTAACCCCTTGCTTCCCAAAACTCCTAGGTCAGATTAGATCAGGAGGGAGGCGGTAACACGCTGAATTAGTTTCCCTATTGCGTCGGGAGCAAATTCCCACAAACCGAGCAACTTGAAACAGCACACATCTGTTTACAGTTCTGAAGGTCAGAGGGCTGAAACAGGTTTCACAGGGCTAAGATCAAGGTGTCAGCAGGCCTTCCTTCTGGAGGCTCAGGGAGAATCTGTCACCTTGCTTTTTCCAGCTGCTTGAGGCTTTTCACAGTCCTTGACTCGTGGTGTCTTCCTTCACCTTCAAAGCCAGCAGCTGGGGGGCTTCCCTGGTGGTCCAGTGGTAGAGAATCTGCCTTCCAATGCAGGGGACGCGGGTTTGATCCCTGGTCGGGGAACTAAGATCCCACATGCCACGGGGCAACTAAGCCCGCGCGCCACAACTACTGAGCTCACGCGCCTCAACGAGAGAGCCCATGTGCCGCAAACTAGAGAGTCCATGCGCCACAACTAGAGAGAGAAAACCCACATGCCACAGCTAGAGGGAAGCCCGGGCGCTGCAGCTAGAGAAGCCTGCCTGCCACAACTAAGACCCGATGCAGCCAAAAAAATAAATAAATAAACATTTAAAAGCCAGCAGCCGCCCCATGCCGACCCCTGCTTCTCCGACCCCCCCCTTCTTCCTCCTTCTAAGGACCTTTGTGTTTAGGTTGGGTCCACTGAGATAATCCAGGAAAATCTCCCCAGCTCAAGATCCTTTTTTAATCCCTTCTGCAAAGCCCATTTTGCCACAGGAGGTAACATATTCACAGGTTCCTGGGGTTAGGAGGTGGGCGTTTTGGGGCCCCTCCCACACATCCCTGACGTTGATAAGCTTGCACTGGCCCAGGAGACCAGGCTTCCCTCCCGCGAAGGAAATATTGCTAGCAGATTAAATCATCTTTAGCGGTCATGAGGGAGCTACAGCTGCACTGTTCCAGCCTCTTGGGCCACGGCAGGAAGTTTATTAAAAGGAAAAAGGGGAGAAAATGGGAAGAGAATTACACTGTCGGGAGGCAGTTATAGCAACTCCAATGGCGTCAAAGGCAAGGCCTCCAGAAGGAGCGTCTGCTACATACTCTGATTCAGTCATGCAGAGAAAAGGACAAATGAGTTCCGAGGGCCAGGACCACAGGTACTTTGAGGCTTGTCTCCTAGGAAATTTGATGTGAGATAGGAGCTTTTAGGTTCTCTGGGAGTTCAGCTGCAGTGGCCTCCTTGCACTTCATGTTGAGGTCACATGTATTTACTTTCTGGTGGCGAGGCTTTTTTTTTTTTTTTTTTTCTTTTTAAAGCACTGGGAAATTTTCGAATCCTCTATGGGAAAGAAATTCCTGTATTCAGTCCGAAGGTGACACCGGCAGTGTTGATAGTTCCCTGCAGCAGAAGCCATGGCGAATTTGTGTTCTTCATGTCTCGGGGGTGACATTTTAATTGTCACCGCGTTAGATAAGAACTTATCTCCATTTGTAGTTAGAGGTGTAATTGAGGATGAGGCAGAGTTCGGAGAACAAACTAGCGACCCTGAAGCCACACCTTTTTCCCCATAAACTCCAGCCACTTTGCATCTGTGTCAATCAGAAGAAACTCAGTTGGTTCCAGAAGAAATTCTGTTTCTTCAGTCCATTCTTACTTTCTCATTTGCTTTGATGGAGGCATGCCAACTGGCCTCCAGACCAGATTAATCCCCCCACCTCCACCCCTTAAGTGGTGGGGAAGCACCAACTGGGGTCTTAAGAAAGATTCTGGGCGGTGTGGGTGTATCCAGTTAGCCAGGTGGTACTGGGGCTCCATGACCCGGACCCCAAGGCATTCTGATAGCCCAGCGCCTCCCAGGCCCGAAACGTCTTACGGAAGAGGGATGCCCAGAGAATCTAGCGTTGGGTCAGCTAGAACATGGTCTTCTGTGCTTGCTGTCATCTGAAACATCATCAGACAGATGCACGCTGGGAATTTGGCCAGAACCTATAAGCAAAAGTGAAAGCTGGAAACATTTATAAAATACCCGAATTTGAGATTTTCCCTAATTAAAGGGAAACTTCCTTAGTTATTTTCCCAATTAACAGGGTTTTTTTTTTTGTTTTTTTGCTACTGTTGTTGCTATGTCTAGAAATAGGATTATTCTGGTCTAACAATTTCTAGGAAATGTAGCTGCTTGTTCTCCAAGCTCTGTCTTGGCTGTGCTCCATGGAAGGGTGTTTCCAGCAAAGCATCTTGACAGGGTGTCCTGAGACAGAGAGACGAACAGCCCAGACAGTCCTCTGCTGCTCTTACTGTATGTCGCTTCCCTTCAGGTCTCAGGGCTCTAATATAAAGAAGAAGTGCCCCCCCCTCACTGGAGGGGCATGACTGTGGCCCCAGACTTGGTTGTTGTGCTTCTTGAGGACTTGTTTCCTAAGTGATCGTGGTGT
Source organism: Balaenoptera borealis (assembly GCF_965194805.1). NCBI lineage: Eukaryota > Metazoa > Chordata > Mammalia > Artiodactyla > Balaenopteridae > Balaenoptera > Balaenoptera borealis. Next base: position 6,742,705 of record NC_138871.1, read on the forward strand.
TTCCGAAGAGGGTTTTGGAAGAGGTGGGTGGGGAGACAGGGTTGGTTGCCATGGTTTACCTGGGAGCCTTGACATTGAACTTCATCCAAGGCCGGCTTCTGTGTGCCTGCCAAATGGGTCTTCTCTGAACTAGTCTCATCCCCCGCCAAGAACATGAGGAGTTAGCTCAGGTCGTTCTTGTGAAAGCAAAGTATACTCCCTAGGGCCGAGAGCTCTGCCCTGCGTTTCCTTTCTAGAGGGGTTATATTTATAGCTCATTGTCATATAATTAAGTGCTCTATTTACTGGCGGGAGTTAAGATCCTATAATGGTCCTTTTGAACATTTAAATTAGAAATGTTTTAACCTATTCAGGCATCCTGCTGCCTCTGCTTACCTTTTTCTCTACCAGCGCTTACAGGGGGGTTTCAGTGTGCCTCCGAGTGGCAGTGACTGTTTCCAAAATATTCCTTCATTCTCTGAGGGCAGAGTTGGTGTGATCAGGGTAAACAAGGTCAGTAGGCAGTCTCCCGGGCCTTTGTCCTTTAGTTCTTCCTGGTCGTTTAGCCTTGGGAAGGACCTCTGTAGCCTCATATTGGATGCTGTTAAAAGCACGTCGCCTCTTTGGTACCCCTCCGATTGAGAAGTCAGAGACGAATCGGGCTTTAACTTCTCACCAGGTAAAATGAGATAAAAGCATCTGCTAAAGCAGAGAACACTGTGAACAAGTTGCTGGGATGTGTTGACCTCCTTCAAGAGACAAATCTACTAACCAGCCACTTTTCAAGTCATCTTTGTCTTCATGTGGGGTTGACCCCGCTGCGGATCAACTGTAAAAATATCGTTTAGCAAAACTATCCTTATACGTACACGTAAGCGCCAGGCATGTTATCGTGATAATATTAACATAGCTGCCTTCCTAGAGACTGCTGCTCGGGAGGCCAGACGGTGGGATAGGAAATTCAGGCTTGGCCTTGCTGGGCCTCTGCCGTGGGGAGAGGATGGGGAGCGTAAAGGGTGAGAGCGCGCTGGGTCGGGGGTGGGGTGGGGTGGGGCTTTGACAGGTGCAGGAGGAGAGCCGGGAGGCAGAAAAGTCCAGAAGCCCAGGAGGTGGGAAGTTTCCAGGGTGAGGGGCAGCAGCGTTCATCAGCTTACTCAGATCTGGAAGGTGGGTGTTGGGTTGGGCGGCCATGCCTGAGACACTGACAGAACCACACGAGGAAACCGGGGCTCGGAGCCATTCAGTGTCTGATCCGTGGCCGAGCCAGGAGGGTCCTGGTAGTGGTCCTCCTTCTGGAATTTTCCGCTCAGTCTCCTTCGTATTCATGAAGACTGGCTCCTCAGATACGACTTGTTCACAGTACCCCATTGTATATATGTTCTCATTTTATATAATTTAAATATTTCTCATTTCATTTGTCTCTTTATTAGATATATATCATAGGTGGAGTAAAATGCTGCTTTCTGCACATTAAGCTGGTTACTTACAAGTTTAAATTTAGATATAACACTTTAAGTGTTAAAAAAAAAAAAAACCCAAAAACCCTGATTTCCGTGAAGCGGCCATCTGAAAGCTCTTGACAGCAGCCTTTGAATTGTAGACGGCCACTATGATTCTTTTAATTTTTAACTTCTGTGATACATGAACTTGCCTTTATTGTAGAAGAGATTAGTGTCTTGCGTATCTGGCTCTATGTTGTATAGTATTTGACCAAATAACACGTTTTGTTGACCTTATGGGTGAACAGAGACAGCACACGGCTAGAGCTGCTGTGACAAAGTGCTGCAGACCGGAAGGCTTTAACCGCAGAAATTTATGGCCTCACCTTGTGGGCAGGGCTTCTTAGGGCTGAGAGGGACAGTCTGTTCATGCCTCTCTCCTAGTTTCTCCTGGTTTGCTGGCAACACTTAGTGTCCTTGGCTTGTGGACGCCTCACCCCCATCTCTACTTTCATATTGACCTGGAGTTCTCCCTGTGTGTAGGTCTGTGTCCAAATTTCCCCTTGTTGTAAGGACATCAGTCATAATGAAGTAGGGGCCCACCCTACTCTGGCATGACCTCATCTTGACTGATTGTATCTGCAAAGACCCTGTTTCCAGATAAGGTCATGTTCTGAGGTCCTTGGGATTAGGGCTTCAATGTATGAATTTTGGGGGACACAGTTCAATCCATAACAGACTACAGCAGAGTAAGATTCTCCAAGACTGGGGATTCTGTCTTCAACATTCAGACTTAAAGTGTTGGACGTTATCTTGTGCTTCATTGAAAAATGACATTTCACTGAAGTCCAGCAATACGTTATTCATATTTAAATCAGCCAAGTCATTTAATATGGGAACAGACATAAGGAACAAAAGGACTCCGTTAAAGTAAGAGTGGTGGCAGGAAAGAAGAAAATGAAGATCAAATGGCAAAGATAAAGAAAACACAAATAAGAGACAGCCATGATAGTTTATTTGGGGAACATGTTTCAGATGGAATTTTCTGGGTGCGGAAAATCTGTGAAGTGTTCCAAGCACACTTGATTGTAATAAGACCCAACGGGTCAATATTTGTGATATGGAGGATTGTGAGCATTCATGGCATTAATCCCACGCTTACAAAAAACGAAGGTGCAACTCTCAGGATGACTTTGGAGGTGTTTCAGTTCGTTGTTAACACCTCCTCTCCTGGTCTGAGAAGGGCACCGTCCCAGGGATTGCAGCCTTTGTCGGCAGGAGGGGCCCCTCACAGTGTGGCCCAGCCAGCAGCCTGCCCCAGCCCTGCTCAGGACTGCCCCCTCCACGGCTCCTGCTCCCCACGGGTCCACAGCGTGTTCCCTTGAAGGCCAGCGGGTCACTTGGAGGACATCCCCTGCACATGGACACGGGGAGGCCAAAATGTCTCATTCTGTGGTTAAAATAGAAGTGATTTTTTAGCCATCCCATCTCGTAGACTAGAAAGCTCCAATTTTTAGCAACTCTTCTCTGGTCTGTACTTAGTAACAGGCATCAGAAGGCATAAAAATACATGATAAATGCTGTTTAGTTGAGCAAACTGGATTTACAGACTGTCCTACCTGCAGACAACCACACCTGCTGGGCAGTGGGTGCCTTGAATCTGTACTCATCGAGGCTCTGAGACGGGGAGAGTGTCTCCACAGGAAACAGGCAGCTGATTTGCAGAGAGAAAAAGGAAAATCATGTCACAGCCACGGTGTCTTAGAAAAAGGCCCAGCCCATTTACTGCGTCGTTGGGTATTTATGGAAAGTTCTGCTGAAAGCCTTCTGACACCCATGCAAACGCCAGCCCCCTTGAAAGAAGACCCTGATATGGAACCACATCATTGATCCAGTTTAGGCTGGAGCCAAAGCTTGGAGCTTTCCTTCTTTAGAGGAGGGGCCTCACAGAATCATAGTCCCTCCCTCCACATATGTTTCAAGGGTCGATAAGTGTGTTCTCTATTGCACTGGGACTGTTCCTTCAAGCCTAAGTCCATATTTGTAGAGTGTGGCCTTACGGAGTCCTTTCATTCATAGATGATCTAGTGTACATCTCACAGTACATGTTTTGTACACTGTTCACATAAAAACTTGGAATGTAGAGCTTTGAACCCCTCCTATATCTTTTATACTTTCATTGAAAGGTATCTCTGACTTTTCTCCTGTCAGTCATTTTTGTTTTTAAAAACGTTTTCAATTTTATATGATGACAGTTCTGGAATTTAAAAGCTTTTGCACACATTCTGTTTCTTTTTAGAAAAAGGTCATATACTATTAGACCACCGTCGATAAGAATGAATTTACATTAGTAAATTGCAGTATGTTTCAAGTCCAGTGTTTCAATGCTATAACTTCTAAAATGTAAAGTCCTTTTAAACAAATATTGGAGCACCTACACTCTGCTGGGCAAGAGTATATCTATAATTTTATTATGTACTCTTGTATGTTATAAAATGTTCATTTCTATCAGTAACTTTAAGACAGAAAGTCAGAAACAACATATTCAATTTTAAGGAAAACCTCATTTATTAAAATTAAAAACGATCAAACAGGTACACTAGAGATTGTGATGTGCGATACGAAAAGACTTTGCCAAAAACCGTCCTCAGGGCATTGAGGATAATTACTTCATTCAACAAATCTTGACTGAGCATCTACGCTGAGTCGGACGCTTTCAATGCTGTGACAGAAGTGGGCACAGAGATTCTCAGGGGCCACGGCCAATTAGGATCAGGCAGAAGTGAAGATAATGCGTTTCTAAAATTACCATGTATGGAACAAGGTGAAAATATAACTGCTGATTAGAAGTCAATATATCACTTTTCAAGAACACAGAGTGATGAACTGTGTAGTCATTCAGGGGAAGCAGAGGACAAACATAAATGAAAGGCAGGGATTCTCTCTCAGTCACGAACAGGAAAGTGGACCCAGGGCATCAAACGACTGCTCTAAAAAGTGGTGTATCTTCTGAAAATGCTCAGATTTCTGCTTAACAACAGTTCCAGCAACTATGATTTCACATCTGTTAGTCAGCCGGTTTTAATCTGCAGAAGGTGAAGTGATTGACAGTTTCTTGTTCTCATGTACAGATCAGCTGCTTGGAGTTTAACCTTTAGGTGTGCTTAAATGACCATGCTTTACCACTTTTTTTTTTTTTTTTGTATAAAACCACCCAAACAGAGACAGTCTAATAACTTGCAACGAGGGATGCAGAAATCCAGGAGACATTTTTTCACTCGATATAAATTGCTCCAATTACCTCCTTTCTTCCTTTCTGTCTGGGGGTATTTTAACTTTCACCCTAGAGTCTAGAGGCAACTTTACAATTAAAGAATGGGAGCCATTTGCGGCAATAGAAACGTCAGAACGGCATGATTCTTCCACTTCAACGCCTTGCAGGATTTTAAAGGAGTGAGTGCGACTGCCTCATAAAGGGAAGAAGAGAAATGGGGTCTTTCATCTTTCACCTGAGTATGTGGGAATAAATAAGAGTTTTCAACTTTGTACAGAATTTATAGCTTAAGCTTCTAATTGTTATAAAAGAGCAAAAATTCACAGGCTTTATGTAGTACTGCATTCGACTTTTACATGCATCTCTATGTGAAATTAATTTAAGGTAATACTCACGGGTAAAGCATTTTTTTCAACTGATTCAAATACTCTTGCATCAGATTTCATCCATGTTGCCTGAAGGATGGGGAAACGGGCTAAAAAAAGGAGATGGCTAAACATTCACTCTACGTAAGCCATACTGTCCTCATTTTTAGTCAATGAATGCTCTTAAGCTTGATCTTGTACTACAGAGAACACATTTTTTTAAGGGACTGTGCATGTTGACTAGATATAGGCGCTATGCTAAGTGTTTTACATTTGTCATCCTTTTTAAATATCTTTATGACTCATGTAGGCAAAAACTAACATTAATCCTATTTCACAAATGAAGGTGTAGGCTAAAAAAGTTTATCCCTGGCTCTCCAAATTGGGACGCTTTTTAAAAACAGAGATTCTTGGACCTACTTCTGGAGCACAGGATTTAGAAGTTCTAGAGTATAGATGGGAGTATCTTTATGGTTAAGTCGTTTCCCCAGTTCGTTCTGCTAAACACCCAGGTTTGGAGGCCACACTTGGTTGGAAGAGCCACCTCGTGTCACACAGTTACGAGATGGTAGCACCAAGACTGGACTCGGGCCTCTGTGACCGCAGGGCTCATCCTCTGGAGGTGACCGTCATGGGGCCTGAGCAGAGACATTTGAAAACCACCATCAAATCCTAGCATTTGAAGGAATCTGTGCTTTGATCGTGTCTGGCGTCTTTCTCCCTGTGGGAGTGTCCTCCAGACACCCTTGATGGTGGGCGTCTGAGCCTCCAGTTTGCTGGTGGCCCTTGCTGTGGGGAAGAGCTTCTGATTGTTAGCAAACTCGCTCGACCCTGGGCATGCATATTCCTATCTGTCAGTTACTGGGTTTGCCTTCTAGAGCTATCCAGGGTAAATCCAGTCCTCCTTTGGCACGACAGCCTTTGTGCTATTCAAAGCATCCCAGCTTCTTCCTTCTGAGGCTTTCCTACTCTGGGCTAAGTGTGTCCAGTGCCAGGTCTGAAACCCCCGCCAAAGAAATCCCACCACAACCCCCGCAAACAACCAAGGTATCAACCACAGAAGCTCCCCAGCTTGATGGGAAGGGTGTGTGGTGTGTCTCTTTCTCCCCAGGATGGGATCATCTCTCTCTCTTTTTTTTTTTAAATTAATTTTTATTGGAGTATAGTTGATTTACAATGTTGTGTTACTTTCAGGTGTACAGTAAAGTGAATCAGTTATACATATATCCATTCTTTTTTAGATTCTGTTCCCATATAGGTCATCACAGAGTATTGAGTAGAGTTCCCTGTGCTGTACAGTAGGTCCTTATTAGTTATCTGTTTTATATATAGTAGTGTGTATATGTCAATCCCAATCTCCCAATTTATCCCTCCCCCCTCTTTCCCCCTTGGTAACCATAAGTTTGTTTTCTACATCTGTGACCCTATTTCTCTTTTGTAAATAGGTTCATTTATACCGTTTTTTTTTTAGATTCCACATATAAGCGATATCATCTGATATTTGTCTTTCTCTGTCTGACTTAACATCACTCATCTCTTAGCTTTCCCAGACCCACAGTTAATTTTCTTTTCTTCTTTATCACTCAGCTCTGTATCAGAATTTGGACACTTGGTCGTTGTTTATAACACAAATCTGAATCTGGCTTGTCAAAAGTGATCACTCACATTCCAGGGCAGAGATAGGCAGGATTTAAAAGAACAAAACTGGGGGTGTTAAGAGAGAAGTTAGCTGTGCCGAAGCAGCAGGCACCTCAGGTCCACGTGGCCTGCGGTCTCATGGCCTCTGCAGCACCAGGCCAACCGTTCCAGAAGAACAGACTGTTCCTGACCAGCTCCTCCATTGGAGGAAAAGCAAACATATTTTTCTCCTACATTAAACCCTTCAGCCCTTTGTGTTTAAACTCTTTCCCATCTTGTTTGAACTATTTTTTTTTTTTTGGAACAAACATTTATTGTAGGCCATGTAAATAACAGCTAACACTCTGTTTATGTTGACTTTTCTCTAACTCTTCTGAGCTGTCTGTCATTTAGTTAGCTGGGAGTTGGGAGGCCTGAATTCATGGCTCTCTACCTTGTTACCAATTTAGAGTTTAGACAAGTCTTTTAATTCTCCGGGCCAAAGTTCTTTTGCTAAATAGGGTTAATAAGTATCCTTGCCCTACCTTGTGAGGAGGGGTGCTAAAAATATCGTCTACCCAGAGTCTTGAGATATCTAGAGAAATGGGTTACATAAAACAGTGTAATGCTGTTGTGAATATTTAGTTGCCATTGTTCTTAATGCCACTGTTGGCTTATCCATGGAGTTTAGACTCTTTTTCTAGCGGGCTATTTTGTTTCTTATTTTGCTGTGGCTCTTAGTTTAAACAGGGTGGAGTTGTCAGAAATATTTACCAGAAAATTCTGACCTTGCAGGGAACAGACAGATCACTCAGAAACAACTCTCTTAATTGATCTCAGATGAGCTTGGAGAAGGGCGTGTGTGCACGCATACACGCATACTCGGGTCTGTGTGCTGGTTCCATTTGTACTCAGGAAGGAAACAGATAAGAGACTGCTTCCCCTGCAGATTATTCAGCTCTTTCCTTGGCCTGTAGACTGGACTCTAAGAAGTAAACTCTTTATACATCTCCCAGGGGGCGGGGGATTTATGATTATCCGTCTGGCTTTTTGAGCAGCGCCACTTTTAACTAAGCGAAAGTATGAACAGATCTTCAAGTTTCCTGGTTGAGAGGGAAAGAATTACGGGTAGGAGGGTTTAGGTGAAGATACAAGTCAACGAACTGTAGTTGCCCGTGATCGTGAGCAGTATTGCCTTCAGGGAATATGTCCCCCTGGAGTTGAAGATATGAATAAAAGTGTTATCTTTCTCCAGGTTCCATTTGTCGAAGCTCTCCGACTGTCATCAGGTTTTCTGAAGATCTGTCCCCTGTTTTCCCCCTCTGTAAAACATCCATATCAGACAGTATTTTCTCAGACAGCTTTCTTTGCAGAGATGCTGTGGGGATTAGTTAATAGATCACTAGCAAATGCTTTGAAAATCAAATGGTACTTCAGACATGATAAACATTTTTTGGTCCTCATTTGGAGTGAGTAGAAAAGATCTCTCATTTCTTCCAAGTAATTTTAAGAAGATGGAAGAGGGAATGTTCTTCCTCTTGCAGTGATGCACTGCTTAGGTCATCATGTATTAACATGTAGTCATTATAAGTGGAGAAATAAATGAGCCCTCACTGGGTCTGCTAGAACTTTCTACTACAGACCATTACAAACACATTTCAGTCTAATCAACATCTAGTAACTGTATGTACAAGGTGCTGATTAGAATATTTAACTGTGCAATAAGAGTTAATAAAATACGTCTAAGAAATGGAAAATAAGATTAGAAGTGGCATCTTAGACCTTATTCAGTGGCATGGGACAGAAAAGGGTGTGGAAAGCAAGTTGGGCTCATTTCCTGTGTCTATTTGCCACCGGCTCATTCGTTACTAAACGTCTGTACATATTTGGATAGCACCCCTTCCCCCCAGATATTCTACTCTTAGTTTGAGTCAGTACTATTTTGTCATTTTATGATATGTGGAAATTTCAGAATTCACTCTCAGAATAAATAATAAATGAATTATAATTATAATTCATTGATTTCTTGCTGGCTTTTTTTCTTGTAAGACAAATTGCATTATTTCCTGCTTCCTTCCCCTCAAAAGTGACTAACCCCCAAAATATCTGGAGGTGTGTTTTTTTTCTTTTTTTTTTAAACTACAAATGAACTCCTGTTTAACAATATTGACTACAAATGTGCTGCATGGGAATTTCACCACTGTATAATTCCCTTCATCATTTCTTCTCTTGTTTAACCAGTGTATATGATCACTGATTTATAAGTGTGAGCTGTAATAATGTCAGCTGTCTGCTGACATGATTGGAGAACTTATTATGAAATGAAGTTAATTTTCTATCTTCTTTTCTTGGGAACTCTTTTACACTTAATTTTAAGCAGATAAGTGACATAAAAGACCAAGTCACTTGAAGATAACACATTAAGAAATTGCTGATTGATGAGCTTATGCTTATCTAATTTTGTTTTAAAAAGATCTCAATATATCTTTTGAGACTAGATTTTTGAGTGGAAGAACAAAAATAGGATAGGTGGATAAGATACCAGAAAAAGGAAAATTGAAGGGCTCTGACTATATGTTGTTCTCTCCCCAAAAATTATTTTAATATTTAATCCTGGAATTCATGTTTTAGTCATGGTTGTCAGTTGTGGAAAATATTATTTGGATTAATAGGGGTTTTTTTTGGTTTGTTTTTTAATTTTATTTATTTTTGGCTGCATTGGGTCTTCGCTGCCGTGCACGGGCTTTCTCTAGTTGCGGTGAGTGGGGGCTACTCTTCGTTGAGGTGTGCGGGCTTCTCATTGCGGTGACTTCTCTTGTTGTGAAGCATGGGCTCCAGGCACGTGGGCTTCAGTAGTTGTGGCACGTGGGCTCAGTAGTTGTGGCTCGCGGGCTCTAGAGCGCAGGCTCAGTAGTTGTGGCGCACGGGCTTAGCTGCTTCGCGGCATGTGGGATCTTCCTGGACCAGGCCTTGAACCTGTGTCCCCTGCATTGGCAGGCGGATTCTTAACCACTGCGCCACCAGGGAAGCCTGGCTTAATAGTTTTAATTAAAATAAATGTTTGTGTTTGAGGCAAAAACAGTTTATGTTGTAAGAGGAAACAACAACATTTTAGGCATCTCTTTTTTTGCTGGATTTTCTTTTAGAGATAATGATCTTTTGGGCTGCTTTCCATAAATATGCATATCATACTCGTGTTTCTGTTTAAACGCATGCATGAGTAAGAAGCAGTGAATTTGATTAACTCTATTAACCATAAATAATGAAGTGGACTCTTTTACATTAACCCTTATTTTATTGTGTATCAGCCTTTAGACATTTGGCTATCTGGACAAGCAATCATTTATATCCTTTTAAAAAATATTTATTGCATCTTTGACTAATTGCTTCTTATCCAGCTTAAAGCCTTTTGCAGGGGTACCATTTGTTAAAACACAGCCAGAAGCAGGCAGAGCGGTGTCATTTTTCAAAAATTTAGTGTCACTTTTATGGACAAATAACACTTGTAAATGATGGATAATAGCCAGCAGGATGCCACATGGTATAAAACGTGCATGAATTATATTTTCTGGGAGTTAAGAGGTTAACTTGTCTATGAACTAATTGAGGAGCTTTATGGTAGATGCGAAATGCTGTGTGCACATTATCGGCAAGACTTAAACCAGCTGAAAAGGGGATTTTCCTTCCCTTGGGTATTTTTCATTATCTCATCCTCTTTTCTGGCTAGCTGATGTATAAAGAGAGCATCTCATCGTAATGCATCTATAGGATTTATCAAAGAGTAGACACTATTCACAACGAGTTGGCAGGTGAATACGTTGCTTATTAGAAGTAGAAGTGGAGGTGAGTGCAGGCATCAAAATTATCCTGCACAATGATTATTTTTGTATTTACACAGGCCACGTGTATCAAGCCACCTGTGGTTTCCATCCGTGGGAAAACAAATGGTGGGAGATAGTCTTGATTTCTTCTGCAGCTTGCATTATAGAAGTAACAAGAATTTAACACACACTTTGCATTGAGGAAGGCTAAGTCACGAGTCTGATTTTATATGCTTTTACACTGGGCATTTGGGTTAGTAGAAAACACGCTGTCTCAAATTGGTAGCAGTTGGAATGGATGATCAAGTATACGTATAGCTGATTCACTTCGTTGTACAGCAGAATCTAACACAACATTGGAAAGCAATTATACTCCAATAAAAAAAAATAGGTTAATAAACACTTGAGAAACTTCGTTCATCCAGAGGTAAGATTTTTCCTGCCCGAGGCATGGTTGTGGGCAACCATCCTTGTTATGGGAGAGGAGGTGTGTTTGGTGCCTTTTTCATTTCCCCCCTGTGTTCTAACTGCCCTTTCTCATTGGGTTTGTGTTGGGAAAGAAAAGGAGTTGAGGAAAGGAAGGTAATTTAATTGTGAGAAATACAGAGGATTTCTTACCTGACCGGTCTGGTCAAAAGCTGCCTCTGTATTTTCTGGGCTAAGCTGCCATCTTCTCCTTATCTTGGGTGCTTTTCAATTTTAGTACAATATGTCTAGGTTGGATTTCTTTTTATTTACCCCGACTAGTGTTATCTGTGGATTCATGTCTTATCACCTCTGGGAAAGTCTCAGTTATTATCTCCTTGGATACGTATTCCCTTTCCTCCATCCTTTCTGTTCTTTTCTTCAGGACTGTGATTAGGCTTATTTTAGACCCTTCTCATCGTATTCTCCATATCAGCTGATGTCTCTCTTGTATTTTCACCTCCTGGTCTCTCTGAATCGCCTTTCAGGTCATCTTTTTCAGCTCTTCCTTCCTCATTGATTCTTTTCACCTTTGACTAATATGCTGTATAATCTTGCTAGTGATTTTAAAAATTTCAGTAATTACTGTTTTTATTTTTAAATGTTTTACTTGGTTCTTTTAAAATCCATCTCATCATTTTTAAAAACTGTGATAAAATACACATAAAATGTACCATCTTAACATGTGCTAAGTGTACAGTTCAGTTAGTGCTAAGTACATTCATGTTGTTATGCAGCCCATCTCCAGAATTCTTTCCATCTTGCAAAACTGGAACTGCCCAGTCATTTTTGATAGTAACTTGTCACTTGCTTATTTTTGCGATTCTGTCTTTTGCTTCTGTAATGCTTCATAGGTAGTTACTTTCTAGTCTGTGCCCGGCAGTTGAAACATCTGAAGTGCATGGTCATCTGAATCTATTGTGTGTCCTTTCTTCTGCCTCTCGCTCATGGTGTTGCTTTGTCTCCAAGTGTATTTAGGAAGCCTTGATTGCTAGCTTATATTTGGTTGATCTTCATCTATAGAAAAGCCCATGGGGCCTAAAGCATGCTTTCCTAGGAGGGTGTTTGCTTTTGCTTCTGCAGGTAGCCGTGGGTGCTGCTGTCCTGAGACCAATTTCACCCCCTTCTCAGTGCCCCAGTGGAACCCAGCCGTTTCCCTTTAGCTTTCCTACCGAGCCCAGACTTAACGCCCTCCCTAAGGCTGCCTAGAAAACAACGCTGTACCTCATAGGACCTTCCCCTTTTTTGTGCTCACTGCCCAGGGTTTTTTATTCACTTGTTTGCTTTTACCTTTGTGCCCCTCGGCAATTTTTCTTGCTTCTTCTGAGCCCAACAGACTATAATTGTTATTTATTCAGGATCTGATTGTTTTACTGGTAGACTCCCAGAGTAGCTAGTCTACCTACTTTGGGAAGCCTTAGCTGATTTTAAAGCCACTTTCATTTGCGTGTTCTTTTGGCTCCCCTGCTGGGCCAGCATCCTTGCTGGGACAGCCTTTTCCTTCAGCTGCGCCCAAGTCTCTCACGGATTCTGATTTTTACAGAGGTCTGCTCCGTCCAGACCCTGTTGGGGATCACTTCATCCCCTGGAAAAAGCCTCAGGGTGAGCTCCGGCCGTCATGCCCACCATAAATTCTATGTTTGGCTCCCCAGGTTGAGGCCCCTTTGTTCCACTTTGGAGTGGGTATGAGGGTGCAGGTATTGCTGAACAGTTCGAGCTGGCCTTCAGGTGGGGGTCAGCTTCCCATGCAGTAGGCCCCCCGGCTCTAGGGAAACCCCATCAACGGCTGCGCTTTTCTGCTTGGAGCTTCTCTGATGAGACTTGAAGTGAGAGTGGACGCTCCACCCGACCTCGCTACCCCAACCGAACCCCAGTGGCGGCAGTGGTGATAATCACAGCACAGCTTTTTTTCCTCAAAAGAAATAGGAAATTCTCTCCTGACCTCCTTTTTTTTTTTTTTTTTTTTTTACTTAGAGTGGGCAGAGGGTATAAAAACTCATGAAATAGTTGTGATACATTAACCTTGAAAAGTTCCTCTGAGAAGCCTGACACCTCACTTTGGAACTATGTATATACCTGTTGTGACTTGGGAGCTCGTTGGAAACTTGCAGTTTAATAACTGTCCATATGAACATATACAGACTGTGTCACCTCCTCTCTCACAGGATAGCTTTTCTACTTCCTCTCACCTCCCATTGTTTGTTAAGCATCCTCTAGAACGGAACGGATATCCGACTTTTCTCCGCGAGCCGGTTGGTTCACTTTTTTGTTACCTTGTAGAAAGTACCTCTTACCCACTGAGATTCTGAGACCCAAGAAGAATGAGCAGTGAGCCCTCAGAACCCCTACAGGGTCACTACCAAACAGGACAGAGCAGTACATGCTCATTTGGCGTGTCTTATTTTTTTTAAATGTCGTGACAGATTAACCCCGTTAAAAACTACGATTATGTTTATATAGCTCTGCCCACCAAGGAAGTGGAGTTTAGCTCCCCATCCCTGGAGTGTGGGCTGCTTTCTGTGACTTTACTCCAAAGAGCAGTTTATGGTGAGGGTGGGGGGAATAAGTTTGCGGTGGGGAAACCTGGTGGTTGCTTCCTCAGCCAGGCCGTCAGGGTCAGTGTCAGCAGTGGTAAGTCATGTGATAGCACATGTGCTTGATGAGACGTGAGAAGAAGGGCACTTCACCTCTGTGGTCTTCTCCTAAAAACCCGTCATGTCAGTCTGAGGATGAGAAAGGCATCAGTAAAACCCAAATTGAGGGACATTCTACAAAATGCCTGACTGGTATGCCTCAAAACTGTCAAGGTCATCAAAAACAAGGAAAGTCTGAGAAACTGTCCCAGACCAGAAGCGGTGAAGGAGCTGTGACTACAAACTGTAATGTGATGGGATCCTGGAAGAGAAAAAAGATGTCGGGGGGAAAAGTCATGAAATTAAAAGTGTGGCATTTAGGTAATAGCAGTGTACCAGTGTTGGTTCCTTTGTTGTGACAGGTGTACGCAGTAATGTAAGATGTGAACAGTAGGGTCAGCTGGGTGATGGAGAATACAAGCGACTCTCTGTACTAGCTGTCTAGCTTTTTTTTTTTTTTACATCTAAAACTATTGTAAAACAAGTGTATTTCAATCAAAAATTTAAAATAAATATAATTAAACAAACATAGGTATTTCAACAATTTTCCTAATAGCTCTGAGAAATATTCTACGTGTGGTTTATCTGTACTTCAACCAAACCTTTGACCACCTTCTAGAAGAGATGGGAAATTGTGGAGGAAATGTGGCACCCTTACGTGGACAGCATTTAGTGCCGCCGTTAAGGGCACAGTCTTTGGAGCCAAACCAACTGGGTTTGAAGCCCAGTTTCATTCCTTGTAGCTGTGTGACCTCAGGCAAATGAACACTCCTGTGCCTCAGTATCCCCATCTGTAAGATTTCTATCCCACACTGGGAGATTGTGAGGACTAATGAGGAAACACACAGAAAGCTTACCCGGTGGGTACCACGCCCCTGCGTGACACCAGGACTTGCACTGTTTCATCCAACATTTGTACTACCTATCAAATGACGATAACGGTGACAAGTGGGTGGGTAACAGGATGGCAGGCAGGTTAGAATGACATTATCTGTTCTCAGAGGCCGGCGTTGAAGTGAACAAGGACGGAGCGTGTGTTTCCCACTTTGTTCGGTAATAACATCATCAGCTGTGTCTCCTGGACCCTCCGGGTGCTCTTTAAATATTGATGAATGGATCAGATGAATACATTTAGTTGTGTGTGTTTTGTGTTTGTGGTCATGCAGGGCTTAATTTATTTATGATTTTAAGGACACACATCGTACGGCTGGGGCCATAAAGCATGTCCTGTGGATGCTGCTGTTTCATGCCAGAAAAGCGTTCATTGTCCTCTTCAAAGACACTTGCAGGGCATCAGGGCCAGATCCGGGGCCATCTCCTTGCAGTCCTGACATCTGGCTTGTTGGCTGACTCTTCAGCCAGAGGGGAGCCTTGATGTGGCCTCTGGATCAAAATTAGCTCTCGTTTTCTCATTGCCCTTCTGTTAACTTGCCTTGGTTTAGAAGAACGGACATACACTTCAAAAAAAAAAAAATAGCTTTATTGAGATATAACTCACATACCATACAACTCATCCACATAAAGTGTATTCACACTGTGCAGTCCTCACCACAGTCAATTTTGGACCATTTTCATGACCCCCAGAAGAAATCCTGTACCCTGTAGCTATCACCCCCCAAATTCCCCACTACTCCCACCCCTAGAAAAATCACGAACCTACTTCTTGTCTCTACAGCTTTGCCTGTTCTATCCCTTTCATATAAATGGACTTACATAATGTGTGGCCATTTGTGTTTGATTTATTTTGCTTAGCATAACATTTTTAGGGTTTATGCAAGTTGTAGCACTTATCAGTACTTAATTCCTTTTTATTGCTGAGTAGTATTCCATTGAACGTATAGACCACATTTTATTTATCCCTTCATCTACTGATGAACATTTGAGTTGTTCGCACTTTTTGGCTGTTACAGAAATGCTGCTTTGAGCATTTGTATACAGGTTTTTGTGTACATATGTATTCTCAGTTTTCTTGGGTGTGTTTCTAAAAGGGGAATTAGTGGTCCAGATGTTGTAACGCTATGTTTGACTGGTTGAGGAGCTGCCAGACTGTTTTCCAAAGTGGCTGCATCATTGTATATCCCGCCAGTAGTGTATGAGGGCTCTAATTCCTCCATATGCTCGCCAACTATTGTTATGATCTGTCTTTTTGATTATAGGTGTCCTAGTGCTTGTGAAGTGGTAGCTCACTGTGTTGTGATTGGCATTTCCCTAATGACTAAGGATGTTGAACACTTTTTCCATGTGCTTATTGGCCATTTAAATATCTTCTTTGGAGAAAAGTCTGTACAGATTCTTTCCCCATTTTAAAATAGGTTATTTTTCTTTTTGTGAGTTGCAAGAATTCTTTGTAATTCTGGATATAAGTCCCTTAATCAGACATATGATTTGCAAATAATTTCTCTCTCATTCAGCGTGTCTTTGAAACACACAAGGTTTTAATGTTGATGAAATCTACTTTGTTTTTTGTTGTTGTTACTTATACTTTTGGTGTCATATCTAAGAAAGCTTTGCTAATCAAGGTCATGAAGATTTACTCCTGTATTTTCTAAGATTTTAAAAATAGTTGTAGCTCTTACATTTAGGTCTGTGATCTATTTTGAGTTAATTTTGGCATGAGGAAGAGATCTCTTGCTTTCCCTCTGGATGGGGGTGGGGACTGTCTGTAGTTTTGGTTTGAGTTACAAGACCAGCTTCGATAAAAAGCCTGGGGTGCTGAGTCTATAATGAGCTTCTGTGGGCAGAAACATTGTACATGTGTTGTTGCATTTTTGTTGTTGGGAGAAAAGTGTGTTCTGTATGAGAGAGGATAGGAAGCCTTGGCGTGGATTCCTCCAGACTCCCCTCTATCTTTCCCTTGTGATCCAGCTTTGTACCCTTACTGCATGGCTGTAATACATCTAGTTATGAGTGTAACTCTACTGAGTCCATGTCCTTTCAGCAAATATCTGAACGTGGTGGTGGTCCTAGGGCTCCCCAACACAGGGTCCAGTTTCATTCTCTTGCACGTGGATATCCAGCTGTTCTAGTGTCATTTGTTGAAAGAAGACATATAGTTTCAAAGAGAAATTTAACTTCTGAAAGCTCAAGCTCAAGGACACCAAATGTCTTAATACAAGGTCATACATGTAACAAGTATGTGGACTAGGGTAGCCTGTTTGTCAGTTCAGCCTGCTATAACAGAAGTACCATAGACTGAGTGGCTTAAACAAGAGACGTTTATCCCTCACAATTCTGAAGGTTGGGAAGTCCAAGATCAGGTGCCAGCTGATTCCTCTTCCTGGTTTGCGGATGGGTGTCTTCTTGCTGTATCCTCACTTGGTGGGGAGAGAGAGGGCTCTGGTCTCTTCCTCTTCTTATAAGGGCTCTAATCCCATCATAGGAGCCCCACCCTCATGACCTCAGCTAATCCTTAGGGCCCGCCTCCAAATACTATCCCACTGGGGATTAGAGTTTCACCATATGCATTTGGAGGGGTGGTGGGGCACAAACATGCAGTCCATAGCAGGACCCCATCTTCTAAATTCAGGACCAACTCTGGGCCACTTCATGTTGTTTACTCACTCTCTCTCTGGTACACAGGATGTGTCAAAATGATACATTTCCTGAGTTTGCTGGATGTATATAATTCCTTGTAATTCCCTGCTTCAGGCTACCTGCCTTGTGTCTGTTTTGTACATCTTGTGTAAAAAGCAGCCTTGGATATCTGACTTTCATCATCCAAATTGCTGGTTAAAGGTCAGCTATCCACTTAATCAACAAGGCTTATAGATTTCTCTAAAATGCAAGTAAATCTTACTCTTTTGCTTTTTTCATGGAGGCTTTTTGTTTTTCAACTGCGTCTAAAACCAGGCTTGGATTGTCTTCATAAGAAAATAGCATCGTACGTCTGAAAGAGCATGAACTTTGGGTACAGGAGAACTGGGGTGAACTCTCTTCCTGCCATTTACCAATTCTGCACCCATCGAGTCCTCTGAGCCTCTCTCTCCAGCAGAATTGTTGAGAGGGATACATGAGATAACATTTACGAAATGCCTAGTATGTCATTTCCTGGCATACGGTAGTTCACTCAGTAAGGGGTTGCTAGTTTTGTAGTTGATGCTGAAACCCCAGGTATCACTCATTTTTTTCCTGTGTGGGCCTTTTTCTAATACCCTTACTCGAATATGCCTTCAGACAGTCTTCTTCTCTGGTCTCTTGTACATGTGTTGTTGCATTTTTGTTGCAATGTAGTCATTGCGTTTTCTAGTTGGTGTGATTTACTCTCCATACTTGGGAGTTGAAATCTCCCAAGTTTTGGGGGTGTGTTCCCAAGGGAACCATGCAGGAGAATCATTTATCCTGATTCCAGGGAATAGTGATGCTGAGGGATTCGTGGAATATACGTTTGCATTCCTGCCAGAGCAGCTCATGTCGGGTAGCTTATAATGCAGGTTGCTTCTTTGCCAGGGGAGGAACTTCCTCTGAGGAGCCCAGCTTTCCAGGGAAGACATAGACTTCTTCAAGGAGATGGGAGAGACTTTACAAGATCGTGGGGAGGTAGAGTTGAGGGAATGAATATCTTTGATAATGATGCTCTTAATAGTAGGTCACACTGAGCATTTACTCTGTGACATGAGTGCTGTGCTAAGTGCTGAAATCAGGTGGGTAGGCATTTAATAGGTACGAAGATTCCATTGAGTCGAGAGTTAGAGACTGAGTGACATAGGCTGAGGTCACACGGCTAGTAAATGGCAGATCCAGGAAGTGAACCCAGCTTGGCTCTAGAGACTTCACACTCTTTTTCTTGAGTGGGTGAGAGACCTGGGAAGCCAGCAAGTCTATGAAACGCTGTCTGCCTCCATTTCTTCTGCTTTTTCCCAGGAACCGGCTGTTCAGACTGGATACTTTTCAGAGTGAAGAGACTGTATTACCATTTACTTCAGGGCCAAAGATAGATACCTGACTGCCCTAGGCAGCCCAGGAGGCATGGCCACCTGGACAGAGAGGTTTTAGAACAATTGTATTTGGAGCCAAGAGAGAGAACACACAGCCTTATTTAGAACAGATGGTGTGGTGCAAACAGATGTCACAGAGAGAGCAGAACTGCTTGACTCCTATTTTGACTTTATCATATTTATCAGGAAAAATGATCTTGAAATGGAAAGGGTAGAATAAACATGGTTTGGAGAAATTAAAGCCCAGGATAGAAGAGATAATGAGAGTTGCTAAAAATGCATTTAGGTCTCCTGGGCACTGAAAGAACCTGCAGATGTGATTGTGGAGACACTTTAGATAATATTTTGTGAATCAAGGAGAATAGGGATGCCTGGAGATTGCTTGGAGATTGCAAATGATTTCAGTGAACATGTCCCGGTTTTCAGTGGAGGAAAAGTATAGTTTAGAAACTACAGATGGGTAAGCTTAAGTCAGTTTCTGATGAAATTCTAGAAGCAATCTTAAACAGATGTTGGTGAACATCTAAAAAAGCAGCAGTGATTACTGGCAGAGAAAAAGGATTGTCGAAGAACAAGTTTGTTCCTGATGGGATTATTAGTTTGATACAGGAAGGGAATGTCAGATGAAGAGTGAATATTGATCTCACCAAGCCATTTGAGAGTCCCTCGTGACATGGCAAGTCAGAGAAATGTGAGCTGGGTGACAACACAATTTGATGAGTTTATATTTGGTGCAAGAACCCTTTTAAAACTGGGTGAGGAATGGATTAATTGACATACTGTGGCCTGTGGGCCAAATACAGCTCACTGCTTGTTTTTGTAAATAAAGTTTTATTGGAACACAGTCAAAACACTCATTTATGTGTTGTCTACGGCTGCTTTCATGCTGCAAGAGCAGAGCTGAGCAGCTGCCTTAGGGACCAGATGGCCCACACAGCCTAAGATATTTGTTATCTGGCTGTTTACGGAAAAAGATTGCTGACCCCTGGCCTGGACAGAACCCTGGTTTTCAGGCCAGCTGCACATCAGAATCACTGAAGAAGTTCTGATTAATGCCTGAACTCCTCCCCTCCCAGCTGAATAAGAATCTCTGAGGTTGAGCCTGGCATTTATGTTGAAGAGTCCCAGGTGACTGTAATGTGCTGTCGGGGCTGGTGGCCTCTGGCCAGGAGGCAGGACGGAATGGGGAGTGCTGTGGAGGCCTGAAGCCACCTCCTGTTTCCTGTTGGAGCTGAAGATGTTAATCCAGTCTCTGGATGACAGAGAGGGGAGGGGCTGAGCTGGTCCTCTAGACGACAAGGTAATAATTCCACAATTTGTGCTCCTAAGGTAACAAAATGATGTTGGTTATCATAATCAATGTGAAGTCCTGCCCTTCCGCACTAACTCTCCCCAGCAGAACAGAATATTGGGTGGTGATTTCACCTCACTGTGATTCATGTGAAAATGGGCTAAGGGTTCACTACAGACTCAATGTTACTAACATTATGATATAACCAGGAAAATCAAAATGAAACAAAACTAACAGTAACAACCAAGGCAATCTCAGCCTGTGTTAACATAGTTGTAATGGAAAACGAGGATAAAAGGTTCCCTATATGTGCTTTGCTCAGGTCAGATCACACCTGTTAGATACAAGGTCCTTATGCTGAGAATAAGGCTGATTCAGCTTTGCATTCTCACTCAGGGGTGGAACTTCCCAAGTACCACCCTCCTTAAGCAGGGAGAGCTGCTGTGAGAGGCAAGGTAGTCTCCGCCCTGGCAGGTGTGCAAGCAGAGATTGGATGACCATTAGGTACGGTTTAGAAATGCAGATACCCTTGGTGATTGTAATAGGCAGGGTTCTGCAGAGAAACAGAACCAAGAGAAGGTGTGTGTGTTTACATATACGAAGAGATTTATTGTAAGGGAGTGGCTCACGTGATTACGGGGGCCAGCAAGTCCCAAGCTCTGCAGGGTCAGTCAGCAAACCGGAGACCCAGAGGAGACAGTGGTTTCTAGTTTGAGTCCTAAGGCCAGTGAGCAAGAGGGGCCGATGGTATAAGTTCCAGTCTGAAGGCCTGCAGGTTCAAGACCCAGGAAGGGTCCATATTTCATTTCAAGTCCGAAGGCAGGAAAAAGCCCCTGTGCCAGCTTGAGGGTAGTCAGGCAGAAAGAATTCTCTTTTCCTCTGGGGAGGTCAGGCTTTGCTTTGTCCTATCCGGGCCTTCGTTGGATCGGATGAAGCCCACCCACATTGGGGAGAACAGTCTGCTTTACTCAGGCTATTAGCTCAAATGTTGGTCCAATCCAGAAACACCTCCCAGACACGCCCAGCATAATGTTTGCCCACGTGTCTGGACGCCCAATGACCTCATCAGGTTGACACATAAAACCAGCCATCACAATGACCACCTAGTGCACCATCCTCATTTCATGGGTGAGAAGACAGTCTCAGAGGATGTGAGGTGCCCAGGGTGCCCCAGTGGCCAAGGGAGCCCTGCACTCTTCCTGCCAGACTGTCCAGTGGATGGACAGGGCATGCCGATGACCGCATGACTGCTGATGACTGCTGGAGGGTCCTCTCCAGTCCTCAGGGTTAGACTGACTCTGTTAGACATGGAAGCAGTAGTGCCCAGGAATGAGAGGCCTTCAGCAGGACAAAGCACTGCAGCCACTGGAAAGCACAGCGCTTGATTTGAGGAACCAATCCATCAACTAGATACGGAGGCAGTCAGTGTACACCCAGGTGACAGCCATGGGCTCATGTACTTGGATTTCATACATAAACACCCTTCAGGCCTCTTCACGGAGCTGCAAGTGCTAGTTAATCCTTTAATGCTGTCACGAGCATGAGGAAGAGGGATCTTCGGGCAGGACTCATGCCGGCATGCGGAATTAGGTGAGTGCAAGGCCGCCAGCAGGAGCTCCACTGGGGGCTTCCCTGTGTGTTCTGGGCACATGGCCTCCTCTTGTTGAATCAGCAGATGATATGGCCAGAAATGTGCAAGACCCTCAAGGGGAAACTTGCTGTAGGGTACTGCTCCTGACAGCCATCATAAAGGCTAGGCACTTACCTTGTGTCCGAGACGCTTCTAGGTGCTTCACGTGCATTATTTTTTCCTAGTCCCAAACCAGCTGTGCTCACTCCACATTGTTATTCCCATTCCACAGATGAGGAGACAGAGCTCCGGGTACTGCTGCTTCATTTTTTTTTAAAATAAATTTATTTATTTATGGCTGTGTTGGGTCTTTGTTGCTGCGTGCGGGCTTTCTCTAGTTGCAGCGCGCGGGGGCTACTCTTCGTTGTGGCGCGCTGGCTTCTCATTGCGGTGGCTTCTCTTGTTGTGGACCATGGGCTCTAGGCACGTGGGCTTCAGTAGTTGTGGCATGTGGGCTCAGTAGTTGTGGCTTGCGGGCTCTAGAGCACAGGCTCAGTAGTTGTGGCGCATGGGCTTAGTTGCTCCACGGCATGTGAGATCTTCCCGGACCAGGGCTCGAACCCACATCCCCTGCATTGGCAGGCGGATTCTTAACCACTGCACCACCAGGGAGGTCCCTGCTTCTTCATTTTGGAGGAAAGTTATTTGAACCGAAAGCCTAGCTGCGTTTGTAATGGAATGCCCCTGCGTGCATCCACTCCGCTGGCCCTGAGCCCATCTGGTTTTAGGACCATTAATACAGTTATTCAGAAGACTGCGCACAGGGTCAGCTCTCA
This sequence comes from Balaenoptera borealis, assembly GCF_965194805.1. NCBI lineage: Eukaryota > Metazoa > Chordata > Mammalia > Artiodactyla > Balaenopteridae > Balaenoptera > Balaenoptera borealis. The sequence continues at coordinate 6,764,929 of NC_138871.1, forward strand.
GTGACTGTCCAACAGCAAAATGTGGAACTCCACAAACATGCCGCCACCGAGCACTGTTCAGGCGTTGTCGAAATAAAGTCAACAGGCTGACTTTTGAGTGAAATGTAATTTTTCAACTGCCAGCAAGAGGAAGATAATTGATGAAAACAGGTAAACATGAGTGATTACCTGTTGTTGTAAATTACAGCAGCTTCCCTTCATCCTTACCCAGGAGACTTAAAAGCGATGCAAAGAAGCCTCTTGGTATAAATTTCCCCTCTTGTCACATTGCCCCACCCCTTTTAATGGAAGCCCTCCTCTTGGGGAAGTCAGGAATTCGTGGCTTAAACTTTCTCGTTATGGCGAGTGTGTTAAACAAATCACGGGTGAGAGGCTTGCGCGTTGCAGGTGCCCAGGTACCCGAGGGAGTGGGAGCAGGTGCCACCATCCCTCTCCAGCCCCCGCAGGAGACGGAGTCGAGCATGATGGTGAGTGGACCTAGCACGCTTTGAGGAGTGTTCTGTCTGGATGTACAAGTACGTTATTTGTCGGTTTTAAGCCATAAGAATTGGTAAATGGACCCACCGAGTTGAATGACAATCACTAGACCCAGCTCCTGCACTTGGACTAGAGTGGGGCAGGAAGTGGAGACAGTCGGGAAGTTTGGTGTTACCACGGGGACCTTATGGATCCAGGCCAAACATGTGTAGTCCCGGAAGGCAGGACAGAGCTCTGGGTGCTCGCCACACAAGCTGGACATGACTCCCCCACTGCCCTTCCCTAGATCCATTCGTGGAGGGGAGAGAGAAGATGTGGAGCTCCTTCTGCCATTTTTCTTCAGACCTTCACAGGTTACTTAAGTTTCGTGAATTTCCTTGAACACGGATAGCAATCTTGGTCTTATTCTTTACCCTGTAAAGAAGTTTTAATACTGAAATTTTAAAAAGAAACAGAGTGGCATGGCTGCTCATCCCAGGATTAAGGATATTCAGTAAAACACATTTAATTCATATGGGAACTACACAAACAAACGTGAAAATAGCGCAGGAATGAGGGAAGGAAAGGCAGACTCTGTGCAGCGATGATGTTAGATGTCTGTTTGCCTCCCGCCTCTGCAGGCCCCCTCCCCCCTGATTGAACATCCTAAGGCCCTTTGAAGATGCATTTGCGTTTTTGTTGAATGCATCTCAGGTCTTGAAGACTCACAGCCTGGAGAAGTGTTGATTGCATTTAAGGGTCCATTACTTAGGTAAACCAAATAATGTAACTGATCTTGGCTGCAGTTGATCAAATCTCTCCCACAGTGTTGGAAAGATTGTAATCTAATTACTCCAGTTCCTGGTTTCTAAGGTGAAGGTTACATTTGGCTGAAACTTACCTGCTTCAGCAGCGTCTCCTTAAGGGGTTGTTCCTTCCTTGAAGCACGCATGCCAGTGTGTGTTGTACATACGTGAACCAGGAGGTGAACACACATGCAGACACATACACAGTCTATGCCTGTCAAGCACCCTGGGTTTTAACTTTGACTCTGTATAAACAGGGCAAAAATGGGATCCAGGTTAGTTTTTTCCTCTTAACTTTGTACAGCCTGGCAAAGAGGGGTGGGAGGATGCTGCCGCCCCATCAGGTTCACTCTTGGCTTCCCTTATCTCTCCTACAAGCGTTGCCTCATTCCAGTTCTTTCCTTTTCTGGAGGTGGGAGAGTCCAGCAACTTTTCAGTTTTGGAATGTGCCAGTGCCGTAGGTTTGGAGACTGTGGTGAAAGGCTGCAGAGCTGCAGATTTACCCAGGCATCATGACTTAATTCGCTCTTTACCAGCAGCCCTCTGCACCTTTCTCAGAGGCATCACAGGGGCTCAGCTTGGGTTTTCCCACTCTTTTTCGAAACACCTTTTGACTTCCCTGTTCTCAGGGAGTAACAGAGAGCGTGTGTGTGCTCTTTTGTCTGGGCGGGGAGGACTGGAGGACTGACGCGTCTTCTTGTGGGCCCTGCGACAGAGGGACCGGCGCCCGCTGGCCGTGAAGCCACATCAGTCCAAGTGCCCCGGGCATCCCCCAGAGGAGATGGTCAGCGTCACCAGCTGTACGGGGCTTAGTGGGTGTGGTCCAGAGCAGGTTGGGGATACTCATCTGGCACTGCTTGGGGATGAGTGGGCAACACTCTGCCCTTTAGTGTTCTGAGGGGTTTCTCTTGGTTGGGCAAGATCTCCATGTACCAATGTTTACTTTTGCTTATTAAGAATACAAGTGTAGAATATGGTGTCATGGAACTTAGAGTGAGTGTCTTGAAATTAGACAACACACCCTCTTTAGATACAGCTTTTCTAACAGAATCACATACCGGATCTCTCCTTGGGCTGTGGGATGCATGATTCTTCTTTTTTTAAAAATTTTATTGGAGTATAGTTGATTTACAATGATGTATTAGTTTCAGGTGTACAGCAAAGTGAATCAGTTATACATATATATATCTCTACTCTTTTTTAGATTTTTTTCCTATATAAGTCATTACAGAGTATTGAGTAGAGTTCCCTGTGCTATACAGTAGGCCCTTATTAGTTATCTATTTTATATATAGTAGTGTGTGTATGTCAGTCCCAAACTCCCAATTTATCCCTACCCCCCCACCTCACCCCCTGATAACCATAAGTTTGTTTTCTACATCTGTGACTCTATTTCTGTTTTGTAGATAAGTTCATTTGTACCCTTTTTTTTAGATTCCACATATAAGCGATATCCTATGATATTTGTCTTTGTCTGTCTGACTTACTTCACTCAGGATGGATGCATGAATCTTCATGGGAAATGTCTTGGCTACTTTGTAGCACGGATTCTTTCTGGGGTCCGAAAATGTAAGGTGATTAGACTGTGTTTCATAGGATAGTTGTGAGTCTATATATTGAAACACGACTGTGAAGCCACTTCCAAGGGTACCTGCTATTTTAATGGGTCTAATAATCATGCTGAAAAGCTTACACTCAAAGAAGTGCAATAATAGTTCTTGAATAAAGTCTGCACGTAAGAAATTGTAGGAAGAATATTTCTAATTTGGCCTCCCACTCAGCCCATGGGGTTAGCTATACTTTCCCAACCTTTGATTTCAGGTTTATAGAAAAGCGAAAAGATGTTGCGATGAGCTTTACCCCCTGATCCGCCCCCTGCCATTTTGCTACATTTCCTTCCCAGCTCTCACTTTGTTTTCTGTGTATTTCCAAGAAGGTTGCCCATCATGACAATTCATCCTGAACCACTTCAGGTGTGTCTCTGAAGAATTGGTTTATTCTGTTACACAATCTATTACCATTAAAACATCAGGGAAGTTTAACCTTGATATGATAATATTATCTAGTGCACAGTCTGCATTCGGGTGGCCCTAGTTGTCCCAGTAATTTTCTATACGGCTGTTTTTTGTTTTTTTTTAAAATCCATGATCCAATCAAGGATCACATATTGTATTTAGTTGTCCCATTTCTTTAGTCTCTTTTAAATCTAGACTACTCCCTCAGCTTTTTCAAAGTCTTTTGTGGTGTTGACCGTTTGGAAAAGTCCAGGCTAGTTCTTGTGGAGTGTCCTGCAGTCTGTATCTGTTCAATTGTTTCCTGTTACAAGATTGAAGAAAGCCACCTGGGGAGAGCTGCTTCCTGAACATATTTCTCCACTCTAAAAGCAATTCCTTCTGTGATTAAGAGCCTTTGGGGTGGTCTTTTGAGGCCAGGTGAATATCCTATTCTCCAACAGTCTTTCCCAGGAGTTTTAATATCTACGAATGGTCTTTTTGTGAATCAGTTATTCCATTGGTAGTAACTGTGCCCCAATATTTGGAAGGAAAAATGTCAATTATACTTTGGGTGCCAGAGAAATGACTCTAGGGAGAAAAACAAAAGGAATTTGCTTTTTGTATACTTAAAATATACAGACGAAATTTGTGAGTGTGGATATCAGTAAGTAGAAGCCTATGTTAATGTTGAATGCAGGTTTTAAACTTTTGAGCCTATAAATTTCAAAATTTTGGACACCGCATCTTAAAATTTGCATTAAAAATTTTAGAGTCGAAGTCTTGCTATTGGTAATTATTGCAGTGTTTGGAACAGAAGTAGGAAAATGCCCTGAGTTCATGAGTGAAAGACCTCTGTAGAGACATGTCACTCTGTAGGCGTATCATCCAAGGAATTTATCAAACTCTGAGTGAATCTGTTGTATTTTTTAAGCAGTTCTCTTTTGAGAAATTGCTTGTGATAAATGGGTTTCACTAATTAAATCATACACTTCCATAGTGCATTACATACAAAACTAGGCTAGGAAATAAATATCATTAAAGTAAACATGCCCTTCTAATTAGTAATTGTTTCTGCCATTTTAAGCAAATTCCAGAGTCACAGAGAGCTGCTCCACTGTAAACCTAATAATGAAGCTTGTGATAACAGGTGTAAATTAACACAATGGAAAACATTTACACTGTAACATGCTAAATTAAAAATGACATTAACAAGTCTCATTTTCAAATCCTCTATAATTAACATTTGTTCAGCCCTGAGAGGAATAAGAACAGTACAACAGTAGATGTCTTGATTTACAGCTTACGGTATTTATCATGGCTTTATCTTTATTAAATTGTAAACAACAGAGACGAGTTGCTTCTTAAAATATGTCACGTTTATGTAATCTTAGTTCTGACAAATGGTGAAATGTGATATTTACTGGTGTCATTACTGTGGGTAATGGGCAGGTGTGCCCTGGCAGGGCTCTGGTCGGGGGTAGAGACAGACGTGAAAGATTGAGAGCAGGTTGAAGGGGGAGATACGCAAGTATGAGGGTAATAATATCCACGGCATGATAAAATATTCAGATTCCCTCAAGTGTTTCCCCTCCAGGCACATACGTGCCTCCAAGTGCTCCAAATCAATGTTTGTTTCTGCAAATAAATATTATCTTAAAGGCTTTCTTTTATGCCGCTTGTTAATATAAGCGGGAAACCAGAGCACAAGAGGAAACAGCTTTGCAGCTTAATTTGTCACAAAGGACATGAGGTTTTTACTCCTTACAGAGAATTTCATCAGTACACTAATGATAGAATGAAGAACTTAAGTGTTATGGCCCTGATAAACATGGGCTTAGATCTTACAGTTGATTTTTTTTAACTCAAGATTTTCATCATTCTGAATTTTAAAAAAATTGTCAAGGTTGTGTACCGTGGATTATTTTTGAGTTGTTTTTTAAATTCTCAGTTTATTTCATTTAGATGGTTTTGGGGTTTATCCTAGAGGTAGAGGATGGAAGGGTTTATAAGGACGGGATCTGTGATGTGTCCTTGTTAAGCCTGGCACGTAGCAGGTACTCAGTAATACCTGGAGAATTCTAGACTCAGTCTCTACTAAGTTCTGGAGCTTACAGTCTTGTTGGGAGGTGGAATTGCTCTACATCCTCAGATCTTCTGGGGCTCCAGCTGGCCAGCTCACCCTGCAGATCTTAGGACTTGTTGGCCTCCGTAATTGCATGCGCCAATTCATTATAGTCTCTTTATACACACACACGTACACATACACATACCCTGTTAGTTCTGTTTCTTTGGAGAGACCTAATACACCAACAAAGCAGGATTGTAGAGTAGGTTAGAAATTATCAATACATATGAAGATATATACATACACACACACATATATAGGATTGTAGAGTAGGTTAGAAATTATATTTGAATATATATACATACACACACACATATACCCAGAATAATAAATATCGGTACCCTTGAGGGGAAGATTTCAGGCAGTTCTTAGCAGAATACCTGACATATAGTGAGAACTCCATAATGATCTCTGTACTTCTTATTGGGAAGTAAGTTTGTCTGCAGTTGCTGGGCTGTTCTCTGTTTGTCTTAGAGGCAGAACAAAAACACTGGTGAAAACGTGACTGCTGCTGGTGGATGGGAGCTGCCGGTGGATGGGAGCTGTTGTCATTCAGCTGCTGCATAGCTCATCAGTGGCCAGCTTTTCTGAGGGCATTTCACATCTTTTCTGGCCACCACCGGCCACTTGATTAAAGGAAAGAGCCATTTCTTCACCTCCCCCCATGCTCGCCCCCCACCCATTGCCCTGGCTGGTTTCTTCCCCTTCCTTTGAGACCCGGCTCTCTGACAGCCCTCAGTTTTAGGAGGGAGGATGGCTGGTTAGGCTGGGGAGGTGCTTGGGAGTCTCTGGGCCGAGGCTTTTTCTCCCAAAGCAGATGGTCACCCTGTACTTGTCCCCCTTCCCTCCAGACCCTTCCTACCAGTCTCTTCAGATCTGCTTCACGGCTTAATGTAATGGGACCTGCCGGACAGTGAAGCAGCAGCGGAATAGGGTCTGCGGGCCTCTGAATGGACGGTACTGTGATCTTTTTCCTCTTTGGCACATTTATGGGTTATTTTTGAAGGAATATAAACATATCAACTTCCCCCAAACTAAATCTCAGGGATCAACCAAAATTGAATGCTGTGATAAACATCCATCGGCCAGTGAACCAGCAAACAGCCGGCCAACCCACAGAGGGAAAAATGAGATAGTATGGCTTTCTATTTATTGCTTTGGGGATTTGACTCTTTTCGCGGTTGGCTACCGCATCGACTCAGGACAGGGAACTGCTGTGGTGTGTTGAGAATGAAAAAAAATCTTGAAAAATGACATTGAGATTCACTGCACTCTGTAACTCATATAGATAGTTGTAAAGGAGGAGAGAGAAGCGGTAATTCTGCATAAATTCTGTATTTTCATCGAGATTTTCTTTGTACCATCCCCAATATTTGTGTCTTGGAGGACAGTGGCAAATGAAAACAGAAAGCTATTTCACTGGAAACGTGTCACTGTCTATGAATATACAGATATTGTTCCTGCCAGGAAATGAATGTTTATGAGGCGTCTTCCATGAGAGAGGATTCTTCGAGGTGCGGGGAGAGGGCAGACGTGGAAGATGCGTTCCTGCCCTCCAGGCGCTGACCGAGTGAGGGAGAGCCCAGCCGTCTCAAGGCGCAGTAAGGTGGAGAGGAAGGGCAGGGCGGCCATGTGCCCACGGTCACGGCTCCTGGCTGGGTTCATGTGGCCTCGTGGCCGGATGGGAAGGAAGCAGTGCCACGAGATGTCATTACCAGAGGTGAGATGCTCAGGTGTGAGCTGTCTAGTTATGAAAGCCCAGGGCACACAGGCTTTCCAGGGGCCCGCCAGTGTTACAGATACTGGAAAAATAATCTTGGCAGCAAATTTAAACTCGCATGAGCTCCATCAGGAGCTGCAAGTGTAGAAAAGGAGTCTAGGCTTTCTTAAAAAATTAAAACACAAAACCCCTCAATAACTACTACAAAAGCCCTTTGGAATCATTATTTCAAGCCAGATCATCATGCTAGTTTCACAAGAGGGTGTGATAATGAATGCACATGAAGAGACTCTTTTAAAAGCTCATACTTAAGGCAAAAGATCACACACCTTATGGTTTGGTAGATGGCAATAGTAAAAACAACCGCTCTTTGTTGTACGTATTGGTTAAAAAAAATGTTTTATTTTCTGGTATCCTGCATCGTGAAACCCTTTTTGAACACAGATTTTTTTTTTTTTTCCCTTCATCTCTGTTCCATTTCTCTGAAAATAAAAACCTCAAGTGCAGTGAAGCAATTTTACATCTTTTTCAATATCACGTTCTCCCCATAATTGTATGGGATTCATTTTGCACGGCCCCAGACCAAAGCCTTCCCATCCCTGTCATCCCGTGCAGGAGAACCCCGTGTCCTGCACGGGCCACCGAGCCCGGTGATGACACGGTGATGCTGTTGGAGGAGATGCCGGCCCAGGGGACCGGGAACACGCACGACACACCACGCTGTGCCACCTGCCCTTCTCATTGGAGGCTGAGGCCACAGGTTTTCTTCCAAGCCAAATCCATTTATTCTTTTGAAAGAAGCATCTGGCTTTCCTTCTTTGGCAGCTCCACAGAAGTTCTCGTGGTTGTTTGAGAGCTTCTCCTGCACTTATCACATGGTTTAGATTTTGAAAGGGTTCCTGGCATCCTAATGTCCCAGTTTCTGGGCACGAGGAACGTGAAAAAGCTGGAGTCTGTTTGCATGTGCGAAGCCTCTTTGAAATTTGTGAGGCTAAATGAAAAAAGTCCTCCCTACTTAAAAAAAAATTCTTTCGGGTTTTGTCATCCCTACGTTCATAGACGATTTTTCTCCTGCTTAATTTCAACATCCGCATGTCCCACATTTATGCTAGAAAGAGCAGTAGGGATTATAGAGAAGTGGTTTTTACATCTTCGCTGAGAAGGCTACAGTAACATTTCAGGGTGTTCTTAGTTTACGTATTTCAAAATTCAGTGATACTTATTGAGCAACTCTGATGTTCCAGGCCGTAGGTACCATACCAGGCACCACGTGTGTTAGCTCAGGCTGTCATGACAAATACACCAGAGTCCGGGTGGCTTAAGCAACAGACATTTATTTCCCACAGTTATGGAGGCTGGAAGTCCAAGATGAAGGTGTCAGCAGATTTGGTTTCTGATACAAGCCCTCTTCCTGGCGTGCAGAAGCCTGCCCCTGGCTGTGTCCTCATGTGGCAGAGAGAGGGAGAGAGAGGTTGGTTTCTCTTCCTCTTCTTATCAGGACACTCATCCCGTCAGGGGGCCCTACCCTTATGACCTCACCTAAACCTAATTACCTTCCCAAGGCCTCCACCTCCAAATACATCACATCAAAGGAGGTTCTGGACTTCAAAGCCCAAATCTGGGGGGAGACACAAATATTCAGTCCATAACACTGTGTTAGAAAGTTCACCAGGTTCTTCATCATCATCAAACCTCAGAACACCTTCCCAGCCCAGGCCACTCACATTTCTGTGTGACCGTCCTTATTTTTATTAAATAATTTGTTCCAGTTGGATACATTCAGCTCACTCTGATGGTTTAATCACAATTTCGTATGCAACTGCTAACGTTTTTAAAAATGTTTTTTGTTCTTGGTCCATTTGTTTCTTCATCATTAGATAGCTTCAGGGGTGTGGCTCGTCATGTCTGTAACTTGCTTTATCCATCTTCTAGCATAGCATTTATTTATGTAACAAACACCTATTTTTGAACCTACTGCGTGCCAGGCACTGTTTTAGAAATTGCACGGAGAGCAAACAACTTTCCTGTTGGAGCCTCCATTTTAGTGGGCCAGATAATCGACAGACAGCAAATTTCAGCTTGAAATAGATTTATACTACAGAGAAAATAAAATGGGTGATAGGGGACATGGTAGTGATTGCAGGTGTAGGGCATTGCTCATTAGGGTGGCCGCGGAAGCCCTACTCGTGAGGTGACATTTGACCCAAGATCTGAGAAGTTAACCCCACAAAGGTTTGGGGAAAAGCTTTTCAAACAAGGGAAGCAACAAGGACAGCGGCCTTTCTCTTCGCTCACCACAGGACAAAGAACAAGCAGAGAAGTCCAGCCAGCCAGGGGCAGAATGAGCCACGGTAGGGCTGGGCCGGGGGCCTGGAGAGGTGGTGGAATGGGGAGGGGGTGGCATGAGATGGAATCCGAGAGCGACCACAGGCTGGAGCTTTGCAAGCAATGATGAGGAGTGTGGCATTTATTCTAAATGCAGAGGGAAACTAGGGGAGGGTTAAATGCGGGAGAAAAAAAAGAGGATTTTATTAACATTGCAGGTTTATTCCGTAAACATCATGATGATTGTAGTATTGACAGTCTGTATGCAATTACATGTAATAACATCCTGTGTCCTTGCTATGATGCGAGCACCCCTTCTGTGTGTTTGGTTGGAAGTGAAAAGATACCTTATGCAAACTTAATAAATGAATTATATCTCTGTGTTTCTAACAGTTTAGTATTCATCACTTGGAGAAGCTATATACGTTTTTACCCCTGTGTGGGCATAAATTGTTCATTCGAGCAGGGCATGCCAATTTTAGCTAAAGTCTCCCCTTAATTGTGATTGTATATCCCTTGTGGCTACATGTCAAAATATGACATACCAGCGTAGGCCAACCTGGACCTAATGAACAGGAAACTATGGAATTTATATGATTTGGGGGCACATGGGGCTTTCCTAATGCCAATTCCAAGGGTAAGTGGCATGGAGGTTATTGGATTAATTGGAGAAGCCTAAACTCTGGCTTCAGCTGCCTGCCTGTCATCTGAACACAGAACATTGAAGGTGAGTTGATTTGGCACTCCATAATTAAAATTGCAACACTTCTTTTACTGTTAACAGAATATTTTGCTTAGCATTACTCTGTCTTGTAGATAAGCATTGACAGTGCCTGGCATATATAATCCTTACTTACGAGTGAGGTGTTTTCCAAGATGTGTTTCAAAAACACTCTCCTTCCTGAAGTCCAGGTGTGGTTGAAGCCATACATGTGCAATAAGGCCTGTTTCATAGCTTCTGTATAGACCTTTCTGCTGCTCTGGTGGAACTGGAGGATGCCACAGGCTTAGGAGGCTTGTACGGAACTTTTCTGTGGACATGATATTGGTGAAACCATCAATCCCACGTGACTTTCATCGTCCTGAGACAGTGCATTTGCATATATTTTTAGCTCAGTGTGGCTGTGTTTGGAAGACCCAGAGACCTGGATTGGCTCAACTTTCCAGGTGACGAAGAGGGAGGCTGTCACCCGGACGACAGGGCTGACCTACCGGGATGATGGGGCCCTTGGCCTGAAGAGCTGGTGTTGGGTCTATACACTCCTCACCTCTGGGGAGTAAAAGAGATAAAGACTGAGAGGTCCTCAACTGGTCATCCAGACCCTTTCACCACCATTCAGAGAATCCACTGCATAAACACTCCTAACACATTCAGATTTAATTCAGATGTGCTTTCAAATTCTTAAAGTTGCTGACTTTATTTTTTAAAATCAATTAATTAATTAATTTATTTTTGGCTGTGTTGGGTCTTCGTTGCTGCAGGCAGGCTTCCTCTAGTTGCGGCGAGAGGGGGCTACTCTTCCTTGCGGTGCGTGGGCTTCTCATTCTCTTGTTGCGGAGCATGGGCTCTAGGCGCACGGGCTCAGTAGTTGTGGTGCACGGGCTTAGTTGCTCCGCAGCGTGTGGGATCTTCCCGGACCAGGGATCGAAGCCGTGAGCCCTGCGTTGACAGGCGGATTCTTAACCACTACACCACCAGGGAAGTCCCACTGACTTTTTAAGAAGCTCAATAATAAAATTTAATGGTAGTGGAGACAAATTTCAACTCCCAAAAGAACCTGTGTTACAGATTTTAATGTTGTGCTATTAGCACCAGTTTTTCTTTCACTGGTAACTATTACACTGCTTTTCTACTTGAATTACTCTTTTATAGGGCGTGAGCAATTTCTCATTTTGTCTTTCCAAAAATGTAAAGAGTATGTGGAGTGTCAGCATTATTAGCTTGCCTTGTCGATAAAGACACTGATTGTTTCTCTAAGGCAGATGTCTGGCAAGTTGTAGAGCTGAGTCCCCACCACCCCCACCCCCACCCCCCAGACGCGCAGACCTTAAGTTCTGTGCTTCTCCTGCCTTTCTACACCGCCTTTCAGTTTTTGAGAAGAAATTGCTAAATTTCTTCAAAGTCAAGAAAGTGTAACTCTTTCCAGGGTAGAAGGAGATGGGGAATAGTAAGTATTCATCTAGAGCATTTCAAGATTCCTTTTGCACTGGTTTAGTAGGAAGGTCAGGGTGATCAAGAAGGAGACCGTCCTCTTCAGGATTAAGAGCTATTTGTGTTGAGATTGAAGTATATCTTTTTTAGAATTCGTAGACTAGAATTTGGTAAGATTTAGTTCTTTCCATGTTCTGTTGACTCAAGGACACATGGAAATATGGTCGTAATAGAGGGAACGTGAAGAGACAGTTACAAGTTTTTTTTATATGACTGTTTTTCTTATTTTGTACTGAAAACGCTCTCACTTTTCCTTTTACTTAAAAAATCCTAATAAAAGGGGAAAATCACGAGGTTAGGAACGTTGCCGCAGGATGCGACAGACTGCTGCCAGAACACGGGTCTGCTTGACTGTTGTCAAAGGTACATCTCCCAATTGATGGAGGTTTTCATCCTTTAGTCTCACATCCTTGTTTTTTTCCTTCGAGGGTTTAGCCAAGGAGGGCTCTGTCTGCTCAGGGACATCTTCCCATCATTGTTCAGTCCAACTTCCCAGCCAGTCTAACAAAACAACACTTCCGTAAGCCCTGAAACCATGTTTTCAAACACTGCTTTCACTTGTGATGGTCCATGAGAGAATGCTTTAAAGAAAAGGCAGGCCTGCAAGCATCAGGTGAAGGGGGGCAGGTGCCCCAGCTCTGCATTCTGTCACCAGGCAGGGGCCACAGACCTGGCGATGCTAACGCCAGTTTTTGTTACTACCTCATCATCTGCTCATATCAGGGGTTCATGGTTGGCCTCTGATGGCATTGATAAGGATGTAATGGCTAGAAAAGGGGTCCCTTCCCTTGTTTTCCCTCTGCCCTTACTGACAGGAGGGAGGCCTCCAGCAGCATTTGGACCCTTTGAAAAAACTCAGTGCTGTATACGGGCTGCATTAGTCAAATGATTGCATCTCAGCCGGATTGGACTCTTTCTTGGAGTAAAGGAACGTTAGTCATTGAGGTGGAACTCTTTCTTTGTGTGGAGCACTTACCAGGGACTCGGGAGAAATGGAATTCCAAGTAATTTGTCATGTTTTCTTTCTTTAGGTAGATTACAGACCGATGGGGAGGCTATGAGCAATAATTACCATAGTCCTTCATAGCACTGGGCAAACAGCGTCCGGATGACTACAAGTTTAGAAAGGTCCCCCAGAGAAGATGAGGATGGAAGAGCCTATGGAGGAGGTCAGCAGAGTGGGGTCAGAGGGGCGGAAGCTCCCTGTGAAGGAGTGACGAGGATCATGAGGAAGGAGGAAGGTTATGGGTCATGAGGGTGGGTGCAATTCCAGGTAGAAAGCATGGCAGGTGTAGGGTTGTTGGGTTTGAAGTGGCCAGTGGTGTTGAGGCAGATGCTTGCTGTATTGGAGATTTTGAAGACATAGAACAGTTAAGAGGAAAACTCAATTTCACAACATGTATTCAGTGCCCTTTTGAACTAGACATTGAGTTGGGTTCTGGAAGAGCAAAGATGACTGCCTGCCCCAGAACTCAGAGTCTGGCTGGGGAGAGGAGGATGAAAGCGATCTGTATTGGATGTGAGCCCCAGGCACCTGTAGCAGGCAGTTAGTTATGGGAGAGACTGGCCCCTAGAGGAGAGGAGGAACTTCCAGCAGAGCCCACCGTGAGTGGGACGTGGGGAGGAGACACAGAAGAGGAATTTCAAGCTAAGTAACAGAGACGTGTGCACCTAAAGGAACCCAATGCATGGGGGAGCAATCTGGTCTTTCTAGGACATGGACACATGCAGCAGAGTAACTTGGCTAGAGGTCAGGAGGCAGGTAGGTCACTGGGCAGGGCAGGGGGGTGGGGAGAGCTTTTACGTCATGCTAAGGTGCCTGGATATCATCAAGTCTGATAGAAAATACTGGAAATAGTGTGAATTTGATTGGGTAGCTACTAGCTCCTAAGAAGCCATTGTAGATTTTGAGCCGGAAACTGATATAACAAAGGTAGTATTTCATTTAATTAATTACAGTTTTAAGTACTGTCTTTTCTCATTATAAAAGTAAGATGGACTAACTTCAGGAAAATTCAAAAGTAGAAGAACTATAAAGAAGAAAATAAACGTGTTGCATAGTCCCGCGACCTGTACATAAAAATTCTGTCATTTGAGTGCTTTGTTACATTACCTCTTTTCTGTGCATGTATGTTTCAGAGGTAAAATCAGGGGAAGATTTGGACTGGTGCCCAGCCTGTTTCCCCTGCAACTGCAAGCTGCATGATGTCTTTCACTCTGTCTCTCCAGTGTTTATGAAATATGTGAGAAATAGAGCCCTCTTTGTATTATTAGTTCACAAAATGGTTGAGATGCTTCACTTTTCTGTGTCTTTCTGTAAAACATTTTTTGTTCTCTGCAGCCCTTTTCCTTTTGATACATACACACTTGCTCATTGTTTTGGGGACTCATTGATACCTCCAGGTTGTTTTTTAATTTGAGGAAAATTTAAGTCGACTTCTGGAGGGCTGGAATCCTGGAGAGGATGCGATAAGGGGCCAGGTGGTCTTCAGGCTGAGATCTGGGGGAGTAAGACCATGCAGTGCCCTTAGCATGGTGGGAACGCAGGCGGGGTACAGACACACTTGCTCACTGGAAGTGTCCATGGGTGCCTCTGTTGTGTCCTGTGTCCTCTGGAGGACCACCCGGGGGCCTGGTGAGCCTTCTGTCTTGGACTTCATTGCAGAGGAATGATTCCTGGATTGTCTTTACCTTTTTCTCCTTTTTTTTTTCTTTTCCTTTAATGGCTTGATAGGGATTTTTTAGGTGAGAAGAAATAAAGCTAAGAGTTTTATAATTTGAAATATTGATTTTGAAAGTCTTTCTTTTATCCATGCCATTTCAGAGTCAACAGAGACGCAAATCAAACAATTACAAAAACCAAACAAAAAAACGCAAAGACTCTCAAGGTTCAAGTTGAGACTACCATCCATGATTTTCTCACAGAGCCAAATGTATATAATGTGTATTCCTATTGGCCTCTTCCCCCCATGTTTGGATCATACCCCGTATAGTTTTGAATCTTGCATTTTCACTAATATTGTGAGGATTTATCGTTAAATATTATGATATTTTGCTTGAAAACAGACTCAGTTACGTGAAGGCACCATAACTTATTTAACCCTTCTTCTGTTAGACATTGAGATTTTTTTCTCTTAATATTTTAGCTGTTACATGAACATCAGCTGTGGTGAACATTCTTCTACAGAAGTCATTGCAAATATCACTGATAATTCCTCTGGTAAAAATTCTTAAAAATGGAATTCCTGTTTGGAGGATATGAGCTTTGATATAGTTTTTGATATATTGCCAAACTTCCCTTCAGAAATGCTTGACCTGTTTAGCTACCAGCAGGAGCGAGTGAGACCTCCTGCTGCCCTGTACCATTGTCTGGATTGAGGATTATACTTTTAGTTATTTGCCTATTTGGTAGGGAAAAATGGTATTTCTTCATTATTTTTTTCTTTTTCCCTTTTTTTTAAATTACTGGTGATCTGCATTTTTAACATGTTCAGTTATTTTTATTTCTCTGTCTTTATTTTTTATTTTTGCAATTTCCTGTTCATGTCCTTAACTCACGTTATCTGATATTTTAAAACCATTTTCTTCATTTCTAACATCTCTTTGTGTATATATGTAATAATACTATTACCCCTTTTCTTACATGTTTTATATCCTTTCCCCAATTTATCTTCAGTCTTTTAATTTTGTGGGACTTTTATGATGTATATAAATGTATAATTTTTACATGGTCAAGTGTTTTTTTCTTTCATTGCTTTAATGATGAAGAATGCCAGCCCCTTCCAACATCAGTTAAGTATTTACCTATATTTTCTTCTTGTTTTATAGCTTCATTAAAAAATTATTCTTTAATCTGTTGGGATTTATTTTTGAATATGTTACGAGATAGGCTAAGATTTTTTTCCCCAAATACTTTACCTGTTATCCCAAAACCCAAAAGCGGGTGTACTGAAAAATCCTCTTTTCTTCAAGGATTTGTAATGATACGAAGTTGAGTTTTTAAAAAGTCGGTAAGATAATAATGACCTCGGCCGTGTGTGGGCCAATCCTAGGGTTATTAAATAAAAGGAACTGAATGTGATAGGTAAACGGCAAGCACTTCAAACCTAGGGCATCATGAGGATGGTGATACCATCTGTATTAAGTGGGGAATTCATGAGGGGAGACGCTCGTCAGCAAAGAGTTTGCACGTTTTCTTCAGCACCTTATTTTCTCAGAGCCTGGCACACACTTTCAGTTTTGGTTAGAACCGTATCAGCGGTCTTTCTCGGTAGGTTGAACGTCTTTGCAAGCCAAGAGGTGGATTACGTGTTTCAAGGGACAGAGGAGAAATCTGGGCTTTTGGAGGCCATTTTATTTTTATTCATAATTGTTCCCTCCTTGAAGTGCCCTCCCTGCTGCCACCATACCCCTTCCAAGAACACTTCTTTACTTAGAACTTACCTATATAAACTTCATCACCTTTGCACAACTTACCTTTATGGTTAACAGATTACTTTTGTACCTCTTGGTTCACCTGGCCTCATGACAGTCCAATGTAGAAGGCCTGCAGGTGTTTTGATGTCCTTGTTTTTAAAGATTTGGAAACTTGTGCCCAAGGACATTAGGGGTTTAAGATCACACAAAGAAGATATGTTCTCTTGTTCTTTCATTGAACAAACACTCATTGGGGGCCCATCGTATGCTGGGCACTGTTAGATACTGAGGATACATAGATGAAAGGGAGGTCTTTTTATAAAAAATTGATTTTATTCAAGTATAATTGATTTACAATGTTGTGTTAATTGTTGCTGTACAGAAAAGTGATTCAGTTATACATATATATACATTCTTGTTCATATACTCTTCCATTATGGTTTATCAGGGATATTGAATAGAGTTCCCTGTGCTATACAGTAGGACCTTGTGGTTTATCCATCCTATATATAATAGTTTGTACCTGCTAATCCCAAACTCCCACTCCATCCCTCCCTTACTCCCCTCCCTCTTGGCAGCCACAAGTCTGTTCTCTATGTCTGTGATTCTGTTTCTGTTTTGTAGATAAGCTTACCTGTGTCATATTTTAGATTCCACATATAGGTGATATCCTATGATATGTGTCTTTCTCTGTCTGACTTACTTCACTTAGTATGATCATCTCTAGGTCCATCCATGTTGCTGCAAATGGCATTTATTTCTTTCAGAAAGGGAGGTCTTGCTCTTCAAGTACTTAAGAAAAGGAAAAGGCAGCACTGGAACTAAAACCCAGATCCTGTGACTCTAAGCTGTGGTCTTCCTGCTGCACCTTATTTTCTGGTACATGGACCCATAAGCTCTGTGGCTGAGACTGGCCAAAAAAGTGCTTAGTTCACTTCATTTGTCGGGACTTGGTGGTCATCCTTAGTTGACTGAAGAGCCATCGTCCTCTGCAGCAGTCATTTCATTCATAATTGGTATGTCTGGTTACTGCTTTGACGAAATGTGATTCATTCATACTTGGAGGCTCCTAGCACACCAGCAGCATTGGATTGAAGAAGGTTGACTAATTCAGTGAGGATTTCTTTAGCATAGCTTGATGTAGGTGCTGATACTTGGGTGAAATATGCCTCTTAAGCATCATTGTTTTGACAGAGTTGGTATAAAGTGTAAGGGTGGCTCTTGGCGTGTGCATCCTCAAAGCAGGTTCCACTTTGTATAGGCATGTGGTTCCGTGGGTGCCCAAAGACTAAAGTTTGAATGGAGGAAGCTGAATAGAGGAAGTTGACCTTGGCCGTAGTGAAGAGAGCCATGGTTGGCCCTGAGGCATGTATTGCTCATGATTTGATGCCTTGGAACAGTGTGCTGCCTTGTTGGTGACCTTGAGGATGCCCAGGTGGGGCACGTGGTGATCCCCCCGGGGAATGGACACTGGGACAAGGAAGGAACTGACTCCTTTCCTGGATCAGACTTCACTTTTTAGAGCCAGGCCTTGGTACTTGACAATAACCATCCATTAAAATTAAAAAAAAAAAATCACATGAGGCAATTAGTATGGGTGACATTTAATACGTCATGCATGGTGAACTTGAGTGACCTTGATGAAATGAGGGAACTTGGGTAATAATTAGATCAGTATATTATGTTGCTGTCTACCTTAGTTGCCCATATATACCTCTTTAGGATTCTTTGTAGGCACTAGATCAAAAGCCAGACACCTGTATTTCTTGGTTCTTTGTCATGTAAAGTGTAATTTAGAGTCACTCAGACTCTTTGTTTTAAAGAGAAATGTTTTTTTCATTGATGCTCTGATATAAATGGGCCAGCATGATCACCCCTCTGGAAAGTTTAGTGTCCACAGATAAAAACAAAAAGGAAAATTAGGATTCAGTGGACTTTCACGGTAATGGGAAAAGCTAGTTGTTCTAATGATTTTATTTATTTATTGTTTTGAATTCTGAACTGAAAAGAGAAGGGTGTATTTGAAAACTGAAGATGAGAGTAAGTCTGTTGGACTGATTTTTGTCGCTTTAGCTTTAATTTCTGTATTTAGTTCTTTTTTTTGCATTTAAGTCTATATTTATATGTATGTTAATTCTTTTGTTTTCTGTGTATGTTAATTCTATTTTATATGTGTATATTTTATATGTAATGCCATTTTATATTTCCATTTCATCTTACATTGTTATTCAGTGTACTTTTATGTGTTCTAATAAAATCATTGTTTCTATATGTGTTTTCTGATTGACAAGTTGAAGAAGGAAATTGATTTTTTTTCTTGGTCGTAAAACTAAGTATAGAGTCATACCGGAAAGCTTTTGGAAAACAAATAGAACAGTCCCTTTGTCAATGTGAATATTTCAGTTTTTCAAGCTATTTGCATGACTAGAGTGATAAACAGTCTTAGGACAAGCATTTGATATTGATTTGCTAGTCTCAAGTAACAGGTTACTGCTTCACTTCTTATTGAGAATTGAATCAAAATAATTCTGTGCTCTAAATAATACGTATCTTGAGAATTCCCTTGCATGATTTACGTGCTGCAGTGTAGCAAGAATAAATAATGAAGAGTCATACGACTCTAGATAAAGGTTGTATATTATTACTACATAATTTTATTATATAGTAAATCTTAATTTGGGATACACAAAAAGCTGTTGTAGAGGTTCTTAAAAAATTTTAGAGGCACATTGTGTTATAAAAATTTGCATCTTTTTTTTTATTAATCCAGACGAATTCTTAGCCATATGGCCTTTATTGTCCAATAAAAATCGCAAGTGGGAAATACTGTTGCTTACAAAACATAGACCGTTTTGCAAGTCAGAATTGATTATCATTCAAAGCTGATATTAGAAACAGAATTCTATATTGTTTCTTCTTCTCAAAATTAAAATATGAAGTTATAATTAGGTACTCTGTGTTTCATATAAAAGTCAGATAGTATTTTTTTGCATATTTTAAATTTATTTCCAGAATTTACCATCTGGTAAATGGTTTGAGTTAATTTTAGAGAGTTGCAAGTAACTGAGATGTTTCATATGGATTTGACGATTCATGTAGCCCACATTTGTGTGTGTGAGTGTGTATGCGGTAAGCTTGTCATAGCTCAGATGTTTAAAATAAATCCATTTAATCTTAAATCTTTTTCTTCTAACCTCTCCTCGTAGAAGAGGAGTTTTAGGGCCATGGAAAAAAATTTTTTTAATAATGAAGTTTTATTTCTTGCTCATGCTAGATGTTCATAACGTGTCAGTGTGAGTGTCTGCTCTCGGTGACATTGACCTCACTCAGGGACCCAGGTGAAGGGAAACTCCTTTTTCTTTTTTTTGGGGGGGGCTGCGTTGGGTCTTCGTTGCTGCGCACGGGCTTTCTCTAGTTGCAGGGAGCGGGGGCTAGTCTTCGTTGCGGTGTGCGGGCTTCTCATGGCGGTGGCTTCTCTTGTTGCGGAGCACAGGCTCTAGGCGTGTGGGCTTCAGTAGTTGTGGTACACGGGCTCAGTAGTTGTGGCTCACGGGCTCTAGAGCGCAGGCTCAGTAGTTATGACTCATGGGCTTAGTTGCTCCATGGCATGTGGGATCTCCCTAGACCAGGGATCGAACCCGTGTCCCCTGCATTGGCAGGCGGATTCTTAACCACTGTACCAGCAGGGAAGTCCCAAGGAAACTCCATTTTTATGCTTCCATATTTGGCAACGGAGGAAATAACAGACGTGACATATACAAGGATATACATACTTATTCCCAAACTAGCTCCCAAACAATTGCGTGTGGAATTGTGTGGAAATGAGCAAGCCGATTCCAAATATGTGTGAAAAATACAAAGGGTTAATATACCAAGACAGTCTTGAAGAAGAAAAAGATTGTAGGACTAACTCTACTGGATAGTAAGATTTTATTGTAAAGCTGTAATAATTAAGACATATTTTGTTGGCACAGGGGTGGGCAGATGGACAGATGAAATTGAAATGAGAACCCAGGAACGGACTGCAGAGCATTGGGAAAATAATGGTCCTTTCAACTAATAGCGCTGGGTCATTTGGATCACCATATGAAAAAAAATTAAACTTGATCCATACATTTCATCAACATCAATTTCAGGTTTTTTGTTTGTTTTCTGAACTGAACTTGGTTTCACACATAGTATGAGATAGGGCTCAAGTTCAGTTCATTGAGTTGATTAGATCATGGACAGAGCGTAGATCCGTTGATTAAGTTTAGTAGAACGTCTACGTCTCCAGAGCATCAGAAATCGCTCTCGGGCATCTTTCTAGTCATTATCTTTTCCTTTCTCCCCAGAGATAACCATTATTTTGAACTCCCAACACTACAGTTTACTTGTTTTTTGTACATCATACAAGTGAATTATATAGTGGAATTATATAGTACATCTTCTCTGTATTGCTGCTTTCACTCAGTATTACGTTTGTGAGATTTATTTATGTTGTTGCGTATACCTGTAGTTCTTAAGGAGTGTAGAGTTATGCGTCACCTCCCTAAAGGTAGGGTAGCTACGTAAATTATTTGTAGTCATTCTGCATGGGAGATTTATTTATTTATTCATTCAATTATTTGTTTATATAAATATGGACTCACAGATATCTCTTTTATACTTTGGGCTGTAATCCAGTACTATATTTTTTTGCTGAAATTGCTCCAGCTTCGGCTGTTGGAAACCCTTTCAGTTGACTTCTGTATCCTTTTGACATATGCCCATCATTGTGTTGTTGTAGTTATTGTTTTGAGCACTTTTCTTGCTTTCTGGTACTACACGTTGCTTCACACCTGTCTTGTATATTTCATGCCTCAGTCTGAGAATCAGCTGTTTCTCCAGGAAGCCCTGGTTTCCTTTATTGGAGAATGGTGTTAGAAACCAAGATCTGGCTTATTTCCCTTAGTATAATGTCTTCAAGGTCCATCCGTGTTGTATGTGTTAGTTTGCTAGGTTTGCATGACAAAGTATCATGGACTGAGGGGCTTAAACGACAGAAATTTAGTTTCTCACAGTCCTGGAGGCTGGAAGTCAAGGTTAAAGTGTCTGCAGGTTTGGTTTCTTCTGAGGCCTCTCTCCTTGGCTTGCAGAAGACAAGCTCTTCTAGCTTTTCCTGTGGTCTTTTCATGTACAGGTCTTCCTGATTTCTCCTTTGTGTGTCCAAATTTCCTCTTTCTATAATAAGGATACCAGTCAGATTGGATTAGGACCCATTCTAATGACCTCATTTTAACTTAATCACCTCTTTAAAGGCCTGATCTCCAAACACAGTCACATTCTGAGGTACTAGGGGATAACGCTTCAATATGTGAATTCTGGGGGGACACAGTTCAGCCCATAATGTTGTAGCACGTGTCAGAATTTCCTTCCTGTTAAGGCTGAGTAATATTCCACTGTATGTATAGACTACAGTTTGTTTATCCAGTAACTCACTGTTTGGGTTATTTCCACCTCTTGAGTGTTGTGAATAGTGCTGCTGAACACGGATGTACAGATATCTCTTGGAGACCGTCTTTCAAATCTTATAGGTATATACCCAGAAGTAGAACTGTTGGATCATATTGTAATTCTAGTTTTAATTTTTTGAGGAAGCGCCATACTCTTTTCTATGGCAGTTGTACCGTTTTATATTCCCACCAACAGTGTGTACAGGGTTCCAGTTTTTCCATATCCTTGCCAACACTTGTTATTTTTGGGTTTTTTTGAGAATACCCATCCTAATATGTATGAAGAATAACATATTTAATATACAGCATCAAACATACTAAGTAAAAGCAAAGGAAAAAGAAAATTTTATTTTTTCTGTTTCTCAGAAATAACCAGTGTTAATGTCTTGGTATTCTCTTAGATTTTTTATATATGTGTGCGTGTATATGCGCACACACACACATACACACATATGCTTATGTATAAATTTAACAAAACTTTAATCACATTGCTTATATAATTTTTATCCTGTTTTTCATTTAATATTATATTATGAGCATTTCCTATGTCATTAAATATTATTGAAACACATGAGTTTAATGGCTACAACATACAAAATAGTTTCATTATTTTCTGATTATTGCTCACAAGGTTGCTTCTTGTTCCCCCTGTTATGTACAATCTCTGATGAAAATTTCATCTGCATGTATCTCTGCATTTCTGACAATTTTGTTTGGCCAGATTCCTAGAAGGGGGTTAGCAAGGTAAACAGTTCTCTTTAAAGTTTCTGAATATATACTACAAAATGCACAATTGTTTCCAGCCATGTGGGGGACACCACAGTCACCCAACACTTACCGGGATGGAATATTATCTTTCCAACTTGTTTTTTAAAATCTTTTCCAATTGAGTACATTAAAAAAATGATTTCACTTTGATTTAGTTTGCACTTCTTTAATTATTAGCGAAGATGTGCAGTTTTCACATATTTATCTTTTCTTTTGTGAATTTAATATGCCTGGTAAATAATTGACATGGCTAGGAAATGGCACATTGGATTTGCAGAATTACCAATATTTTTATAGATGCTGTTAGAGATGCGATTAGTCACAGCCTTTAATGTTTAAGAAAATGTGATATGTCTAATATTAATATTAAGAGATGGTGTTGCATTTATCGATGATAATTTTGTTGCTCTATAAGACTTGTAAAAACTAGTCAGAGACAAACTGCTTGAAACATAAATATTGGAAACAAAGGAAACGCACATAATCTGAAGAAACATTCATTTTTATCTAAAATTCTAACTTGAAAAATTAATATCATAAATAATATTTCTCAAATAGCAAACAAAATTTGATTAGATGAAAGATAAGGAGACAGTTTCACACAAAAACTGGAAAGAGTACTGGGGAAATTATAAGGTAGGAGAGAGTTGGGGGGCAATGGACAGTTAATAAATCTGTAGGCAGGAGAGTAAGGTTCAGAGTTCCTGGGGGATGTTGGCAGTTCAACAAACCCTTTTTGATGTAAATTGTTATCCCACTGTAAATCCAAAGTCCCAGATGCCCCTGCACTGGGTTCATAGTCTTGAGGTTCTGTATGTCTTGGAAGAAGCAGACAAGTTGAGTTCCTAAAGGGAAGTTCCCAGAGCTGCTATCAGATGACCTGGTGTCTTCTGAATTATCCTTGGGAATCATGCAGGTAATTTGTCTGAGGCCCAGATGATACTGGAGCAGGTGCAGTGAGAAATTAGATGCTCTCTGGGTGAATACAGTGATTTTTTTTTTTTTTTCCCCTGGCATGCCTAAATACAGGGGAAATACTGAGAGATTCAGAAAGTTCCTGCTCGATGTAGAGTTGGGTTGGATTAAAGTCTGTAGCTGAGGTGTGGAGAGTTGGTTTAGTTCATCCTTGGGGAGGGGGTAGGTAGGAAAAAAATGAGAGTGGAGAAAATAGGCCTGGCCTGGTAGGGAGAGCCAGGATCCTGGTATAGTGTAGCACGTGACTTACTAATCATTGCCTTAATTTTACATTTTGCATGTTTATAGATACTTCAGAAGGGGAAGAACAAATTAAAACTGTTAATATTTCTAAAGTATAATGCTTTTTATTCAAAAAGTAATATGTGGCTATAAAATATCCAAGAAAGACAGAAGAGTATAAATTCTTTCCCATCCTCACCACTCCATCATTCATCTCAGAGATAACTATTTAAACATTTTTATGTATCCATAAACACACGCACGTTATTTTATGTCAAAGAGATTATATCATCCTTCCCTCTACAACTTATTCTTTTCACTTTATATGTCTTGGATGTTTTCCATGTCTGTACATTTAGATCCACACTATCCGGTAGCTACATACTCTTCCATTGTATGAAGTACTGTAATTGGTTAACCAGTCTCCTAGGAATGATATTCCACTGGTTTTAAATTTGTATTTGTTTTGTAATTAATAATTTGTTTTGCGGTGATATCCTAAATATGAATAGTATATTCCTAAGTAGGAGATGCCTGGGTCAAAGTCAGCATTTAGTGACGGCCTGCTCAGGCCACCTACCTGAGATGGATGAGGGGTGGTATTTCTTTCTGCATTATGGGTGTTTTAATCACCTTCCATCCAGCTATTCGTGGTACTTCACGTTGGCAGAACACGTTCACATTTCCAAACACCCCGTTCACGTCTTACTGATCAGTGTGCGGATTGGTTTTGTTTACCGTGCCTGAGCTGAAGGCCTGCAGCTCGGATTAGCTCCCAACTACCGCCCCTGGGTCTTCTCCCTCCTGGCCCAGTGGTGATGCCTTTGAATGTAGAGGAGAGTCCTTGGAAGTTATGGGCCCAGTGGGAGGAGATAGTCTTGTCTAACGGGAGGCTTTGCTATGTCTTTTCTATAATTCCAAGCCAACTCTGAGTCATTTTCTTCTTATTTAAGAAAGCTTCAAGTTCAGTAATTTTCTAGGATGTTTCCCGCTGAGATGTTACAGCATCTTCTATAAATGCATGTAGATTTTTCATTGCAAAAGGACATCATGACACTTCATGTCTCTCTGTGCAAATCTTAAAGAAAAAATTATGTGGTAAAGCCTAGCTTCATCAGCGCCTTGAGGCTGCTGCTTTCAGGATGTACCTGAAAGGCATTTGTGTGTACAAGCACGCGCTTTACCGTCCCGGGAAGACCAGACAAATCCACTCCCAGTATTGCTTTTCCTCCTCGGCTTCAGTGAAGGTGGGGTTAGTGAAGAAGAAAGTTGGTGATTCATGCATCCATCTGTTCCTCTATTCGTGCAACAAATGGTCATTGAATGTCTCCCGTGAGCCAGGCTTTGTTCTCAGCTAATTCTGAGGGGTGCGGACATTCATAAATTTATCCTAATATCACAGAGCTACTTACGTTACCGGTGACATTGGGCTTCCTCTGTTGTGTACGGGCATATGTGGGAAACATAAAAAGAGACAGAAAGAGCAAGAGCTGAGGGAAGAGGAAAGCAGAGGAGGAGGAGGACGTGACGTTTAAGAGGACATGAAGCAAACGTGTTGTCAGAACAGACTTAGTGAGTGTCCTCTTTGAAGCGTTTCTTAAAGAATTGTGAGAGTTATCATGTGTAAGCAGCCCCGTAATATATAATATTCTGAAAGTTCTAGGGAATCAAATAAAATAGTTTTATGATAGATTGCATGTCTAGTTGGAATGGGGAAACGTGTAAGTGATACAGCAGCCATGGGAGGACCCCTTGGTTTTCTGACACTGTGTTATATGGATATTTAGAATCAATCATCTTTAGTGTCACTAGCACAGAATGAATTATAGAAATGTAGAGTTCAAATAATTCATAATTCTCAACATCTTCCTCTAAGTCAAGCGTAATAGACTACAGAATTTTCACCCTGGGAAGATGGAGAAACGTCCTCAGGAGTCTGTGTCAAGGTGTGGGCCACAGACTAGCTGGCACTTTGTATATAGTGAGCATTAACGGAACATTTTTTGAATGAAAATATATTATTTTTAAAACTTAAATTGTCTTTAATATTCAGAACTTATGCAGAACTTAGAATTTTGATTCTAACAGTTATTGTTTAGAATAACGTTTCAATTTTCTAAGTCCTACTTTTTCGTTGAAGAAGGGTCTTTATCTGTAAAATGAGCATAGGATCTGTTCATGACACACAGATTTTATTTCATTATATATATTCATTTACTAAAATGTTGTGTTTTGCATAAATAAGGGGTACATAACAGGTTTGTAGAGAGGGATAAATATGAAAACAAATACAACTTTCTTTATAAACTCTCCAGCACCAGACAGTTGCCCAATATTGGCATTATTATGATTCTCATTATTGTATTCTACAACCATAAAGAATATTTTAGGATCCAGGATCTGAGTGGATTTTCATTCTGTTTGTTCAAATCGTGGAATATGTATCGGCCACATTTTGATAAGGAAGGAGAAAGAAGATTAAACAACCACTGAGCATCTGTTTTTAAAGCATTGTGCTCATTGCCACCTCTGTGCTAGGCAGTATTCTAGGTGCTGGAAATACAGAAAGTACACATAGGCCCTCTGCTTGTGGAACTAACCATTTAGTGGAGGATTCAGATGATTAGTACAAGAAATGTGATGTGGAGGAGACCGTAGGTTTCTTTGTAGGAGTTATGAAGGGCCCCCTGGGTCTGTTGGGGGCGTCAGGGAATGTTTCTGAGAGGGAAACCCCGCTAAGCTGAGACCTCCAGGGGTCGGGAGGAGGGGGCCAGGTGGAGAGCAGAGGTGCTGAAGGCACAGAGAATAGCACACACCTGGGCTCAGAGATTGGGGGAATTGAGGGCTGACAGTGGGGAGAGAACAGGGGCCGGGTCCTGCCAGGCTGTGGATGCCAGAGTTGGATTCTGTCCAAGGGCAGGGTGGGACCCGAGCGGTGACATGATCAAATCTCTGTTTCAGAAACCCCACTCTGGCTTGACTCTGGAGGAGCCGTTGGACTGGGGCAGGAAGAACAGCTGGGGGACCTTTTGGGAGGCACTGCCAGGGTCTGGAGAGAGCCCAGGGCGGCCTGGACTGAGGAGCGGGCGGTGGAGGAGAGAGCTGGACCAATCTGAGAGACATTGACAGTGCTGGGGACCGATTGGAGATGAGGGGCCGTGGCATGGGAAACGATGGAGACAAGCTGATTCCCGCCTTTCTGGCCCGAGCAACGAGGTGGCTAGTGGTGCTGATGTGGGCAAACAGAATGGAGGCCGAGGCCGGGGTGGGAGGTGGAGGTGCGCTCGGGAGACCGACTCTGTGTGTCTGTGGGAAACCTGACTTGGGGAGACCATGTGGATGGTTGGATGGTTGGGTCTGGAGCGGAGAAGAGAGACGTGGGTGCCCCTTGGAGCCTTGCACGCGTCATCAGCGTGAAAATGGCACCCGCAGGCAAGGAATGCACGACATCACCCAGGAAGAGGCCAGGCCTGGAGCCTGGAGTGACAGCACGTTTTGCAGGAGCGGCGCAGGAAGAGAAACAGGCAGGCACGCTCGGGAGTAGCCCGAGAGGCAGGAGGGAAACAAGCTCGCAGCCCCACAGCCTGGGGAGAGAGCTCGTGGAGGTGGCGTTGGCCGTGCGGGGGGCTGGGCAGTGAGGAGTGTCCGTGGAGGCCCCGCGAGGAGGGGGGGACCTTGCTGTGAACGCAGATCACATGGGTTTCGGAGAACCCGGCATTGCAGAGAGAGCAGCTCTGCAGAAATCTGTGTCTCATAAAGAGCAACAGCCCGAGGGGGGCAGGGGGTCAGGGAAGGCGCCTCATTTTCTTTCCTTCCTTTTTTCTTTTTTAAAGCTGACGGACTTGAAGGGGTTTATTTGCTGTGGAGAAAAAGCCAGTGGAGACCCAGATGGTGACCAAATAGGGGGAAGCGCATCTGTGGGGAGGTGGAGGGTGGATGGAAGGTGGGGAGTAAACGGAAGGGGCTTCAGAGCCCAGGGGGCGGGTCCTCGTGGCGAGGAGGAAGGATTGGCCCTGAGGGAGGAGAAGGGGAGGCCCGGGGTCCAGGTGAGGCGGGCGGAGGACAGGACGTTGAGGGGGCCTCTGCCTGGGGGCTTCTGTTTCTCTGTGACCGAGGAAGGGAGCCCTGGGCCTCACACTCCAGCCCTGCTTCCCTGGGGACCATGGAGGCGCCATCCTCGGGGGGGAGTCTGCATTCCCTTTCAGTCCTGAGGATCACTTCTGTCTTATTTCCCTCTTTCCTGCATGCTTTGCCCACCGAGACTTCTGGCCGAGCTGGATAAAGTGCCTTGTACCAAAAGAAGCCATTCTCATCTTCAAAGCAGGGCCTCCTTCCCTCCCAGATGAAGGTTGAGTCCGTTTTGGTAGTTTCTACCTGTGTTGTCCACATGGAAGGTCCTCACGGTTGGCCCGTCTGCTCAGACGTGGGAAGGTGTTTGAGGCCGTGCCTGTCCCTTTAACACCCTCTCCGTAAGGGGAGCTCTCTTTGCTTTCATCCTAGCCTGGGGCTCCTTTTTGTACCTAAGGAGCCCAAGCTGACTCTTACCTGCCTTCGGAGATTCCCCTTCAGCAGGTCAGTCCGTATCTCGGTCATGGTTCTGGGAGGAAACGAAGTCGAGGAGTCGGGCTCAGGAAGAGCCGGAGCCATGAGTTCATGGCTGGTGTTTGGGGTCGCAGGGCTTTCCTCGTCGAGGAGCCTGACCCATCGGAAACGTCAGGAAGTTATACGAGGGGACTCGGCCACCCTTCTGCCCCCCGACGTGGGCACCACGCGCATGACCCTGAGGGGCCGCGCAGGGGTGCTTTGGGAGAGCATCCTGGTTACAACATAGGCACGCTGGAAAATTGGACCCATCCTGTGTACGGCTTTAGAATCCTAGGAGCTGAAGTTTAGCAACTGACGTGGTAAAGTGAAAATGAAATTTAACTGAGCATTTAGTGGAGGAAAAGTAATTTATTGGCTCTACCATGAAAAGCCCTGGGAGTAGGCGTCCTTCTCACCCTGGACGCCAGTGATGGGTGCCGGCTCTGTGCTGCGGGCTGCAAGTGGGCTCTTTGGAATAGCATAGTAGGGACTTCGCAGGTGGGTCTCATTTGGTCATGTTACTGCTTTTGTGAGGCTCTGCTGTGTCTTTATATTCTACCAAGGAGAAGATGGTAAATCAGGGTAATTGCTTCATCCCAAGGCACTTTTATATTGTAAAGCAAAGAGGTCCTGTTAAGAAACTCAAATTAACTTCGGCTGTTGATACTATATGGCGAGCCTCTTTGAAAGCTGCTTGTCATACAGCCTGGCGGTTTATCACGGAACAATTCCATTAGAACCTGACACTTGTTCTCAAGGCACCAAGACTTAGGATCCCTCAGGAAAAGCATTTAACCCTTGGCAATGCAAAGCTGTCATTTATCTGTCATCTCTCTAAAAACTCACTGGAGCATGTTTACGAGAGAGATTTGGAGCCGTCATCATTTCCACTGAATTAGAAATAGATTTGGGCTTCAGTAAATAGTCAAGAAACAGTAAAGTGTCCAGGCCCATACTGCAGAAGTGGCCTGGCTCTGCTAGTTCCATTATAAAATGCACTTACCGTGGTATTCCATAATTCTGAAGGAGCTCACTGAACAGAATTCAGCGACTGGAGTATTAGTTAATTGCTAGTGCTGACTCATTTGAATTGCTTATCCCAGTTCTATTTTATAGGCTTTAGAAGAATTGTTAAGGTTCATGTATATCCACCAAGGAGGCTTAGCAGACCTTGGAAGAATGAACTGAAATTGTCACGATCTGAAAATTAACACCCTTCTGCCTGGCATTTACAAACAAAGGATGGGGGTACCATTTGTCAAGGCCCGTCAGTGAGCAGGTTCCCCAGGGGTCCAGGCCAGCAGAGTTGAAGAATTCAGTCTCCGGTGCCAGACTGCCTGGCTTCAGACCCAGGCATTGTCTCTCACTGGCTGTGGGCATTGGACAAGTTAGTTAACCTCAGAGCCTCTCGTTTCTTCGTGGGTGGACGGGGAAATTTCTCTTGGGGTTTTAAAGACTCTTAAATGAAATAATGCACGTGAAGTCCTTCGTACAGTGGCTGCATATAGTAATAAAGGGAAATTGGTATTAGCAAAATTTAATATGGGCCTGATGGGTCTGAGATGATGGTATAGATCATCCAAAAAGGCTAGTTTTCATTGGAATATTTACCGGCTAAATTTTTCTGTGGGCGTCTGTTACTTTATGACTCCCTTCAATTTCCTAGTTTCACAAAAGCTGTGGTACAGGAGAAGTGATTATGGCACAAACCAGCCTCAATTCTGTTCCCATTCTTGTAGAACAGATCGGCAGCCCTAAGGCAGAGATCTGTAAATGCTCTGAGTTTCAAGATTGAATTAAGATTGCGACAGCCTTTGCGGTCAGAGACAAACGAGTAAGGTTGGGCTGACCTTTTCAAGATGGTGGAAGTAATCAAGGGGGCGATGCTTCCAAAGCTCGTGGTGAGCCAGAGGCATAAAGCTGTTGGGGGAAAACCGAGTGAACAGGCATGGGAACTGGAATTCGGTGACTCAAAGCGAAAAGCCTGGTGTAAGTGAGCAGGGTCCTAGTAATGTTCTTTAGGATGTAAGGGTTCGTCATATGTGCTGTTGGCCAGTCCTCACTCCCCAGCAGGTCTTTAACCACCAGCCTCACCACCACCACCACCGCCACCACGACCACAGTCACCATCGTCACCACCGTCATCATCACTGCCACCACCATCACCATCAATCACCAGCACCACCGTCACCATCACCACCATCACCACCATCATCACCAGCACCATAGCTACCACAGCTCGGGGGCTTGATGGACCCCAGTTAGGAGCGTCCTTGCTTCCTCCCCAGTCTCTGTCTCCAGCCCCGTCCTCTCAGCCTGACTTGCCTCTATCACCCGCTCCCTCCCTGACCGCCCTTCTGCCCTTCAGTCCACTGGCTCTGACTGCAGACCAAGGAAGGAATTTGCGAGTAAACTTCAACCGCCTTGCTTTTCCCCAATTTAAGGAAGGATCACTGATCTTTCAGTATTTGCTTCATAAATAACAGGAGACGTTAATTAGCTTGACCCGTTAAATCTAAAGCAGTTGTCGTCATTTTGGAGCGCGTGATCACGTTTCCTTAATGATGCACAGTTGCTGATGTTACCGCTCGGAAGAGCAGGAGCGTGTCTGTGTCTGTGGGACATTCTTCCCCTCTTCGTTGGGTGCCTCCTCTTCTTCCCGTTGGCCCTTGTGACCTCAGCCCTCACTCCGGGGGCGGGTGAGCACGGCATCCATCCCAGGACTGTCAGCAGATTGTCTCCTCTGTGGTCCAGCTGATTGCGGCCCGCCCTGATGCAAACTGCAAGGAAAGGACGAGCGAGTGTGGGAGTCTCCTTTCATTCTCCCCTGCGTCCATCCTTCACTTATGCACTCCCAGCCGAGCCTGCTGTCAGGAAGGGATCAGGTAAACTTATTTAGGGCGAGGTAGTTTAGCAGTGGAGCAAACCGAAGAAATGAAGCTTTGAATGTGGAACTCCAAGTGGCTAAAGAAGTAAGGTGGTGTGGTGAGGGCAAAGGTCACCTCCTCCAAATACTCTCAAAGGCCACTTAATAGTAATTTGTGCATCTTGTGCTTCTGAGTCCTCCCTCTTCCCTTCCCTCTCCTCCACCTGCCCCTTTCTCAAGACCCAGCTCAAAGGAGCTCTCTTGCAGGACGTAATCCTGGCTCCTTCTGCATGCCGGACCACAGGATGTTAACATTCTCTGCTTAGAAGGGCCCCTTCCTCTCCTCGCCCTGGTCCCCTAGACTGTTAGCTTCTCAGCAGCAGGATAGGCTGGTTGCAGCCCTAACGATCTTCCCAGTATCTGACACAAGGGCATTCGGGAGGCATTCAGAAATGCTTTTGGACTAAAGTGAATTGTAGTTCTGCTATTTGAGGAAGACAGTATTTTTTAAACATGGAGAACATGATAACTTTATCCAAAAGATAGGTGAAAGGTTTCTCATTCTCTTTTTTTTTTTTTATTGGAGTATAGTTGTTTTACAATGTTGTGTTAGTTTCTGCTGTACAGTGAAGTGAGTCAGCTATATGTATACATATGTCCCCTCCCTCTTGGACCTCCCCCCCAATCCCACCCATCTAGGTCACCACGGAGCACAGAGCTGAGCTCCCTGTGCTGTACAGCAGGTTCCCACTAGCTAGCTATTTTACACATGGTAGTGTATTTATGTCAATCCTAACCTCCCAATTCATCCCACCCTCCCCTTCCCCCGCTGTGTCCACACGTCCATTCTCTGCATCTCCGTCTCTATTCCTGCCCCGTAAATAGGTTCATCTCATTCTCTTCTCCTTGAATTCACTCGTTTCCTAGATCCCAACCCTGGAGATACACCAGTAGGTAGAATAATGGGGGTTTTTTTTGTTTGTTTGTTTTTGGTTTGTTTTTTTAAGGATGAAACACTTTGATGATTCCAGTCAAGGGGTGCAATGAACCACATATACCCTTGGCTGAAAGCCTTTGTCATGGGAAATGCAGTTTGTTTGAAGTGAGTGGTCAGATTTGAACGGGCTGCACGTGATTCAGTGCAGGATGGGGGACGGCAGAGTCTCTCTCTGGCCAGTGGGTCTGCTGGGTCAGATCTGGGGCTCAGTTGCAGAGGCCGCTGTGCCACCTCCAGTGCCTTCCCTCCAGGAGGGCAGCTGGGGCACGGATTGGAGTTGGCTGATGCCTGGGTCGGATCCGGTGAAAGTGATGACACTGTCAGCCCTAGCAGGCTTACTCTATAGAATCTGTAATTTCTTTATTCACTCACCCGTCCTCCATTCCTCTATTCTGTAGTACGTGGATATCCTTTTCGTATGGGTGCTGTGGAAAGAGACTGATTTTTGTTTTTCGTTGTTTTGGGAGTATAAAAATAACAGCCCAGCCTTTGTTCCAGAATTCTTCTTTTACTTCTGTCTGAAGGAGAGAGGACTTCCCTTTGTTTCGCTCGCTCTGCTTAGCTTTGCTGTGGCTCACATTCACAACTGATGGACACTGGGCTTGTAGACACCAGGGTTTGGGAAGTGTGGCCACTTCTTGGCTCTTAGGTAGGTCCTGTCTCCTGGATAGACCTGAAGAAAGTACTTTGGACATTGCTGTTCCTTCCACATGATGTCTTCTTCACGACATTGTTTTGATGATCAAACTCTTATCCTAAGTTCCTCGATCTTTAAAAAAGTTAACCTAGGAGTATCTACCAGCTTTGTCTTTCTTCAAGGGACATTGTAAGGATAACGAAGAGACATATATGTGAAATGTTTTGAGCTCAGTGGAAGGGAGAAGACTTGAGGCTCAAAGGTATTACTGTTATTTAGTTCCATGCTGTTATCATGTGATTTTGGAAATGATGATAGTATCATATTTGGATATCTTTTCCTCCTTAACCAGCATAGTTGGCTTTGGCCACTGCCCTACAAAATACTTCACGCGTCATCAACATGAAAACGGCACCCGCAGGCAAGGAATGCACAGTGTCACCCAGGAAGAGGCCAGGCCTGGAGCCTGGAGTGACAGCACGTTTTGCAGGAGCGGCGCAGGAAGAGAAACAGGCAGGCACGCTCGGGAGTAGCCCGAGAGGCAGGAGGGAAACAAGCTCGCAGCCCCACAGCCTGGGGAGAGAGCTCGTGGAGGTGGCGTTGGCCGTGCGGGGGGCTGGGCAGTGAGGAGTGTCCGTGGAGGCCCCGCGAGGAGGGGGGGACCTTGCCGTGAACGCAGATCACATGGGTTTCGGAGAACCCGGCATTGCAGAGAGAGCAGCTCTGCAGAAATCTGTGTCTCATAAAGAGCAACAGCCCGAGGGGGGCAGGGGGTCAGGGAAGGCGCCTCATTTTCTTTTCTTTCTTTCTTTCTTTTTTTTTTTTTTTTTAGTTTTTATGACTCTTATTAAATCCTTACAAAACAGAATACAAAATTCCGGCGTTGACAGTTGGTGTAAAGGAAAACTTCTGAGCTGTATCAGTTCACCTGGTGCAGTGGAGTTAAAGTGCTTGGATGTTTTTCTCCCACTTTAAAAAAATTTGAGTTCTTTTTTTGTCTTTTTTACACATCTTAACATTGAAGCACTGCTGTGCCCCCTTCCCCCAGCGCCAGACTCGTTCACAGGAACGGTTCTGACCAGTCCCATCGGGCCGCACTGTCGTTGTGACAGGGGGAGGAAGTGTCTGTCCCACCTTTGAGAGAAAAAAAAAAAGCTGCTCACAGCTCAGCTTTCCCGCGTAAAATGGCCAGGGCGCCTGCAGTGGGCGAGAGTCCATTTGTTTCTTTTTTACCAAACGGCAGAATCCCCGGTTTCAGAATGTGGAATCACATTTTCTGGGAATGCTATACATCTGCAATAAATAATAAATAGTCTCGTAGCAGTTGGCTGCCTCTACTTTCATGCAAAACAAATGAATACATTTGGTGACATCCATCTGAAGAGTGTGATTCTTGTAATTGTCACAGCAAGAAGGAACCACCTCACAGACGATAGAGATTTTACCGTCTGCTAGTAACAAAGGAACATAACTCATAACACGAGGCTCTTACTGAGTTTAATGGATGTATTAGCATGCCAGGAATTGGAATTCTCTGCTACAACCATCCCCAGGGAAGCTGACCTGACTTTGCAGCACATCAGGGAGAAGGTTCCTTTGCTTGTAGAGCAAATGGCCTGGCGCTCATATTGCTGGGATGGCAGAAGAGGGAAGAGGGCTGAGTTTTAATGGTGTAGGCGTGCTCCAGGATTGTGACAACCTGCCCAGACCTCACTTGTGATCAGTGGAACGGCAGACTCGCTGTCGAGAAGGTACTGTCTTTATGAGTCAGAAGAGGTAAAAGTTCAGACGCTTAGGGAGAGATGAGGGCTGGCAAGTCCAGGCTTTCTCTTCCAGTGACATTTGCTTTGTGCAGGTGACATTTTAGCTTCCTGGGCCTGACATGACAGGAGGGGGTTGTGGCTCTAGTTCAGGATAAGGAGTGGGTGGGTTCCTGTTAGGAGGTGCAGAGCTGAGAAACCCGAGGAAAGGCAGTCAAGAAGTCTTGCCTCTTGTGCAGGGTTTCCTTTGCCCTCCTCTGGAGAAGGGGGACGGTTGTCATCTTCGGTAATTCCGGTTTCAGCTGATGGTGTGGAGGGCACGGCCTGGCACAGGCATCGTGGCAGTCCCATGAGAGGTGGCCAGTGCATTTCTGTTAGTAGCTCATGTGGAGGTGGTCCTGAGGGTGTTCAGTCCTCCTCGTATCAGAGGCCATAGGCTGGGCGTGCCAGCGGGACCTCATTAGAGAACTTTACCCAGCGGTGGTCTGCATCTGGGAGCGCTTTTGGTTATCTTCCAGCTTAAAGGAGTTGGGAGATGAGGCAGGTTTACTTAAGGAGTGCTTCCCCCTCACCTCCGTCTTCTCCATATTTGGAAGTGATCCTTGACCTTGGAAATGCAGTGAGTCGGCTACCTGCCTCATTGATTTGGGTTTGTATCCTAATGCCTCTGTCTTAAACATCCAAGTCACGTTGCAAAGTAGGTAGGGTTTCGAAATGTATCTTCATTGCTACACTCTGCATTGTTCCTGACCTTTTCTTCACATGTCCCGTGCCCTTTGGACCCTGATGCCTTGTGCCCTTTCTCCCTGGCCTTTGGGAAAAAGCTGACAAACTCGTGCGCAGTAAGGTGCTGAGGGCTGATCAGGTGTAAAGTGTTTTCCCTTCTTGTGGTGTCTACGTTTCTTACAGGGGTGAAGACATCTTAAACCAGAGGAGTGACTCTCTAGTTGTGGAATTTCAGTCGTCAGCCAGCAGATGCAGGAGGTATTATATTGGGTATGGGGGCTTCTCAGAAGCCTGGAAATCATCCTAAATGACCACCTGCTCCATGTTACATCAGGCCACTTCGTGCATCACACCAGTCTTGTGCGTTTGGTTGGCTTGACCTGGCTGAGGACAGCAAGCATGTCTGTGGAGCCTCTGTGCATGGAGATGCACACAGTAGGTGCTTCACGATAGGTACAGTAGGTGCTGTACCTATCGGAGAGGAGGAGAAGTACGATGCATGCAATGCAAGCTTGTTTTTCTGATTGCAATTGCTGGTTTTGGTCCAGAAATTAACCAGTTCATAGAAAACCTGCAGTGCCTCTCTTGGCTACAGCCCACTTCATGCCCATCCACAGCATGAGTTGTGTATCCTCAGAACAGTCTCCATTTGAAATCCATGGAATGTTCACGAAAGCTGGGGTTTCATATTGCAGATGTCTGCAAGCAGGGCAGGACAGTTGTGCCCTGTCCTTTGAATCTGAAGCCTGGCTCTGTGATTGAGTGTCATTCCCATCTCGTGCCTCCCTTATGCCAGTCACTGTCACCACGGCCACCCTGGAGAGTTTCCAGTGACTGTGGGGTTGGAGCGGTGAGCCTCGCCGTTGGGAGGCTGGGGCTGCAGCCTCCCTTTACATGAAGGTCACTGCTTGGACTCCCAAATCGAATAACTTTGGGTAATGTCCTAAGGCTGAATTAAAATGCTAATAGGCTACATGTTCTGGGTATTTTAACCTTCCCTGATCTGAAATTTAAATGAAATGCCTTAGGTGCTCTCAGAGTCTTGCCAGAAGCATGTTTAGCATCACCCCTTAGACAGTGAATTTAAAATATACGCTGGCCACGCGGGCAGAGCTAGGAAGATACGCAATATTTATTTTATGATCATTTTATTTGCGTCCTCTACAGCAACATGACACAAGTATGCTCTTTTACTCGAGATAGCAATTTAGCTGAAACATAACAAAACAAAACCCCAAACCTCACTATTTTTCAAGTTTCTTTGAACCTGCAGATTCTCTCCTTATCAACAACATTTAATAGCAGTACATTGGATTTGGGGCACCTGAAGCTATGCCAAAGCCCTTTTGTACATTTCCTTTGCATTTAAACCTTGTGACAACACCATGAAGACATTGGGCTGCAGAGAGATTGCATGGCGTTTTTGTCATCATATCACTGGTTATGGCAGGACCACGGTCAGGACGTGGCTGTCCTGGCTCCCAGCTCCAGCCTCTGCCCACTAGATCAAGCTTGAGCTCTAAGCAAAGCGATGACAAGCTCGCTTAAACTAAATGCGTCTGCTTGAAATGCACACGGTGCTCATTTGGAGGACATGGCAGTTCCTTACAAGGGGTAGTGTTAGTTCCGTTGTCTACACTGGGGCCGGATTTCTCTGTCTACTGAGCTGAAAAGACAAGTCTATCTCCTTCTGTCCCTTAAGTAACTTCCTTATTATTAGTTGAATTAGCCTTTTTGTTTTTTCCTTACTAGGAGAAAGGAACACTGTTTTTTCCTCAAGTCCTTCTAGTTATCTGGTTTCTGGTCACTTTGTCGTTATATCTTGGGAGAATGGATATTAATTTTCTGGCACAAAAAGGCTGAGTTCCTTGATGGCATACCATGTTTCAATTTCCGTCCTCCCTCTCGTTGCCTACCCCCCTTCCTCTTAGCAAATTTTTCATAGTGAGGAAGAGGGATCATGTGAAATATATCAGAAGGAAGGATGGATTCAGTAGGAGTTTGACGACTTGACTGATTAGCAGAAATCAGAAGGAGGCTCATAACCGTGAAAACCACTGCAGCATGGAGTTTTAACAGCTCTTTTGGGACCTAGTTAATGAAAGAATCACTACAGAAACACAGCCATGCAAAAAAAAAAAAAAAAGAAAGAAAAAAGAGAAGGAGCATTTCCATATAACACTCTGGGGCCATGTCATAAGAGGAAATACGCTCATAATTTCTATTTACACATCTCTGTAATTACCTTCTGCTTGAAGACTATTTTCAGTCTTCTCCTGTCAAAGTTGCTTAGATATTTCCTCTTTCACACATCAGGCAGAGAGGTCTAGTACTGTTTGCAGCTTGTCCTAAGGACTTTTTTTTCCTCCCGAAGAATGGAATTCTCAGACACCCGAGCCATACTGCTTGATTAGACTGGCTTTCATCTGATCCATGTTCCCGTTACCATTGCCATTTGCCCGTGAATCAGACCTCTGCATTCAGGTGAATGTTGTATTGAGCACTACCTTTAACTTTTTCGTGTGTGGTTGTTCTCTCTTCTTTCTCCCTGATGCAGTGTCTATGAACCAGATAGAAACGTGTTACGGAGGAAAGAACGAGAAAGAAGAAATCAGGAAACTCAGCAGGATGATGGCGCGTTTAATTCAAGTTACTCCCTCTTTAGTGAACCCTACAAGGTAGATGGTTTTCACTTGTTCATCTCCACCCCTCATCCCTCCCTCTAACCCCGACGGCAGTCTTGACTACGGGAATTGGCCAACCAAACTTCAGACAGCTCAGCCCCTAAGGATGGGGTCTTCTCCCACAAATTTTGGTGCCTCTTTCACATGTCTTTACTGGCTAGTCCCTCAATGAAATATAACTTTTGTTTAAGATGGAGAGCTGGGTGCTATGACTTTTATCAATAATTGACTTCATCTCTGCATCTTTGCAAACATTGAGTTTGCAAAGTCAATGCCATTTGTTGTGTTTTCTAAGCTATTAGGAAACAACCACTAAAAAGAGGTTGGGTTACGTATTTGTCACACACAGATCATGCTAGGAGCAGGGTACTTGATAGGGCTCATAAGAAAGGAAATGTTGGATTGTTTCTCATTTATACCAAAGGCCAGAAATATAACTTTGCTTGCAAAATGAAGTAGCTCCCCAGATTTCATTCCTATTTCAGGCTGCTTGGAACTGGGGGTGGTTCAGGCGGAGGGCTTCCTGCAGACTGAACCCCACACTCACTGTAAGCTTCTCTCTGATTTCTTTTGCCCGTCCCTCTGGGTTTCTAACAAGAATAATTCTATATTTAGAAATTGGAAGCAAAATAATTTGAGGCAAATC
Source organism: Balaenoptera borealis (assembly GCF_965194805.1). Taxonomy (NCBI): domain Eukaryota; kingdom Metazoa; phylum Chordata; class Mammalia; order Artiodactyla; family Balaenopteridae; genus Balaenoptera; species Balaenoptera borealis. The sequence continues at coordinate 6,803,322 of NC_138871.1, forward strand.
TGAATTTTCAAGGAAAGCTTGCAGTGGGATGAAAAAGAAAAAGGAAAAGAAAATCTAGTCTTGGAAAGACTTAATCCAGACCAGGTTGTGAAGTTGCAATCGTAAATTTCCTGATTTCCTTGGCTGTGGCACAGTACCAAGGAGAGATGCTTCATTCATGCCCTCTGAGGCCATTAGCTGCAGTCCAGTCCTAGTGAGATACAGAGTGTTGACAGACGTCTTCAGAGACGCTGACCATTTTGATGGAATCTCTGAGCTCTCATTCTGAATATGGCAACCCTGGCTCTTCTAGCAGTAAAGGCGCCTCTCCATCACTTCCCGTGTTTCCATTGTCTGTAACAGGAGTATGGATGTTATGTTCTTCTTTTTCCAGACTAACAAGGGGGATGAGCTCTCCAACCGGCTCCAGAACACTTTAGGCAATTACGATGAAATGAAAGACTTTTTAACGGATAGATCGAATCAGAGTCATCTCGTTGGCGTTCCCAAACCTGGGGTTCCTCAGGCTCCCGTGAACAAGATTGACGAGCATTTTGTTGCAGATTCGAGAGCCCAGACCCAGCCTGCATCCGTCTGCAGCACCACGTCCTCCACCCCAGCAGTGGTCCCTGGGCAGCAGAGTAAGAGGGGCACCGTGGGCTGGCAGAAGGCCGGGCACCCACCATCCGATGGCCAACAGAGAGCAAGTAAGCACGGACACAGGACGCTTGATTTGAACAGATCTGCTCACCCAGAGAACCATAATAAAAACCCTAACCCCTGTGTCTCGAGCCCCTCATCCTCATCTTCCTCTTCTTCTTCTTCTTCCAAATCAGCACAACAGGGCTCTCTCAGGACCTTGCTTGGAGATGGTGTTGGCAGACAGCAGCCGCGGACCAAACAGGTGTGCAACGTCGAGGTGGGTCTTCAGACCCAGGACAGGCCACCTGCTATGGGAGCCAAGCACAGTGGCAGTGGCCACTGTGTTCAGAACTTTCCTCCATCCCTGGCTTCAAAACCTAGCCTCGTCCAGCAGAAACCGACTGCCTACGTGCGACCGATGGATGGCCAAGATCAGGCTCCCGACGAGTCTCCGAAGCTGAAGTCGTCCACAGAGACCAGCGTGCACTGTGCGTCATACAGGGGAGCCTCGGGCACCAAGCCAGAGTCCGCCAGAGCCAAGGCCAAGCTTTCCAAGTTCAGCATCCCCAAACAAGGAGAGGTGAGTCTCTTCTCAACACCACTTACACGCATCTGAGTAGTTTCAAGGGACGACCTGACTAGTTGTAAATTCCATTCCCATGCGTCTTTATTTCAGTGTGTGACTGATGTCATGTGGGATTTGTAGCCATCGATACGGAAGGATGGACACATCCATAATGATTTCTTAAAATCTCAAATTGATTATAATCAGAATATTTTTAAGTACCAACAAATGCTGTTGTGGTGTGTCTGTGTTAGTTCAGGAAGGAATGCCTCCGTCAGTATAGTTCAAGGGATTTTTTTTTTTTTTTTTTTTGTGCACAAGCCAGTGTTGTCAGAGATTTTATACACTGGAATAAAAGCATGTCAAAGCTTTTAGTATGTAAAGAGGTTAATTTTTGTGTAAAAGAGTTCAGAAATTCAACATTTTTGTCAGTTTTGAAATGTTTCAGGACAAACATCACAAGGTAGACCTCATCATGAGTTTTAAAGTAATTGTTAAATGATTCAATATTGAATATGGTGATTATTCAGATGTTTCAGGTGTCCCATCCATATTAAAATATTTGAGATCCGGGTTGGTTGTTGCTAATCAAGTGAGAATTCTCCTTGTCCTGTAAAAATGATCTTAGGTTATACGAAGAGAGTGAAATATTTTAGTTCAGAATCTTCTGGTTTACATTTTGAGTTTATTCTAAAGTGTTTTTTCACTGCATTACAAAATACATAGGATGGATGTATGGACTGTTAGACTTCAAAAGAAGTAAATTACAATCACAGAGGTAGCAAAGAGGCTGCGGTCACTTGAACAGTACATCTGGATGGAAAATGAGGTTTTGTTTGAGAAAAGCACATCTCGTACTCTATTCCAAATTGATGACAGTTGTCCAGAGCACGTGAAGAAAAAATATGACTGCACATTTGTTTTGTTTTGTTTTGCTGTGATATGGTATACCAACTAAAATACAACGTGAGCTCCAGAACATTGTACTTAGGAACTGTTCACTTTTTTTTTTTTGATATATTCTTTTCTAAAGATGGAATAACAGTGTGGCCAGAATATTCTTTGTATCTTAATTTGATCTAGTAACCAAACGAAACAAATAATTTGACATTTCTCATTGCCTGTCCAATAAGGCTGAGCTTTACCCATTTCTGAGCTCTCATCTCAGAAAGCGCCCGGCACCCATCGGGAGATCAATGTATTCCCCTTAGAGAAGACACATTTATTACTCTGAGATGTTTACACAGGTTCTCATGAGGAAATTAAGTGACATGTATACCGGTAACTTCTTTTGATTATTCATTTATGATGGATCCCAAAAAGTGTTAATTAGGAATTAATGGGAGCAAAACGTAAGTTCTGCAAGCATTTATGTTTTTAGAAGTTTGTAGGAAACACATGTAGTTACCCTCTGACAGAACTGAATTCGTCAAGCTCTTTGATTTTTGTTTTCCTCATCAAATAGCCTGTACCAGCCAATAAAGCATGACTCATTTTTGAACAGAGGTGACTTGTAACCACCAGGATTCCCTTTATAATTTTAATCCCCAGTGATTCCTTGTTAAAATGATTTTTATGTACCAAAGAAACTCCAAGTTTATTAGGTAACAATTTATTTACTTTGGAACCTGATGAGTTGATAAAGCTCTGGTGGAAAGCCCGTTTTTGACAACCAGGGCAGCCTTATGTGGTTAACTCTACAGTTTCATTAGGCTTTTGGGTATGTCCTTGATCACATGGACACTTCCAGGATGCCCTTTCAGGACCCTCGATTGCAAATGATACCCTGTACAGGTGTTGGGTAATCACAGAAGGAGGGAAATGCCTGAGATAGAGGGTCATGCCGAGAGAAATTAGAGGTTTTATACAGGAAGTGTTTCATTTCCCTCCATGACATTGAACTCTCCTAACATTCTGTCAATACGAGGTATATTTCAAAGAGGCCAGTCATACATTGATAGAAAAGAAGTAAGAAGAAGTGTTGTTTGTGGAACAAAGTTATAGTTGGTGGGGTGGTGGTGGTGGTTTTTTTTTTTTTTTTGGTGGGGGAGGGTATACAGTCCTTATTTTAGCCAAAAGCTTTGCATATTATGGACACTCTGGTAATTTGAATCTTGTAAATCTTGTGTGTTCAAACAGTCCACAATTATAATAACATGCCTCTTTCCCAGTGGGCAACAGGGTGCTACCTGGAAGTTTGAAAGTTATGCTTCCTAGCCTTCAGACTCAAAGGGTTTGTTGGTTGATGGGTTGGTTTCTTTACAGTACCCAAGGGATTAAGAAATAACCTTTTGCAGATGTATCATTCAGTATTTATAGGGCGTTTCTTAAAGCCACAATCATAATGAAAATGGAAGAATTTTATCAACTAATTTGATTTGAGGGAATATTTGCTTTTATTTTTTGGAGGGTTTAAAACAGTGTGGCAAACCGTTTAAAAAAGTTAATGCCTATATATTTTTTAAACAGATACCACCTCTATGAAAATGTCCTTTCATTAGTACTGACATTGATTTCCACTGAGAGAGGGAATGTGTGTTTTAGGAAAATTGACAGAGGAGATGACCTGAAGGGAACTTACATTACCTGACTACACTTTTTCAGGATGTTAGCTGGAGAGCAAGACTTAAGACAGTGTGAAGAATTTGGGGGCTAAAAGGAAGCATTGGGTAAAAATGATATGAAGACAAGGGAAGTGAAAATATAGCTGTATGACACTGGATAGGGATGTTCCCCATAAGAAAATCAAATCAATGGCTCGGTGTAATGTGGTGTGAGAAATTAAAAAAAAAAAATTGAAGATGTGATCTCTGCCTCCAAGAAATTTACGTGAATTGAATAAATTAAGACTCCAGCACTTCACTTTTAATTTGCAGTTTCTCTCACAGTCCAGACAAAATTTAAAATTGGGCTTCTAAAAAATAAAAATAAAAAAATAAAAATAAATAAAATTGGGCTTCTAGGCCTGAGAAAATTCCCTCACCTTCATAGTCCTTATAGTAGAGAAAGAGTCTATGCTATTTTTTTAAATTGAGAATTTGTGAATCTCTCTTGTCTGATTTTGCACTTGGTAAATCCTTCATTCTTTCCGACACGTGCACTCTGTCAGCTGCTGTGGCGAATCATTTGTTATCATTCTTTCATCTTCAATAATAGGTAATTAGTGTAGAGAAATTTAGTGCAATTTGATGTGGAAGTGAAGGCCCTCAAGGGAATTCCTTAACTGATACACCTGCCTCTTGGCTGGCTTTCCCCAGCTCAGTTTTGTGTTAATGAAAAACATAATTTTGTTTTTGTAGCTGAGTCTTTCATTCCTGACATCACCCCTCATTAAGTGAGCCTTCCCTGGCCTGCCACTTGGAAGAGTGACTCCTGTTAGGTAGCAGAGAGGGGCCTTAAGGAATGGCTGAAGCAGGCATTCTAGAACGTTCCAGGGCAGGGCACACTGAATCTTATTTCCAGTTGAAGTGAATTGTTTTTTGTCTCACACACACACAATTAATATTTTGCCCTTAACGTGTGGCATATAATTTACTGTTAACCTAGAGGGGCAGATATAGGTTGTGGGACCCAACATTTATACCGTCTTGGGGGTCCTGTTTAGGAAATAAAGAATACGGAAATATTTTACACTTGAAATATTTTTTTTAATATGTGTAAATTTATTTATTTTTGGCTGCGTTGGGTCTTTGTTGCTGCGCATGGGCTTTCTCTAGTTGCGGCGAGCGGGGGCTACTCTTCATTGCATTGCACGGGCTTCTCATTGCGGTGGCTTCTCTTGTTGCGGAGCATGGGCTCTAGGCGCGCGGGCTTCAGTAGTTGTGGCACGTGGGCTCAGTAGTTGTGGCTCACAGGCTCTAGAGCGCAGGCTCAGTAGTTGTGGCGCATGGGCCGAGTTGCTCCACGGCATGTGGGATCTTCCTGGAATAGGGCTCGAACCTGTGTCCCCTACATTGGCAGGCGGATTCTCAACCACTGCGCCACCGGGGAAGTCCCCACACTTGAAATATTTACAAAAACATATATAAACACATTTTTAGGGCCCCTCTTGGGACCTTGGAGGAACCTTGGCTCCAGAGCCCCTGAAGCTTTTGCATCATTAGTTTCACAGTGCCTGTCTTTGGCTCATGCACTAGTAAGACGTTGTTATTTGAAATAGGATAAGAAATTATCTAAAATGGTAATTTTAGATTGGAAAAGAGTGCTTTCTATGAGTCTCAAATTTGTTAGAAATAAAAAATACATACTTATGTGCTAGGTGCTATAGGCAAGGCAGAAATGGGGTAATGCTATACAAAGAGCCTAATAATGCAGTGCCGTGGAGATAAAATATGGGTCTCAGCCTATGAAATCAGTTCGTTTGGCACATTACAGCTTCAGCAGTGGCATTCTGAAACACACGTGTTTTAGTTCCTGTTTGCTATTAATTTAATAAACGGCAGTGACTTAAACTGCTCTTGCAGAGCCCTTGAAGAGCTGGGAAAAGTAGGCCTTTGCAAAGCCGGGGAAGGAAGGAAACCAGTGACTGCCGCCCCTCCCTGTGGCTTAGTCAGTGAAGGGGAAAGAGGCACCTACGTTTAAATATCAATTAATAGACTGTATGTTAGGAGTTTTCCTAGGGGTTGACAATTCATCCACAAGAACACAGTGACCATTTTTGGTTGATCAAATTTCTGTTTGTTAAAAGAAGTCGTTATACTGTTTAAGATGTATTGATTAATCATAGCATTTTCATGATGGGCATTTTAAAATCACCATTTATACCACGAATAAAGAGCAGAAAGGTGAAGCACTGTGATTTCATAAAATAGCTTTTCTAGAAAAGCAATTAACTGATTTTTTTAAAGTTCACAGAAGAGAAATGAGGTAGGCTTCCTATGTCCTGTCACTCTTGGTTACCTTTGTACGAAAATGGATTTCTTCCAAATGAAAGTTGGCACCAGCCTGTCAGAGGAAAAAGGCATCTGCAAAGAAATGTGTACATTACATATTCATGCCAGTCTAAATTTCTTAATTACGTTTGAGCTGTTGTTTTCAAATCCAAGGATGCTCTCTGATTGCTCCCTGATGGAATGAGGGTCCCTGTCTGTTCTGGTCTCATCGTCACCATCACCATGGCCTCCTTCACAGTGTGGCTTAGCAGTGGCATCGATGGTTACTCTCTGTGTGTCTTCCTCTCCACAAAATGAGCATCTTCCATTCACTCAGCCAGGATGCGGAGAACTGGTACCGCTTGGACTTAGAAGTGAAGACTCACAATTTTGATCTCAGATATGGGATGAAAGCACTTGTTTTCCATCTTAATTTTACTTTTTAAAAACAATTTATTTATTTATTTATTTATTTATTTTTGGCTGTGTTGGGTCTTCGTTTCTGTGCAAGGGCTTTCTCTAGTTGTGGCGAGCGGGGGCCACTCTTCATCGCGGTGCGCGGGCCTCTCACTGTCGCGGCCTCTCTTGTTGCGGAGCACAGGCTTCAGACGCGCAGGCTCAGTAGTTGTGGCTCACGGGCCCAGTTGCTCTGCGGCACGTGGGATCCTCCCAGACCAGGACTCAAGCCCATGTGCCCTGCATTGGCAGGCAGATTCTCAACCACTGCGCCACCAGGGAAGCCCTGTTTTCCATCTTATACATGGGTCATGCTGTAGGCCAGGGTGAAGCCTGGCAAGTGGAAATGTTTCCGTAGTTGTTGATACTCTTACGTTTGGTCATTGGGGCCCTAAAATGTAAAGCACTCAATCACTTAAAAGTAACTTCGGTTGCTATGATCTTTTATTGGAAATGATGAAGAAAGCATATTAAAATTTGTCCTGTGGTGAGAAGGTGCAGGTGGCTTTTTCCGTCCCCCTTTCCCCTCTGGCTCCTTTAGATTCACATTATAAAGCTGAGTCTTCCAGCCTTGAGGTGGGAAGCTGCTCCCAGCAGTGGAGGCGTTGTGGGCGGGACCCAGATGGAGGTGGTTGGCAAGCCCCACTTCACTTTCCCCGTGTATTTTCTCTGTTCTCATAAAGCTTCCTGTCCCAGAAAGCATGTAGTTGGATGACAGGGCTGTTTTCCCTTAAACTGCAACCTTGTGGGTGTTATTCCAGACCTGGGGCTACTTGAGAGATTGAGGCTTGTGAGTTTGGAGCCACTTGAAAAGATGATGTGTGGTCCAGCATCTCCCCCGCCCTAGAGAAAGGGTCACTCCACAGTCCAGTGAGGAAAGCCTATTCTTTTGAGTTTCATCCTTTCTTGGTCAGAAGGCACATGCAGGCTGGCGCGGAGCTCCGTGGAATGGCCAGGGCTCTGGACGCCTGCAAAGACTGGGTTCCCATCCTGGTTCTGTCATTTGTTAGCTGTGTGGCCGGGAGCCAGGGGTTGAACTTCGCCTCCGTTTCCTTCCTTGTGAAGTGGAGAGAATGATAATATCTGCTTGACAGAGTTACCGGAGGGAGGAGTAGATGAGATAAAGTATGTAATGTGCTTAGCACAGTGATATCATGGTAAGCATTCAAAAAATACTGGCTACATTATTCTTATTTGAAATGCCCCTGAAACGACAAAAGCAAACAAGATATACAAATGAGGGTATTATTAGCAGTGGTTTTGCATGTGTGTGTGTGTGTGTGTGTGTGTGTGTGTGTATGTGTGAGTTGGAGAGACAGAGGCCCCATGACGAGAGGTGGGAGGAGAAAGAAAAATAAAATTCTGCAAGTTCTTTTGTGTTTATTTTGTTAAAAGTAACTGCAGTCCTGAAGACTGAGATTATCCTGGATTAATACAGCAAAGCCTGAGTGACACGACTCTCCCTTATTTAACAGTTAGCCCCCTCCTGAGATTTTATTGCCGAGTCTGGGATGGAATTTCTCATTCTGTGTATTCGGCTTTGCTGAGCTATTATTATCTGCCGTGGACCACATCATACTTGAGCTTTAGTTCCAGTTAAATGAAATAGAAATTGAACAAGACTGGGGCTGAGAAGAAAACATTAACATTTTCAGGTAGCAAGTATTTAGAATGACTCATTGAAATAGATCTCTTTGAAGGCACAGAGTATTAAATAGCATGTTTAATTGGGCTGAGCGGCAACATTGCTTACCCACATGAGGAAGATGCGTTAGTGATACCTCTGTAGTAAATGGGGTGCCCTGCTCTTTTTTTTTTAATTTGTTTGTTTGTTTGTTTGTTTGTTTATTTATTTTTGGCTGTGTTGGGTCTTCGTTTCTGTGCGAGGGCTTTCTCTAGCTGCGGCAAGCGGGGGCCACTCTTCATCGCCGTGTGCGGGCCTCTCACTATCGTGGCCTCTGTTGTTGCGGAGCACAGGCTCCAGACGCGCAGGCTCAGTAGTTGTGGCTCACGGGCCCAGTTGCTCCGCGGCATGTGGGATCTTCCCGGACCAGGGCTCGAACCCGCGTCCCCTGCATTGGCAGGCAGATTCTCAACCACTGCGCCACCAGGGAAGCCCTGTCCTGCTCTTCACATGCTCCATCCGGGGCTGCACCAGGGGACCAGTGGCCTGCTGGCCACCCCTGGACATGGCAGTTTTCTATTTTGACCCAAGGTCAGCCTTCAGGGCCAGCAGACACTTTCACAGATTGGTTGGCTTAGTACAGCAGAAATGAATTGTCTCACAGTTCTGGAGGCTAGAAGCCCAAAATCAAGGTGTCAGCCGACTTGGTTTCCTTTGAGGGTCATGAGGAAGGATCTAGTCCAGGCCTCTTTCCTTGGCTTGTAGATGGTAATCTTCTCCTTGTGTGTTCAGGGTGTGAAACCTCTACCTGTGTCTGTCCCATTTTCCCCTTTTGGTAAGGTCATCAGTTATATTGGATTAGAGCCCACTCTAAGGACCTCCTTTTAACTCAGTTACCTTTGTAAAGACCCTATTTCCATTTAGAATTTAAAATTGGGGGGATCACAGTTCAATGCAACAGTGCCCATTGATGGCATTTTTATGACTATTTGATAAGTTAATAATGTACAGTGCTTAGAACAGTGGCGGGCACATAGTAGACACTCAAGACATCCACACTAATGGTAACAACTATAATTATTATTACACTTATTTATAGTAGCTCTGGCTGCCTCACATTTCCCTTCTGATATGCTCAGCCCTAGATGGTCTGAGAGCTCAGAATCCGGGAATTGAGGTGAGGTGGATGAAGTTCACTAGAATTGGGGTGTCTTGTGAGGGCAAGGATTTCTGTTTTGTTTTGACTGCTTTGCTTAGGAAAGCATCCCTGACTATGACTGGCGCATAGTTTGTGCTTAGTTAGGTATTTGTTGAATCAGTCGATTAATTTAAGGACGTGGGTGAAGGAAGTCACTCCCTTCCAACCCCTGACCTCCTCTCGCTGGGGCCTCAGTAATTTCTGCCCAACCTTTTATGGGAAGAGAGGAGGCCGCCACTTCCAACAAGTAATTTATAGCCGCTGTTCCGAAGGGAAATGGGAACCATACTTACTGATGTATGTAAACACAGCCCAAGTGAAATAAACCACAGAGCTATATGCTGGCCTCGGAAACAAAAGCTGAAGCAGGCTGGGCCTCTTTCTCCCTGTTCTCCTTTGTTTGGTTTCCGTGAGCAGAAGCCCTGGCTGGGGGGCAACACGTGTGGCGGGCCGTGTACGCCATGATTCTGGTTTCCGGCCACGTGATGTGAGCTGTGGCGAAAAGACGTGGCAATGAGCAGGGCTGTGGGGGGCTGTAGGGAAGAGCCTGCATCTTCAAACTTTCTGCCCCATGAATTAAGTTTTCATGGACTTGAAAGAGCCTGGGATACTTGGGCTTCTTGGAGGCCCCCTTGATTCCAGTGGGCGCTGATGCCCAGAATGTCCCTTGGCCCTTTCCCTCTGTGTGTCTCTCTGTGCTTCGCTGATCCTGTTTCTGTCACGATCGCTATTCCAGTTACTCGTGGTAAGGCACTGGTTCATAATTTACACACACGTAATACACATAGTTATCCAGAGCTCTGTTTATTTGTCGTCTTCCAGACACATCCTTCGGAAGTATTGCCGGTTACGTAGCGTTCAGGTCCACGTAGCCCTTGGGCAGTGCAGTAAATGGTTGACCTGTTTAAATGTGTGACAGAAGGATAAACAGTGGAAAACAGAAAAGTGTACACATTCACCTATTTACCAGCCCTTCGGCTCCCCTTCCCTTTGATTCTCGGATGTCTTGAAAATCTCAGAGGGAGAGCGTTGGTGACGGAAGGTCTCCCCCAAATCCCAGTGGCATGTCTGATTCTTCTCTGTGTCAGCCCCATACAGGCGCATCCTGTCTGTGTCCAAACTCCACAGCCAAGAGGCAGCTCACAGCCTCCTGGGGGGCCTTCCCATGTTTGGATGCTCTCACCTTTCCTATGTTGACCTGCAAATCCACCTCTCTGTAACGTATGCTTCTTAGTTTTTTTTGTTTGCTTGTTTGTTTCTTTTGCCGCTCCATGCTGGTTGCACGGTGGCCTGTGGGGTCTTAGTTGCCCGACCGGGGATTGAACCCGTGCCCTTGGCAGCGAAAGCACAGAGTCCTAACCACTGGACCACCAGGGAATTCCCTCATGCTTCTTAGCTTTAGTTGTGCCCACTGGGATTTCAAGTCGCTGTCTATTTCTGTTGTGTTTTACTATTAACTCCTGTAGGTTAAGTCCTCGCCGTGCCCCTCTGGACAGTACACCACGTGGGGTCATGCCACCCTTTCCCGATAGACATTCAAGTCCATTTAAGCGTGAGTTTTCAGAGTAGCCTTCCTTGCTTCATCATATCCCATCTAAATCACTTCTGTATAACCTTTTGTAAGTGGTGATAAGTATTAGAGGAAAAGGAAAAAGCAGAGCAGAGTAAAGGGGGCCGGGGATGCACATGGGGTCAGAGGATAGGGATTGGGTTGCAGGGTTAGAAAGGGTGGTTAGCGTAATCCTCACTGAGCGAGTGAGATTTGAGCAAGAAGGTGAGGGAGTTCGCCAGGAAGACAGATGGAGGAAGTGTCAGGTAGAGTAGGGTGGGCGTTTTGAGCCAAGGCCCAGGTGGGGACAAGCCCCTTGCCCTGGAATAGCAGCGAGGCGTGCGCTGAAGTGGAGCTTGCGGCGAGGACGGGGACGGGAGGAGAAGCCCCACCATCTGAGCCTTTTTGGCCCAATAAGGACTTGCTTGGGCTTTACCATGAGTGAGAATGGGGAGCCATTGGCGGGTTTTGAGCACAAGTGTTGTGATCTGACTTAGGTGTTACAAGGATCAGTCTGGTGGTCATATTAAGAGCAGATTGTAACCGGACAGGGGTAGAAGCAGGAGCTCAGTCGGCAGATTGCTGCCCTGATCTAGGGGAGAGCTGATAGTGGTTAGGACCAAGGTGGTAGCAAAGATAATGAGAAGATTGGGTTCTGGATCTACATTGAAGGAGAGCCGGTAAGGTTTTCTGACGGCTCGGATGACAGATGGAGAGGAACTGAGGTCAGATTTTGACCTGAGCAACTGAAAGGAAGTTGCTGTCACCTGAGATGGGAAAAGCTGTATGGGAAGCAGGGTTTGGGGGGAAGAGCAGGAGTTTACTGGGCTTATTGAGTTTGGGGTGTCTCTTAGTCATCCAAGTGGAGGTGGTAAGTGGGCACACAATTTGCAGTGACAATTCTGGAGTTTGGTAGGGAAGGAAATCTATATCTGGGCCAGAGATGGAGATTTGGGAGTTTCCCACATACACGTGGTATCTAACGCCTTGAGGCTGGATGAGGTCTCCCAGGGCGTGAGTGTGGCTCAAGAAGAGGGCTGAGCCCTGGTGCAGTCTTACGTCAAGGGATTGATGGGTAGAGGGAACCCGCAAAGGAGACGGAGAAAAAGGGATCAGTAGGCAGGAAGAAAACAGAGTGCAGTGTCCAGAAGCCACAAGGAAAGAGGGTGTCAAGACAGGGAGGGAATGATCACCAGTGTAAATTTTGCTGATGTTGTATTTAGTAACATGGAGGAAATGTTTTGGGGCCAAAGCCTGTTTGGGTTGAAGAGAGAATCAAGCAGAGGAATTGACACATTACATATAGACAACTGTCTCCAGAAGTTTTGCTGCAGAGGTCAGCAAAGATTTTGAAAGTAGCATGTCTTCACTGTAAAAATTTGGATGAAATTGAAAACATAAAGGAGAAAAAAAATCACTTGTAATCCTACAATCTGGAAATGATCATAATTAACATTTTGGTATAGATCTTTCTGGTCTTTTCCTATACTTCCAGCGTCTTTATGGAATTGGAATGAATCTATTATATATGGTCATTATCCCATTCATTTTTCTAACATACCATAACCACTTTATCATGTCACTGAACAGTCTTTGGCAACATTCAGTGCTGTTTTTTGCATCTTATTTAGTTGAGAGATTTCAGTGATTTTATCCTGTGGAGGTACCATAATTTACTTACATAATCCTTTTGTTGGGCATTTAAGCTGTTTTCAGTTTTTTTAATTTTCACTATTGTAAATTTTTCTGCAATGAATGGCCTTATAAATAAATTTTGTGTTGATATAATATTTCCCAAGAAAAAATTCTTAGACATCTAATTTATAATTCTTTTTTTTAAAATTAATTAATTAATTTATTTATTTATTTATGGCTGTGTTGGGTCTTCGTTTATGTGCGAGGGCTTTCTTTAGTTGCGGCGAGTGGGGGCCACTCTTCATCGCGGTGCGCGGGCCTCTTACTATCGCGGCCTCTCTTGTTGCGGAGCACAGGCTCCAGATGCGCAGGCTCAGTAGCTGTGGCTCACGGGCCTAGTTGCTCCGCGGCATGTGGGATCTTCCCAGACCAGGGCTGGAACCCGTGTCCCCAGCATTGGCAGGCAGATTCTCGACCACTGCGCCACCAGGGAAGCCCTAATTTATAATTCTAAATGAACAAAACCTTATCATATATAATCTTTGTAAATTTTCTGTTCATGTCCTTTACCCATTTTTCTGTTGAAGTATTTGTATTTTTTCTTACTGAGAAAGAGTTCTTTAAAGTTGACCTTTCCTAAATATATTGTAAGCAATTTTTAGTCTTTTGATTAACATTGTTTATAGTAGTGAAATTACATTTTGTATCTTTCTTCCTGTGATGGCTTCCTTTGTATTGGGTTAGAAAAACCCGAACGAACTTTTTGGCCAACCCATGTTTTAAAGGCTATTTCCATAGGTATATTGAAGAGTTAAATCTAACCTATGAAACCATGAAAGAACTAGATGAAAAGTTACCTATCTGGAACTTATTTTGCTATAAGGTAAGGCTTTACTTTTTTCACATAGTCAAATTCCAGTATAACTGATGAATTAGTATATCTTTTCTTTATAATTTCAGTAAGAAAAGAGATAAATGGTCCATCTTTATGGAATTGTGATATAGCTATAGGTAGGGAATCTTATGATACAATTTCTTATGAAACTGGAAATTTTACGTCAACATGTCCAGCCTTTCTCAAGTCCTACCACTTTGACAGTCTGCTTCAACCATCAAAGAACTTACTTTCTTCTAAATTCCTATCATGTCCACATGTGTTGTATTACCATATATTATTATTTACTTTTCTTTGTGTCCGTCTGATCTCAAAAATATCTTGTTAATAAGTACCTTGAGGTCAGGCTTGCTTCCTGTTTATCTTTGCCTCAACATCTAGAATAGGATTCTGTTTCATCTAGTACAGAATTATTTTGTCCCTGAGTTCTAGACATTGAGTTTGTTTCTGCACCTGATAGAGACACACCTACTTTCATTGGTTTATGATGTTTGGTGACTCAGTGACAGAAATAAAGACTAGAATGAAGTTCAAACATAGCATATAATCCGACCCAGCCTTTATCTCCATCTGCTTACCAGTGATCTTGCTGTGTCCTAATAAGCATGTCATTTTCTATCACACTTTTCTCTCTTTGCTTATGCTTGGAGTGTTATCCTTTCCTAGTCTGCCTGCCAAATTCCTTTTTTCAAGGCCAGTTCCTCTTATAAAATACAACAATAATACTTGGAAATTAGAAAGTCACCACCTAGAATTGAGAAGTGTTGACATATTGGCGTATTTACTTTCCATCTTATTCTTGATATTTTTCTGTTTCATTACTTACTGTTTTTATTAATAAGTTACATGCTCATTTAAACAATTTAAATAATGAAGAACAATGAAATTTAAAAACCAAATTAGGGGACTTCCCTGGTGGTCCAGTGGTAAAGAATTCGCCTTATAATGCAGGGGCCACGGGTTCGATCCCTGGTCAGGGAACTAAGATCCCACATGCCGTGGGGCAACTAAGCCCCCGCTCCACAACTACTGAACTTACGTGCCTCAACTAGAGCCCGAGTGCCACAAACTACAGAGCCCATGCGCTCTGGAGCCCACACCACAACTAGAGAGAAGCCTGCACACCACGACAAAGAGCCCGCGCACCCCAATGAAGATCCTGCATGCCTCAGTGATGATCCCGTGTGCCGCGGCTAGGACCGGACGCAGCGAAAAATAAAATAAATAAGTAAATAAAAAAATCTTAAAAAGAAATAAAAGCCAACTCAAATCCTACCATCCAGAAAAAAAATCACAAACATAAGATGAACTTCACTCCAGATAACATTCTTTCTCTTTCTTCCTGGCTTTATATTTCTTTGGATTCATCAAACGTGGAGCTGCTCTTGAGCTTTGATGTACATTCTGGTATACCCATCCTGTTATTTCATGTAGATGTTTCATTCTTTCTGCTTAAATACCTGAATAATTTCTTCTTTAAAATTCTGCAGCTTAATGAAAATGTTTCAGTACTGAGCATTTCCTGAAATATGGAGTGCTCTTTCAGTTTTTCAAGATTAGTTCACTCTTCTAGTTCAGGGAATTTTTTTTTTATATATATTAAGTGTTTGCACATGTTTTTCACATGTACTGGTTTTGATTTGCCTTTGAATTGAATTATCCTTATGTTGAGTCATATTGGTCTTTTTTTTCCAGATCTGTTAGTTCCTTTCTAATTGCTTTGATCTGTACTTTTTCACCTGCACTCACTATTATTTTCCTAAGCCTTTTCTTCATGTCAGTGATTCAGTTTGGGGTGTACCTTCTGTTTCTTACTGCCTCTGATTTTTTTCCCATAGTTGTATCACATGATCATTTATTTTTGTAAAAAAAAAAAAAAAATATATATATATATATTTATACCCCAATGATTACTTGTCATTTTTTTCTAAGAATTTACAAAATTTTAATTCTCATTTCTGTTGTATTAATTATAAGATTAATTTATTGTTATAATTCTGGGGTTTATTTTTTCATGAAAAAGTTATAAATCAAACTCTCCACTTAGACTGTTAAATTTTCATTTTTCCTTTTAATGGGCATTTTCTAGTTACACAATCCTCAGGAAAAGAAGCATTTCTATTATAAATTAATTAGAGCAGAGTGCTGCTTCACATGATAGATTCCAAAAACAGTGGCTTAGAAAACAAGACAAAAGTTAATTTTTCTTTCATTTTAAATCTGAGACGGTGTGGGGCTTCTGTTCTGTGATATCCTGTTATGGACTCGGACGCCTTTTCTCCTGTTGTTCTATGACCAGTAGGAGTGTTAGGCTCATCCACGTGATCCAAGATGGTCCATGTTCCTTTCCAGCCTGGGAAGAGAGAAGGGAAAGCGAAGCGCATCCTGCCCTTTCACGGTTCAACTTGGAAGGAACACAAACCACTTTCTTTCATATCCCATTGGGCAGAATTAGTCACCCGGCTCTCTTAGTTTCAGAGAAGGCTGAGGAAAGCATCCAGTCTTTATGCGGGTCACCATGTGCCCAGAGAAAATTTTTATCATTACGGAAGAAGACACGAATAGATTTGGAGAAAAACAAGCAGTCTGTGCCGTATAGTACTTATTACTGTATATCAGTGGTTGCTTGTTTAAAGGTTTGTCTCTCATGGTTTCCATGAGCCCTTCAAAGGAAAGAATTATTTCCCCATTCTGACTTCCCCAGTGCCTGAGTCCAACGTATAATAGGTGTTCGTTCAGTAGTTTTTGTTGAATTGTTGTTTTTGAATTAAAATGACACAGTCTATGTAATTTGTTGAATTTCTGAAAGAATGGGATCTATAAATTCATAAAGTGTTTTAGGACATTATAGAAATTTTTGACAAATAGAGAAAGGCTCCCTATTATATTATTATATATGATGATTACCCCTGAAATCAATGATATTACAAAGTATATAAGTTTGATTGAAGTAAGTATAAATATAGCCAGTAATATAGGTTCTTCTTATTCAATATGAAAATTTCTTGGAATAATAAGTGGATTCCTATCTAAATTCATGAGTTCTCTTATGACATTTGGGTTAAGCCTGAAATGGATTAATCTTTTTCTGATAAAGTTTCATAAGCTGTGATTTCTCTGGTGACCACATTTAATTAGATATTAAATAAACTGCTTATCTTTATACCAACAGGTTTTATGACTGCATTTTTTTCCTGAGCTGTATTTCATAGATTAGGTAGCTAGCAGAAGTAAAAAAAAATAACATAAAATATTTAGTAGACCACAATATCCTTAGATTAGAAATTAAAATATGCCTACTTTTAAAATGGAAAATAAATATTTAAGCTTAAATTTAAAGAATAGAAGTAGGTAAGATAGTCTAAATATGTACATTCCAGTGGGAAAAAAATTCATTTTGCTTTTCCAGGTACTGTTTTTTCCCCTAGAAATTGAGTATGCTTCTTTTAAGTGGAAAATTCCATTTAATCTGCAAAGGCTGAAACGTTTTGTGATAAGGTTGTGAAGGTTTTAATTAAAAACTTTAGTTTTATTTTTTTATTTTTTCAATACCACATGCCGTGGTAAGATTCTTCAACTCAAATATACTGACATTCTGACTCAGCTTTTTCCCCTCTGCCCAAGCGTTGGAATGGAGAGGAGAGCCTTGCGGGCCTTGTGAATGTTGAACAGCCAAGATTAATTTAATCTGCTGTTTTAGTGAATGGAACACCACAGAGATGGATCTGGAAACACCAGATGACCTTTTGTACAGATCAGAGCAAGAGAGTTTCTGAGTTGCCTGCAGAACTAAGATCCAAAACCGAAGGAAGATCACCAATTGTCAGATTGCCTAAAGGCATAAAGTCTGTAAAGGGATTAATTTTTCTCAGTTCTGTTTCCTAGAGCACAGTGAAGTTTTAGAAGAGACTCTTTCACCCTCCAGAAATTTCTTCAGTTCCATCAAATTGGAAATGAAATGACTGTTTCCTTTCTCTGTTAATCCCTCTCCTCCCCAGTAAACTTCAAGTGAAGACTATGTAGGGATAGGTGAGTAGGGTAACCTCCCTGGGAGAAAAAGTGATGGCTCAGCTGAGTTAGTGAGGGCTGCGGTGAGTTGGGTTCATCTGAGTTCTTGGTTCGAGTTTCTGGCATGTATCTCAGGGGCCTTGGTGGTTAAACAGCATCCAACATGTATCGTGTTCTCACTGGAACTTGATGTCTTGGAATCATCTAGGGTTCTTCTTTATTTATACCATATCTTGTTGGTTGATCTTTCCAAAAAACTCTCATATTCTTCCAAATCTTTGTGCTACCTTCCTATTTACTTCACTTTCATACTAGCTTTTCCAGCTTTTGAATATTCATCTGGTCAACCTCTCTTTAATAAGCCCTGAACAGCATTATCTGATTAATCTCCTAAAGATCCAATTTCACCTCTTTCTTCCCCACCTCAAAATCTTGGCAAGCTCCCCTCTTCCCTGTGGGTTATAGAACAGGCATTTCATGGACAAATTTAAGTTGTTTAAGATAATTTAATTCCATAATTCCTTTAAAAATTTAGAAAATTGTGGTCAAAAAAACCACATAGCATAAAATTTACCATCTTAACCATCTTTAAGTGTACAGCTCAGTTGTGTTAAGTGCATTCCCATTGCAGTGCAACAGTATTTCATAACTCTTGAGGGGTTTTATCCCCCTCTCTCTGAAGAGAGTTGTAAATCTTGTTATATCTCACACAGGGTTTTTTTGTTTTTTTTTTTAAACAAATGCATTGAATGTTCTCCATCTTTCTTTTCTTTTTTTTTTTAATTTTATTTATCTATTTATGGCTGTGTTGGGTCTTCGTTTCTGTGCGAGGGCCTTCTCCAGTTGCGGCAAGCGGGGGCCACTCTTCATCGCGGTGCGCGGGCCTCTCACTATCGCGGCCTCTCTTGTTGCGGAGCACAGGCTCCAGACGCGCAGGCTCAGTAATCGTGGCTCACGGGCCCAGTTGCTCCGCGGCATGTGGGATCTTCCCGGACCAGGGCTCGAACCCGTGTGCCCTGCATTGGCAGGCAGATTCTCAACCACTGCGCCACCAGAGAAGCCCTCACACAGGTTTTAAAGTATTCTTTACTTAAATGCTTAAGAACTTAATGCCAGTCCGTTGAAATCATTGTACGCAATTAAGTGGTGGCTACTGGAATCT
Source organism: Balaenoptera borealis (assembly GCF_965194805.1). Lineage (NCBI taxonomy): Eukaryota > Metazoa > Chordata > Mammalia > Artiodactyla > Balaenopteridae > Balaenoptera > Balaenoptera borealis. The sequence goes on from NC_138871.1 coordinate 6,821,906, forward strand.
TCCTGGAGCTCAGTTATGATCGTGCTGCTCCCTCTTCCTTTCCCTGGTGTTTCCTCGGTGAGTAAGGACTGTGCCTCACTCGTGTTAGGTACTTGGGAACTGTTTGTTGAGTGGCTGTGTGGGATGGTAAGACCCCTGTTGATGTAGGATATTGCTTTTTTTTTTCACTGCCCTCCCAAGAAGTCAGGCTAATGCCATGATATTATGATGAAACACAATTCAGCTACATCAAGAAAAAAACTCGTTAATATTGTTAACACTCTAAGATCAGCAATTAAAACTAAAAGGAGAACATGTGAAAGCAGCAAAATGCTTTTCTAATATCTGTGAATAATCTTATTCAAGTGAATTATTTGATTTTACTTGCTTTCTCACATGCCTTAGAAATAAGTAAAATGAAAGAGAACATATTTTGAACTGATTTTCAACCTTCTCATTTCATAGGATTAAAAAATACATGGTTTTGATTAAAATTCACAGATGGACTTCTCAGTCTCCTTTCCAGACCTGGGCCCCAGATTCATTCTTTTTCCTTTTTTAAATCATTATTGGGTTAGTCGCCAACAAGACTAACCAGCGGCAAGACTTTGGTCAGTTCTCTTAATTGCTCTGGGCTTCAGGTATACTAAATTAGACCCTATTCTGTTCCAAACCTATTTTCGTTCCTTTTCATGACATACCAATGACATGGTATAATAAAATATAATATACAACCTTGTCTGCCTCTGCACTATATTTCTGTTTTGGATAATGTAAAATAGAACCTTTTACATTGCAATAAAACTTTAAGATTACAATAAATGACAATAAAACCCCCTAGGATTAAAATATCAAAAAAAAGTTGCATAAAGCTGATTAATTAATTTTGTATTTTATACATTGCAGTGTTGATATTCTGGATTCTGTACTATTTTCGCCCTACAAGTTTTCCCATGAGGGTAGGGGGAGGAGTTTATCCATCCGATGACTTCATATATCATCTGTACGATTATAACATGTATCTCTAGTCTCGACCTTCCTTCTACACTGAAGAGCCATATTTCTAACTGCTTCTTGATGTGCCCTTATGGATGTTTTTGTAGACACCCCCGATTTAAAATGACCAGCACTGCTCATACTGCCTTCCCCAGAGGGCTTTTCATCCGAAATTCTGTGTCTCGGTTAAAAGAGGGCCTTTCCTCTGGGCTCTAAGCTAGAACCTTTGAAGCCATTGTCATTTGCTGTTTCCATCATTCACCTCTACTCCGTCGTTAATTCCTTTTAATTTTATGTAAGAAAGGCTCTCAAGTGGGATCCCTCGTTCTTGGGTTTTATCACCTCTTGGCTTTTTGCCATTAATCTCTTCCAAGTGTAGTTTAAGCCTCCACATCACTACCAGACGTGTACTGATTAAAAAAAAAAAAAAATTTTTTTTTTCTAATGAAGAGGAAATGAAAAGGAAAACACGAGTCTGATCATGTTACATTCTGGCTCCAGCAGCTCCTTTTGTTCCTCACTGTTCTAGAGCAGCTTTCAGCATCCCACAGGTGTCTTCCACGTTGGGAGGGTTATCAGTAGTTCTGCGAAAATGATGTTTAAGTTACACTGGTTTTTACTCCCATATTTCTCAGCCTCTTACACCAAATGTGGATTGTGAATCTCTGAAAGGAGACTATTCGAAGCAGCATTTTCTAAGCTCCCTTGACCACAACAGTAGTTTAGTTGTTGTTTTTGTTTTCTGCAGAACAACTTATGGAATTCGTATTCTGAGAAACATATGCTAGAAAATACTAACCTAGAAGATAAAAATCCAGATACTTGGACCTTCACCATCTCACCTCACCCGCCCCTCTGGCTCACACCTCAGGACCCTGAGCCAGGTCTACTCTTCTTTAGCCACTCAGAACTTGACTCTGTCCCCCAACACACCACGTGCTCTCATGCCTCTGTGTTTTACGGTGAATTGTTCCCTACCTGAAATCTGCTGCATCCACTCACCCTTACCCCATCGAGCACCCGTCACTAAACCTCTCTACCATCTCCTCTGTGAAACCTCTGCTCCTCATGGAATGAGCTACTTTCTTTGTTACTTCACAGCACTTCTCGTCCCTCCATTTTTATCCATCCATCCATCCACCCATCCATTTATGTAGCTGTCGCTTTTACTAATCTGTGAGCTCCCAGTCAGGCTGGCACCCTGTCTTATTCATCTTTGTGTCCTGGGCACTGAGTACGGTGCTTACCATTGCAGGTGCTCCACAAATTAATGTCCAGTTAAAAAAGAAGCTTAAAAACATAGTGATTTTTTTTCCCCACAAAGGACTCATAGTGTTTTGTAAGCAAGCATTATCCCAGGCTGGAGACTGAGAAAATAACATACTTTATATCTTACTTCTTGTCAGAATTCTGGCCAGACATTAAATTCTTAAACACCAGAGAATACATTTTCAAAAGCTATGGGTAGCTCAGGATTAAAAGCGTGTGTATAAAACCTCCGTTTGGGGTAGCAGACAGTTAGCAGGGAAGTGTCCCCACTCTAAGAGTAAATAGGAATTTGAAATCTATAATTTCATTAAGGATACAGATCTAGTTTTCTTAAATTTTGGCTACAAAAGAGTTCTTTAAAGCAAGTAAGCGCCCATAGTCTGGTATAAGCCAAAGTCCAAGTAATGTTGCTTATCCCAGCTAAAGTTGAGAATAAATTAAAATGAAACCTTGTCCTTGTCCTGGGTCCCCGGCTGTATCTCACAATGGCATGAACACGGGAGGGTCTGTGGATGGACCTAAACTAACATTAGCTCCGAGATATCCCTGTCTGTGGGATCATTGCACGTGAAGGCAAAACCAAATGCTGAGTTATTTCAGTTCATTGCAACGGACACCAGTTTGTGGAGAGTTTCGTTGTGCTGGGTACAAGTTCTCTTGGGTTTTCCCTAATCAATGTGGACCCCAGAGAGATTCACGCAGAGATTATGGATGAAGTGTCCCATATCCCTTTCTTTTAGGTTTAATGGTTTGACATGAATTGCGGGGTAGGATCAAGCTATCAGAAGAGAAGTCAGCCTTTGCAACAATGTTGAAATAGATGAACAAACATAATGAGAGGGGTCAGTGAGACCCTCCTCTCAGGGTAAAGAAAGCCTCTTTATGCCTTTGACCCCTGGTTCATGCATTGATGGTCACCATTTGAGAAGTGCAGCTGTGAAGCCACTTAAAGTGTGTGTGATTATGTTTGTAACCATAAGCCTTTTTGTTCATCAAAGACCCAACTGGGAGGAGAGAATGTGCAAAACAACCACCCTATCAGCACCACGACTTATTTAGTAAGCTTCCCCAGGTCTACTCCTGTCTTAATGCTTATTTACAGCATTAATGTCAGCTTCCGAAATTGCAATTCCAAATGAAAACTCCACCACTCTTTAACCCACCAAACATTACTGAACTGCACGATATTTTGAACTGTTACTGAACTACTGGATAATTTGGCAGTGGTAGTGTTTTAAATCTAATTTTAAGTATTTGGACTCTTAGAAATAAGTCAACTTGTATTGGCATTATCTTATCTTTTCTACCTTTCTCTTAGCTTCTTTACGTAGGTGGCTCTCTGTAAGGATTATTGTTCCTTGGGCAAAATAGTGTGATAACACGTCATTGAAAAAATGAGCTTAGAACCACATTTTACTGAAAATGACACATTTAGAACTGCTTCTTTGCTTTAAATTGTAGCGGTGCTAATGAAATACACAATAGAAAGTTATTTAACATCCACACCTTTTGTAGGGGGGTGGTAATCAGTTTAACCTATTAAATAAGAAGCTGTCCTAGGACATTTAAGTGACCAAGTATGGCCAACTTAGTCACTCAGGAAGTAAAACTTACCACTTGATAAAGATTGTTAATCAGGATACTATTGTAACAGCGTCAGGAAGTTTGTGATCACTGGATAGACTGGGTCATGTGAAGAGGTCCTGGCTCAAATTGGTGAGCAGCTCATTGAGAATCATGAACTTTAGTGCATGCCTTGACTATCTTTTTCATTTAATCTTATTATTATTTTTTTACTTCTTATGGAAGTACCATTTATACAATGGAAAAGTGATCCTAAGTATACAGCTTGAAGAATTTTTACAAATTGCACACATCTGTGTAACCCTCACCCAGATTAAGAAATGGAGCATTACCAGGCCCCTAGAAGCCCTCTTATGCCCCCTCACAGGACCTACCCTACCCACCCGTGGTTGACCACTATCCTGACTTCAACAGCAAAATGATTTTTGCCCATTTTTGTACATTATATGATTGGCTGCTTTTGTTCAGCCTTTTGTGTGTGAGTCATTCATGTTGTGCGAATTGTAGATTTCTCTTTGCAGCAGCGTGGCATTCCATTAATTTGTCCTTACCTACCCATTTTTGTTACAATTTTATCATTTCATTAATTTTATTTATCTGATGTAACGGCACACCAGTTTACCTTTAAAAAGGTCAAATGCTATTCGTTTTACTGCATGTGCTGTGCAGTCTTTTAAAACATGGATAAATGAGGCAGCCATAAATTGAGCCAATTTTATGAGTAAAAGAAGCTGGTAGCACATTTTCATTATTTGAAAGAGGTCATGTCCATGGCAGTCCATTGCAATGCTGAATATGTAAAAAGAAAGTGAATTTGGGAGAATGCCAAAATAAATTTAGTTGCAAGATGATGACAGAAATATAGTTGTACTTAAGGTTTGAACATTGGCTTACGCTTTCTCTTTGGATGATATTTTTAACAGACTATTTTAAAGCAGAAAAGGTGAATTCGGTTTGGTTACCCAGTACAAAATTTCCAGTATGTAAACGCCTCACATCTGTGTATTTGTTTTGCAGTAGACAGAACCAGCAAGAGTTTAGTGATGAAATCTGTTCTTAATTATGAGAGCAGCTGTTGCAGTGGTAGCCATTTTTTTTTTTCCTCCTCCTGATGTGAAGTTGCCTGATTTACTCATTTTTGCCTGCACTTTTCAGGGTTGCTAGTGCAGAAAAGAGCCCCTTTGTGAGAGGTTGCAATTTGTTTTCTGTATGAGAGCCAGTGCGAATGGACTCAATGTGCACAGCAGGGTGGTTTTATCTGTCTTGCTCATGCCCTGCAAGCTGTCCTTACCTCTGCTCAGCACCAGAGACCCATAAAACCACCCAACAAATGAGGGGCCTGTTAAGTGCTCTGGCAAGAATCTCAGGCAGCAAGCAGTTCTTGTGAATTAACTGGGTCCTTCTGATGGGGCGGGGTAGTGGTAGGGCTGGAAGATACCGAACTAGAACATATGGTGTTAAGAAACTATTTTGTTTTTAGGTTTGTAGATTTATTAACATACCCTTTTCCATTTCTAGTCAGTTAATTTTTACATCCATAGGGCTAAAGCATATTTCTGATCGTGTGGGTTACCAAAACAAAGCAAAAACAGATTCAGATAATCTTTCAGGTTATTTCTAAGCAATCTTAATTCTTGGCCCAGGCCTTCACAGGAGGGGCCAATATTTAATTTTTCTAGGTATTTCATGGCATACTGAAATAAGGACTTTGGATGAAACAGGATATGGAAGCTGTGTGAAGGGGATCTTTCATTGTGAAAAGTTTCTACGCAGGGCTGAATTCAAAAGCTTCATACATCTCTTTTGTGTACAGAAATCAGTGAATTGTTTAGTTGGAAGTGATTGATCCCCTATGTGCATCTTCGGTACAATGTGGCTTTGTTCACTATCCACATTATTTCAACTCTTGCCACAATCACTTGAAGCCTGACGTTTTAAAAAATAAAGGCAACTTATAATACATGATAAAGTTAAAAAAAAAAAGCCAGTTACGAAAGTGCAAAAAACAGAGCTAAGCCTTGACAAACTGGGAGGAAAATGCTTTTATAAATAGGATTATTTTATGTAAAAGGAGAAAGAATTTTTCTTTCTCATGCTTGAAAACCAGGGTTTTATAAGCTCTGTGAAGTGGATTTTTTTCTGAAATTAGTGAAAGTAAAACTAATGTTGTTTAGATGAATTTTCCTGCCCAGTTGGCGCTTTCTGGAGCCGTGTAGTACAACCATTGCATAAACCTTTGGAGTGAGTACTCAGTATTCTAACCCAGAGGAAGCTGCTTGCCTGGCAGTGTTATTCCCTTTCTGATTTTAATTAAACACAAACCAGTGCAGAACAATTATCTGTAATTCAGTCCATTAAAGCCTCTTTAAACAAGGGATTCAGGGAGAAGTGAGTTTTTCTCACCCACATTGTCCAGATAATTATGTTTCTGCCTTCTGGCCCTTCTGAGGTCAATTAGATAAAAAGATTCCGGTCCTGGTTCTCTGCAGCCTCTCCCCTCAGCTGGCCAACCACACCAGACCCTTGAAGGTCAAAACACTTGATGTTGTCAAGCATTTGATACTATCTCAGGATATATTAATAATATTATAGTAACAGCAGAGACATTTGAAAATAATTCACGCGTAATCCACAAAAAAATGCATTGCATCATCTTGGACGAAGGCAAAAACAGAGAGGTGATGCAGAGCTGTGGGGATCGTCCTCTGTACGAACGACTGAAAAGTTACAAACCATTCAAAGCAGAATGGAGGAAATGGGCCAGGTGAACAGCAGGTTCCATTCACGCTGCGCATTGTCCGCCATTGGGATGGATGGCTTGGCGTCCTGTGCAAGGAACACTGCGAATTAATCTCACACCTGTACCAGGCTCATCTGATTAAGCAGAGCTTAGATTTCCTCTAATATATTTCTAATCTCTTATGGTTGAACTCTAATCAGCCACAGGCATTTGAATAATTCTTTAAGGGGCTGAGACTTCTGTCTTTATTAAGGATTTGTGGATTGTCCCATGTATGAATGAGTACTTAACATATTGTGACAAAGACAATGTCCTGTCCGTCAGGGAGATTACCTGTATGTGGCAATTACCTGAGTAACTGTGGGTGAGTGAACCTATCTCATAAAGCCCAGTCTGTTCTGTTTCCTCCACTGTTAAATCCTCCCGTGCTTTAATTAGGAAGTATTTTTTTCTGTCCTTTCTGATTTTCTATATTATATTTGATTTTAGCTCTCTTCTTGATTGCCTGGCTTTCAGTTGCATTTTGAGTTAAATGCTCTGTGTTTAACGTTTTCCGCACATTTCTAGTGAATTTAGTACCCTGGGTCCACACATCAGACCCAGAGAGTCCTAAGGAATATTTCCCGTCGTTAACTTGCCAGGATGAGACTCAGGAATTCAGGTAGCTCAGTGAGTGTGGTTGCTCAAGCTGGGGTGCTTCTTTCTGTTCTGTTTATGTTCCTCGGCTTCCTTAGAACTCTAGCCTGCATTCTGAAGGATGAGAGTTTTGTCCTAGACAGCCTTTGCTTGCTGGTGTGTGGTTCCTGTGGCTTGAGGGAGAGCATTGTGTAGGGATAAAACCTTTGGGCATTTTGGGTGCTGATGTCATGAACGGCAAAAGAGCAATGGAGATTACTGGCATTTTTTGTCTTCGGATGGTTGTCAATTGAAAGCTCTCTTTTTCAAAAGGTTCAAGTGGTTTTTTTTTTTTTTTTAATTAATTAATTTAATTTATTTATTTTTGGCTGTGTTGTGTCTTTGTTACTGTGCGTGGGCTGTCTCTAGTTGTGGTGAGCGGGGGCTACTCTTCTTTACGGTGCGTGGGCTTCTCATTGCAGTGGCTTCTTTTGTTGCAGAGTACGGGCTCTAGGCATGCAGGCTTCAGTAGTTGTGGCATGTGGGCTTCAGTAGTTGTGGCACGTGGGCTTCAGTAGTTGTGGCTCGTGGGCTCTAGAGCGCAGGTTCAGTAGTTGTGGCGCACGGGCTTAGTTGCTCTGCAGCATGTGGGACCTTCCCGGACCAGGGCTCGAACCCATGTCCCCTGCATTGGCAGGCGGATTCTTAACCACTGTGCCACCAGGCAAGCCCCTCAAGTGGTTTTATATTTTAGGTGGTTAACAGCCAGTGGACAAGTCCAGAACATCAAATGCATCTGATTATTATCAATGGAGTCATTTCCAATGACACCTTGAATTTCATACGAGAAATGACACAGATACAAATTCCTATTCCTTTGAGTTTTTAAAACATGATCTCAGATTTAAAGGCAAATGACAAACCTGGGAAAATTTTGCAATCTGTTAATATCCCTAGCATATAAAGGACTCTTAAATGCCAATTAGAAACAAAACAGTGCTGTAAAAGAAAAATGGGCAAAGGTCCTGAGCAGCCGTTCACAAAAGAAGGTGCGCAGCTGTCCAAAAAACCATATGGAAAAACGCAAATGAAAATATCAGTACCATAGCATGTTACCTATCAAATTGGCAATAATTTAAAGACTGTGAAGGATTGGGAGCAGACGTTCTTGTCATATCCTTATAGAGGTTTAAATTGTTAATTTTCTGCAGAGCGATTTGGAGCATGAGTGAAGAAATTTAGGATATTACCTACAGGAATGTGTGTCATAGTTTCATTTAACACGTCAAGGAATAGGAAAAAATTCCTATGTCTTATGTGGCATTAAAATACGATTTTGAAGATCACTTATATCATGAGAAAATTTTATGATATGTGAACCGAAAAATAAGTGTATGAAACAGCATACAGGGGATGATCTCAATTTTATAAATACAGTCTATTACTAGAGATCATTTTGGTTGGTGGCATTATAGATTTTTTTTTTTTTACCCTTTTCCACTTTGTTCTCACAATGAATACAAATTACTTTTACAATTAGAAACAATTCATAGAATTTTAAAATAACTGTGTTGCTTAAACTGACTATAATTAGACTGACTATAAAAGCATGTTGTGCCAGCGCATATTTTGGTAAATAAAATACCATGACCGAAAGACATTTTTTATAGAAATGATCTGGATAAAAGGAAATTGATACAAGTAATTGCTGCCCAGGGAGTATTAAATAAGAAAACAGCTGGTCCCATGGGTCAACAAATCTGGCTTTAATGGAATCAGGAAAAGAAAAGCAATTGTCACAAATCAAATCCTTTCATAGATTGTGTCTATTATTCCTTTGATATCTAAAAGTTGCCACATATTAGGAAAGAGAAATTATTGCCTTTCTTCGTGTCCTTCCGGTACAGTTGTTTCCGAGATGTGCCCTGTCTCTAATTGCCACCTCATGCACGTTTGTGCCTGAAGATCATTATATCTGCAGTTAGAGGAAAGAAAACATTGACATTATGTCTGGTAGGGCTTATCTTGTGTCTTCTGTCCTGGCACAAGGGCCAAGTGTGCCTGACAGCCCTCGAGGCTGAAACGAGATTGCAGAACAGCAGGGGAAGGCAAACAGCACAATATGTAGTTCCATAAGTGACATTACAACCATGAATATGAAACTCACAATCCTCCATTAAGTTAAGCAGTTGCTAGGGTTGAATAGCGTGCTGTAACCATAATGGGGCCATAAGCCCAAGGAGATTGTCATGAGTTTTTATATTAGAAAAAAATAGGCCAGAAACATATGTAATTAAGGGCACCTGATTATGGTAAGAAGTGTAGTTGAAAACCGCAGATAGTGAGAAACGTGGACAGTAAGATACTCAGAACAGCGTTTGCGTATCTGCATTGCTTTGCTTTACAGAATTCAAATTCCGAGTGATGCTCAGAGTTCAAATAGTGGATTTGCAGCAGGAAAGAAAATGTTTAATATAGAGATAGCAGAACTAGGGAGTGATTTATTTTTGTAAGTAAAGAACAGAAAAAAGAAACCTAAAAAAATACTGACTTTTTTTTCCTCTGTCATACTCTGAATGGTCCCTTTTCACGGCTGATGAGACTGCCCTCGGAATCTGTTCTCACGCAGCCTCAGCTCCACAGCTGCTCTGAGCATGTGACCAGCCAGCATAGTCCTTTTCTACAGAGACTCCTCCCACACAACACCGCTTACTAAAAGGAGCTGGTTCTCAGGCACAGACTTTGGCCTTGAGAAAATGCAATCCAATTCAGTGTACATGCATGCAGAACACCTACTGTGTGCAGGGCCCTGCAGGGCCTCGGGGTGACTCGAAGATAACTCAGTCCGAGTCTTTGTCTTGGAGGACACGAGTGAGGTAGACAAATGTGTTTGTTAATAAAATATTCCCTACTTACACCCTTCCAGATTTTGGACAGACTTAAACCCTCTTCCTTCCCTCCCTGAGTTCATCTCTTGCAGTTGGGGCACGCTTGCTTGGTCCTTACACGCCCACTCTTGATCCCATTAGCGGTTCATCTCTTTCCTGCCGTGTCGTGGGTGCACATGGCGCAGTGGCCCCCTCTAGGAGAAGGAGGAGGGTGCCCCCATAGTCTGGATGATGATTTCCATCTGCCGTGTTGGCTGCTGGGCCTGTGTGCTTGGGGAGAAGTCAGTCACTTTCACCTTCATATTATTCTCAGCCATGCTTTGACTTTTTTATTAACCAATAAGTAATGTTGGTTACAATAAGTAGTGTTGGTTAACATCACCATATTACCAATATTAATAAAATCATAATGTGAGCATTTTCTAAATAGTTTTCCATATTGAGCGTGTCAGCCTCCTTTGGTTTCTGCTGGGTATTTAGCTCTACCATAGTCAACCACACAAGTCCACGCATTTACCCTATCAATATTTTCCCGTGGATCAGAGCTCGGTGGGGATTCTTCACTTGTAAAGTGTCCTCAGACATGTTTTTCAGATTATTCTGTTGCTGAAAAAGGGGAGATGGCACTAGCCTTCTAGGAATGCTTCTCCTGAACCTGAGATTCGGTGATCGGGACCGTGGAAAGCTGAGAGTGGGATCTATCCAGGCTCACGCAGTAACCTTCTGATTTTTTTTTTTTTAGAAAAGGAGACTCTGTCGGCAAGATGGCAGGATGTGGGGTCTTCATTCCCAGTTTCGCACGTTAGCTGATTTGGAGTTAATGGTTCCCTCTTCTGTAGGCGCTCTGGCTGGAGCTGGGTGACCAGCTGGGAGCTGTGATCGAGGGGCAAGCGTTGCAGACAAGGGTTGACCAGATGTTTCCCAGGATCCCTGAACAACTCAGCATCTCTGAGCCTATGAGGATGGGCCGATCGGAGGTGGAGGGAGCTGAGCTTCCAGATCTTTAAGTGTCCCCTTGGTGTCCCCTTTGGGATCCACATGAAGACTTTTGAGGCCAATCTGAAGGTTTAAGGCTGTAGACGTCTCCTCCATTCTAAGTGGGGACAGGATTGTCCAGCAAAAAGGAAGGCAGAGACCAGCCCAGTCTTAGAGACGGTTGTTTCAGAAGTAGAGCTAGGCTATTACCTCTTGCCAAGAGAAGAAAAAATATGTGCTGCAAAGTTAAAATACGGATGTAAACAAAACTGGCATTCATGCAAATTTCTACTACAATACCTGAGATCTACTTCTGTTTTTCTTGAAAACTTAGGGTCTCCGAGTGTTTGGTGGGGGACTAGGGGTGAAATTAGGGAGCAGAGCTCTCCCCACTGTTGGATACCCCCTTCCCAGCCTCAGACAGAAGCAGGCCTCAAGTTACATTGTGGCAGTGGTGGCTAGCTGAGAGATGGCCGGTGTGTGGGATTTATTGATTGGCTGCTGCTCAGCCCTGGTTAGAGAGGTGCCTCTGGACATCCAGGGCTAGTGTTCGAACTTCTGGTACACCAGCCATAGCCTTAGATTTACAGGCCAAGAAGGGACCACTGGTGGCGAAATTCATCCTCCTGACTTCAGGCAGGACCACATCCAAGCCATCCCAGACTTTTTAAGAATCAGTCCTATTTATAAAGTCTTCAAAAACAATCCTTCAATCTCTCAGTTTAATGTTATGAACTCTTTATGTCAGGAAATTTAACTTTAGAGTGAAACTCAGATTCCTCATAGTTTAGTTCAAAGACCATTTCCTGCGGCTGTCGTCCTCCCTCTGAGTGTACCCTTCATGTATTTGAAAACCAATATTAAATTGGCTTTCAGCTTTCTCTTCTCCCCAAGTGGAATAATTTCAGTTCCAGTCACTTGAATTCAGAAGAAAAAGCTTGCTAGGAAAATTCGAGTCAAGTAAATATAAGCCCTTCTTTTAAAGGTAAAAAACTAGGATAGAGAGGGGAGCAAAAAGGGAAAGAAATGGTTTCTCTGCTGACAGTATCCAATCTGAAATTCAGCCTACCTGGAATGAAGTAAAAAGTTGTATATTACATTTTCATCACTGCAGAATTAATCAATTCCTTCCCGTTCCCCTTCCAAGGAGAGCTGGAGTTGACTTTTCTTTGTAGGTCTTAGGGATTTCCTTTGCGAATTTAAAAGCAGTTGGGCGAATCAAAGAGATTTAGGAGCTATTGAGAGAAACAAGATTCCAGAGTAAGGATTCCTTACTTTTGCCAAAACCTCAGCTCTCTCTGGAACAGAAGTTATTCATCTTTGGGGAAAGTCATAGATCCATGTGAAAATCTGATAAAAGCTGAGAACCCTTTCCTAGAAAAATATGTGTATGTACATACAGGAACTATTCCGTACAATTTTGTTGAGTCCCTGGACCTCAAATTGTAATCACCAAACCTATTTTAATAGGCTGCATTTTAATCAGAGGTGAAAATGAATCATTTTGCATAAAACTCTTCATTTATGACCAGAAAGAAAAAAGTGAATGTTTCTTTTTATAAAACGGTAAAGTAAAACAGATTCCTGTTGAGGTATGAGTTCTCGGGGACATAATTGGATATTTAATTTAATTTAAATTGAAAATGCTTTTTTCATTTCTAAGGTATTCCCACCAGAAATCCATAATACCTAATAGAATTTGATTTTGAATAAGAGTCGATGTTAACCTCTTCCTTACAATGCAGTGTGGGCTGTGTACAGAAGCCCTGGGTGGGCACCAGGATAATAGGTTCTTCTCCTGCTTCTGCCCTTGGCTGGTTGTATGGACATGGGTCTATCGGTCATCTTCTTGGGTCTTCTTACCTGTAAAATACTGCTTTCAAAATCTGTTTCTTGGCCTCATTTTTCTATATTTTAGTTTTCCATCTCCCTGGCTGTGCTTTTCCTGAATTCAGTGAGATGTTCCTTGACACAACACTTTTATAATCAAGTAGGGCGGCTTGGCAAAAAAGAGTGAAGGAAAAGGTATAATGAGATGTTGGCACAAAGGGCTGTGGCCACAAATGCTCATCAAAGCACGTGTGTCACTCATCCCACCTCAGCCAACTGGGCTCCAAACTTTGTGCAGTAAAATGGAAACTCATATGCTTCTCACTCTCAGCCCAGGAGCGTACTTTAAGGACACAGAGTATATAAGAATCCAGATTTCCTAAACGATTTTCTCCATTTCAGTCTCACTAATTAGCAAAATGCCAAAATAAATGACTTGGTTTACAGATAACTAGTTTACACGTATATTTCCACGATCAATGTTGGCACCCATAGATTTGAAATCAGAAGACTTCTCTGCTGTCATCTTTCGTATTTTAGAAGCAGGTTTATCTTATCCAAGTAAGATTGTTCAGTCCAGATAGTTGGGTAATTTAGATAGATTGTTGATTTTTTTCTCCTTTGAGTGATACTGAAGAATACCCAATTCTACCCCCAATTCATGGGGGTTAAAATGAGAAATCAATGATTCAGTGGGTCTGGGTGGGTTTGGACTTCAAACCCCACATGTTGTGCGTGCTTCTTAGCCTAATTGCTGTCGATAGAAAAGACCCGAAGAGTTTGGTAAAACTGAAAATCAAGTAGGTGAATGTGAGTCCCAGATTAAGGATGCCTTCCAGGTTGGCAGGCTTCTTGGTTGGCTCACATACTGCTGGTTATTTTAAGTTCCAAACCAAGCAGACAATCTTCACATCCCCTTAGTGGTTGAAGCTGTGTATTTCAGGAAGCACATTATTAATGACCTTGAATTGCGACCTGCTGACAGGACTGCTTCGTGTCACCACAGCATCACAGGGCTGCATCGTGGTATACATTTCCCGCACCATCGCTGGCCCTGGTACAGTTTCTTACGTGTGTCGTATCACAGCTTGGAAGGTAATGTGTCCATAGTCTCCATCGGCACCAAAGAGTGGATGGGGAGAAGGGGTTCAAACAGATGCCCTTCATTAGCTTTTCAGCTGTGCAGTGTGATGACCAGTGTCCGCCTTTGCATCATTTTATGCTCAACAAGAGACCTCACTGTTGCGGGGGCAGTGACGGCAAATCATTTTCCTTTTTCATTGGTCAGAGAGACAAAAGGTGGTCAGACCTGGTAGAGGCAGGTTTTAGATAAATGTCCCAGCGCCCTGGCAGTGAAGGCGAGCAGGTTGTCTTTGGATCAGGGCTGCGATTACTCCTGCTTTTAGCCGAGTGCCTTTCATCACTGCAATTAGTTTCTTGTCTGCGAGTGTTTCAATACAGAATCAGTGGTTGTCATGCAGTCAGTGTCAGAATCTCTCAACACCGTGCTCACTTTTGTGCTTGAGTACACTTATTGACGCGCACACAGGTGTTAAATTAGATTGGTTTCAAGGCATTGTACCAAGTCGCCAGGCACCAACTAATCCTCCTCTTGCTAAGGTTTCTGAAGTCTGGGTTACAGGAAGATGAGGAATCATCAGACAGTGTTAATCAAACAGGAATTTTAAAGATTCACTTAATTTTAAAAATTTCCATCACATTTCACCTAAGAGGGGGAAAAAAAAACAACCTTTGGTAGAAAGTAGGCATTTAGATAACACGTATACATTTTACATGACAATGCACTTGACTTTCATTTACCTCTGTCGTATTAACATAATTTGTACATATTCAACATCTAAACTCCCTTAAGCCCCAGCTTAGAAAACCACAGGTGAAATTGTTCTTCAGGAGTTACGTTTAAATGCAAATTAGAAAGGCAGCCTCAGAAATTCATGAGCCTTTCTGCTCCCTGGGGCCTCTCGGTGCTCTGGCTCCTGGCTCAGTAGGGCTTGTCTTTCTGAAATGGCTCATTAAGGCCTGCATTCCAGAAGAGGAAGCTCCCCTGCCACCGACACCAACCCCCCCCACAACACCCCCCCCACAACCCCCCCCCCCTGCCACAAGCAGGCCACAGCAAAGGGGGGCCAGCTCAAGAGCCAAAGGGCAAGGTAATTAAAACAATAGCTGCAGAGACAGACTGGGAATAGAAGACCTGTACCTGTAGCAATAGTTTTCCATTAAAGGTCTCATTTCTTAAAAAAATTTTTATTTATTATTTTTTTGGCTGCGTTGGGTCTTCATTGCTGTGCACGGGCTTTCTCTAGTTGCAGCGAGCAGGGGCTACTCTTCGTTGCGGTGTGCGGGCTTCTCATTGCGGTGGCTTCTCTTGTTGCGGAGCACGGGCTCTAGGCACGCGGGCTTCAGTAATTGCAACACACAGGCTCAGTAGTTGTGGCACGTGGGCTTAGTTGCTCCACGGCATGTGGGATCTTCCTGGACCAGGGATCAAACCTGTGTCTTCTGCATTGGCAGGTGGATTCTTAACCACTGCGCCACCAGGGAAGTCCAAAGGTGTCACTTTTTAAAAAACTCCACCTAGATAGGGGAAAACATTGAGGATTAGAGTTAGGCAATTAGGGCTGAGACAGTGCGGTTTTGTACACCCACTTCCAAACAGTGAGAGTTATTTTGAGGGACCCGAATGTGTGATTCTCATTCTGTGCAGCGCAGGCTTGGGGTATCAAACTTAGCAGATATGTGGGTCCATTTTAAGTGATCTTTCCCCCTCTGTGCATAAAATTGAATAAGAGAAAACCCTCTGTCCTAGGTGTTAGTCTGAATCTATGGGTAAAAATTATTCAGGAACTCTTCTGAATTGACGTAGGTCATGGGAAAGTGAGGCCAGGAGAACGACGAGCTCATTGGCTCCCATTTTCCACCTTGCTTAAAGCAGTTTCAATAGACACAGGCCCTGAGGGCGTATGTTTCCCCCTCCTCTTATCAAATCTTAACAAACAGGTATTTTTCTGGTGGGCAGGTGGGCTGCTCTGTGGCTGCGTGTGCGCCATGATCACGCACAGGTCAGCAAGAGCCAAGTGCTAGCAGCGAACGCTAAGAAGAACAACCATGTCTACAGTGAACACTCTGTACAGAGCTGCTAAGGCTCATGGGAGTGTAAGTGTTTGGAAATTATACAGGGTCTTCAGGAAGAAAATGAAAGGGATCATGTGTTGTTTTAGGGTCCATTTCTGATCGGGTTAAGTGTGTCAAAAAGAGTGCTTTTCCACGAAATGAAATCACCAGAAAAGAGCTCATGTGTCCGTATGTACTTAACCCTTTCTTTTTTTGGGGGGGGGGTCCTCATTGTGTGGCTTGCGGGATCTTAGTTCCCCTACCAGGGATCGAACCCGCATCCCCTGCAGTGGGAGCATGACATCTTAACCACTGGACCACCAGGGAAGTCCCTGTACTTAACCCTTAATAGGTGTGGAGGCATTGCTTTGTTATGAAGATGCCAGGCTTCACAAAGGAATGAAGAAGCAATGCAGTATTTCTCCTGAGCAGAAGTGAAGACAGAGCTAAGGCTGAAAGGTGGCCTCCACCTCGGGGAGCTGGGGGAGGGTGGTGAGAAGGAGTTGGGAACACACCCTTGCCCGCTGGCCTCCACTGACTGCCTCCTTCAGGTCCCCAACCACATGCACTTACTCTGCATTCTTTCCAGCCTGTTAGGAATTCTTCCTTTCACTTCTCAGGGTCTGCAGTTACCGTCATCACTTTCCGGTTCATTGCCCGCCTCCTCAGTCTATTAAGGACCCTGTCTGTCTTGTTTACTGCCCTATCGCGGGCTCCTATAGCAGGGCCTCGCATCCGGAAAGACCCCCTAACTAGTCGTTGAGTTAATGAAAATACCATCCATCATGAAAAGAAAGTTAACCAGAATATTCCATGAAACTTGCCTGGTGTCCCTGTTCGTCTTTATCTGAGCCCCCTTCCCCCACGTGATTTCTATGAAATGATAGGAAAGGACTTGGCCTGAGGCTTCCCTGTCTCCAGAATTAACCAACTATAGCAGCTATGGATGTAAACCTTCTCTTGGACCTGCTCCTGCCCAGATCTTCTTGCTGAACAGATCTTATGGCCTCCCTGAGGCCTCTAGGAACTGAGGAAGGACACTTGGGTGACTGGGAAGCCAGCCCGTGTCTCCTGAGCCTGGCACACTCCTGTGGCCTTTGCACTAGACCCTCACTGGCCCCTGCTCCAGGGTTGGAGATCTGTGCTGGTTGATATCCAGTATTAGAGTTCCATGCTGTCAGTGCACAGTGGATTTATGAGAACCACTGTCCTCTGGCAGATGGTCAGCTGGCCCTAAACAGGAAGATTTCTGCGCCCCCTGGGAAAGACATTGGCTTGAAGTGGACATGACTTGTTTCACCTGCTAATGGATCTAGGATTCTTCTGTCTTTACAATGCATAGACATGTCAGATTTTTTTGGTTTTCCTGCTCATGATTTAGACACTGGAAATCATCCAAATTGTTTTTTTTTTTTTCCACCATAAAGTTTTGTTAACTGGGCCTTAAGATATGTTTCCAGATCAATCATACTGAGCTGAAACCTCCAACTAATACACTGACTTTTGTTGCTCATTTTTTGGTTTGGCCCTGGGCCTGGCTTCCCAGTGTAGGGCTGGATGATGAGTTATTATTGAAACCGAAATGGCCTTCATTTCAGTATGATTTTGTGATCATATTACCCTGCTTAGAGTTTTCAGCACAAGATGGGTCCAGCACCACGTGCTCGGTCACCAGTGGACTCCGCAGTGTGGGTTACACAAAATAAATTTCAGACATTTTTTTTTTTTTAATGTATGTATATTTTCACGGAGCTTTCAGCCTCGAGGGGAGACATGGCCTTTACATTTAGGAGTGGTGGGTTGTGGTTTTGGATTCGTTGGAGATAATTGTGATTGGAGAGAAAAGGTTAGGTAGTGGAGGGATTGAAAGTCAGCCGGAAGAGTTTGGATATTTTCCTGAGCAGCATGGGGACCATTATCAGTATAGGAAATGGGAAGAAATATTGTGGGAGTTAAACCTTAGGGAGGTTATTGTGGGGGCATCAGAATGGAAGGAGGGGGAGAAAGGGGGAGTGTTAATTAGGAAACTGTTGCAGGAAGCAAGTGCTAGAGGATGCAGGTCTGGGCTGAGAGGGTGAGAAGGAGGGACATGGATGGGAAGAATGAAGCTGCGAGATGCCTCGAAGGGGAGCTGCAGGACCTAGAGATGCACCTGGAGATGCGGTGAAGGGAGGACCCAGGAGAGAAGGGGTTGATCCTGTGACTTAACAACAGAAAGGGCTGCTTAGAGCAGTGGGGGAGGTAGGAGAATTGATAGGACGCTACTTTAGGGATTTATAGCATCCTGTCAGTGTAAAAACCATTGGACCATTGCAACAACCCCCGGGACCAGGCAGGAAAGATATTTTGTCTCTCCTGTTGTCGATGTAGATGTTCAGAAAGCTTAGACCATGCAAGGCACATGGGTAATAAAAGTGGAGATGCTGGCACGGAGCCTCAGTTCTCTGGGACCTGGTCCAGAATGTGATAAATTCTCATCTGAAGATGTTGAATTTGAGTTCATGGCAGAAAATCCAAGTGGAATTCTGAGAAAGCATTTGGAGATGTCAGGGTGGTGCTTGAGACAGAAGTCTGAGAAATGATAATTCAATCGATGAAACAGTAATTGAGTCTCTCGGGGAAGGAGATTTAGAGAAAGAAGAGTTGAAGGCTCAGAAGTCAGCCTTGGGAACCCTGCATCGTTCGGGCGCAGCCGACGACCCTGAAGGGAATAGCTGGAGGAGCCCGAGAAGAAGCATGTGGAGTGTCTTGGAGGTGGAGGAAGGGTAGCGTGTCAGGAGGGTGAGGGGAGGGACAGGGGTCACCAGTGTAGATGCCTTGAGAGGCTAGGAAGAGGGCTCATTTCCGTGGCAGAAGAAGGTCCTTGTTGACTTTTGTGAGAGTAGTAAACATAGGAAGATAGTTTGGTAAGAAGCTAAGCCAGGTGGTGAAAGGTTTCAAAGTGAGTGGATGGGCGATGATGAAATAGAGATTTTGATTCTAAGCCAGGTTTAGTTATGAAGAATGGCGAGGGGGGGTAGTTTCTAGAAAAGCAACAGGATCAGTCAGTGGGTTTTCAGGCTGTAGAAGACTGCTGTTGGAAGGGGAGAGGAGGAAGTGTTGGCGGAGGAGAGAGTCAAGGTGACGGACAGGAGACAAGGAGGAATGCTCTCTGGGTCACAGGTGGAGGGTTACTTGAGAGAAGGTGGAAACCCTTCTTCCTTCAGGACTGCGAGAAGGTGACTGCAGAGGATTGTCAGTTAAGAGTAAATGCCCCAGAGAAAATCTATGGACACATCTTTTCATGTCTGTGCCTTTGCCACTTTTTTCCTTTTCAGCCCTTATTGAAAATGTCTTTACCTCTCATAGAGAAGAGGCACCATTTATAGGCTATTAGGTAGTAATGTGTTTCTTCTCGGTCCAAAGGGCAGTACAAAAACTGAGAGCGAGGTAGATAGTACCTGTGAATGTTCTGTATTTCTTGGGAGGAAAATGTTATATAAATGTATAGTGCTATTGTGATAATTCTGTGTAAAATTTCAAAGGTCCCAATTATAAAAGATGACAACAAATAGATATTCAGGCTTAAAAATACTAACGTTATTTTATTTGGTAGGGATTTATTAATTTTTAAACATGATCTAGGTGACCTGGTAGAAATGGTACGGATTTTTCAGGTTTAGAGTTTAAGCTGGACCCTCCCCCATAAAAGGTGGAGCTGTCCAAACGTGGATCTTTCCACCAAGTAGTATATTTCGTTCAAGGTAGACTGAGGTAACTAGTCACCAAAAGAGAAAATGGATGTCAGTACCACGTGTGAGCGTGTTGAAGGGAGTGGAGTGACCCCGTGGCCTGACCTCCCTGGGGAGTCTGGAGGGGAGATGCCACCTGCACGCCTGAGGAGCCCATCTTCTCACCTTTGTACCTGAGGAGTGCCAGCTCCTGACCTCCGTACCCCAGCAAAGGGGAGAGCAGAAATCAGAAAGCTGCCACCGCACTTCCTTCCTTCTGTGGGCCTCAGGAAGACAGCAAGTTTACTCCGTCTAACTCCAGACCCTGTGTCACCTCCCTTTTGCTTCATTTTTACCTCATCTCACGTATGACCCTACGTCTATGCGTCTCTTCTTTTGCAATAGCGCAGTGCTAAATTCTGGTACATAATTAAGAGGATATTGCATCAGCTGCCTTAGGAGTGGGCAACAAAGAGGTAAAGGGAAGTAAAGTTGAAAAAGGAAGGGTAATGGGAAATGGTACAAACTCTCCAGCCTACCAGAAGCTAGCGGAGCTTCCCATGGGTATTTATGACAAACCAAACCTCCTCTAGGCCTCTTGTCTCTCACTGCTCACTCCACGTTTTACCCATCACTCAGATACGTTGAGGGCATTCCCACCTCTTGTTTCTCGATGTCACCGCATGCTAAATCATGCCAGGCCCATGGAAGCCGTCACATCTCCAAGTTGTACCAAAGCAGAAATGTCAACTAAATTATCTTTAATGAAATCATTTGCTTTTTTTAATCATAGAGTCAACCAAAGGGGGAAAAAAAAGATTCACTTTAATTGCAGGCACTTGGAATGCCCAGCCTGGGGTTAAATATCCTTTCATCTTGCATGATTGTGAGAGACAGAGCAGGCATTCTTAATTCCGTAAATGCTTATGGTTTGGGGATAATTAAATTGGGTTAGAAAAGCAAAATGAA
Organism: Balaenoptera borealis; assembly: GCF_965194805.1. Taxonomy (NCBI): domain Eukaryota; kingdom Metazoa; phylum Chordata; class Mammalia; order Artiodactyla; family Balaenopteridae; genus Balaenoptera; species Balaenoptera borealis. The sequence goes on from NC_138871.1 coordinate 6,842,596, forward strand.
GGAAATCCGTGGTTGAAAGGAAAATGGAATCTCCATCAGTTAAGGGAAAAAGGAGGTTTTAAAAACGGATGGAAATGAAGTTGATTGCTTGCCAAGTTTCACGCGCAAGACACTGAAACTTAGGAGGGAAGAAGAAATCGTGATCAAACCAAGGTTATGTAGGCACAAAGGAAGGAAGACTTAGTTCTTATTGGGGGGATCAGGATGGGGGCTTCTCAGCTGAGTGGGCCTTGAGAAGATGATGAGGGCAAGGACATGTGAAGTTAAGGGAATACGAGGGAAATTCACAGATGCAAAGTGCAGGCACATAGTGTTGTGTTCAGGGAACACGGAATGATCTACTGTGTTTTGGACTTCATTCCTTAGAAAATGGTGAGATACTGAAGCAGCATTTGAATGTATCAAGCTCTGTTATAAGGGACAGAGTCCTGCGTCTGTGAGGGACAGATTGTATAATCAAATACAGAAGTCAACGGGACCAGTTAGAAAAGGATTGCAATAGTCCAGGCGCACACCGGTGATGGCTTGAACTAGGCAGTGTCATCGAATGGAATGTGGAGGAATAATCCAGAGAGATCCAGTTTGCCGATTTCTGCATTGTAGACACTCCCACCGAAGCTGATTTGGGCCTACCAGGATGGTGTCACTCACTATGTGGAGTTGAGAAGAGGGGTACCAATCAGAGCACGAGCCGGTTGGAGCCGGCTTCAGCACACTGCTGTGTCCAGTGGGTTGTGGAGAAGGATACTAGGTCCGGTTTGGAATGGTTCAAATGTCATGCATCAGCGGGCCATCCATGTGGAAAGAGTCTCGCAGGCATTGGAAACTTATAGCTGGCACTCAGGAGAAAGGGCAGGGGAGGGATGGAGATTGAAGTCAACAGCATCACAGGGGGAGGAAGGGAGGATTTATGGAAGCGGACTTAGAACTGAACCCAGGGGACACCTGTGTGTAAGGGGTGAGATGTGGAAAAAAATAAACGGAAGTGAAGGACTGGGAAAGAGAAAGTAGGGGTGGGGGCGGAGGGGGGGAGAATCAGGAGACGACAGCATAGCGGCATCCGAGACAGCAAAGGGTCCAAGCAGCAGAATGATGTCATCAGGAGGGTAGGATGTTTTGACTCCAATTTATGAACATAACATTTTAATCAGAATCAGCCCAGCATGAATTAATTTTCATGAAGTTCCTGAGGGAACATCATTAAGGCAATTTAATTCCTTCCCATAATCAATTTTCCATAGAGCGCTGTTAATCTGTTTCCAATTTTTCTCATTTTCATATTTATCTTAATGAAATTATTTAAATCAGGATCAATGATTTTCCTCATAAATAACATTATAAAGATTTATCAATAACTTTAAAAAAATCTCGATTGAATTTTACTGATGATATCCTTTGTCGCTTATTTTCTTCTGAGGCCATGATTTCTGAGTCCAGTTTCCCTGGATCTTTTTTTTTTTTTTTTTCCATTAATAACAGATGATCTGTTAAGCAGTATTTCATCAGTATAAATTTTAGTCTCTGGCCATTATAGCCGTGTATGTTTTACTTTGTCTTTAAATACAAACCCAGTAAGCCCATCTAAAAAAGCTGCTTTCTCTTACCAGTTCACCTGGGCCCAGGGCCTTAGGAGACCAGGTGGAAGCCTAATGGAGAAAGATGAAGTGGTTTGGAAAGGTCTTTGTTTAGTCTTCCATATCATAAACGCAATAGAGGTAATTAATAAAAGTCTTAAAGTCTGATATTGGCAGATAGTGATTTCATTGCCTCTAGTATTATAACAGTTGTAAAATCTTAAATCATAGTGCTTTAAAATAATCAAAAACACCAAATTATTTCACTTGCTAGTCAAAACAATGATAAAAATCTCACGTATATTTCTGTTTGCCATGTGACAAGTGTGTTAATATAGTCAAAGAACAAAGCGCTGTATCGAATTTGGTTTTGTTGGCAGAAGGATGACTAGTAAGTTCAAAAAGATCAGACTGGACCCCAAGACAAACAGAGGGAATGACCATGGCTGTGAAAGTCAACCCAGCTTCTAAGAGGCTGTTCGTGGTTGGTGCCATTTCAGTGTGAAGTTACCACAGCCCATGGGCTGCGTCTTGGGCGCAGAAAGCTGATTGTGCCACCAGACTCTTAAGCCTGCACTCACATAAAGTAAACGAACAAGACGTGTGAAACTAGAATGTCAGTTTAGTCACTAAAGTGGGAAAAGGACTACAGATTTGGGAAGGAATATAGGATTGAGATCTGGCTGGCTTAGAAGAAAAAAAGCAAAACGTAGACGTGTGTGTGCAACAATAACTTCCAGCTAGTTGTCATCAAATACAGGTTTACTGTGGATCTCTAAATATTGTGATTTATCTGCCATGCACCCTAGGAAGGAGAATAGGACTGGAATAGTTGAAGTCCAATAAGTACAATTCTGCTTCCATCCCAATGGTGTGAATGCCTTACTGACAAGGATATTAGTGATAGATTTGACCAAGGCTGCTTCTTCCCTGGAAAGGGCTGGGATGGTCACTTCAACCACGCTCCTGAGCCATATGGCATTTCTTTAGGTAGATAGCTTCAGTCAGATTCTAGTCTAGTCTTGTAGGTCTAGCATTCCTAGTAATTTTTTGAAAATGTATTTTTCTGTTTCATCTTGCATTCACTTTGTGTCATTAATGGAAGTTGAAGTCTCAAAGGACAATCTCCAACCCTAGTTTTGGAGGAATCTATCCCCTAAGAACCAACAACCACGGCACTCAGTCTTCCGTAATAATGGGATCACTTAGAGATGAATGATTGAGTTGAATTACATTCAGCACCCACAGAAGTTTTAATTACACATTTTATTTTGAGATCATTGTAGATTCACATGCAGTTTTCAGAAATAATACAGAAAGACCCCATGTACCCTTCACCTATTGCCTCCAGGTGGTAACATCTTGCAACACTGGTAAAATATCACAGGCAGGATATTGACATTGGCACAGTCAAGATCAGAGGAATTCCATCCACCACAAAGATCCTTCATGTTGGTCTTGCATCCCAGAAATAAAGCCCACTTGGTCATGGTGCTTAATGCTTTTTATACACTGCTAGATTTGATTTGCTGAAATTTTATTGAGGTTTTTTGTATCTAATACTTGAGATCTTTCCTCTTTTCTAATGTAGGCATTTTAGTACTATAAATTTCCCTCTCAGCACTGCCTTAGCTGCATGCCCTGTCTCTTGATATGTTATATTTTCATATACATTCAGTTCTGTGGATTTGTTATTTCCTTTAAGATTTCTTTGACCCATGAATTGTTGAGAACTATGTTGTGTAATTTCCAAGGGTTTGGAGATTATCCTCTTGTCTTTTTGTTACTGATTTCTAGTATGATTTCATTATGGTCTGTGTATGTTTTCAGTTCTCTTAAATTGGTTGAGGTTTGTTTTATGGCAAAGGAAATGCTCTACCTTGATGAATATTCCATGGGCATGAAAAAAAGTGAGTTCTGCTGTCACTGAGTGGAGTTTTCTATATATGTCAATGAGATCTGTGTTGTTCATTTCTTCCAAATTCTTCTTGATGTTCTGTTTAGTAGTTCTAACTATTGCTGGAAGTGGGGTGTTTAAATTCTCAGCTGCAGTTGTGTTTTCATCTGTTTCTCCTTTTAGCTCAATCAGTTTTTGTTTCATGCATTTTGAGATTGTTTGTTGCATATACTTTCCGGATTGTTATGCCTTCCCAGTAGAGTGTTTGTTTTATAGTTATATAACATTTCTCTTTGTTTCTGGTTTTTTATCCTTTGTCTTATGTCTGCCTTATTTGATGTTTAATATAGTCACTTCTGCCCTTTTTTTCTTGATTGATGTTTGTATGGTATATCTTTTTCCATCCTCTTATTTCAGTTTACCTATGGTGTTGTATATGAAGTTTTTTGTAGAGAGCACATTGTTAGCTCATGTTACTTTATCCACTCTGACAATCTCTTTTAATTGGTTTATTTAGACTATTTACATTTAAGTAATTGTTGACACATTTGGGCTTAAGTCTTCCGTTTTATTATTTGCTTTCTGATTTGTTTTCTCTGACTGTTTCTCTGTTTCTCTTATCTTTTCTGTGGGTTATGTGAAGAATTTTTAAGGTATTCTCTGTTGATTTATTTATAATTTTTTTGGAGTATACCTCTTCGTATAGTTTTCTTTGTGATAGCTCTAGGTATTACAATACACATACAAAACTTATAGTCTACCAGTGTCAATAAACTACCGGCATCAGTGGTACACCATTTTGATGGAAATGTAGAAACCATGCTACATTTGGGTATCTTTGGCCTTCCTGCTCTTTAAATATTGAGTTGGCCAAAAAGGTCTTTTGGGTTTTTCTGTAATATCTTACGGAAAAACCTGAACGAACTTTTTGGCCAACCCTAAATATAGTTTCAGGTATTTCCTCTATATGTGTCTCACACCATGACAGATGGTGTAATAATTTTTGCTTCAACCATTAATTTTGCCCATTCTGAGGTTCTTTTTTTTCTGAAGTTCCGAACTTTCTTCTTTTGTTTCCTTCTCTGTTTAGAGAACTTCCTTAAGCCATTTTTTAAAAATTAATTTTTATTGGAGTATAGTTACTTTACAATGTTGTGTTAGGTTCTGCTGTACAACAAAGTGAATCAGCTATACGTATAGATATACCTTAAGCCATTTTTAAGGGTAGATTTACTGGCACAGATTTCTTAGTTTTCCTTCATTTGAGAATGTTTTTATTTCCCCTTTCATTTCTGAAGGATATTGTCACCAGATATGGAATTCATAGTTGACAGTTTTTTCTTCCAATATTTGAAAAATGTTGTGCTTTTTCCTCCTGGTCACCAAGGTTTCAGATGAGAAATCTATTTTCATATGAATTATTATTCCCTTATAAATAGGGTACCCTTTTCCTCTGTGCACTTTCAAGAGTTTGTCTTTGTCTTTAGTTTTCAGAAATTTAATTATGATGTGTCTTGTGGATTTCTTTGATTTCATCTTATTTAGAATTCTCTCAGTTTCTTGAATCTGCGAGCTATATCTTTTACCAAATTCAAAAAGTTTTCAGCCATTATTTTTTAATACTTTTTAAAATCCATATTCTTCCCTCACCTTCTGGCATTCTGATGTTAAAGAATATGAGGTCTTTTGTTATGGCTCTCAGGTCTGTGAGGCTGTGTTCATTTTTGTTTCAGCCTATTTTCTCTCTGTTGTTCATATTGAGTAAATTCTATTCATATGTCTTCAAGTTCCTTGATTTTATCCTCTGTCAACCCCACTTGACTATTGAGCTTATTCAGTGAGTTTATATCCAAAAAAGTATTTTATTATACAATTTCATTTTTATAACTTTTTTATAACTTTTAATTTTTTGTTGAGATTTTGTTTTTCATTTATCTCAAGAGATTTTATTGCATGTTTATAAGATTGTTGAAGCAGTTTCTTGATAACTGCTCTAAAGTCCTTGTCAGATACTTCTAGCATCTGATCATCTCAGTGTTGGCCTCAGTTGATTTTTCTCATTCAACTTGTGCTTTTCCTGGTTCTTAGTATGATGGGTAATTTAAAAATTTTATCCTGGACATTCTGATTATTGTATTAAGAGTCTCTTTTTTTGAGGTTTAGCACCCAGGCTACTTTTGTGGACTGTGTTACAAGGACATTTGATGTTCCGAGCCTTTGCAGTGCTATTTTGGTCAGCTTGGTTTATCTTGCTCCCTGGTGCTCCTTGAGGAGAAGGAAGGAGTTTCTCCAGGCTGGGTCCCCTGATGCCTTTAGGTTGGGGAAGGGAGTATCTGGCCCGTGGGGAGGACAGGGATGGAGAATGTTTCCCTGGTCAGGTGCTCATTGTGGTGGATTCCCCCTTTCATGGTGTGTCTGGGTAAGGAGGGCAGTCTCAGGCCTGGCAGGTAGAACACTTCTCCTGGCCAGTTTTTGTGGGTGGGGCATGTGATCCATTCCCCCTTACCAGTTCTGCGTTATCTGGTGTTGTAGGTTAAGACTCTTATTCAATTTGCAAAAGGAATGAGTCTACCTGGGCGGCCTTCTGTTCGTATGGGTTGTGAGTTAGGAAACACCAGGTCTGGGACACCTTCTTCTGTTCAGTCCTAAGATGCTGTCAGTCTGTGGACTGTGGGACCTAGGATCCCAGCCAATTCACCTTACCCTGGACACCATTTAGACGTTTCCTTTGGCTGCCCTTTGTGTTATTTTCAGGGTTCATTGCTGTGCTTAGCAGGAACAGGGAGAAATGAGTTGACACCATCCCTGTTCAGAACTGAGGTCCACAGGTTAGTCCACACAAATGTCTGAGACCCAGTTTGAATAGTCTGTGAAAAACCCAGAGACATATAATCCACCTAAGCTCTGTGCATCAAATGGACTGGCCAGTTGGGAATAAAGAACTAAAGAAAATGGCAAAAGTGAAACCACAGATGTCTCAAAGCAAGACATGATTAATTGCCAAGTGAGTGATATGGACCAGAAACCCTGGGGGCTCCGAGGTGGGGAAGATAAATATATCTCCTGATCTGATCTGAACAGTTAATAACCATGGTTGTTCAGTGGTCACGATGCCCATAGGATATGATCTTCCGATGAAAGAGGTTTCTAGCTGGTAATGTGAAAACAGCAGCTAGAAAGTAACATCTTAATACAAGACACCTCCCCCTGGAATCATCCAGTCCCTGCTTTACCGTATACTGAGGGAGTGGGAAGCAGGGCAGGGAGAGGTCAGTGGGAGATGGGCAATGGGGAAAACTTCGGGAGAATGGCTTTTATAATGCCTGCACGTGGTGACCAGAACCCTGAAGGCAGTGATTGAAAGGCTCAAAAGGTGTCTGGCTGACTCAGTGGGATCTGCAGTTTTGAGAAAACAGGTAGCAAGCCCACCATGTGCTGCACAGGCATGTGACGGTGGGGAAAGCCAGAAGCACAGGGCTGTGTGAAAGTAGGTCATGGGCTTGGCAGCTATTATCAGTGCAGCTCAGAGCACACAGCACGGCGTGATGGTGGCTGGCAGAAGGTGGAGGCCAGATCCCGAGTTAGCCTATCCGAGTGCTCAGGGGGGCACCTGGAAGGCCCACCGCTTTGATGTGTGCTGCTGCTGGTACCTACTCCACTTTGGAACCTGCCGGTGTCCCTTCCCCAGGTGCTCCAAGCACCTGGTCCTGTTTGCAGGGTCCCCGGACTAGGTAGGGTGTAGGCACAAAGGGGAGAGGAGAGAGATAAGGAAGAGATTTAAAAAAATAATTTGACGTAGATGGCAAGCCTGATTTTTTTTTTTTTTTAAATAAAAGATTTGCAATATGAAGCTCAGTGCTTGATAGAAGGAAAAATATTGGGGGGGGGTTATTATAAGGGTGATAACATTTAGCATATTGTTAATAAAGTGCCACATTCCAGTAGGATATCTCTGAGTTAGTCCGTATGGTGCTAAGGGTTTTTTTCAGTAAACATAAAAAATGATTGTAAATAGTGATATTAGATGCCACATTAGAATGACCTTGTAGTTACCTTGTACTAGTTAAGAACGTGTGAAAATATATATGGTCAGCAATTTCTAGTTGAGTCTGAAAATCACAGCTGAGAAATCTGCACTATTATTATTGTTGTTGTTTATATGCAGTTAAACATTTAAACGTGGGTCCTGGGGGGAATGATCACTCTGGTGTCCATCAAGGAAAGAAAAGGATTTGCCCTTTTAAAGCCTGCATGTTCACGTTTCATTTAGTGCAAAATCTGGGTTGTGCCACTCCATTGGTATCATGGATAATTTTAAGAAGCAAATAAACAACTAAACGCATAATTTTATTTTGGCTTACTCTGCATAAGTTTAAGATCTGTTTACTTTATTCAACAATAAACTGTTAATCACAAACCATGTGCCAGGGACTGTTCCAGTGAACAAAGCACACAAGAACCCCTGGCCGTGTTTGTTCCATCTACGTCCTTGGAAAATATCTGTGGTCTTGTGATGGGGTGTGGACGCGATGAGGTGTGGGAGGGAGAGGCCATGAACTCTGTGTGTCGACAGGAGGCTAATACGGAATTTAGGAATTTAAAACGGGGCCCATAGTATAAGCATGTGTTCAACAAGAGTGGGCTGTGTTGGCAAACAGAAAGGGGAAAAAATCTAGGACTGATTTTAGGAGGAAAAATACCAATGAGCTCATTTGTCTTTATCCTGGACACTATTTTTAAAAACATAATTTCATTTTTCTGTTCAATTCAGCAATCCACTATTGAGTATTTACAAAGTGCTGGGCTAAAAAGTATTACCTAGAACCGAGGGGTTGTGAGGAAGAATGTTTGTTCTCCATTTTCCTAACTCTCAAATAAGAATATTTTTGTAATGTGATTAAAAATTCTCTTTAAATACAAATATGCCTGGGAAATATGTATTTACACATCAATCTTCCATTACTTTCCTCATCATACTATATTTTCGAGGCAAAAATGGACTCTTCCCTCCACCCTCATACATTTTATTCTCCACGTCAACCTTTGTTCGTCCTATTCCTGATAATGTCCTTATTTCTTACCTTCTTCTGAGAAAAATTGGGCTGTCAGCTTCATCCATCCCTCCAAAACATCCTCTAGTGAAACACCATCTTTCCCCCCTACAAGGGCACTTGGTGCCTCCTCACACCTGCCTTGTGTTGTTACTAGTTATTTGTAACCTCCCCGACCTGCGTTGGATTGCAAGTCCCTGTCCCAGAGGACAGAGACTGTTTCTGACCAGTATTCATGTGTTCCTCCCAGGATCATCCACATGGAAGTTCCTCAGTAAATATTTATTGAATTGTATCGTAGAGCAAACCTTCAAATATTTTGAAGATAATTATTCTGTTCCACCAATTTTCCAGGCTCTCCATCTGCAGTTGTTCTTAAGACTCGTTTCCAAAGCCTTTGCCTTTCTGTTTGCTCTTGTTTGGATATTGTCCTTATAGCGTGTCTAGAACTGAAAACTGTTCTTCCTGTGGCCAAGTACAGCGTGACAACCAATTTCCTCTTTCTGGGGGAAGAAACCACCCACCAGTCTGAGAGGCATCTTGCTTTAATTATCGTGGGCAAATCAAGTCAACCAGGAATTCTTTGAGCGCCTTATGGCCGTGAACCACGCTCCTGGGCCTGTGGCCAGGCCAGCCCAGGTCTGCGTCTAACCTGCTGCCATTCACCTTTGGAAGGCTCACCCGCCTCCCTTGCTTTAGACATTGAGAATACAGCAAACAGAGCATCACAGCCCGTTGTTTCCATACACTGAGCGGACTTTCCTCTGAAACAGATTGAATGTGCACTTCATCTTCCAGGAATCTTAAGAGTTTGCTTCTTTTTTGCTCCGTACGTATGCTTCCTCTGAAAGACCTCTCGGACCTGGAGGATCCAGTCCATCCTGCTAACACTCCATCCTTGGAGACAGTGTTGCCTTGTGAACACATGGTTGGGGCCGACAACCAGGAAGCTGGTGTTTCTGCGACCCTGGGCTGTATCTTTTGCACTCTGTAAAGAAACACTGGCTCACTTCTGTTTTCTCCTCTCTCCCTCCTTCCACATCCCACACACATACATAAATGAATTTTCTGATGTGACAGGCTGCGGAGATACATTTAAGGGAACTGTCACGCTGGATTGTTGTCCTTTGATTTTCATCTCTTTCTGCCGGCCACTCGGAGGTGCTTAGCACGACTCCCTTCCTGTAAAGGAGGGACACATTTAAAAAATAACTCTGGAGTGCCCTCCCGGATTCTTAGAAGTCAACCTTTAATTAAGTAAGGTATCAAGCAGGTCTCTACCCAGTGATGCTGGGACGCATACGAACACACGCACGCACACACACACACACACACACGGACCGTGAACCTGAGGGGGCTGTGCAGTTCGTGCATTGGAGACCCCTGTTCAGATCTCTCGGGCAAGGGAAGGCGTGTTGTCTTTTGGTCCCAGGGCTCGAACACGGGGCCTGGTATTAACGAGCACCACGCTGAGCCCTTTCTGCTGAACTTTCCGTAAGTTGTAACTTTGGTGGGTAGGTGCTTACAATATTTTGCTTTATGCTTAAGCTACTTTTACGTTGTGGTTCTTAGGGCACGGAGCTCCTCTTTCCTCTTCATTCAAAGGCAACAGGCGGTGAATTATCATATAATATCAATGAGTTCCTTATTTCCTATTCTACTTTCTGTTCCTCTGTCAGAAAGTCCTTGCGGAGATTGCCGATCACCACACTCCGGGTATAATCTATCACCTATTGTTCTGTGCTGCTGAAGTGTTGTGTCATGAATAGGGATGGATAGTGGGCACAAGTGCTCCTGAAATTTCTTTAGTGGCATAATAATGAGTGGTCAAAATTAGGCATCTTTAAGGACTGTTGCCAAATCATTTCAGTTTATTTTCATGTAAAAACAAGGCATTGCAGGAGAGGGATAACTTTTTGTGTTCATGTAAAAACAGGTCCTCAAACCATAACTTGCTTATGAAAACTAGATGCAGTCTCCATGTCAATCAGCTTAAGCTAAACTCTGCAGCAGTAACAAACAACCCCCGGTTGAGTGGCTTCCGATACAGTGGTTTACATTCCAGGTCTGTCGTGGTTCCATTTCAGTTTTGCTTCAGGAAACGTTCATTCCCGGGCTCCAGCTTCTTCTTAACATTAGTGCAGGAGGGCCCTGGCGCTTGCTAACGCTGTCTTCCTGGTCTTCCTGCTCTGGCCCTGGCCTCACACTCAGCGCTTCTCTCAATAGACACACATCAGTCAATTCTTCCTTTAATGAAGGGGTCCCCAGCCCCCCCCCCCGCCCCGGGCCGCACAGCAGGAGGTGAGCGGCGGGTGAGTGAGCGAAGCCTCATCTACCGCTCCCCATCCTTCCCTCGCACCCTGGCCCCCCGTCCGTGGAAAAATTGTCTTCCACAAAACCAATCCCTGGTGCCAAAAAGGTTGGGGACCGCTGCTTTAGTGTCCCTGTAGTATTACCTTCACTTGTGCCAAGGGTATCTTTGGACTAAAACAGTATATATTTTAAAAGCATCTTTTGTGCCCCCCCCCAAAAAAAAACAAAGTATATGAAGAGGAAAAATTAAATGCAATTGGATTCTTAAAGGCTGTTTTATGTATACATACATACGCATATAGAATTCTCAAATTTGCTGTGTCTATTTTTACTAAAACCATCTTCATTTTTGAGTGGTTACAAAATCTGTCAGTATAAAAACATTTGAAATCCTAGCCTCCCCCACCATCCCCTGCAATAGTGTAGAGAAGTTTATGTTTACAGCTGCCTATATATAGGGAGAATTCTCTGGACTCTCTGAATATGCTGTAAAAAAGACCAAAAAGGGGCATCTTTATACCCTTTTAAAAACTGAATGCTTCCCACAAGGACACTGGAATGGTTTTATGAAATTCTGTCCTACTTCCTTAAATAATAAAGAAACAAATGTATAAAAAAGTTAGCATGATAATCGTTAGTAAAAATATATTCTTCTGCCAGTCTTCCTTCAGAATATTGTTTTTGCATTAAAATTTAATTTTTTCTTAATATTAAACTAGGCTCAGCCTTGGCTCTCAGAGCAGTAGACATTTCTAATGAGGGCAGAAGTCTGTCTTGGGGGCACCAGAAATATGACAAGTGCAGCAGAGTCCTAACTGTGTCAAAATTCATTTCTACTTGTTTATAACACACATCTTTGCATTTATGGCAGTGTTTCCTATTAACATGGTCCAACATCATAAGTATTTTTTGGAGGCAATTCTCAATGAAAATGTCTTGAATTCACAGTAGTAAAGTGTCACAGAAGAAACTTAACAGCTTTCTATAACTTTAATAACTTTCTAATTGCTGCCTTGAAGTAATTATGTCTAGAGGACAGAATACTGTATATATTTTATTATCCATCAGTTTCTTTTTTAATGGGAGTTCTGTGCTTTGTACAAGTCAATTATTTTTTGATAGTTTCTGTAATTAATGTTTAATTATATTTTATCATCCTCACTTTACTATATCACCTTGGTGATAATCAAAGCATTTCTAAACACTGTAGTTCCTTAGAGTGTTTTATGTGTGTATACTATTACCTTGTTAACATGTCCAAAAGTTTTAGGAGGTATTTATCTAGATAGAGATAGATAGATAGATATCTCACCATTTACTAGAAAATACTTGAAATCCATCTTCTCTATACTTACAAATTGGAAAAGCCCTAAAATGTGAATAAAGATAGGAAAAAAACCTTAAGCAATACCTTCTGTGTGTAATTGTCAGAATGGCAAATTGTTAATTAAGTAGGTTTTCTTTTTTTTTTTTGGTACCACGGGATTTTAATTTCCCTGCATTTATATAATGCTAAATGTATATGAAAAGATGTCACTCACCCTCTGTCAGAAGGACTTTTTCTTTGAGGGTTTTGGTTTGTGTGCAATAGAGGTAAAGAATCTGTATCACTTCATCACTCCATTCATGCACATTCACAAAAAGTCCCTGGAATTAATATACAAGGCAAGTTAAGCCATGACCTTGGGCGTGCAGTCAAACCCACAAGACACAGTCTGGGTTCTTACAAATTGTTTGTTACATCTCTCTGACGTCCCTGTTGGTCATGTGGGTGAGAGCTGCATCTCTCCCGCTGTGGACCATTTTCAGAGGCAGCCAGGATCGTGGGAGCAGGCGCTGCGGGAGAGATGCCGACTCCTTACTTGGGTCCTTCCCACGCCGTTCTGTCCCCCTCTCTCGCGTGCATTCATCTCACTGTGTTGGTTCTGCAGTTGTTACCATCCCTCACTTTGTCTCTCACTTTCACAATTTCCTGCCTATTTGCAACAACTGGCATTCCTCCTCCCTTCCATATGAAACACAGCCCCAGAAAGGGTATTATAAAATAACTTTCTCAGTTCACTGGTTAGCCACTTCTGTACAGGATGGAATAGTACATTTTGGTGAAGTTGAGAAGTTACAGCTATTCCTGATCCTCAGTCTTCGAAGGTTTGTAGTTTGGACGTGGAAGGATTTAAAATGAACCACAGTGTGTTTTTATTTAAATGGCACGTCCTCTTCTAGGTATTTGCAAATGGAATAGATGGTCATTTTTCTGAAGAAGGAAAGAGAAGTAGCTGTAGGAATCTGTTTTAGATGCTTTCTGAAAGGTATCTTGCCTATAATTATTCCAAAAATGTGAGTTAGGGAGTATTGTGTCCATTTTTTACAGTGGAGGAAAGGCTAAAGATATTAGTCAATCAATCCAGAGTCATAGAGCCGCCAGAAGGCACAGGTGGCATTGAATGTGTCACCCTACTACTCTGTCACCAAATCATACAGCCTGTCAATGTGAGGGCCCCTTAGTAGTTCCCACAATACAGACCCCTTTTCAGATTTCAGGGCCCAGGCAATGCTGATGATCTCTGTATCCTAAGGCCTGCTGTTAATTTAGCCCTAGAGGGTGCTTGAAGTTCCCGGTAATGACTAATCCTAGTGCTTCCTGAGTACCGGACACTGTGTTCAGCACGTTTCCTACATTTTCTTACTTAGTCCTCTTACTGACTGTACGGAGTTCAGCACCGTTATTACCTCCATTTTACAGCTAAGGAAACTGAAGCCCAAAGAGGTTAAACAAGTCACCCGAGGTCACATAGTAAGTTAGAGAACCAGGATTTGCACTGAGCTGGCTGTTCTCAACACCCACATTCCCAGCCACTAGGGTCCATGGGCCTTGGATTAGTCAGTCCTTTGCGTGAGAAACAGAAGGGCCCTGGCAAAGGGAAGTGTGTCGAAGGAGAGGACTTCTGTCTTTGCACCCTTTCCAATCATAAATAATACAGTTCAGATAAGGTTTTTATGTTAGGTAGCTATTTTCCTAATAAAGCTTAGAAATAATAACATGCAGGATTGGAAAATGAGAGAAGGAGGAAAAGCAAGACATTGGAGGACAGGTCAAGATGAGCATCTTCAGGATGGGGGCAGTGGGACAGAGGGAACCAGGTGAGGGTTTGGGTGCTTAGAAAGACCAGGACTTTTCTGAAGTGGAAGAGGAGAAACTGAACTCTGCTGGTACCTCTTGTCTCTAAACAGGACAAGTTAGCATCTCACTTTAATTCCTCCGGACAGTCATTCTCAGAGAATTCAGTCAGTCCAGGTGTGCAGAGAAAATCAAGTCATTGTAATATGACAATATTTACAAAGGAACTGACCATTTATAACCTTAATTCCTCCTCAAATATCTCTTTACTGACCTTGTGTCTGTCCGTCCTATCTGTCTGTCACTAAGAGGTTGTAAACACCTGACAGTAAATTGCACATACAGGGCAATTTGGAAATGGGATGTGCACATCTTACCAAAATATGGGATTTCATCATGTCAGTGAAAGTGATGGAGAACTAACTACTCAGATAATAGGCAGAACCGTGGGCAAATGAGCATTTGGCAGAGTTAGAGAAGTTTAGTAATGAGAGAAACAAACCAACCAAGGGGATGGCCTGGTAGGTATTTTGAAAAGGAGAGAAATCCTTGGAAGAACCACAGACACTCTCAATTATTTTTGCAAAAGAACCCTCTTTATGGCTCAAAACTCACAAGGATGTTCTCAAGGACAGGCATTCCATTTTTGTCAGAAAAATTATTTTGAAGAATAATTATGCCTTGATTCATGCTTTGCTCAAGACAGAGTGGGTATTACAATTAGAATATTAAAATGTTGAACTATAAAATAAATTTTATCTCTTAGTTTTTAGACTAAATAAAAACTTATTTCACCACTTAGTGTAGACCCTTAGCGTCTATTGTTGGTGGCTTAATTTTCCTTAGCACCTTTTTGGCACAAAGTTGGATAATAAGGATGCCTGTGCACACAGGCACATATGTTTGAATGTAGGTATATATATATTCTTATTATTATCTAATTTCTTGAGCATTAGTTCTCTATCTGCAAATTAGATTTTATTTGCTGTTCCAACAGGAAGTATGTCTCTAATTTCTCAGGAGTACCATAGAACTGGGAGGGCAAGAAACATATAAATGAGACACAGTTTTAAGTTAGCAGACCGATATGTGAGTTTGATTCTCCTGTTGTGATTATGCATTTGGTGTTTAAGAAATGTTTGCTAAATGGATGGATACATTCTCCATTATGAGTTTAAAATGATTAAATTTTTTAACCTTAATCTCTTTTAATTTTGTAAGAGAAAATGATTTCGTGGATATGACAATTCATTGAAAACACACACTGAAAAAAACCCACTAAATTTTTATTTGGCCATATTATTTTCATTATTACTAGTAGTAATGAATGACTGTGATCATTCATTCAAAGAAGAAACAATTAGTTGTCTCCCATACTCTAGGCACTGGAGTACAGAATACTGTGACTTTATATCTCTTTTACCAAAGAGAATATTCAGATTCAACACATTTCCATTCTTTCCTTCCTGGAATATCTGTCACATATTCACCCCACACCCACTTTCCTTTAACTTGTTTCCCTCTTACTTTTTGACGGGTTAAAAAGCAAAAACAAAAACCTAGAAACCTAACCACAGATGTAGAAATACTTGGCGACAGAAGGAATGGAGAGAGAATTCACTTACTCTTACTGTTAGGTTACATTTAATGTTACTGCACAATTAGTCGTGTAGTTCTTTGTCCAAACTGAATTGATTCAGTTGCACATGTAATTAAGATTTAGCTATAAAATCACTTTGTTAGTAATGCTTTCTTTGTCTCTTATAAAATCAAATTGCTAATATTAGAGATTTGATTGTTAAAGTTTCTCTGTAATGGCTAGGGAAAATATAAAAAGCGGAGTGTTTTTTAAAGTACTTGGGAAGAGTGAAAAATATCACTTCATGGTTATTGTGTAAAAAGACATTTTATTCCATTTTTTGGTAATTGAAGTGTTATTTTAAGAGCTGTAGAAGACATACCTAGACGTCTATGAGTGTTTTAGGATATTCATACACCAAGTGGAGTTTACATCCTTCCCCCAAAGTTTATCTTTCCTCCAGTCTTTAGGGGAACTAAAAGGAAACATCTTTTACTTGCAATGCAAACAGTCAAATAAATAAAACCATTTTGATACATGAATGTGACAGCAATAAGGTATCCAAAGTGGGTATGTTAAGTACTTTTATGTGCATTATTTCACTTAATTCTTGACAGCTCCATCGGTTTGGTCATATTATTTTCCCATTTTACACATGAGAAATCCGAAACCCAAGTAACTTGGTCAAGGTCACCTTGAAAATTCAGGACCTCTATTTTTTTTCCAACTAAAACTTTATTTGGAGCAATTAAATTGAGGACACATCCAGAGGTTTCCCACCCATTTTTTCCCCCCCAGAATTCATCTCCCTCTAGTTGAGAGGATTAGATGCTGTCATGAGTTAACGGTAGGAAAACATGGTTTTGAGGGGGTTTTTGGTATGTCTCTTTTTTTGTTTTGTTTGTTTGTTTGTTTTCGACCCAGTGGTTTTCGTTCTCAGATGTTTTCCTACATGCACTGCTGGTTTGGGATAAGGGGATGGTAGCTCTGCCCTGGATTTCCTGGGCTGTGTCTTTAGGACTTTCATTCTTTCTCAGGATTAGGCAGGGAGGCGCCTTTGGAGACAGCAGGAGAAGCTCATTTGTGGGGGTATGTGTTCTTTCAACAAGGCCCTTGTTCTCCACTGTTCTCGTTCATCATCCTTCTCCCTTTGAGTTTTTCTCTTCCACCTGAAACACGATTGAATAGAACAGCAAGAAAAATGCATGCTATTTGCATACAAAGCCCAGCAAGGCCCTCAGATTGGGCTGCAGAAGCTGAGACATGTAAGGGAGCAAGTATTGATAGATGGGACCGGGGCACCAGGGGGAGTTGTTGCAGGATTTAAGTGAGAGAGTCTCTGAGACCTGGAGGTGCAAAGGGGTGAGTGATGTAGGATCTGAACGCCGCAGGCAGGAAGCCATCAGGCCTTCCTCAAGGGAGGAGGTAGACACGGCCAGTCACAACCTCACCCAGAGAGCTCGGAGCTCCGAGGGCCCCAGGCTGAGGACCTGTACGGTGACATCTCCTTCGTGCCGATCAGCGCGGGGGAGGGAGGTCAGCCAGCCCGAGTGAGAGGCCCCTGCGTTGCAGAGGACTGGAAAAGTAATTTGGTTTTATTGCTCTTACATCGAGCATCGTGACCTTCTTTGCGTAAAGGAGTTCCGCCGCTCACTGTGTATGGCCTCAAGCTGGATGCCTGCTCTTGGCTGAAGGATACTCCATGCCGACTCCCTGCTCACCCTTCCCGGGTTTATTCTCCACCAGCCCCTTCACTGATTCCATGCACTGAAAAAACTGAATGTCTCAGTATTCCCCGCGCACCCCCAGGCCACGCTTCTCACCTCTCTGGAGCTGCTTTCCAACCTCCCATCGCCCAGCTGCTCCTAAAGGCTTTCCTCTTGATCTCCCTGGTCAGACGCAACCTCCACTTCCAGTGAAAGCTCCACACAGTTTGCCGACATATACCTATTTTTTTTTCATTTATATTCCATGAACTTGCTTAGACGTGCTGCTTATTTTTCCAGTCTGTTATAGTACTTAATACAGGGCTTGGCACATAATAGGTATTGAATAAATATTTATCTAATGACTGAATAAATCAAATAAGACATTCATTCACACGAGGGGAACAAAATGTTGCCAAATAGAAGCCCATCAGTGACATGTCTTAATAAGGATCCTTTTCTCTAGGATGCAGGCAAGGCCCTGTGGGTGATACACAAATGAAAAGGCATAGTCACTGCTTACAGGTTGGCGATCAGTTACTCATTTGATTATAATTAGGGATTAAAGCTGCGTGAGATTCTCCCGTCTCCTAAATAGGTTATGAATGACCCTTCCACACACGCAATCTTGGTATTGTCATTTCTTTAACAAACCATTTTACCCAAGTATCAAAAAATGTAAACTTTGACCTAATTCCTATTCATCTATTACTGATTTCTAAATAGGGCTGCCCACATTAATTCTGGATAACTATCAATCTGCAAGGGAAGTGTCATGTCTGAGTTTGAGGCATGTTAGGGAGAAATTCTGGAGACATTGGTGCCTCTTGAACCCTCAGCAGGATGTCAGAGCCTCCCTCTGGACCATCACTGTATTTTGGGTTCACTGTCCCTCCCTCTGTTGTATGGCAGGAGAGAAACGCCTCTTCGTGGTAAGGGCTGTGTCTCTCAGCGCCTAGAAGGCTTCACAGGGCACACATGTGACGCATTTAGAAAATCACTGAAATAGGTAACTGAAGAATTTCTCTCTGTCCAAAATTTGGTTAACTGGCTTTGCACAAACATAGTCATTTATACTAATCATTCAGCACGTGTATTTTTTTTTTTTACTTTTATTGAAGTATAGTTGATTTACAATGCTGTATTAATTTCTGCTGTACAGCAAAGTGATTCAGTTATACATATACACACATTCTTTTTCAAAGTCTTTTCTATTATGGTTTATCACAGGATATTGAATATAGTTCCCTGTGTTCTACAGTTGGACCTTGTTTATCCATCCTATATATAATAGTTTGCCTCCAGCACGTGTATTTTGAATGCTATTCAGGCCTGTGTCGATGTGGGGCAGAGCCCTCTATCATATCCCTCACACTTTTCCTGAGAAGCGCTGAGTGGTTGGTAAGATTTTTGTTTACAGCCTTTGCTTTCGAACCCCAGGCATCTTCCAAATGCAGCGGTTACTTTCAGGGGACATGGCTTCTCTAGTGATTACTTATCCCAGAGTTTAGAACTGAGCCATCTGTAATATACCTGTGAACTAGGCTTTAGAGTCAGCAAGAAGCTGATTGAAGGAATCGTTGTTTGCATAAGCCGGGTCACAAGTAGTTTCCCCGGTGAGGGTGAGACTGATGGTGTGGTCCTCATTTTTCCCGGCTAGACAGCAGAGGACAGAAATTGAGCAAATGGAAAACAGAAACCATTCCCAGTAGCCTTCATGAAGAGGAGGAAGGGCTGGACCTGACCCCCTGTGATGAGGACCACTGGGATGCCTGGGTGGGCGGTCTGACCTCACAGGTGAGAAGGTGTGATGGGAACCAAGAAGACTTGTGTCTTCTGACCTCGGTGTTTCACCTATCTCGGGAAATGGAGAGGGGGTCATATCTGCCACCAGTCTTCAAGGAGAATGTAGACACATTCCTCAGAGTTCCACTAACATAGTGGTTTTATCTGGTCAAAGAACTGTTTTCTTGCTGCTTGTTTTGCTTACTAGACATGTAGATAGACTTCCACATTTGTGTCTTCTGCATCCATATATTAACGTGATCCTGATGATGTCTGAACAGAGGGAGAAAGAGACACTTGATTTGGAAGAGTAGAAATGCCAAAGGAATTTTCAGTAAAAGGATACCAGCTCTTAGAAATCACATTTGTCTCCCAGAACCAGCTAAAGGCCATTCTTTGATCGCTGGTTCCTCTGTGCTTGGTTTGTATCTCTGCATCAGCCCTCATCGTTCTGTATTCTGAGTTATCTCTGTATATTCACTCATCTCTGAGGACGAGGTCCTCTTGGGAGGAGGGGGTCACGTCTTGCCTTTGTTCCTCTGGCATTGGTGCAGTGCCTGCACGTAGTGAGTGTCTGTTATCTGTGGGATGCCTAAATGGGCGAACCACATTAATGAGCATATGTCACAGATTCACAAACTCCTTAGGACCCAATTTTCTCTAAGTTTGTCTAAAAATAACCCAACAGGTAACCTCTTAAGGTCCATTTCTTTTCTTAGTTGAATGTAAAATAACATATATTTAAAGCTGTGATTATTGCATTTTAGCTTGAAAAAGAAATCTCTTTCTGGATTTGGGTCCTGTGAGCCATTAACTATATGTCACCCCAGATAGAGCGGAGCTCCTTGGGAGTTCTGTCGCTCACTGCCTTGTCTTATCCTCCTTTGAACCACCAGGGCCAAGTGTGGTTCGTAGCACGTTAGTACTGCAAAATGCAAAAAGCAAAAGTAGTAGATAGAGCATGTTGACTTTTCCCTAGAATGTCAACTTCTTGACCTGCAGTGAAAGAAGGGCTAGTTCTTGCTATGTTTTCTTTGGTGCTAGAGCCCCTGGCAGATGGCGTAATTTGATGGGGATGAGTCACCAATGAGTCTGCTTGGCCTTAAGTTGAGTTTTTGTCTAATCAGTCCTACTTCAGTTATTAGGAGATCCCTAAAAATATGGATGTTATTCCTGATTAGGGCAACAGCTAATACATTTAATAGCTTTAATTTTCAATGAGAAATATTCACATTGTGACAACATGCAAAGAATATAATCAACTCCAACTCAAGATAATCAACCCCAATGCTAGTTTTGGCCATTAGAACAAAGTTAATGCGGGTTAGGTTGAAAGCCAGCGTTCAGTCTAATGTTGATGAACATGTAGGCAAAAATTGCAAATAGAGACTTCAGTGGGAAAAATGATCTACTGGTCCCAGTTTTAAATAAAGTACTAATCTGAGCGAAACAAACAAGAAAGCAAGCACCAGAAGACTCCGCAAGACGGTCATTAGCTCCATTATTACATGGGAGGCTGTGAACAGTCAGCGGAGGGGTAATAGGAGACTGATGAGAAATTATTATTCCACGTTGGGCTTCTTTTTTACCCAAGTTGAATTCATTAGAAATAGATCACCAGGTAATAATCTGACAGTTATTGAGGGCAGTAAATCTGTGAAAGGAAAGAAAGCATCTTCACTAAAATGAAGAAAAACCCTTTCACTCGATAATCTCTCATTTTTTTCCAGAGGAAAAGAGCTCTTTTGGGCTTGAGAAGAGGACAGTGTCACATTTTCTCTTAATGATCAAAGAATCATTGTACGTATAATAACATCATCATCCAGTGAAAATCGGGTATATCACCTGTGAATCTTCTAAAGTCAGTGGACTAGTGTGTTTCTTGCATTTCCCAAGGTTCAGATAATGGTGAACTAAACCAGAAGCATCAGGCTATCACCCTCTTCGTGGTATTTGTCCTGGAGCCACGGAAGGGTCCTCAGGACTGCAGACTGTTCCTGGGTCCTCCCCCAGGACTCGGTCAAGGTTTTGGAGTAAGGGGCCTGAGTTGTATTCGTTTCCCTTGCTGTGCACTGTCTGCAGCTTTGAGGTCCTGGGGGCTGTTTCTCTTCCACACAGGCGTGGCATATGGTCAGGGAAGATGCAGTTGACCCTTTTGATCAGCGGTCCCTGGCAAACTTTGAACAGGGATGGGACTTTAGTGAACTTTCGAATGGCTGTTGAATTGGGAACAGGCTGGGTCTTAGTCACGACAATCACTTTTGCAATGGAGATGCTGCCAAAAAATATTGTCCTCCAACACAGAAGGGGAAGGATGGGTTTCTTCTGTTTTTTCTCCGAGTCTCATGTGACTGTTTCCCAGGGAAGGAATATATGTTGGGAGTGAGACACAGATGGTGGTGTCACTGAGCCAGGTGAGCAGTGGGACGGAACGGGGAGGGTGGTGTGGAGCAGGGATTCAGTCGCTGTGCCCCTTCTCTGCTGGGAATCCCTTTGCTGTAGAGAGGAGGGGGTGGTGGTTGCAGCCAAGGCCAACTTGGAAAACTTCCTTGGCTTCTCCCTTCCCCCCAGTCAGGGCTCAGGGTTTCTCTGTGAGTTAGTACCATCCTCCAGCATGCTAAGCTTATACCTGCCCCAGGACCTTTGCATTTGCTCTGCCTCTGCCAGGAATGTTCCTCCCCTGCCTCTTCACAGGGCTGTTTTTTGTTTTTGTTTTTGTTTTCAGGATCTCAGTTTATATGTTACCTTTATAGAGAGGCTCCTTCTGGCCACCATATCTAAAATAGCCCCCCAGCAGTCCCTCTATCACATCACCCTTATTTTCTGAAACTGCCTTGTTCATTAATTTTTTCTCTTTATTATTTTTGTTTTCCTCCCTTGCTCTTCCCCATGCCATCTGGAATATAAACTCATTGTCATGTGATGCTAGGAGAGCAACTAGCACTTAGCAAGTGCTTAGAAGACAATCTTCTGAATAGATGAATAACGAGCATCTTACTGTAATATAACATGTACTCCACTGCTTACCTGAATGTTTCCCCAGTAGACTATTAGCTCCTGAGGGCATGGACTGCATCTCACCCATCTTTGCATCTTCAGCACTTGGCACACCGTAGGCACTCAGTAAGTGCTGAATGACTGACTAGAGGAAAACGAGTGACCACAGGTACCTGGGAGATAAACTATGTGGATCTTTAAAAGATTGATCGGTTGATTGATCTCAACAGGCTGTTTAGCCATGATGTCATCAGTGCCTGAGGCTCATTCTTTGTGTTAACTGTCCTTAGTGTGTAGCTTCTTTCCTCCAAGTTACTTCATTGTCACAATGTAGTTATTACTGCAGCTCCAGCCATCACGTCACTATTCTTGATAGGAAGGAGGAAGAAGGGGGATGAACAGAAGGGAGGCTACCAGCTGAGCAAGCCTCCACTTAAGAAGCTTTCTCAGAGTCCCTAACAGATAACTTCTTACGTGTCATTGAAAGGAATTTAGTCACATGAATAGTCTCGGCAGAAATTGGGAAATGCGGTTTGTAAAGTGGGTACGTTGCCTTGTCCAGCAAAATTTGGGTGCTGTTAGTAAAGAGGAAGGGGAGAATGGATACTGACATGCAGCTAGCAGTCTCTGCCACCATGTATAATTGAAATTATGTACAGTCGAGAGGTTTACTGCCCATAGCATGCCAGGCGGCTCATGTAACATAACAACAGCATGGTAACTTGTTAGACTGCCCGTAAGACGTCTACCCACGGAAATCTTTTGGGCAGAGCCTCTCATGGCAGGAATGGCTGCTTAGTCTTCTAAGAAATTCCTGGCAGTCCCTGTGAATTTAGAGCAGCACTGAGCAGGTTTCTTTTGCTCTGACTGCCGGAGAAACTCCCCTGATGGTTGCGTCCGTACCCTGATGACCGGCCCTCAGCAGGACCCTCCTTCTTGGCGGGGTTTGCCTGTCCTGGTTTGCTCTCGATAGCAGCAGAAGCTCATTTCCCCATCCAGCGCTTCAGAGTGACATCCTGGGAATGCTTGTTCTCTACCACCAGGTCTTCAGCCTCTGCAGACCTTTTCTGATTCCCTTTATGATGGACCTAGCAATCTGGAAAATGAAGAGGGAGTGAGAAGCGGGTGGTCAGGAAACATAGGTGAGAATACGACAGACAGAAAGCATAACAAAATGGAAATACCTCCTGGTTTTAGTTCTAGTTTGCTTTCTGAAAGCAAATTATCTGGGAAGCTAATTTGGAAAACTGGAAAATTCTATCCACTTCAGAGAGAGAGTTTTCTAATTACTTAATTGGTAAAAAAATATTTTATAATCACAGAGGAAAGCCCATATGACAGATTAAATGGAATAGCATACACATACCCTGTGAGCAGTCAGTGCAAACGTACACAGAAACTCTGGTGCATCAGGTCTCCTGATTTAAGATTATAGCATGAGTCCTTTGGCACGTCAGACGTATATACATTTGGAGGTAAACTTTAATGAGAAATCTGAGATCTCAGTGTTTGTGGAGGGGTATTTTTTCCCTAAACTAGCTTTTAGTTCAGTACAGTGGAGCACATCTGACTGTAATCTCAGTGCTACAGGCCCCCTCAGCACAACATAGTCAACGTACAAGTCCTAAATATAAAGCTTTTATGTACTCTTAACAACTTAAATTTATCTCAATACAAAATTGACAATAGAGTAATTAGCAAAGTTGTTCTTATTAATGCCATAAACAGATAATGAAAGACATGTAGATTTCA
This sequence comes from Balaenoptera borealis, assembly GCF_965194805.1. Lineage (NCBI taxonomy): Eukaryota > Metazoa > Chordata > Mammalia > Artiodactyla > Balaenopteridae > Balaenoptera > Balaenoptera borealis. The sequence continues at coordinate 6,866,368 of NC_138871.1, forward strand.
CTTTTTTCTATTTCAAGTGTTTCATTAATCTAGCAGAAGTAGGCAGAATATCAAATGTTTCTGGAAGCTTAGTTTTAACAAATAGCTATATTTGTCCCTGTCTGGAGTTAAGAAATATTAAAGAAAATTATTAGTTTGTACTTTAATATATCATAGCCTTTCCAAAGCTGCATGTAGTTGGATGTTTCTGGGTAATTCATTCCAATTTGTTGCAAATACTTAAATGCTCCTTAGATACAGTGTTGATCTAAACAGGAAGGAACTACTGTGTAGGAAAGGGGCTTAGGTGTTCTTTAACCAAGTGAAAATGAGGGCCAACAGAGGCCTTCTTCTCTTCTAAATCAAAGAATTTAGTCATTGTGTTTATGTGGGTAGGTGAGTTAATTATAAAGACCTTTGTGCATGATGTGATCAGGAACGTTAAATGTTACTGAAGGGCATCTTAATTAAACATTTGTATTTATTTTCTGACAGAACAGAAACAACCAGGTGTGGGTTAAATAAATCGTCATCTTGACATTCTGCCCGTGTTTTAAGGGAACCAAGACAAACAGGACGATCCTTGCAGAAAAAGTTAATCAGGATGGAATCTTGCTTGTGATATTGATCCCTTGCATGTCTCACCTTCCTTGGCCATAAAGTAATAATAAAAGAATAACATTTGTATTAGGGTCCTCCAGAGACACAGAACCAATAGGGTGTGTGCGTATGTGTTTGTGTATATGTACATATACATAGACATACATATGCATACATATATAAAGAGTAAGCGTATATATATAATAGGAATGTATACACACATACACACACACATACTGTGCAAAGTAATGCACAGTATATATACAGAGAGAGAGAGATTGAGATTCATATTAAGGGATTGACTCCATGGTTGTGGGAACTGACGACCAGGCTAAAACTTGCAAGGCAGGCTGGAGACCCAGAGAAGAGTGGGTGTTGCAGTCTGTCTGACTCCAAAGGCAGTCTGGAGGCAGAATTCCTTCTTCCTCAGGGATCTCAGTCTTTTTAAGGCCTTCAACTGATTGAACGAGGCCCACCCACACTATGGAGGGTCATTTGCTTTACTCAGAGTCTTTGGATTTAAGTGCTAATCTTATCTAAAAGTACCTTCACAGCAATATCTAGCTCCATTTGGTGTTTGGCCAAATATCTAGGTACCCCATGGCCGAGCCAAGTTGACACATAAAATTAGCATCATCATCATCACTATCATCGTTATTTACGATATGCCATTTCCTATTTTAAGCACTTTACATGTATTAACTCACTGGATCCTCATTGCAGCGACATCAGATACATACTCTTACTGTACCCATTTTACAGATGACAGAATTGCAATCAGTGAGGCCAGATAACATGCCCACAGTTCTACAGCTAATCCAACTTGGTTGTGCACATCTGTCTTGCCTATAAATTTTCCTTGAAGACACGGCAGATAATTGTTCTCCTTTTGTAAGGGCTCAGTAACTGTTTACTGAATGAATGATAATGGTGACCATTTGGGGAGCAGTTACTGTGTATTGGGAAACCCTCGAAGCTTCAAGATAATTAAAGTGGGTCGGTATTTTAACTGATGGTGACACTGAGGCTCTTAGAAGCTGGGAACCTGAACAAAGGGAGCTCTGGATGATGGAACCAGGATCCACACTCTGGTGGTTTTGATCCTAAAACATCTATTAATATTCATCAGGTATGGAAAGGCTAAAGCCAGTATTAAAGTATAGATGATGCTGGAAGTACCTAAGTGACTGATACTTTCTTTTTCTAACCTTTTCCATCTAATCCAGGGGCCATGTGTTCTGGGTATTCTAGGACAGTCTCCCCAGTTATGACCGCACTCTCATAAATACTCTCATGTTTGTTAGACCATGTGTCACTAGACTTCGGATCCTTAAAGGCTTACTGTTCTCAAATCTTTTCTGTTAAGAACCCTTCTGTTCATTTAAATTATATGTCCTTTATACCTGCATCTCCTTTTTATGCTCCTGTGTATCTTTGTGAATTACCTTTTTCCTTTGTCTCCCTGCCTGTCAGACCAGCACTTCGCGGTTCTTATGTCTGTCCACCATGAAATACATTGCACTTTCCTCCTCTTTTCTTCCTGAATGTAAATAATCCTTTTAGAATGTAATTTTCGGAGTTTGCGGCCCATAAAATAGTCATAGATGTCCTTGGATCATACCTGAGTGTCTGAGGGCTCCACTTACTGAGATGTTCTGATTGTGGAGGATGCCACACACAGATGCAACTCGGGCTCGTGTCTGGACTGAGGGCAGAAAGTGTGCGCCAATAATTGTTGAAGGAAGAAACTCTTTTTTTTTTTTTTAAATAAATTTATTTATTTATTTATTTATTTTTGGCTGTGTTGGGTCTTCATTTCTGTGCGAGGGCTTTCTCCAGTTGCGGCGAGCGGGGGCCACTCTTCATCGCGGTGCGCGGGCCTCTCACTGTCGCGGCCTCTCCTGTTGCGGAGCACAGGCTCCAGACGCGCAGGCTCAGTAGTTGTGGCTCACGGGCCCAGTTGCTCCACGGCATGTGGGATCTTCCCAGACCAGGGCTCGAACCCGTGTCCCCTGCATTGGCAGGCAGATTCTTAACCACTGCGCCACCAGGGAAGCCCAGAAACTCTTTTCTTGATGAAGGTCATTAGTACCTTAAATAGTGTTTGCCTTTCCGACAAGTGTGTTTGCACTTTGTAAGTCCAGTGATTTCTCCCCGTGAGCCAGCATCTTCAAACAAAACGAATGCACCCTGATTCCTTTTCCCTTCTCTGGGACTTCTGAATTTGAGGTTAGATTTGGTTCCTTTAATATTGTGGAACTTCTCCTTAGTGTTCTAAAAAAATTAGAACATGAAGTTACAGGCTATAAACTGCGTAAGCACAGGCCCAAATGGCATTTCCTCCCGTCTGTGTAGGAATGTTCGTGGATTTGACAGATAACAGGAATGCCTTGATTCTGTAATCCTCCTGGTAGCTGCTTGAACATCTCTCAGAAACTCAGCTGGCTTCCTTGTCACTTCAGTTCCTGGGTGGTCTCTTTAGGGTAAAACCCATCATCAAAGCAGGCCAGGTGCTGGCACTCAGCATATGAAGCCGTCAGGAAGTGATCCTCTAGATTTCCTGGGGACTCCTGCCCACATAGCAACACCAGGCCATGGTAGCTGCGGTGCCTCAGGTGAGGGATTAGCTGAGCCTCGTGTGGTGAGCTCATGCTAATCCTTCTGTACCAGCGAACTTACATCCTCTAATTAATACCCAGCTAATACCCAACTTCGTTTCCCAAAAGGCTGTAGTCTCTGAACGATAATAGCAAGGAAGAAGTAGAAGGGGGGAAAAAAAAAGAAAAACACAGGAGTGTTGGGTTACACTTCCTTTTCCTTCCAAGCATCTTGGAAAATTCTCTTTCTCTCTAGCTCTCTCCCTGGACATTCATCTATATATCTATCGATCTGTCAGTTTACCCATCTGTCGATCAACCTATCTATCTATATATGTGCCAAGATCAGCCAATGAGTATGTGTGTTTTTCCTCTTCTGATTTTGGAGGCCATTTTTACTTTTTGTTTGAATTCATTTTTTTACTTCCCACCTCCTTCCCTTTCTTCCTTTTGCTTCTGTTGATGGAGAATGAGTAACTGGATTATTTACCAGGAAGGCTGTTAATTCGAAGTCGGATTGTTTCAAGCAAATGTTCTCAGCTCCTTCCTCCATGTTGTTCAACACTTTGATACCTTACTTTCTGATAACCTTCAGAGGAATGGAAAGAATTGAAGTGTATTCAAATCGTGAGTGTTTTCAAAATAGAGTGGTGGGAGAGTTTGGGGACAGACTGTAGGCTTTTCCATATGGGGCTGTTTGTAGGGTCCTAGAAGCACCCGTGTGGTGGTGCTAACATCTCTGAAAGTTCTCAGCCATCAAATGGAACATAAGATCACCACCCTCGTGCGGGCGGGATGGCCTGCCGTTCTCTCATTTCCAAACATCTCTGGAAATGTTTGAGTTTCCTTCTTTCTAAATTGTAGCCACGAGGGTAGTGAGAATATGTCTCTTCTCAGTCAGGCTCATGGTACTTTATTATCCTCAGTACTTAATTCTTTTAAAGAAGTTCCTTAAAGAAAATGTCTGCTTCCTTCTCTCCCATTTGAGTTATAAACTGCTTATTCAATATTTGTATGGTGAATGAATGAATGACTGAGGGGGAGAAGTCTGTCTGGCTAAGTACAGTAAGAAGGAGTTTTCCAGAAAGCACAGCCCGCCTCTAATATGCAAGGTCGGGGATGACAAATAGGTTATATTTCGTGTTGCAGTGGCAGCTTATTATAAACTGCTTATTCAATATTTGTACGGTGAATGAATGAATGACCGAGGGGGAGAAGTCTGTCTGGCTAAGTACAGTAAGAAGGAGTTTTCCAGAAAGCACAGCCCGCCTCTAATATGCAAGGTCGGGGATGACAAATAGGTTATATTTCGTGTTGCAGTGGCAGCTTATTGGTGGTGGTGGGTGCCAGGAACACTGTGTTGAGAGGGATTCTGAGGTGTCTCCAAGGTTCTGGAGGAAAGAATGCCACCCGTGCTGGAGGGGGCATTTGCCTTCCTTGTGCCAAAGCTAAACATTAGGTGACCTCCCTTTTTCAGACATAAAGATGTCAGGTTTTTAAGAGGGGTGTAAACACACCTCTCTCTTACTGTCCTGGATTCAGAACTAATTGAGGAATAAAACATAAGCAGTGGATGTAGGTGGAAATCTCAGCTGATAGGGCGGATAAGAGAAGGTGGTCTTTGATGTGTCTCTCTTCTCGGAATTAAACATTCCAATCCCAGTGGGCTCAGGTGATGCTGGAAACCACAGCTTCTCCTGAGAGGCCGGGTGAAGCTTCCTGCCTGGTGCGAGAGCAGAACGAATGCACCAGAAGGACCTGGCGCTGCTCCCTCTCCCTTAGGCAGTAATAGGAAGAGGTTGCCCTGCCTGAGGCTGGAAGTGCTGCTTCCCAGCTGGTCCCTTCTGAGCACTGGAGTGCAAGCTTGCTCCCCTGTGGGTCAGAGAGAAGAGGGGAACTCTAACAGGGTAACCATTTGTATGTAAACATCTGTTGTTAACACAAGTTGTCTAGAAAGTCAACAGGATCTACTCTCTCGCTGTCCCTGGACCAGCGCAGCCCTCACTGTTGGGCTAAGCTCACGGCATCCCTGCCCCATCCCGCGGGCGGAGGTTTGTCAGGACTTTCCTCCTCTGACCTTCCCCTGCTGCTCTGCCCCTCTGAGAGGTGATCTGCTTTTGTGGTCTTGGGCTGCCGCTGAGGCCCTTATGGACACATGTGCAGCACCTCTGAGGTCCTGTAGGTCCCTCTGTTGTTTTAGGGAATTGCCTTTGTAGCTCTTTATGTGCTGGGTCACAGAGGAGCCTTCTCAGAAACGTTTTTGACGTTCAGCACTTTATGAAAACTCACATAACTTCTGTTCACCTTCTAGACCTGGAAATGTGCAGTTGATAGGTCAGTGTCAAAATGTCCAACCATGGGACTAAAAGAGAACTGTAGGCTTCATCTAGACCTCACTGTCCCCTCCAGTGAAGTGGTGGGGAGAAGCATCAGGAACCAGAAGCCCAGCTTCTGATGGGGAGACTTCATGCAAGGCTTCCGCTCCTCACTCTGTTGTGTCATATGTAAGGCCCCTTTCAATTCCTCATGCTGTCATTCTAAACCATTCCAGAGGCATGATTGGCTACCCTAGAGATGCTGGTGCTTCCTCCCCAAGCCTGGAGTACCCACGGGGCATTGTGCATAGGTCACAGATTCAAGGAAGGTCGTGATGCTCAGCTGGGTTGACACTAGTATTAAAGCCTGTCTCCCTCCTGGGACTATCCTATTCCTAACACCTCCAGCCATCTTTAGTTGTCTGCTCTACCAGCTCTCAAGGCTCATGTTTAAGAGTCTTTCAAATGCTTACCCTAAGTACCACCACCTCTAGTTTAAGCTCATTGCTTTCTTGATGGGTCCTCAAAGGAACTTTCTCCAACTCATCCCCAAGCCTTTAGTTTTTAGAATGTTGTGTTTGTTTAAAAGAGATCTCAGATGAAATGCATCACCAGTGGTGCAGGGCTGAAAATTTCCACACTACCTTCTTCTTTCCATTACACTCCTTTCTGGAAATATACATTTGTTCTGATTGTGAACATATATATTTATTATCTGACAAGCAAATCTGATTTGCCTTTCTATGAAATTACTTCGTTGCAGTGCAACTCTTAGGAGCATATTTAACGTCAATAAGAAAAAAAAAAACCCCACATTATTGAAACTGAATATTTTGATCATGAATAGAACAAGAAGATCTGTGTAGCACGATGGAAAAGTTAATTGGAAAATATGATTAACTCAGAAGTCCACAGGGTCCCATGGAGACTGTTTCCCTTGCTGTCTCTCTGTGTAGCCCTTTAAACTGTTGAAGATGCAGTCTCTGATCCTAAGATATGCAACTGACATTGAAGAGTGTTTTGTACATGCCAGACATGGATGAATTCGAGAAGCCGTCCCTGCCCTCCTAGTTCGTCCAGTTTAGCCGGGCAGACAGAGTTTGTAAGGTGGCACAGTGTCCCATGTACAGTACTTTCCGTGAGCAGGGGAAGTCAGCGCCATTCGACAGGCCCCTTGCACAGTTTGCAGGCAGTGCTCTGGCGCACGTGGTGTGGGAAAGGCTGTTAATACATGGGATGCCTGTGGAGTGCAACATTCTCTTAGCAGTGGCTGCTACTTGCCCCACAAAACTGGAGAGTGCTCTGTTACCAGATCTTTTTTTTTAATCAGCATAAAATCCGGAATGAGGAGAAATATCTTCTGAAATGCTCTTTCTCAAAGAGAAAAATGAGCAGAGTCAGCTGTATCATCTATGCACTGATTGTAGTGCTAAATTAGGGAAGATAAATGCACCTAATTTATAGTTACAAAGACTGCGCTGTTTAACGTCTCGTTTCCCATGGACTGAAGAGGGTACATAGCAAACCTCACGATGCAAATTACTTATAGTGTGTTTCTATAAATCAAACAACGACAAAAGTATCACAGTGATCTCTAAACAGTACCCATAAATAACGGTGGCTTTAATTACGCACTCAGTGAAATGAAAAAAAGCAAAGAATCCATGGGAGGTCTTCCAGCACCTCAACCAGCCCTCAAAGCTGGGGTCCTTCTGGGCTGGTACCCAGAAAGGTCCAGTCTCTTCTTGGCTGTGAATTCAATACCTTGCCCTCCCTTCAAAAGGAACTGTACCCTGTGGCTTCCCTTGGTGGCCACCCTGAGGGTTCTTTGCGGACAGCGCATGCAGACTGCTTTGCTTGACACCCCAGCGAGTGGCTTGAGCTCAACAACTATTCAGTGAATGGAGACTCTGAGCACCTGACCCATCACACTCAGGGCATGAAGCCAGCAAAAGTAATGAGATGGGAGGACGCCACTGTATTTATTTCATCATTTTGTTGACTTGTTATAAAGCACACCGATCCTGGGGTCATGATAATCCTTGCTTATTCAGTGTCTTAAAACTATGATGTGGCACATATATACAATGGAATATTACTCAGCCATAAAAAGAAATGAAATGGAGGTATTTGTAATGAGGTGGATGGAGTTAGAGTCTGTCATACAGAGTGAAGTAAGTCAGAAAGAGAAAAACAAATACAGTATGCTAACACATATATACGGAATCTAAGGAAAAAAAAAAAAAAAAAAGGCCATGAAGAACCTAGTGGCAAGACGGGAATAAAGACACAGACCTACTAGAGAATGGACTTGAGGATATGGGGAGGGGGTGGGGTGAGATGTGACAGGGTGAGAGAGTGTCATGGACATATATACACTACCAAATGTAAAATAGATAGCTAGTGGGAAGCAGCCGCATAGCACAGGGAGATCAGCTCGGTGCTTTGTGACCACCTAGAGGGGTGGGATAGGGAGGGTGGAAGGGAGACGCAAGAGGGAGGAGATATGGGAACATATTGTATATGTATAACTGATTAACTTTGTTATAAAGCAGAAGCTAACACACCATTGTAAGGCAATTATACTTCAATAAAGATGTTTAAAAAAAAAAAAAACTATGAACCATTGACAAGATTATGAAATTTAAGGAGAAAAAAAAGCAGACTCATTCAGCGACTTTAAACCCTCTTTTATATGAATTTCAATTCCAAGTCTTAAACTCACGGTGGTTAGAACTTGAGTATGCGAAAGTGTAGGCAAGTTACTAAATCCCACCCAGATGTGCTGTGAGGGCAATTGTAAGCACACACCTCTCAGGTCTCATGAAGGCCTCCCAGACATGAGGCTAGAGAGAACATAGATTGAGAAACGTAGATTGGAGAATGTAGACTGAGAAACGTAGATTGGAAAATACATACGTTTGAGCTTGTGTTTTGAAGCTAACTTCCAGGGTCCCAGTGGGAAACTTAGCCCATTAATGGCTGGTGCTTTAAAGAAACATAGAAGCCCCTCAGCTAGTCTTCCCCTCCCCCCATGGACCTGCCCATGGATCTATGTAGCAGGTACAAGCATTAATCAACACTTCTGAACCCCAGTCACAGATCACCTTTGATCAGAAGCCTGGTTGGTCCTAGCGTGTGGAAATGTAGGAGTTAAGTAAAAGAGAGAAAGCGGGAGAGAGGGAGGGAAGGAGGGGGAGAGAAAGCCAGATGAAGGGATGGAAGGAGGTGGGGAGCCTAGCTCGCCTGCCACAGAATTTTCTTCTCCTGTCTCAAAACAAGTTCCTGGCACATTCAGGTGACCGCATGGTGTCCATGGCTGGGGTCAGGGCTCAGTCTGGACCCTGAGCCTGGGGACTGGCATGCAGGGGCCCTGTTGAAGACACAGCTGACAGCACAGCTGACCTTGAACTTTGAACCCAAATTACTGAGTGTGCTTCCTGGGGACCCGCTGTTTGTTTACCTCTGCTTGTCCGCCTTGTTAACAGATTGCAGTCCTTGGAAGAAGAATGATTTTTATTTCATTCTTCAGATATGAATTCTTCTTTTATCCTTTCCTGGCAGGGTTTGGGTAAACTGAGCTCATCCTGTCAACCTCAACTGTGGGTTGAACACTCTCTCAGCCCAGAGTCAGCATTTCCTTTAAGTTTAGATAGATGCTGGTGTGTAGGTCTGTGGCAGTCATTGTAGAATCCTGAAAATAGTTTATCTGCGTAAATATCCCAGGATTTTCTGCTTTTCTTGAATTTGTAACATATGAAGAAGTCAGTCAGATGCTCATTAAAAAAAAATAAAAATTCTCTGTGTATGATAGTACATTTCCCTCTGCTTCTCCTTCACTGAACATGTCAAAGTCTATTTTGAAGTGATTCTCATTCTCAGATATTTGTTGGCATTCCAGCCTCTTCAGTTGTTTAGAAATGCTATTTTAAAGCTATTTTGGTTGTAAAATGTTATACTGAAAGCACATTTATTTTAAAAATTTTGAATTGCTTTTTATTTTATTGCACTGTGTACTTGAATCGAAATCAAGTGAGGGCAGTGCCTTGTGATATCAGAAAGTGCTTTGTTCAAAGAGGGCATTTTACTGTAAGAAGGCATGCTTTTGATTAAAGTGGTTTTTCAGATGATTAATACAAGTTCTAGGGAACAAGAAACTAGATTCATTTAAAAAAAAATAACTGAGGTCAACATAAAGTTAAAGTTATATCAAAGGAGGTAGGCAGTCAGACTTAATGATACAATGAAGGAATATATACTTTCTTCTTGAACTGAGTCTGTCCATGGACTTAATTAATTTCAATTATGTGACATAATCGGTTGTGAGTTTTCTCATACTTAGCAGAGTTTTTACTTCCATTTACCCATGCCATTTCTTAAACATAGGCCAAAATATCTTTTTTTTTTTAACGTCTTTATTGAAGTATAATTGCTTTACAGTGATGTGTTAGTTTCTGCTTTATAACAAAGTGAATCAGCTGTACCTATACATATATCCCCACATCTCTTCCCTCTTGCGTCTCCCTCCCTCCCACCCTCCCTATCCCACCCCTCTAGGTGGTCACAAAGCACCGAGCTGATCTCCCTGTGCTATGTGGCTGCTTCCCACTAGCTATCTATTTTACATTTGGTAGTGTATATATGTCCATGCCACTCTCTCACTTTGTCACATCTTACCCCTCCCCCTCCCCATATCCTCAAGTCCATTCTCTAGTAGGTCTGTGTCTTTATTCCCATCTTGCCCCTAGGTTCTTCATGACCATTTTTTTTTTTAGATTCCATGTATATGTGTTAGCATACGGTATTTGTTTTTCTCTCATAAAAAGAAACGAAGTTGAGTTATTTGTAGTGAGGTGGATGGACCTAGAGTCTGTCATACAGAGTGAAGTAAGTCAGAAAGCCCAAAATATCTTAAACTGATCTAAAATATATTTTGTATTTTTTTAAAAAGGTGGCTTTAATCTATAGCATTTAATCCAAGTCAGGAAGGTTTGGTTTCTGTGGTGTTTATATGATTTGTACGTAGCACACTGCTGTGCCATGTGTTTTGTGATCTGAGTTTTATAGTCAGAGGCTGTTGCACCTGAGAGAGTTGGTCTGAACTCACTCCCAACTGATTTGACAGATCCCTTAGTGGTGAGATGATAAAATTCTTTCTTCAGGTGAATTGAGGTTGGACCATCACAAGCCACAGAGGGGTATTACTTTATTATCCAGCAAATCGCCAAGTCCTGCCAGAGGACCCGTGTCTTGTTTTCTGGCTTCTTTCTATGTTTCCTATTGAAGAACGCTTAGAACTGGCCTTATTTACCTGAAGTGATATGATAAAAAGAGTGACCTCACTTAGTTTATACAGATACACTAAGCTTTTGAAGCAAGTTTCTTTTATCAGTCAGTGGCTTTTAATAAAGTTCCTCTGGATACTGGCAAACAAAGTCTGTTTGTTCTAGTTTTGTAAATATAATTAGGTGAATACATTCTATGAAGATGACCTATAAATATCACTTGCAAATATCTATGTGGACAAAGAGCTTTAGGGAACTTGTGTTTAAGGAAGAATCCCCGGCTTCATGTTGTGTGTATTAAAAAGATTGACATAATGCTGTTCTGCCACCGTTTTGAGGTTTTTGTGAAGTTGCTTAGCCTGAAACTTTCATTTCCTTTCCCGTATTAGTACATCTGTCCCACAATAGCCTAATGGACCCTGAAGCATGAAATAGCCTCTCATGTGCTCTGTGCTACCTCCATGTACATTCATGGTTCTCTGATCAGGACATTTCATATTTTGAAGGTTTGGAACCTGGAGAGGCTCTGGGGCTGGATTGCTTCCAGCTCAATCCAACTCAAAAGTTTCTAATTTGGAAACTTTGGAAAATCGTTTACTCACTTCTAAGCCAGTGTCCGTCTGCACAAGAAGAGGCATAATGAGAAGTAGGGAATTGAGAGGTGCAGTTTTCAGCCCCTTTCCTTCAAGGTAGCAGGCGTCCACCGCGTTCAAGAGAGTCCAGTACCACCTTGCACATCACTTTACACCCCGAGTGTGGGAACCCCCAGGAGCTGGTCGGAGACTCGGTAGAAATTGATCTAGGTCGGCATATCTGCTAAGATGCTTTTTTCTAGAGGTTTTGGAGATTTACATTTGTGGGCGACATCCTGATTGATTTGACTTCAGAGCTTTTATTTTATTTGAAAAAGTATTTAACCTGTTATATAAGCAGAGGAGAGAAATCAGGTTTCGAGCAGGAGATCAATGGAAGCATGGTTCAGTGTGTATGGTGTGTTTGAAGCAAGTTGTTGCATAATAAAAGCACAGGCCGTTTTTCATCCTCTGCGACCCTGTAGGGGCGTCAGGCTTGCCCCTTCGTGCAGGTCCTGCATGTCTGAAGCGCTTTGCACATCCTCTGGAGCCGTTAGACTCAAAGTCGGTCTGTGGGGTGAACATTGTACTTAATCAAAACTGTCCTTGAGACACGCTCAACCTCCCCTGAAGATGAGTTTATGCCTGTTCTAACATACCCAGACCTCCCCCTGTGCATGGGTAACAGGTGTGCATAAAGTAGTCATGTGGGAAGTGGGTGGTTGGGGTGTAGGGACTTTGTTGTATGAAAAATATGGATCTTTAAACAGTAGAACCCAACTCAGTGCGGGGAAATGAGAAGCATAAAGAACTTGCACCTGAACGTGGACCAGTAGGTCCCCCTGTTCTCACTTCAGATGTGCTCTGGTCACGCGTGCTCATTGTAGAGACACGGCCGGTGGAATCAGTAGATGCTTCAGTGACTGTCGTGCTCTTGCACCCATGCGTTTGCACTTTCCTCCTTGGCTCTTACTAGCTCTCTCCGTTTCTTTTCCAGGTGTAGATATTTGGATTCTGGTATTGAACTTACTGGTTTATGTTACAACTGGGACCCCACGGCGGGGTGCCCCGTGAGGATGAAGGGCTGTGAATTATTCATTTCTGTATCCTCAGCTCCTCACACAGCTGAATTGGGGCTCAATAAATGTTACCAAAATGTGTGTATGATGACTTCATTTTCCTGTGAGCAGCCTTTGCAGATATTAATTAAAATGTCTGCATAGACTGCGCAGCTGCCTATAGCATAAAAGGGACATCAGCTTACCCACCAGCGTTACCAGTTCCTGATCCACGGTTGTGAGATCTTGGATGATACCCTGTTAATAAACAGCTTCCTGGGAATGGAAGCTCAGCTGCTGGGTCTGAGAACAATATGGGCTGTTGAACTGAACAAACATTTACTGTGTCCTTTTGTGTGCTGAGCTGATGTCAGGGTCTTCCGCCATGTTCTGTGTGTGCCCTCTACCTGCACTTGACCTCTGACCTGCTCCATCTACCAGGACAGTCTCAGCAAAGGCAGGCACCCTGGGGAAGCCCAAAAAGGAAGGTCATAGGTAGTGGAAGGCTGAGATCTCAGCACGCTCTTTCTTCATTTTTGAGTCATCTTTTCATCTGCCCAAGACTAATCGCAGAGTATCCATTCCACAGACTTTGATTGGGTACCTACTGTGCGCCAGGCACTGTGCCGTCTGCTGAGAACACGTTTGACGTTAATGTGTGGTCCTTGACCTCAAGGAGATCCAAAGCAATAGACGTAAATTCCAAGATCTGCTCTGTGGCAATGAAATTTATTCCTTGGAAGGGATTGCATTCATCAATAATAATAAGCACATTCTGTAGGAAAATCTCACTGCTGAGCTTGAAAAAATAAAGATTGATCATCCATGCCAAGACTGAAGTAAATGTTAATGAGTCAGTAGGAGCAAAAGGAAAAAAAAAATTGTTGTAATAATAATGATGATGATGATTATAATAATAATAACGAAAATCGTAATAAAAACCTTAGTCATTTGCATTTGATGCTGTAGTTCTAAAATAGAAATTCCCTTTTGGAGTGTGCGGCATGGAAAAAATTAAGTTGATGAAATGACATTTAGGTTTTATGTGTCATCTTAATAGTTTCTAAATCTGAAACATAGCATGTGATAGAGTGTCCTCATAATGTTGCTGTTTTTGCCAGATCAGTGCTGAGTTTCTAGCAAAAGCAAAGATGAAGTGAGGTTTGAGTTTACATGTAATGTGACAGATGGAAGAGCGGTGATAGTCATGAGGAAAGGGATTTTCACTCCCTCCCTTTCCTGATAACCGCAGTCCTCTCACGTGTTCTAGACTGAAATGAGAAGGTCAAGGGTACAGCTCTTGTTGAGTGAGCACTGATGCTCGCAGGGTGCCGTGCTGAGCACTGTGGGAAGAGTAGACAGAAGAATAGACGGAGACCACACGCGCCTTAGACGTAAACCGTAGATCATCGCAGGGTCACGGGCGAGCTGTGACAGGGATGCGGGCTGGGATGGGAGTAGGAAGGTCAGTTTCTTTGGGGGCTCTAGGAAAGCAACTCACAGGAGGTGACCTGCAAGTAGAACCTTGAAGGCTGTGTGAGATGGTGTTAGCTGAAGAGGGAGGAAATGCATTGTTGACTGTGTGTGTGTGTATCTGTGTGTGTGGGCGCGTGCATGAGTGTGTTCTTTCCTAAAGCACTTAACCCCCTGAGGCAGGGACCAGGTCTCAGTCCCCGAAGAAATTCCCTCAATCCCCAAGCTGATGTAGGGCACAAAAGTTTGTTCAGTAGTACTTATGGGAGGGCCAGGGCCTGGAAGCTTGCGGGGAGGGGGTAGGGACGTTACAGCAAACTAGGAGGAGCGGCTTGAGTTGGATAAATGAAAGGTACTCCTTCTTTTGAGGACCCTCTCTGGCAGGCTGATTAACACAGGAGCCCCCTCCCCACAGACCTCACCTCAGCCACCTGCGCTAATCCTCTCCTGCTCATTCCACAGTCAGAAAGCAGAGAGGTTTCTTAAAGTGGGACTTTCCTACCCTTTACATATGATTTTTATTCTTGACCTTGGTTTAATTGTCATGGTAAGAGTTGCAGCATTAAAAATGTATTCTATGTTGTGAATGCAGAGACACAACACACACACATTTAACATATTTAGTACAGTACATGTATACTGGGGTAGATCAGAGTATCTTCTTTTTCCTTTTTTTTTTTTTTTTAAGCTATGTAAATCTCAGAAACCAAGGAGGCAGAAATTTTCTATTTGGGGAGTGTATTTTTCCCAAAGCAAAATTGAATTTTTATTGGAAAAGAGCTGTGGGACAAGTCCTTTCAAAATACATCTGATTCAAATGATGTACGCAGACGGCATCGTAGGTATGTTTTACACCATTGAACTGCTGTTGTCACTTTGTGCTTTATCTCTTTTGAATGGATTCGTTGGACCTCACTCTCCACTCAGCTAGAATTCAAAAGATCCTCGTCATCTTTAATTGTTCCTTTTGCAAAAATACAAATCAGCTCCTAAGTTTATAGAACTTGTAATTATGGCTCTTGAGAATACTTGGGTAGAATGTGAAATAAAGTACTTCTTGATTCTTAAGCCCAAAGCATATTTCTTTCCTGCTATTCTATATGCTTTTCAGTATTGAAAGCTTACATCTAGAACTTGACCATCTGAACTCTGGTAAGCATCACAAATACAGTTCAGACCAGAGTCCTTACTGATACTTTGTACACACAATCCAGTAACTCCTTAAGAAGCCGTTGAACTTGGAGCAGTGCGGCATTTGGTCTGAAGAGAGGGCAACCGTGAGAAGATACGGGTGGATCAAAGTTAAACAGAACCCAATTCCGCCTTATCTTCAAACTTCCCCTGTGTTACCGCATCTAGCGTGGAGCGAAGTTACTGCCATGTGTAACTCCCATGGGGTGAGGAACAGAGTTTGCTTAAAATACATTGTGTCTGGCATGGTGGTTTCAAACTCTCCCAAAGGTAGGGTTGCGGAGGTGGCGCTCTCTGTTCTTTTCCAGCGTTTGTAAACTGTGAAGCCTTTATGAGGCTGATGCTCTGGATGGGCGTATTGGGAATGCATGGCACATCCATCAATATAGTAACATCAGAGAAGCCTTTCAGGGGCGCTCCGCAGAGCCCTCGCTGAAAACTCCAAAAGGCTGAGCAAAAAATATATATATATACACCACCATTCCATGAGAAGTGGCCAAAGGACGGGAACTATGAAATAGGCTTATTTCAGCCCCAGAGGTAGGAAGGAGTCCAGGCATAAGGAGAAAAAACATGTTAAATTGAGAACTTACAATGGCTCTTAACTTCTTAGGAACTGTGTTACCATTCTCTTAATCGGGGTATAATTTGCACACAGTGAAATGTTCAGTTATTAAGTGTGCCTTTCAATCAGTTATGGTAAATGCAAAGGCTAAGGGCATCTTCCACGTGCATGTGTCCAATCAGTTCCCTGGTCCCCAGAAGCAAGCCTTGATTCTTGATTTGATTTCCATCACCATAGGTTGACTCTGACCCGCTTTAGAATTTTGTAGAAATGGGATCATACAGTATGTACCTTTTATTTCTGGCTGCTTTTTACCCAGCATAATGTTTCTGAGAGTCATCCATATTGTTGCCTGTATCAGTAGTTGTTTGTTGTTTTTTTTTTTTTCCATTGATAATGAAAAATCCACTGTATGAATGTATCACAGTAGATTGATCTCTTGATGGAAATCTGAGCTATTTCTAGGCTTGGGTTACTATGAATAAAGCAGCTATGGACACTGTAGTTCAGAGCTTTTTGTAGGCATATGGTTTGATTTCTTTTGTATAAATACCTAGTAATTGACTTGTTGGGTTGTAGAAAAGATTGTGTTTAACTTTTTAAACTGCAAGAGATTTCCAAAGTGACTGTACCTTTTTATACTTGATCAGCGATATTGAAGAGTTTTGGTATTCCACATCCTCGTCAACATTTGGTGGTGGTAGACTTTTTCATTTAATCATTCTAGTGGGTGAGTTGGTATCTCATTGTGTTTTTAATTTGCATTTCCCAGATGGAAATAATAATGAACACTTTTTCATATGCTTATTGACCATTCGCTTATCTTCATTTATGAAGTACCTCCTCAGGTCTTTTGCCTGTCTTCTAGTGTGTTGTTATTATTATTGTTTATTAGGGATCAAAGTATTTTTATGTACTAGATACAAATCAATTTTTGGATATCTGCATTGCAGATGTTTTCTCCCATTCTGCAGCTTACCTGTTCATTCTCTCGATGGTACTTTTTTATGAACAGACATTTTAAATTTTGATGAAATCCGATTTTTTTCTTTTATGTTTTATTCTTTTCTGTACTCTCTCTAAAAATCTTTGCTTACTTCAACATCATGAATTATTAGTCTATACTTTGTTCTAATGGCTTTTGAGAAACTAATTTTGAAATCATTTTAGATTTACAGAGGAGTTGCAAAAGAGAGTACACTGAGTGCCTGCATACCCTTCACCCAGCTGTCCCTGATGTTAACATCTTACATGAGCATGGTACAATGATCAAAACCAAGAAATTGGCATCAGTACAATATATTTAGTAAATTTAAGTAAAAGGTCCTTGTGGTGTTCCAGGATCCCATCCGGGACACCATGTTGCATTTAGTTGTCATGACTCCTTAATGTTCTCTAGTTTGTGACAATTCCTCAGTCTTTCCTTATATTTTATGACCTTGACATTTTGGAGACTACTCCAGAAGTTTTGTAAATACCCCTCAATTTGGGTTTATCTGAAATTGTTCTCATGATTAGGCTGAGGTTTTGGATGACTTGGGACAGTGAACGCTACAGAGGTGATGTACCCTTCTCATTGTTTCCAATAGTTTTTATTGCTGTCATTTTAGCTCTTATGTTTAGGTCTATGATTGTCTCAAATTTTATTTTTGTGTATATTCTTTTGAGAGAACCCTGCTGGGATCTTGGCTGGAATTGTTTTGAGTCTTTAGATCAACTTGAGAAGAATTGACATCTTAACAATATTAAGTTTTTCAATTCATGCATTCATGGTATGTCTTTCCATTTATTTAGGTCATCCTTAATTTCTCTCAGCGATGTTTTAGAGTTTTGGTATAAAGATCTGACATGTCTTTTGTTACATTTATTCCTAGGTATTTGGTATTTTTTATACTTTTATAAGTAACACTTTTAGCGATTTTTATTGCTAATATATTGACTTTATATCCTGTGACATTGCTGAGTTCATTTGTCAGGTCTAGTAGTTTTCTTGTAGATTTATTCAGACTTATGTACACAGTATGTCATCACTGAATAAAGAAACTTTTGCTTCTTCCTTTCCAATCTGTATGACTTTATTTCTCTTGCTTGTCTGATTGCACTGGCTAGGACCTCCGTAAAATGTTGAATAGAGGTGGAAAGAGTCGACATTTTTTCTTATTCCCAACCTGAGGGGGAAACATTTAATATTTCCCTGTTTAGTGTTGTTAGCTGTAGTTCTGTTTGTTTGTTTGTTTTTGTGTTTTGTTTTGTTTTTTTGGTGTCCATTACAGGCTGAGGAAGTTCTCCTCTTTCTAGTTTGCTGAAAGTTTTTCATGTAAATGGGTGTTGTAACACAAATGGGTTATGTTTTGGACATAAGTGGATGTGTCATGTGCTTTCTCAGCATCTACTGAAATGATCATATGAATTTTCCCCTTTAATTTGTTAATACAGTGAACTACATTAATTGATTTCCAACCTTTAATCCCTGGATTAAACTCTACATGGTTATAGTATATTATCCTTCTTTGTATATTTCCAGATGGTTTGATAATATTTGGTTAAAGATTTTTTATATTGTTGTTCATGAGGGATTTTGATCTGTAATGTTCTTTCCTTATCTTTGGTTTTGATACCAAGATTATAATGACTTCATAAGATGAGTTGGGAAATATTCTCTTCCTTATTTTCTAAAAGATTGTGTGTGACAGGTATTATCTGTGATTAATTTTTGAAAGAATTTAACACTAGAAACATTTAGTCCTAGAGTTTCATTCTGGGAAGTTGTTTAATTACAAATTCAATTTCTTTAACAGATACAACATTATTCAGATTTTCTATGTCCTTTTATGTCACTTTTGGTAAGTTGTATCTTTCAAGGAATTTTTCTATTTCATCCAGGTTGTCAAATTTATTGGCATAAAGTTATTAATGATACACCCTCATTAGGCTCTTAATTTTTGTATAATTTGTAGTTATGGTCACTGTTTTATTCTTAATATTGATAATTTCTGTTTTCTCTGTCTTTTCTTCATCTTGATCAGTATTGTTAGGTGGTTATCAATTTTATCAATCTTTTTAAAGAACTGACTTCTGGCTTTGTTGATTGTTTTTCTGTTTGTCAGTTTTCCATTTCATTAATTTCCTCTTATTTTTATTATTTTCTGTCTTTTGCTTCAGGTTTAATTTGGGAAACTGTATTACTTTTAACATCCTCCTTAATGGAATTACTAATTAGTAAGGAGAAAAAAGAGATTAATTAGTATGAAAAATTTTTAATAGGGAATACTTCTTTTATGAAAAATATTACAGTTAAGTTGAACTTAATATGAGTTTTCTAAATATGAGCAAAGTTCACCTGTTAGATGTCTACTAAAATACTCTGAACAAGCATGGGTGCCCTGGTCCTGATGGCAGCTGCCCACAGGATTGGATTAGTTCATAGACTGAACCACAACCCTTTCTAGAATTGGAAAAGTAATGCCTCCTGAAAGATATATACAAGAGGGCATACAACAGATTTTCTTCACACAATTAAATTCATTTGAAACATGAAAATTATACATCTAGTTTTAATTGATGTGTTCAACCGTGGGCATTGATGTGAGAAATATGGTAATTACACTTAAGAGATAAACATTAATAGTTTTATGCTCATGAATCATCCGTAAAAGGATTAGGTGCCCCCAGTGTTTTTCATCCGTGTCCTTTATGGGGGAGAACATTAACAGTGGAGGGGAATGATTCTAGACTACCACTAAGAATGAATGATTATTGTCTATATTCATAAAAATCAGATGGTAACTTAAGGTATACCATAAAGCAGTAACAATAATGATAAGGATTAATAACACTTCCTGCTTTTCAAAGCGTGATAACCAGGCTTTTTCATGCCCCAGATGAAAAGTACCTTTTTTATGGGGCCATAGGGGGGATATAGAAGTTTTGTGCAAAAGTGGTTTTGGATGACAAAGAAGGGACTAAGCCTCCAAGTTTAGACTTCATATGGAACTTTGCTACTAAATGTTATTGCTGCTGTTCTTTTTCATAATAAGCTTTGAAAACAAGACTGAAATGTATATAAAGTTGGCCCTTGGAGGCTGCTTCTCTTAGGTTTTGGTTTCAAGTGATGCTTGTACTTATCCTTCATTCCACACTAACACATCACTTCTATAAGGTAGCCTTTAGGTCAGCATTTTCTATGGCCGTTGTTTAATGCTTATTTGGGATATGTGTGTTCATCTCACCTCATAAATATTTCTGGTCAGAAAGAATGAATGCAGCAATCCAAAGTTATTAAAGAATTAAAGATAGGAGCATTTAATATTACAAGCACTGATGCTCGCACAGATGCTTTTCTGATAGTGGCACCATCTTTGTGGAAGGCAGGAGTGGAACACGGTGTGTGGTGACTTGGTCAGTAGTCCTGATCCCCAGTGTGTGTCTAAAGAACTAGGAATTGGTTAATGAAGATGTTCGTTAGTAGAGTTTTTTTTAGTATAATTGCTTTACAGTGGTGTGTTAGTTTCTGCTGTATAACAAAGTGAATCAGCTATACATATACATATATCTCCATGTCTCCTTCCTCTTCCATCTCCCTCCCACCTTCCCTATCCTACCCCCCCCCCAACCCCCGCCACGCCAAGGTGATCACAAAGCACCAAACTGACCTCCCTGTGCTATGCGGCTGCTTCCCACTAGCTATCTGTTTTACATTTGGTAGTGTATATATGTCCATGCCGCTCTCTCACTTCGTCCCAGCTTACCCTTCCCCCTTCCTGTATCCTCAAGTCCATTCTCTATGTCTGCGTCTTTATTCCTAACCTGTGCCTAGGTTCATAAGAACCTTTTTTTTTAGATTCCATATATACGTGTTAGCATACGGTATTTGTTATTCTCTTTCTGACTTACTTCACTATGACAGACTCTAGGTCCACCCACCTCACTACACATAACTCACTTTCGTTTCTTTTTATGGCTGAGTAATATTCCATTGTATATATGTGCCACATCTTCTTTATCCATTCATCTGTTGATGGACACTTAGGTTGCTTCCATGTCCTGGCCATTGTAAATAGTGCTGCAGTGAACATTGTGGTACATGACTCTTTTTGAATTATGGTTTTCTCAGGGTATAGGCCCAGTAGTGGGATTGCTGGGTTGTGTGGTAGTTCTATTTTTAGTTTTTTAAGAAACCTCCATACTGTTCTCCATAGTGGCTGTATCAATTTACATTCCCACCAACACTGCAAGAGGGTTCCCTTTTCTCCACACCGTCTCCAGCATTTATTGTTTGTAGATTTTTTGATGATGGCCATTCTGACTGGTGTGAGGTGATACCTCATTGTAGTTTTGATTTGCATTTCTCTAATGAATAGTGATGTTGAGCATACTTTCATGGGTTTGTTGGCAAACTGTATATCTTCATTGGAGAAATGTCTATTTAGGTCTTCTGCCCATTTTTGGATTGTGTTGTTTTTTGATATTGAGCTACATGAGCTGCATGTATATTTTGGAGATTAATCCTTTGTCAGTTGTTTCATTTGCAAATATTTTCTCCCATTCTTAGGGTTGTCTTTTGCCTTGTTTATAGTTTACTTTGCTGTGCAAAAGCTTTTAAGTTTCATTAGTTCCTACTTGTTTATTTTTGTTTTTATTTCCATTTCTCTAAGAGGAGGGTCAAAAAGGATCTTGCTGTGATGTATGTCACAGAGTGTTCTGCCTATGTTTTCCTCTAAGAGTTTTGTAGTGTCTGGCCTTACATTTAGGTCTTTAATCCATTTTGAGTTTCTTTTTGTGTATGGTGTTAAGGAGTGTTCTAATTTCATTCTTTTACATGTAGCTGTCCAGTTTTCCCAGCACCACTTATTGAAGAGGCTGTCCTTTCTCCATTGTATATTCTTGCCTCCTTTATCAAAGATAAGGTGACCATATGTGCGTGGGTTTATCTCTGGGCTTTCTATCCTGTTCCATTGATCTATATTTCTGTTTTTGTGCTAGTACCATACTGTCTTGATTACTGTAGCTTTGTAGTATAGTCTGAAGTCCGGGAGCCTGATTCCTCCAGCTCCATTTTTCTTTCTCAGGATTGCTTTGGCTATTTGGGGTCTTTTGTGTTTCCATACAAAGTGTGAAATTTTTTGTTCTAGTTCTGTGAAAAATGCCATTGGTAGTTTGATATGGATTGCATTGACTCTGTAGATTGCTTTGGGTAGTATAGTCATTTTCACTATGTTGATTCTTCCAATCCAGGAATGTGGTATATCTCTCCATCTGTTTGTATCATCTTTAATTTCTCTCATCAGTGTCTTATAATTTTCTGCATACAGGTTTTTGTCTCCTTAGGTAGGTTTATTCCTAGGTAGTTTATTCTTTTTGTTGCAGTGGTAAATGGGAGAGCTTCCTTAATTTCTCTTTCAGATTTTTCATCATTAGTGTATAGGAATGCAAGAGATTTCTGTGCATTAATTTTGTATCCTGCTACTTTACCAAATTCATTGATAAGCTCTAGTAGTTTTCTGATAGCATCTTTCGGATTCTCTCCATATAGTATCATGTCATCTGCAAACAGTGACAGCTTTACTTCTTCTTTTCCGATTTGGATTCCTTTTATTTCTTTTTCTTCTCTGCTGTGGTGAAAACTTCCAGAACTATGTTGAGTAATAGTGGTGAGAGCGGGCAACCTTGTCTTGTTCCTGATCTTAGTGGAAACAGTTTCAGTTTTTCACCATTGAGAACGATGTTGGATGAGGGTTTGTCATATATGGCCTTTATTATGTTGAGGTAAGTTCCCTCTATGCCTACTTTCTGGAGAGTTTTTTTTATCATAAATGGGTGTTGAATTTTGTCAGAAGCTTTTTCTGTATCTATTGAGATGATCATATGGTTTTTCTCCTTCAGTTTGTTAATATGGTATATCACATTGATTGATTTGCGTATATTGAAGAATCCTTGCATTCCTGGGATAAACCCCACTTGATCATGGTGTATGATCCTTTTAATGTGCTGCTGGATTCTGTTTGCTAGTATTTCATTGAGGATTTTTACATCTATGTCCACCAGAGATATTGGCCTGTAGTTTTCTTTCTTTGTGACATCTTAGTCTGGTTTGGTATCAGGGTGATGGTGGCCTTGTAGAATGAGTTTGGGAGTGTTCCTCCCTCAGCTATATTTGGAAGAGTTTGAGAAGGATAGATGTTAGCTCTTCTGTAAATGTTTGATAGAATTCACCTGTGAAGCCATCTGGTCCAGGGCTTTTGTTTGTTGGAAGATTTTTAATCACAGTTTCAATTTCAGTGCTTGTGATTGGTCTGCTTATATTTTCTATTTCTTCCTGGTTCAGTCTCAGAAGGTTGTGCTTTTCTAAGAATTTGTCCATTTCTTCCAGGTTGTCCATTTTATTGGTATATAGTTGCTTGTAGTAATCTCTCATGATCCTTTGGATTTCTGCAGTGTTAGTTGTTACTTCTCCTTTTTCATTTCTAATTCTGTTGATTTGCGTCTTCTCCCTTTTTTTCTTGATGTGTCTGGCTAATGGTTTATCAATTTTGTTTATCTTCTCAAAGAACCAGCTTTTAGTTTTATTGATCTTTACTATTGTTTCCTTCATTTCTTATTCATTTATTTCTGATCTAATCTTTATGATGTCTTTCCTTCTGCTAACTTTGAGGTTTTTCTGTTCTTCTTTCTCTAATTGCTTTAGGTGTAAGGTTAGGTTGTTTATTTGAGATGTTTCTTGTTTGTTGAGGTAGGATTGTATTGCTATAAACTTCCCTCTTAGAACTGCTTTTGCTGCATCCCATAGGTATTGGGTCATCAAGTTTTCATTGTCATTTGTTTCTAGGTATTTTTTGATTTCCTCTTGAATATCTTCAGTGATCTCTTGGTTAGTAAGTAACGTGTTGTTTAGTCTCCATGTGTTTGTATTTTTTACAGATTTTTTCCTGTAATTGATATCTAGTCTCATAGCGTTGTGGTTGGAAAAGATACTAGATACAATTGCAATTTTCTTAAATTTCCCAAGGCTTGATTTGTGACCCAGGATATGATCTATCCTGGAGAATGTTCCATGAGCACTTGAGAAGAATTCTCAAGTGTACTCTGTTGTTTTGGGATGGAATGTCCTATAAATATCAATTAAGTCCACCTTGTTTAATGTGTCATTTAAAGGTTGTGTTTCCTTATTTCATTTTCATTTTGGCTGATCTGTCCATTGGTGAAAGTGGGGTGTTAAAGTCCCCTATTATATGTGTGTTACTGTCAGTTTCCCCTTTTATGGCTGTTAGCATTTGCCTTATGTATTGAGGTACTCCTATGTTGGGTGCATAAATATTTACAATTGTTGTATCTTCTTCTTGGATTGATCCCTTGATCATTATGTAGTGTCCTTTTTGTATCTTGTAATAGTCTTTATTTTAAAGTCTATATTGTCTGATATGAGAATTGCTACTCCAGCTTTCTTTTGATTTCCATTTGCATGGAATATCTTTTTCCATCCCTTCACTTTCAGTCTGTATGTGTCCCTAGGTCTGAAGTAGGTCTCTTGTAGACAGAATATATACAGGTCTTGTTTTTGTATCCATTCAGCCAGTCTGTGTCTTTTGGTTGGAGCATTTAATCCATTTACATTTAAGGTAGTTAATGATATATATGTTCCTATTACTATTTTCTTAATTGTTTTGGGTTTGTTATTGTAGGTCTTTTCCTTCTCTTGTGTTTACTGCCTAGAGAAGTTCCTTTAACATTTGTTGTAAAGCTGGTTTGGTGGTGCTGAATTCTCTTAGCTTTTGCTTGTCTGTAAAGGTTTTAATTTCTCCGTCGAATCTGAATGAGATCCTTGCTGGGTAGAGTAATCTTGGTTGTAGGTTTTTCCCTTTCATCACTTTAAAAATGTCCTGCCGCTCCCTTCTGGCTTGCAGAGTTTCTGCTGAAAGATCAACTGTTAGCCTTACGGGGATTCCCTTGTATGTTATTTGTTGCTTTTCCCTTGCTGCTTTTAATATTTTAATATTTTTTTCTTTGTATCTACTTTTTGATAGTTTGATTAATATGTGTCTTGGCGTGTTTCTCCTTGGATTTATCCTGTATGGGACTCTCTGTGCTTCCTGGACTTGATTAACTATTTCCTTTCCCATATTGGGGAAGTTTTCAACTATAATCTCTTCAAATATTTTCTCAGTCCCTTTTTGTTTTCTTCTGTAATTCGAATGTTGGTGCGTTTAATGTTGTCCCAGACGTGTCTGAGACTGTCCTCAATTCTTTTCATTCTTTTTTCTTTATTCTGTTCTGTGGTAGTTATTTCCACTATCTTATCTTCCAGGTCACTTATCCGTTCTTCTCCCTCAGTTATTCTGCTATTGATTGATTCCTTCTAGAGAATTTTTAATTTCATTTATTGTGTTGTTCATCACTGTTTGTTTGCCGTTTATTTCTCCTAGGTCCTTGTTAAACGTTTCTTGTATTTTTTTCTATTCTATTTCCAAGGTTTTGGATCATCTTTACTGTCATTACTCTCTATTCTTTTTTGGGTAGACTGCCTATTTCCTCTTCATTTGTTTTGTCTGGTGGGTTTTTACCTTGCTTCTTCATCTGCTGTGTATTTCTCTGTCTGCTCATTTTGCCTAACTTACTGTGTTTGGGGTCTCCTTTTCACAGGCTGCAGGTTTGTAGTTCCCATTGTTTTTGGTGTCTACCCCAGTGGGTAAGGTTGGTTCAGTGGGTTGTGTAGGTTTCCTGATGGAGGGGACTGGTGCCTGTTTTTTGGTGGATGAGGATGGATCTTGTCTTTCTGGCAGGCAGGACCGCATCTGGTGGTGTGCTTTGGGGTGTCTGAGACCTTATTCTAATTTTAGGCAGCCTCTATGCTAATGGGTGGGGTTGTGTTCCTGTCTTGCTAGTTGTTTGGCATAGGGTGTCCAGCACTGTAGCTTGCTGGTAGTTGAATAGAGCTGGGTCTTAGCGTTGGGATGCTGATCTCTGGGAGAGCTTTCGCCGTTTGATATTATGTGGGGCCAGGAAGTCTCTGGTGGTCCAATGTCCTGAACTTGGTTCTCACACCTCAGAGGCTCAGGATTGACACCCGGCTGGAGCACCAAGACCCTGTCAGCCACATGACTCAGAACAAAAGGGAGGAAAAAAAAGAAAGAAGGAAAGAAAGAGAAAAATTAAGTTATTAAAATAAAAAATAAAAAACTGTCATTAAAAAATTTTATATTAAAAAGTAATAAAAAAAAAAAGAAAGAAGAAAGCAACCAAACCAAAAAACAAATCCACCAATGATAACAAGTGCTAACAACTATACTAAAAAAACAAATAACAAAAAACGTACAGACAACCCTAGGACAAATGGTAAAAGCAAAGCTGTACCGACAAAATCACCCAAAGAAGCATACACATACACACTCACACACACACACACACACACACACACACACACACACACAAATATATATATATATATAAAAAAAGGAAGGCAGCAACCAAATCAATAAACAAAGCTACCAGTGATAATATGCTCTAAATACTAAACTAAGATAAACATAAAACCAGAAACAAATTAGATGCAGAAAGTAAATCCGAAGTCTACAGTTGCTTCCTAAGTCCACCACCTCAATTTTGGGATGATTTGTTGTCTGTTCAGGTATTCCACAGATGCAGGGTACATGAGGTTGATTGTGGGGATTTAATCTGCTGCTCCTGAGGCTGCTGGGAGAGATTTCCCTTTCTCTTCTTTGTTCGCACAGCTCCTGGGGTTCAGCTTTGGATTTGGACCCGCCTCTGCGTGTAGGTCGCTTGAGGGCATCTGTTCTTCGCTCAGACAGGACGGGTTTAAAGGAGCAGCTGCTTCGGGGGCTCTGGCTCACTCAGGCGGGGGGAGGGAGCGGTACGGAGGAGGCGGGGTGAGCCTGCGGCGGCAGAGGCCAGTGTGACGTTGCAACAGCCTGAGGCGCGCAGTGCGTTCTCCCGGGGAAGTTGTCCCTGGATCACGGGACCCTGGCAGTGGCGGGTTGCACAGGCTCCCGGGAGGGGAGGTGTGGAGAGTGACCTGTGCTTGCACACAGGCTTCTTGGTGGCGGCAGCAGCAGCCTTAGCGTCTCATGCCCGTCTCTGGGGTCCGCGCTGATAGCCGCGGCTCACCCCTGTCTCTGGAGCTCATTTAGGTGGTGCTCTGAATGCCCTCTCCTCACGCACCCCGCAACAGTGGTCTCTTGCCTCTTAGGCAGTTCCAGACTTTTTCCTGGACTTCTTCCCCGCTAGCTGTGGTGCACTAGGCACCTTCCAGCTGTGTTCACGCAGACAACCCCAGTCCTCTCCCTGGGATCTGACCTCTGAAGCCCGAGCCTCAGTTCCCAGCCCCCGCCCACCCCGGCGGGTGAGCAGACAAGCCTCTCGGGCTGGTGAGTGCTGCTCGGCGCCGAGCCTCTGTGCGGGAATCTCTCCGCTGTGCCCTCCGCACCCCTGTGGCTGCACTCTCCTCCGCGGCTCCGAAGCTTCCCCCCTCCGCCACCCGCAGTCTCCGCCCGCGAAGGGGCTTCCTAGTGTGTGGAAACCTTTCCTCCTTCACAGCTCCCTCCCAGAGCAGGTCCCGTCCCTATTCTGTTGTCTCTGTTTTTTCTTTTTTCTTTTGCCCTACCCGGGTACATGGGGAGTTTCTTGCCTTTTGGGAAGTCTGAGGTCTTCTGCCAACGTTCAGTAGGTGTTCTGTAGGAGTTGTTCCACATGTAGATGTATTTCTGATGTACTTGTGGGGAGGAAGGTGATCTCCACGTCTTATTCCTTCCGCCATCTTGAAGGTCTCTCCCTCAGTAGATTTTTAAGAGCATGAAATGTGATGTAGTAGTAGTCTAATTTAAATTTTGTTAAATGGCCCAGGATATTCCCGGAATGTTTCAAACTTTGCCTTTTCCTCATTGTCTCCAAAGCTAGATGAAGATGCTCTGAAAACTTTATGCCTTGTGAATCACCATGCTCATCATCAGAAGATACCCAGCAATGTAAAGGGCAAGCCAGAAAAAAAAAAGAAAGAACAAGACTCTGTATCTTATTTTGTTAACTGCAATTAGAATATACTTTTCAAATAATAGGAGAGAATTGCTTGGTTGAAGGAACAGTAAATTACTTATTCCCTTTTGAAAACTACACTGAAAGAGAGAAAAGCTGTGTTTTCTTCTTCCCTCCTTTTTTGTATCAGAATTGATTTGCACTAGCATATTACTATTCAGTTCTGTAAGAATTTGTTAGGATTTTTTCTCTTCCTAGACTTTTTATTTCTGTAGTATTTTCATATAATGGCCAAGTAATAAATACCCAAGAGAAATTTTTTCGTGCTTTTTGTGGAGCAGATAATGCAGTTTCTTTGTACATAGCAAACTACTGTCGTCATTTACTTTCCTTACTAGGTAATGTTGTATCTTGTGTAGAAATACATATTAGCTGGTACAGAATTCTGGCTACCATTAATGAGATAGATACCCATTGCTATCACATATAATCAGAGTCTTGTAAATTCTGACACTTTTTGGTTATTTTTTAATATCAGAAAATCTGACGGTGTATTTAGTAATTTGTCATATAATCACTGAATTTTTATGATATATGATTATATGACAAACTCTTTAGGGGGTGCAGGAAAAGTAATATATGGTCCCTTCCCCTGAAGACCTTAGCATCTAGCCAAGAGAGACAAGGCTGGAACACAGGAAACAAGGGTAGAACTCAAGCAAGACAGGGTATAATTGTGCGCTCCTTGTAAGCGTGTCAAGCAGGGCAGGGATTGTGAGTATTCGGAGGGTCTTGTGTTTGCTTCTCCCAAATCCACTCCTCTGCCCCCAACCACTTATTGCCAAGGAAGCTCACCTCTGAGAACTGCATCAGGCTCTCCTGCCCTTTGGCTTCCAGTTGAGCTCAGCCAATGGGGAGATCAGAGGGAGGGAGGAGAGTGAGGTCCCATCTCCTCCCCTCCCCGCCCACCTCCTCTTTGCTAAGGGGGCTCCGGCCCTTCAGGCCAAGGAGTAGTCACTACTCCCTTGTGTTCCTAACCTCAGGCCTGTGGTTCCCTGTCCACTACAATGGGGCAGGCAGTAGTCCCTCTGTTAAACTCTCATCTGCCTGGTCCTAACTTACCCAGTCTGCCAGCACCCTGCCTATACAGTGGGCTCCAGGAGTTAGGGCAGGTTGTATGAAGGTAAGCTCATGCCAGGCCTTGGAGGTCAGGGGTCTGAGAAACAGGGAGCAGGATGAACAGAGAAGAGACATGCAGAGGTGCAGATCTTCTAGAAATCTCTGGCAGTTCTGGTCTTCAGGAGGTGGCATCAGAGAATCCCTGGCATTAAGGGTCAGGTGCTCACTTGTGCAGGTATCTTTGCCTTCTGGCCTTGAAGGACGAGGTCCTCTCACAGTCTCCCCCTGAAGTGCAGATTTGAGGTGACTGGAATTGATGACCCAGGGAGTTGCTGCATTTGAAGTGGAGCTCATCATTCCCTGAGGGAGCCTTGCCAGGGTGAGTCTGCTAAGGGCACGATTGGAGAGTGGGATTTCCAAGGACCGAGGTGTCACTAGCTTCCTCCAAGTCTGTGCTTAAGCTGTTCTGGGCATCTTGCAGGCTCTTGCAAAAGCTTGCTTTGAGCTTGTTCCAAAAGCATGGACATTTTTGGACCTCCCTTCTCTGTCTCTGCAAATCCTTCTCTCTTTCTCTCTACCTCTCATTCTAAGTTCATTTTTTCAATAGACATTAGATGCCTGCTGTGTGCCAAGTCCCGTTTTAGGTGCTGGGTATATAGCAGAGGTCAAGGAATGTAGAGCCCCGTACCTCCCAGGGCTTATTTCTAATGAAGGAGAGTATAATATGCCTAACTGCATAAATAAATGAGAGAGTTTCAGAGTAGTGGGTACTGTGATAAAAATAAAGTGAGGGGATGGAGTGATGGGCTAGGAAGGAAGGGAGGGATCGTGGTTGGGGTGGTTAAAGAAGACTTTTGAAGAGGTAATGTTTCAGCAGAGAAGTGTACGCAGAGGATTCAGATAAGGGAAGAGCATACTGAAGCAGAGAATTTTTCTTATAAACTAAACTCGAGTTTAGGGCAACTCAACTTTGAAAAACCGTTGTCAAGAGAGAGAGATGGTTTGGTGACCACATCAGGAATGGCTGCAAATATGAAGCAAAAGTAGATGCTGTAGAAGTGAAATCAGGTGAAAGTGTGAGTTGAGAGGCAAATTAAACTAAATCCTGAGTAGCAAAGACATCTGGCAATAAGAAAAACAAGGAAGAATGCAAAAGACAGAACTAAAGTTGCAGGGAAAATGAACAGGAAAAACAGGAAAGGCCAGCTGTGAAATTGCTGTTTATGTAGAGGGAAGTGACTGGATAGAGATGTCAATGGTTCTGCTTCTGGGATGAGACACAAATCCATGGAGCCATATATATACCACACTACCCAGTTTTTAGCCTATGATATATCTGAAATATACAAAACACTAAGTTAGCAGGATTCTCTTATCAGTGTGGTTCTAGATCTTATTTATAGGAGGAGCAGTTTGGTTGGAAGAGAAAATCAAGGGATTTATCATGATAGTATGTTTTTATATGAGTGACATTATTTTTCCTTAAATGTAAATTATAGAAAAATAAATATAACAGACCTTTAAAAAAACTTTGAAATGTTGAATATCAGGTTGCTTTTGCTGCTTTTTTCTAGTTTTATCACCACAGGCTATATTAGCATCTTAAGATGAGCGTAAGATACTTTTTAACTTGAAAAAAATATTGAAATACTGAAAAGTACATAGAATAATATAGTAAACACCTGGATACATACTATCCAGAAATAACTAATTCATTTTGGTTATTCTTTATGAAAGAAATAAAATATTATAATAATTTATGGGGCTACATAATTTGAGGCCCAGAGAAAAATGAAAATGTAGGACCCCATGTTAAAAAAATTATTAAGAATTTCACTAAATAACTTAATGGTCATATTTCCCATATGTGTTTTAAATTGCATAAATGATACTGAACTGTCCATGACATTGTCTAACTTGCCTTTTTCGCTTGACATGATTTCAACATCTATCCCTATTGGTCCATGTGGTTCTATATTTTTTTTCATTTTAACTACTGTTAGAAGTTAACATATAGCATTTTAATTAACCTGTTCCATTATTAAGTGAATATTTTTCATCTTTCCATATCTGTATAATTTTAAGACACTCACTTTGAAATAGTTTCGTCCTTAAAAGTTACAAGAAGAGGGCTTCCCTGGTGGCGCAGTGGTTGAGGGTCTGCCTGCCGATGCAGGGGACGCGGGTTCGAGCCCTGGTCTGGGAAGATCCCACATGCCGCGGAACAACTGGGCCCGTGAGCCACAATTACTGAGCCTGCGCGTCTGGAGCCTGTGCTCCGCAACAAGAGAGGCCGCGGTAGTGAGAGGCCCGCGCACCGCGATGAAGAGTGGCCCCTGCTTGCCACAGCTGGAGAAAGCCCTCGCACAGAAACGAAGACCCAACTCAGCTATAAATAAAAAATAAATAAATAAATAAGAAATAGAATCTCAAAAAAAAAAAAAAAGTTACAAGAAGAGTCAAGGAATTCCCTTACACCTTTCTCTCAGATTCCCCAAACATTAAGCACATTTCTTTATTTTTCTTTTTCTCTCCTCTCCTCCCTTTCCCTTCCCTCCCCTCCTCTTTCCTTCCCTTTGCTTCTCCTCACTTTGCTTCCTGTATGTGTGTATAATGTAAAATACATTGGCATATGTACATACAATTTTTTTGGAACCATTTGATAATAAGTTGCAGACATGATGCTTATTTATTCCTAAATACTTTGGTGTATATTTCCCCCAAAAGAAAGAACATTCTCTTATTATAACCACAGTACAGTGATCAAAATTAGGGATTTAAAATTAATACAATGCTATAATCTCCAGACCTTATTTTTAATTTTTCAAATTGTCCTAATGATGTCTCTCTTTCTTTTTCTGGTCCAGGATCCACTTTAAGATCATTTAGTTGACATGTCTTTTTAGGCTCCTTTAATAGGCATCAGTTCCTCAGTTCCTTTTGTCTTTCCTGACCTTGACATTTGAGGACCAGAGGCCAGTCTTTTATAGACTGTTCGTCAATTTAGGTTTGTTTAATGTTTTCCAATGATTAGATTCAAGTTTTGCGTTTTTGGCAGGAATGCCATCGTAGGGGTGCTGTTCATCCTCAAAACATCATGTCCAGAGGTCCTTGATGTCAATTTCTCCTGTTACTGGTGGTGTGAACATCACCACTTGGTTAAGGTGGTATCTATCAGGTTTCTCCACTGGAATTATTAATGAGTAGTATCAGTAAGTATCTTTGAGACCATGTCAACACCTTATTTATCATCAAGCTTTCACTCAGTACTTTTAGCGTCCATTGATAATTCTTGCCTGAATCAGTTATTATAGTGGTGCTTGCCAGATGGTGGTTTTCTAATTGCATAATTACCACTACATTTATTAGTTGGCATTCCTCTGTAAGGAAGAGCTTCCTTTCTACTTTATTTAACCAATATGAATTCATGGATTTTTCTTTTATTCAGTGGTTTATAACTGATTATTCATATTATTTCAGTGCTCAAATTATCCTAGATTTGGGCAGTGGGATTCCCTTCAAGCTGACTTTTTTACATCTGACATATCCTCATTATTCCTCATTATTACTTTTTCTGGTACAGCACGATGTTCAAGGATCATTTTGTAATTCCCCAACCCCAGAACTGGAATCAGCCATTTCTCCAGGCAGCCCCGGTTTTGTTTATTGCAGAAATGGTTTTTAGAAACCAAGATCTGGGCACTGTGTGTACTCATTGCTACTAGGCCCTTCAACAAAGCTACTAGATGATATATCTGTCTATCTCTATAATAATACTATATTAAAACAGATATATAAAATACATATATACATATACATACATCTGTAACTACTTCACTATCTAACATCTATCATCCATCTTATTTATCTACCTTTCTATCTAACAAAAATTAGGGTTCATACTGATACCTCTAATTCCAATCCAATTCCACAAGGGTAATTCTAGTCTTCTCTCTTTCTGTATTCATAGCTCCCTTTTCTGACAGGGAGAAACCTTGTTCTTATTATCCACAATATATTTACTTTTTTGTTCAGTATTAGAATGCACACACACACACATATACACACAAAGATTCACATAGATAACACATACACCTGTGAGAAAAAAAGACTACCAGGAGTTCTGTATTTGTTTAACGTAATTATTTAAGTAACACCTTGCAACTTCTTAGTGGCTTAAAATACCCATCATGATTTATTTTGCTCATGGATGTGTGATGTTGGCAGAGCAAAAATCAATCCCTAGTACAGAAACAATAAGCTAGGAATTTGTTTCCCTGTGTTATCATTTGGGGATGTATGACCCTGTGAGTATTTGCCCTTCAGTAAATGTATGGTTTCCTGATTAAATGCGTAGCCCCAGGTCTCTTCCGTACCCTAGTGATTTCTGATTTTCAAGGGATCATTTGGTGAGAAATACAACTACATTTATTCAGGTTAAAAATATGACCTTTTGAAAGTCTGTGTGATTGGAAGCTACCCTAATGAAGAAAAGTCTTCATAATCAGTGGTGCAGAGAAGTAATTTACGGGATCTTAATGGGAACATACAGCAGAGTTATAAATATGAAGACATGTTGTAATCAGTCATGTGGTATTTTCAAGCACACATGCCTCGTGTGACTTTTGGCAAATAATTTTTGTCCATGCAAATTACCAAGTGACATTTATGGACCGTGTTTGTCATCAAACATAAAACTGTAGTTAAATACAGTACAGAACTATTGATCGTTAGTTTCCTGCGCAAACATTCTCCCATGGGTCACGGTAGGTTTCTGCCGTAAGCCTCTCATAATGCTAGGTTCTTACATTAATAAATAGAGCAGCCTTCCTTTTACAGGCTAATCACGTGGAGAAACCAGGGTTCCCTATTCCTTAGTAACGTGAATGTAGCCTTAGCCCTCTTTGGTGCTGAAGAGCAATATATTATCCCACTGATCTCTGAGTTACTTCCACGTGCCACGGATTGCTGTGTCTGAGGCTCCTATCCTTGATGCAGGTGAACTGTTCCTCTCTTTTTTTTTTTTGGCTGTGTTGGGTCTTCGTTTCTGTGTGAGGGCTTTTTTTCTCTAGTTGTGGCAAGCGGGGGCCACTCTTCATCGCGGTGCGCGGGCCTCTCACTATCGCGGCCTCTCTTGTTGCGGAGCACAGGCTCCAGACACGCAGGCTCAGTAGCTGTGGCTCATGGGCCTAGTTGCTCTGCGACATGTGGGATCTTCCCAGACCAGGGCTCGAACTCGTGTCCCCTGCATTAGCAGGCAGACTGTCAACCACTGCGCCACCAGGGAAGCCCCTGTTCCTCTCTTTCATTGGGGTGCATTCCCTTGCCAGTCATTATTTTGTGCTTGTAAATTCTGGCAACTCAACAAGACAGTCCTGGTGAATCAACAGAGAAGTTAACCTTTACCATCCAGAGCTTTTAAACGTGTTAAATTGTTTTCAAGTACCCAGTGCTTCTTGGAATTTCACATCCCAGCCCTGACAATGTGGGGTTCTTCACCGCCTAGCCCAGGTGTTGGGTTTTGCCTTCGTGGTGCACATTTCCCAGGCACACAGGTCTCCTCTTCCAGCCCCTTGTCTGCCATAACTCAGTTCACCCCATTCGGGTACCACTCAGCATCCTTTCAGGTGGATGATGGCAGGTATGATAGCTGCTGCTAGGTATAGCAGCTTATTTTTTTTTAAGGAACATTTTGCATTAATACATAATACATCACTTACGATCTGTTTTTATATGTAGTTTAAGTGTTGATCTGTAAATTTCAGTATGAATCTTGGGGCACAGGAAACCCCTAATGACTACTCAACCTTCCTGCTTGGAATTTTGCCATGTCAGTACTAGCTGCCAGACCCAAATCCTTTGTCCTGCCTGTCTGAGTGAACATAAAAAGAGCAAGTCTTGAAATGGGCATAAACATTTGACGAAAACAGTTTCCTCTCTTGAGGTAGTCTGTAATTTCCAATTTCTACTGAGTTTTTGAGAGTATTCTTTTTCTTATAAAAAAATTTTTTTTGTACTAAATCTTGGTACGTTCTCAGGCTTATAAAAAGTAACACATAGAAATGATAGATCAATGGTTGAAGGAGATTGGCATGTAATAGCCACACACAAAATCACCTACACCCTTGATGCCACACCTCCTGCAATCCACTGTCAAAGACAAAGCATCAGACTGCTGGCAGAATAAATGGACTAATACGCTCCACTCCAGGAAGCCCAGAGCCCAGCAGCTCTGACTCAGACGCTGCACTGGGTTATTACACTGTGCACACAAATCAAAAGCTTTTAAAAAATCCCTTTCTTAACATTTCTTAACATTTATGTAAAAGCATTCTTTTTAAGATTTTTTCAGTTAAACTTCACCAATCATCAGAGTAGCCTTGGATAAAGAGGAAGGAACTGTAGAGTCCCTAATCATTATTTGGAGACATATGTGATGTTAGCTCTAATTAAGTGGTTTGCTCTGCCAAACAGTAAAGTCATTCAGAGCTCCTGAAATGATCATATTTAACTTAGTCTGCCAAACCACAATGCTTCTCATAGGTCTCTTATTCAGAGATGGGTATAAGGTAACTTACCAAAATTCATACAATTATTAGTAAGTAAAAGTAGCCTCTAAATTGACTCTGAGATTTCTAGCAACCAAAGTGAAAAGGGAAACTTGAGGGGCTTCAAGGGTCATTTGACCTTAAATATGAACTCAGTCACTTAGGAGAAGCAGAGACTTTCCTCACATTGTGGTCCAAGAGACATTATTCCTGTATATTCTCGTAGACAGTGATACAGACGACAAGATTGTTTATAACATCCTTGCAATAACTATAAATTTTCATCTAGATGTTTTTGTGTCACCCCTTTGTGCATATAGTGACCCAAATGCTAAAATATGGTACCGTGGTGGTAGGGGATGAGTTATTGCTGTTTTACCTCTTCCCTGTCTAGATCTTCCTTTAATGCTTTAATACAGTATCCAAATGCTACTACATAATACAGTATTTTAAATGATTAATCAAGTATAGTTTTAAAAAACATGCTTTGGAATGAAAGCAAATGAACAATAAAATTGTTAACTAACAATACTTAGTGAATAAATAATGAGAGGATAGTTTTTTATCATTGCCTGCACAGAAGTATGTTTATTTCCAAATCAAGCATTGAGTGCTTTTCCCCTGAATAATCATCTTAATGCAATTAATATTTAGCGGGTAGTCTCTGTGGCAGAGCATAGCATGCGGTTGTGTTCCTTTTAATCCAGATCAGCACATTTTATATTCTGAAGTTCATCTCAGATTGAACGTATTGCTGCTGCTGTACATGAAAAGATCATTTTTAAACATCTTTTGATCAGTGACATAAGTGAAGGGTTGAGAGTTAAGTCCAGTGGCACATAGATGACTTCTTATTGGTTTTAGACTGGTAAGCAGGAGGTACAATGGCCAACACAGATTCAAAATTATTATGGGAAATGGGAGAAAATGGGCAAGTACAGGCCACATGAATAGAAACAAGGGTCAGGTAGGCAGACAGATAAGCTGTAAGCATCACGTGGTCAGAAGTCCAGTCCCCATTCCTTTGACTTAAGATGGAGAGGAAGGAATCAGGTCCCTCTCTGCATAGGAGGAGGAGAATGAACGGTTGAGCTGTAGTAGTGTAAGGATGGATATAGTAAACCCAAGGTTGAAGGGTGGTTGGTAAATATTTGTTTCCTGTTAAAAGCAGCATTCCTCAACAATTCAGAATCTCTTATTAGAAGGCTGAATCCAATGTTAGCTACTTAGGATGAGAAAGAATGAATAGTAAAAGCTCCACAGGCAAGCAGATGAAGTAATTGCCAGACTGGGTGCATGATTCACAGTGAAGCATTCAGGGAGTGTGGGTTACTTAACCTGAAGAGAAGAATAAGCTTTTCTAAACCAGTGTCTAAGGAGTAATATTTTGGTACTACTAGAAATACTTCACTATAATCTTGCACAAAGAATGACTGAGTTTTGCATGAACTTGTTAATTACGTAAAATAGTAAAATTGTACACAGTGCAACAGAACTGGGCTAGTGTTAGGCAGATTACACAGATTTTACCTAATTTTAACATCTTTTTATCAACGACATGATAAACACATGAGTGACTTCAAGTATATGAGTAGGATATCCTTGAAGGATATGCTTCCATTAAGGAAAAAGGAGCCCTAAGTTACAAAAGGAGAAATAGAATTAAATGCTTGCAATTAAGGGGTTAGGGGAGGTTGATGTTCAAGAATATGGTGCATCAAATATTTGCCTGGCATGTAGTATATGACTTGAGGGCCCTGCACAGTATTGGCACATAACAGCCCCTTAACCATTAGTAAGTATTGCAAAGAGTTGGCTTATGCAGTTTTGGGGAATGGCTAGGCAAGTACAAAATTCATAGGGCAAGCCATCAGGAAGAGCAGGCTGGGAACTCTTGGGCAGATGCTAATGCTGTAACCCCCCAGTGGAACTGGTGGCATTTGTTCTTCTTCAGGGAAACCTCACTTCTGCTCTTAAGGCCTTTCAACTGATTAGATCAGGCCCACCTAGATTATCCAGGCTAATGTTCTTTGTATAAAGTCGGCTGACTGTGGATGTTAACAGCAGCTACAGAATACCTTCACACCTAGATGACTGTTTGATTGAGAAACTGGGGCCCGCAGCCTAGCCGAGCTGACACATACAGCTGACCATCCCAAATAGACAGGAGTAGGGTTATGTTTGGGGCTGACATAAAGCACCCACTTGGTAGTCGCAGAGTGTAGGTCTGAAGCCCAGCTCCGCCGTGTCCTGGTTCTGTGCCTGCCAAGGATGCTTCTTAACCTCTCTTGGCTTCAGTTTCCTCACCTATAACATGGGGTTTGTGGAGTTCTTAGGCCAATCACATGAATAAATGGTGTGATACAAGAACACAGTTAAAGGCTTCAGATGCAAATTAGAGCATTTTATATTCACATCGTTTGGAATAGCATCCAGAAATG
The DNA here is from genome assembly GCF_965194805.1 of Balaenoptera borealis. Taxonomy (NCBI): domain Eukaryota; kingdom Metazoa; phylum Chordata; class Mammalia; order Artiodactyla; family Balaenopteridae; genus Balaenoptera; species Balaenoptera borealis. The sequence continues at coordinate 6,904,093 of NC_138871.1, forward strand.
TAAGAATGCCTAAAAATCAACTGGATGGAGTAGTAGGGAAGAAGTCGGAGTATTTTGGGGCTGGGACTTTACAAAGTTTTTCTTCTTATGTCTCCAGACACACATTAGTCAGGCCTGGTTTTAATATTTTTTTATTGTGCACCACAAAGATTATCAGCTTATTTATCCAACACAGAGCATTGGGAATAAAAAAAAAAACAGTGAATGGGCCTGTTTCTCTGATGGCAGTGGAAGGCACGATACATGACAACATCTGTAGGAATACCCAATGGAGTCATTAGGATCTACGCCACTGGTGTGAGTACCAACTGAATCTGTAATGTGGACCTCTTCACATAATCTATTACTTGGGATGTGAGGAAGTAGAGCGCTTAATTTTTCTGTTGGTTTATTGCAGCCCTTAACAAGCATGGCTGGTAGGAAGTAGACAGTTAAATTAAACTCATGAATATCTGTTATAGTTTTTAAACTCTAAAAAGGCAACAAAAGCCTTATACTGCTGTTTGTGTCAATGCCGTGGAATACATGAAGCATCTCTCTCTTGTGGGTCTGAAGCCAGGAAGAAACACGCCGAGAGCAAACTGGGGCCATTCCTCCATGGCACTTTACAATAATCGACATCTGAGATGGTAAGAGAAGAAGCAATAACTGACGAGAGGATCTTGATTTGAGAGAGGGAGGGAGGGAGAGAGGGAGGGCAGAGGGGCAGGCATGAAGCATTTTGTGCATGAATGTGAGGCAGGTGTGCCGAGCGCTGACTTTGCCCTTACGTGTGGAGGGTTTCCAAGACTAAGACGGCTCTTATGTAAGTTTCAGTGGCAGCTTTCCCCTAAAGGAGCAGAGTTAGGCCGGCAGGAACTTGAACAAGCATCTTCAGGGCAACTCCTTGAAGACTTGGGTGCCAGCAGGGAGAAGGAACGGCAGAACTTGCTGGATGGCACGCCATCGTCAGATGCCCTGCAGAGTCGTAGGCAGCACAGTTCCATCCCTCGAACGTGGGCCACGGGGGAGCGTGGTCTATGGGCTGCCCCAGTGTGGAGACCAAAGTGGTAGAGAGAGTGGGAGGAGCAAATGCAGGAGAGTGACAGCCCAGAGGAGGAAGCCAGGGGGCGTGGAGGGAAAGGGAAGAAGCCAGAGGGGGCAGCAGCAAAGAGGAGAGTGGAGGAAAGGGAAGGCAGGCCGGTGGGGCACCAGCTACCTGGGCATCATGCTGGAGCAGCCGACCAGCATGGCCGCAGGCAGGGATGCAGGCACTAGGGGTGTGGGGAGGCCTGGAATTCTAGACCCTAAAAGGCACCTAGGAAAGAGGACCAACCAGATTACGTTAGTGATCCAGACAGTCTTGTAGAACTGGCCACGGTCATTTGGGACCTTCTTTCCCCCTCCAAAGCGGAAAGAGGGATACCTGGGGAGTCCAGCGGAGGAGGCCAAGGCAAAGTTGATTGCTGAAGAAACAAAATGGTGAAAAAGATAGGGAAACATTGCTACTGGTATTGCTTGCATTGAAAATGTATCAATAAAAAAGAAAGCCCTCTCGTAACTGAAAACTCTACAAGGCCGCTAAAACAGAGCATGAAAGAATTGGGTTGGCCAAAAAGTTCATTTGGGTTTTTCTGTAACAGCGTATGGAAAACCCCAAATGAACTTTTTGGCCAACCCAATATTTCAGATTTCAGGGCCTGAGACTGCTGTATCAACCAGTGTTTGCCTGCCAAGATATTGAGAGAAAAGGGTGTAAAATAAATTAATTCAAAATCAAACGAAAAGGGCCCCAAGCCAGAGTGTATTTTTAGATAGGACTTTTTTCCTGTCCTCTCAATTTTACCAAGTGGAATTCTTTTACAAATACTGTCCTATTCAACCTTTAGAAATGAAGAATTTGACATTTAATGGGAGATGTGCATTTTATTGTGAAGATAGAACACGGTGACCTTGCTCCGTTATTCTCCAGAGTCCAGACCCTGTTTTGCATTGTGTATTGAGTACAGAGGAGACAGAGTTACTTCAGACCTAGTGGACCTGGCATTTATACATGAAGATCAAGGCTTGGGAAAGCCGTAGCTTCCATTGCCGGTGGACCATCAGATGGCAAAACTATCAGAGATGACATTACCAATGTCTGGTTTCATACTCGTGAGCCCATGAAGGCAGAACAAGTGGGAAGAAAAGGGAAGTTTTCAGATGAAGGATGAAATTCGTAAAGAAGATGTGTAAAGTGATTAACTAAAACTTTGCCAATTTAAGCAACAAATGAGAAGTTATGGAACTCTCTTCATTTATAAAAGTGCTCTCTGCTGGGAATATCTTAAAAGGATGTCAGCTAACATAAAAGAAATATACTAGGGGAAGAACTGTTCATGAAAGACATTGAGGAGGTTTGTGATCGGCAGCGTCAGCAAGTCGTCAGCAGTTGTGAAATAGGGCATTTTCCCATTCTTATTGACAGGATTCAAGACATAATCTAAGGGACTTCCCTGGTGGTGCAGTGGTTAAGAATCCGCCTGCCAGTGTAGGGGACACGGGTTCGAGCCCTGGTCCGGGAAGATCCCACGTGCCGCGGAGCAACTAAACCCGTGCACCACAGCTACTGAGCCTGCGCTCTAGAGCCCCTGTGCCACAACTACTGAAGCCCGCGCGCCTAGAGCCCGTGCTCCGCAACAAGAGAAGCCACCGCAATGAGAAGCCTGCGCACCGCAACGAAGAGTAGCCCCCGCTTGCTGCAACTAGAGAAAGCCTGTGTGCAGCAACGAAGACCCAACGCAGCCAAAAGTATAAATAAATGAATTTATATATTAAAAAAAGACATAATCTAAGGCGTGTTTGGTCACGTTAAGATAACCCAGACCTTTGAGATAAGTCTGATATAAGTAATGAGCTTAAAGTAAAATTCAGAGGACAGTCTGTTGCAAACTATGTCAGAATGGCATAGCAAGGTGATCATTTTAAAATCCAGTTAAAAAAAATTCTCATCAAATTTGTAGGTGATTTTATTTGCATATTTTAAACCTGATTGTTATCTATTTATGGAAGTTTATAAAGAGTTATCATTCTAATTTCCTGAGCTACAATTTAAAAGAAGAGACAATAAAACAACTGTTACTCTTTAAAACCTTTAAAACCTTTGATCAGTGCCCATCATTTCTATAATTTTCCTATATGCAAGATATTTATTTCTCTATGTTTTAAATATTATTACTTTTTCCTTCACTAAAGAAATATTTATAGAATGTTTACTATTGCCAGGCAGTATTCCAAATGCTGGAGATAAAGCAGAAAGGACTTGATTCCTGTATATCATTGATTTCAAAATGCACATTTTCTCACATTTTAACATCTCTGAAATTAGCGTGTGTCTCACAATCTATTATGTGTCATGATATGGTTGACAGAAGTTTTTCTTTCTCAATGGAACACAGCATTGTGGTCCATCTCACAATTGACAGCATCTTACAATTGTCGAAATAGAGTGTAATGATACAATTACAATTATACATATATATGTTGGTGTGCCTAAGAAGCTATTTCATATTTATTTATGAAGAAAATTGAGATAATTCTTCCAAGAAACTCATTTTTGTGCCTCTGGGGGGAAAAAATGGCTTCACTCTAGAATGCTCTTTGTGTTCTTGGTAGTTGTAAATTGAGAGAAAAAAAATTTTTTTTAATTAGTAGATAAAATAGGATTCAGAAGGATGTAAATACTAAACTTTCCTATATTTCTTCCTTCATTATGCATGAGAGGCTTTTAAGATCGCTTAATCATCTCAGTGTTTGTATTATATAGGATGTTGGTAATGGGTATCTAAATATCTTACATTACTGGTTTTTTCCTTCATGTTTTATTCTGTGACAAAAATCGATTTAATTACTTTGTAATATTGCTATAAGTAAATCCAATTATGAAACTCTGGATTATTCATGAAAATTAAATTAGAAGGTGATTCTTCCCTTTGAACATGGAATTACCATAGAATTTGCTCAAATGGGACATTTAAAATCAACCTTGATTCACAGCAATTCAGGTTGCATGCAGTTTTCAAAGGATGCTTGTCATGTAAAATGAGGTACACCTGCATTGATAAGGTACACCTGCATTGTTGAGCTGAGTCAACAGAATTCAGCTAACTACTCAAACACATAGTATGCAGCACATGGGTATATTTAAACACAATTATTCAGAAAAGTCACCCCCTGGGAATTAGAATTTATCACTTATTGATTTTAAATAAATATTCTATTTCTCTGACTGTAAAAAGAGAAATATTTCCTCCATTGTATATGCAGAACAAGTCAGTACTAATTGTAGCATGGGACTTCAAGATTTTAAGAATTTATAGGGCTATAAATTATTTATACTGTTTATTAAAGTTTATACTCTTTTAAGTGCATGAGTTTATAGTTTAAATAGTCATGAGCAAATACACTTCCAGATACATGTAAAGTCTTTATTTCATGAACAGTACTAACGGCCACCACATACAGAGTTTTGTAGGAGCATCCAGGAGGGACCTCCCTTTCAAATTTCAGGAGAAAATTTCCTCCAAGCAGAGACGTAGGTGATGCACAGGGACAGGGGGAAACACATTTGCAAAACCTAGATGTGTAGGTGAGACTGAACGAGGCTGGAAGGAGGAATTGTGAAAGGAATTGAGCAGGTACATCTGGGCCAGATCATGAAATGCCCTCTTAGCTGTGAGGAGCAGTTGGCCTTTGCTTCTAAGGGCACAACCATTAAAGTGTCTCCAGTAGGGGAAAGACGTGATGAGATGGTTCTTTGGAAACATAACTACGGCTGCAGTGAGAGAACCCACTGGAGTCGGACAGGATGCTGGGACACGTGCCGGGAGGCGACTGCTGCAGTCAGATTAGAAGGAATGGAAGCCGGAGCAGACTAGATACTGCAGGGATGGAGAGGAGTGTGCAGAGATCAGAGGTCTTCAGGAAGAGTTTGTAATGCATCAGTTGTGGGGTAAAATGAGGGCAGAAATTGAGGCTGACTCCCGTGTCCCCAGATTGGGCAGCCAGAAGGATGGCAGTGCCATTCCTTGAGGAAGTGAATACATGAAGGAAAGCAGGTTAGGGCAGGGGACCAAGATGGACCAAGTGGAGATGTTCCACTGGCCATAGAGTCAGCAGGGTTTTGTAGCATCTGTTGGAGACTGGGAGAAGTCTGGATGGAGAAACACAGGTGGCTTCACGGCCCATGCACCAGGACAGAGCCCATTCTGCTGGATTACGTTTAGATTTTCTCCAGCTGGGCTACATAACTCATGTGTAGATGGTGTCCTGGGAGAGGAAGAGAAGCCTCCACTGATTTGTCATAATGCATTGGGAAGGCAAGTCCAGGATGCCTCACAAGGACTTGGGAGGGCAGAGTTGGGAGGGCGGAGAAGAGAGAAGAAAGCCCCCATCCAAGAAAACCTTCCCTATTTCTTTAGTGCCATCACACCAGGGAGATTTACTACAGTAAATTCATAGCTGGATGGCATGCGTACACACACCCATGCATACACACACCCATGCATACACACACATGCGTGCGTACTCACACATGCATGCACACACGCATCCTCTTCCTTCAAATGACAAGGAGGGATGCTGCCATTGGACGGGGACGTGCATGTCTGTAAGCCTGGGGCTAATCCTCTACTTTCAGCTCGTTAGGAGATGGAAACTGAAGAGCATTGTACATTCTGCGGACTCTTTCTAGTGACCTGCCATCACGAGAATGTGCCAGACCTATTTCGTGGAGAGCGTCCAAGGCTTCCAGACAGCCTCTCATCGAGGGCCTTTCCCCCTTTGACTGTACCCATGGCTACCACTCTGTTCCTGCCCGGGGTAGCTTTCGCAGCTGTTAGAACCACACTGCCAACATCCTGTGACCCTTAGAGAACCCCAGGCCTGGTCTGGCCACCCAGACACTTGCTGTCAGTAAATAGCATTGTATGCGGTGCCTACTGTGTCGTGCTGGGCATTGCACCAGCCCCCCGGGAGAGATGCTCCTTTTAGCCGCCTCACCAAATGCTGAACAGGCTTTTCTCCAACAGGACCATGAAAAGTGTCTTTTTAGGCAGGGGTCTTTAAAGGCAACCGTGGTCTGTGTGAAGGAAAGGAGAAAAATCAGGCATTGCTGAAGGGGTCTCGGTAGTTAATGAGGAGAGAACCAGAGCAGGCTTGAATCTGAGAGATTTGGATTGGAAAAATTTTAAAGTTGGAGAGCCCTTTCCGAGATCACCTAAACCAAGTTCATGGTCATTTAGCAGTCTATGCGTCCTGAGAGCCGTGCGTCTCCCTGGGGGAATGGGGATTTGACTGAAGTCATGATTGGGCTGAAATGACTGTGTCAACATGTGTACTTTCATCATCATCATTTTGTTCCATCACAAGATGGTAATGCTGTCTTCACACAATTGCAGTAAAATCTTCTGGCCAGTGTAAGTTCTCATGGTAAGCTATAGCCTCTTCACAGGGTTCCCACTTTTCCTGCACTTGAATTAAAATTCCTTAGGAGCCTTAATATCCTCTTAAAGCCACCGTGGTGTGGTTTCCCCATGGCCTTGCATTGAAATCTTCATGGGATCATTGTGGTGCAGTTAAGTGGTTACTGGTACAGCCTGGTTTAACAGTAAAGCCCTAAAAAGCCCTCAGAGTGTGCCCCATTCTGTTTTTTTTTTTTTAATATATACATAAGCTCTGCCGTTTCCAAACATACCTTCAAAATATCCAGAGACATTTCTCTACCTTAGAGACTCTAGTAGTTACTTTCTGATTAAATGGGAAAACAAAACCAAACAAAACTTTGTTTTCCTTGCATTTCTATTTCATGAGGACTTGACTTGTGGCCCCTATTCTTCCTGGCCCTGTGGCTCAAAATTTCACTTGGGCCCACGTGGATGTTTGAGAGCAGATGAAAACGGATGTTTCTATGTAGGGAGCCATTATTAAAACTGCTAAAATGTTAAGCCAATTGTGTGTCTTTCAGAAAGCAGAATTGTCTGTTCTTTCTTCCTTCCACTCCTTATGTCAGCAATATTTCTTTCATGATAACATTTATTTATCAAAGTTTATGCTACTTTGACTTTTTATAAAATACCAGTGAAGATAAATGGATCGATTGACCCCAGCAGCAGTTTATTTATCCCTTTAGTCACACTTCAGTGGCAAAATCAATAACTTTCTGAAATATTTGATATTACAGCGGTTCCAGTAAATAGTGACATTCCTGAGCAATGTGCAAGGGGAACTAAAATTTACTATCAACTTAGATTTTTTAGTACCAGTATTGATTTTCCTGGCAACGCTTGTGAATTTTTATTTATCTGTAGCTGAGCAAGTGACCTTTGTTTCAGAAAACTGCAGTTTCAATTTGCCAAGATTAGGGGAGTTGGAAGGACATGTGTATATTAGTGAATGTGGGATGAAAGACAGAAAAGAAACCATGAAGAGGGCTTTTTTTGTTTTCAGTACTCAACCTTCTGCGTTCTTTTTTGTGTTGCCAAACCCAGACATTCCAAAGCCACAGGACTTTACTTAAAGACAACCTCGTGCCCAGCCCTGTGAGATGGGTTCTAGAGGAACCCATTCTAGAGGTATTTGAACTGGCCTTGGATTTGAAGGTGTGAGGTTAGCCTACGCAGAGACATGAGAGAAGAGGAGGAGCTGAGAACAGGAAGCAGGAAGGGGGCTGGGATGCCGGTGAAGGAAGAGTTAGGGACGAGAAGGGAGGGGTGCAGCCCCGCTGGAGCAGGGGCAGCAATGGACATGACATTGGCCAGCAGGAGGGTGCCCGTCAGCAGGACCTTGGGTTTTAGGCCTGGAGGCAGTGGGAGCTGTTGTAGAACTTTAAGCTGAGATGAAAATGTATTTTTTTCCCCATCACACGTGTTGTTTATTATTAAGATTGGGGAAAGAAACGTGAAAAATTTGCACACTCTGTTCCAGGATTCAAAATAAAATGAAGTCATTTCAACTTCCTAAAAGTAAAACTATGATTTGGAGGGCCCACATGTTTAATAGATATAGCAAATTCAGAAAAATATATAAATCATGACTGTATAGCTTGCTAAAATTTTACTAAGTAAACAAACCCGTGTAATCAGCACCCAGATCTAAAAATAGGACAGAACCTATAACCTCGACGCTGCCTTCATGCCCTCCCCGAAGGTAACCATTATTCTGTCACCATTAATTATTTTTCTAATTTGGAAATACAGACTGTGCTCTCTTTTTATCTTGCTTCTTTAGCTGACATTAGGTATGTAAGATTCATCACGTTGTCACGTGTAGTGGTAATTAATGCATTTTCCCTGCTTTTAATATTCCAAAAATGTATTATTGAAAGCTTGGTCTGGGAGTAGGAGATGGGCAGCGTAGACATGGAAGAGGCGTCAAGGGAATGAAGCTGCAGGTCCGAGGCAGCGTTTGGGGGTTGAAAGTGTTGGCACGAGCAAGCGCAGGCGCAGGACTGAGGGTAAGACAAGTGATAGGATTCCCCCGGGGAGAAGAGGAGACGGTAAAAGAGAAGGTGTCCAAGATGCAGTTGCTTGTGGAAGTGCTCTTCCCGATCATCAGCTTGCTCTTGAGGTTGGAGATGACACTTTCTCCCGTGTGGGGTCATGGAGCCCTGTGGTGTGTCGCAAGCCAGGGCTTTGGAATCTGAGGGTGGTGCGAGAATGCCGGCCTCGAGCCGCCCTCTGTGCCTCCGTGTCCTCGTATGCGTGAAGATTAAATGAGATGATTCGGTGGCAGCACTGAGCGCCATGCTGGGCACAGGGTAGATGCTTGATACATGTGACTAGTTGTTACTTTGAAGTTACATATGGGAAACTATTACGTCTCAGGAAAGCTGAAACAAAAGCTAAGGGGGGTAGCTAGTGGGAAGCAGCCGCATAGCACAGGGAGATCAGCTCGGTGCTTTGTGACCACCTAGAGGGCTGGGGTAGGGAGGGTGGGAGGGAGGGAGACGCAAGAGGGAGGAGCTACGGGGATATACGTATATGTATAGCTGATTCACTTTGTTATGCAGCAGAAACTAACACACCATTGTAAAGCAATTATACTCCAATAAAGATGTTAAAAAGAAAAAAAAGCTAAGGGGGGAGGGGAGGTGGGAACAGGGGGTGGAGTTTGCTTTTTAAGACAAAATAAATGAGTAAAAATTAAATCAAGTATATATGCTTACAGTCTAATTAGTCTTTTATTCGTTGCTGAAATACATTCTTATTCAGTAGTTCTCTACCCCACGTGTAGATGAACTGTCTTGCAAGTACAACCTATAATTTTTAAAGAAATGATTTACTTTTGTTTGTTATTTGTCACTGTTTTTTCAATTGTACTGTGAAGTTTTATTCAAAAATGGAAAAATGGTCGGTCACTTTATCTGCCAAAGTTAAATGAAACAGATACTTCTTAAAAAATCAATAGAAAGGTGAATTCAGCTAATTTACCGTAATAGGTATGACCACCATTTTAGGACAACAGAGATCAACATTTTACATGGGGATGACAGCACAGATTTCTCTCTGCAACCACATTTCTTAGTTAACAGGATGGGAGAGAATCCACTTTTGTCTGGGTTCTGCTTATAACTTTATAATGTCCTCAGTGGGAATTGCAGAGAGGGTTGGAAATAGAAAAGTCTTAAGACTTGTTGACCCAGCTTATCAGATAAGTTCTCCAGGATATTTCAAAAGTTATTCATTTGAGAGGCTTTGTTTTCTTCTTATCATTTCACGATTGATGTGTTTTTATCAAACTGGCAGATCATCATTCTGCTTCGCGGTTCAGGGGCTCTTAAATGAGTCATATTCATTTGCTACGTCTATATCACTCTTTTTCTCAACTAAATATTTCAATTCAGTGTTTACTGACATTTGCCAACTATGTGTTCATCCCTAGTCTGGACAAATAAAAAGGCATAAGATGTGTAAAACTATAAAATGGTGATATAACAAAGTAAATGAGTAAAGACTAAAAGGAATGGTATAGACAGTCAGCACTCCAGACGTGGAAGGAACTTAGAAATGGGCCCTGAATCATCAGAAAAGGCTTCACAAAGGGAAAGAAGGTGGGCTGTGAGGAGGCAGGTGAGTGTGGACAGCGGGACTCAAATTCATCCCGGAGTTTCTCATGAGAATCTGTTGGAATGGCTTGTGGGGGTGGGCGGGCAGGGAGGGAGGCAGAAACGGGTGGAGTTTGCTTTTTAAGACACAGTAAATCAGTTGCACGTGACTAAAAATTATATTAAGTATGCATGCTTACAGTCCAATTTGTCTTTTATTCGTTGCTGAAATAAAAATTCTGAAATGCAGTTTAAATGCTGGTCTTTGTTGTCCTAAAATGGTGATCATACCTATGGTAAATTAGTTGAACTCACCTTTCTATTGATTTTGTAAGAAATATCTGTTTCATTTAACTTTGGCAGATAAAGTGACCAACCACTTTTCCATTTTTGAATAAACCTTCACAGTACAATTGAAAAAATAATGAAAAGAAATAAAAAAGCAAAGTAAATCATTTCTGGGACTCCCCTGGTGGCGCAGTGGTTAGGAATCCACCTGCCAATGCGGGGGACACGGGTACGAGCCCTGGTCCGGGAAGATCCCACATGCCGCGGAGCAGCTAAGCCCGTGTTCCACAACTACTGAACCTGCGCTCTAGAGCCCGCGTGCCACAACTACTGAGCCCGCGTGCCACAACTACTGGAGCCTGTGCTCTGCAACAGAGAAATCACCGCAATGAGAAGCCCGCGCACCGCAACGAAGAGTAGTCCCTGCTCGACACAAATAGAGAAAGCCCGCATGCAGCAATGAAGCAATGCAGCCAAAAACAAATAAATAAATAAATAAATTTATATATATATATATATATATATATATATATATATATATATATATATATATATATATATATATATAAAAAGTAAATCATTTCTTTAAAATTTTTGGGTTGTACTTGTAAAACAGTTCATTTACACCTGGGGTAGAGAACTATTGAATAAGAATGTATTTTTGACAGGGAAAAATATGACCAAATGAAACATCTTGACTAGCAAATTTAAAGCACCTTGACTTAATTCTGATTCACTTCAGGTGGAAACTTTTGGCAGGTTCTTGGGTCAAGCTTTGTGCAAAAAGCATCAAGTACTGACCCAGGAAAATTATTCTAGAACCAGAGACGCCTGCAAAAGTAGCAGGAGTGGCATTGTGGGAAGGTGGCTACAGCAGGAAGTAGGTCAGCATGGGCTTTTGTCTGTTTCTGAAATTTGGGGATAATAGGTGAGCACTTTAGATGATGTTGATGGGAAGTTCCCTGAACTGATAATAACAGTTTCATATAAACTTATAATATCATATACGTGCTGTATTTATTATATAACCAACTTGGGCCTTCCTACCTGTTTATTCAAGAAACTTAAGGTGAACAGTTTTCTTGAGTTTTCTGTGGCCAGATGATTTCTCAATTTAGATTTAGTTTTTTTAAAAAAAAAGAAGGGAAGGATGAGGAGGAAGAAGAGGAGGGAGAGGTGGAGAAAAAAGAAAAAGAAAAGAGACAGCCTTTTTACAGTATAGAAACAGCTACTAAGGGTGTACAGATATGGTTTGTTATTTTAATCAATTTGCTTTAAATCATTTCCACCAAGTCCCTGATGTGCTGCTCTTTCTTTTTCATCAGCACAGACAGAGAACACAGCCCAGACCTTTACTGGAGGGGGCACCAAGGCGAGTGAGTTCTTCATGCCAATGTCAGAGGTCAGGCTTTACTGGGGATGAGGGTCCTCTCAGCAGTGAGCTGAGTGTCCTCTGTAAAACTGACTTCAAGGGTTATGTGAATAGGTGCAATTAAATAATGTATAAGTGAAGGCTATGATCCTTATTCCACAAGAATATCTTTGTGCTTTAGCCTATGTGAATTTCAACATGTCATATTTTTAAAATCAAAGACATGTTTCTACACTGTGTTCTTGAAATACAGTTCAGCTTCAAAAACACATTTAAATTTTTTAAATTTATTTTTATATCAGTTTTCTTCTCAAGTGTGGGGAAGTACTCTGTTGGTGGAATTGTAAACTGGCATTGTCTTTTCAGAGTGCAGTTTGGCAATATCTGCCAGAATTTGAAAGTACAAGCCCTTTAGGCTGGCAGTTTCATTCCTAAGAACATTTCCAGCAGAAATACCCACACATGGGCATCAAGAACTAGTAATCGAGAAAAAACTGTCAACAACCTGAATGCCTTCCTCCTGTAGGGAAGAAGTTAAATTGTGGTATAAAAATATTGTGGATTATCATATGTCAGTTACACAAAAATGATACAAATCTACATATGCTGAATATAGCAAATCTATGTATCTATCTGTAATTGACAAAAGAACTTCAGAAATGTTAAAAAGCAGTTGTAAAACCAATATATAGCCTGATCCTACTTTTATTTTTAAATAGTGACACACAACACTATTAATAATTGGTTATTTGGGGAGAGAGGTGCAGACTGGTGCAAAAGTAAAGGGGATTTACATTTTTAAATCTAAGTACTTTCGTGCGTTGTGAAGTTTTTTAAAAGCATGTGCTTTTATGTATTATGCAATTAAGCTTTGAAAAAATATTTTCATGGCATTCATCAGAAAAATTGCCAAACAATCGAAATGCTAAGTACCAGACATGGTCCTTCTTTCTTTCCTTTTTATGTTCCTTCCTTCTTAAATAAGTAATTTTTCAAGTTTAAATAATATTAAAAAAAAACTATACAATAAAATTCCACTCCCACCTTTGTCCTTATTTCTCCTGTTCCATCCCCCAGCACTCTGATAGCTGTATTTATTATCTTGTGTCTCCTTCTAAAGTTTTCTTTAAGCAGATGCAATCACATAGGAATAAATATTCTCCTTATTTGTTTTTGTCCTCCTTTTTTTCCCCTCTCTCTTTTTTTTTTTTTTTTTTTTTTACAAAAGATGCCATATCAGTGTGCATTTTCCCTTCCTTGTTTTTCTTTTTTTCTCACTCACCAATTTGACTTGGACATCTCTCTCTAGAAGTTTCCTCATCGCCTTATGCAGCTGCATGGCGTTTCATTGTATGGGTGGGTTATGACTTTTCTCAGCACTTTATATGGAACATCTCAATTAGTCCTGTTATTAGCCCTTTTTATAGATAAGGACCCTGTGTAGTTCAGAGAGGAAGAGGCTTACAAATGAGAAAGTGGCAGAACAGGGTATAAACTCAGATAGTCTAAACCTAGATTTAGTTTTGAGTCCCTTAAATACTAATAGATAAAAAAAGTTCAAGTCAAAATCTGAAGATAATGATAAAAGTAATTAGCAGTTTCTAGATCTTTCTGCCTCATTCCTCTGTCTTAATTTATGAAATCAAATAGTGTTCATTGATGTTCTTCCTCAGCCCATAAAGCTGTCAGTGTTCCTCTGCTCAGGCTGCTGTGACAAAATGCCAGAGACACAGACGGGTGGTTTAAACCACAGACATTTATATCCGCAAGTTTCTGGAGGCTGGAAGACCTAGATTAGGGTGTTTGTTTGCATGGTTGGGCTTTGGAGAGGGCCCTCTTCCTGGCTCGTAGACTGTCTCCTTCTCACTGTGTCCTCACGTGGTGAAGGGAGGGCAAGCAAGCTCTCTGTTGTCTCTTCTTAAAAGGGCACTAATCCTATGATGAGGGCCCCACCCTCATGACCTCATCTAACCCTAATTACCTCCCAAAGGCCCTACTTCCAAATATCATCACATCAGGGGTTAGGGCTTTGAAATATAAACTTGGGGGGAGACAAACATTCAGTCCATAGCACCGTCCAAAAAGAGACTGTCAAAGTCCAGTCAGTCAGTAACATTTATTAAATACTTGCTTTGTGTAGCATACTCTGAAGTGCTTCAGATATATTCTTAAGAGAAATTTTTCCTGTTGTGAGAGGTGTTGAGAAGGTCTGATCATCTTCATCCTGAAAAGAAAGCTAGACCGTACCAGGGAGCAGACAGGCCCAGCCATGGATAACAAAATGGTTTACTCGGATTTAAAAAAAAAAATTGAGGGGGAGGGCCAAAGCTGGTTCACTCTATGATGTCTGTCCAGATGGTGACAGTGGCATTTCTCTTCTTCATGGTTCACAGAATGGTCTGTGTAAGCCTCAGGGTGATGAGAATTAGGTGACCATGTCCTTTTTCTTGCCCATGATGGAACATCACTCCCTCCTGCCCTCTCCCCCAAATCCACACCTTCCCTCTGTGCTGCTCTAGGATGAGAGGTCGTAGTGTTGAATGCTGAGCCCCACAGCATTGGAGGTAATCCGACAGTTATTCTCCATGTTATTGATCTCACAGATTCTCTTCCGTGCTCAGTTTGTTGATGTGGATGTGTTACTGACCAGGGTTCTTGGACTCCTTAATCAATAGTAATTGATAAGAGGCCAGATAAGAAATTCAGGCAAGGCTTTATTGGAACTCATGCTGCAGCAGGAGGGAATGAAAACGAGTAACAGATTCCCTTGCTCGCCTTCCTGAGGAGGGGAGGGAAAGCTGGTCCGTTATATGGGGTGAGGGTTAGAGTGGGTCCAGGGGTCAGGCCGGAGGGGTGGCTTAAGTGGTCTGCCCACCCCCTTGGTGGTGCTGTGTGCAGGGATCATGTGCAGGACCCTGCTTTTGCTCCCAACAACTCAGAAGTGGCAGTTGGGTTTTTGGTCTATTTGTATCTTGTTCATAATTTGCCCCAACTGTGCAGGCGTGCAGTTGTTTTTAGTCCCTTATAGTTTCTTTGCGTTTTGTTCCTCAAGGAGATGTTTGTCCAGGTGCAAGCACTGCAGCAAAGGGTCCCGGGTCCCAGGTCCCAGCCTGTCTCAGATGGAAGGAACACACAGGCTTTAGGAAGAATTGGGTGGGAAAGGAGGATGACAAATGCTGACTAAACAAACGGGGAACAGATCATGGTACTTAGGCTCTGTTGTCTCCTTATTGTGACATCCGAATAATGCTTTATTAGGACCTGTGAATCCAGAAGTCCCTCCAAGGAGACTTACATGAATAACATCAAATAATATAGAATTTCCTTTTCCACATTCTAAAACAATTTATATTTGAGAACGTGTCTACTTTGATAATAGTATCCTAGTTTTAAGTTGTCTAGACTAATGTATTATACCCTAAATTTGTGTTAAATTGCCCAGGTAGCCCTAAAAGGAGAACTTGTTCTGAGTCTCAGGAGAATTGACTTCCAGACCTTGTTGGTGCTCTTGACAGATATTCCTGAAACTCCATGTGAAATCTGCCCTGTATTTGAATATTCTCACCTTCTTTATAACCATGGGATCATACACTGCAACATTATAGGTATCAAGTGCTGCAGTGAACATCTGAGGTGTGATAAAACATTGGTAGTTACACCAGATCCTTAGAGAAATAAGAAATAGGCAAGTAATTTAAAATGTTTTCGAGTTACCAAGACATGGCTTTAGAGAAGCCTTCTCAGGGAGAAGGCAGGAACCATTTTCTTCAGGCAGACAATGTTGAAAGAAAATTCCAAACAGAGAGGAGAGTGGCTTAAGAAAAGTGATCCCAAAGAACCTAGATCATCGAATTAAGATAATTACTGTATGAAAATCACTAAGTGTGAATGTCAACCTCTAATGTTCTTCAGGTAATTCTATAAATAAAAGGGGAACAATACAGAACAGGAGTTGGCAAACTTTTTTCTGTGAAGGTCCGGATAATAAATATTTAAGGCTTTGTGGATCATCTGGTCTTTGCTGCAGACACTCAACTCTGCCATGGTAGAGTAGCATGAAAGCAGCCATGGACAGTACATAAATGAATGAGTATGCTTGTGTTCCAATAAAACTTTATTTGTACAAACAGGTGGTGGGCCGGATTTGACCCATGAATCATAGTTTGTGATACAGAAGACCAGTTAAAAGAGTGAAGTTATATTGTGTTTTCAATCTCTTAGTCTCATAACTATTTAAAATCACGCTAGACATCATAATGTATACTGTACAGTGAGATTTGTCCCATAACTGTACATTTATTTTTCTGACTCCCAGTAGGTGATGTTCTGAAACTTATGAGAATATGATTGCATTTTGGAGGCACTGATTTAGTGCTGAACCTGACCACGGAGTTTTTTAATTTATAGTTTTTTAAATCTAGCAACCAGTACACATACAAAACTTGCAGGTTCCAAGGGTCTTTGTGTTTAAACTTCATATTGTATCTTGTTTTCAGTGACTTTTACAGGTACAGCCCTTCTTGCTAGGGAACTGAAGTTCTGATAGTTAAAAACAGATTTTAAAAGTTAAAAACAACATCAACAATCACTGAGCGTTTACCATGCGCCAGGCATTATTGTAAATGTTTAAATTTAGTTATAGCAGCAACCCTATATGTTAGGAGAGGTAATCTTCATTTTGCATATGGGAAAACTGAGGTTAAGTAAATCACCCAATGTCTCTGTTACCAAGATTCATATCTGGCAGCCTGGCCCCAGAGCCTGTCTGTCTCAATGGCTGCCCTGATCACCTCCATTTAAATTGAGCCTATAAATACTATTATTAGCAGCTTATTAAAGTAGACTCTTCCATTCTAAGAACCACGCCCTTTCACAAAGAGATATGTATGTTTTTAGTATAGAGTAAAAGACTTGAAAGGTCAGAGACCTCTCGGTCTGCTATAATTCAAGTCACAGAATTCAGAAGTAAGGAGAATAAGGGCCAGCCCAGGACAGGAACCTGCCCAGGTAGCCAGGGAATGACGGCACTAAAAGGAGAACTTGGTCTCCTGACTCCTAGATCTGGTCGGTGCTCTCGACAGACATTCCAGAAACTGCATTTGGCACCTCCCTGTATTTGAATACTCTCTCCTCCTGTGTAATAGTTGGCAGCGTCTCCTACAGCACTGAAGGTATCAAGTCCTGCACAGGCAGTGAGCAGAGCCCTTGGCCCGTTCCTTCAGGGACCTCTGAAGCCACCCTCCAAGCTGGTGTGATGGACATGGGAATATGAGATGAGGGAGCCCAGATTTGGGAGCAGGCCGACTCAGGCAGGGCCTTTTAGAACTCCAAGCCATCAGGCCTGCTTCTTTTGGAGGTCCCCCCAACCCCGTCCTATCGAACCTATTAAAATACACCCACATCCTACACTGAATATGACATTTTGTTTTTTTATTTTAATATTTTAAAAATTTTGAAAGAGCCTTTGTAATTTTGCTTTTGAAGTTTGAATATAATTCATTTAATTTACAATTGCTTTCTGTGTAATCATCAGGCAAACTCAGGAATTCATGGGAAGTGAAAAAACACTAAGCTATACAATTATTTTCAAGTGTAATGGATTTTTTAAATGAATACTAAATACGTATAACAATAAAAATGACCTCATGTTTCTGGACATTTAATTAAGCATTTATTAATTTTGACATGATAGCTTTCTCTTTTTATTTTGGAGCCCATATATTTTCCTTCTTCAGGTCCCAAATATTTGTGTGGGACCTTAAAATCTGGTTGACTTTAAGCCCAGTGCCTGAGAGAGAGAATGGTCCCAGACCTGGATAGGAATCCTCCTGGCTCCACCACCTGCAAGCTGTGTGACATTGGGAAAGGTACTTTCAAACTCTGAACCTCAGTGTCTTCGTCTGTAAAATGGGGCTAATATGCCTCCCCCAATGAGATCACATAGGCTTTCTTGGTGTTGGGTGAGACATTCACTTCCGACTGTCCTCCATTTGTCCCAGGGATCAGGGTGGGAGGTTCAGTACCTCTCCCAGCCCACACCTGAAGCAGGAGTGAGAGGGGTCTTTCTTCCCCAGCCTCAGCATCCCAAAAGCTGGGTGGGACTTTGGCTGCCTTTGCTGCAGGCTGCGACATTCTTGCCTGTCTGCTGCTCCTTCCCTCCTGGATTAGTTACATCTTCTTATTCTCCGTTTCTGATGCTTTGACATCTTGGGGCCTGGCTGACCCTGGAGGGACTGTGCCCCTCCCAGGGCTGGCTGATTGCTGGGAATGCACCTTTCATATACAAACTAATCCAGGGTCCACACCCTCAGCTGCCTCCTTTTTCAGGCTATGGTCCCCTGGCCCTAGTCACCCCAGGTACCAGACAATTAGGGACAGCCTCTGTGCCCCAGAGCCCACTGAGATTACTCAAATTAGCTAATCCTAAACCTGACTATCCTGCCTCGCCCATTCCTTGCCTTGGAAACCACACTAAAGGCTCTTGCCCACATTTCCCCCTCGCTCTCTCTGTCTCCTGACCAGCCCTGGTGAGTCCCTGTGTGGCCCCCATGGTGTGATGTGTCCCCTCCTCTTGGGATCTGTGAGTAACAAACTACATTTTCAATGGCAGTTGTCTTCTGATCTGTTGTCTCCTGTCACCTTACCTGAATAATAATAAAACCTACATTGAAAAGACACCAGCCCTGGGGAAGGCAGGCCCCAGTGAGCAAGGAAATGAACTCCCAGTCTGCATGGGTCCCATGATGGAGGTGGGGAAGATCCAGCCAACAGGCCCTTGATCCTGCACCTGGTAGGCCCAGGGCACGCAGAGGTCCCTTCTACCCAGACAGAATCGGAGCACACCAAAGCCTGTCTCGGACACCCCTGCTGCTTGAAGGATGTGCGAGGGAGGGGCAGCAAGCATCAGCTTGTGAGGACATGGTGGTTGTAAGAAAGTGCCAGATTCATAGCAGTCACACGCGCCCTCCAGCTTCAGGTCTGCCGCCCACTCTGACTGACCGTGAACATTCATCTTCCTGGCCAGGCATCGTGACAGCCCGAAGACAGGGCTTGCTTTGTTTGGGTCTCAATTAAAAATGAGGCGCCAATGCAAGTAACTTAATCAAGTGTTAAAAGTTTATCTTTTCTGCTTCCTCTCCATTCTTTTTTTGCATTTCGGATTAATTTTCCATTGAAAATCAATACTAAAAATAAATGATTAGAAGCAAAACATGTAAATGTATAAAGCTAGTTAGGAAAACCGTGAGCGTATACGTAATGGCAAACCTATCAGTCCCCTAAATTGTGTAAAACTAGGAAAGTACTACCTGGGTGCTGCCTTTTTGGGTGGGAGTGGCCCCAGCAGTTTTCCAGGATGTTCACGGGACACTGGGGTCTGAGCCCGTGTTCCCATGCTTTTTCTCCTCACACTAACACAGAATATCTAGTAGGGGTCCAGGGAGGCCACTCTGAGAATAAGTCCAAACTAGAAGCCCAGCTCATTCGGAACTTGCCAGTGGACAAGCAGAAGGATACTTGTGTTTTTCGGTGGATGAGGCAGGGGTGAATTTACCATTAAATTAATCATGCTTAAATTTCAGGGCTTCTGGATTGCATTGTCCTCTTACAAGGCCCTGTACCTAATTTTGTATTCTTAACTTTGCATTTTTTTTTTAAAGAGATGGCTTCTAGGGCCCCCAAAACCCACGTCTGCCCCTGAGAAAAGGGTATGTGGGTGTTATGTGTTGTTTTCACTCCTTTCATATAAATCTGTCATGATTAGAGCACATGTTAAGACAAGTGTCAACATCATTCATAAATAATGGCACCGGTACTGCTGCTAATAAATGTACTTCAAATATGTTATTCATAACATCTTAAAGGACTTGTATTAAAACCTTTTGCTTTTCTTTGCAAGATTCAGATCTGTTTGAAATCTTTGTAGACTATAAAAAAAAAAGGAAAGAATTGATAAATCAGTGTTTTTAATTCTAGGCAATACATCTGTCCTTCTTCTAGGTTTTAAACCTAAACATGAATTTTTAAAGGCACGAGGCACTCAGTTGCGTTATAATTTTTATGACAGTCAAATTAATTCTTTCATCTAGCACTTGAAACCAATAGAGATTGACAGTCCTATTTTCTTGCTTTAATGATGTGAACCTCATTGAAAATGAAGATTCTGGATGGTTAACTGGTGCGGAGACTGCTATTGATTTAACTGTCTTGTTGGCTTCGTTGTTCAGCCCTCATTGGCCTCTTGGGCAGAGGGAGGCCCAACAATAGCATTGCTGACATTTCCTTGAAAAGATGCAATGCTTTGACAAAGACAGCTGCACAGCTTCAAAAAAGATACAGTTTGGATGTACATGCTTTAGTCTTTTCAGAAGTTACAAGTGATGGATTACAATACACAAAAGAGATGTCTTGAAGTTATATCGGGTTAAATGTCCATCTGAAATACTCAAGAATAAAAGTCATTGCAGGATGGCGATTTTCAAAATTCACACCACTTATACAATTTTTAAAAAGAAATTGGCAAAGTAGGAAGCAATAACGGAAAAGCTAATAAATTTATCTACAAGCACTAGAGTAATTATAACATTTAATTTAAATAAACATTCCTAGTCTTGTAACTGTGAAATCCTGAATGTCATTTTGAATATGATGCAGAAAATGAAATGCTATTTTAAAATGGCGAAGTTCAAGCATTATACATATGCTAAAGCTTCTATTTAATTGACAGTTTTTATTCACTTGAAATTTTATATAATGTCCTCGATGTCTGTGCTTAATAGACAAGATCTCTTTAATTTATCCCAATACTTCCATTATCTACTCTCTTATTCGTTCTCAAAACATCAGTGATGTTTTATTGTATTTAATTTTTGAGTTCCCGTCCCAATACGTTATTGGGGATATACTTTTTCATCCCTTACTTTGGAATTATCTAACGTATTCACATTAGGTTCATTACTAAAACATTCCGTGCAGAGTTTTGACTGTGTATCACAGTGTTTGTGAAGTTATTAATATAACAATAGCTGAATTTGGTTACAAATAGTAAGTGCAGAGAGGTAGCTCTTAGAATCATGTGTGCTCATGGATATTTAGTAACTTGCCTGTTTGGAGTTGGACAGACCCAGGCTGAAGCCTGTCTCCATCCCTCGTGGTGGGGTGATCTGGACCAAGTTACCTGCCCTGTCAGGCCTCATTAACTCACCTGTGAATGGGGGGGGGAAATAATACCTATCTCATAGGGATGTGATGAACGATTAATCCCATGATGTATGGAAAGAGTTCAGCACAGTGTCTTTTACTACTACTCAATACTTGACAGCTGTATAATAGCTTTAATAATAAGGACAACAGTAATAAAAATTGTATACTCAGCGAATGCTACCCATGTTCCAGATGCTGTATTATGAACAGGGACTTTTAAAAAAATGACAGAATAATTCCTAACATTGAAGCGATTATATTTTTGGGGAAAGCACATATATTTAATGCTTTATTACTAATTGTAATATAATATAATAACCGAGTTGTTGTTAATACACACTATGATAGTTTGTGAGCAGGGATAACGTGTTGCTTAAAATAAATCAACTTCATCAAGGAAGCAGATGCTTAATTAACAAGCGCAGCGTTACCTTACCCTGAATAATCAGTTATAAAAAGGCTCAGAGTCCTGGATGAATTTATTGTCTTTCTTACCCAAAGAGGAGCCTAATAACAAAGGTTTTCTTCACTCTGATTTTGTGTTTCCAGGACATATTGTCAGGAAATAGTGTGTTTTTACCCCTTCTGGACTCAGACAGGTTCTCTGACTTGGGGCTGCGTTTGCTAGTGGCTTAGACCTCTTACGTTGTGTTTCTAGAGATGGAGGCTAAATTGAACATGGGCGGGGGGTGGGGGGGGCAGGTGACCAGATTAGCTCAGCTGTCTTCCATCTGCACACCTGCGTCTTTTAGGAGCTCCGCCCCACCGAAGCCAGGAGGTGCCTGCCACCTGTGGGGAGAAACCAATGGTTCCACTCTTTCAAACACCAACAGGTGATAAGGGTTTCGGTAGATGAGCTAGTTCAACCATCCCATTAAAGGAAGTTGAGAGACAATGAGTGACAACATTTTACAAATTAGGACTTGAAATTTAATTGAGAGAAATTTACTATTTCCTAAAGTTGAAGTCCCTATATTTTAAAGATTATTTTTCTAAATTGAAGTCCTTTTAAAAAGAAAATCTTTAAGAAAACAGCCCAAATTAATATAGTAAAATTTCTTCATGAATACTGTTGCTCTTTTTCCCGTCAAGAAATCTACAAATCACATGTTATAATATAATGGAATTTCTTCTGCAGCATCATTTTGATGTAATATATGTCTGCCTTATTGTCATTGAGGTTTTTTTCAGTTTGGCTAATAAAATTTCTTCCATGGAGTGTGGTATACAGACCCTTTTTTAAAGGACCTTAATCCAATGGACTTGAAGTTAAAATAGTCCAAGAGCAATTAGAAATTCTCCTGATGGCAAACTTGCATGCTTTGCGTTTGCCTGGCAGGGAGGGGACCGCAGGCCTGACATCATAGGAACATGTCCTCCTGTGTTAAGGAGGCTGTCTGACCTTGCATGTCCCTCCTTTGTTCCGGAAAAAACATTTTTCTTTAATGACTCTAGTGTATTAATTTTCATTTAGCCGTGGGGATCTTGGAGCATCCATGTGTCAGGGTAGGATGAGACCAATCTGAAGAAAGGATTCCCTAGCAAGACCTGGCCCGGGGTCAGATGAGCATTCCCCCAATTTGGGAATGTGTGGGTGGAAAGTTAATGATAAGACCGAGCTAGCATGAGGCTGAGCACCCATCGTAGCGTCATGTAAACCTTTTTGAAGTGGGAAAGAGATAATAAATGTGAAAGGCACAATATAACTGAACAAAACATCAACAGGGTTGGATATCAGGTAGAGAGGCATGTTTAAAGGAGATTTTTTAATGTATTTTGAGGATTTAAAACAGAACTGCCCACCTGGTTCAGGCCTCGTTCCCCCTCACCCGGATTCATCACCAAGAGTAAACTGGATCAATAAACTTTCGCTGTCTACATGTCCCCTGTTCCAGTATCTCCTGGCACGTCTCCAGACAGTAGGGGAATGAAGTAAAACTAGTTAATAACAGGTGAGCCTCCCTTACTTATACTGTAGCAACAGAAGGGATACGGAGAAACCCAGATTCCAAGGCTGGCCCTGTCAGTATGATCTGCCCAGAAGTGAGATCTGCCCTCCAAATGACCTTGCTAAATGGCCCCAGTGAGTTAGGTGAATTTCTCTCGCAGCCAGGAAGGGCAGATCCACCACCACCAAGTCAGTGATCACTGAAAAAGGACCCCAAAGTGTTCCGTACCTTTTACTGCCTCTGAAAATTACAAGGAGCCAAGGATGAAATTTTCAGGGCTTAAAAGGCCCCTGCACCCTCATCCCGGAAACCAGCAACTACTAGGCACAAACACAAATTTAGAACATAGAGTATCTCTCTGAGACTCATTTTTCCTCAAATTGAAGATGGGAACAGGAAAATAGTTTGGAGATGATTACGTTTTCATTTAGTCCTTACTCTGGGTAAGGCACTAGGTTATAGGTAGGCTATATGCATTTCAGTACCAGTCACAATTCCTGCCATTAGAGAGATTGTTCAGAAGGAAATGGCCAAATGAGCCAGTCAGGAAAGCTTAGCGTGGGGCTGCCCTGGGCTCTGTGGGCTATAGATTTATCCTCTGGGTGACAGGGAGCCGTTCAAAGTTGGTAAGCATGAAGAGCTAAGTGGTGAGTGCTGTGTTTTCAGATTATCCTAATAGTAGAGGATAGAGTTGTTTGGAAGGGGTGGGTGACAGACAAGCTTGTAGGGCATCATTTCTGGCTAAAGAATCCCCAAATGTGGGAAGACACATGGATTGTTCCAGGGAATACCCTTGAT
The DNA here is from genome assembly GCF_965194805.1 of Balaenoptera borealis. Lineage (NCBI taxonomy): Eukaryota > Metazoa > Chordata > Mammalia > Artiodactyla > Balaenopteridae > Balaenoptera > Balaenoptera borealis. The sequence continues at coordinate 6,927,761 of NC_138871.1, forward strand.
AGAGGGAAGAACTGGGGTTGGAGGACGGTGAGAGAAGCAAATACGGTGAACCCAGCGGTCCTTACACCAGAATGGCTCGCCTCTGGGCCCTGGCTTGTGGTCTTCACGGTGAAAGTTGGCAGACAGTATAGCATACTCTGCTCTCAGTAAACATCTGACTTTGAAAATCTAGATTAGTGAACAAGCAAATAAAGGAACAATTATTTGCTTTTCAAGATGGTTCCCTGCTTCGGGAGGAACTGTAGTAACAATTACTTTGTAGACCAAGCCCTCCACATGTGTTTAAAACTTGACGTCTGTTCCTCTGATATCCCACACATTGGGTTAAAAAAAGGAACATTTATCCTGACTACACACAGACCTCATCTCCTCATTGGGCTTGTTAAATAAATCAATATAATCCCTGTGTGGTGATTACCTCGCGGAATAATCAAGCTGAGTTGTGTCTTCTTGATAAACCAGACCCCTTCAATGAAGAGTAAAATCCCAACCATTGTGAATGTAGCAAACTTTTATTAACTGCAGTGCTTCTTTCTTCCTGAAATGTATAATCATTCCCTCTAGCCTGTTTTTATTTTTCCATATGCCTAAAACGAAATTTTAGTCCCTTCCTGACTCAGTCAATGGCTGTCTTTTGATTTTAGATTTAGGATGTTTCGGTTGAGAAGGAAAAAGCAGCCACCTTGAGGGTGAGAATGGGCACCTGATAAAAGAAAGGGCATGCTATTTTCCTTCTCTCCATGAAATCATGGTTTGCCAAAAGAAAAAAGACCTTTTGTGAAATGTGGTAGTTCTCTTCCAAATGAAATTGAAGGGTCACTCCAAAGATTAATGATTCTGAGATGTTAATTCAGAGGAGAATTTATTTTTAAAAGCTGGATTTATTCTGAGCCAGAGGATTCTGAGTTCAGCTGGGGGACTAATGAAGCATGTATTTTATTTTGTGGAGTTCCTCGTGGGACTGTCAGTCATTTATAAAGGGACCTGTTTGCAGGAATTTTAGATCTGGTTAAAACTCTATGCATTCAGGCTGTGAGATCCTTCTTCACTGGGAATTTTCTCAGAAAACATTTACGGAGGAGCTTATTTCTTTTATACTTGAAAGGTTTTGTGTGTGCGCGTTCTGTGTTTTTAAGAAGGTACCATATTGGTGTGAATTTATGTTATTGACAGGTTGCAAAGGTTAAAAGGCACATTCTCCACAGTAGGGAACCTTCCCGTTCCTGGATTGGACATTGTTTTTCCTGCCTGGGGTCAAAAATAAACTAATTTATTGATATCCTAACCAATTATCTTCCCAGACTGTAGATAAGGCTTAAATCCCACTTTAAAATACGTCTGTCGATGTATACTTTCTTAGACTTAAATGTCTGTGTAGAATCATACCTTGTTTTTCTTTGTCAGGAGTAACGAACATTCACTTTATCGCTCAAACTGTATCCCTTCCCCATCTTGTCCCTTTTCCACCAGGACTTGTTAAGGCCCCATGGACACATGGCATTAACTTCCCCCTCCCTCATTAGTGCAGTTCTTAGATCATAAACCAATCCATAGGCCCATCAAAACGTGCATTATTAGGAAATTGATGGGCAAAAGTGAAATGGCCACGGCTTGAGCTCAGACGACAGTCTCTTTATGTGGCCAACTGTCGTGTTGACAGTCTTGAGCCTTGCGTTGAATTCAGCTCCATCACGTTATAAAGAAAATTCTCTGGGACTTCCCTGGTGGCGCAGTGGTTGGGAGTCCACCTGCCAATGCAGGGGACACGGGTTCGATCCCTGGTCTGGGAGGATCCAACATGCCGCAGAGCAACTAAGCCTGTGAGCCACAGCTACTGAGCCCGCGTGCCACAACTACTGAGCCCACACACCTAGAGCCCATGCTCCACAACAAGAGAAGCCACTGCAATGAGAAGCACGCGCACCGCAATGAAGAGTAACCCCCGCTTGCCGCAACTAGAGAAAGCCCGCACACAGCAACGAAGACCCAATGCATCAAAAAAAAAAAAGAAAGAAAGAAAATTCTCCATTAAGAATAACCCACAGGTTGTTCAGTGGAATATGCGGACCTTACTGTGAGCCCCTATTTGTCATGATGCGCTCTTTCATCAGCCAAACCTTCAGAAGGGGATAGCGCTCAGCCAGAGGGGTGCCATCACTGGGCATGGCCACTAGGTATGGAAGCTTCTCAGATGCAACAATCCCCATGAACCAGACAGGCTTTGGGGGTGTCCCTCAAGCCAGGCCAGCAGTTGGTTCCTCGCCACTGCAAGAGCCCAGGCTTTCCTATGACGCTGCTTACCAGCTTACTTCTTTCCCAGCTGGATGGCTTCAAGCCGTCCCCCTGGGCTATCTCTTCAGCATTCTGACCTCATAAAATAGAAAGTGTCTAGAATACCTAGCTTGGTTAACGATAATTTATTCTGCAGATTGGGGCTGTAGAAACCCCCTTGCACAGATTAATGGCTGTTCCCTGGACATCAGGTAAACCTCAGCAGGGCAATTATCTGTATCTTCGTTTTATATACGTTCACTCACGCACACACAGCTGAGAGCTGGATAGACCGAGCTGAGCTCTCCTGTAAGCAGGGACAGCCAAAGAATGATTTATAAGTTGCAGAAAGAGAGGATAGGCTGGGGGGGTGGGGCGGGGTAGCCAGGGAGAGAGAGACAGACAGACAGGGAGAGACAGAGAGAGGCAAATGAGGACCAATCATGCCAAAATGAGACATGATTCGCTGCTGTTTTCCTTTCCCAGTGTATTTTTTCCTGGGTGCCTCCCGAGCAGTGCTGTTCCGTCACTCCTGTTATGTGTGTGCTCATGCATAAATTCAGGTCAAGTACAAAAAACCCTGATTTCTCTATTCATCATAGGAAGGGGTAACGTTCTTATCAATACGTAACAAGAAATTGCAACTAATTTGGCTCATGACCTTATTCTTTTATCATTAATGGTTGAAATGGTGTTTGCCTAGCCATTAATGCATTCGGTTCAGTAAACTCAAGCTGTTGGAAATTTTCACTAATCCTTGCCCATTGAGTGCTTCCCTAGACCAAATCACTTATGAATAAAACAATAAAGCAAATGCTTGCACAGGTTTCTTAAGATTTTTCCAGATCAGACCTAATTTACAGGGCACAGCATTTTAAAATGAGATTTGGGATTTTTGTGGTTTTTTTGAAATCACAGATTCCAAAGTACTGGAGAATGAATGAACTGTTTACTGAAAATATGAATTACATGAACTTACCCCATAAAGTGTTCAAGTATTGAGGGTTTTTTTTCCCCCCATGAAAAAATGAATCAGTATATAAGAATAAAAGTAGAAAAATGGTTTAACACTGAGCACAGAGATGCTTTTCAAATGAATCCGTCTTTGCTATTTAATTTACATTTTGAGGGGTCATTAGGATGATGAATGACACGGCTGGAGAATAAAACACACTTCCTGAACAAAAGACAATCTCTGTAGCCTAATAACATTTTATGCCAGCACTTACATTTGTCAGAAGTGGATGCTATTTATCCCTATGATTATTTAAAAATCATTTTTATTGTCCTTTGTTCTGTGTCCTCTTCGGGGAATTTTAATTCAGAGTTTGACACCTACTTATTAACTTCAGTGAAGTATGGAGTACAAAGGCCTCTACTCTATAAAGAATTCTACACAGCCATGTTTCTGTTGCCTGCAGCTGTACACAAATTAGCTCAGTTTGGATTTGTTTCGATCAGAAATAGAAAGCCTGTTGGGATAGCTTGTAACCTTTGCTTCCTTGAGGAGGCAAGTGCTCCCTCCCTCTGAACCAAGCAGGAGTGGCGGAGTCGACAGAAGGGGAATTTTCCTAATTATGCTGCAGCCCTTCTGCATAAATGCGTTACTTCCATTTCCCTTGCCTCCTCCAACTGCTTCCCCCCACCAACGACACTCTTGTCATCTGTTGCCACATACTGATGCCTCTTCTCTCCTCTCCCAGCCTCCACGTCGACTCCCACACCCTCACTCTTCTTCCAGATTGCTTCTTCCCGAGCCATCTGTTTCCCGGGCTGTGTATCTTCCCATCTCCTCCATGGGCTAGGTTTGTTTCCAGGGTGGGTAGCACCCTTTGGAGATTGAGTGGGAGTCCTAGATGCATGATGAGATCCCCGCCAGCAACCCTGGAGCGAGGGATTCTCCATGCGGCGTGGCCACGAACCCTCCCCCACTGCGTGGGATGCGGCCGCAGCATCCGTCCACCCGCGCACAGCCTCGCTTCAAGCCTTGATGGCCACGCACCACCCTGGAATGCCAACTCATTTTTCCTTGTGACTCATCTTGGAGGTTTTTATAAAGGGCAAGTGTCTGGTCTTTCCCAAGAGGAAAAACAGCCCTGACGCAGTGAGTCAGAGCCTCGGAGGGAGCCGTGTCCTGGGAGGTGGCTCGGCAGCCCCCGCGGGGCCCTCCCAGGGCGCGTGACACAGAACCAGGCTGTGTGCAGCGCGCTCCCACCCACTTTCATATGATGTGCAAGGGCTTCATCATAATCTCATTCCTCCATCTAGACTCACGCCTGCCTGCTTCAGGTGACCTTACGTTTTCCAGTCGACTGGAAATAAAACAACCAGCAACAAAAGCTCAAAGATGACTTCTTGGAAAGTAAAATCCTGATACTAATTTTAAATCTCTCTTATCAAATTATCTTGGCTGTTGAGATACTTCAAATCGATATTCTGCAGGGAATCCAGCTTTGAGTTATGGAACTGGCTTCATTAGCAATTTAATGAACATACAACTATCTTACCACTGTCATTGTTATTTTTAAATGATATTAATAAGGGAAACTACTTCTCTTTGGTCCTTAAATACTTTAATTTTTTTAATGAAAGCTAAAATGATAATTGATGACAGCTAATACCTAAAAGGGTAGCTATTTTATCTATTCCCATTGACACTAATAATAATCAAAAAGGGCACTAAAAACTCAAGAAAACTTAAGATCAGCATTTTCATATTTGGGACAGGAACACCCAGATGTGGCCTTGGGCACATTGGCAAGACCAGATTGCTTGTGAACCTGGCCACATATGAAATAATGACCAATTTCTTTTGCTTCTTTTTGCAAAATAAACATCAGTTGTTTATCCCCAGTTGACTCTGAGCAAACTTTCCAGAAGCTAGAATTGCCTTCACAGAGAACCTCTGACTGTTTTCCTAACATGGGGTAATAATAATAGAGAAATTTTACAGAGGGGGCTCTGTGCACCTCTAGGAAATGGAAGAAAAACTGATACGCACTCTGTAGTTTCTATGTAATGCTTCATTGGTATTGTTAATATTGTTGTTATCTAGACATTTATGGAGTTACTAGGAGGTTGGTGAGCATGGCTCAGAAGATATAAACATGGCCCCTGTTCACAAAGCTGAATTTAAATAGCTTGGAGGTGGATGGTATAAACATAAAAATTCAGGTAAAGGAAACAATTTCAAGAAAGGAATTCCATGAATCTGCAGAACTCATTACCGACTGCATAGGGAAGTCACTGACTTTTTTTCAAAAGCGTAAATAGTAAGTATCTTTGTTAAAGAACACAATCTGGGAAACAGTTTTAGAACTGCATGCTCTGTGTTTCCCTCACCATGACCAGCTCTGGGATTATTTTTTTCAGCCCTATGAGTTATTATTTCATTGCTTCTACCCAGAAGATTCCTGGGCTGCCCTGAGTGCAGACTTCATGCAAACAAAGAAAACCTGGTATCTTCTCTAAAGTGAGCTGATTTTTTGGACTTGAAGTTTAGTTTTTTTTCTTCCTCTGCCCATGTTTAATTCAGATATTTGCAAGATATTCCATAGACTTAAAGAATCAAGATGTGTAAAAAGGATTACTGCTTAAAACTGGTATATTGACAGGATGCTATTAAAAAAGGAGTGCAAAAACAAAACCCGTTAGCAGGCATCAGGAATCACCCATCTTTTACTTGCGAGACTTGACATTACCAAATCAAGAGTTTAGTGATAGCTTTCGTAATTGATTGAAATGTCTTACATGCTCTTAAATTTACACTTATTGTTGACTATTTTTAGATTGTATCAATTTTCATAAAAGGATGACCCCAGAGAACATGAGAATCGGAAGAAATAGTGTTTACTGACAGAGCAGAAATTTGTTTCGTTTCTACTAAAATCTACTTATTACAAAGTTGTTACCGAGTCCAAGCTCGGACTGCTCGCGGCACCATAGTAAATCGAGAGATGAGGTGATCGGACAAAGCATAGTGACTTTATTCGGAAAGCCAGCAGACTGTGAAGATGGTGGACTAGTGTCCCAAAGGACCACCTTACCCGAGTTAGAATTAAGGCTTCTTTCATACTAAAAGGGCAGCGGGGGTGTGGTTGGTTGTTGCAGACTTCTTGGTGCGGGAATCCTTTGTTCTTGCAGCTGTCCACGCTGGCTGTCTGGTCACAGTGTTCCTGTAAACCTCCAATAAGTCAATTGTTATTCTCTGTTCTGTAACTTTTTATCTCTATGTGAATGCAAAAGTGTTACAGTCTAAAGGTCAGAGCATTGAGAACGGGTTATCCTGTATATTTCAGGATATAGACAACATTATTCTGCAAAAGGTGCAGAGCCAGCATGACTAAGCACAGGCAACAGAGGTTTAATGGAAGAGATTCAATTTGGAGTCCCGTTTGTTCTTCTCTGTTACAAAGTAACATATTAAAGGAAGAAATCATGAGACTTTGAATTGATTTGGAAGGCTCTGAGTGATTAAAAATCCATCATGAATGGGTAAAGCACTCTTAGTGTCCCAATAAATAGATGATTACAGGATGGCATTTTCCCTGACTCTGAAGTACAAAAAGGTAAATAAATAACAATTGAGATTTTTATAGATTATACTCCATATAAAGTTATTATAAAAAATTGGCTATATTCCCAGTGCTGTACATTGCATCCTTATAATTTATTTATTGTATACCTAGTAGTTTGTATATCTTAATCCCTTTCACCTATCTTGCCCCTTCTGTTGTATACATGAAACTAATATTGTAAGTCAACAATACTTCAGTTAAAAAATAAGAATATATTTGCATAAAAAAATTGAGATCGTCTAATCACAAAGGGAAGAACATTCCATGGCAAGAACTCTTCCTCCTAGAAGTTATCATTAAAAGCCACTTAAGCCACTTAAAATTCAACCAAAAGAATTTTGTTCCAAGGTCAAATTGCCCTGCCTTGCTTTTTCTTCTCAGCTTAAGCTAAGCTCCTGTTGACCTGGAGAATATTGCCATAGAGGTTACACAGACTTCCTCTTCCTGCTTTCTGTTTTCTCCTACATATTACTACAAAATGGCATTCTATTGGATGTCTGTTTCAACATAGAACTTAACTGTTAGGTACTTTTGCAATGCTTACTGCTAAATAATCGAGGTAAGCTGACTAACAGCATCATGTCTGTGGAACTGAGCAGTGTTGAGGCTGTGATAGAATAATAGTGTGGTTTGATGTGACTCATCCATTCATTCAGCACACATCTTGGAAGCACCTTCTTTATGTCTTTCTTACCACTTTATCTCCAGCATCTAGATAGTGTCTGGGACACAGTAAGACTCAGTGAATATTTGTTGAATGAATGAAGAGCACACTCTTTTGTGAATTACACTGTTTTTGCATAGAAGGAAATTAATACCTAATATCTGGATGATGGTGTCTAGTGTCTGTGTTAGCAATGTTTATGCTAGTAGCAAACAAAAGTTACATTTGGCTTCTAAACAAAGTAGTATATTGTGCTTATAAAAAAAAGTTTTCTATGTCACTTAATATTTTCATTGCGTTCCAAATATAGTCATGTGGGCTTCACGTGTTGCATGAACATGCCATGAACATAGAATATTGGTCTTTAATAAAGTGCCTAGGACAGTCTTATCATAAAGGAGGTCCCCTGTCTGTAGTGCCAACAATTGTAATGGCTTCCACCACCCGTGGGCTCTCAGTGTCTTTCTTCACATTTCCAGTAGTTCCCTTTCTCATTTCTCATAGCGGTAGTTCCCACCTGTTAGGACTGCCCTATGCCCGCATCACGGCAGGTGACGGACATTTCTACCTGATGTTCACTGATATCCCAAACAGAGCTCATTGTCTTCCTTCCACCCTGTGTACCAATTTCATATCCTCCTAAACACCCCCATCTCAGTGCCGTCACTGTTCTATCCTGACCACTCCAGTTCATCTTTTTGCCGCTATAAAATCTAAATTTGATTTTATTTCCTGCTGAAAAATTTTCAATAAATGCCCATTATAACTGAGGTTCCCATTGTAACTGATTCAGATGGCAGAGAAGTTGGAGAAAAAGAGTACCAGGCTGAAAGGCCACCGCAATGAGAAGCCCGTGCACCGCAACAAAGAGTAGCCCCTGCTCGCCGCAACTAGAGAAAGCCAGCGCAGCAACGAAGACCCAGTGCAGCCATAAATAAATACATTAATTAATTAAAGGAAAAAAAAAGAAAATACCTCCTGGAGATGGAGTAGACTTGACATTGTTGAAGTAGATGTGACAGTAAGACAGCAAGTGGCTTTATAGGGTGGACGTAGGCGGTGAGGCAGATGGAAGAATTTTAGGAACAAAGATCAAGAGTTCAGTTTTAGACACTTTGAGATTTCCGTGAGATAGTCCAGGGGATGTGCCAGGTAGACAGTTGGATAAGTGAGCCTGGAATTCAACAATAGATCCAGGCTGGAGATACACGTTTGGGAATTAACTTACAAATGATGTTTGAAGCCACAGGGGTGCAGGGCATGACCAAAGGCATGGGTGTGATCGGGAGGTGAAGAAGGCGCCGGTGAGCCCTTTGTAACCATCAGGAAAATTAGGTGATGGGGGAGGAGCTGGCAAAGGAAAGTGAGAGTCGGGGAGAAACCAGAAGTCACCAAAGCCATGGAAGCCCAGAGAATAGAGTCAATGAAGGAGGCGGGGCCTGCCCTGCTTAGAATGACAAGAAAGATAAAGACTGAAAAAGCCTATTGGATTTGGCAATGTAGAGATCATGAGTGGCTTTAGCATGAGCCATTTTTGTGCAGTGATGGGGCAGGAGCTGGACTGAAGTCATTTGAGAAGAGTTAATGTCACAGAGCGCCTGGGAGACTGTATCCACCAAGTATCTCACCAGGCTGCAGAGAGTATCTGGGTGTGATCAGGGAGGTCCTAAGCCTTCCAGATTCTAGACCTCTTTAGATTCAGAAACTCTCCCATTCATTCATTCATGCATATAGTATCATTCAGTCAATAATAGTAATAATAATTGTACTTAGAAAATAAAACAGGGGAATGGGTTTAGGGAGTGAGTTGCGTTGGGAAAGAGGGAGCTCATTTAAATCAGGTGGTCAGACAAGGCCCCTGGGGCTGTGATGTCTGAGCGGAGACCTGCCTCTCAGAGGACCAGCCCTGGGGGAGCACGGCCTGGGGAGCACAGCCCAGAGGAGCACCGTTTGAGGCCTGGAGAACGTCCGGGCGAAAGGCCGCAGACAGGACAGATCTGGGCCTGTTTGGGGGTCGGGGGAGAGGTGTTCTGGCCGCAGTGCTCTGAGCAGGACAGGAGGGTGGTGGTTCAGGATGAGGCCGAGGAGGTACGCACGGAGCACGCGGCCTGGGAGCAAGGGCATCAGTAAGCGCTCACGACAGAAGCACAAACGTATTGTCGTAAAAATTCATACAGGTGTGTATTTTACTCCGTCATGGGTCTGTGTCTGCCTTAATTTAAAGAAAATCACATTAGTACGATGAAGAAAAAAAAAAAAACCCAAATCATTTTCCTATCTTGTTTGCTGCAGGGACAGATGTGTTTGTCCCGTGTGTGTCACATTTTGAAAGCTGAGGTGCAAGAGCTGACATGGCCCATCAGGTCCAGGTTCCAGGCAATCCCTCATCTCTCTTGCAGTCACAATATTTTGAGAACCCGGACACACGCAAAGACATGAATGTAAACGTCAGCTATTTTTCCCCGGTGCTCTGAGGGATTCACAGGCAAGCCCTGAGCAAGGTGCTCAGGACACGCAGAGGCAGGGCCATGGATGTGCTCAGGCCACACAGGGGAAAGGCAGCAATTAGAGCTTTTTAAACAGAGATCTCATCGTTGGGGCGTTGGAAGGACTCCCTGACCCGCTGATCTTTTTTTTTTTTTTAAATTAATTTATTAATTTATTTAATTTATTTATTTTTGGCTGTGTTGGGTCTTCGTTTCCATGTGAGGGCTTTCTCCAGTTGCAGTGAGCAGAGGCCACTCTTCATCGCGGTGCGCGGGCCTCTCACTATCGCGGCCTCTCTTGTTGCGGAGCACAGGCTCCAGACGCGCAGGCTCGGTAGTTGTGGCTTACGGGCCTAGTTGCTCCGTGGCATGTGGGATCTTCCCAGACCAGGGCTCGAACCCGTGTCCCCTGCATTGGCAGGCAGATTCTCAACCACTGCGCCACCAGGGAAGCCCCCGCTGATCTTTTTAAAACGATCTCAGGGAAATACTCAACCGAGAACTTTTTCAGTGCAAATGACTGATGAATGTTCTCCGTTTTATTAAATCACTGAGATGGTTATTTTGATCGTACCTGCATGAGTCAGGGCTCTCAAGTGATCCCTACTCCCCTTTTAGCCAATTCTTACATGGCACCTACCGTTGGCCAGCTTTGTTCTTTGGTCTTTAGGTGGTTTATTCCGTGTAGTTGTCACAACAACCCTGTGGATAGGTCCTATGAATTACCTCCATTCTATAGATAGGAAAACTGAGTCAGAGAGAGGTGAAGTTCTTACCATGTGGTCTCTGAAGGTGTCAAGACCCTTACAGTGGGTCCCCAAGGTCAAAACTCTCTTCATACTAATATAGAACTGTTATTTGGTTTTTTTTTTTTCACTGTGTTGACTTTTCACTTGGTGTAAAAACAATGGAGAGTAAAATTGCGTGGCCTTAACATGAATCAAAGCGGTGCCCCTGCATTCTCCACAGCCACGAACTCACAGTTAAAAAACAAACAAAAAACCCTGCCAGTTTCACTTAAGAATGTCCTTGATGAAAAAGCAAAAATTATTAGTTTTGTTAGATTTCAACAGCTGAGGGCATGTCTTTCTAATACTCTATAAGTGGGAAATATGTGTAAGACACTTGTGCCTCTCCGGGTAGGATGGTTGGCGAGAAAAACCACTTAGTGGCACAAAAGTAAAATGTGACACGATTTTACTTTAGAGAATGGCCGAGAGACACGCGATGATTCTCAGACTTGGGCATTTGGCAGACACCTTCTTGAAAGTGAATGAAGTGAAATTGTCACTTCAAGGAAAACAATTGACAGTGTTTTGTTGCTAATGATAAAATTTGAGCTTGTGAGTAAAAATTAGAATTTTAGAAAACTTGTATCTCCCACTTAAGAGCTTGACAACTGCGTTAACTTAAACACTTAAAAGGCTTTTTTGATGAGACTGGTGGTGATGGAAACAAATATGATTTTTTGATGTACTATAATGAAATATGTTAGCATATGGAAGATGTGTGTAACTCAACCAACCAATATTTTCCAAATTACCAATGCATCATGTTCCATAATAATGCATGTGTAGGAGATTGTTCAAAGTGCCAGACAGACCAATGGATTTTAATGCAGCGGAGTTGCAATGAAAACTTCATTGCTATGATTTCAGAGTTCACCTAACAACTAACCTTTATCATTTCTCAAAACATTGTTGCCATGTGTAATAAAAATATTCACAACATTGCCTTCAATTAATTGTTGAGTGAGAGTCAACCTTGAAGAAAAATCTGCAGGGACTTCCCTGGTGGCGCAGTGGTGAAGAATCCGCCTGCCAATGCAGGGGACATGGGTTTGAGCCATGGTCCGGGAAGATCCCACATGCCGCGGAGCAGCTAAGCCCGTGCGCCACAACTACTGAAGCCCACGCGCCTAGATCCCATGCTCTGCAATAAGAGAAGCCACCGCAATGAGAAGCCCGCGCACCGCAACGAAGAGTAGCTCCCACTCGCTGCAACTAGAGAAAGCCCGCATGCAGCAACAAAGACCCGATGCAGCCAAAAATAAATAAGTAAATATATTAAAAACAAAAGAGAAACATCTGCAAAATAAGTCAATTTTCGGAGCCTTTCCTTATCATTAAGGTAAACAGTAATTTTATTCAACTTATCCAGGTTTTTAATCTGTTTTCATGGCGGGTCGCAGAGAACTCACTGAGGTGAGAAGTAGAACAGAGCATAGTGTCATGATGTAAATAAACAATAATAGTAATAATAGCTAATGTTTATTGAGAGTGAGCGGGCACCATGTGCCAGGCACTTTGCTGTGCACCTGAGACTGACAGATTCTCCGTGAGGCAGGTAGTCTTACGTTCCTCGTTTTATACGTGAAGGAATAGATACAAAGTGGTTACCTAACTATCACGTGACAGAGCCAGCATTCAAACTCAGGCCACGGGCTTCCTGTGGCCACATTTTTAATTACATGTTATGGAATATAACCCAATTGGAGGGACAGAGTGGCTTCTTTATGTAATTGATAATTTTTCACCTACTGCTTCCTATAGTTGCTAATTGATGTTTTTTCCTGCAAAAAGCTTTATTGTTCCCACTCTTCCCATCACTTAGGGGAGAAGGCTTCCAGGGTGGTTAAAAAGCTCCCTCAAAGGCCCAGGAGGCTCCTAGTCATGGAGGGCCAGCCTTTCTCGGGGGTCCTAGCCCGGCCCACCTGGGGGCCTGCCAGCTGCGGAGGATAGTCAGGTGGTCACCCTCTCCTCGTCTAGGAAGTGGCTCTCCCAGAAGTCACAGGGATGGGCTCTGTGTGGGCAGATCCAGCAGGGCTGGTGCAGGTTCTTGGAAGGGCCAGGAAGCCAGGGTGCCGCCCCCCCTCATCGTGGCCAGCTCTGTGTGCGCGGGGAGAGTAGGCACCGCCCGCTCCCCTCTGGCAGCAGGGGAAGTGCCCACGCCCCTCGGGCCACGCCATCAGGGTGGAAGTCTAGGTTCAGAGGGAGGAGATATAATATAGGAGATGAAGGCAGATCGCCCAGGTGACTTGTCATGACCCTCACCCTGGGAGGAGTAGTTCTGTTGGATCTGGGAGCTCATGGCTGGTCAATGACAAGATGCCAACCAGAAGCAGAGGATGCCCAAGAAGGTGGTCCGGAGGCTGAGGCTGGGGAGGAGCTTGGAGGGGTTTTGGAGGCTGGTCGGCTCTGTTAGGTACAGACAGTGGTACTGAAGTGAGAGACACCTGCAGAACCACTGGGGCTCACAGTCTAATTCATTTTCTAAAAGCTTTCCAGCGGGGTCCCTGCGGATATGCTGAGACATCACCAGTGCACGGTCCCGGCTGATGTCACCTCCACTAGCTCCTCCGTGCCTGGCTCACTTGCACACAGTGAATCCCCTAGTGCAGGTTCCCTGTTATCCAGCCAATCTCTCGCTGAACGTACACGTTCCTGCTCGTTCTGAGTTTTCAGGAACAGCATGAAAGTAACTCACAGATAAGAGCAGAATTTTGAGTTCATCCACTAGTGACAGAATTTTTAAGAGCGTATAACTCTCCCTTCTGAATCCTCCCATAGAAGTGACCCTTCGCGACAGGGTTCTGTCGTTATGCGTTGGCTTCAACTGCTGTCTGGCACATCAGTGTCTGCACTGTGGTGCCCCCCTGGGTAGCACAGGGTAAGCTGTGTTACTCTGATATCCCTTGAAAGGACACACGGTGGTGGACCTGCTGGGCTGGGGATTACGGACACATTTGAATACTTCTTTTTCAGCATTTCTTATGATTCAGTAAAGTCAGTCCCAACACTTCCTGGGGACAGATGTTATCATTTCCAAGATTGTATTAGTGATATTTTAAACTGTGGGTTCTCTGCAGTAGAAAGCCTATCCCAGTATTTAATTCCCTCCCGTCTGCCCACACCCACGCTCTAGCCCTGCACCTGACACATGGGCATAGTGGGTGCTGAGTAAATGTTTATTGAGCCAGTGCCTTCTTTTTATGGAATGGCTTTGCTGAGACTGAAGAAGTCCTATAATTTTATTAGCCAAATAAATTCTGTTGGGTATTTTCTGGGAAGATTGCTGATCTCATCCATTCCAAATCCTGGGCATTTGTTAAAGGTATTGACTACAGCCCTCTCTGTACTGGCTCCCACAGGGATGGGGGGCACTTTGCTGGGGATCTGTTTGGTGAGACTCCTGAGCTGGTTGGGGCCAGGGGTGGGTAGCTGGGGCCAAGGGTGGGTAGCTGGGGCCACCTCTAAGTCCAGAAGGAGGAATTTGTATTCAGGATCAGACTGTTGGATCTTGTGATAGCTCCCTTTCTTCTTCCTACAAAGAGAACACAGCGTCCACCCAGAGAATAGTAACTTTATCCTCTTTGCCTCTTTGATGTTGTTCAGAGGATCAGAGATGCTACTGATTAAAATGCTCAAGTCACAGGGTCATCCCAGACAGACTCATTGTCCTCAGAACTCTTCTTCCGTCGCTCATTGCCTTCCTGCTTCCGTACTGAAACTCCCAGCCCCTCTCCAGAACTTTTCTAACAAGATAAAAGACCCCTCCTCCAAGACCCTCCTGCTTCAGGACGCACACACCCTCAGGGTACCACCTGTCAGACCTCCACCGCCCCCCCTCCCCGCCTGCCCTGCTGTCTCCCCTTCTGGCCTGACATTGAATTTCAGTAGGTTCCAGCTAATGTCAAGTCTATTTCCGATGCTGTGCCCTCTCTGTGAACTATGAAGACAAGATTAGCAGATACAATCAGCTGCTTTAAGAGCAAAAAAAAAAAAAAAAAAAAAAAAAAATTCACAAGGACTCGATTTTAATTATTGCCCTGTTATTACTACTTGGAGGAATGTTGGCTTTTGTGATAGTCTATCTCTGAAGCAGGAAGAGAGTGGGAAATGTGTAGACATCAGAATACAGGATTTTTTTTTTCTTCCTAAGGAAAGAAACCCAGCATCCTTTCAGAAGCTGCGAAAGCCTTCTCATGATCTGGTAGATCCCATCTGTGCGTTTTTTGGTGACATGCTTCAAGTACACAAGCTGCAGTCAAAAGACCTAAAAAAAAAAAAGAAAGAAAGAAAGAAAGAGAAACGTGGGTGTTAATGAGCGGGCCCCAGCTTGACAGCTGTTGGGATAGCTAATCTCTCTCTCCACGTGCCCACCTGTCCCAGGGGCATGATTAGCAAACTCACACTTCCTGGGGGGGAGTCTAGCATTCGGAGGTGTCACCCCAGCGGATGTATCTCAGTGTTGTGTGTGAGGTTGCTCTGCCCTGCCCCCAGCACTGTCCTGTTGGAAACCACAGTGAAATTGATGGAAGAGATGGTGAGCCCCTCATCTCTGTTTTCACTCCTGGGGGTTGGAGGGGGCCGGGCACTTTGCTGGAAAGAGCAAGGCATTATCAAAGGACATTCTGAGCATGAGATATAAGTCATCTGCAATTCTGCCTTATCTAGGGAGGTTATCAAATGACCTTCTCTAGAGGCCCTTTGAAAAAGGGGGCTGCCAGCCATCTTTTTGGAAATGCAGGCCCCAGGGACACTGTGTGATGGATTCTTTAGCTGCTGGCGGCTTCTCCCAGTCCTGTGATACTAGTAAGTTACTCTAGTCTTGCTGTGGTGATGAATTTTCCTATAGGCTGACTTCAACCTCATCTGCTGTAACATAGCCTGGTTCCACTCCCTACTTTCTCTTTGGTTTTTCTCTTGTTATCAGTTCCTTTCAGACCTACCATGACAATTTCCAATCAATGTGACCCACTTTTGGGAGTGACCATAACTGTCAGAATTCTTCCTAAAAAGGGATTCAGAGAAGCAGATACTCCCTCTAATATTAGGGAAGCTACTTCGTCAGCTTTCATTTTCTCACCTTTCGGCCTTCTGTTTTAGTTATCGGGCTTGGTTAAAGTAGTATTGGGAGAAGAATGGCTGTAACTTCCATTAAGTGTTTTTACATCTGTGTTAGTCTTGGGGGGCTCTCAGCATCTGAACGTCCTGATAGAATCCCCTGCCTCCTGAGGCAGAGCCCATCTCTAGAAGCTGAAAATGCCAGATACTCCAGCCTCCCTTGAAGCTGGGGCGTAGGCTCGTTCGTGATCCAGGCTCTGCCGGTTTGATTCAAAATTGGAATTGTGGTCCAAGGATGCAGGGAATGTATAGAATCCCTACCAGTGAGGTTGAGGACAATGGTGACAGTTCCCTCTGGTTTCCAGGCTGCTGGTTTCTGGCTGCACCGTCCAGTACCCACCATCCAGTGCCCCCTGATAGGGATGGCGTCCACCACACACAGAGCGGCGTCTTCCCCAGACCAGCCCCATCATGCACGCTGGGCAGCTTCTCTGACTGTAAGGTCTTCGAGCCTAGCTTTGCAGGGCTCCTGGAGTGTCTGTGAGAAACCCAGTATTCTCTTTAATAAATGCCATTTCGAATTAAGCTTGCCAGTGTTGGTTTCTGTTGCTTTCTACTGAGAACTATGTTGAATTAGTTAGCCTGTCTCTTAGAATGTGGAAGAACTGAAAAAGAGAAATATATAGTGTAACTCATAGTTGATCATAAAACACTCTGAATGAGGGAGCTTACAATTCATCTATCCTGTGTCCAAACAGCCTAAGGCTGAAATGTAGCCTCCAGGTTTGGCCTTAAGATCTTCAGGGACTCTGCACTCACTGTAGAGCCTAGGTTATTTCTATAAAGATCCAAGTATTGGGAGAATTTCCCTTATCTTGCAATTCTGCTACCGAGCACAATGCCTGACACGTAGTAGAAGCTCAACAAATGTTTGTTGAGTGAATGATTAAACTGTAATGCCCATCATTGGCTCTAATTTCACCCATAATAGCCCCATAGAATAACTCCAGTCTCTTATTTATGTCATAACCCTTCAAAAATGTGAGGGCATTATAATATCCTTGACTTTTCACATCCCCTGAGTGAGCATTTTCCGTGACTTCATGTGTTCCTCTTCTTTGGGCACCTTCCTCATGAATGGCATCCAGAACGTGGCACAGTGCATTATATTTGGTCCGTAATGGGGTTGTCCTTTTTTTTCCTGCATAATTAATGAAATTATTTTTTGGTCAACTTTGCTTCGTTTTTTTTTTTTTTAAACATCTTTATTGGAGTATAATTGCTTTACAATGGTGTGTTAGTTTCTGCTTTATAACAAAGTGAATCAGTTATACATATACATATGTTCCCATATCTCTTCCCTCTTGCATCTCCCTCCCTCCCACCCTCCCTATCCCACCCCTCTAGGTGGTCACAAAGCACCGAGCTGATCTCCCTGTGCTATTTGCTTCGTTTTTGATTCCCACCTGTAACTCCTAAGTCATATACACATGAGGCTGCTTAAGCTCCAGCTCATATGTTCTTGGAGTTGTATCTTTGGGCCTAAATATAATACTCATTTATCTCTACTAAATTCCATTCTGTTGGAATGGCCCATCCAGCTTAATGAGATCTTTCTGAATCTAACTCTGTCATCAAACATATGGAGTATGTGTGGCTAAAATAAGCAGTGTGACAGCCAGGACCTTCTGTGCTCATGTAAATAATTCTTTGGTTTACTCTTTAGTCACTCTTTGTTTCCAGAGTTCATTGCTCATGGGCCAAAGCTGCCCACTTTTTTCCCTTGAAGGCTTCCAAAGAGTCTACCCAGAGAAGCTCTCCCTTTTCCACTGGTTAGCATGGTCCCCGTTGCTGTCTCTCTCGGCAGCTGGGGGCTAGGCGACGGCAATCGGAGCTCTGACACTGTGTCCTTAGAGCATTTTATCTACCCATAGCTCATGGTCACTACTGTTCAGCATGTCACATAGCTGTTGCTTGAGGTCTGGTTCCCCTTCAGCCCCCTTGTGTTCTCAGCAGTGTTGTCAGATTGACTCTCAGAATCTCTTCTTTCTATTTAATGCTAAGAAGTTTCCTAGAGGACACTAATTAAAATGCCTAAGAAGCAACATGTGACCTTCATGTCACCTCCATGTCTCCAGCTGCAAAGAAGGCATAACTCTTTGCCCTTTTGTTTGGGGTTTTGTGGGGTGTTGATGGTGCTGAATTCTGTCTATCACGCTCCCGAAGAACGTGTCAGCACTGACTCATGTTCAGGTTCATGTTCCGTGAACGCATTGGGTCGTGAAGCAGAATTCAGGCAAACTTCCTAGTTGCCTTTCCTTGATGAAGCTCTGGTTGCTTGCAGGTCTCCCTGGCATTGCCCAGCATGGGGACTCAGGCTTCTCCTTGTCCCTTGGAGGTCCGTTACCAGCAGAGCGGTCATGGTGTCTGGAAAGTGGGCAGCCTTTGGATAGCTGGTCACGTAGCTAATCAAATGGCTGATCATAAGGAGTTTTCATGACATTCGTAGCCTATTAACTTGAGAGGCTCTTTCAAAGGACTGGATTCATAGTTATACCAGTCTACAGATCTGTGTTTGTGCTTTTAAAAATGTGTAAAGTAGATTGATCAAAACAGAAGCTATCATGGAACTCTGCTTTACTCCAGCCACAGTGGAGACAATATTTTTCAGACAGTTTTGCCTGTCCTGGCCTCATCATCATGGAAAAGGCTAAGGGGACTTTTAAAGACACGTGCGGATTTCTGTCGGCGGACAAACTTGTCAAGACCCCAGAATCCAACTCCAAATGATATCACACGTCTTGGGTAAAAGTGGCAGACCCAGAGTAGAGACCTTGATCTTATCCCCTGTTTTCTGTCTGGGTTATGCAACCATCATCAGATTCTTTGTATCATCAATCAAGGAAAAGCGAGTGGGTGAGATTAGGAAGTAGCTAGACTAGTCAGATGTTACAGTAGTAGTGAACTGTCTGTCGGGACCATGGCAACAACCGCCTTCCTCAGCTTGCCTTAGGAAGGTGATTTGGAGGAATTGAAGTACCAGGTAGATAGGTGATGTCTACTGCATCTTCCTGGTACCCTCATGGTTTGGAAGTTCTTCATGATGTCTCTCTTTTATCCCCTTCTCTGTCATTTCCAATGCAGAGAGTTTGCTGCACCCTTGTGAAAGAAGCAACATCTTTGTGGCATGTGGATTTCAGGTGGAAATTGATCATGAACCTGTCATGTTTTTTTCATACAGCACTTCCATGCTCATCTGGCTTGGAGCTGCTCAGTTAGGATGCTGTCAGCTGACTCATATGCTCTGGCCACACTAGTCCCAATAACTTCTGGATCACCTTGTTAAGAAAGGGTCTGCTGTGTGGATAAATTAGTCTCCACTAAATAATATTTTTGTATCTTGGGATCAAAGCATAATAACATACATTAATAGCTGAGTTTTAGAAGTGATCTCTATAACATTGCATGTAAGAAACATAAATCAGTGGAGGAATTCAGATATTTTCCAGTGTCTCTAAATCATACTTATATTTATTTAAGATACTTTATTTGGTAGCTAACGGATTAGGGTTGGGGCGATGTGAATTCTTTTCTGAAATTTTTTTAAAGTGGAGACAAAATAAATAGAACAGTCTGACTCTGATGTTTATATAGTTTAAATCAGTCATCAGCTGACTTCATAGCCCATGAGAAAGTAGTATATTAACACTGAAATAGTCATCTTCATAGCACAAAAGTGTTACTTTTACTCTGAAATAGTTATCCTTTTAACACAAGATAAATTTTTACCTTTTTTGTCTGAAATAGGCAATTTTACCTTTTTGTCTGAAAAAGGAGCAGAAGCTCCTTTGTGAATGACAAAAACATCCACCTTTTAAAAACCTTACTTCTTCTCAACCTCTGTTATTACCTCCAAAAATCAATGACCACAGCAAATGAACAGCAGAGTCTTTATTGAGCAAGGTGGATGGATTAGTTTTGAATTTCTGTGGTTCCATTTCCTTTGTAGGAAAAACATCTGTTGAGATATTTTATTGAGTGTTTCCATTTAAAACTATATTTTAATTAAAAAAAATCCTTGTAATATTCATTGGCCAAAATAGCATCGTTAGATGATAGAAGTGGTTAGAATAGAGCACAGTGTAATGACTACAGGGCCCTTTTTAATTGCCATCAGAACTACTTAAAAGAAGGACAGAAAGAGAAAACCTTTGGTATCTGGCACAGAAATTTAATTTAGAACAGAAAACTGAGTAAGTTTTATCACAATCTCATTTAGTTCCTTTTGTGATGCCTTAGCCTTTTGCACACTGACACACCAGATAGGTTTCAAAGATTCCTTTTATGCTTGCAAAATGCAGTTTTTTACTCGGCTCTTACACCAGGCAAAGAGCATAAAGAATGATTTGAGACTGTGGACATTCCCAGCCTAAGTACTTCAGGCCAGTGTCAGGACCGCACCATGGTACCCTGGTCCAGACTCATGATGCTGGGTGTTAACCGTAAACACGACTGGCGATGCCGAAACGTTAGCTAAGGGAGTCCTGGGGAGGATAGAGGAAACCTTCAGAAACTAGGCAGTGAAGAAAAAAAATGGACCATTGTGAGAAACAAAACATCTTTCAGAATCTGTGACAGTCCCTCACTTTAAGAGAACAGGGGAGCTTAAAAAAAAAGGCGGCAGATGGGAAGTGTGGACAAGAAAATAAGTCATAGAAGAATTTATGAGCAAAGTTTCCTTGAAAATTGTAATAAACAGGTAGTAAAACTCTAAGGAAAAGCAAGGGAATGAGAAGCACACCATTTGGGATGGTGAGGGAGGGTTATGAGGTAAGTGAGAAGCACAGTGGACCGAAAAATGTATTATAATTCTGTATCTGGAGCTGTTTGGCTACACAAATGTGTATTTTACTATTATTCTTTAAAACGTGCATATGCATTATGGACACACTTTTGTATGTATGATACATTTTGAAGTAAAACATTTAAGAAAACAGAACGAGGAGTGGTTAAGTACAAAGGAGCCCAACTAAAGATTTCTAACAGTGCCAAGAATACACTTGAGGATTTGGAAGTAATAATAACGACTTCACATCTTGACTTTGGATGAACCAGGCTCTGTTCAAGCACTTTTAAATGTAATAATTCATGTTGTTCACAGGTCTCTGTAATATGTTATTACCATGGCCACTTATACAGTGAGGGAAACTGAGACCACACAGGGTGACTGGGTGCAAATCCAGGCACTTTGGCTCCCAAGCCCAGGCTCTTGGCCTCTTTTCTGTACCACCTACATAGTAATAAAGAGCCTAAATAAAATTTGCATTAGCTGTTAGATAGAAAAGATCAAATTGTCTTTTTAAAAAAGTTTATTGACGTGTAGTTGATTTACAATGTTGTGTTTAATTTCTGCTGTATAGCAAAGCGACTCAGTTAACAACCATATATTCTTTTCATATTCTTTTCCATTATGGTTTATCACAGGATGTTGAATATAGTTCCCTGTGCTATACAGTAGGACCTTGTTGTTTACCCATTCTATATGTAGTAGTTTGCATCTGCTAATCCCAAACTCCCAATCCATCCCTCCCCCCACCCACTCTCCCCCTTGACAACCACAAGTCTGTTCTCTATGTCTGTGAGTCTGTTTCTGTTTCGTAGGTATGGTCATTTGTGTCATATTTTAGACTCCACATATAAGTGATATCATATGGTATTTATCTTTCTGTTTCTGACTTCACTTAGTATGATAATCTCTAGGTCCATCCATGTTGCTGCAAATGGCATTATTTCATTCTTTTTTATGGCTGAGTAATATTCCATTGTGTGTACTACATCTTCTTTATTCATCCATTGACGGACATTTAGGTTGTTTCCATGTCTTGGCTATTGTAAATAGTGCTGCTATGAACATAGGGGTGCATGTATCTTTTCGAATTATAATTTTGTCTGAGTATATGCCCAGGAGAGGGATTGCTGGATCATATGGTAGTTCTATTTTTAGTTTTTTGAGGAACCTCCATACTGTTCTCCATAGTGGCTGTATCAATTTACATTCCCACCAACAATATAAGAGGATTCTCTTTTCTCCACACCCTCTCCAACATTTATAATTTGTAAACTTTTAAACAATGGTCATTCTATAGCTGATTCACTTTGCTATACAGCAGAAACTAATACAACATTATAAAGCAACTATACTCCAATAAAAATTAATTTAAAAAATTTTAAAATGATGGTCATTCTGACCGGTGTGAGGCAGTACCTCATTGTAGTTTTGGTTTGCATTTCTCTAATAATTAGTGACGATGAGCAACTTTTTATCTGTATGTCTCAAATTGTCTTTTGGTTCGAAGCTACAGATGAAACAAATCATCGGCAACATTGATTTGGGAGCAGTTGACCAAAATCCATCGTTTAGCTGGCAAATTGCTGAAAACCTGGTTGGCTACCAGTTGAGTTCTTTCCATCAGAAACTCAGTGAATTAACATTTGTGAGTCATTTCCATACGAGACCAGCCAGTGAACTCACTCCATTAAAGGAGAGAGTCACTGAGTGCAAAATACACTTTGAGGGGTGGGGAGTGTGGTTTCTGTAGGGAAAGTATCTGACTAACCCAAAAACCACAGTTTTGAGAGAAGATATAAATTTGTTAATAGAGAGAAGCCATTGAAAAATTAATTTAGGACTTCCCTGGTGGCGCAGTGGTTAAGAATCTGCCTGCCATTGCAGGGGACACGGGTTCGAGCCCTGGTCCAGGAAGATCCCACATGCCGTGGAGCAACTAAGCCCGTGCGCCACAACTACTGAGCCTGCGCTCTAGAGCCCGTGAGCCACAACTACTGAGCCCGCACACCTAGAGCCTCTGCTCCGCAAAAAGAGAAGCCACTGCAATGAGAAACCCGTGCACCGCAATGAAGAGTAGCCCCTGCTCACCACAACTAGAGAAAAGCCCGTGCACAGCAACGAACACCCAATGCAGCCAAAAATAAATAAATGAATAAATAAATAAATTTATTTTAAGAAAAAGAAAGAAAAATTAATTTAGATGATCAAAAGGCCTTTAAAAATACTCTCTACCAAGGTTACTAAAAAAAAAAAGAAAGAAAAAAAAAAAAAGAGAAAACTGAGCTTTCATGTGATTAAAAGTGGAGGGAAGAAAAAGCAATATTTTGAAGTAGGTAGAAAATGAACATATAGGAAACAAAAATAAAGGGTAAGCAGATATATTTCTGGATGATGATAGATAATCATTTAAATCCTCTAGGACTAGCCTAGGTATTAGCTGGGGATCTGGTTAGTTACCATATTCATAGTATTCAAGTGTTTCACAAACTTGGCTGTAATATAAGAATTTCCCAGGGAGCTTGTTAAAAATGTAAATTCCTGGATCCTACCCTAGAGACTCTGAGTCAGTAAGTCTGGAGCTGGCCCAGTAATTGGTAATTTCAACAAAAGTTCTAGATGATCGTGCTGTGGATGGCTCCTGACCAGGCTCAAAAAAAAAAAAAAAAAAAAAAAAAAGCCCGTACTAAAAATGATGTGATTCTAGAAGACAAGGTGCAGAGTGGCATGTTTGCAGATAACTCCCAACTCTTCTGAAGAACAACGTGGTAAGGAAAAACCACAGGAAAATCTTCAAAGACTGAGTGGGCAGAAAAGAGAAACATTAGCATTACCGTAGGCAAGTGTAAGGTCATGCCAGTAGAGGAAAGCAACCCAATCTTGATTTAACACTGTACTTAGAACGTGGGAAACTCAGAGCTATTTTATTCTGGAGATTATTCCAGAATGTAATTTAACATAGACATATTCGTAAAGGATAAAACCTCACATTTTTTTTATTTTAAAACATTTTTATTGACTTTATTTTTTCAGAGCTGTTTAAAGTTTACAGGAAAATTGAGGGGAAAGCACAGAGATTTACCATATAATCCCAGCACCTACACATTCAAAACGTACCCCGTTATCAACATCCCCCACCAGAGTGGGACATTTGTTACGGTTGGTAACCCTACATGAACACATCGTAATCCCATAAACCCAAAGCCCATAGTTTACATTACGGTTCCCTGTTGGTGTTATGGCACCTCACATTAACAAGTGTATCAGTCAGATCCTGCTGAGGAACAAACCACCCCAAAATTCAGTGACTTAAACCAATAATCACTTATTCTTGCTCCTATATCCAGCCTAGGCTACAACTGGCTGCACTGAGCTTTATGTTGAAAGTTGGGTTCAGATCTGTTCTACAAATTAATCTTCCTTCAGCCACATACTACCTGGGATGTGTCTTTTCATGGGGAAGGGCAAGGCACGCTGACCGAGCACATTTTTAGCCTCGGTTTGCTTCACGTCCACTGGCCAAAGCAAGTCACTTGGCCAGCCAAAATCAAGGGGTAGGGAAGAATATTCCACCCACAGTGGAAGGGGAAGGGAAGTGAATATTTTCTGAACAACAATCCAAAATAGTGCAGTGGAGATATTATTCTTTAGTTTAAAATCAGGGGGAAAAATGCTATTATTGAGATCCCCACAGGGTCAAGGTCAAGTTATGAGGAAAACTCACCCAAATTAAAGATGTGCTGGCAGAAATATGACAATAGATGCAAGGGCTTTGAGAGGAACATAAAAAAGAATGATTAATTATTTTTAGGATCATCCAGGAAGGTTGTATTGAATAGGGTTTGTAGGATGGATGGGATTTTACACCATCAGAAACAAAATCGATATGATCCAAGCTGGGATTCATGTGTGTATATGTTCTAATGTTACATTTCTATATCTTAATGTTTATCGTACTTAAAAATCACAACATATAAATATCACCTTAGTTTACTTTGCTAATGAGCGGTTGATAGAATGACTTGGAAAAACCTGTAAATTCTTGGAAATAAAGCAAGCACAGTAAAATTTAAAAGTTCCGTAGTTCAAAATCCAAGAATGCAATGATTATATTAAACATTTTCCAAATGTTAAAAAACCCCTAAATAATACAGAATCATTTGATAATCAGCATAGTTATTTTGGATTAAAAATTATTCAATCTTATAAACAAACTGTGACAATTGATCACAATTAATGCAAATAAGTAAGATGCAGTATTATGTACTGATTCGCTCAGTTGTGCCTGTAAATGAGTGACACAATTACAGGAACAGTTTGCAAATGAGCTCCCAAACATAGATACCAATTATGATTATTCATTTATTTAGAATCAAAGAAGATGAGTTTCACAGATTTTCCCCTTTGAGAAAATAAATACTCATTTGGGCAATCTTCTTGAAATCTATGTACATACGTCCCTCTCCAAATAATTTAATAATAAGTAAAGATAAAAATTAGAGTCCTATTAGTCTCTGTGGTTCTTTCTAGGAGAAGGCTGATGAATTTAAAGAGAGGGACTCTACAAAAGCAGAACGCATTAATTTCTAGTAGAATTTCAATACGAGAGGAAGAAAGAGTTTAATAGTTCTGTCCTTCATGTTCATGTTGGCACAACAGCTGAGTCATCGTTTGAGGCTTGCCTAAAAGCCTACCCTTCCTCCAGTGTACTATCTCCAAAATCCTTTGAAAAATATTAATCGTATTAAGGCATGCTTATGTATAATTTAATACCCAATTAATCAAAAGTCTCATGTTCCTGGGCTTAAGATGAGATCTGTATGGTACCACATTTTCTAAAGTCACTAACTTAAGAAAGGACTGGGTGCCAGAAGACTTTTTGATGTTTGAAACTTAAAATGTAATTTCTCAAAGAAATAACGTTGTGAATAGTGGTTTAGTTTCAGAATAGTCCACAAGAATCAATTTATTGTGCACTATTGCGAAAATAATACTAATGTAATATTTCTATCCTCCTGTTAAAACTTATTCTCATTTTGCTGATTTTTGAGGCATAATTTATATATGATAAAATCCACCACTTTTAAATGGAAAATTCAATGAATTTTGATAATTTCAACATCTGTGTCATCTCACCATTGACATTTGTGATCTTTTCCCATGTGAGTTGGGATTTTCCTAGTTCTTTGTATGTGCCGTAATTTTGGATGGCATCTTGAACATTTTGAACATTATGCCGTAAGACTCCTATTCTCGTTTAAATTGTGTGGAGAATGTTGATATTTTGTCTTAGTGGGCAGTCACCCTGGGAAGATTCAGGCTTTAAGCTCTGATGCACCTTCTGTGAGTTTTAGTTTCAACATCGGTTCTGTTTTCAGATCATTTGTGTGCTGGTTAGGCCACTCCTGTGGTCTAAATTTATCGCGCCCTATTGCCAAGATAATACTAATGTAATGTTCCACTTGGAGGTGAGCCCAGGAGATCATAAAAAAACTTTATGAGGTTGATTTTTCAACCTTTTCCCTCTCTGTGCTCTCCCTAGAACTTTCGAGTTCCCTGGGTCTCCTCTTTTTACACATCCTGCCAGAAATCTGTGATTTTATCTCACTCTGTTCCGTGTTCCTGCAGCTGTACCTGGCATGCGTGTTATCCATTCCGGTGAGGTGAGGGACAGTGGTGGCTCTTGCTGGTTCAGTCATCTGTTTGTACCAGTGTGGAATCATGGATGTTCATTGTACACTTTGACTTATAAGCCAGTACTACTATATGTTATCGTTTCAGCTTTGGTCATTGGTAACTCTTTCACGTGGCTCCTGTGTCCCTTTGACATACCCCATCATTGTGTTTTTGCCTATGTTTTATTGAGTTGTGCGTCTTCTTATTATTGAGCTGTAGGAGTTCTTTATTCTGGTTATGAGTCTTCTATTGTATATATGTTTTGCAAATACTGTTTTCCCAGACTGTGGATTCTCTTTGTTTTTTTTCCCTTGGTAACAGCTTTATGGAGATATAACTCAGACACCATACAATTCACTCATTAAAAGCCTTCAGTAATTTTTAGTATATTCACAGAGTTATACAACCATTATCGCAGTCAATTTTTTTAACATTTCATCACCCCCAAAAGAAACCCTCTACCCTTTATCTCTTCATTTTTTACAATGTCTTGAAGAAGAAAGACTTAGTCACATTTATTTTTCTCTCTTGTGGTTTGTGATTTTTGTGTATTATTTAAGAAATATTTGCCTAACCCAAGGTCATTACGATTTTCACCTGTGTTCTCTTCTAGAAATTTTGTATTTTAGTGCTTGTATTTAGGTCTAAGATCCATTTTGAGACAACTTAATTATGTGGTATGAGGCAAGGTTCAAGGTTCACCTGCTTTCATTGTTCTAGCACCATTTTTGAAAAGATTATCTTTTCCTTATTGAATTATGTTTTGACAAATTACCTTCATCAAAAACAAATTAACCATTTATATTCAAGTCTGTTTCTTAAACTTCATTAAAAATTTTTGTTAAAATTATAAAATGCCTAGAAACATACAACCTACCAAGACTGAATCATGAAGAAATAAGTCTGAACAGACCAATTACTAGTAGGGAGATTGAATCAGTAATCAAAAATCTCCCAACAAAGAAAAGATGGCTTGACTTCTACCAAACATTAAAGAGGAATTAATACCAATCCTTCTCCAATTCTGCAAATTGAAGAGGGAGGCACACTTTCAAACTCATTTTATAAGGCAACATTTCCCTAATACCAAAGCCAGACAAAGATACTACAAGAAAAGGAAATTACCGACCAGTACCCATGATAAGCAAGTCCTCAACAAAATATTAGCAAACCAAATTCAACAGTACATTAAAAGGATCAAATACCATGATCAACTGGGATTTATCCCTGGTTCAGCATACACAGATCAATATATACAATATACCACATTAACAAATGAAGGATAAAAATAATATCTCAATAGATGTAGAAAAAAGCATTTGACAAAATTCAACATCCTTTTATGATAAAAAAGCTTTCAACAATTTGGGTATATAAGGACTGTACCTCAAGGTAATGAAGGCCATATAGGACTAGCCCACTGCTAATATCATACTCCGTGGTAGAAAGCTGACCTTTTTTCCTCTAAGATCAGGAACAAGATCACTTCTATTCAGTGTAGTACAGGAAGTCTTAACCAGAGCAGTTAGGCAAGAAAAAGAAATATATTTCCAATTCTGGCTTGCAAAACCTTGCCATCCTTATTGTAAGGATTCCCTGCTGAGTAGAGAGGAAAGAGGGCAAGTTCTATCTACAAGCAACTATATTCTACTCATAAATCTTTAACTGTTGCAAAAATAAAATACCACTCTAGGCCAGAGGTTTACCAAGTGTCCTGAATTAGGGAACAAAAGGCAAAAGTGGTAGGAGGTTGTGAGCTGTAACTAACGTATACGTGTTTATGTGAATTTGGTGTATGGATTTTTTCTGTGATAAGTTTGTAACTACAACTGCTTATCATTGACTTGTTTTGCCCAAGTTGTTGTTGTGGTTAGGTATTCTCTTTATTTTATTACCCTTTGGCTACATGAGATTTAAAGAGTTACCAAAGACAGTCAAGACTGCTAATAAGTCAGGAAATAAAATCATCAGACAAAAGCAAAAGACAGATGAATGTGAAATAAAAGTTTTGGGAAAGAGTTTTATGAGACCACATGGCTTTCTGTACTAACACTAATGCCTGTGGCCATATGTATCAATAACTCCTTTGCTGGCTGACTTGTAGACATAACTAAAGAGCAATGTACCTTTGCAGATTTTTGGAAATCACTGACTACATGCACATCTATTTCTTGTACAGTTTTTGCATTTGGTGAGGTTACAGTTACAACTTCATTTCTGTCACTACATTTAGAGAACTTAAGTGTCAGATGTTCCTACTGTCTGACTTCCTTTGAGTTCTTCCTAAATTATTCATCAACTTGTTTAAATATGCTTTGTTATTTTTTTTTAGAAGTCTTGTAGATACAAAAACAACTTTAGCATTTAAAGTGTATGCACCACCCAGCAATTCCACTACTGGGCATATACCCTGAGAAAACCATAGTTCAAAAAGAGTCATGTACCACAATGTTCATTGTAGCTCTATTTACAATAGCCAGGACCTGGAAGCAACCTAAGTGTCCATCGACAGATGAATGGATAAAGAAGATGTGGCACGTATATACAATGGAATATTACTCAGCCATAAGAAGAACCGAAATTGAGTTATTTGTAGTGAGGTGGATGGACCTAGAGACTGTCATACAGAGTGAATGAAGTAAGTCAGAGAGAGAAAAACAAATACAGTATGCTAACACATATATATGGAATCTAAAAAAAAAAAAAAAGGTTCTGAAGAACCTAGGGGCAGGACAGGAATAAAGATACAGATGTAGAGAACGGACTTGAGGACACGGGAATGGGGAAGGGTAAGCTGGGACGAAGTGAGAGAGTAGCATTGACATATATACACTACCAAATGTAAAACAGATGGCTAGTGGGAAGCAGCCGCATAGCACAGGGAGATCAGCTCGGTGCTTTGTGTCCACCTAGAGTGGTGGGATAGGGAGGGTGGGAGGGAGACGCAAGAGGGAGGAGATATGGGGATATATGTATATGTATAGCTGATTCACTTTGTTATACAGCAGAAACTAACACACCATTGTAAAGCAATTATGCTCCAATAAAGATGTTAAAAATAAATAAATGAATAAAATAAAATGTATGCGCCAGACCCTGACCTTTTGAGGTAATATAGGCATATCTCAGAGATACTGCAGTTTCAGTTCCAGACCACTGAAATGAAGCAAATATCACAATAAAGCGAGTCATATGATTTTTTTGGTTTACCAGTGTGTATAAAAGTTGTTACACTATTCAGTAGTCTGTTAAGTTTGTGATAGCATTATTTCTAAAATAAAAAAACAGTATATACCTTAATTTAAAAATACTTTCTTGCTAAAGAGTACTAATCATCATCTGAGCCTTTAGCAAGTTGTAATCTTTTGCAATGGTAACATCAAAGATCACTGATCAACATAACAAATATAATAATGAAAAAGTTTGAAATATTGTGAGAATTACCAAAATATGACACAGAGACATGAAGTGCGCAAATGCTGTTGGAAAAATGGGGTCCATAAAAAAATGGTGTCCATTTGCTCGACTCAGGGTTGCCACAAACCTTCAATTTGTAAAAAACCACAATATCTGTAAAGCACAGTAAAGTGAAGTGCGGTAAAACGAGGTCTGCCTATACTGATTTTTACATATGAATTAACGCTGCTATCCAGTCATCAAGAATTGGGCTCCCACTGTATCCCCAAGATACTGTGTGAAACTATTAAGTTGAATGAAACTCGTTTTTTAATTCATTTGAAGCCCCAAGGATTTCTGTTATAAATTTATAATTCTCTAGGCCTTTATAAATTTTGTAATTTTTACCAACCATTGGAATTGGCTTGTGAGATGAATTATGAACTATAATCTAACCAATGGACTTCAGGCTGCTTTTCCATCTCACGGGTTGAACTATTTATCACAAACCCTTTGCTTGATTTGATCGACACACATCTCTGCAGTGCTGGTCAACCACTGTATTATGTGCAACTGGCGTATCCTTGGGCAGGTGCTGGAAAGCTTTCTCTAACTAAAACTCCACTTCTCTGATTGAGATAAAGTCACTTCTCTGGTGGTGGCTGCTTTGGGTTATGTAGTAGGACATATCATCTATTACTGACAGTGTAAATGATGGTTTTGTAGATGTCATTTAAAAAGTTAGGTTGAAATTTAAGTCTCTGACTTATTGTGGGGGACAGGTTAGGTTTTGCTGATGTTAATCTTCTAACTCCTTTCTCAAGAACATCACTGGCAGTATTCACTCAGTGTCCACCATTTGCTCCTGGTTTTCCCAGCTCTGTGACTGTCATTTCTGTCTTCTGCCTCTGGAAGAATTTTCCTGTAGACCACTATCTCTGTTCCTTAGAGTTTAATTTAAGGCACTTCTCCAGGAATCTCTTTTTGATGAGACAAGGGAGCTAGCTCTACCCTAAACATACATTGCTCATTTCTTAAGCTTGCAAAGTCAACTCAGGTTGCTCCACACCAACATCTGAATACTGATGTATTGCATGGAATGGTAGTTGAGAACGCAGACTTGGCCTGCAAAGTTGGGTTTGAACTATGGCCCTGCCCCAGGCTAGCCATATGATATTGAGGAAGTTTTCTTTTTCAAAATGTGGTAAAATGGTATCCACTTTGTAAAATTGTGATGATTGGATTATGTGATGACTATAAAGCACTCAGCACAGCGCCTGGAAAGTTAAGGCACTCAGTGAGGTTGGCAATTATTACTGAGACTGTGAGATCAATATGGATAGACCAAGAGACCTGAAACAAGATGTGTTTGTCAAGTTATACGTAGTCACCTCCACATCCCTTTTTCTGGAACAGCTGACTTTAATCTTCCTCACTACATTATCTACTGTTTCAGAAAGGGTGAAATGCATATTATTATTCTAGTTATAATTCAAGAAGCTGTAAACACCAAGGAATTCAACAGAAAAAAAGAAACCTGTTTTAGAAACCATTGGGTTGAAGTAGAAAATGCAGGCAGGGTGATTTTTTTTTTTTCTGTAACCTGCTGTAGGGCCATATGGTTGCTGAATGTGTTGATGCTGGGTTTAAGATTCCTGAGTATTTTAAACTTGACATGTTATTTTTTTAATGATTTCAAACATCATTTCTTTCAGGGCCTTTTCCCAGTGTTGCCATCATATTGAACAGATGGCGCGGCGGCATGTACATTTGCATTCTGCAATCCTGCCATGTTATTTGCAAATTTTCTTAGCACAAGCCTGTGATTCTTTCTCTACCTTTTCAGTATGGCTGCAATGAAATGGTAAATAAATTCTTCCCCAGAGCATCGAGGATATGGTGGCAATTGGGATCGTGTATTGCTTCTTCTTTTTAATTTTATGTGATTATATTTTTGGGGTTTTATACCTACTGTTACTAGTACATTCTGTCATTTCAAACTGGCCGTTTCATCCAAAGGACTAATAGTCCTCATTATACCTTTATGATATGAATAAAAATCGGGTGGTATTAGTGCTGAGAGGAACCTTAATGATCACATGACACCCTTTCACGTCGCCCTGTTGACTTTTCTAGTTGCTACCTGAAATTGTCCTGTTTGTTTGTTGTCTGGTTTTGCCAAAGGATGGAATAAGCTCCGTGAGAGCTTGGACCCTGTCTGTTTCGTTGGTCCCCAATGATCACCTGTGAACGAATGAATGAGTGAATGAAGTCATTAATAAGGGACCTTCTAGGCAATATACAATATGATTCCAACTCTGTGACATTCTAGAAAAAAAAAACTATGGAGATAGTAAAAAGATCAGTGGTTCATGTTGAGGGGTGAATAGGCAGAGTACAGAGTATTTTTTAGGGCAATGAAAATACTCTATATGATATTATAATTATGAATATACATCATTATACATTTGTCCAAACCCATAGAATGTACAACACCAAGTGTGAACCATAAGGTAAACTATTGACTTAGGGTGATTATGGCGGGTCAATGTAGGTTCATACTTGGTAAAAAATGTACCATTCTAGTGAATGATATTGATAATGGTAGAAGCTATCCATGTGTGGGGTAAGGGGGTATATGGGAAATCTTTTTACCTTTCTCTCAATTTTATTTTAACCTAAAATTGCTCTAAAAAATAAGGTCTTAAATAAAAACAAATAATAATAATAAAATAAAGGACCTTCTAGGTACTAGAATTCTTTCACCAGCAGAACATGAATTCCCTGAACATAATTGCTCTTCTCATCTTTTTACCTTTATTTTACTCAGATCTGTTTGCAAAAGGGTTTGTCCAGGAGTGATGTCTTCATAGTCTTCCTTGTTTTTTATGATTTTTTAAAAAATAATAAATGACTTTTTAATAAAAATGACTGTGTGGATATAAATAGACAGTCCCTCAAGAGACTTTTTTTTTTTTTTTTTTAATTGGAGGACATAGTGGGATTAGTGCCAACATCAATACATCTATCTTCCTGCTTCACAGATTGAAAAGACACAGGATGCAGGAGAGGCTGTATTGATCAGAGCTGGTTCCTTTTAAAGGCATGTGATGATGAAAAGTAAGCCCCCCCAATATCTCTATTAAGGTCCTTTGATTTTTCTCTTTTTAAATGAGGTCTGGTGGGAATTCCCTGGCAGTCCAGTGGTTAGGACTCGGCGCTTTCACTGCCGGGGCCCAGGTTCAATCCCTGGTGGGGGAACTAAGATCTTGCAAGCTGTGTGGCGCAGCCAAAAAAAGAAAAATTGAAAAAATCTAGATGAGGTCTGCTAGGGCACCTGCGCAGCTCAGAGGGGGTTCATGCAGCGGGCCGTACTGTCTGACCACTGGCTTACTGTGCACAGGGATCTGGGTTTGCCCTGATCATTGCTGTGCCCGGCCCATGACCTGCACTAAATGTCTCCGTGACTTCAGGCTAGGAACCTGTCTAAGATTTGTTCAGTCTGAGCCTTGCACATAGAACAAATAGAAGAAACATTTAATATTGACAGTTACACAGTGCTGGGTCTAGAAAAGGGCCGTCAGCTCTAATTATTGCCAGGTGTTGGCGGGTTCTTTGTCAGTACAGTAACAGATTCTGTCTGTCAGCTCAGAGGTACAGTGAGAGGTGAAGAGACGCTTTGATGGCTTCAACCATGTGTCTATAAAGTGATTTTGGCTTCACCAAGTAGGTCTTTATAGATATTAAAGTTTCTGTGAAAAGGGGCAGGAGCTTCATCTCTGCTGAATGAAAACTTTGATTTATCTAAAGCCAGAATTACAAAAGTGAGGGTCTTTGTACCGTGGGTTTATGTTTCCCACTTCTGAGCCTAGATTTTGCCACTGGAAGCCTCCAACGGTGCTCAGAGTAGAAGATAAAGTTCTGTAGGAGGTCAGCTACAGCCCAAATGCAGGAAATAACCTACATGGGAAAAGAACTTGAAAAAGAATAGATGTATGTATATGTGTAACTGAGTCATTTTGCTGTACACCTGAAACTAACACAATATTGTAAATCAACTATACTCCAATATAAAGTAAAAATTAAAAAAAAATTTTTTTTCCTGGCCTTCACAATACACACAGTATTTTTTCGTGGAACATTTATGCAGGTAAGCTTTGAGAACCAAGAAGAGAATATAAAAGTCAGCTGCTAGATTTGAGTCTTTACCAACAACAGTAGGATTCGTTATGTCCAGTGAAGGTATATGGATTCGCTATACTTCCTTTCTCACTTTGGAAAACAGTCTCACCTGTCTTAGCATGAAGCTTTATTTATGATGTATTTTCTAAGGCACGGCTTTGCATTATAGGGTTAAGTGTATAATAAATGCTACCTAAGTGTAGTATTTTCCTCAGTAATGAGTTTAACCCTTTGTTTGCTGCAACCTGTAACCATGTAACCTTCCTCTCTGTGAAGATGAATACTAATTATCATTATAAACAGTTCTTCTCATTATGTTCCTATGGATGGCATCTTTTATAGCTTGCTAATTAGAAGCATGCAGAACTCAAGTGCTTAAAGTTAAATAATGTCAACAGGGTTGTAATAGATTTTCATGTTGAATACTTTTATTGATTAATTGTTCATTAAAATCTCTACCCAATTAATCTACTTAATTTATTGGATACTGTAATAATTCTTATTCCGTACTCATAGATTAGTACTTTAAAAATATTCTTTTTGTTCTCTTTGCGGGCTTTCTTCGCAAATAACTCATATAGACTTACAGTACTATAACTAAACTAGAAGATATAGAAATTTACCGTGCATTACAAAAAAAGTAAAAAAAAAAAACAAACACAAGGTCCTACTATATAGCACAGGAAACTATATTCAATATCCTGTGATAAACCATAATGGAAAAGAATATGAAAAAGAATATATATATATATGTATAACCGAATCAGTTTGCTGTACAGCAGAAATTAACACATTATAAATCAACTATACTTCAATAAAATTTTTTTGAAGTGAAAAAAAATTTACCTTGCAACATTTTATTAATTGAAAATTGGTTGGCAACGACCAAAATTATAGTCTTAAAGTTAGCAAGAATCTCACCCTTAGAAGTGTGAGTTAATAACTAACTTCCACACGGAGAGTCACTTAATTTCTGGTTGAACACGTAGTTAATCATACCCATTCTCTGTTTGAATGGTTCTTCGAAAAAGAACTTTCAGAACACTAAAATGACTCCTGTACTTGACCCCATTGGTCCAAACTCCAGTGTCTGGAGTGACCCAGAATTACTTTAAACCCTTTTCCATGACATTGGCCTTGAAATATGGCAGATGTCCAGTGTGGCCCATTCCACTCTTCTCCTTCCCCTGACAGTGTATCTCCACTTTCTTCAACTCTTCCTCGAGTGCTCTGATGCTTCGTCAGTCTTGTCATCCTTTTCTAGACTCCAGGAGCTTTCAGCTCAGCAACAAAGGGAAACGCTAAACACACAAGTATTACTAAGAGTAATGAGGTTCTCGTAGTGGAAGGAAGAAGTGCTGCAGGTATAATGATAGGGAGGGAGGTTGGAGAGGGAGCTAACCCAGCCCAAGCAGTAAACTCTCTGTTGGTTGCAGAGATAGCGTGCCCGTGAGATGAACGGATTTCGCATGTAACGCCCCATCCCACAGTCCCAGTGCCCTTGCTCTGTTCGAGTTTCTCCCCTTAACATTCTACCTTCTAGGATACTGTATGATTTATTTGGTTATCATTTTACGGCCTCCTTTCAGTAGAATCTAAACTCCACAAGGGCAGGAATTTTTGTCTGTTATATTCAGTTGTGAATCCCTAGCATCTAGAACGTGCTGGACACAGAGTAAGCTCAATAAGTACTTACTGAACAACACTTACCCTTAGATACAACTATTCAGACTTAGCTACGAGTCCATCTAACCATATTAACAACCAGTTCATACATTTCCAGATCACCTACTGGGAGATCTTATAAGTCCTTGACAGATACCTTACAGAAATCCAGATACATTATGTTTAAGACCAGAGGAGGGACTTCCCTGTTGGTCCAGTGGTTAAGGCTTCCACGGCAGGGGCTGGGGGTTTGATCCCTCATCGGGGACCTAAGATCCCTCATGCCGTGCAGTGTGGCCAAAAAAAAAAAAGGACCAGAGGAAACTGGAGACAGAACATCATCTGGTCTTTGGGAACTCATGGTGGACCCTAGTAATCGTTGCTTTCTTTTCTAAGTACTAAAATATTCTCTATGTAACTCTAAAATAAAATCATTGTGCCTATTTACTGATCAGCTGTCATGTGGAAGGCACCCTCCTGAACACCTCTTACACGTTGCCCCATTTCGTCCTCACATTTATTAGGTACTATCATTATCCTGTTTTATGGATGAGAAAGATGATGTCTAGAGAAGTTAGGTAACTTCCCCTGGGGGACACCTATGACAAAAGCAGAACTGGATTTTCAAAAGTCCATGTTTCTGGATACTGCACCGTATAGCCCCTGGCGTGACTGTTGGAACCTTGGGCAAACCTAAAAGTCTGTAGTTTGGGGATCCTGCCTTAGGAAGAGCTAGAGCTTTAGCCTTTTCCTGATGTAATTTCCTTCAGTGCTCTTAGTGCATTTTTTTTTTTCTGGGGCTGCCATGTAAAGTAACATAAAATGCTTTTAGCATTCTCTTAGTGTTTCCGCCTAACCAGGGTGTGAAACCCTCTTAATCTGTCTACTCCTCACTTTGAGGATGGTTCTTGGTGGGAAGTCAGAAGCACAGTAGAAGTCGAGTCATGCCTTTTTCTGTCATCGCTCATGTTGTACCATTTCTCACCCCACCATCTACCCCAGTGGTCACCAACCTTTTCTTTTTTTTTTTTTATTCATTAATTTATTTATTTTTGGCTGCGTTGGGTCTTTGTTGCTGTGTGAGGGCTTTCTCTAGTTGCGGCGAGTCGGGGCTACTCTTCATTGCGGTGCGTGGGCTTCTCATTGTGGTGGCTTCTCTTGTTGCGGAGCACGGGCTCTAGGCGCGCGGGCTTCAGTAGTTGTGGCACGTGGGCTCAGTAATTGTGGCTTGTGGGCTCTACAGTGCAGGCTCAGTAGTTGTGGCACATGGGCTTAGTTGCTCCGCAGCATGTGGGATCTTCCCGGACCAGGGCCTGAACCCATGTCCCCTGCATTGGCAGGCGGATTCTTAACCACTGCGTCACCAGGGAAGCCCTCCAACTCTTCTTTGTACTTGGAAGGTCTTACACATGGTGCTAGGTGGCATTGAAGAGGGGATGCCTGCATTCTGTGCAGATGGCATCTTGCCATAATAATTGCAGCATAGTTAAAATGGGGTGTTTATTTATTATTAAACTTTTTGCTTTGTAAAGATTTTGTTTTTCTCCCTTTGGCTTGTAACGGCAAGGGGTTTTGTGATCTAGTGAAGGAATGAAGACATAGAGAGGTTGTCTTCTCATTGGACCCCTCACAGGCCTTGGAGTAGGGATAGAAAGCAGCTCAGCCCCCTCTGTAGTAGGGACACAGGAGCTGACATGTCTGTTCTCTTCCTGGGTGGCCCAGCAAGAGTTACCAGAGGATGGCTTTGTCTGGTGATGTTTTACATGGAAACCCAAGGGTCAGCCAGCACTCCCAGGGGCCTTCCGAGACCTACCCTGATAGAGAAAAGGGAAAATGTGTGGATTCATATCCCTGTTCGGCCCCAAGTACCCTGGTTCCACAGGCCAATGGACTCACTCTGCTTTACACCATGACACACATACAGGTTTTGAAGCAACTGAGCATTTTGTGGCAGTGGAAGGGAAAAGATAAAATGCATTATGACAGCTTTCCTCCCAATAGACTGCAAAGGTCTTCCAAGACTAACAGTAAAGCTACACCAGCAGACTCAAGAATGAAAATGCTGTAAATGTGTGCACAAATTAAAAAAAGGAAAAAAGAAGAAAATCTTTAAGTATGGCGTTGTAGATAGATTTATTTTAAAATATGAAACTTCGAGTATTAAAAACTCACCAGCCAATCAAAATGCGTACCTATTTCTCATGTTTTCCTATGCTACCTGCTCCCACCTCTCAGGTGATCGTTCTCCCCTGCACCCCAGCTGATTTCAGCTGGATTTCTTGATTCAGCATGTATTTATAGCATATCTCCTACTAGAGCATACATAGAAACAGTTGATGTCAGGCATACACAGAATGAACTCTATTCTGGGGGCCAGATGACCTGAGACCTTTTTGGAAAGGTGAAATGATAATAGGGTGAAATGACTCATGAAGGACATAACATATTAAGGGTTACTTGTGAATTGCTGCTTTCTTTCTTTTAGCAAAATGCTTAAATAAAAATAACAGAATGTGCCAAATAGAATATTGTCGAATATGTAGCCCCACTTTTGCCATTTCCAACAGTCATTTCAAATCATGGCTAAAAGAGAATTGATTTTCTGTCTTACTATAGGGCATAAATCAGAGCAGCCCTAAGTACCTTTAATTGGTTAATTTCTTCAGGCCCATTGGATTACTCTCTCCATCTTGCAAGTTTTTGTGTTCAGAATTTCATGATTAGAAAAGAAAACCATGTTCTGACTATAAATAATAATCAAACGTGTTTTTCTTGTACATTTTGCTCCATCATTTAAGGGGAAAAAAAACGATATATTATAGGGATGCCCTATCAGTAAGCCTTCTGCTGCCTACAAATAACATATAATGTGTTGTTAGATTAGGTTGACCCTTGAACAGTCAAAAATCCACATACTGCTATCTCTGCCTCAAAAACAAATGAATTGATAAATGACTCACCCAAGCGCAGGAAACAGTTTGGATAGAATCAAGACTCAGATCCTAGTTCTTTTGATTCACATATGGTGATCTCTAATTGAACACACACTTTCCCCCATACTTGGTTAATTTAAAGATCTGTGAAATGAAAATACAGGTACTATATTTGTTGGAAAAAATGGACATGTAAGTGGTTCAAACCCATGTTATTCAAGGGTCAGCGATATGTAGGTGGGCTGCAGGATGAGATTCAGGAAAACGTTAAAAAGGAAATGGTACATTTTAGAAGTCTCGCTGAAGTCTGCCTGACATGTGAGGGTTAAGTAACTTCAGCATTGTCACTCTTGCCTGAGCCTGTGTTAAAAGTAATGACCGCAGTTTTAGATGAGAGAACACAGAGTAAAGAACACAGAAATCTTGAAGTGTTCTTGTCAATTTCAGACTACAAGTGGGACGTGCATGTTTGTGGTTCCTGTTATGTGAATTCTGTACCCCGCTTTGACAGGACAGTGTGGAAGGTGGCCCCGGTATACAGCACTGGGTACTCTATTGAGACATGACCCCCTGGAAAAGCACTCAGTGTCAGTTAGTGCTCAGGATGTAAAAACACTGTCTCTGGTTTTAATCTCTTTATGCCATCAATAGATGTTTGACAAGGTCAGTGCACTGACAGACCACTTAACTTTCTGAAAAGCAAGTGTACTTTTAACTGCAAGCTCTGATTGAGATCACTAATTTTCATTCTAAAAATAATAACATGATTAAAAGATCTTGTCCTATGGCTAGGAATCTGACAAAAAATCGATTACTAACTCTTTAATAATATTGCCTGTTGATAGAAGGCTAATACTTGTTCCCTAATTTACAAATACCAATGTGCAGATTAGGGAAGCCAAATGATTTTCTAATGGTTTCTGTATTAATGGGTATGTGCTTAACTTCAATGCAGTAAATAAATGTTGATATTTTAAGAATTTGTTTTTAAGGTAACTCTGGTAATTTCTTTTGATAAAGCAAAGACATTTGTACGACCAGCCATATTCAAGTGTAAGACTTTAATTTTTTAAATAGTCTTTTAATTTTTTTTAGTATATTGGTCATTTACTATTCATTCAACAAACATCTTCAAGCGCTTACTATGTTGTACCAGTACTCTGCTAGGAAGTGGTCATAAATGAGAAATACCATATCCACTGTAAAATCTGCTAATACAAGTAAATGATACTCATCAACATTTTTCTCATTTTGTTCTTTTCT
The DNA here is from genome assembly GCF_965194805.1 of Balaenoptera borealis. NCBI lineage: Eukaryota > Metazoa > Chordata > Mammalia > Artiodactyla > Balaenopteridae > Balaenoptera > Balaenoptera borealis. Next base: position 6,967,566 of record NC_138871.1, read on the forward strand.
GTTCAGTATGGTATTTATTACTAGAGTAAAATCATAAAGTTAATGTGAAGGGAAGTAGGGAGAAACCACTTAATGGGTACAGTGTTTTACTTTGGGATGATGGAAATGTTTTGGAACTAGATAGAGGTGATTATGACTCACAACACTGTGAATGTACTAAATGCCACTAAATTGTACACTTTTAAAATGGTTGGTTTTCTGTTACATGACATTCACCTCAATTTTTTTTAATATACTTTGCAGTTTTTTCCTCTTGATACATTTATTTGACTTTGTATTCTATATTAGAGTTGGAAGGTATTTGAGAAGCCTGGCTCTGTCCCTTTCAGGCATTGTTTGGTATCTTTCAGTAGAATTCTGAAGATTTTTCTTATAGGTCTTAAACATGTCTTGTTAATGTTATTCCTCATTTATTTTTCTTGATATTGTGGGTGGGATTTTTTTCATATTTTTAAAGTGTTTATTGCTGCTGCACAGAAGAGCTATTGAGCTTTGACTGTTCATAGCCAACCACTTTTTAAACCTCCCTTTTAATACAGTAACAATGGAGTCTTTTGGATTTTTCTAGGTATATGATCAAAAATATCTGCTGAGATCAAAAAAACACTGAGATGATCACAGTTTTACGTAATTTCCCTAGTGATACAATACTTCAAAGAGGCCCTAATATTAAATATTAAACTATTTTTGCATTCCTGGGACAAATCCCACTAAGTTCCCACTAATTCTTATAACATTTTATTGAATCATATTTACTAATAATCTTTTGAGGATTTTACATTTATTTTCATAAGGAGATTGATTTAGTCTCTTATGTGAGGTTTTTATATTAATTTAAGAAAATAAATCATATAGCTTCCCATTACCTTCTACTCTGGAAGAGAAAATATGTGAGAGTTAGTTCTTCCTTGAAAGTTTGAAATACTTCACTGTAAAACTATTCGGCTTAAAGCCTTATTTGAAGATAATTTTTAATTTAATCTGCATTCTCAGATTTATAGGCCTAATTTCATTTTTCTTTATGTCTTATGTCAGTTTTTTCCAGAAAGTTGCCAACTTCATCAAAATTTTTCATTTATTAGTATTGTGTTCTATATTAATGTTAACCTCAATACTTTCTTATGATTATAAGCGCTTCCATATGTTTTATCCCCTTCATATATCAAATTATTTTATGTTTATCTTTTTATTGAACAGATTTTTAAGTGACTTTCCATTATTGTTTTGGGTAATGTGTTTTATTTTTGTTTCTAAGAAATTATATTGTGGCTTTATAAATTCTGACTTTTTGCTTTATAAATATTTCATTGGTTTTCTCTCTTTGTTATTTTCTTTCTTTGGTATGCCTCTTTGATTTTAAATTTTCAATTGCTTAGCACATTCATTTTTAAAAAAAAAATAATGAAAGTTTTTAGTGTATGAATTTACCTCTAAGAATATCTTTGGGAGCATCCCATAATTTTGTTTTGCAGTATTTTTATATTATTTTCCTGTAAATATGAAGAGTTATTTATAGTTGATTTTTATAGTGTTTTTTTTATTCTAAGAGTTCTAGGAGATTTTATGTCTACCTTGTTTTAATTCATAGCTTAAGTGTTTTGATAACTTGTAGCCAAAGAGTCTGGGCTATAAAACAACTGCTTTTTGGAATTTTTTGAAGCTCTTTTGTAGCTCAGTATATAACCACTTCAGTAGCTATTTCATGTGTGCTTGAAAAATTGGGGTTTCCTCATAATAGTCTAAGTTCGTTATGTCTTTCAGTTTGTCCTTATTTAATTTTATTTTCAAGTCCTCTATCCCTCTTATTTAGTTGGGATCTTGTTTTGGTATCCTTTGTCTAATAGGAAAAATAGGGGTGGATTAAAGATGTTCAACCATAATAATTCTATTTTTTTCCTTTTTCTTAGCATACCTTATTTTGATGCTCTATTAATGCCCTATTTTTTCCTCATTCTGTGTTGTGCTCTCCAATTCATTTTTTTTTTTTTTTTGCTATGAACTGTCCTTTAGTTGAAAATAATATCACCACTCTCTGCTGTCATTTTGTTTGCATTCTTATGATATACTTTTATACACCTTTCCTTATTTATTTATTTATTTATTTATTTATCTCAGTGTATAAATGTCTAAGCGATGGTGACAGTAATTCTGAGGGAAAAAACTGGATGTGAGCAACAGAGCAACAGGTGAACCAGTTGGCTGAGCACATTCGGGAGATCAGGCGGGGGGACCCAGCAGGGATGAGGCCAGTCTCCAGCTCCGGCGAGGCGATCGGGAGCAGCGTGTAGCCTCTAAAGGGGAAGTGGGCACTTCCCTGGCGGTCCAGGGGTTAAGACTCTGCACTTCCAATGCGGGGGGCACTGGTTCAATCCCTGGTTGGGGAGCTAAGATCCCACATGCTGGTGAGTGTGGCGCAAAAAAAAAAAAAAAGCCATGTAGGCATGATCATTCCTAAAACAAACAGCACTTGTTAAAAAAAAAAAAAAAAAGAAAGAAAGAAAAGAAAAGAAGGGGGAAGAGTTAGGTTGGTCATAAGACTTGCTGAAGAGAGAACTGGCTGGCACTCTCCTGACCTCAGGTGACCCTGGCCTCAGGTGAGGCTGGCGCCACAGTCAGTGGATGGAGCTTCACGTAGACTTGCGATAATCCCTGGATTCAAGCTTAGATCCTCGCCCAGTGCTTTGGTGGCACTGATGGGACACCTAATTTCTTTGTACCTCAATTTTTCTCTATATCAGAAATAGTAAGACTTATTTAAAAATACTTCTGTGGAAGTATTCAAGAGTGTGCATGTGATAAACAATGTCTAAATGTTTGAGGACCTTTCGAGTGCTTGCAGACAAACAAGGGTACTGTGACTTTAAAACAGTATTATTTTAGAATGAAAGTTCCGCCCTCAATGTGTCTGATGAAGAGTTAAACTATTTTTGAAAATAGGATATGTGCAGCTTCATCTCCTCCGTAGTGAAATGAGATTTCCCACTGATTGGATCGAGCCTTTTCTCCTTCAGCTTGGCTGGCTTCTTCCAGTGCTGTGTGCGTGGCATGGTAATTAGGGGCTTAGGTTCTCAGTGATAGGTTGCTCCTGGCTATTTCTTGAGCTATACTTACCCACAGCTCCGTTCCTCACACTGCGCTGGCAGAGCGTGTGGTGTGTATTTTTAAGTGGTAAGATTTGAGGAAAGCAGTTCCATGGAGAAAGGAACGTGATCGACAAGGCTTGTAGAGAAGGAGAATCAGCTGGGGTTGCTCGCTTTTAATTGAAGTTTAGTTGGAGGTTCAATGAGGTGAGGTTGTTATGACAGATTTCAAAATGTAATGATAGGAAAAGGGGGTGGGTTCATCCAAGTCGGAGTAAATACAGCTCAGTAACCCAGCGTGAAGCAACAGCTACGAACCCTCACAAAATGCACAGTAATTAAAATTGGCGTTGCACAGCCCTCCTCAGTGGGTACCTTTCCAAGGAAAGCAATGACTTTATTGTGAAAAAATATAAACACAAATTTGGAGATGTAAATTACATGCATGTTTTAATCTTGTTCATAAACACTGAAAGCTTTTAAAATGTAAATATAATCAAAGTGCACAACTGCAGCTGAAACCAGATTTGAGAAGGATTTTGAGAAAGAAAGAAGGTGAAAGGCCCTGCAGTCTCCCCGACCCTCACACCCTGCCCATCCCAACCCTACCTACCCATCTCCCCCCCACCCCACCTTTGTGGATTCGGAAAAGAAGAGGTAGAATTCTGCCCTCCAGTTTCTGAGGACACAAATCCTTGTCTCTAATTTGTCAACATCACAGAAGAGATGGTTAGTATTAACCTTTTCTCTCCACTTCCTCTCCTGTCTTAACCCTTTTGGTCTATGCGTGTGGTGTTTGAGGTTAATGAGTATGATCCAGAGTGACTAAGCATTGGATAATTTGCAGCATGGGAACGAAGGAGGAAATTTATCCAAACACTATCCAGATTCTTCTATTTCCATACTTTAAGCCCGAGAGTGACCTCAAGTAGAGCCAGTTCTAAAGGTTAAGCTTGGAGAAATAGCATTAGATAGTAGAAAATTGACTGCAGTGGTGTTGAAGAAATGTGTGTGGGTTCTACCTTGACTGTCCTTTGCTGCCAAAAATGATTTTGGACAAGACTCTTCACTTCACTGGGCCACAGTTTCTCCATCTGTGGAAGTCATTGAATTGGGTAAAATGAGCTCTAAGGTTCCTTCCATTTCAACCTTTCTGTAATATTGTGCCTCATGGATCCACTCCAATCTAAATGGGGCCTGGGAAATTCAACCCCAATGTGGTACCCTTCCCCAGGTGGCCCCAGGAGTCAGAAATGTTCCAGACGAGGGCCAAGATTTTCCTCTGCCAAAGCTCCTCCACTCTGTAATTTAAAGCCAGGACTCCCTGAGACTTTTGTAGGAAGTCTTTTGTCCTGGCCTCAATTCTGCACGTGCTCAGCTGGGCAAGGGGCCCTCCCAGGAGGGAATGACCTGATGTCTGGCCAGACCATCAAAGTTCACGGTTGGAGTTGCCATCGAGATGACCCAGTGTAATAATTCTGCATATTTCATCTACATTGATGAGGGAAGTATTTAGCAGGGCTTTTATATTCTGTTCCTCTCTCAGTGTGTTCCCTTTTCAGAGTAGGGTAGTGGAAATTTATAGGATTATGGGGAGAGATACTAAGGGCCACCCGTCATTGATATAAATCATTTCAAATGAAATTATAGCATGGTATTCAGGGGAAGCTTAGTTTCAAGGAACCAAACATATCAAGAGTCTTTGTAGTAGGTTGTGAACCTGGGTGAGTCCACAGAGAGCATGAAGTCAGGTTTTCCTTGATTGATTGTTTTAAGGTGGAAAATAAAAAGTACATTGAGAATTTAACATCTGCTCTCCCAATATATTACATGGTAGGAAGGGGTTGGGATTTGGAAGTAGGGTAAGAGAAATGGTTGTGGGTATGAAGATGCGTTTTCCAATTTGACCACTGATTCCCACCTGAGCTCTGAAGGAGGTCATTTCAAAGGACCATTGAGCCCTGGCCTGGCTGAGGCTTCACCACACAGCCTTTGTGATGGTTGCCTCTGGCTGCCCTGGAAAGGAAACAGGGTTTGGGCTGGTTCCAAAAAGAGCTCTCTGATCTAATTTGATTGGAGTAGCAGAATGGTGAAATTTCCAGAGCAGTCCCGGGATAAGGCATTGGGAACAGAAGTTGGGGGTGTATTAGATGTATGTTGCCAAACTGGAACTTTTGGGAAAACAGGAGAAGGGATGAATATAGGAAAGAGGAATGAAATATTAGTAAAAAGCTTTGGGTCTTCTAATCTTATCACGATATTTAACACTGTTTTTCTTGTTTTATAAGGATAGACATATATGTTATGTTCATGCATTGTTAGCAATGGTTGTGCTTTACACAATTTCGTTATTGATTTTTTTAATGATGAGACTAGAAAGGAGTAATTTATACAAAGATAATGTTCCTGTTTTAACTAAAACATCAAATAATCCATAAGGAAATAAACTTCACCTAAAAGTTCTCAAACTGTTGAATTAAAGTCCTAACTATAAAAACCAAAACTATAAAACTCGTAAAAGAACACATGGGTAAATCTTTATAACCTTGGATTTGGCAATGACTTCTTAGACACGACACCAAGAGCAAAGCAATAAAGAGAAAAATAGGTAAATTGGACTTCATCAAATTGAAAATTTTGTGCATCCATGAACACTATCAAAGAAGGTGAGAATACATTCCGAAGAATGGGTAAAAATATGTGCAAATCATGTATCTGATAAGGTCCTAGTATCCAAAATATATAAAGAACTCTTAAAACAAAACAATAAAAAGTTAACAAACCCAGTTTAAAAGTGGGCAACAGACATTTCTCCAAAGAAGATACACAAATGGCTAAAATGCACATGAAAAGATGCTCAACATCATTAGTCCTTAGGAAGATGCAGATTAAAGTCTCAACACGATACCATTTTACACCCATTAGGATGGCTATTATACAAAACACAACAAAACCAGAAAATAACAAGTGTTGGTTAAGATGTGGAGAAAATAGAACCTTCATATGTTGCTAATAGGAATATAAAATGGTACAGCCAGTATGGAAAACAATTTGACAGTTCTTCAAAAAGCTAAGCATAGAATTGCCATATGATCCACCAATTCAACGTGTAGTTCTATACCCAAAAGACGTGAAAACAGGTATTCAAACAAAAACTTGTGTACAGATGTTTATAGAAGTGCTATCACAACAGCCAAAGTGGAAAAACCAAAATGTCCATCAACTGGATAAACAAATGTGGTCTGTCCATAACAATAGACTGTTACTCAGCCACAAAAAGGAATAGAGTACTGACATAGGTTACAACGTGGATGAACCTTGAAAACATTATCCTAAGTGAAACCAGCCAGACACAAAAGGCCACATGTTATATGATTCATTTATATGAAATATTTAGAATAGAAAAATCCATAGTAACAGAAAGTAGATTAGTGGTTACCAGGAGCTGGGGAGAGGGAGGAATGGGGACTTCCTGCTTAAGGGGCATGGGGTCTCCATTCAGGGTGGCGAAAATGTTCTTGAACTAGATAGTGGTGACATTGTGAATGTATTTAAGGCCAGTAAATTATACACTTTAAAATGGTTAAAATAGTAAAGATTATGTTTTGTGTATTTTACCACAATAAAAAAAAAAAAGTTTCCAAACTATATAAACATCATAGAAACTCTGGTAATTTGACAAACAAATGAGCTCAGGTTTGCTGAGGAAATGCATATATTTCCGGCACAGCCTTTGGGACTGGGGAAAGCTTCTGGAAGAGAAAATGTACATGACCGAGGATGAGTCCTGTTTCCTGGTCCAGACTCACTGTTCTGTGGCCTGGGGCAAGTCATGTAAACTCTCTGAGCCTCAGTTGGGAGCCTTGGACAAACCTTCTGTTTCTGGGTAGGAAAAATCTCAATCACTTGTGGGACCTTTTCAAGCCTCACGCACTTGCATTCACCTTGGCCTCTTACCCGGTGCGAAGGGTGGAATATTTCTGATGGAATGCTCTACTCCCAGGAGGAGCGGGTGGGGGACACACACAAGGGTCTGGGAGTGTGAAAGTACACTTTCTGGTGGAGCCTTTGTAATACTGAGAAGTCCTGGAGCTGGTTGTGATAGCGCTCACATTCCTGGGAAGGGCAGGAGGTAGATTCATTCATTCCTTCCTGTGCCGCCCACTGGCAGATATTCACACTGAAAGACACAGAGCCCCTGAGTGGGTGGAGGGTCTGCCCTAGAGGGAGGAGAGATCGTTCCAGAGTCCGTCTGTGAACGGCAGTTGTGGTGAGTGTGCTGAAGAGGAAGTAAATGCTGTGTGGATGAGTATTCCAGGGCTAGGGATGGTGCTTTGAGGAAGTCACGGTTGACCTGCCTCTGAAGGGTGACTTGGAATGAACCAGGAAAACCAGGACGGTGCAGATCAGCATTCCTGGGGGAGAGAGAACCGTGAGGAGGAAGGAGAGCAGAGTGGGCTTGGGGAAGACATCGCGAAGAAAGCCTCATGCTGGGAGGTCGTGCTGAGTCGTGGTCAATGTCATTGAATTAAAAGGCCAGGGAAGTATTTTGCTGAGACCACAGTAGGCACTTCTACCAGCAAATGCTGCTTTCACGTCCCCACAAAACTACCTCCTGTGCTCTGGGAGTGTGTTACCAGCAGTAACCACACAGCATCTCTGAAACTTAAAATGGTCCCCAGAGTTGGCTGTGACCCGAAGCCACCGTTCCTCGGAGCCTATACCATCTCCCCAGCACAGGGCAGCGTGGGTTACAGAACCAGTGGCTCTGGAGTGTGACACCCAGCCTACCCTGGGAGTGCTGGGAGAATGTGTCTCCTTTTGGTCTTTTGGGTTTTGGCCCATCACCCAGTAAACCTAGGCCCTGAGGATGGTAGAACTACCAAGAGTTTCACTTGTATTCGGCAGGACCATTGCATGTATTTGGGGGGTGGACCGGATCCATCTTTGTGGTGTAGGCCACATTTCCTTCCACACTTTGATGGAACCCAAGCTGAATGGAGCTCATACCTGCCAGTCATGGGCTGTACTCCTGGGAGCCTTCCCTGCTTAGAGTTGACGTGGTTGGAGGGCCCAGCACTGCAACTCTGGGGCCCAGCACTGCAACTCAGGACCCGGCCGCCCCGTCCACAGTGCAGCAGTGCGGGAAGGGAGGGTGGTCACAGGCTTGATTGGAGTTGTCCTCTTAAGGAAAGGAGCTTGTTACAGTGGAGGATTACTGGACTGAATGTCAATATTATGACATAGTATAGTGTGTTTCGTGTTTGGTAATTGCAATCATTGTTGCTTTTGTTGTGGTCATCCATGTACAATGCGTGGTGTCAGTCTATTTATCTCTTGTAAAAATAAAATACAGTGTGTGTGTGTGTGTGTGTGTGTGTGTGTGTGTGTGTGTGTGAAAAAAAAAGGAAAGGAGCTTATCTGTAAGTCCTACTTTAGGCAAGGCCCCCTGTCCAAACTCTATTAAATTTGGAAGCTTATGTGTCATTTCTTCTCTGTAACCATAAGTCTGTTCTATCTGGCTTAATGTTTTTTCCCCTTTGCTTGCAGGAGAGTAGATCTGGAGAAACCAACAGCTGCGTTGAAGAAATAATTCGGGTAAGGATATTCTTTTACAAATCTTACCAACTGGTTGACATAGATTCCAAATGGAAGGAGGTGCAGCTGCAGTGTCAAAGCGAGCCCATTGTTCATGTGTTGTTTGATCTTTACCCTTTCTGGGGGTAATCACCTAAGTTGCCTAAACAACAGTACTTTATAAAACAACTTCTAAAGCTTCCTTTAGAAACCTAGGAGCTACACCTTAATCTGGTCCCTTTGCACAGGCTGAGGTGACACTGTATTAGAGGGATCAGCTGGAAGACAGAACAACAGAGTTGAGATGAAAAATATGATTGTGTTCACATTTGGATGCCCCCATTTATCACCCTACTATTTAAAAGCATCTTTCAATAGTCTGTGCTTTCCAGTCAGGCAGGGGTTGCCTGGTTATTTTTCTCCCAAACTTAATTAGAATCAGAAGCACTCTGACGAAGAGGTGATGCTCAGCGTTGAAAATTTATTTCCATATTGTTATGCGTGTTATTATTTTGCCTGTTACTCTCTGTAAGCCTGTCCTTTTCATCACCATCATCTCACGTGCACGGCCTCCGTGAACTAGTTTCATGCGCAGATGCACTTAGGTTGGGCTGTTCTGCCATATTAGTGTTCTCCTGAGTATCCAAACTTGTAATCAGGATGTCCTCTTCAACCTATATTTTGTCTTCAATCATATTTTTCATCGGAATAACCTAATAATTTATAGCTCTCAGAAAGCTGATATTACACTGGGCAAAACACCAAGGCGAATCAGACCAGATGGTGTGGCAATTCTCTATAAAGAAAAAGAAAAACTTTATTTTAATAGGTTTTTAACTTTTGGGCATCCTACACACTTTTTCTTGAATTGCTAGTGAATTACAGTAATATGGTTATGTGGTTTAAAATTTTACATTAACCATCAAATTGTTTTCAGCAGAAGGATTTTTATTTCTTCCTGGAAAGCATTATTTCATAAACAAATTTTTTCACTCTCAAATTGATTAAAATAATTCATTGAAGTTTGATTTGATGAATTCATAATGATTTTTGTTTTTCTGGCAGAGATTTATATAGAAAACAGTTGTCAAAGTGTGGTAGCTTCATTTCTGGCATTTAAGTATATGTTGAATAAAATACGTGTTGTATTTTACATCTAAATGATGTCTATCTTGGGGCCTTGTTTCAGGTTAAACACAGGTAGTGTAAAATGCAGATGTACTTTTCCTATTTTTCTCTTTTAACATACTTTGATGTTTGGGGTCCCAGTATTCAGTGTTCAAGCCATCTTCCTTTGATTGGTTTTGGTGTTTATATCTGCAAAATGATAATACCACAACACACCAATCCCCTCTTTGGTTTCTCTGTTTATGTTTAAAAAATCCTACCCCTTCTCATCCTTTCTTATCTTTTCTGAGGATATGGAAGAACTCTGTTACTTGACCTTTCTGTTCTATATTCTAAGCAGGGCTTGAAGTTTATAAAGAGTTTGAGTATTTCTCATACCAAAACGATATACTTTAGAGAAGCAGTCCACAACTTTTTCGGCACCAGGGACTGGTTTTGTGGACGACATTTTTCCATGGGGGTGGGGAGGATGGTTTCAGGATGATTCAATCGCATTACATTTATTGTACACTTTATTTCTATTATTATTACACAGTAATATATAATGAAATAATTATACAACTCACCGTAATGCTGACAGGAGGCGGAGCTCAGGCGGTAACGCGAGCGATGGGGAGCGGCTGTAAATACAGATGAAGCTTCGCTCGCTCACCCGCCGCTCACCTCCTGCTATGTGGCCCGGTTCCTAACAGCCACGGAGCGGTGCCAGTCTGTGGCCCGGGGGTTGGGGACCCCTGCTTTAGATAGTGCAAAATTCACTTCAAATAAAACTGAATGCTGTAGTCAAGAGTTTAAAGCATTATTTATTTTTTTCTTAAGAGAGCTGATGAGAGCCTGGCACCCCGGCCCCACTCTCCTACCTTCCCACGACACTGACCCCTAATCCATCACACCACGGGTGCCGCCCCTGCCCGCCTTGAATCAGGCGTGGAGCAAGAGGGAAAGCCTGGACCAATGAGAGAATTGATTTATGTGTACGTGCAGGGTCAAGGGTAGGGGGGATGCTGCCTTCATCGGAAGACAGCTGAGCTCTGAGTTCCACACTTCCCAGAGCTTGTGAGGAGTGTTCCAAAGAGGAGATGGTATAGACTGGGAAGTGATGGTGGTGCTGGTGCTGTCGTGTGAGCATCTTTCTCTCCCCTCACCTGGCAGTCTCAGGTGTTCGTAGTGGTCTAACTTCAGGAGCTCCTAGAGGATCATGTGTGTGTTCCCAGTTTTGCCTGGAATGTTTTTCTGGCTGTCACCTGCCCCTCACACCAGGCAGCCCCAGGATCGTCTTCCCCTCTTATCCTAAGCATCTCCTCTCCTGCAAACACAAGCGCAGGGCGCCTTCTCAGTTACAGCCTGTTGGATTTGTTGTGTATCTGTCACACATCAGTATTCTTCCCACACGGTGGCCCTAATGTTTGGAATTTTAGAATTCACGATTTTGTGGAATGAATAAATAAATGAGTGAGTGAGTAAAAGAATCCTCCAAAGGAGAATGATGAGTATCATTGTGATGGTTCACAGATTCCCTTTGCTATAAATCACGGACAAGATGTATTGGCTTTTTGAATGCTCGGTTCCTGTGAATCATCTTTGTGGAGCCCAATTTTCCTTACCAGTGGTCTCTCCCCTTGGAATCAGCTCAGGTGAACCTGATGTCGTCAAGGTCACCAGAGGTACTTGCTACTTGCAGCCATCTCGTTTTAAAAAGGCTCTCTCTTGTTGTGGAGGAAGATCAGGGTCATGAAAAATACCTTAAAATAATGAAAATGGAGATGGTCGTTGGACAAGTGTTTGTATGCCCTTTCCATGTGGGAGGTACTGGAAACAGCGGTGGGTCAGAGAGACATGACCCCTGGCCCTGTGGGAACTGACGATGTGCTGGAAGAGATAGATACTAAGTTGTTTTTTTTTTAATCTCATAGATAAATGTATAATGTGAATTGTGGTAAATACTCAGGGTTTTATGAGCGCTTACTGTAGGGTACATTACTGAATTTGGGGTCAAGAACTACTTCCCTGAGGAAGCAGCCTTTGAACTAAGAGCTGGAGGGTGAGTAGGAAAGCAACCTAAGGAAAATGGTGAAGATTCCAAGCAGAGGGAATGAAGAGCTCGGCTTGTTAAAGACCCGGGAAGGAAAGAGAAGGCCCGCGTGGCTGGAGAGCAGGTGGGAAAAGCCAGGCAGGAGAGGCCAGTCGTGTTGTGCTTTCCCAGCCACATTCAACAGGCTCTAAGCACAGGGGAGCCGGTGAAGGATTGGAGCTGGGCGTGATGTGATCAGATTGGCAGTGTAGATGCACCGTTCTGGCTGCTGTGAGGAGTGGCTTGAGGGGAAGAAGGAAGAGGAATGGGAGGCTGATGCAGGTTCCAAGTGAGGGATGCTTGGTGGAGACGTGGGAAGATGGAGGGAGATGCTGTGTTGGGTGGGGGAGAAGAGGACATCCTCTGTTAATTTTTAGACGTGCTGAGTTTGAGGTGCCTTTGTGATGTTCAAGTAGACGAGGGGAATGTAGAGAAACTCAGAACCAGAGGTCTGAGCTGCAGGCCAGCATTTTGGATGAATTAGCACATTGGTAGTAAAACCATGGAAATGGGTACATTTGCCTGGAGAGGGACTTGAGGCCAAGAAGCAATGAGAGCCTAAATTCCACCATTTCAGGGGCAGGGAAGAGAGGAATATCCACTGGCAAACGAACATGAGAGGGAGTGACTAGAGAAAATTGTGACCGTGAAAAGTCACAGAATCCAAGGAAAGAGAGTTTCCATTCAACAGGGCACAGAATTCCTGAGAGGACACAAAAAGATGAGGATCAAAAGCCACCCAATGGATTGGACAACAAAAAGGTCATTGGTGACCTTATGGAGAGCTGTTTCTGTGGAGGAGAGGGGGGCAGGGTCCAGACTGGAGAAAACTGAGAGGATGGAGTCTCTGAGTTTAGAGACCTCTTGTGAGGAGAGGCTGTGGTTTTCATTCCATTTATTTCCATTCCATTTATTTCCATTCCATTTATTTCCTACACAGTCACGACCACCAGTGAGGATAGGCTAACATTTATTGAGCACTTACTATATCTGGGACACTCTTCCAAGCTTCTTGCATGTGTTTTCTCATTGGACCATCACAACTGCCTTCTGTGTAGTTGGGAACTATTATCATCCCCATTTTACAGAGGAAGAAACTGAGGCGAGGGGAGGTTAAACACAACTGGCCAAGGGCACACAGCTACCACATGGTAGAGCTGGGATTTTAACCAGCACCGTCTGGGACCAGCACCCCCTCTCTCTTACCTGCTGTGCTGTCTTATTAAAGGAAGAAGCCCCCCCGCCAGCTCATTCATGAAACCACTCAGGCATTTTGCTGTGAAAGGGAGGTTTCCGGTTCCCATGTGTGTATGATCTGAAAGTGCCCGATCACACGTGTGTGCACTTGAACTCACGGAGGTTTTATGGCCGTCAGCAATCTCACCACCTTTGAACTTCTTTTTCCTCCCCCCTCTCATTTTTGCCGAGGTGACTGTTTTCAGGTCATTTGAATATTACATTATGTTCTCCAGTATAATTATTTTTTATCCTCACTCAGAGAATTTCAATCCTGGGACCTAGTAAATCTGTGTATTACTGCAAAATTCATTTAGGAGATGGGCACCAAGGGCTGGGAGCCCTCATCGCTGACATATGTTTGTAACACAGTTTTCTAAGCTACACTGTATTTCATCCCTAAAGGCTCCAGTGCTGTAATACTTAGGTGCTTTTCCTAGCATTATCCATTAACGTAGAATGGCATTAACATTTGTTCAGCAAATAAAATCCGTTTACAACTTAATGGGGTTGTACAGGGCTGGAATCTAGAATGCACAGATTTTATGCCACACGGCTCTAGATGGCGTTTATTGCCGGGCACTCCTCATAACGTAGGGAGCCTTTGTCATAAGAGACCAGTGTTTGAGATCTGGTTTGGATTTAAAGGATGAATTTAGAGACAATCTCAGTGCAACATCTGAGCAGATTATCTTCTTGGCTTTCATCTTTAGTCACTAATTTAATTCCAATTTCCTGTGAGATATTCATGGCGAATATTTACGTAGAGTTGCCCTTCTGTTGACATGAAAGGAGTACCTGGGACTTGTTTAAATTCTGGAGACCCAAACCAATTTCCTGACGCTATAACTGAACAGATATCCAGCAGACAGAGGGAACTCCTTTTCCTTGGTTTTCTAGAAACTAAGGAGCCTCCTAGGCAAGATTTCCAGTTGTGATGCTGGGAGATCTGTGAGCGAGGAGAGAGTTGAGATTACCATCACATGCAACGCACATCATCATGGCCCCCTCACGTGTTCAGACCCTGGATGGTGAGCCAAGAGAAGCCTTGTGCTTAAATGTCTACATGCTCCGTAACCCACATGAAAATATATTAGCCACTCGGAGAAAATAGAGAACAAAGGGACAACTTGTTTTAAGTGATCTGTTTGGGTCGTTCGCAGAGCTGGACCTAGGTCAAATCTCCCGTTTCAGACCAGACAGGCGTTTCCTGCCTCATGTTGTGTGTTTTTTTGTTTTTTTTTAATAAATTATCTCATTTGTTTCAAGTAGTAAAGATTTTATTCATGACAAAATGAAGCCCACAAATGGCAAAATCAATCCGCGTATAAATGTAGAGGAGCCCGTTTATATATCCCATTACTTGTCATAATAAAATCGAATCAAAGCAAAAGTAAACCTCCTGGAGGTCTAGAGAAATTCACCAAGCAAAAGCTACATGTTTTATCCAAGATAAATGAGTTTCACTTGGTAGTGTTTTGTTTTGATTTTTCTTTTTGCAGTTGGCCACTTGGATGGATAGAGACAGCAGTAACACAATTTATATCTTATTTTACATCTGTAGGTGCATTTTTACTAGATGTTATTATATTTGTCCTTTTGGCTGAAACCAAAAGCCCTACTTAAATGACTCCATTTCTCTGCCAGGGGCATCCTGGTGCCTGTAAGGGGTATGCAGCAGCTTGCTGCTTGTTTCAGGGCCATTTGGCTACACTTTGTAGGCTTTGTGATGACTCTGGAGGTGTCCAGTTTCTAACAGAGGTGGGACGAGAATACTCTAATTCAGAATCTGTTCCGAGCCCAGAGGATTTGGGGTGATGGCCAAAGGGACCGTGAAGGTCTGGAAGTTCCCATTGGGAGTGAATGGCTTTGCCTTTCTGTTTTTACCTGTCTCCTTCTGATGCACACGGTTAGACATCACAGAGGCATTTACAGAACCAGGGGTGTGGAAGACCAAGGGGATGTTAGCAGCCCAAGCAGCATATATTCTGTGGGAATATACTCTCTGCCCTCATAGTCAAGGGTGAGTTCTGATACCGCAGTCAATATCTTTGCATGGGTGTTTGTCAATATCTTACTGTGAAGGTGGGGACTGGAAGACAAGAGGAGGTCCACACATAGTGTTAACAACAGCTGGATGCCACAGGCCGTCACGGAGCTCACGGTGCCATGTACCTCCTACTGTGCCCAGGCTGGGACAAGGGAAGCATGTCAGTAGCCAGACTGCACCATGGCCGGGGTTTCCAGCAAGGTCAAAGGCACACCTTCCCCACTTCTCGTGAAGAAACTTGGAGAACTTCAGCACTACATTAGAGGACTGAGGCATTAAATATACTTGATTTTTAAAGTTTTCTGTTGCTCTAGCCTTGCAAGGCACATCCACCGAGCAAAGAGATAGTGAGGCTGGGCTCAAGACAGAGTCAGATTCTTGGAGGTCCTCTGCAGAGCCACACGTGCTCTGGCCCCAGTGGTGTTCCAGCCTCATCTCTCACCCCTGCTCACCTCTCACTCTGTACATGGCTTCTGCAGGAGCGGCACCACAGCTCTCTCCCTCACCTCCGGGCTTCACTCATGCTCTTCCCTAACCCCAGAGCACGCTCTGTCTGCCCCTGACCCCGAACACCTTACTGTTTCTTGCATATCTTACAAGCCTCACTTAAGATGTCACTCCCTCCAGGAAGCCTTCCTGATTGCCAGAGTCTGAGTTAGATGCTCTTGTTCTGTATTCCCCCCCCAAGTACCCTTTACTTTTATCATAGCACTTATTGTACTGAGTCATAATTGTCTTTCTTAAGCCCCATTAGGCTCTTACCATCCATCTCCAGGAGCTATCAAACTGCCTGGCATGTAATGGGTGTTTAATTAATGCTGAATAAATGGATGAGGAATAATGAATGAATGCCTTTGACCTTTTGCTCAGTGTCTGTTTTTCCTCTCTACCTTGTTGTCCTTCCAATACTCCAACAAAAAAAGATTGAGGTGCTGTCCCCCTGAAACATAAGCTCTCCAAGGACGGCCAAGATTGTTGGGTTACCTGGGAGCACTAGAACATTCTACATTTCGCACAAATTCAAGAGAGATGAGAGTTCACCTAATAACTCCTGAGGGTTGGAAGTGAAAAGGCATTCCCAGCTACTGCTGGTATCCACGCCAGAAAAGCTCAGACCTTTTGTATCTGCCACTTGTAGTCTGATTATCTTTCATGAAACTGAGTTTTCCATTTTGATAGCTAATGAATGTGATGTACAAGTTGAAGAAATCAAGATAATAAATTTGCAGGGATAATTTGGTTAATCACCATATTGCTGCTCGTGTAATCGAGGGAGGGAAGTCAAAGCTATTTCCACTGCTAATATGCTCCATGTAAAGTAGTTCTTGGAACAATTACCCAAAGTTATCAACTCAAGACATACATTTTTAAATTGTACTTATTATCATGAAAACCACACACGGTGTTCTCTTTTTTCAAATGGAGGGTTGTGAAATTACACAGATTTGCTGCAAATTACTATTGTACACATACAGGAAAGTTAAAAATAATTTCTAAGATCAAAAATGATAATTTGAGGATTGACAAGATACAGGCCTTGAAAAATTAGAACATCTATCTAGATATTAATCATATCTTTTAAGTAAGACATAATTATCTGTAGTTCTTACACTTATAATTATTTAGATCATTATAATGGAAAAAACTTAGAAACCTGATTATTCTTTTGCCATTTCATTTATATGCTGTTTTATAAATTCTGATATATTTGGTTTATAGTTATGCAGTTTGTATGTTTTTAATGGTTGTTGGATGCAATGAGATGTAAGTATTTTAAAAATGTAGGGGTTGAAACTCAGGACATTTTTTATGACTTTTAGAACATGTGCCCGTATTTATCTACAGGTGGTTTTGTTCTGATTTTGAAAGCTGTCCACACACAAAGCCCGCAATTTCAGAATGGGTAATCCAGTTTTGGCATTCTTTAGGCTCCTAAATTAACTGTTTTTTGCACATGAGGCATTTCCCCATTTGCACATGGCTCCATTCCTGGGCCCACGTGTAGCCCAGAAGTTCTGGAGAATCGCTATGCTTGGCCTGCTTCCTGAACACCTTTAGTTCTGCTGATAAATTAGGAAATGTGTACACCTCTTCCTGTCTCTCCAGATACAGTAGTCCTCTTTTATCCAAAGTTGCAGTTACCCATGGTCAACTGAGGTCTGAAAATGTTAAATAGAAAATTCCAGAAATAATTCATAAGTTTTAAATCATATGCTATTCTGAGCAGAGTGATGAAATCTTGTGCCATCTTGCTCCATCCCACCTGGGATGTGAACCATCTCTTTGTCCAGCGTATCCCATGCATCTCGGTATCTATCTCGGTACTGTGTTCAAGTGGCTCTTATTTTACTTAATAATGGCCCCAAAGTGCAAGAGTAGTGATGCCGGCAGTTCTGCTATTCTCTGACTGTGCCTAATTTATAAACTAAACTTTATCCTAGGTATGTATATATAGGAAAAAACAATGTGTATAGGGTTTGGTGCTACTTGTGGTTTCAGGCACCCACTGGGGGTCTTAGAACATATACCCCATGGATAAGGGGGGATTGCAGTATTGGGCTGGAAAATAATGTCATATCCTGACACTAGCTGATTTATTTATTACAGCTTCTCCCTCTCTCTTTCCTCCCACTAAAAAGGTGTACCTATTTATGCAAAAGTATATCTTTCTCTCTCCCCTGAATTTCCTAAAAAGTTACAGGCGTTGTAACCCATGGACAGTTTCCTGTTTATTATTACAACTTTTTCATTACAATGTTTTCATTTTAATGCCTTATTTTTTATTGTAATCCTAAATAATGAGAGGTCTGTGGTTCTGTAGAATTAAAAATACTAAAAATTTTATATTCTACACCTTTTTTTAAAAAGAAAGTATTTTTCTATGAACATTGATTAGGCTTCTGAAACGTGATTAAAAATCCTAAGATCAGCATGCTTATTATTGACATATTATGCATTAATTTAAAACTCTATGCCTCAGCTACTTGTAAATATCTTTTTAGTAATCTCAAATATAGATTTATTTTTGCATATAAAGTACATATTTTCTAAAAATCACCCTGGGATTCTATATTAATTTAACAGTATCGATATATTTATA